>NC_044402.1:1859768-3217268 GCF_006542625.1 Nomascus leucogenys
AGACTTTATTGCCATTCTGCCCAACAAAGGCCTTCAGGCTTTGCATGAGAGCAGGCTGGGAGGCAGCCCCAGGGGTGGGGTCATGCCTGAGACCCCTCCAGCAGGTCACGGGAGGAAGGAATGGCTTATACTGCAGCAGGATGGCTTCAGGTTAGACACCAGGCAGCACTTCCTGAAAACATGAGGGCTTCTGAGAAGAATACCCAGGTAGTGTGTGAAGGCAGGGCAGAGAGACAAGCCCAGGCACCCTGTCTGTGCGGCACAGCCCAAGAGCCTGAGCAAACCCAGCTTGAGACTATGGGAGGGCCACACAACCGAGTGGGAATGGGGGTGTCAGCTGGGAACTGGCCTGGGAGACAAGCGGAAGTGCCCAGCCCAGGGGGTCCCGGTGGGGCAGGTCGAAGGGGCAGGGGCGGGTAAGGGGATGCTGAGCCCTGGCTGGGCCCTCAGTGTTCAAGTCTGGTCAGTTCCTTCAGGAAGCCCTCCCTGACTGCTCCTTTCTCCTTCTCCTTACCTCTAAACTGTGTTCCACCCTGGACATCCCCAGGAGGGGCTCTGCAGACCCTAAACTGGCTGGGACCCATCTCAGCCTCCTCCGGCTCCGTCCCCCTTGGTTACGCCACCCCAGCCAGGATCCAGCCCTGCACTAGAAGCTCATTGGGGGGTGTCAGCCCCGCCTGGGGTGGGGACTTACTGGGCATGGGGCCTGGGCACCAACCGTACCCTCCAGGCTCTGCAGAAAGGCCACCACTGCCAGGTTCCCGGCTGCCTCTGCCTATGGGGAAGCAGTGGGGAGGGGCTGCCTTGGGGCCACTGACTAGCAGCCTGGCCCAAGGACCCCCATCCCCAGGATGGCCTCCCCTGTCCCCAGCCCACACACACAGGGCCCCAGCGGCTCCTCCACTCTCATCACCCCCACCGCTCAGAGCCCCGGGAAGGGTCTTGCATGGGGAGGGCCGGGCATTTGGGGGAGGGGCAGAGCGGGGAGGGGCAGAGCAGTGAGCTGGTGAATTGTCCAGGTGTCCTTCCTGGAGGTGGCAGCCTTTGGAGAGGGTGCAGGGGGGGGGGGCACTCACGACGTGCAGGGCACTGTGCCCGTCATAGCCCGGCTGCCTCAGGTCAGCCCCTGCCTGCCACCACACCTGCAGGCCTTCGAGGTCGGCCCTGTATGCCAGCCTGGGGGTGGGGACAGAGGAGGAGTTGTTGGGGCCTGCTGGGCACCTGTCCATCTGCCCACCTGCCTGTCCCCCAGATGGCCTGGACGCTCTTACAAAGCCAGCCCCAAACAGCTGACCCAGCAGCGACCTGGTCCTGGGGCAGGAGTCGCTGGGGGCCATCGGGCAGCCTGGAGCCTGGTTTCACCCAGTGGGTGGGACTGCGACTCAAGTCAAGGGTACACATGCACAAACATACATGAACACACATGCACACACAGCAGCATACACACCAGCATACATGCACACACACAGGAGCACACACACACAAGCATATGTGCACACACACATGAGCACATGCGCCTTTGCACACACATATGCACGCCCACCTGCTGAGCAGCCCACGCCAGTTTCGTGTTTCACAACACCGCTCTTCCCGGGGCAGAGTCCGCAAAGGTGGAAAGAAAGTTTGAGGCAGCCCAGTGGTTCAGAGAGGGGGACACAGGAGGCACCCCGGGATAATGGTTGGCCCTGGACCCCTGCAGACTGCATGGGGTGTCCTGGCTGGGACAGGGGTCTGGGCCCACCTGCCCTGGAGTGGGGAGCACCTGCCAGGCCCTCGCCAGCTCCTCCTCACCCTGCCACCCTCCTGGGAAGCACTCACTCCCCACCTGGGGAGGCCAGGTGCAGGCCAGGTGGGGACCCGGCAGGGAAGGCCCCACCCATGGTGTGCAGGGGCTGGGGGAAGTGGCCTGGTGAGGGAGGGGCTGCCCCCTCCTCCAAGGGCCCTCAGGGACCCTGCGCCTACCCAGGAAACAGCAGTGGCACTGGGTAATCTCTGCGGCGAATCTGCTGGATGGCCTCACTGGCCCCTCCTGGACCTGCCCCAAGAAGCCAAGCCCCACACACACACTGGCCCCTAGGAAGGCCTGGCCGAGGGGCTCAAGTCCAGCCAGCAGCTCGGGCTGGCCAGGCCCACTTCCAAGCAGAGTCCTGGACCAGGGTTCTGGTCCCAGCTCCCACAGGACCTGACTATACTGCCTCAGTTTCCCCATCTGTCAATAGAGCCAACAAGGCCTGTCTGGAGTGCAAATCTGGACCAAGTCACCCCAGAAGTACCTTCAAAAGCAAGACCAGAGGGTGTGGGCCGGTCCCAGAGGAGGAGCCAGAGCTGCTAGTCCTCCTCCTGCTGGGCAGGCGCCTCCACCCACTCCCCTCCCAGCCAGTGAGCCGAGCCCCCGGCATCACCCACTCCCCAAGCCTGGGACTCTGGACTTACAGGGACACAGACTGCGCCACTCACAGCACCCCCATCCCAGCCACCACCTGCACCCGGCCCAGGTCTCCTGCCTCCGACTCTCCCTTTTGGGTCCCTCGGAGTCGTCCTGGCCTCGGGCAGCCCAGGCTGGGCACAGGAGGCAGCGCCAAGTCACCAGGCACAAGGCATGGGGTGGGGGGCAGCGATTCTGGCTGCGGCGGACAGAGTAGGATCCCCGCATCCCTGGACCACCTCCACCCACAACCAACACCCTCACCGAAGGCCCCCCAGCGCCTCAGTCTCCCCAACAATAACGTGATGTCAGAAGGACTGAGCCTGCCTCGGTGGTCACCCGGGCAGCGTGGGATAGGAAGGCACACTGGCCACTGGTGCCATGCGGCCAGCAGGTGGAGGCGGGGCCTAGGTCAGTTTATCCCAGGACAGGAACCACGCTGGGGAGAACAGAGCTCACGAGACCTGTTGCCGGCCAGGGGCTTCAGCTCCCCTGTGCCCCACCTGCCCCAACCTCCCCAAATGCAGCCCCAGCCAATCCCCAGCCCACACCCCGGCCCCTCTCACACCCAACCAATTCCCTTACCCCTCCTCAAGCCCACCACACACACCCGCATGCACGCACACACACGCATACACACATGCACACACTTGCGCACACACACACCCTTGCTGGACTGTTCACTCAGCTGAGAACAACTCCTTCCCCTGCCCCACGACATGGTCCAGGGTAGACAGCTCTTCCCATCAGCCAGGCTGGTGCACGCTGAGGTCAGCGGGCCTCGCCTCTGAAAGCCCCCACACCCTGACTCACTTGTCCCTCCCAGCAGGTCTGGCTTCCCTTCCCCAAGCTGTGTCCCCCCACATCCCTGGAAGAGCAGGTGCTCTAGCTGCGCTCACCTGCACAGCTCCGTCCCTGCTTCCTCCAGCTCCTGGGTGGACAGGGAGGCCCCGGCTTCCCGCAGCAACCCAATGACACCCGGATGCCTGTGTGAGAAGGAGTATGCTGACCTTCTGCCCTGGCCAGCCCAGCCCTGCTACACCTCACTCAGGAGCCAGCAGGGCTCATGTCCTGTGCACAGGGACAGGGACCTGCCTGCCCAAGACCCCACGGCCCTAGCCTCAGACAAGGGCCCATGCCCCCATCCTCTGCCTAGGCCCATGCAACATCATCCCGGGACCCCACCACCTCCATTCATCCAGAACGTCTTCTTAGGGCAGCTGAGGTCTGCAAGGGGTGGGGGTCAGCTCTGCGGCAGCCCCGCACCCAGCACCCAGGGGAGGGCATTGGTTGGTGCTAGCAGAATAGCTCCTCCCAGGGCAGTCTCCCCGACCCATCCCAAGGGGACAGCCCATTCCAGAGGACAACCTTACATGAGCTGACCGTCCCCACTGCACACCCAAACACTGATCACACCCTGTGGTGACCTCCTCAGCCAGGCGCAGGGGACACTGAATCAATCCGGCCGACCGCCCTTGGGGTGGAGTGGGGGCGGGGCACCCGGACAATGCAGTCTGTGGGGGTGGGGTCGGGGCTCTAGCAAGGCCTTGGAGCAGAGGCACGAAGGCCGGAGGCCACACAGCCCACTGCATGGGGTGACCTAACAATTGTGCCATAATCGCTGGCCGTGCCCCCACCCCTGCAAAGCACCACAAATCCCCCCGTCACGCCATTTAGGGACCCTGGGAATAGGTATGAGGCAGTGGCCTCCCCACACCCCACTCGGGCATAGCAGGGCCAGGCAGGCGGCCTCAGGGAGCCTGGTGGTGGAGCGAGGCTGGGAGACCGGTTGAGGGGGTGCTGTGAGCCTGGTCCCGTGAGTCAGGAGGGGACGAGGGGGCGGGACTGTGTGAGCTCATCTCCGCGCCACCCACCCACACCCGAGGACGCCCAGTCTAGAATCTCCAGTCTGGATCACCCCAGCCCTGCTTGGGGGGCCCCTCACAGCCCCGCCCCCTCCTGTCCACCACCCTGTTTTCTCCTGTGCTTTTGAGCTCCCTGTCAATGCTCACAGGAGCCTGGAAAGAACCTTCTACCCCAGTCACCCACTTCACAAAGGGCGCCACACCTCACCCCAGGGCTCACCGCTGGGGAGGGGGACCCACAACTGAACACATCAGGGTCACATGACCCCAGGCTCAGACACCCCGGCCTTCTCTCCATGGGACTCCTGAGCACTCCCTCCTGGAAAAGAACCCAGGGTCCTGCAGGCCAAGTCCTCCCACCCGCACGGAGAAATCCCCAGGAGCCCTGGGATCTCTGAGCAGCCACATGGGGCTGGGCAGCGGCACCGGCACACAGGTCCTCCGCCTTCCCAAGCCCGGGGCTGCTGGGCGTCCAGGGGCAATAAAGAGTAGGAAAGGGAGACAGGACGCAGATCCCACCAGTGCTGGCCCCGCCCCCAAGCAAGGGCACAGGCACACACTCCGTCTCTGCTGCTGCTCTGGACTTTGGGAAGAGACACCAGCCAGGGCTTGCTGGGTGGGGCAGGGTACCCCCACACACAAGGGCTGGGCCTGTACTCCAGGGCCCGAGTTGCCTGTCGCAGCCCCAGATCTGCTGCCGTGTAGCCTGCTTTTTATTGACCGCATCTGGCTGCTGGGCCAGGACCTTCTGCCCCACCTCCACCCCAGTCCCCCATACCCACAGGTGCACAGAGATGACTCGGGAACACCTGATCCTCTCTGGAGCACCGGGTCCTCTCTGGAGCACCGAGTCCTCCCAGCTTTGTCCATAACATTTTTGTTTTCTAGGAACTCTGGGCCGGGGTCTTACTGGGCCCCGGGCTGCGGGGGCAGCCTTTAGGAAGCAGGTGTCCTCCACCTCTCCCAGCCCAGCCCCGGGAAGCTCTATGAGCGCAGAAGCCCACAGCCTCTCTGTGCCCACCTGTCCAAGGCAGCTCTGTGCAGCCCCTAGCCCCATTACCTGCCCCGCACGGCCAGCAGCAGCGGGCTGAAGCCGTCCGTGTCCCGGGTGTTCACGTCCACACCTCTCTGCAGCAGCATGGTGACTGCCTCCGCGTGGCCTCCCCGGACGGCCGCGTGCAGTGGGGTTTGGCCGTTAAAGTCCACCAGGCCCAGCTCACTGTCCTGGAGTGACACAAGGACATGCGACCCCTGAGGGAGGCCCAGGCGGGGCCAGGTAGGCCATGGGGAGGGTGGGGTCCCTCTGAGGATAGGGCCCAGCACAGCCCCTGCACCCACCCTCAAAGCTTCAGTGAGACCCCACAAGCTGGCAGGACAGTCCTGCTGCCCAGTCTGGCTGACGAGGGCTTAGTGTGGTCAGTGGGTGGACGAAAAGCCGTCCTGCCTACAGGGTTCAGAGCCCCCGGGCCAGGCGTGGCTGGGGCTGGGCCCCCGGGGTGGGAGAGGCTCACCAGCTCCACAAGCGCCTGCAGCGCCTCCAGGTCACCGGCGTGGGCGGCAGCACAGGCCAGGCTGGGCATCAGGGCATTCCGCAGGGCATCTGCCTCCTGGGTGGGGAAGGCGGCACCCTGGGACCCACACCTCCCTTTGGCATCTGGCGGAACTGGCAGTCCCTGGAGCTGTGTGACCCCTGCCAGCCCCCACACAAGGGCCCGCAGATCCCAGGGCGTGGGTGAGAAGGAACCTGAGCTGCCATGTCGGAAGGCCTGGGGTTGAGCCTCACTACCCCACCCCACCCAGGCCCACCTAGGACCCCTTCCCCTGGAGCTAAGGCCAGGCCACAAGACCACCATCCAGCCCTGTCCCCAACGGGTGTGTAGCCAGTGCCTGCTACCCACCCTCCAAGACACCCCCATCTGCTCCCACCGCTGTCGGGACACCTTTCCTTCCTCACCCGCATAAGGAAAGCGTGGGAAGTGGAGCCAGTCCCTTCCCCTGGAAGGAAGGCCCTGTTCCCATGGCTGCACCTTCCTGGAAGAGCCACCTGCCCCCAGCACCTGGCATCCAGCAGCTCCCCAAGACGCCAAAAGGCCGGGGAGAGGCCCCACAGGCGCCACCATACCCAGCGGGCACAACATGGCCTGGTGACAAGGCTGCTGCCTCTGGCCTGCCTCCCTACAGCATTCAGGCCCCATGCAGCCCCAATAACAGTCCATGCCAGTCCTTTCCATCTGCCCATCACCCGCCCCAGCAAGTGGCAGTTGCAGCACATGGCTCACAAGACAGGTCCATCCCTGTAGGGGGGAGACTGAGGCACTGAGGCTGGGGTAGGACCCCAGGCAGTGGGGAGCAAGGCTGTCTGGCCTGGCAGGCCCCATGTCAGGCCTGGATGCTTGGCCCAGCAGCCAACGGGGCATGTTGCGGGATCCAGGGAGGCCTCATCCCCCTGCAGACCCCAGGCCTTGAAAGCCCCCCTTCCTAGGTCTAGGCACCCCAGTTGTGCAGGGGACTTGCTCAAAGGCTGGCCCTCACCTCCAGGTTCAGGTGGGGGCCTGGAACCCCTGGTGCTCAGAGCCTGGGAGAGCCCAGAGCAAGCAGCACCCCCACTCACCCCCACCCTTCTTCTGGACAGCCAGCTCCCGAGGCAGCCCCGCCCTAAGGCAGCGCCGCCAGTCAGAAGTCAGTGGCCTGCTGAGCCCCGGCCCCCAGCCTCCCTGCTGTGTGCCCACCGCCTGGCCTTTCCTGCCTCCTGCCCTGTGGACCCTGCAAACCCTCCTTGCTGCAGACCCCAAACCCTCCTCCTGGGCCCCAGAACCCGGGTGTGCCTAACTGTTTGGGCTGGAGTGATGGCTACAGGGGCTCATGCCTGCCTGGCGCATCCCAGGGTGACCAAGAGGGTGCACAGCCCCCAGCTGCCACTCAGGCCCGTGTCCCACGCCATTACCTGGCTGCCGCTCAGACTGAGAAGCCAGGAGACCCCACGGCCCGGCGTGTTGCCCTGCAGTGAGGGCCGGTGCTCTTCCACCGAGGGCGGTGTCATCTCCCCCCGAAGGTCCTTGGTCAGCAGCTGGGGGAGAGAACAGAGGCGAAGTGGCTCTGCCAGGGCTGGATGGGCAGCCCAGGACAGCCTGGAGGGTCGGGCTACCCGGGCACAGGCAGAGGTTGCCCTCGGCCTGAGCCTCGGCCATGTGTGCTTCATCCCTCGGGCCAGAGTGGGCCGGGTCCCCTCGCAAGGCCAGCCCCACTCCCCGGCCCTACCAGCTCAGGGTCTCCAGGGGCCCCAAAGCCTCTGCCCAGCCCCAGGGTCTGGCAGCCCAAGGGTCTGGGGCCAGCTGTGTCTGAACCCCACCCTCCAAGAAGAGTGGAGAGCAGGAGAGGACTTCCTGGCGACAGTTAGGGGAGCCTCGGGTCTCCATGCAGGCTGAGAAGGCGCAAGGACAGGCGGAGCCTGGGCTGGGGGTCCGGCGAGGGCTGTGGGGAGCCTGGGCCCAGAGCTGCCCTTCCCCACTATAGGGAGCCACACCCCTCCCCTTCCCAAACAGGACACACCCTGGGCCGGCCCCCAGGCTCTTCCAGCATCGCCCCAGACATGCCCCTGGGAGCCAACTGGCATGCTTGTGCACACCGAGGGTTGCCCACAACCCGACAGCGCCCGCACCTGCTTCCTGTCATCCAGGCTCAGCCCTGGCTGGCCCAGCACATACGACAGCTTGGCCAGGGCAGCCTCCGATGTCATGTCGAAGCCTGGGATGACGCCGGCTCCCGCCATGGCCTGTGAGGAGGGGGCGTGTGGGCAGGAAGGGCGACTCACCACAGCCCCCAGCCCGTGAGGGGTGGGTCAGAGCCCACCTCTGCCAGGCCCTCAGGCTGTCCCCTTCCCCGCTAGGCCCTGATCTCCCGACACTACCATGCCAGCTGCATAGGCTGTGGTCACAGCCCCCTGGAGGCAGTGGGTACAGTTGACGATGACCAGGCCGCGCTCGGTCGCCACCCGCAGCTCCTGCAGCAGGTCGGGCTTGGTGGGTCCGTTCCCTGAACCGAAGGTCTCCATGACCATGCCCTTGAGGGGAGGCTGCAAGAAGGCCCGAACCTGTGGGGCAGTGGGGTGGGGGCTGGATGGTGAGGGTATCTGCCCTCAGCACCACTGAGACTTGCCCCATGCCCTCCCAAGGAGAGGGACCCCAAGCCAGGGGCAGCTGGTGCCTGCTCTGCTCCTAGGACGGTGGGGCTCCTGGCAGGCGTGCATGGCTGCTGGCACCTGGAGGGGGCTGCTCCCCCCACATTCTCCCAAAGAGTCGCCCTGTCTGGAGGGACGAAGGCTTTGTGTGGCAGAACGCCGTGGAAACACTTCAGAGAGGTGGGAGAGGAGCCAAGAAGACCATCAGAGGCCCCAGCGCAAACACCCTTGTCCAGCACAGCAGGGGCGGCTCCCAGCCAGCTGGAATCTGCGGGAGGACGCTGCCTCTAGAAAAGCATGGAGGACCCCGTTCTGGCTGTGAGCCGCGCCCCAACCCTGCCCACTCCCCGAGAGGCTGGAAAGCGCCACGACCGAGGACAGGGGACGGGGCCTGGGGCTGGTGGGGCCACACTGCAGACATCTCAGGTCCACGAGGGGTCTGCACTGGCTGGTGAGGGCCCCAGGGAGCCTGAGGGCCGTGGGAGCTGCAGAGGGCTGGGGCTCGGGGCTGCAGGGACAGGGTGACCGGGGCTGTCCCTACCAGGGCAGCAGGGATCCCAGGGTAGAGGCGCAGCAGGCCCACGTCCTGCTCCATGCTGCTGTGCACCACCAGCCCAGCCTTCCCGTCGACCTTCCGCACCAGCTCCCTGTTGACTGAGGACAGGGAAGGGCCTGTGTGGTGCCTTCAGGCCTCCCGCCAGCCGAGACCCCAGCCCAGTGCCTGGCCCTCTGCACAGGCCACCTCCTCCCTTGTTTTCAGAGCCCTGAGCCTTCGAGGCTCAGCCCCCTTGCCATGCCTCCTCTCCCACAGGCAAATCCTCCCAGGCTTCAGTGCAGTACGGCCTGTGATGGGCTCCGCAGCGTGCACAGGGCTGCGGGAGGAGGCACTCGTTGGCCAGCGAGAGACCGATGGCCGAGCAATGGGCAATACAGTCTCAAGGGTGAAGCCCAGGGAATCTCCACTGGCCAGGCGAGGGGGCAGGAGGGTCCTGCAGACATGGAGGCCCGGCTGTGTATTGCAGGCTGCATGGGGGCGTCGGGCGAGCACAGAGGTGAGGAGGGCAGGCGTGCCCAGCTGGGGAGCCACCAGCAGTCACTGCACTGGGTCACAGGTGTGGGGCAGCATCGTCGAACCAGCCAGCCTCCTCTGCCCCTTGCCGGGTACCCACTGTGCCCACTGCCCACCGAGTCAGTGGTTGAATGAGTGAACAAATGGACTTTCGGACCCCTCACCTCTGGGGAGAGAAGGCCTCCATCCAGTTCACCCCAAAATCCTAATGTGCGCCCATCACCCCCTCCCCACACCCAGGGTGGGTGATGGTGGAGGCGCAGGCTCCAGGTGAAGTGGGGAGGGATGGACATTTGGGGTCAGTGCCCCGTCCATGCAGAGGGGCTCCCCAGAGGACAAGCCTGTCCTCGAGCTGAAGGCTGCCACTCTGGCAGCACTCAAGCCCCCAGGGTTCTGCTGACCTTCCCGCTCCACTGTGGGTGGGGATGGGAGGCTGATGCTGCAGGCCCAGCCCCCAAACCCTCAGACGCCAGCGCCAAGGATGGGGTCCATTCCCTCTGCCCCTCTCCACACTCATGGCAGCCTCCAGCAGAGCAGGGCTGGATACCAGGGACTCCCACCGCACTGTGCAGTGTCAGAGCCTGCCCAGGGCAGTAAACACCCTGGAGGCTGGAGAGCCCAGCCCAGGGAAACCAAGGCCCAGGGGTGGGGAAGGGCCTGGGCGCCTGGAGAGCCTGGCATGGTGCTGGGACAGGAACCGGGGCAGGAGGACCCCCACACGGGGCTCTTCCTCCTGCCCACAGGGAGATGTCACCCACGTGTCTCCAGCTGCTTCCGCCAGAGCAGCTTGCATGCAATAAAAAGGACTTTCCTGGCATGGTGGAGCTGAAGCGGGGAGATGTGGGGTGCTGCGGATGACGGGGGGGAGCGGAGCCCCGGCAGTGAGTCCTCCACCCCCACCAGAGCCCACAGCATCAGTCAGCCCCACACGATGGCAGCGTGAGATGCCCTTTAACTGAGGGCGTGTGTCTCAGCTGGACAAGTAGATAAGGTGTCAGCACAGGGAAGGAGGGGGCACCGCTGCCACCAGCAAAGAGTTATGGCTGAGAGGGGACTACACAGAGACAAAGAGGGTCCACGCCCACCCCGCACTGACCTCCCGCCTCCCGAGAGTCTGTGGAGGCCACCCCTGGGATCCCAGTCCTTCCTGCCCGGGCCTGCTGGAGGCCAGGGGAATCGTGACCCCACGCCCGGGGGCAGAGAGGAGCTGGTGGCTCCATGGCCAGGCGAGGCCTGCTGGCTCAGCCCCTTACCCCCAAGAGGGGCTATGGCCCTGTTTTACAGATACAGGAGCTTAGCACAAGAGCCGAAGGGTGTAGTCTGCGGCCTCAAAGCTGGATGCAGCACAGCTGGGGCGGCTGGGACATGTCTGGGAGGGAGGTGGCTTCTCCCAGTGCACAGAGGAGGGCTCTGGGGCTCTGCGTTGGGGTGACCCAGTGTAAGGACCCACGGCTGGTGAGTGACAGGCCTGGCCTGACCCCACAGCCATGTCCCCTTCTCCACCCTCCTCTGCTCCAAGGGCCCTAGCAGAGTGGGCCAGGGCTAGGGTTCCGCACAGAAGGGTAAGGGTGCAGGATTTGCCTGGGGGTGACAGTGTGGTCTCCTGAGACACATGGAATGGACAGGGCCAGCAGGGCCTCCTCCAGCCTCCCACACACACCCCCACCCCTTGGCGCCGAGCCGACTGTGGACAGGAGCACCAAGCCCGCCCATGACTCCCGGACCAGCCCAGCCGCCGACTTCCCAGACAGTAGGTAAAAAGCCCAGGACAAGCCCTCAACAGGGTGCTGGCGGCTGGCATCCCGGCCCAGGCTGGCATTGCTACCCCCAGCTGGCTCAGAGAGGCTGAGGGTGCACACTGCCAACCCGTGGCCCTCCCCAGGGGCCCCAGCAGCCACGCCCTGGGCAAGGCCTGAGGTTTCTCAACACCAGGTGCCAGAACCGGCCCGGCAGCCTGGCATCAGGTTCCCACACCCACACGCACGTGGGAAACACTCAGGGGTGGGGGGCTGGGGCCAGGGCAGTCTCCCGCCCAGACCAGCCTTAGTGCTGCGCCCAGGAGCTGCTCCGTGGCCCTGGGCCTGAGGCCAGTGTGTCTTGAGCCTCGTGGCCTGCCCGGGCTTAGCACCCGGTGCTGGCGGAGTCCCTGGAATCCGGGGCACGATCCTCTGTGCACTGCCGGGGCGGGGTCCACCCACCAGCAGAAGCTCCACTCCTGAGCCCCAGATGAGGTGTGAATCAGGCCCCATGGGGGAGCCGGGCCTGCAGGGCACCGCCCACACCTCTTGCTGCTCCCTCTCCCTGGGCTGGAGGGGCCAAGTGCCAGCATCCAGCACGGGCAAGCAAGCCAGTACCCTACCAGCACCAGCTCACAAGCCACCTCCTCCAAGAAGCCTTGCGGGCAGCTCTGGCCCTCGGTGAGCAAGTGGACCCCTGCTCAAGCCCCTGAGAGCCGGTGTGCTGCACACATGGTAGACACACTGATGTGTTCTGGGCCTCACACTCCCTAGAAGGTGCTCGAGGGAGCAGCAGGAAGAAGGGACAGGGTGTGAGCCCAGGACAGGAAACAGCGTGCAGGCTTGAGTCGGTGCCTCCCTGTGGGAGCCTGCCTCTCTCTGCCTCCGTTTCTCACCTGTAGAACCAGGCAGTTTCCTCTGTCCTGTCCTGCTGAGGGGCCCTGGGGCAACAAGCAAGTCAGCCACTGAGCCCAGGCTCCCACACGCATGCCTTGTCTTGAGAGCCAAAGATGCCGGGGGCTTTTGGAATCATCTGCCTCCACCCGTTTCTGCAGATGGCCCTACAGCCAGACATGCTCAGAGCCCCTCCTGTCCCCCAGCTTCTGGTGGATGCTCCAGGAAGGCCCCTGCCCTGCCAGACCCTTCCCAGGGCCCCCTCATGCCAGGCCCTGGAGCTTCCAGGGTCCTTGCCTGTGTCTGGGAAATCTCCCGGGAAGCTGCGCCCTAGCAGCCCATAGCCCAACCCTTTCTCCAGGAGGGTCTGCTCCTCCTTCAAATGGGGGAGTGGGGAGCCTCTGCTGCACTGGGAGATTCCCTAGGAAGTGCCTCCTCAGGCGTCCAGTGACCTTGTGGGCTTGACCCACCAGCCCGCCATGGCCCAGGCCTGGACAGAAGCCCAGTGTGGGTGAGGGGGCGCCTCCACCCCACCCCCCCAGACAGGAACAGCTGCTTTGGTCCTGGGCAGGCAACCCCACCCAGCCCCAGGCGAGGTGTCAAATGCCCCCCAAGGAAGGCCAGTGCTGCCAAGCCCTGGAGCCTCCCCCAGGCTGGACCCCACCTCCGTCAGTCAGGATGAGACACACGGCAGGTTTGGGGCTGCCTCGAAACAGCAGGGGGCCAGGGCAGGCAGGATGCATCTCGCAGGAGGGAGGAGACGCTCCTGCCGCCTCAGGGAGGGGTGCTGGGGTGGGCCTGGAGCAGGCAGGGGCCAGGTAGAGTCCAGGAAGCAGGGGCTCCCCCAGCAGCACACCCCAGACAGAGAGACGGTAGGCCAGGGAGTGACTTCCGGGCAGGCCATTGGAGTGGCCCTGCGTCTCAGGTGAAGTCTGGCAGGGCACCGGTCTCTGAGAACAAGCTCCAAGGCTGCTCCTACAGCCAGGGCCGGGGGCGGGCTGGGTGCCCCGCATGGGGAAGCCTCAGGACACAGGACCACTCGAGTCAGCCCCACAAGGATGGCTGGGCTGCCCGCCAGAACCAGAGGACAGAAAAGACTCCCTGAAACTCCTGGGGACGAGGCCGCGGCGCACAGACGTGCAGCAGAGCCAGGTGGCCACTGAGGACCTCCTAGGCCTGGGGCCAGGGGTTGGGCAGGATACACGAGGGCCAGATGTCCCAAACCTCTCTTCCAGGCCTCCCACCTCTGAGCCTGCAGGGACCTGCGGAGGCCCCCACCTCTGTGGCCACGCAACAGCCCTGTCCACGCAGCCCTGGCTTCTCCACAGCCCAGGGCAGAACCAAGCCAGGGCAAGTCAGAACCAAGCACGGTGCTCTCAAATTCTGCCGAGTCCCAGCCATGAGCTCCCTGCAGCAGCCCCTCGCCCAGCACCAGCACTGGGCAGGCACCTGGCCCTGCTCTGGTGGGGCTTACTTGTGATGTCAGCACCCACTGTGGCCAGAGGCGGCAGGTTCGGGGAGCAGAAGGCCGCGAACCTCCGAGCGTCCACCTTGGTCGTCCGGTTGCCCCGAAACAGCTGATTCTGGAAGAAGAGGCAGACCTGCGAGAAGGGAGCGACAGAGTTCAGAGCAGCGGCCACACTGTCCCCAACCCCTCCGCCCTCTAGCTTCCTCCCTGCCATTAATGGGGTGCCCAGACCCAGGGGTAGGCGGGATTGTAACCCCACCCACCGCAGGCAGAGACCCTCCTGGGTGCAGGTACTGCCCCTCTCGGGCCCTTTCCTGCCCTGCCACCTACCCCCGGGCTAAGCGGAGCCTGCAGGGGCCTGGGGACCCCAGGGCCTCAGGCGTGCAGGTGGCTGGGTGGCAAGAGGGTACTGTACTTCCTTCCCTTCCCACTTGCCCACTGCCCCCACCCCTGCTTCTTAGAGAGCCCTGGGAACTCATCCCAAAGATGCAGCAAGCACAGCTGATGCTGGAGACCCCTGCCACAGTGAACGGGAGTCCCTGAGGCCCCTGCTCGGGACCCAGTGTCCGGGCTGTAGTCAAGCTGCTCAAGAGCCTTGGGTAAAGCCCCTGCCCAGGGTGGGGGAGGTCTTTGCCCACATCTCCCTGGGACACCACATGAAACGGGGAAAGACATGGAGGTGGGAAAGTGACACCCTTCAAAGCCCTGCTGGCTGCAACCTATTTTTATAGAAACTTCCATACATATCTCTAATGTAAAACTTCCATACATATCTCTGATGTAAAACTTCCATACGTATCTCTAACGTAAATATCCACAACATAAGATCTAGAAGGCAGTGCACCCAGCTATTGGCAGTGGCGTCTGGGGAGGGGGCCGGGGGTACTTTGTTTCCTGGCTGCTCTCCGGGCTCCCGCCCCCACCCCACCTGCCCCGCCTCCACGTGCGCCAGGCAGGTACCTCTGGGATCACATACTGGCCGGCCATGAGCAATGCCCCCAGCAGGTTCTCACGGCCATCGCTCCACAGGATATGGATGGGCACCTGGGGGAGAGGCCACAGAGGAGCTGAGGCCTGGGAAGCCCAGAAGCCTGGGATGTCTGGCTCATCTCTCCACGTAAACCCAGGCCCAGCCCAGGAGCCCCAGGTGGGGTGTGGGAAAGAGAAGGACAGGCAGGCTTGGACTGCAGCGGGCAGCCTGGAGATGGGGGCCTTGGGGGAACAGGGCACTCAGAGGAGCTGGGCAGTAAGTCCGTCTCCAAGGCCGCCAACAACAGCTGTCCCTGCGGACCATGCCAGCCTGCACCCAGGGCCTCAACCCACCCACCAACAGCTGTCGCTGCAGACCATGCCAGCCTGCACCCAGGGCCTCAACCCACCCACCAGCTCCAAGAGCCCAGTGCTGGCAGGTCCAAGAGCCCAGTGCTGGCAGCAGGGGCCAGCCAGTCCCCATACTGGAGAACGCATCACAGGCCTCCCACCGCAGCCACCCTGCCCAGCTCCCTCGCTACCCCAGCAGAACTGTGGGCTGGAGGGAGGGTGGTGGGGGTGAGGGGTGGGTGGGCTGTGACAGAAAGGAACTGCTTCGGGATGCCAGGCTCAGTTCAGCCCCTCCTGCAGCTGCCCGTGTGTAGCATGGGCGACTGTGCCCTGCGGTTGACTGAGCAGCGCGTCCCAGGAGGGCGCAGGTGGCCGTGCGGAGGCCAGGGTCTTCAGGAGGAGGCAGCCGGGATGTGGTCAGTGCAGAGCCTCTGGAGGGAGAGAGCCCTGGCAGGGGTGGCAGTCCTGGGCCCTGGGTCCTCCCTGGCTCAGCCCTCACGTGGTACGTGGCTGTGGGTGAGCCCCTGGCCCATAAGCCTCAGTTTCCGCACAGGTATAACAGGGATAAGGGTGTCCCGGCACAGGCCAACATCAGAGCGAGGAAAACACGCATGTGAACGTTCCTGGGGCCTGCAGTGCTCATAACTGTGCCCTCAATCCCCTAGAGAGGCCCACAGGACATTCCGCTCCCACAGGGCTCGGGAAGGTCTGGGAAGAGGAGAACCAGCTGGAGCCCTGTCCCTCCTTCTCGAGTTCTGGGGCAGGAGGCGCTGCTCCACCACCAACAGGTGTGTGCGGTGGGCCCTGGGGAGACCCTGGAGGGACAAGGGAGACAGCACTGGGCAAGCAAGGTGGGGTGGCTAAGCCGCCTCCCCAGCAAGCTCAGAGGGACACAGGTACCAGTTTCCCATACCAGACCTTAGCCTCGGCCGTGGGAAAGGGTCCCAAGGGGCTCAGGTGCCCATTGCCACCCGCAGGCAACAGGGACCCTAGTCAGCTTCTAGCCGACCTCCCCTGCCACCTCCCCTCAAATCCAGTTTTCCAGAACGCTCTACTGGCCTTGGCTTATGGGATTGGTGCTGGGTTAGGGTGAGAGAGGCAGGAAAATCGTGTGCCAGGGCCCCCAGGATGGCATCGCCTAGACCCACAGTGGGCGGAGCAAAGAGAGGAACAAAGGCAGGGACGCAGCCGGGCCTCCCGGTGCTGCTCTGTGCACGGCCACCCTGCTGCGCCAGATGGAGAGGAGGGCAGCAGCCGCGAGGAAGCATCAGGAGGAGAGGAAGGGATGCCTGGCACCCCCAGGGCCAAGGTGGGCCTGGCTCTGGATGCTCCAGGGCCTCACAGCTCCCGGGGCCACCAGCAGGAGATGACCCCCGCCTCCCACGGGGCAGGTGGTGCAGGAGATGACCCCCCTCCCGCTGGGCAGGTGGTGCAGGAGATGACCCCCGCCTCCCGCTGGGCAGGTGGTGCAGGAGATGACCCCCGCCTCCCGTGGGGCAGGTGGTGCAGGAGATGACCCCCCCTCCCGTGGGGCAGGTGGTGCTGGAGATGACCCCCCTCCCGCTGGGCAGGTGGTGCTGGAGATGACCCCCCTCACGCTGGGCAGGTGGTGCAGGAGATGACCCCCCCCTCCCATGGGGCAGGTGGTGCTGGAGATGACCCCCCTCCCGCTGGGCAGGTGGTGCAGGAGATGACCCCCGCCTCCCGTGGGGCAGGTGGTGCAGGAGATGACCCCCCTCCCGTGGGGCAGGTGGTGCTGGAGATGACCCCCCTCCCGCTGGGCAGGTGGTGCTGGAGATGACCCCCCTCCCGCTGGGCAGGTGGCACCCGGGCAGGACCTGAGCATTCTCGAGCCCCAGCACGGGCCCTGCAGCAGCCACCTCAGGAGCTGCTGGGCTGAGCAGGAAGCCCGGGGTCCCGCAGCAGCCGCCCACAGCGCTGACTTGCCCTGTGGCCTCAGGAAGCCCCTATTCCTAGGATCCTCGGGCCCCTGGGGTTACCTGGGCCCCCGTGAGGATGACGGTCTTCTGCAGGTTCTCCAGCATGAAGGACAGCATCGAGGCAGCAAAGGCCATGGTGTCAGTGCCGTGGATGACCACAAAGCCGTGGTACTGCTCGTAGTGCCTCTGCAGGAGGCGCATGCTCAGGCAGGCCAGCCCCTCAGTGAGCAGGTGTGGGGGAGGGTGCAGCATGGGGGAGAGGGTCCAGATGCAGAGGGGAGGACTCAGGAGGCGCCCGTGGGACCCTGGCCTGGAAGTCCCTCTCTGGAAGATTAGCCCCTGGTGTGGAGTCCTGGGACTCCCACGCTCTCCCTGCCCCGAGGCTTCCATGCCACTCAGGTGCACCCACCACGCTGAGGCTCCCCTCAGAGCACTAGAGAATGAGTCCCTCCGAGGGGCCTCTGCACACTCCCCAAGGGCGGGAAAGCGCCTCTCCATGGCAGCAGGGGGCTGTGGTGGTGCATGAGCCTCGAAGCCCAGACCGCAGGTCAGGCAAGAACGCAACGGTGGGCACAAGGACCCCTGCAGGGTCAAGGCACAGCCATGGCCGGGAGCCGGCAGGTGATCCTGGAGGTTGCCTGGATCTGGACCTGGGTGGCCGGGGCAGGACACTGAAGGACAGCAGTGAAGCTGGCCATGCAGGGACGTCCTCCGGCCACCACCCCCTGGAGGGTGGCTGGCCCAGGCTGCGGCTGCCAGGGCACTGTTCCGAGAGCCCAGGGCCCCTTACTAAGCCTGGGCCTGCCCGGTGGGCCATTAAAAGACCCAGCCCTGTATGCCTGGGAACTGCAGAGGAGCGGAGGCCAAGGAGGGGAAGGGCGCCCTCTGCTGGCCACTCGCGGCAAGACGGCAGGCTGGGCCACCTGAGCTGAGAAGGCCTTGGTGAGGCTGTCCAGAGCTGGTCCCTGCAGCAAAGACCGCAGGGCACCTTCGTGGGCCTCAAAAAGCAGTCAGACCTTGCCCGGTGAGGGCTGCCGGCCACAGATGGAGGGTCCTGTCCTGGGTGGTGCTGCCTGCCACCCCGCTGCTGAGAAGGGGAAGCCTAGATGTTCCCACTCAGGGGAGCACGGGGTTTGTAAGGGAAGCAGGTGAGAATTGGGACTGGAGGGGGCAGGAGGCCTCCTACCAGGGGAGGCAGCTCAGGTAACAGGGGAGCGTGTTGTGAAGGGGGAGAATGGAGAAGAAAAGCTGATGGGGCGGGGGGTGGTTCTGCCTGCAGGGTGAACACACAGCTCGCTGTAAACCACAGCAGTCTTCGAGAGGTGCTGTGGTCCTAAATCCACTAAGACTCCAACTGGGCGGGGGACGGACAGAGGGCAGTGAGCAGGTTACCAGCCATGCACAAGGAGCTTGTTGGCCCTCGAGGTAGCATCACACACCACGCCCCAGATACTAACTGGCACAGGCTAAGACAGCTGTTCCCGCTGTGTCCTCATCTGGGAAGCCGACTTGGCCCTATACGCCCACACCCAGCTTGCATGGGGGAGAGGAACTCAGAGCCTTGCCCACAGCTCTGACATGTGGACCCTGCCCTTTCCTGAAGCTGCCATCCCCAGATGCTCCCAGGCCCCAGGCTGGGCAGGCCGACTCCACGCCAGACCCTGCAGCTCCTCACCTGTCCCAGAGTGTTTCTGCCGGCCACTGCCCATCCACCAGCCCCGCCCATACCCACAGCCCCGCCCATATCCACAGCCCCGCCCATACCCACAGCCCCGCCCACACTCATAGCCCCACCCACACAACATAGCCCCACCCACACCCTACAGCCCCACTCACAACACAGCCCCACCCACAAAACACACCCCTGTCCACACAACACAGCCCAGCCCACACCCACAGCCCCACCCACACTCCACAGCCCCGCCCACACTACAAGCCCCGCCCACACTCCCCATTCCCACCCATGCTCCCTAGCCCCACTCGCACCCAACAGCCCTCCCCACTCTCCACAGCCCCACCCACACACCACAGCCCCACCCACACACCACAGCCCCACCCAGACACCACAGCCCCACCCACACACCACAGCCCCACCCAGACACCACAGCCCCACCCACACACCACAGCCCCACCCACTCTCCACAGCCCCACCCACTCTCCACAGCCCCACCCAGACACCACAGCCCCACCCAGACACCACAGCCCCACCCACACACCACAGCCCCACCCACACACCACAGCCCCACCCACACACCACAGCCCCACCCAGCATTCCCCAGCCCCACTACCTCGATGGTCTGGGCAACGCGAACCCACTCAGCAATGGTCATGTCACTGGAGTCGAAGAGGGGCTGGCACTCCAGCACGGTGTAGAGGATCCTCTGGTTGTGGCTGGCGGGGCTGCGGGACAGAAACAGCAGGAGGCGGAACAGCAGGCTCTCGCTCTGCACCTCCTCCTGCTCTAAATGCCCTGACCAGCTAGGTTCCCCTCTGGCAGAGCTGGGGCCCCTATGCCAAGGGCTCCGTACATAGCAAGTTCTCAGCATCCCAGGGACAGCGCCCAGCCCCCCTTCCACCTGGAGGCCCCCCCAGAGGCAAGGATGTGGGTCAGGATGGGCCACTCCCAGCAGTCTTCTTCCCACACCAGCTTGAAGAGGGGGGCTGGGACCAGCCCATGCCCAGGCAGGAGAGGATGCTTACAGGAGGCTCGCCTGCACCTGCAGCGGCTGTGGCGGTCAGCCACCACGAGGGCAACTCCCGGCTCACCCCCAGCTGTGGGGGACATCAGGGAGCTGGGCCCAGAGCTGAGAAATGGAAGGATCTCTATGCTGGGGGCAAGGCCACCTGGGCCAGCCGGCTCCTGATACACAGGGTCCCTAGATGGGGCACCCTCATCACACTTGCCGAACCAGCCTGGCTGGGGGTGTGGGAGGAGGGTGGGGAGGGAAGGTGGGACCAGGCACGGGGGCACCCTCAGAAGCTCAGGCTCTGGTGGAAGGCGGCTGCTGGTCAGTCCTAAAGCCTTGTAAGCTGAGGGGATGTTAGAGACAGGGGTGAGCAAATGGCTCACGTGGGCCTGGCCAGCAGTGCCCAGCCTCAGGATCAGTGGCCCCCTGCAGCCATGCCCTGCCCGGGACTGGGAGGAGCCCACACTCACGGCAGCACCAGGGTGTCCTCAGAGAGGCCGCGGGTTCGGGCGTGCTCCTCGTCATGAAACATGGGCAGTGTCCTCAGGATGGCAGCCAGGCCTGTCCCGGGCACGAGCACTGCAGGCAGAGTCCAGGTGGATGCTGGGGTCAGGGGCTGGCAGCCATGGCCGCCTCCTCCCTCACTGAGGGGCAGGACCAGAGCTGGTGGGATGGGGCTCCGATCTTATGACAGTCAGAGGCTGGGAAGAAGGGCTATGGCTGCCCCTGGGACCCCTCAGAGGGCAGGCCGCTGACCCGCGTTTGGAAGCCATGGCTTCCTGCCTTGGAGCCCATGGTGATTCCTCATTTCGCACCTGAACGGCCCCCAGGAGCTCTGCCCAGGTCTCCCGCTGCTCCACCCAGGCCCTGCCCCTGCTCCCACCCCCTTCTCCAAATGCTTAGTCCACACTCCCCATCAAGGCCTTTGCCTCACTGTGGATGTGCTGTGGGCTCTGCCTGGAAGTCCTGCCTCATCCCCACTTCTCACCCAGTAGGTGCCTCAAGGCCCAGATTGGGGCACCACCCCCAGGAAGCCCTCCCAGATGCCCAGGCTGTAGTGCTATTCCCACATTCTCCCTCACTGGCCCTCGAGCTCCCAAAGGGCATGGACTGTGTGACTCCCTCAGGGTCCAGCCCAGGTCCCCTTCCCCAGCTCCCCGACCCGAAGGGCCTAGCACACAGCAAGTGCACAGATGGGTTGGCCCCACCCCCAGCAGCTCTGCCACCTTCCTGTAGCCTCTGCATCTCAGTTCTATCCCTTAAATAGAGACCTGGCCACACCACTCATTCCCTGGGGCCAGCTGCTCAGTATAAAGCCCTGACCTCTCAGCCACCCCTCCAGGGCCTCCAGCCAGCCCCAAAGCTCCCTCCTGGCCCTCCCTTCCCTCCCCCAGCAGCAATGCCCCATCCTATCCTGCAGATCCCGGCCATGGTCACCTGCTTTCCCCCCCTGCCCTCTGCAGCCATACCCATCTCCTATCACTGGTTCACAAATTAACCCCAAACTTGGCGAGTTAAAGCAGCCCCCTCTGATATCCCCCCAGCCGCACCCCTCCCTGCCATCACCCTCCACTGCTGGGCTCAGCCTGGTCTCCATATCTCTGTCTGTTAAGTCACCGGCCCCAGGACACCAGCCCCTTGGCCCCGTGGTTTATGGCACCTGTGATCCTCCTCTGGCCTTACACAAAGACCCGTGGAGCCCCGGGGGACATTTGCCAGAGGACTGGACGATGCAGGTCAGCTGAGGTGCAGCCACTGACAAAATCACCCCACGAGTAGGGCTCAGCCAGCAGATGGGGGAGGCGGAGCCCACACGTTTGTCTGCCCGTCTGCCCTCCGAGGCACCCAGAGCACAGCCAGGACACGGGCTGCCTGAACAAAGGTCTGGACTCACCAGCCTTGTGAACCCCAAGGACCCAACCTCAGACCCTGGGCATCTGGGGGGCTCAGGGTCCACCCCACACAGGTGTCCAAGTGTCCCCGTCTCATGTGCGGTGGGTTGAAAAAGCATCCTAGAAGATGTCCACATCCCAGGGCCAGGCACGGTGGCTCAGGCCTGGAATCCCAGCACTTTGGGTGGCCAAGGTGGCAGATTGCTTGAGGTCTGGAATTCAAGACCAGCCTGGCCAACCTGGTGAAACCCCATCTTTACGAAAAACACAAAAATTAACTGGGCATGATGGCCGGTGCCTGTAATCTCAGCTACTTGGGAGGTTGAGGCGGGAGAATCACTTGAATCTGGCAGGCAGAGGTTGCAGTGAGCCAAGATCGCACCACTGCACTCCAGCCTGGGTGATAGAATGAGACTCTGTCTCAAAAAATTAAATAAATACATAAAAATAAAAAAAATGTTCACATCCCAATCCCCGGTACCTGTGGGTGTCACTTCATATGGAAGTGTCTTTACGGATGTGATATTAGGGGTCATGGGGCAGGAGGTGGCCCTGGACAATCCAGGCGGGCCCTAAACACCCTCTCGTGTTTCCTCACAGGTGGGAGGCCACAGGGCATGGGGAGGGGAAGGCCATATGACGACAGGGCAGAGCGGCCCTTGGAGATGCTGGCCTGGATGACTGGAGTGATGCAGCCACAAGCCAAGGATTGCGGCAGCCACCAGACAGGGGAGGTGGCAGGGGCGGCTCCTCCCGCAGAGCCTCAGGCGGGAGCGGTGCCCGGCAGCACCCTGGCTCAGCCCGGGAAAAGCCCTCTGAGACCTCGGCCTCCAGAACCGAGAATGAACTCCTGTGATGTTCAGCCGCCCGGCACAGTGGCCACAGGAAACAAAAAGTCACTCTCCACTCATCACGGCAGGTGAAGCTGGGGTGTCTTATGGGGAAGGTGGAGGGGGCACATCTGGTTTGGTTTTGTGGGACATGCTCACATTGTGCAAGGTCACCTCCAGCTGCTGCTGACTCATGTGGGGGAACAGCTTCCAGAAACTTCCAGGAATGCTACAGAGTGGTAAGCGTGGATATGGGCCCTGCTGTCCCTGCTGGGGGGATGTGTGAGCGCCACAGGCGAAATCAGCCAAAGACAAGACTAAACTCTCTCTTGGTGTCCTCTTCTCTCGAGCAAAACACTGCATATGTGCTTTTGCAGTGGTTTTTAGGGCTCACACCTGTAATCCCAGAATTTTGGGAGGCTGATGCAGGAAGATCATTTGAGTCCAGGAGTTCAAAACCAGCCTGGCCAATTTCTTTCTTTTTTCTTTTTCTTTTTCTTTCTTTTTTTTTTTTTTTTTTTTTTTTTTGAGACAGAGTCTCGCTCTGTTGCCCAGGCCGGAGTACAGTGACACCATCTCGACTCACTGCAACCTCCACCCCCAGGGCTCAAGCAATTCTCTTGCCTCAGCCTCCCAAGTAGCCAGGAAAAAAGGCATGCACCACCACACCTGGCTAATTTTTTATTTTTAGTAGAGACAGGGTTTCGCCATGTTAGCCAGGCAAGTGATCCACCCGCCTTGGCCTCCCAAAGTGTTGGAATTACAGGCCTGAGCCACCATGTCTGGCCAGACGTTCCTTTTTCAAACCTATACTGTCGCCAGTAAAGTTTTCTTACCAACCTGCGAGTGGACTGGGGCTCCAGCACTCACCCCGCCGTCAACGTGTTGTGCGTCAGCAGCCATTCTAACAGGTATGTAGTGGCATCAGGTTTTTTTGTTTGTTTGAGACAGGGTCTCGCTCTGTCACCCAGGCTGGAGTGCAGTGGCACGATCTCTGCTCACTGCAACCTCCACCTCCTGGGTTCAAGAGATTCTCATGCCTCAGCCACCCCAGTAGCTGGGACCACAGGCGCCCACCACCACATCTGGCTAATTTTTTTTTTGTATTTTTAGTAGAGACGGGGCTTCACCATGTTGTCCATGGCTGGTCTTGAACTCCTGACCTCAAGTGATCCACCCACCTCAGCCTCCCAAAGTGCTGGGATTACAGGTGTGGGCCACTATGCCCGGTCAGCTGGGGCAATTTCTTTTGTTATTTTAAATAAACAACAGCTTTCCGCCGGGCACGGTGGCGGGCACCTGTAGTCCCACCTACTCGGGAGGCTGAGGCAGGAGAATGGTGTGAACCCGGGAGGCGGAGCTTGCAGTGAGATGAGATCGTGCCACTGCACTCCAGTCTGGGCGACAGAGCGAGACTGTCTCAATAAAATAAAAATAAATAAAAAATAAATAAACACTGACTTTTACACCTAACTCTGATTTTGTAACTTGTATTACTTTTCTCAATGAGGGCCCTCCAAAAGCTTCAAGGGCTGCAGAACCTGAACCCTCCGGCCCTGCCTGGAACCTCTTCCTTGGCCCATCCAGGCAGGTGCCTGAGTTTGCTGGTGACTCGGAAACTCCTCAGCTCCCTGCCAAACACCTGGAAGGGAGGCTTTGCTCTCTAAGACAATGGGCCCCACTGTCACCAGCGAAGTCACGCTTAGGATTAGAACCTTGTGAACGTGTAGCACCCATTCAGGAAGGAGGTCCAGGCCAAGGGCACAAACGCCACTGCAGTGACCAAGAAGCCATGGGCGTCACTCCACCGACAGTCTCGGCTGCTGGGACCCGTGTGGCAGCTGGTCCCAGCAGCTGGCAGGGAGCTTCTCTCAGCTGCCTGGCCCCAAAGCTCTGCCCTCCCTGCTGTGCCTGCAAGGAGCTGGGCTCAGGAGGGACTTTGGGAAAGGCCGGCAAGCAGGTGGGTGTGGGCGGCAAGCCACCCAGGCGCCGAGGCAAGAGACCGAGGACACGAGCTGTTCCAGTATAATAAAATATAAAACGAGAATAGTCATGCCAGATATAGATCTTAGATATGATTATATATGAATATCATTAATCGTTGGTAGTAACTACTCTTTATCCCAATATTATAATAATCCCTGCTCTATAATCATAACCTAGGAAAAACCAGGCCATACAGGGATAGGAGCTGAGGGGACATAGTGAGGTGTGACCAGAAGACAAGAGTGTGAGCCTTCTGTTATGCCCGGACAGGGCCACCAGAGGGCTCCTTGGTCTAGCGGTGACGCCAGCATCTGGGAAGATGCCCGTTGCCAGGCGGACCGTGGTCTAGCGGTAGCAAAACGTGTCAAGGAACAACACCCGCTACTTAGCAGACCGGGAAAGGGAGTCTCCTTTTCCCCGGGGGAGTTTAGAGAAGACTCTGCTCCTCCACCTCTTGTGGAGGGCCTGACACCAGTCAGGCTTTCCCGCAGTTATCCGGAGGCCTAACCGTCTCCCTGTGATGCTGTGCTTCAGTGGTCACGCTCCTAGCCCGCCTTCATGTTCGATCCTGTACACCTGGCTCTGCTTTCTAGATAGCAGTAGTAAACTAGTGAAAGTACTAAAAGTCTCTGATATGTAGAAATAATGGCATAAGCTGTCTTTCTCTTTGTCTTCTCTCTCTCTCTCCCTCGGCTGCCAGGCAGGGAAGGGCTCCCTGTCCAGTGGACACGTGACCCACGTGACCTTACCTATCATTGGAGAAGACTCACATTCTTTACCCTGCCCCTTTTGCTTTGTATACAATAAATAACAGCGCAGCCAGACATTCGGGGCCACTATCTATCTCCACGCATTGGTGGTAGTGGTCCCCAGGGCCCAGCTGTCTTTTCTTTTATCTCTTTGTCTTGTGTCTTTTCTACGCTCTCTCATCGCCGCACACAGGGAGAGACCCACTGACCCTGTGGGGCTGGTCCCTACAGGTGGGGTTCCCAGTTTGACACAGGAAGGCTTCAAGTTTCCCGGGTGTACGGAACGTGGCCACTGATGCCAGCTTGGGCTTGGGGTTATCAGCCGTGTTTGGATTCACTATGCCCCTTGACCTGTGATAGCTTCAATGAACTCAGAGAAGGGATGGGTCAAGGGGCGTCCCCACTGGCATCACCTCTGCCCTCCCTGAACTCTGGTAGGGCTCCAGGTGTGCAGCGTTCCACCCACAGGTCACTGTTTACCAGCAGGCGCAGAAGCCGTTCCAACAGTGACAATCAAAACAGCTTTACCGTGGCAAAGCAACCACTCCCCTCTCACCTCCCCAGGGAAGGCCAGAGACCACGTCAGCAGTATAGAGGGAGTAAATCATTGACGCCTGACAGTCTGGCTGCTCCAACCTCACGAGCGGTTGGGGGAGCCCATTCCTGCGGGTTCCTGGAAGTGGATGTCCCACGTGGGTCAGCTAGCAACAGCTGGGGGTGACCTCGCAGCCACACGAGGACGGGCTGCTGGGCACAAACCAGGACCCCAGTGCACAGAGCACCGAGGGATCTCAGAAGGCTGCTTCAGGTCTGAAGACTGACGCCCCACACCCAGTTTCCAGCCTCAAAGTCTCTTGTTTCCTACCCAGACACAGGACCTCACAGCCTCTTTCAGAAATGCGGTGCACGCGTGTGAGTGCACCCACAGGCTGCTGCGGCGAGCACGCGGGGGCCAAGCGAGACGGGCATGTGGTGGGGTTGCAGAGAGAGTCCACCTGCCCCTGCAGCTCGGACCACTCAGGAACTATGTGTTGAGCTCAACGAAATTGCAGTTGGCCACACACCAAGCCTGAAGGGGTAGCGTCAGGGGCGTTGGAAGAGGCCCCAGACAGAGTCCCCAGGTCCTGTCCCCACTCGGGGGCAGCTCTGGCAGGCTCCGGCCCTGCTGGGCTACCCACTCCTCTTTCCTGCACCTTGCAGGGCCGCTCCTGGCCTGGCCCTCTCCCACCTTTGTCCTGCAGGTCTTGTGTCCTCAGAGAAGCCCTCCCTGGGCCGCCTCAAAACTCCACACCACCCACCGGGTCCAGACCCTGTTATCAGCCCACAGCCCCTGCAGGGCCCTGGCAGATCCTGCCCCTGGGACTAGCTCCTTAATGCGTGCTATCCCTTCAATGGCAGCCTCTCTCGCTAGCTTGTGAGGGCCAAGCACAGGAACTATGTCACTCTGTGTCAGTGGAGTGTCACACAGGGGTTTGCCAAGCTGTGAATGACTTTGTTCCATTCACAGGCAGAGAGAGAAGTGCAGAGGAGGCTCCTGGCAGCCTGGACAGCCACGTTCCTGGGGCCTGAGTCCCTCGTGGACGAGCCCCACTAGGTTTTGTTTCCTGGGCCTCCAGAGGGGTCTGCACTGGCCACGGTGCGGTGGGTGGAATCTGAGAGCACCGACAGAGTGCTGGGGGCTTCTAAGCGGCCACTTCAGCAGAAAGCGGTGGCCAGGAGGGGCAGCTGCCAGGGAATAGGCCGTGAGAGGGGGTGGGTTAAGGAGAGGCGGGGAAGTGGTTGGCAGATGCGCAAGGGACAAGAGAATGTTCTGGTCGTGCCAGGGGAGGCCCTGGGGCTCTGGCAGAGCCGGAGAGGGTCCCAGCCGTCTCAGGAGGGAGAGCTGCACTGGACACTAGCAGGAGTGTGGGGAGGGGCCAGGGTAGCAGGGAGTGGGAGGAGGAGTGGAAAGGGCTCCTGAGGGAAAGGCAGGCAGCAGCCCACGGAGGGTCGCAAAGAGGTTCAAGATGGGGCGAGGGGGCTGTTCTGGCCCCAAGGGAGGGAGCACCCAACATCACAGCAGAGCCCACGTGGGGGCCCCAGGCAGTGTCCTGCCCTCCTGGGGAACACCCGGGCATTCTGGAGGCTCCAGTGCAACTGTCCTCTCCCCATCCTGGTGGCCTCAGGCTCCCCAAGCTACCATCCTTCCTGTGCCCAGCCCAGGCTGGCAGCACTGTGCTGGAGTACCACAGAGCTCGGTGCCTGTCCCAGACCCTGACCCCACCCAGGCAGAACTCAGTCCAGATGCAGTCGCTGGTCTCTGGTCAACCAGGTCCACGCAGGGGCAGAGGAAGCAGGGCTCTGAGGCCAACTCGGGTGTGAACACGTGCGTCCCTGCAGATGCCAGGTAGCCCCAGTATTGTGCCAGCCACTGCTGCCTGACCAGGACCCCAGGGGACTCAGGCGATGGGGACATCCTCGCGGGTGTCGCAGGTGAGGGGTCCTTGCAGCCTCCTAAGCCTTCTCGACTTGTGTGTCCAGGGCAGGAGAGGCAGGCCAATGCCCTGGGGCCCTCCCGCCCCATATTCCAGGGCTCCAGGTCGCTGGCCCTCAGAGACGCAGCGGCAACACAGGGGCCTGGTCCCAGGGTCGCAGGGCGCTCCCGGGAGCACCGCGACGGAGAGAACCCACCGCGACCTCCTCTGTCCAGGTGGGGGCTCCACGCGCCGGGACGCTAGTGGCCGGAACCGAAGGAGAGCGACCCCAGCCCGCACCCCCCATCCAGGCGCGGATCTGACTCCCCAACGACCCCCGTGGATGCAGGAGGGTCCGAGGCTCCCGGTAGCGGCCAGGTCCAGAGGCCTACCCCGCCCAGGGCGCTGGGTCTCGGACTCACCTCCGAGCTCACTCCGCATGCCAATGGTGCCGCCGGTGTAGACGGCCAGCAGCCTCCGCTCGGGCCCCACCGCGCGCGCCATGCCGGACCAGGGACCACCGGAGTGGACAGGGGGTGCAGCGGCGACGCGGGGCCTGCGGGACTCAGGGACTGAGGGGAGGAGGCCCGGGGCGCCGGGGGCAGCCTGGGAGGGCGGGGCCGGCGGGGGCACCCTCGGGGAGGGGGCGGGAGGACTCCGCCCAGGAGGGTGGGAGGCCCCGCGGAGGCGGGCGGGGGCAGGACCTGGGGGCGGGGTGGGTCCCGGGGACTGTCCAGGGTCGGAGAGAGAGGCGGGGCCTGGCGGGGTGGGGGCGGGGCCTGTCAGGGTGCGGGGCGGGGCGCTGCCTTGGAAACGTGTAGGAAGAGGTGAGGTCTGTGAGGGCGGCAGGGGGAGCTCCTGCCTGGGCAGGAGATTGGGTGGGGCCTGCTTGGGGGTGGGGAGCGCCTGTCCAGGGACTAGATGGCAGCCAGAAAGGCAGGGACAGGGGTGGGGCGGGTCCTGAGCCACCCTGCGGCCATCGGCCCTCCGTGGTGGCCCTGGGTGTTTGAGTAGCTGTGACAGGTGGTGCCTGGCAGACCGTAGTGCCCGAGGCCCTCCACGACCTGAGCACAGAGGGGGCTCTGTGTCCTCTCAAGCAGCCTCCACAGCCCCGGTGCTCCAAGGCTGGCAATGCTGCCCAGGCCCTGCTGTCCCTCCTTTGGATGGCCAGAGGCAGGCAGAGCTGGACCAGCCCCTCCACATGTGCCCATTCACACACCATCCAAGAGAAGAGCCCGAGGGGCCCCCCAGGGCTGGAGCGGGACAGAGCAGGAGTATGGCCGTCTTGGACAAACACCGCCATTTTAAGTTCCCTTTGATTAAAAAGCTGCCTAAATCCAGCCCAAAACATATCAGCCTAATAGCTAATGTCAGCACGACCATAAACCACAAATAACATCTCCAACCAGAAACATGCCAACCTCGAGATAACCTCCCCTCCGACCAGAAACATTCCAAGCCCGCAATAAACTTTCCCTCACACAGAAACATTCCGAGCCTGTGATAAGCTCCCCGCTTCCTAAACCCTTAAAGATCCTTAGTTTGTACGAGAGAACGCTCCTGACCAAAATCGGCCAGAAGTCCCTCTCAGGTTTATTCTCCAAAATAAACCTGTCTTTGTCGAGCCGCTTTTCATGTTTCTTTCCTCTTTCTTTAACTCCTACAGAGCCCACCCTGCTTCACTCCCACGAGAGCCCAGGAGGGCAGGGCAGTGGCGGGTGCAGGGTCCCAGGAGGGTCCCAAGCTGCAGGCTTGCTCCCAGGTGGACAGAAGATCCACAGCCTCCTCATCTCCTGGCACCTTGACTGCCTGGGGCACTGATGCACTTTGGTGGGAAACTGTGTGTTGCCCCCAGAAGGCGCCAGCATTTGACACTGATTCCATAATAAAAATTATTATTATTCTGTTGCCTGGAGGGCAGTAGCAAGATCTTGGCTCACTGCAACCTCTGCCTCCCAGGTTCAAGCAATTGTCTTGTCTCAGCCCCCCGAATAGCTGGAATTGCAGGTGCACACCACACCAAGCTTATTTTTTTTTTTTTTTTTTGTATTTTTAGTAGAAACGGGGTTTCACCATGTTGGCCAGGCTGGTCTTGAACTCCTGACCTCAAGCACTCCACCCACCTCGGCCTCCCTAAGTGTTGGGATTACAGGTGTGAGCCGCCACGCCCAGCCCCATATAATTATTTTGATAGCAATAGTGCAATAGTGCAAAAGTAATCTTGTCTGCAGAGAAGCAAAGGCATTCTGCCCAGCAAAGGTCTGTGTTAGTTTTCTGGGACTGCAGTAACAGAATGAGTGATTTACAGTGCAAGGAGGTCTACCTCTCACAGTTCTAGGGGGTGGAAGTCTAAGGTCAGGGTGTCACGGGTTGGTGTCTCCTGGGCAAGAAGACATTGCCTTCTTGCTGTGCCTCACAGGGTCTTTCCTCCGAGCAGTCACTCATCCCTAATGTATCTCCAGATGTCCAGACCTTCTCTTTTTATAGACATACCAGTCACATTGAATTTGGGGTCTTATTTTAATTCAACCATCTCTTTAAAGTCTACCTCCAAATACAGTTGCATTCTAAGACACTGGGGTGTGGCGGACTTCAACATTCGAATCTAAGGGAGACAGTCCAGCCCATCACAGCCCCCTGAAAATCCAGTTTCACGTCCGTTTGCACAGAAAATAAGTGTTTGCAAGGATGTGGAGACATTGGAATTCTGGTGCACTGCTGGTGGGATTATAAAATGATATGGCCACTATGGGAAACAGTAGAGGCTCCTCAATAAATTAAAATTAGAACTACCACAGGGTCCAGCAATTCCATTTGAGAACAGAGACAAAAGATTGGAAAGGAAGGTCTCGAAGATATGTCTGCACACCCACGTTCATAGCAGCACTGCTCACAAAAGCCAAGAGGTAGAAGCAACCTGTGTCCATCCACAGATGAGTGGATAACCAAAGTGGTATCTCCATAGAAAAGGAAGGAAATTGGCCGGGCACGGTGGCTCACACTTGTAATCCCAGCACTTTGGGAGGCCGAGGCAGGCGAATCATGAGGTCAGGAGATCGAGACCATCCTGGCTAACACAGTGAAACCCCATCTCTACTAAAAATACAAAAAAATTAGCCGGGCGTGGTGGTGGGCACCTGTAGTCCCAGCTACTGGGGAGGCTGAGGCAGGAGAATGGCGTGAACCCGGGAGGCAGAGCTTGCAGTGAGCGGAGATAGCACCACTGCACTCCAGCCTGGGTGACAGAGCGAGACTCTGTCTCAAAAAAAAAAAAAAGGGAAGGAAATCCTGCCACAGGCTACAACACAGGGTACGCTAAGTGAAATAAGCCAATCACAGAAAGACAAATACAGATGTTTACAATGGGATTATGTTCTAATAAACCCATCATAAGTCAAAAAATCGTTCAGTTCAACCGTCGTAAATCAGAGACCTTCTGTACAATAGGATCCCACTTTTATGGGGTACTAGATGCTGTGGTCTGAATGTATTCCCCCAAAACTCACTTGTTGGAAACTTAATCCCCAATGCAACCGTGTTTGGAAGTGGGGCCTTTTAGGAGATGTTTAGGTCATGAGGGTGTGCCCTCGTGAATGAGTTAATGCCACTATAAAACGACCTGACTGAGGGAGTTTGGTCTTTTTTCCCCGTCTGCCACATGAGAACACAGACTTTAAGGTGCCATCTTGGAAGCAGAAGCCCAGATCCTCACCAGACAGCAGATGCCAGCTCCTTGATCTTGGACTTCCAGCCTCCAGAACTGTGAGAAATAAATCTCTGTTGTTTATAAGTTACCCAGTCTCAGGCATTCTGTTACAGCAGCACAAAACAGACTGACTCTATGAGGAGCCAAACACATAGACACAGAAGTGGAATGATGGTTGCCAGGGCTGAGAGGAGGAGGGACTGAGAAGTTGCTTCATAGGTGCAGAGTTTCAGATGTGCAAGATGAAAAAGTTCTAGGATCCCTTTCACAACAGTGTGAATATACTTAACACGACTGAACAGTGCACTTAAAAATAGTTGAGATGGTAAATTTTTATGTTTTCTGCCACAATAAAAAAAGTGAGCAGGCAAGGATAGACTAGAAGAAAATGTTCACAAGACATATACCAGACAAAGGACTTGCATTCTGACTAAAGAATTCCCACAACTCAATAAAAATACAAACAACTCCCCCTAAACAGGGCACAAGACTTGAGCAGATACTTCACAAAGGAAGCTATGAGCAAATTTTAACATAAAAAATTGGGGGACCAGGTGTAGTGGCGCATGACTATAAACTTAGCACCAGGAGGCCAAGGCAGAGAAAACTTTTCTCTACAAAAATTAAAAACTAGCTGGGTGTGGTGGTGCACACCTGTGGTCCCAGCTACTCAGGGGGCTGAGGCAGGAGGATCGCTTGAACCAAGGAAGTGAATCGCACCACTGGACTCCAGCCTGGGCAACAGAGCAAGACCCTATCGCTAAAAAAATAAAAATAAATGTTTAGTTAAAGGAAATTAACTACTGAGAAGGGTAGAAACATGTCTAAAGAACATAGGAAGAGAAGATGTGCAGCAGCCTCTAGGATCAAGGACAACACCCATGGGAGGAAGAAACTTGGAACAGCCCTGCTCCCACACCCAGAATGAGACTCTTCGGAGAGAGAGTGGCTGAGGCCACGGAATGGCCAGAGGTGCAAAGGCTGGGCCTGGGGGCAGGAAACTGCTTATTGCTGAGGCGTGCTGGGAGGCCACCTGCTGGCAAGAAGCACCAGAAACAGGAAGAGAAGCTCCTCTCCTCCTGCAGTGTCCCTCCAGTGCCCTCTGCCGGCAAAACGCCTAACATTGCATCAGCTGGGAAAGAAGAAATGTTTACAGTCTAGCTCCAGGATGCCAGACGGCAAAGAAGGGTGGATTGAGGGCTGAGAGAGAAAAGCTCCAACTAGCACGGAATGCAAGTATTACAACCGCTTTAGAAAATTTGGTAGTTTCTTACAAGATTAAACAACCACCTGCTCAATGACCCAGTAATCCCACAACTCCTCAGTATTTATCCAAGAGAAACAAAAATATCTACAGACTTGTTCACAGAAATTTTATTCATAATAGGTAAAAAGTGAAAACAATCCAATGCCCATCAGTAGAATAAAGAAGAAGAGGAGTGTGTGTGTGTGTGTGTGTGTGGTTTGAGACAGAGTCTTGTTCTGTCACCCAGACTGCAGTGCAGTGGCACAATCTCAGCTCACTGCAACCTCTGCCTCCTGAGTTCAAGCAATTCTCCTACCTCAGCCTCTGGAGTAGCTGTGATTACAGGGGCCGGTCACCACCACGTCTGGCAAATTTTTGTATTTTTAGGAGAGACGAGGTGTCACCATGTTGGTCAGGCTGGTCTCGAACTCCCGCCCTCAGGTGACCCACCCACCTTAGCCTCCCAAAGTGCTGGGATTATAGGCATGAGCCACCATGCCCAGCCAAGAAACTGGTATATTTATACAATAGAAAACAAAAGAACAAATTACTGACTTAAACGTGTATCTTGGTCTGTTTTGTGCTGCTATAACATAAACCTCAAACAAACATTATATTGAGCAAAAGCAGCCTGATACAAAACAGTACATACTATAGGATTCCATTTATATGAACTTTTACAACAATCAAAACTAATCTATAGGCTGGTCACAGTGGCTCACGCCTGTAATCCCAGCATTTTTGGGGGCCAAGGCAGGCAGATCACTTGGGCTCAGGAGTTTGAGACCAGCCTGACCAACATGGTGAAACCCTGTCTCTACTAAAAATACAAAAATTAGCCAGGCATGGTGGCATGAGCCTGTAGTCCCAGCTACTTGGGAGGCTGAGGCAGGAGAATTGCTTGAACCTGGGAGGCGGAGGCTGCAGTGAGCCGAGATCACGCCACTGCACTCCAGTCTGGGTAACAGAGCAAGACTCTGTCTCAAAACAAAACAAATCTATAGTGAAAGTAATCAGAAGGGCGGTTGTATCTATGGGAACTTCCTGTGGTGATAGAAATACTGTTATCCTAGTAGCAGTGTGGTCACATGGGTGTATCAATTCATCAACGCTCACTGCACTATAATTCAGATCTGTACATTTCTCTGCAAATTATGCCTCAATTTTAAAGGGGAAATAAGAATCTCTAATCTACAGCTATCTGAAAAAAGGAGGAGGGAACACAGACTATCAATGCTGAAGTTCTATTTCTTACCCTAAACTATCCTTTAGTCTTATACCATCCCACATCAAAAGTTGTTACAATAGACCTAAATGAGCAGTAACAAAAAAACTCTTCATCTAACAGTTCTCCAAATTCTTTTTCTTGTAAGCAAACATTGAGAATGTTATTAGAACTTGTTTCTTTCTCCATTGGTTCATATTACACAGGCCTACACGTGTAGCTGGAATGAGCAAACGTAAGCATACTTTCTCTTTTTCGTTTTTTTGAGACAAGGTCTCACTCTGTCACCCAGGTTGGAGTGCAATGGCACGATCATAGCTCACTGCAGCCTCAAACTCCTGGGCTCAAGCAATCCTCCCACCTCAGCCTCCCAAGTAGCTGGGACTAGAGGCACACACCACCACACCTGGTGATTTTATTTTTCTGCAGATGGGGGTCTCACTGTATTGCCCAGACTGGGTCTCAAACTCCCGGACCCAAGCCGTCCTCCTGCCTTGGCCTCCCAAAGTGCTGGGATTACAGGCATGAACCACCATGCCCAGTGTCTTTTTAACTTTTCTTTCTTTTGATAGATTTAGGGGGTACAGATGCAGTTTTGTTACATGGATATGTTGCCTAGTAAAGTCTGGACTTTCAATGTAACTGTCACTCTAATAAAAGCATACATTCTACCCAATAGGTAATTTCTCATTTCTCACCCCCATCCCACCCTTCCACCTTTTCCAAAATCTTTTTTTTTTTTTGAGACAGAGTCTCACTCTGTCGCCCAGGCTGGAGTGCAGTGGCACGACCTCGGCTCACTGCAAGCTCCGCCTCCCAGGTTCAAGCCATTCTCCTGCCTCAGCCTCCCGAGTAGCTGGGACTACAGGCGCCCACCACCACGCTCGGCTAATTTTTTGTATTTTTAGTAGAGACGGGGTTTCACCGTGTTAGCCAGGATGGTCTCAATCTCCTGACCTCGTGATCCGCCTGCCTCGGCCTCCCAAAATGCTGGGATTACAGGCGTGAGCCACTGCGCCCGGCCTCCAAATTCTTTCTAAATATGCCTCACAAAGTTGGAAAAAGCTATGCTTTCTTAACTCGCCATTTTTTCCCATCAATGTTTCCAACTGTTGGGGGTTTTCTTCAGTTCTGAGGTATTTGCTTCTATTGATAGTTTGCGAGCTAGTATTTAGAGAAACTTCACCTTTTGCCTACAAAGTCAAAAGCTGCAGAGGCAAAACCTGCAGTTCTGAGAGAAATGGGCTAGATGGCAGTGCTGTTCTCTCAGTGACATTTCTCTATTTACGAGGGGAAAGAACTCCCCTAGTCTTGAACAGGTTTACTAAGGCCCAAGTATAAGGATCTCATTACAAAATACAATTTAAGCAGAAAATACTACGTCTGCGATTCTATGCTCCTTTCTAATTACAGATCTTCAGAAACACAGTGTAACCTAAGACTCCCCTAAAGTCTTTGCCAGTCAGATTTCCACATTATACTACTGCCATGCGCCACACCATGACATTTGGTCAACAGACCACCTAGAGGACAGTGGTTCCATAAGATGATACTATATTTTTCTTGTACTTTTCCATGTTTAGATACTTACCAATGTGTTACAATTGCCTACAGTAGGCTGGGCACGGAGGCTCACGCCTGTAATCCCAGCACTTTGGGAGGCTGAGGCAGGTGGATCATGAGGTCAGGAGATCAAGACCATCCTGGCTAACACGGTGAAGCCCCGTCTCTACTAAAAATACAAAAAATTAGCCGTGCATGGTGGTGGGCGCCTGTAGTCTCAGTTACTCAGGAGGCTGAGGCAGGAGAACAGCGTGAACCCAGGAGGCAGATCTTGCAGTGAGCCGAGATTGCGCCACTGCACTCCAGCCTGGGCGAAAGTGCGAGACTCTGTCTCAAAAACAAACAAAAAAAAAACAATTGCCTCCAGTATTCGGTAGTCACATGCTGTAGAGGTTCTCAGTAGAGGAACGGGCTCCACCAGATAGCCTAGGTGTGTCATACGCTGTACCATCTAGGTTTGTCTAAGTGCACTCCATGACGTTCACAACAAAATCGCCTAATGGCACAGTCCTCAGAACGTATCCCTGTCAAGTGACACGCGACTGCACTTCTCTAAGGTTATAATGGCATCTTTCTCTTGCTTAAAAAGCCTTTTCAAATTAACGTACTAAGATAGTTCTTCCAGATACAAAAGTGAATCCAGAGAATAATCAAGAACCTGCCTAAAGGCCGTAGCACTTCCTCGCCCTGGTATTTCATTACAGCATCTGCTACTGTGCCCTAGTTTCTTAGTGAGTCTTAACATGGCATCAGGAACTGGGTCATGTACATCTTCTGTATTCCTTAGAGTGGTTACTTTATGGTGGAGAGAGAAAATGCTTAATAAACGCTTTGTTACCTGAATTCTGATTATTGAGATACCGCCTGTGCTTCTAAATGGAAGCAAGCCTGAAATTTTCAGAGTAGTGAGTAGGTTTTGGTTGAGTTACTTTGAGCTTACGCAATTCTGAATAAATAGCCTGGAAGCAAATACCCACGACCACATGCAGTCTAGGATACCTCATTTACTGTGGTCTCTTAATTCTCACTTTTACTACTCCATCTGCAGCTTAGCAGTTTGTGACTGAATGTGTATTCTTTTGATTTCTTGGGTTTTTTAGTATATACTGTTTTAAACAGGAACTATGACTGCTTGTGACACAGACCAAACCTAACAGAGGTTTTAAAAAGTTAATTTCTCTCCCACATAAAAGAAGTTTCCAAGTAGGCAGTCCAGACTGGTGGGACGTCTCTATGATTGAGAGGAACCCAGATTCTGCCATTGTTTGTCAATGGTTTCCATTCTTAAAGTCCCCTCAAAGTTGAAGATGGCTGCTCAAGCACCAGCCATCAGATGTGCATGCCAGGGAAGAAACAGGAAGACATCTAAAGAAACAAAAGGGCCCATACCACCTGTCTCCTTTTTAAGGCAGGAGGCTTTAACCACTTCCTGCTTTCATCCCATTGGTCAGAACTAGCCACATGACAGAAGAGAAAAGGGGGGAAAACAGTATAAATTCTGCCACAGACAACAACTCATGGATTCACGTATCTTTGGTGAGCAAATGTGACCAGATGCATGCATTTGCATAATCGTGTTCCCGTCTGTCCATGGCTCCCTCTGTCCCTTTACCCTCATTACCACCCAGTTCCACCATCTCCCACCTCAGATGACCGAGGTCATTATCTGGAACATCCTTCCACATTGTTCTCTGTGCTCTTAATCCCATCCCAACACATACAAACACATACACACTTACACAGATACATCTATGTGGGTTTTCTGGTAACTGAATTTTTTTTTTTTTTTTCACAGAGTCTCACTCTGTTGCCCAGGCTGGAGTGCAGTGGCACAATCGCAGCTCACCGCAACCTCCACCTCCTGGGTTCAAGTGATTTTCCTGCCTCATCCTCCCAAATAGCTGGGATTACAGGCACGTGCCACCATGCCCAGCTAATTTTTTGTATTTTTAGTAGGGATGCGGTTTCGTGTTGGCCAGGCTGGTCTTGAACTCCTGACCTCAAGTGATCTGCCCACCTCAGCCTCCCAAAGTACTGGGATTACAGGTGTGAGCCATTGCACCCAGCCTGGTTACTGATTTTTAGGAAGATATTACACACACTTTTGCATCTTTCTCTTCTCACTTGCCATATCTTGTGGACATCTTTTCAGGCCAACAGCTGGAACTCTCACCTCACTCTTCACATGGCTGCGTGGTATTCCTTGACATTGACTGCTATAATGTGTTTACCATTTCCTTTTGTGCGACATTCATCATTTCTAGTGTTCGGTTATTACACTGTACAGTTGTCATATCTAAGTCAAAGGATATGCCTGTTTTTAATTCTCCCAGATGTTGCTAGATTGATTTCCAAAAGAAACTGAAAGACTTCATACATTTACCAGCAATATGCAAGTATTTCTTCCCTCCACCTCCCCAACATCAAGCCATACAGCTCTTCTTAAAATCTTGCCAGTCTATAAAGCTCCCTGATTTATGATTCCCTTACTACTAAGGAATCTGAGCACTTTCACGTGCTAGTCATTTGGACAGTTGTTCATCATTGTTGTGGTTTCCTATTTGGCTCTTGTCCTCTTCCCTGACAATTTTTTTAAATTTTATTTCTCAGAGTCTTGCTACGTCACTCAGGTTAGAATGCAGTGGTGTATTCATGGCTCACTGCAGCCTCAAACTCTTGCACTCAAGCAATCCTCCCGCCTCAGCCTCCTGAGGTACTGGGACTACAGGCACTCACCACCTGTAATTTTTTTTTTTTTTTAAGACATCAGGTCTCAGTCGGGCACGGTGGCTCACACATGTAATCCCAGCACTTTGGGAGACCGAGGCAGGCAGATCACTTGAGGTCAGGAGTTCGAGACCAGCCTAGCCCACATGGTGAAACCCCGTCTGTACTAAAAAAAAATACAAAAATTAGCCAGGCATGGTGGTGGGCACCTATAATCCCAGCTACTCAGGAGGCTAAGGCATGAGAATCACTTGAGCCTGGGAGGCAGAGGTTGCAGTGAGCTGAGATCACACCACTGCACTCCAGCCTGGGTGACAGAGTGAGACTCCATCTTAAAAAAAAAAAAAAAAAAAGAGGGAGAGAGAGAGAAAGAGATCAGGTCTCACTGTGATCTTGAACTCCTGACTTCAAGCAATTCTCCTGCTTTGGCCTCCCAAAGTGCTGGAAATACAAGTGTGAGCCACCACTCCCAGCCTTGCCTGATAATTTTTAAAAAGGTTTTTGTGTATACATATTAACTCTTTGTTGTTTACATCAATCTGTCCAATCCAACCTATCCACTGATTGGTTATGGTATCTTTTGCTATATGAGGTTTTTAAAATGTTGTATCGCCAAACATGGGTATCTTTTGCCATATGGAGTTTTAATGCTTATGTACTCAAATATGTTTGTATCTTTTTACATGGCTTCTGATTTTCCAATCTAGGTTAATATACCTAAAATGTGCATGCAGTAGAATTCTATTCTTAGGCATTTATTCATCTCCACAAATTTTAAGATACTTTTTATCCAATTCCCAAAAGACACTGTTGAGATTCTAATTGGAATTACATTTTCGTATTAGCTTGAGAGAGTTGACAAAAATGATATGAAATCTTTTCAGCTATGCTTTTTCAGCTGTCTGGATTTTACGTCTTTTTTTTTTTTTTTTTGAAACGGAGTTTTGCTCTTGACATCCAGGCTGGAGTGCAGTGGCGAGATCTCAGCTCGCTGCAACCTCCTTCTCCTGGGTTCAAGCGATTATCCTGCCTCAGCCTCCCGAGTAGCTGGAATTACAGGCTCATGTCACCAAGCCCAGCTCATTTTTGTATTTTCAGTAGAGATGGGGTTTCACCACGTCAGGCCAGGCTGGTCTCGAACTCCTGACCTCAGGTGATCTGCCCACCTCGGCCTCCCACAGTGCTGGGATTACAGGCGTGAGCCACTGCACCCGGCCAATTTTATGTCTTTCAATAAGACCTCAGTTTTCCTCACTTAGGGATAGGTCCTACACCTTTATTCTAAAACATCTTATTTTTTTTTCATCACATACACAGAATGGTTTTTTTTTGTTTTTTGTTTGTTTGTTTGTTCGTTTGTTTGTTTGAGACAGAGTCTCACTCTGTTGCCCAGGCTGGAGTGCAGTGGCTCAATCTCGGCTCACTGCAAGCTCCGCCTCCCAGGTAGGTTCACACCATCCTCCTGCCTCAGACTCCCGAGTAGCTGGGACTACAGGTGCCCGTGACAACGCCTGGCTAATTTTTTTGTATTTTTAGTAGAGATGGGGTTTCACCGTGTTAGCCAGGATGGTCTTGATCCCCTGACCTCGTGATCCACCCGCCTCAGCCTCCCAAAGTGCTGGGATTACAGGCGTGAGCCACCGTACCCGGCCACACAGAATGTTTTCTCCATTGCTAGGTTCTTATTGCCACAGTGGAGAAGTCCATGACTTTTGTATCTTTAGCTTATATCCAGAAGCCTTAGCAAAGTATCTTATTATAGCAGGGGGTCTTCCAGGTTATGCAGAAAAATAATTCACACAGCAAGCCCAAGACTGCACTCCTTAGAAAGGTCTGCTTCCAAAGTTGGCCCTTGATTGGCAGCCGGGAGCCTGAATTTTAGGAGGGTTCCCACCATTCTCTGACATGGGTGTCTCACTGTGCCTTAACTATTTGAACAAACAATGTGGTCTATGCTGAACTGGGAGTCTGGAATTTTGGTACATGCTAGGCAGAGGGTTCCTACGTGACCAGTCTCCAATAAAAACATGGGCACTGAGATTCTGATGAGCTTCCCCAGCACACAACACTTCACCCACATTACCACAACATGCTGCGGACAAACTAAGAATATCCTCTGTGACTCCCCCAGCAGAGGACCTGTTTTTCTCTGGACTTCATCCCGTGTCTTTTCCCTTTGATTTTCTCTGCATCCTTTCACTATAGTAAATCTCACTCACGCTAAGTCCTACGGTCCTGGTGAATTACTGAACCTGGGGTGGACTTGGGTATCCTCAACACGTGTACACATCAGAGCAGCAGAAAGAGCTTTATCTCTTCTTGTCTAATGTCGGTTATTTCATCTTTCTTTTCTCATTATAATTTCTAGGACTTCACGTCATTGTTAAGTAACAGCAATAGGAGACATCCCTGACCAGTTTCTAATTTTAACTGAAATGGCTTTAATGTTTTGCCACTTAAAAGAACGTTTACCATTATTTTTTTATTTTCATCACATTTCAGTATAGGTAGTCCTTACTTTACACAGTTGTGACATGCACACATTTCTGTTGCCATCGTTCAGTAACAAAGGCCCCCCCAACAGCACAATTCAAGTATCGGTTTCCCTGGCATACAACCCTGAGAAACCGCACGAAGAGTAAACTGTGCTGCCAACTCTTCAACCCACAAGTGTGCAAATCACAGGCATGCATCAGATCAGTAACCCATCCCGACACTTCTTTCAAAGCCCGTCAGGAATTGATCACTGAGCACTTGTTATTCAGCTCACACAGACAGAAAAGTTTGTTGCCTCCTTGCCTCCCATTGATAAGCCCACATGACAGTTTATGAAAATGGAAAGAGGGAACCAACCCACAAAGGTGAAAATGCAGCAAAGAAATGAAATGTGACAATGCTGGAAGTGACATTTGAATCAAACCTAAGTGAGGTCATAGAGAAAACAGCTGAGGGAGAGAATGTGGATGCTGCTGCCAAGCAGGGGCTCCAGCGGTGCAGCCAGAGAGGCTGAGAGGGGGGAGCCTGTCCACGTAAATGAGTGTATTAAGGTGCTCTAAAGGGACAGAACAGAATATATGTATATATGATGGGGAGTTTATTAAGGAGTATTGACTCCCACGATCACAAGGTGAAGTCCCACAATAGGCTGTCTGCAAGACGAGGAGCCAGGAAGCCAGTCCGAGTCCCAAAACCCTCAAAGCAGGGAAGCCGACAGTGCAGCCTTGTCTGTGACCAGAGGCCCAAGAGTCCCTGGCAAACCGCTGGTGTAAGTCCAAGAGCCCAAAAGCTAAAGAACTTGGAGCATCCAACATGGGAGAAAGATGAAGGCTGGAAGACTTAGTACGTCTCTCTCATTCCACTTTCTTCTGCCTGCTTTATTTTAGCCACGCTGGCAGCTGATGAGATGGTGCCCACCCAGATTGAGGGTGGGTCTGCCTCTCCCAGTCCACTGACTCAGTGTGAATCTTCTTTGGCAACACCCTCACAGACACACCCAGGATCAATACTTTGCATCCTTCAATCCAATCAAGTTGACACTCAGTATTAACCCTCACAATGAGCAAACAGTTGTAACGAGAAGGATGAAGACAGCCTGGGGGGTGTGATGCCAGCAAAAAACCCCACATGAAAGGAACTCTGGGAGGCATTTTGCAACACTGGATGTGCAAACGACACAGTGTTGGAAGCCGATCCAACTAGAAAGGAGCATGGCAACTCAACAGGCCCCAGAGAAGATGCTCGGCCAGAAGCCCAGAAGCGGAAGTTGTAGGAAGGAGGTGGTGGTGGAAAACGCTGTTTGAACTACTATTGACAGGACTTTAGAAAGAGACAAAGTCCTTTAATCCCAGTGTTTCTAATGTTTCAAATCACAGTGTGCTAAATACATTAGTTTTACTGCTCTTTTCATTTCTCTACACATCTATAACCAAGAAGGAACAGTGGGAGTTTTTACTGTACTGCTTCACAGGTGATGCAGCAGCTGCTTCTCATTAGGTTTGCTCTGCAGTTTCGGCTTGTGGAACAACCATTTTTATGATGCTGGCCCTCCATGCAATGCAAAAACTACTGTAGCTTTTTCCTACTTCTATTTTACATGTTTTATTTCTTCTTTTAAGTTAGGAATGGGTGCTAAACCTCAAATGGATGCCTTTTCAGTATCCACTGATAGCCACATATGATTTTCCCACGGTATCTACATTGGGTTTGGCCAATGATTCTGGCTACAGGTGAAGTTCACAGGAAAGCTGCAGGTGCACGTCCAGGCCTCATACACCTGCTGCTGCTAGGCGGTGCATTGAGAAAAAAACCTATGGCGCAGGGTGAAGAATGAGAGAAGAGGCAGCAATTCAAAATTAGGAAACTCCATCTACAAGGCACTCTGACTCCAAAATCACAACCCTGTTGATATGGTTTGGCTCTGTGTCCCCACCCAAATCTCATGTTGCATAGTAATCCAATGCTAGGGGAGGGACCTGGTGGGAGGTGATTGGATCCTGGGGGCGGATTCCCCCTTGCTGTTCTCATGATAGTGAGTCCTCACGAGATCTGGTTGTTGAAAAGTATGTAGCACCTCCCCATTCACCCTCTCTCTTCTGCTCCACCATGTGAAGACTGCACCTGCTTCCCCTTCACCTTCCTCTATGATTCTAAGTTTCCTGAGATCTCTCCAGCCATGCTTCCTATACAGCCTGCAGAACCATGGGCCAGTTAAACACCTATTATCGATAAATTACCCAGTCCCAGGTATGTCTTTAGAACAGTGTGAGAACGAATGAATACAGAAAACTGGTACCAGAGAAGTGGGGCATTGCGATAAAGATGCCTGAAAATAAGGAAGCAACTTTGGATGGAAGTGGGTAACGGGCAGAGGTTGGAACACTTTGGAGGCCTCAGAAGAAAACAGAAAGATGAGGGAGCGTTTGGAACTTCCTAGAGACTTGTTGAATGGTTGTGACCAAAATGCTGATAGTTATATGGACAGTGAAGTCCAGGCTGAGGTGGTCTCAGATGGAGATGAGGAACTTACTGGGAACTGGAGTAAAGGTCACTCTCGCTATGCTTTAGCAAAGAGACCAGTGGCATCATGTCCCTGCTCTAGAGATCTGTGGAACTTTGAACTTGAGGGAAATGATTTAGGGTATCTGGAAGAAATTTCTAAGCAGCAAAGCATTCAAGATGTGGCCTGGCTGCTTCTAAAAGCCTATACGCATTTTCATAAACAAAGAAATGACCTGAAACTAGAACTTACATTTAAAAGGGAAGCAGAGCACAAAAGTTTAGAAATTTTGCAGCCTCATTATGCAGCAAAAAAACAATTTCCTGGGGAAAAGTCAAGGCTGCAGAAATTTGCATAAGATGAGCCAAATGTTAATTAATAGCCAAGACAATGGGAAAAATGCCTCCAGGGCACTTCAGAGAACTTCACTGCAGCACCTCCCATCACAGGCCTGGAGGACTAGGAGGGAAAAATGGTTTTGTGGGCCAGATCCAGGGCCCCACTGCTCTATGCAGCCTCAAGCCACGGCACCCTGTGTCCCCACCACTCTCAGCTCCAGCCATGGCTAAACGGGGCCAAGGTACAGCTCTGGCCATTGCTTCACAGGGTGAAAGCCCCACGCTTTGGTGGGTTCCACGTGGTGTTGGGCATGTGGGTACGCAGAAGACAAGACTTGAGGGTGGGGAGCCTCCACTTAGATTTCAGAGAATGTATGGGAACACCTGGACGTCCAAGCAGAAGTCAGCCTGGGCTCCTGTGCAGCCTGTGGGTGCACAGAAGTCAAGAATTGAGGTTTGGGATCCTCTGTCTAGATTTCAGAGGATGTATGGAAATGCCTGCATGTCTAGGTAGAGGTGTGCTGCAGGGGTGAAGCCCTCACAGAGAACCTACTAGGGCAGTGCAAAGGGGAAATGTGGGGTTGGAGCCTCCACACATAGTCCCCACTGGGGCACTGCCCTAGTGGAGCTGTGAGAAGAGGGTCCCCATCTGCCAGAACCCAGAATGGTAGATCCACCAACAGTTTGCACCATGTGCCTGGACAAGCCACAGGCACTCAGTGCCAGGCTGTGAAAGCAGCTGCAAGTGCTGTACTCTGCAAAGCCACAGAGGCAGAGCTACCCAAGGCCTTGGGAACCCACCCTTTGCATCAGTATGGCCTGCATGTGAGACATGGAGTAAAAAGAATCATTTTGGAGCTTTAGGAATTTAATGACTGACCTGCTGGGTTTCAGACCTGCATAGAGCCTGTAGCCCATTTTGGCCAATTTCTCCCTTTTGGAATGGGAGCATTTACCCAATCCCTGTACTCACATTGTGTCTTGGAAGTAACTAACTTGTTTTTTATTTTACAGGCTCATAGGCAGAAGGGATTCGCCTTGTCTCAGATGAGATTTTGGACTTGGACTTTTGAGTTAAAGTTGGAAAGAGTTAAGACTTTGAAGGACTTTTGGGAAGGCATAATTGCTTTTGAAATGTGAGAGGGAAGTGGGATTTGGGAGGGGCCAGTGACAGAATGATATGGTTTGGCTCTGTGTCCCCATCCAAATCTTATGTTGAATTGTAATCCCCAGTGTTGGGAGAGGGACCTGGTGGGAAGTGATTGGATCATGGGGGCAGATTTCCCCCTTGCTGTTCTTGCGATAGTGAGTTCTCACAAGATCTGGTTGTTTAAAAGTGTGTAGCACCTCCCCCTTCACTCTCTCTCTCCTGCTCCTCCATGTGAAGAAGGTGCTTGCTTCCCCTTTGCCCTTCTGCCATGATTGTAAGTTTCCTGAGGCCTCCCCAGCCATGCTTCCTGTGCAGCTGGCAGAACTGAGTCAATTAAACTTCTTTTCTGAATTACCCAGTCTCGGGTAGTTCTTTATAGCAGTGCGAGAACAGACTAATACACCTGCCATTTCTGACAAAGTGTGAGTTTAAAACATTTTTTTTTTTTTTTTTTTTTTTTGAGACGGAGTTTCACTCTTGTTGCCCAGGCTGGAGTGCAAGGTTGCATAATCTTGGCTCACCACAAGCTCTGCCTCCTGGGTTCAAGTGATTCTCCTGCCTCGGCCTCCCAAGTAGTTGGAATTACAGGCATGTGCCACCACACCCGGCTAATTTTGTATTTTTAACAGAGACAGGGTTTCTCCATGTTGGTCAGGCTGGTCTTGAACTCCTGACCTCAGGTGATCCGCCCACTTAAGTTTAAAACATATTAATCAGCATTATACGAATGATGAATTTTCACTGAAAAAGTATTTTCTTAAATAAATTTTACTAAGTCAGTATACTTCTTTGCTCAATTTTCTAAACAAAGTAGTTTCTACTTTTTATATTTTCTTTTTAAAATTTCCTAAAAGATTTTTCATCAGGTTAATTCTCTTCCAGATAAGCTTTGGGGAGGCAAGTTCTGCCTATGTTTTTTTTGGTGAGAGCATCTGTGTACAGATTATCTTTGGGAGCCATTATTTTCCTGGGTCAAATTTTACAAAGATGGCTGTTCTCTCCATTTTTAGACAGTAACCACTGTCACTGGTTGTAGTTTTAGGATTATTCCTGTCAAGCTTACTTTTCCCCAGGTAAATTGTAACAGTTTACAATGTCACTTAAAATGTAATTCTTCAGCTTTCTATAATACATTTTATCATTATCTGCTGTATTTTGTGTTTTTTACCGACTGTGTTTACTAGGAATGGTATCAACGATGGGGCTGTATCTACCTCCTGGCTAAGCCATAATAGGGTTGCACCAAGTACCAAGGACAAGGTGGTGAAGTGCCCTTCAGTAGAGCTGAAGACAAGGAGACGAGCTGAGGCTCAGTGGACCACCTGCCTCCCACTCCCTTGGCAAAACAAAATCAACAAAAACACTAAACCTGCCAGCCAGTGCCTGGCAGGAGATGGGGTTCACTCAACAGAAAAACAATGAGCATACATAAAAAGCAGGAAATCTTGTCATTTGTGACAACATGGATGAATCTGGAGAACATTAAGTTGGATGAAATAGGCACAGAGAGACAAATCCTGCATGATCTCACTCACATGCGGAACCTACAACAGCTGATCTCATAGGCAGACAGAGTAGAAGGGCAGTTACCAGAGCTTGGGTGGTTGCAGGGGGTGCAACAGGGAAAGATGTTGGTCAACGGATATATAATTACAAGGGGTGGGACGTCCGGAACAGGCATGTATATAGAGACAGAACAGGCAAAATACAAAGACAAAGCAGGTAAGTGACTGCCTGGGAACAAGGATGAGGCTGGGGCGGGGAAAGGGTGGAGTAGGGAGAAACTGGGATGACCTCAAATGGTTCCAGAGATTGTTTCTCGAGTGACGAAAATTCTCTAACGTTGATTGTGGAGATGGCTGCAGAACACTGTGAACATACTAAAATCACTGGACAGGACACTTTTAAATAGGTGAATTATACAGTATATGAATTATATCTCAATAAAGCTTTTTTTTTTTTTAAGAAGGAAAACAATGTGAAGGATCTGGCTTCAAAAATACCAGGTTCTGCACCACTGAGTTCTTCTCACTGGCTAGTATTAATCTCTAAAGAAAGTTGTGGTAGTCACTCTTCCACAACTTCACTGCTAAGTTTATAACATTATCACCACCAAGAAAAAGCATCAGGCCAAATAAAGATGAGAAATCAAACATCTTAGCACTGGTTCTGGATACTTCAGGAAGTCCCAGCACCCAGACCTCCACATACTCCCTTGTCCCCTGGCAGGGAAGGGTTTCTAAAGATGGACATCAGAAGACGAGAGGCAGGATTCTGTCCCCCACTGGAGTGACAGCGTACAGACTTTAGGGCAGCACACACCACTTGGCTGTGGTGTATAATCCTTCTAATGTGCTGTTGGATTTGGTTGCTAGCATTTTGCTAAGGATTTGTATATTTACATTCATAAAAGTATCGGTTTGGCCAGACGCAGTGGCTCATGCCTGTAATCCCAGCAATTTGGGAGGCCGAAGCAGGTGGATCACGGATCAGGAGTTCAAGACCAGCCTGGCCAACATAGTGAAATCTCGTCTCTACTAAAAATACAAAAATTAGCCGGGTGTGGTGGCACGCACCTGTAGTCCCAGCTACTCAGGAGGCTGAGGCAGAATTGCTTCAACCCGGGAGGCAGAGGTTGAAGTGAGCCAAGATCGCACCATTGCACTCCACGCTGGGCAACAGAGTAAGACTCTGTCTCAAAAAAAAAAAAAAAAAAAAATATATATATATATATATATATATATCGGTCTGTAGTTTTCTTGCAGTCTCTTTGGCTTTGGTATCAGGGTAGTGCTGGCCTCATAGAATGTGTTAGAAGTGTCCTGTTCATTTTTTGGAAGGCTTGAGCAGGACTGGAGTTAATTCTTCTTTAATGTTTCTCAGAACATTTGGTGGTGGGGCTGTCTGTTCCTGGACTTTGGTGGGAGGGTTTTGATCACTGACTCAATTATTTTTTTTGTTATAAGTCTTTTGAGATCTTCTATTTCTTCTTGGGTCAGTTTTGATAATTTGTGTGTTTCTAGAAATTTGTCTACTTCACCTAGATTATCTAATTTGTTGGTGTATAATTGTTCATAGTATTCTCTTATAATCCTTTTAATAGTTCTGTAAGGTTGGTAGTAAGGTCCCTGCTTTCATTTCTGATTTTAGTTATTTGCAACTTCTGTTTATCTTAGTCTAGCTAAAAGTTGAGATCCTTACCTCACCCCATATACAAAAATTAACACAAAATGAATCAATGCCTTAATATAAAAACTAAAACTATACAACTATTAGAGGAAAACACAGGAGTAAATCTTCACGAACCTGGATTTGGCAATGGATTCTTTAACACCAAAAGCATGAACAATAAAAGAAAAATTGGATTTCATAAAAATTAAAAATGTGCATCAAAGGACATTAGCAATAATTTTTAAAAGGCACCTTACAGAATGGGAGAAAATATTTGTAAATCACATATCTGATAAGAGTATAATATCCGGAACGTATACAGCACTCCTAGCACTCAACAAGACGACAACTCAATTTAAAAATAGCCACTAGGACCAGGTGTGGTGGTTCACACACCTGTAATCCCAGCACTTTGGGAGGCTGAGGCAGGAAGATTGCTTGAGCTCAGGGGTTTGAGACCAGCCTGGGCAACACAGCAAGACCTGGTCTCTACCAAAAAGAAAAAAAATCAGCCAGGCGTGGTGGTGCATGCCTGTAGCCCTGGGTACTCTGGAGGCTGAGAGGAGAAGATCACTTGAGCCCAGGAGATTCAGGCTACAATGAGCTGTGACTGTGCCACTGCACTCACTCTAGTCTGGGTGACAGAGTGAAACTCTGTCTCAAAAAAAAAAAATAGTCACAGGACTTGAACAGATATTTCTCCATAGAAGATACACAAGTAGCCAACAAGCACATGAAAGATGATCATCATCACTGGGGATTAGGGAAATGCAAATGAAAACCACAATAATATATGCATACCCATTAGGATGGCTTTAATTTTTTTAAAAGGGGGGAAACTAAGAAGTGCTGTCAAAACTGTAGAGATATGGGAATCCTCAGACACTGCTGGGGGGAATGTAAAATGGTGCAGCCGGTTCGGTGTCTCCTCCAAAAGTTAAGCATAGAGTTACCACATGGCCTACCAATCTTCCTCCTAGGTATATACCCGAGAGAAATGAAAAAACATGAACACACCAAAACCTGTACACAAATGTTCATAGCACCATTATTCATAATAGCCAAGAGTCTGAAACAATACAAATGTCCATCAACAGATGAGTAAATAAACCAACTGTGGCATCCACATCCAGCAGGATATTATCCACCTAAATAAAGGATCAAGGCACTGATACACGCTGTAACGTGGATAAACTCGACAACATTATATGAAGTCAGGGCAGCCAGACACGAACGGTCACCTACTGTGTGATTCCTTGTATATGATGTATCCAGAATAGGTAAATCGATAGGGACAGAAGGCATATTAATGGTTACCAGGGTATGGGGGAAGGGGAAGGGAAAAGGAGAAATGGTTACTTAACTGGTAAGTACTTACTTAATAAGGTACTTTTTTGGATAATGGAAACATTTTTAAGCTACAGAGTGTTCCAGAACATTGCAAATACAATAAATGCCTGAATTACACATTTTAAATGTGGTTAATCAAATTATGTCCATTTCACCTCAATTTAAAATTAAGTAAAAAGATGGAGAAAGACACATCATGATAACACACAAATCAGAAGAAAACTGGAGTAGCTATATTACTTTCAGACAAGCAGACTTCAGAACTAAGGACATTAGAAGGGCTAGAGTGGGGCATTACCTAATGATAAAGGGGTCAATTCTCCAAGAAGACCTAACAACCCCAAATGTGCATGTGCCTAACAACGGTGTCCAAATACAAGAGGCAAAAACTGAGGGAACTACAAGGAGAAATAGACTAATCTGCTATTATAGCTGGAGACCTCAACATGCATTAGTAATTGACAGACTGGCAGGTGAAATTTCACTGAGGATACCGTGGAACTGAACAGCATCACCAATCAACTGGATCTAATCAACACCTACAGAATGCTTCATCCAACAAGAGCAGAATACACATTCTTTCCAAGCTAAATGGAACATTCACCAAGGCAGACAACATTCTGGGACATAAAACACTTTAATAAATTTAATAGAAATCATAGAAAGTATGCTCTCAGACTACAGTGAAATCAATAACAAAAAGATGGCTAAAAATCCCATATTTGGAGATTTAAAAACATATTTCTAAATAACACATGGGTCAAAGAACAAGGCTTAAGAAAAACTTTAAAATATTTTTAACTAGATGCAAATTAAAATACAGCTTTTCAAAATTTGTGGCATGTGGCAAAAGTAGTACTCAAAAGGAAATTTATAAAATTAAATATATACATTAGAAAAGAAAAAATCTAAAATCAAAAAATTTGAGCTTCCATCTTAGGAAATTACAGAAAAGAGGAGCAATATAAACCAAAAGCAAGCAGGAAAAAAAATAAATAAATAAAAATTAGAGTAGAAATCATGAGACTGAAGACAGGTAAAACTAAAGTAATTGATAAAACCAAAAACTTGTTCTTTGAAAAGATCAATAAAATTTATAAAACTCTAGCCAGGCTAACCAAGAAGAGTCAGGAAATATCAATTACTAATAACAGAAAATAAAGAAGGGCCATCACTATTGATCCCATGGGCATTAAAAGGGAAATTAAAAAATATTATTTGCAACTATATGCCTACAAGTTTGATACCTAAGATGAAATAAACCCATTCCTTGAAAGACATAGCCTACAAAAACTCACGCAATGAGAAACAGATCATCTGAATAGGCCTACATCTACTAAAAAACTGAATCAATACTAAATAACTTTCCAAAAAAGAAAACACTAGGCCCAGATGGTTTCACTGGTGAATTCAACCAAACATTTAGGGAAGAAAGGATACCAATTATCTACAATCTCTTCCAGAAAACAGAAGCAGAAGGAATATTTTCAAATTCATTCTAGAAGGCCACCATTACCCTAATACCAAAACCAGATAAAGACTTCACCAGAAAGGAAAATTACAGATCAGTATCTCTCATGATCCTAGATGTAAAAATCCTCAACAAGATCTTCAACAAAGATTAGCGAATAAAACAAAGATGAGCGAATAGAATCCAACAATGTTTTTAAAAATTATACACCACAACCAAGTGGGACTTACTCCAGTTATGCAAAGCTATTTCATCATCCAAAAATCAATTAATGTAAACCATCACATCAGCAAGGCCAAAGAAGAAAAATCATACAATTGTATCAATAGGTGCAAAAAAAGCATTCAACAAAATCCAAAACCCACCCATGATTTTAAAAACTCTCAGCAAACTAGGAATAAAAGGGAGTTTCCTTAATATAAGAAAGGTCATTTATGAAAAACCCACAACTAACATCATATTCAACCTCAGTGAAGAATGACTGAAATCTTTACCGCTAAGCCAGAAATAGGGCAAGGATATCTCCTTTCACCACTCCTATTCTACATTGTACTGGAAGTCCTGGCTAATACAGTAAGACAAGAAAAGGAAATAAAAAGTAAAACTATCTTTGTTCACAGATGATATGATTGTTTACACAGAAAATCCCGAAGAATCTACTTTGAAAAATCCTCCTGGAATGAATAAAGTTGCAGGATACAAGGTTAATGTACAAAAATCCATTGCTTTCCTACATTACAGCAATGAACAACTGAAATTTGAAATTTAAAACACAGTACCATTTGCATTAGCACCAAAAAAGAGAAATACTTAGGTATAAATACAATAAAATATGTGTAAGATCTATATGCAGAAAATCACAAAACTCTGATGAAAGATACCAAAGATCTACAGAAATGAAGAGATATTCTACTTTCTGGGATAGGAAGACCCAATATTATTAAGATGTTAGTTCTTCCCAAGGTGATCTAGAGATTCAACAGAATCCCAACAAAAATATTTTGTGATATTAAACTGATTTCAAAATTTATATGGTGAGTAAAAAGACCCAGGGTAGCCAACACACTACTGAAGAAAAGATCAACATTACCCAACTTCAAGACTTACTATAAAGCTATCATAATCAACACTGTGTGGTATTGGTGAAAAATAGACAGACAAATGGAACATAATAGAGTCCCCAAAGACATATCCACACAAATATAGTCAATTGATCTTTGACAAAGGAGCAAAAGGCAATTCAATGGAGAAAAGACAGTCTTTTCAACAAATGGTGCTGGAGCAACTGGCCATCCACATACAGAAAAATCAATCTAGATGTAGACCTTACACCTTCTACAAAATTAACTCAAAATGGATCATAGACCTTAATGTAAAATGCCAAACCATAAAACTTCTAGAAGAAAACATGGGACCTGTGTGACCTTGGATTTGATAAGCTTTTAGTTTTACCACCAAAACCATGACCTATAAAAGAAAAGCATGTTAACTTGGGAATTATTGAAATTAAAAATATCAGCCTGGCACGGTGGCTCACACCTGTAATCCTAGCACTTTGGGAGGCTGAGGTAGGCGGATCACTTGCGGTCGGGAGTTCGAGACCAGCCTGGCCAACATGGTGAAAGCCCGTCTCTACTAAAAATACAAAAACATTGGCTGGGTGTGATAGTGGGTACCTGTAATCCCAGCTACTCGGGAGGCTGAGGCAGGAGAATTGCTTGAACCTGGGAGGCGGAGGTTGCGGTGAGCCGAGATCGTGCCACTGCACTCCAGCCTGGGCCACACAGTGAGACTCTGTCTCAAAAAAAAAAAAAAAAAATTAAAAGCATCTGCTCTGTGAAAGGCACAAAGAGAATGAAAAGCTATATACTGGGAGAAAATATTTGCAAAAGAAAAAATCTGATAAAGATTGTTTCAAAATATACAAAGAACTCTTAATTAAAACTCAACAAGATGACGACAAACAACCCAATTCAAATGGCGAAAAGATCTGAATAGACACCTCGTCAAAGAATATATACAGACAGCAAATAATCATATGAAAAGATGCTCAACATCACATGTCATTAGAAAAGTGCAAATTAAAACAATAGTAAAATACCACTACACATCTATTAGGATGGCAAAAACCCAAAACACTCACACTAAACGCTGATGTGGACACGAAGCAAAAGGAATCCTCATCCACTGCTGGTGGGAATACGAAGTGGTACAGCCACTTTGAAAAGAGTATGACAGTCTCTTACAAAGCTAAACACACTCTTAGCATAGGATCCAGCAATTGCATTCCTCGGTATTTACCCAAATGAGCTGAAGGCTAATGTCTGTGCAAAAACTTGCACACAAACGGTTACAGCAGATTTATTCAAATTGCCAAAAACTGGAAATAGCCAACTAACCCATTAACATCCATAAACGCAAGTAGCCAATTAGCATCCATAATTTTTATTGCTGGAATATTATTCAGCCATAAAAATGAGTTACTGAGCCTTGAAAAGATATGGAGGAACCTTAAATACACATTGCTAAGGGAAAGAAGCCAGTCTGAAAAGGCTCCATACTACATGATTTGAACTATTAATTAATGTATGTCATTCTGAAAAGGGTAAAACTCTGGAGACAGTAAAAAGATCAGTGGTGGCCAATGGGAAGGGAATGGGGGGCAGGATAAACAGGTGGCGCACAGAAGATTTTTAGGGCAATGAAACTATTCTGTATGATACTGTAATGGCAGTCATATCACATCAGGCATCTGTCAAAATCCACATAAGGTAAAACACAGAGTAAACCCTGAGGATGTAAACTTTGTGCTTTAGTTAACAATGTATCAATGTCAGTTCATCAACTGTAACAAATGTACCACATTAACACAAGATGTTAGTAACAGGGGAACTGTGTGGAGGAGAGAAAGGAGAGGCACAGGGGAACTCTCCATACTATATGCTCAATTTTTCTGTAAAACTAAAACTGCCTTAAAAAAATAAGGTGTGTTAATCAACTTTTAAAAAATAGTATGTTAACTGAAGTTCTAGAACAGGCAAAACTAATCCGTGGAGAAAATACTCGGAACTGTGGGTGCTTCTCTGTGAGTCAAGAGGCTGCCTAGGAAGGGAGATGAGAGAATTTTCCGGGTGATGATAACGTCCTGTATCTTGGGGTTTGGTTCCATTCACCAGTACTCACTGGATAAACTTAAGATTTACATGTTTCACCGCATATATGTGTCACAAAAAAAGAAAAAAGAAACAAACACTGCAGTTAATATGTATGCTGAAGTATTTAGGGGAAGTGCAATGCCGTCAAGTTTACTTTGAAATGCATCAAAAAATAAGATGGACTGAAGAATAGAGAAATTGATAAATAAGTGACAAAACAAGTAAAGTGGTAATGTAAAATCTAGGTAGTGAATATACTGATGTCCACTGTAAAATTAACTTTGCTGTATGTTTGAAAATTTTCATAATGCCAAAAGAAAATAACTTTTACAATAGCAAAAACATGAAATACCTAGGAATAAAACAGTAGTGAGAGAAGGCTAAAGAAGAGTTAAGTAAATGGTGAAAGATACCCTGGTTCATCAGTTTTCAAGGTGTGCTCCCCAAATAGTCACACACTCAACACAATCTCAATTGGAATTCCAGCTGGCATTTTTGTAAAAATTCATAGGCTGAGCCCAAACTTTATATGGCAAGGTAAAGATCTAGAATACTAAAACCATTTTGAAAGAAACAAATTTGGAAGACTTCCACAATCTTATTTCAAGGCTTAGCATTTTAAGCTGCAATAATCAATATTGTATTGTATGGCATTACTGTTTTAAGGACAGACATATAAACCAGTGTAACAGAAGAGAATCCAGTTGTGACCCTGTATGGTCAACTGAGTTTTTACAAAGTTTTCAAGGTAATTGAATTTAGGGTCAGAGTATATTCTTCTCAAAAAATGTATGGAAAAACAAATCAACCTCTCATCACCGCTGATCCCCCTCCCCCCAAAAAAACAAAATAAGCAAAAAATTAAAAATAAAACTTGAAATGGGTCACAGCCCTACATATAAAAGCTAAAACTATGGAACTTCTGAAAGAACACCTTGTAGGCAACCTTTGCAATCCTTATATGTAAATTTTACCTCAGTAAATTTTATGTACCAAATCAAACCATAAGAGTACTAGAAGTAAATATGGGAGAGAATTCTAATAATCTCAAACTAGGGGAAACACTTTTTGAGAGGGCATAAAAATTCATAAACTATATAACAAGATCAATTTGAACACAAAGAAAGCCTAGTAACAGATATAAACAGTTCACATACAAAGAGAAGCCAATGGTCCTTAGCATGTGAGGATGCTCAGCCCACTCATAAGGAGAAACTCAAGACTACTCATCTGCCAGAGAGAAAGGGCATCTCCTCAGTGTCCAACACTGTCCTAACTCGGAGGGTGAGAGTCTGGGTATGGACTGTCCTATAGTGCTGGGGGGAGCGTGTGCTCTATGGAGAGCAATGTGGCAACATCTAGGAATGGAGTGATTTACTAAATGCCCTCTGACTCAGTAATCCCAATCCTAGGAATTTATTCTATAATAAAATACATGAAATGACAGGTGTACAAGGACATCCACTGAAACACTGTGTATAATAGTAAGACCAGAAACTATCCAAATGCCTGTTGCGGGGGTGTCGTTAATTATGAAACATCAATAAAATGATATAACCATGAAGCACTGAAAAAGAATGAGGCACCTGTTTGTGTAGGATCTAGCGGTGCAATCCACAACGATCAGTGAAAAGTCAAGGTAGAGATCAGCATGTGCAGTATGCAACGACTCATGAAAATCAAGAGGCTTGTGTCCATACATGAAGAGAGGAGCTTCGAAAGGACCCCAAAGACACTGGTTGGATTCTCTTCCTGGGGCCACCAGGACACACAACTACAAACAGGGGGCTTACAACAGAAACGGATTGTCACAGTTCTGGAGGCCAGAACTTTCACACCAAGGTGTCCAGGGCCCACACTCCCTCCGAAGGCACTGGGGAGAGCCTGACCTGGCCTCTCCCAGCCTCCAGCAGCCTCAGGTCTTCCGTGGCTGTGACCACATCACTGCGATCTCAGCCTCTGCCTTCACTGGCCTTCTCCTCTATCGGGACATTTGTCATTGGCTTCGGGTCCCATCTCAAATCCAGGACAATCACCTCATTTTGAGATCCTGAACTCAGTCACACTGGCAAAAACCCTTTTCCCAAATACGGTCCCATTTATAGGGAGTTGTGGGGGTTTGGACATGGATACAGCCCCGGACTATGTCCAGGGAGGGGGTCAACACTCTGCCCACCACCATGGTGCCTCCAAGAACCTTCTCCTCTGAGCCGTGGTGCCGTGCCTGCCTCTGGTCACTCTGCTGTCTCTCTGCTGCACATTCTGTCTGGCCACCCTGCCCTTCCACTGCTCCCACCCCTGCTGCACGCCAGTGTTTCTTCCTGGACTTAACTGTGCTGGTTTTGCACCCTATGCCCCATGCAGCAGCCAGAATAATCTTTCTCAAAACGTCATCAAGGCATGACACTCTCTTGTTGAAAATCCTCCAGGAGCTCCCCACCTCACTCAGAGTAAACCCCAAAACCTGCCTGTGGCCCACCTGGCCTGGCTGCTCTCCAGCCTAACCACCAGTACTCTCCACACTCTGTGCCAGCTGCACGGGCTGCCTGGCGGCTCCTCACGCGCACCAGGCCTGCTGTCTCCTTGGAGCCTCACGCACCTCCTCCCAGCTGTTCCAGTGCAGCCTGGGCCAGGCCTCTGCTTGAATGTCACATGGGAAAGGCTGTCCCCAGCTGCTTCTCTAAAGCAGTGTCACTCCCTGTACTTCCCCCCCCATCACAGGATCAGCAGCTAAGACCCAAGCTCAAGTCTGACACCTGTTTTCATAAATCAAGTTTTGCGGGAACACGGCCCTGCTCACTTGTTTATGGCTACTCCTGAGCTTCAACACAAAGCTGAACAGCAGCAGCAGCAACCACATGGCCCACAAAGCAAAAACAAGCGTGCACGCTCCTGTCCTGCCGCTTGACAGCTCTCACTCTGTCGCCTGACGCATTTGACCACCATCTGCCTCTACCCACTGCTCCCTGAGTGCAGTGAAACCTGGGCCACTTTGCTCGGAGTGGATCTTCAGCGTCCGTGACAGTGTGTGGAACACAGGGCGTGCTGACGGGATGCACCAGGATGAAACGACTGCCTCTGAGGAGCACTTGGGCTGGGCATGAGAGAGACTTCACTAGAGACCCTTTTCAAATGTCTTCATCTTATGTTGTGGACATGTATTATTATACTAAGAACATTAATATCTAATTAAATATGAGGAGAATTTTGCAATTAAACAAGGCAAGTACCCTCTTAAGACAGATAAGGAAGGCAACGCAATCGAAGTGCAGCACTTGGTTTTAGAGAAGATAATTTTCTTTGCTATCTGCAAAATCCATGTTATAAAGCACAGTGACTGACCTGGCCAGTGATATTGCTGTGACCGTGCAGGGAGATAGCAAAGAAGGTGCAGAACAGTGGGAAGGAGCCAATATTCATCTACTGCTCAACAGCTGATGGCTAAGATGGCAACCATGAAAAAGCAGAACAAAAACATTCCTCGACAAGATGAAAGCAATTCCAGAAAAATATAGGGAAGAGTTAGTATGGTTTCCTTTGAGAGTTGGGTGTTTTTGTTTTTAAACAAGCCTCTTGGTACTACTTGATTTTTTTTTTTTTTTGAGACAGAGTCTTGCCCTATTGCCCAGGATGTAGCACAGGGGTACAGTCATAGCTCACTGTAGCCTTGAACTCCTGGGCTCAGGCAATCCTCCCACCTCAGCCTCCCAAAGTGCTAGGATTACAGGTGTGAGCTACTGCACCTGGCCTAAATTTTTAATCACTTACTAAAAGTCTGGTTAAAAAGCGAACAGAAGGAGTGCTTGACTGTTGTTGAGTGCCCCTACTGCTAAGGTCACACATGGTAACTTTGCGCACATGGACTAATACTCATAGGTCGGCAGAGCAAAGAGAAAAGCCAATCAAAGTGTCTGCTGCCTTCCCCAGAGGCTTTCCCAGAGGGCTTTCTGACGATGGGAAAAACCTTCACTTTAAAGCGGAACTAAGTTTTGGATGTGCTCAAAACCTTCCAAGAGGTGTGTGCCAACTTGGTATGACCGCTTCCTGCCTGAGGCTGGGAAGCACATTCCCCAGAAGGCCAGGTCAGTGGCCCAGTGACAGGGGTGCAGTGCTACCCGGCCACCGCAGCTGCTTGGTGGTCTTCCCGCTTGGCATCTACCAGCTTCCCGCTGCTGGCCAGCAAACCCACAGAGGCCCAGCACAGCACCGGTGCTCCCCAAGATGTGATGGCTTCCGAGACCCCACACAAGCTCCCGTTTATGATCCCAAGTTGAGGCCCACACACATGCTTCTCCTGTTTCCTCACGATCTTCAAATTGTCCAACTGGGACAAGTCAGTTTAAGCAGAGCATTTCTCTGATCCTACAACTTCCCTCTCACATGTGAGCTCACCGGCGTCTTTCGCTGCTGTATTTACAACAGCTCTGTTCTTCTGACCAAACCCTGACTGATGTGAGTTGAGTTTTTAAAAGAGGTCTGTATCCCTGTATCAGTTTTACAATTTCAGATTTTTTGGAACTAAATACATCTTAATCTCCTCTGACTAAAAACTGTCAGAAACAGAAACTTCATCTAATGCTTTTATTGTTTTAACACAGATAAGCTATGGCCATGTAATCTGTAATCTCTGATTTCCAAAAGGTGAACCAAGAACTATAACTCAACTTAGTCTTACAAAAATTAGATATTTTCCCTCATGGAAAAAAAAAAATCATGGTTTGTTTTTTTTTTAAGTTTTTTCCTATACTACTGGTTTAAATCACTGTAACAGAAGAGAATATGTAAGCACATTCTGGAACCTTACATCTAAGATTAACTACTTATATTTACCTTAATAAATTTAAAGCAAAATACAGCTCTTTATCCAGTCTTCTTTCAGAACAATTTTTCCAAAATATTTAATACAGTGATTTTCTGTTTCTAGAAAAGACTAGAGTTTCCAATCCTTCCCACCTGAACAAAAACACCACTCTCTGACTATCACCCAAAGAGAAAAGAAGAAAGAAAAGGCCTTTAGGATGCAGTGGGCACAGACTGTAACGCCCAGACACAGAGGAAAGTCAGTCTGCGGAGGGAGCCTGGAATCCAGCCTCCGCAGCTTCCTGAGGGGTGTGCTGGAGGCCACCTGTGGACACACTCAGGTGCCGAGCACAACCAGTTTGTGGAGCTGGTAGAGAAAGGTGTTCTTCCCTCTGCTGCTCTCACAGTCGGCCTGCTCCATGACCAGCTTTGGATCAACCTAATGGGGTAGACAAGAGGACCGGTCAGGCTCTGTGACAGGGCTTTTCCAGACATAAAATACACATGCATTAACATCCAGGATGCACAAAGTATAATTCAGTTCTCCAAAAATATTTACAGAACACTTCTCTACTCTCACACTTCATACTATATGTTTGATAATTCATTTTTAATTTCATGTTTAAATAACCCCATTAAAGATGGACAAAAGACATGAACGCTTCTCAAAAGAAGACATTCGAGGGCCAAAATCATTTAAAAATGCTCCACACATCACTAATCATCAGAGAAGTGCAAATCAAAACCACAAAATACCATCTCACACCAGTCAGAATAGCTATTAAAAAGTCAAATAAACAACAGATGTTGGCAAGGCTGCAGAGAAAAGAGAATGCTTATACACCATTGGTGGGAATACAACTTAGTTCAGACACTGTGGAAAGCAGTTTGGAGATTTCTCAAAGGTCTTAAAACAGAACTACCATTTGATCCAGCAATTCCATTACTTGAGTATATATCCAAAAGAAAACAAATTGTTCTACCAAAAAGACACATGGAATTATTCACAGCATTATTCACAATAGCAAAGACATGGAATCAACCCAGGTGCCCATCAACAGTGGACTGGATAGAGAAGATGTGGTACGCATATACCACGGAAAACTACACAGCCATTAAAAAGAATGAAATTATGCAATCAGGATGCAGCTGGAGGCCATTACCTTAAGTGAATTGATGCTGGAACAGAAAACCAAATACTGCCTGTTCTCACCTAAAAGTGGAGCTAAACATTGAGTACTCATGGACATAAGATGGGAACAAGAGACACCGGGGATCACTAGATGGGGGAGGGAGGCAAGGATTGAAAAGCTACCTATTGGGTACTATGCTTAGTACCTGGGTGATGGGATTAATTGCATCTCAAACCTCAGCATTATGCCACATACCCAAGTAACAAAAGCTACACATGTACCCCTTGAATCTAAAATAAAAGCTGCAAACAAATAAATTCATGATTAATACTATGGCAAGCTTTACTGAGAAATCTCCCATGCATGCCTATGTAAATGGGGATGGTAAATGCATTACAGGTCTTGAAGACACTGAAATTTCCTAAAACATACTAACCTCAAAGTGAAATTCTGTTTTCAAACAAAGTCCTGCTAGTCCATCACCCTCAGACACTCCAACCGAGCCTGATGGCCACGGGGGCTGGTATGGTCGCCCCTCTCCTTGCCCATGGAGCTCTGCACACAATGGGGCCAGCTGCCAGGATCAGCCTTGGGGTCTCTAAAGAGGGACCTAGGTGCAGGGCACAAGGGGAGCAGGCGAGCCTCACAGCAGGAGCAACCTTGAGGCGCAGGATGGGACACAGTCCTCCAAGGCAGAGCCTCACTTAGATCGTCAAAGGGGAGGGGAAGACTGCCCCTGCTGCTTTATATCTAGAGACATCTCTGGCTCTGGAATTAAAGCTCCAAACTCCTTTGGGCTCCTTTCTCTGAAATCACATTTTATTCCATTTCTAGCCCTACAGACAGGAAGTACCAGGGAGCCTATGAAGGGCTTTGTCTTCTTCATGACTTAACTGTGGCCCCTGAAAATTCCTTCACTGAAGCCCAAACCCCCACTGTGATGGTATTTGGAGATGGGGCCTCTGGGAGGTGATAAGGGTTAGATGAGGTCACAAGGGTGGGGCCAAGGATGGGATTTGTGCCCTAAGAGAGGACATCTCTCTTTCATGTGAGGACACAGTGAGAAGGTGGCCATCTGCAGATGTCCCTCACAAGGACCCATAAACTGGCACCTTCCCTAGGACTTCCGGCCTCCAGAGCTGTGAGAACAAATGTCTGCTGTTCCTAAGCCCCTACCCATGGTGGCACTGTGACAGCGGCTCAAGCAGACAAAGACAACAACCAGTATAGCCCGAAAGCCACCAAGCCAGCCACATGGCAGGAACAGCCAAGGTGCATTTCACAAAGACCAACAAGAGCAGGAAGGTCCAATCCAGACCCTCATACCTTTTCTTCCCAACTCACAGGCAGTGAGTTATCCTGGTGTCTGACTCTTTGCTGGGACATCACATAGAAGATGCTGTGCAGAAACAGCCTGTCTGGTCTGAGACATTTGCCGGCTGGCCCCCAAAGCCATCCACTTTGCCTCCTGTCTCTGCCTCTCGGACCCTCAGCCAGCCCTGGCTCTGAACCCTGGGTCTGCCCAGGGCCTGTCCCTTCCTCCACGTGGCCTCTGCTCACGTAGCAGCCTGCATCCCACTCACCTGATTCCACTCGTAGGGCTTTTCATGCCACTTGGGAACAATCTTCTCCCTTGGTTTTGACTGACAGAACAAACTAGAATTTTAAAAAAAAGAAATTATCTTAATTATATATTAGTAACTGAAAACACTGCTGTGATTTTTTTAAAGATTTAAATCCTATATACTTCCCACAGAATTGGAACTAGAATAAACTGTTTAAAGGTCAACATTTATGCAGTTATGATCAGAAAATATTTTAATCTATAGCATATTCAAAAGCAGAAAGAAATGGAGTGCGGCAGATCTGTAAGACCTAGTCTTGTCTCTATGTTTCCTTAGCAACCAGCACTGCACATCACCACACGAATGAGTCAAGTTCTCTGAAATGTAACAGGACATTTTGTACCATTAGCATCTTAAGCAGTCATGACAAGTTGGAAATATCATCAGCTTAAAAAGATAGGGAGTTTGAGCAATGAGGGAGTAAGGAGTTCTGCAGAGCCTCTCCCCACTAAAACACTATAAAAACAAGGCAAAACTGTAAACATACATACATACATACATACATACATACATACATACATACATACCAGCAACAACCATTTGAAGGCTCTGGAAATTAACCAAAGGCAAAGGCAAACAACAAGTTGGGGAGCATTCATTCATGACAAACTGCCGGCTCCAGGTGAGAACAGTGGAGTGTGTGGAGTTCTTGCTGGGGTAGGGAGTCACTCCCACCCCATACACCTGCCCCTGAACCCAGCACCACAGCACTCCCAGGGCCATAAAGGCTATGTGATCTGGACCAGAGGGTGAAAAACCCTCACACCTTGACTTGGAGCATTGTCAGTAAAAACAGCAATGAAGGAAACAGATGGGGAAAGCCTCCGGCCATATCCTGCTTGGGGCCAGCAGCAGACCAGACTATTCAGGAGGTAAAAGGGAGACCCTGGAAAGGAGAGTGTCACAGAGGGAGAGCAGGCCCTCCACACATCCCTGACTGATGGAGGGGTGCACACACGTGGGAAAAACCTGGGAAGCCCTGAGAAAAATAGAGGCCAGGGAAGAATCAAAAAGTGCCTGAACTTGGAGTGCACTTTTCAACCCATACTTAGCTCCAATGGCAAAGGGCAGAAGCCTTCAGGGCAGTATTTAAAGACAACTTCTGACTGATCACTGGCTAAGCAGTAAGCTGTGCAGATCAGATACAAGGACAACACCTGGGAAGCCAGGCTAAAAAATAAAAATAAGAATAAACAAAACAAAACGAGCTGGGTGTGGTCGCATATGCCTGTAGTCCTACCTACTTGGGAGACCGAGGCAGGAGGATTGTCAGAGCCCAGCAGTTCAAGGCTGCAGTGAGCCATGATCACATCACTGCAGTCCAGCTTAGGCAACAAAGTGAGATCTTGTTTCTATAAAACTTAAAATTAAAAACATAACAAAACACCAGAACCCAGACATCAGTGACCTCACATCATGGGGGACGGACTTACAGGTTAAGTCTAGGCACATTTCTAAAGTGAAACAAACAAAACAACAAAACCCAAAAACAACAGCTCTGGGGGAACTGCTCCAGTACATTATCTAAAGTACCCAATTTCCAACAAACAAATTAGGAGACATCAAAGACACAGGAATGTGTGGCCCACACACAAAGACCAGCCAGCAGAGGCTGAGTGTGTGGCCAGCTGTGGGTTCAGCACTCAAAGACCTCAACGCAGCCACTGTGAACAGGAATTTTTTAAAAAATAGGATAAGAATTTTTTTAAAAATAGGATAACAATGAATCAGGGATAATCTCAATAAAAATTAAAAACTACCAAAGAAACAACAGAAATCCTAGAGTTGAAAAGTACAGTGACTGAAATGGAAAATTCTCTGTACCACATCCACGTCGATCTGAGATGAAATAATAAAGGATCAGTAACCTTAAGGACAGATCAACAGAAATTAACCAATGTGAAGAACAAAGAGGAAAAAGACTGAAGAAAAGTGACCAGAGCCTCAAAGACCAGTGAGGCTGTACTGATCGTGTTAGCATGTGTTTAACACCAGCGCACTAACAGACGTGCAAAGCAATGTCTCCCTAGGATATAAGAGAGCAGGCACGAGGCAGAAAAAAATATTTGAAAAAATTCAAAACTGCAAATATACTGTAAAAAAGGACAGAAAAAGCTATGCTACATAAATGGTAGCTAAAGAGAGCTGGGGTAGCTATATTAATATCAGACAAAATAGGCCTTAAAACAAGAAGTATTACTAGAGAAAGAAAGCTTTCATAATAATAATGATCTCGTATGTAGGAAATCCTAAAGAATCTACAAACAACTACTAGAATATAGAATTTTAACAAGGTCACAGGATAAAAGACCAATATATAAAAATCAACTGTTCCTTTCTAAAAAAAAATTCAAAAACAAAATTAAGAAAACAATTTTATTCACAATAGCATTAAAAGAACTAAAATATTTAGAAACAACTGAAGTGCAAGACCTGCACACTGAAAATTCTAAAACAGTGTTAAGAGAAATTAGAGAATACCCAAATGAACAGACACTCCATCTTCATGGACTAGATGGCTCACTACTGTTAGGATGGCAATTCTCCCCAGACTGACTCGCAGGTTCCACACAATCCCAATCACAACTCCAACAAGGCTTTTTATACAAACTGACAAGCTGATCCTAAAATTTACATGGAACGGAAAAGAATATAAAAGAGCAAAAATAATTTTGAAAAAGAACAGGCCGGGTGCGGTGGCTCATACCTGTAATCCCAGCACTTTGGGAGGCCGAGGTGGGTGGATCACGAAGTCAGGAGATCGAGACCATCCTGGCGAACACAGTGAAACCCCGTCTCTACTAAAAATACAAAAAAATTAGCCAGGCGTGGTGGCGGGCACCTGTAGTCCCAGCTACTCGGGAGGCTGAGGCAGGAGAATGGCATGAACCCGGGGGGCAGAGCTTGCAGTGAGCCGAGATCATGCCACTGCACTCCAGCCTGGGCAACAGAGCGAGACTCCATCTCAAAAAAAAAAAAGAAAAAGAAAAAGAATAAAACAGGAGAACTAATGCTACAGCAATTAAGACAGTATAGCACTGGTACAAAGATAGATATAAAGTAATTGAACAAAACAGAAAGCCCGGTAATAAATCTTTACATTTATGGCCAATTCATTTTTGACCAAGGTACCAAGGCAATTCAATGGTAAAAGTATAGCTTTTCAGTAAATGATGTCATCACCACTAGACATTCATATGCAAAAGATGACTTTAGGCTCTTGTATCACGTACCATATACAAAATCATCTCAAAATGGATCAAAAACCTAAATATAAAAAATTACAAAAAGAGAGAAAATGATTGTGACCTTGAGTTTAACAAGGATTTTTTAAGATATAGCACCAAAAACATAATTCATTTTTTAAAAAGATAAAGTAGGCTAGGCATGGTGGCTCACCCCTGTAATCCCAACACTTTGGGAGGCAGAGGCAGGCAGATCACAAGGTCAAGAGATCGAGATCATCCTGGCCAACATGGTGAAACCTCGTCTCCACTAAAAATACAAAAATCAGCTGGGCATGGTGGCGTGGGCCTGTAATCCCAGCTACTCGGGAGGCTGAGGCAGGAGAATTGCTTGAACCCAGGAGGTAGAGGCTGCAGTGAGTCAAGACTGTACCACCGTATGCCAGCCTGGGCGACAGAGCAAGACTCCGTCTCAAAAAAAAGATAAAGTAGTGTCTTAGTCTATTTTCCCCGTTATAACTGAAGACCAGAGAGTGGGTCACTTATAAAGATAAGAAATTTCTCACAGTTCTGGAGCTGGGAAGTGCAGAAGCATGGCTCTAGCACCTGGCCAGGGCCTTCTTGCTGCATCATGACATGGCAGAGGGGCAAGTGAGTACTTGAGACAGGAAGAGGCACCGGGGCAGACCCACTTTACAACAATCCATACTCTCCTGATAACTAACCCTCTCTCGCAATGATGACATGAGTCCAATCAACCCCTTATTATGCCCAACCTTCCAATACTGTTGCATTGGGTATTAGGTTTCAAACATATCACATTCAAACTACAGCAAGTAGATTTCATCAAAATTAAAAATTTGTGTTCTTTGGAAGACATCATTAAAATAAGAAGAAGACAAGCTACACAATGGAGAAATTAATCGCAAATTACTTATCCAATAAAAGACGTGTATCTAAAATTTAAAAACAATTTCTACAACTCAATAATGAAAAGACAAATTTAAAAATGGGCAAAAGACCTGAACAGACATTTCACCAAAAAAAAAAAAAAAAAAAAGGACAAATGACTGGCTAAGAGGAATATAAAAAGTTGCTCTACATCATTAGTCATTAAGGAAACGAAAATTAATGCTACAATGAGATACTACCATACTCACCAGACTGACTGCAGTAACAACATGTGCCAGTGCCTTGTGCTGGTGAGAATGTGGAGAAGCCAGAGCCAGCCTATGTTGCTGGTAGAAATGTAACATCGTACAACTATTTTGGAAAACAGTTTGGCTATTTCATTTTTTTTTTTTCCTGATAAGAGTTTCGCTGTTGTCACCCAGGCTGGAGTGCAATGGCATGATCTTGGCTCACTGCAACCTCCGCCTCCTGGGTTCAAGCAATTCTCCTGCCTCAGCCTCCCAAGTAGCTGGGATTACAGGCGCACGCCACCATGCCCAAGTAATTTTTGTGTTTTTAGTAGAGACAGGGTTTTACCATGTTGGCCAGGCTGGTCTGGAACTCCTCACCTCAGGTGATCTGCCCACCTCAGCCTCCCGAAGTGCTGGGATTACAGGCATGAGCCAATACGTCTGGCCCTGGCCTTTTCTTAAAAGATTAACATAAACCTACCAATACAACCTACCAACTCCACTCATAGATATCTTCCCAAGAGAAAAAAACATGTTCACAAAAAGACTGTACGTGACTATTCATAGCAGCTTTCTTCATAATGGCCAAATACTGGAAATAATCCAAATATTTTATCGACTGGCGAATGGATTAAAAAAATGGCATATACAAACAATGAAATATTATTTAGAAAAAAGGAACGATACAACATGGATAAACCTCAAAAGTACTAAGCTAAGTGAAAGAAGCCAGATTTTAAAATTAAAATGTGATTCCACATATATAAAAATGTCAGAGAAGGCAAATATATAAACAGAAAGCAGATCAGTGGTACCTGGGCTGGGGTGGGAACAAGACTGCGTGTAAATGGACGGGGGAACTTTCGATCCTCAACACAGCTTTACTGAGGTGTACTTTACATATCCTAAAAGTCATCAACTTTAGGAACATAATTTATTAGTTTTAGTAAATTTATGGGGTTGTACAAACAATGACACATTCTGTTTTAATATATTAGTCAAGCAGGTGGCATCTGTTGCCTGCTGCCAGGAGAAGTCGGGGCACCCCTGCATCCTGTCTTGGAGTTGCCAAGGAAAACACACAGTCAGACCCTGGCTGGAACGAACCTTTACTTACAGAGAGAGGGGACAGGACAGGATCAGCTCTAGTGACTGGCACCGGTCCCTGTGGCCAGCGGGTACCTCCCGGAAGACAAGGCAGGCCTGCAGGCCCCTCTCTTACGTGGCAGCAGGAGAGCCCTGTCCCATCCCTGCAGTGGTGGGATTGACCAGGTACCGTGTGACACACAGGCTTAAGCAGGGCAGAGCCTGAATCAAGGAAAGATCTTCCCACACATGGCGACGAGCCCCCCACAGGCTGTGAGGACCCTTAATCTTATGGGAAGGAAGCGTTCCAGGCCCAAGGCCTGTTCTCAGACAGCAGAGAGGGGATCAAAGGCTGCCTGCATGAGACTGCCTTTCCCAACAATACTTATGAGTAAAACTTCTTTGGATGACAGAAATGCTGAAGAGCTAGGTTGTGTTGACAGACTGCACAACTATAAATTCACTAGAGTTATTGAACTGTTAAAACAAACCAATACCTACCTATGGCATAATAAGGCAGGATACAATTACCCTTGTTTTGGGGGCAGGGAGTGATGGTGGCTACAACCACACCCGCACACCCTAAGGAGCACCGGGGCTCTGACCTCGGTGCTGGCCACATGGGCAAATATCTGTGTACTTAAACTTCAACCCAATTTTACATAAGAATATTTTTACCGGCCAGGCATGGTGGCTCACACCTGTAATCCCAGCACTTTGGGAGGCTGAGGCGGGTGGATCACCTGAGGTCAGGAGTTCACCTGACCAACATGGTGAAATCCTGTCTCTACTAAAAATATAAAAATTAGCTGGGCATAGTGGTGGGTGCCTGTAATCCCAGCTACTTGGGATGCCAAGTAGAGGCAGGAGAATCATTTGAACCCAGGAGGTGGAGGTTGCAGTGAGCTGTGATCTTGCCATTGCACTCCAGCCTGGGTGACAGAGCAAGACTCCATTCTCAAAAAAAAAAAAAAAAAAAAAAATTCCCTTCTTGGGCAACATAGCAAGACCTCATCTATATAAAAACTTTAAAAATTAGCCAGGTGTGATGGTGCACACCTGTAGTCCCTGCTACTAGGGAGGCTGCAGTGGGAAGATCATGTGTGCCCAGGAGTTGGAGTTGCAGTGAACCATGCTCACACCACTGCACTCAGCTTGAGCAAGAGAGTGAGACCCTGTCTCTAAAAATAAATTTGAAAAATATTAAAATATTTTTATATAAAAGAAAATGAAGAGAGAAAACTAAAACTGGCCTTTCTCACCATTTCTAAGACAGCTATATATAGCTTTTTAAAAGATGCTTATTAAACTAAAAGAAACCAACTCAAAAGGCATAGGAAGGAGAGAAGTGTCACCGTGATACCAGATACCACCTGCTTTCACAGAGCTCCAGGTCCCAGCCAGCACAGGACACTGTCAGGCAAGGAAGGACCGAGCCCTGCCCAGGGAGACTGGCTCTGGGGCAGCACAGGACTGAGTAGGTGGAATGCTGGTTTCTCCTCCATGACCACTCCCACTCTTCTTGGCCTTCCCGGGGCCCTCAAGCTGCCTTGGGCTCATGGGCTACACCAACAGGAGCCTTTGTCTCTGCATTCTGGTTTGGTTTGTCCCATGGAGAGTCCAGCAAGAGGTGAGAGACAGGGAAGTCAGGTCAGAATGCTCCTTCTCCGACCTCCCCTGCAGAGAGGCTCAAGAGAGGCCCAGCTCTGTAAGGCCCAATCCTACAAGCCGGACTCCCCCGATGCCTAAGACACCCACCACTGGGAATGGTGAGTGACGCGTTACCCACTGTGGCTTCCCATGCCCTGCCCATGCTGTCCCTTCAAGGGACACACACACATGGGACAAGGGTGTTGCTCTCCACAGGAAGGGCGTGCCTACATTCTGATGCCTCTCAGTGCTGCCTCCAGCACTGGCACTCCACTTCAGGTGATCAATATGTCACATTGCCTACACAATTCAAAACAGCCATGATCAAGGCAGCTGAGAAAGTTGACTGGGAAGAAAAGAAGCCCACGTCATCACACAGCTTACCCTAAAAGCTTCTGACGGGCACTATCTTGAAGCTGCGCAACTCTCTCTGGCCCAAGACACTTGCATCCATTTGGTCCATCACAGACTAGCTTGTTAATAGTAGCCCTGAGAATATTAACCTGTAAATAAACAGCAACACAAACACTCATACGGCTCCACCGTAACTGAATTTCATCCCGTTAGAGAATTCACAGCATTCAGAGTTAGTATTCTCTGTCATCAATATGGTTTATCCACTCGCCTGCTGAAGGCATCTTGACTGCTCCCAGTTTTTAGTAATTATGAATCAAGCTGCAATTGACATTCACATACAAGTTCTATGTGGATGCTAGTTTTCAAATCTCTTGAATAAATACCTACAGATGAGATTCCTGGGTCATATGGTAGATGCAGGCTTAACTTCATATGAAACTGTCTTCTAAAATAGTGGTACTAATCTGCATTCCCACCAGCAATGAACAAATGGTCCCCAGTCCCCCTGCACCACATCCTTGCCATTGCTGGTTACTGTCAGGTTTTGGATTTCAACCATTCCAGTAAGTATGTGGTGCTATCTCATGGGAGTCTCAATTTGCATTTTCCTAATGACATATGATGCTGAGCATCTTTTCACGTGTTTATTGCCATCCATATTTTAATTTTGTTGCTTGTTTTCTTATAATTGAGTTTTAAGAGTGCCTTACATATTGTGGATACAAGTCCTTCATCAGATATGTAACCTGTAACTATTTTCTCCTGGTGTGCACTTGGTCTTTTCTTCCTCTGAAGAGGGTCTTTTGCAGAATAAAAGTTTTTAATTTTGATAAATTCAAACGTATCAATTTCCCCTTCACAGATTGTGCTTTGGGTGTTGTATTTATAAACTCATGCCACACCCAAAGTCACACAGATTTTCTGAATTTGCTTGTAGCACTTTAATAGTTTTACATTTTCCCATTAGGTCTATGGCTTAAGGAGTATTTTCAAGCCCATAAGCCCTTTCTTGTGACCAGGCAATTATGACTTAACAGCTGCAGAGAAACACCGATACCTGCCCCCGGAGCATCGGCAGCTGCCTCTGCAGCTCCTCCTTTCCCCTGGCCCTTCAGTGTGGTATGTTAACCTCACCCATCTCATGGAACTTCTAAGAAAGAAAGGCGAGTGAATACTTACAAAGTAGCATTTCTCAAACTATTTGTGGTAAAGGATCAGTTTTGGTTTTCCCACTTTGTAAAATGCAATAAAAATAAATTACTATAACGATGAAAGGTTTTTTTTAATGTACACAAATACGAGCCCACATTTCTCATTATTAGATTCAAATGACATACAAATACCTTGTGTACTTGCTATACAGTTTCCCTGTCTGCCTGGCCACCTCACCCCAGAGCTAGTGCGGTGCCCAGACAATGCTGCAAGCAGCTCAGCTCTGCACTCACGCTGACCCAGCCCTCTGCTCGGCATGGTCACCAGGCCGGGAGAAGGGCAGAGGGGCAGGACCTTGTGTCCTCCTTTCCCAGGAAGAACTAGCAAGGATGTTCCACTTGCTGACTTGGAATGAGACCCAAAGCAGCCCTATGGCCCCGTGGTTTAGCTGATTGCCCAGAAAAGCTTATGCCAGGAGAGATTCAGAAAGCACCATCTATCAGGAAGTTACTTTTCACAGGAAAGATACATCAAATTGGCAAGTTAAGGAGCGGTTCTCCCAGAGGGCAACCCCAGGAGGGACAAGGAATGTGCGCATCTCCAGGACCAGAGGTGTGTGTCTGCACCGCGAGCTCCACGGCAGACTCTGCACTCACTGTCAGGTAAGCAAAACCAGAGAGAGACAGGGTTGCGGCGCCATGATGCTGAGCTACCCTTACCTCGACAACGTCCTCCACGCTGAATTGAACGTCAAACGCAAGCTCCATGTCGTGCTCGGGCAGTATGGAAGCCCCTGTAGTTGGATTCCACCCCAAACCACAAAGGACTCCAGTATAGTACTTGCCATTCTGATCAATCCTAAATGGAATGTTTTCAGAAGAGTCCATTATTTCAGAATTGTTAAAGTACATGTTTTAGCATGTAAAAATTGACCGATAAAATCATCCTAAAATCTGCCAGCCCTAGTACAGCAATTAATTTCAGTTGTGCATTTTCTGCCAGTTTTCATAATCAAAATATAGTTATAAAATATAGTTATAAGAATTCAGTATTTTTATTAATACTTAATAATTTAATACTTTATTAAGTTTCTAATGTGGTAGATAAGATAATGAAAAGAATATTTTATCATGAATAGGGTTTTTTTTTCCCTTACCTTCGAATTCTTTCCATGGGTTAAATTCTCATTAGGGAGATTTCTGGAGAAAGGGCGACGCACATATTTATGACTCGTGAAACAAGTCTAGCACTTAGTAAAAGCCTAAAAAAAATGTTCCACCTTCTCATCCTAAAACAATGGTGCACACTTACAAAGTTTTGTATCCCAGTTTTATCACCACCCTCCTCCGACCACTGGCACGTCCCGTCACTTTTATCACGCCCTAAATCTATTAGCCTCTCCATTGCTGCTGCCAACAGCCTGGTCCAAGCCACTGCCATTTCTCACCTGGACTTGGTAACAACTTTCTGACCAATTACCCATCGCTTACTCCTGCCTCTTCCAATCTTTTTTCCATACAGCACACAGGAGTAGCTTTCCAAAACAAATACAATGTTACTCCCTTGCCTAAGGCGTCTCAGTAGTTTCCAACCACACTGTGAATTACAGTGGGACCTACAAGCCACAGTGGTCTAGATGTGACTGACTACAGTAAAACTCACACTGTGTGACTTCGACAGCTAGATTACAAAAGGTGACACAGGCCAGGTGATATGGTTAAGCTTTGTGTCTCCACCCAAATCTCATCCTGAATAATCCCATGTGTCATGGGAGGGACCCTCTGGAAGGTAGTTAATCATGAGGGTGGTTAACCTCATGCTGTTCTCGTGATGGAGAGTGAGTTCTCACAAGATCTGATGGTTTTGTAAGGGGCTTTTCCCCCTTTTGCTCAGCACTTCTCCTTGCTGCCGCCATGTGAAGAAGGACGTGTTTGCTTCCCCTTCCACCATGATTGTAAGTTTCCTGAAGCCTCCCCAGTCATGCAGAACTGTGAATCAATTAAACCTCTTTCCTTTATAATTTACCCAGTCTCGGGTATGTCTTTATTAGCAGTGTGAGAATGAACTGATACACTGGGCATGGTGGCTCACGCCTGTAATCCCAGCACTTTAGGAGGCTGAAGCAGGCAGATCACTTGAGGCCAGGAGTTTGAGACCAACCTGGCCAACATGGCGAAACCCCTTCTCTACTAAAAATACAAAAATTAGCCAGGTGTGGTGGTGCACACCTGTAATCTCAGCTACCTGGGAGGCAGAAGTGGGAGGATCGCTTGGAGGCAAAGGTTGCAGTGAGCTGAGATGGTGCCACTGCACTTCAGGCTGGGTGACAGAGTGAGACTCCAACTCAAAAAAACAAAAAAAAAAGTGACAGCTGCCACCTGGCTCATTCTCAGGACCCTCAGCACCAACCCACCATGCTGAGGACACCCAAACTAGCCTACAGACAGATCACTGTGGAAGTCCTCACCGAGAGCAACTGAGGCCTCTGGCAAGCAGCAACCACCAGATGTGAGCCTGGACACCCATCAGCCTTCAAATCCTTCAGCTGGAGGCCCCAACACTGGGAGCACAACAAGCCGTGCCTGTGTACCCTGACACAGTTCCTCACCCACAGAGGCAAAGAAGGTTGCTGCAGCCCACTGAAGTTTTGGGGTAACTTGTTTTTAGCCACAGTAGCCGGAAAACCCAGTTAAACAGTGAGAATCTTCTTTCAATCCACCCTCATTTAATTTTTTGTTTGTTTAATTTTTGTGGGTACATAGTAAGTGTATATATTGATTTTTAAGTTTTAATTGATAGAACTTCTTGTTGTTGTTGTTTAAAGATCCCCCCACCCTCTCATGCCTGTTCAGAAGCATCATCTTCCCAGGGTTACAGCACTGCCCTCAACACGTGACTTACCCTCTAAACCATGGCCAGCATTTGGCAGTCTCCCCAGTAGCAAAATCTGGCTCCAAGAACCAAGGGAAGGAGGTGAGTACAGTGTTTTTGTCACTACACCAATAAGAGCGTGTTCTCAGATGTCTGCTCCCATCCTGGAGGTGCCAGGCTCTGCTACCATGGAGCATTCTGTTCACCCAGGGGGGCGGCCTCCACGAGGTACACAATGATGATGCCACTGAATCCTGGCTGACACCATCAACTACTCCAACTGTTCAGGGAAAACACCTCGAGGACAGGGGCAGTAAGAGGAGTGGCGCACTCTGGGGACAGATGTGTGGTGGATCAGCTCCACAATGAAGGGAAGAGGAAATCTGGCACCAAGGCTCAGTCACCCTGAGTTACTGAGGGGCCAGCTACAAGCGAAGGTCACGTGGCAGAACAAAGGAGAGGAGACAAATGGCAGCTAGGTCAGTCCACAGCCAGTTGGCAAAGAAGGGGACAGTGGCCTCCACTTAGATGTCTCTGCTTATGAATGGGGCATAACACATATCTCCTTTCCCTTTTCAAATTGAAAATCAAGATAAAATTAAGTTTTCTGTTTATCTTCCTTTCCTGCCACTATTGTACAAAGAGAATGTTAGAGTTGGCAAAAAATTATCACTTAGTCGTAAAGTTGAATCAGTTGTGACAGGACAGTGACACATGTGGAGGGAGAACAGACTTTACCCAGAGACTGCAGGCTTCGCATTTACCAAGGGGTCCAGGACAGCCTCTAGCGCAGCAGCCAGACACCACCCGAACAGGAGACGAGTCCCATGTGGGTGCGCATTAGAGAGGTGGCTCACAAAAGGAAGCAAACGGGCATGGGTGCATGGCCTGGCAGCGGCTCTCGGGAGCTGTGGGCTTTGGAGGACAGCTCCCCTCTGGAATGCACCTAAGACACAGTGATGGGACCCCTGGGCCAGGTCTTCTGCTCAGTGCAGAAGACTGCATATTTAAAGTGAAAGGCAAGGAGAATGCTCACCCCAAATCAAACAGTTCTCATCTTTCAAAGTTTCTCAAAAACAGTTGTTACTCACTCGACAAATTAAAAAAAAACAAAACTCCAACCTTAGAGACAGAGTGAGACCCTGTCTCAAAAAACAAAAACAAAATACAAAACAACAACAAAACCAAGCTTATACAACTACTCAGAGGCAGGCAGTGTTTGGAGGAAAATCCACCAGGCTCCCCCGCTATCTTTCCGATAATCACCTAGTTAAGCCTGTGGATTCAAAGACAACTAGTCTTACGCACGCTGTCACATAAACTGTCCCAAATCTGGCACATTTCGGTTAATTCAACAAAATGAATACAACCACCAGCAAAGCACTGTGTATTGTTATATATAACCTTTTCCTATTAAGCTTGTGCTTTTTCTAGAAAGACGGTGTTTTAAATACCAAGTATGTCAGTATTTCTTGACTGTCTACAACCTAAACACTTGCATTCTGGAGTTTTAAAAATAACACACTATATTATTCAAATCCTCAAAAGCTGGTGTTTAAAAGAGGTGAAGCAGGAGCTTTGTATAGTTAAAAAGGCAAGCAGGGCGTCCAAAGTGCCATGAGAGGAAGGGACCTGCTTCTGCACTAGCCAAGTCTCAGGCCTGCATGTGCACAGCGTGCTATTTGCTCATGAGATAATCCCACTGCCACATGTGGTTCCTATACATCTGTCTCCCCAATGAGGGCTCCAAGATACCTGAACTTACAGAGATATTTATTGCATCATCATTGCAAAATTAGGCCAAATTTCAACAATTAAAGGCATATTCAATCCTTTCAGAACAAGAGCCGCTCAGAAACAAGTGCATGTATAAATAAAACAGGGTGGTATTTTTGTAAGCCATCATATGCCCATTCAGTGATATATGATGCAATTATCAAAATGGATATTTACAAAGATATAATATGAAAAACCTGGTATTTGTGGGAAAAGAATACAGTATAACAAGAATCTTAAATAAAAATATGTATATACATATAAATTTAAAATAAGTGTACTAAATATTTAAGTTTAAATCTATAAATTTAAAAACATGTTAATTTTTCCCATTCAGCTTTTTATAAGTAGCACGTATTTTAATGAAAAAAATATTCTTACAACTAAAAAAAAAAGCACTACACATTTTGAGATTGCACTGTCAGATTCTGAACAGGTGTAATGGCAAAAAGGACTGAGTAAACGGTGGGGCCCTTCCACCTGCCTTGACTGAACTCAGCCCCCTAGGTCTATGGACCACCCCCCAGTGCTCACCAGCTGACTAGAAAAGAAGAAAAAGGTAACTTTCCATGCCCCCGACTCTTGAAGTGCTACCAGGCCTGTATTGCAGTCTCGTCATGGCCATTTCCATCCTGCCCAGCAGAATGTGAGTTCCTAAAGCCCAAATATTACTCCTTTCCTAGGCACCCCCACCCGCTGCTCCACTAAAACCTATGTTAGCGCTTTCCCCACAGAGAATGCTCTGTCAATCCCTGTCTGCAAACAGAACCTTACACAGCAGCAGCCCCACTGTGAGGGTGCAAAGCAGCAGCCCCACTGTGAGGGTGCAAAGCAGCAGCCCCACTGTGAGGGTGCACAGCAGCAGCCCCCACTGTGAGGGTGCAAAGCAGCAGCCCCACTGTGAGGGTGCAAAGCAGCAGCCCCACTGTGAGGGTGCAAAGCAGCAGCCCCACTGTGAGGGTGCACAGCAGCAGCCCCACTGTGAGGGTGCAAAGCAGCAGCCCCACTGTGAGGGTGCACAGCAGCAGCCCCCACTGTGAGGGTGCAAAGCAGCAGCCCCACTGTGAGGGTGCAAAGCAGCAGCCCCACTGTGAGGGTGCAAAGCAGCAGCCCCACTGTGAGGGTGCACAGCAGCAGCCCCCACTGTGAGGGTGCAAAGCAGCAGCCCCACTGTGAGGGTGCAAAGCAGCAGCCCCACTGTGAGGGTGCACAGCAGCAGCCCCCACTGTGAGGGTGCAAAGCAGCAGCCCCACTGTGAGGGTGCACAGCAGCAGCCCCCACTGTGAGGGTGCCTTTAAGAGCTCTGCTCATGGCGTCACACACTCCTCTCTATTAAAGTCTCTGGGAGAAATCCTGGCTTAATTGTGGCACTAACAAGAACTACAATCTGCTGGGCAATCTGCCTTCTGATGTCATGTTTACCACAGGAAGGGGGACTGTCAGATTCTTGTGGACAACTGGTCACCAGAAAACTTGGAATCACATTCACTACCCATTAACAATGGGATGTCCACCACCATGACATTTATTTTGAGCCTCATTCCTAGCTCCATTTTTTATTTATTTTGCCCCACTTTTGCCTCAGGCTCCTATGTGACACTGTGTGTACCTTTACAAGCTTTCTGAGCTTCTTTCAAAATCAGCCCAAGCATAAATAAATCAATAACAATACAGGCTTCACCCCAAGCAGCGAGATGTGCCATGGCTAGCTTCCGTAAAGGCTTTCTTTCCAAAAGGAGCAAGGAGAGGCACCCATTTTTTCCCGCCTAGGTTCTTATTTTACAAAGCCTATAGACAAGAGCGATGCCTGTACCTTAACTCCATCACCGGTGCGAATAACATGCTGAGGAGAGCCGGGAGGCCAGGAATATGAGGCATCAGAGAGGTTTCTCTCAGCAGCATCGTAGATCCTGTTCAAGTCATGCTAAATCAACATCAGGCATTAACTCACGCTGCTCAGGGCAGCGTTCCCTCCCGGCCCGCTCCTACTCATCTGCAGGCATCCCCTCCTCTGCGAGTCTATCCAGTCCCCACAGGCCCACCCCAATAGTAACGCACACTCCCTGTTCTCTGTTCCCAGAGTACCCTACAGAGAGACACTCCGCTATGATGCGTAAGCTTTTACCCCACTTGGGGATAGCTCCTATTTGGTTACTCTTTGCATCTCTTTCCCCTAATCAGGCTATTGGGGTTTTTCCCGGGGCAAGAGCTTGGATGTATTCTACTCTGTAGCCAAGCAGGGTGGAATGAATGAAAGATCCAGGAGTCAATTATCAATACTTCCCACATCCTTGTATAAAAGGAAAAGTGAGAATGCTCCACCGCATAAACTCACACCAGCCAAAGCAGTCCGAAAATGGCCTAAAAGAACAGCACACAAGCTGGGCGCAGTGGCTCACGCCTGTAATCCCAGTACTTTGGGAGGCCAAGGCAGGTGGATCACGAGGTCAGGAGATCAAGACTATCCTGGCTAACACAGTGAAACCCCATCTCTACTAAAAATACAAAAAATTAGCTGGGCGTGGTGGCGGGCGCCTGTAGTCCCAGCTACTCGGGAAGCTGACGCAGGAGAATGGTGTGAACCCGGGAGGCAGAGCTTGCAGTGAGCAGAGATCGCACCACTGCACTCTAGCCTGGGCAACAGAGCGAGACTCCGTCTCCAAAAAAAAAAGAAAAAAAGAATAGCACATAAGTGTAGACTTGTTCACCAATTATAGGATAAGTTGTTCCTAGTAGCTGAAGTCAAGGAAAAGAAAAAAGAGAGGACAAGGAACAAACAGGATCCTTAAATTACCAGTTGCATTGATGGACAGGGAAGCTGCAACCAGCATTCTCTGGTGAAGGTCTTCAGGGGCATCACTGATAATGACAGAGTTGATGCTCTCCTTCTCAATCCAAACAGACCTAAAAGGCAGGGGCACCAGGAGATGGGGTGACTGATCCACCAACCAGGCAATGTGCTATGCCAACCCACAAGCAACCCACTTCAAAAATACAAACGGGCAACTGCGATGATAGACGGGAAGAAATATTTAACCCCCGACTCTCCTGCACATCTCCTTTTACTGGACCACCTCTTCACACAGGAGTCCTCAAGCTGGTCCTCAGCCCTCTCCTCTCTCCACTCCCTCGTGCATGATCCCAACCACTCCTTGGCTTAGGAACCACGCACACGCTGTGGATGCCCAAACCTCCACCTCCACTTGAGACCCTCTGTCCTGCACTGTCAACCCATAAGGGCCATCACCTGCATCCTGGCAGAGGGAACTGAGTGTGGTGCACCCCACGGTTCCTCCGTCACCTCTCAGCAGAAGCCTGCTGCAGCCCCAGCAAGGGCACCCTTAATTCTTCCTCTTCCCTTCAGCCCTGACTCTAATGCACCTCTATCTGGCTGCTTCCACTCTGAAAGCGCTGGTGAAGCTGTTTCTGTATCTCCTGCCATGGACTCAGTTTCCCACATTCCCACCGTGGGTTACAGCAGGGACCAGCCTCAGAAGCACAATACTGCCTAAGGATCTTTCTACTCTGAAATCCAATGCCGGCTTCACACTGGGGCTCCTGAGACTGTAAGCGCAGGCAGGTCGCCAGAGGCCTTGTGGAAATGCAGGCTCATTTGGAAGGCCCAAGGGAACCTGGGCATCTGCATTTCCAATGCGCTCCCCGGAGGACATTTTGAGAAGACAAGACTTACCCAAAGGCATCACTTTAAAATGCACATAGTAAGGTTCACCAGCCCTTTCAGAATGAAGTCTACAAAGCTTGCCCTCGTCTGCCACAAGCTTGGCACCTCCCTTCCCCCCACCCAATTCTCCATCAGGTTACACGTGCAAACTCTCAAACTCAGGCCTATGCACTTGCCAGTGCAGCCACCTTCATCCCACCTCCCCTCACTTCCTCCAACACCTGCACCTTGGCTGACATCTCTGTATCCACTAGGCCTCAGATTTCTCTGGAAAAGCTCTATGATCTTTCAAGGGTGGCTGGGCCCCCTAGACGCTTTCATGATGTTCTGTGCCCTTATCAAGAGCCCTATCACCCTATATTGTAGTTACCGCCTTCCTCTATGCCCCCCACCCGCCAACTGTATCCATAATTTTCATGAAGACAAACAACTGTTTCTTGTTCACTACAGTTTGCCCCAAACCACACACTGCTCCTGGCATACAGTGGACTCTCACAGCTTTGCTGGATAACAATTGTAACAGCAACAGAAAAAAATGTAGTCTCTGATAAAAGAGACTCAAAAATGTCTTATATAGAATGGCTTTCACGTGTGAGAGAGAGAGAATACCTCAAATCAGGAGCTGGGAGAGAAATGAGAAGTTAGAAAAGATAACACATTCCGGCTGGGCGCGGTGGCTCACGCCTGTAATCCCAGCACTTTGGGAGGCCGAGGCAGGTGGATCATAAGGTCAGGAGTTTCAGACCAGCCTGACCAATGTGGTGAAACCCCGTCTGTACTAAAAATACAAAAATTAGCCAGGCATGGTGGCACATGCCTGTAATCCCAGCTACTCACGAGGCTGAGGCAGGAGAATTGCTTGAATCCAGGAGGTGGAGGTTGCAGTGAGTCGAGATTGCGCCACTGCACTCCAGCCTGAGTGACAGAGCGAGACTCTGTCTCAAAAAAAAAAAAAAAAAAAGAAAAGAAAAGATAACACATTCCAACAGTTTAGATATAAAGATACATTATTTTCTGATGAGGTCTATAAATAGAAAAGCAGAGAAAAAAAATTCATGGAAAACTTAAGTTAATCATACCTGAATTTGGATATTCTAGTCAAACTATGGCACTTTAGTTCATAAGGGTTAAAAGGCCCATGAAGTTCTGCCTGCACGCACAAAATATAGGAAGTGTCACCAATAAGCAAGATAACACTTAACATGAATTTTTAAAACTCAAAAGTCAGCTCATCCTTTAAAGGAAAAAAAAAGACATCTCATTCATAAGGTCTTTATGATTCAGTTAAGAAAAAGTGCCTTAAAGAAGGTATTTTTCTGGGATGTAACACATTCTCTTCAACGATTTCACTAATATATATCACATTCCTTGATATATATGTTTAAGAGAGTCTTTGAACATCAAAAAAGGAATCGTTGACAAATAATTTAGTGAAAATACTATTATTTCAATTGCAGCAGACCAACCCAGTTGCACAGGTAGACCTGAGACCACACAGCCAGAGGCTGGGGAAACACAAGTGGAGTCCCTGAACAAGGAGACACCCTGGCCAGCCCTCCTCTCCAAGCAGGCGGGCAGCACCGGCTCTAATAGCCAGCCAGAGAGTCTAAGGCTGGCACCAGTTCTCTGAACCCACACGCTGTGCTTCCTTTAGTCTGACAAAAAAGCACATGTCAGGAGAGTTTAAAAACAAAAAAACTAGTCAAAGCTTCTCTCTAAACCCCACTAAACACTAAACCCCAGGGCTTTTTCTTATTAGAGGATCCACTGTGAGAAAAGCAACAGCATTAAAAGCCAGAAAAGAAAAAACCACCATGACTACTGACTACAACTCCTAGCACAGAAATGTAGAATGATACTAAGCTTTTAAATTACATTTTAAAACTCCGACAATCACCTTACAGTTTGGAGTACCCAGTTTATTGGAAGAAAAGCTCTCTAACAAAATCCGGATGAGATATTTCTCGTCGTCTTTCATGGGAAAGGGCACAGAGCCATCTGTCATGTTTTCCACTGACTTGGACAAGAGGCCCTTGAGAACTTCATGGCTTTGCTGAACAAACAAGAAAAGTTTGTTTTGTTAAAAGAATATCTTACAAGGACTTTCTTCCAAACTAATCAAAATATTTCATAGACACAGTCTTACTCTGATTTCTATGTCATTAATTAAAGTATAGGGAAATAATTTTATCAAGTTCATTTTAAGATTCAAACAAAAGAAATAAGACAGGATTTACAACCTTATTTCTTCAAACAAAAGAAATCCGACAGCCTTTGCAACATTTTAGCCATTAAAGAATTTAAGAGAAATAAACATTTTTTACAGTTTTTTGGGGTTTTGTTTGTTTGTTTTGAGACGGACTCTCACTCGTCACCCAGGCTGGAGTGCAATGGCGCAATCTCAGCTCACTGCAACCTCCGCCTCCTGGGTTCAAGCAATTCTCCTGCCTCAGCCTCCCGAGTAGTACGATTACAGGTGCCCACCACCATGCCCGGCTAATTTGTATTTTTAGTAGAGATGGGATTTCACCGTGTTGGTCAGGCTGGTCTCCAACTCCTGACCTCAGGTGATCTGCCCGCCTGGGCCTCCCAAAATGCTGGGATTACAGGTGTGAGCCACTGCACCTGACCTACAGTTTTTTTAATTTTCTTTTTTCTTCTCTTACTATCATTTGCAAGAAAGAAACATTTTTACAAGACTTTTTTATATGTAAAATTTTGGTTTTACACTGGAAATATTAACATAATTCCCTGAAGTGTTTTTATATAAATTAAATACAGAATTTAGCCAGCACTCTAACATTTTGCTAGACCGTCCTTTCCTGATACCCAGTATTCTTCATCCCCAGCAGAAATAACAGAAGTAAAAGACCTTCAACATCAGCTTCAAAAGTGGCCTCTCTGATCATCTCAATAGATGCAGAGAAAGCACTTGATAAAATTCAACATTACCTCAAGATAAAAAATTCTCAGCAAATTGGGTATAGAAGGAACATATCTCAACACAAGAAAGGCCATACATGACAAACCCACAGCAAACATCACACTGAAGAGGGGAAAACTGGCATCTTTTCCTCTAAGAACAAGAACAACACAAGGATGCCCACTTTTACCATTTATATTCAACACAGTACTGGAAGTCCTAGCCAGAGAAATTAGGCAAGAGGAAGAAAGAAAGGGCATCCAAATTTGAAAAGAGCAAATCAAAATGTCCCTCTTTGCAGATAACATGATCTTATATATAGAAAAACCTAAAGACTCCACCAGAAAACTTTTAGAGCTGCTAAACGAATTCAGAAAAGTTGCAGGATACAGAAATCAGTATACAAAAACCAGTAGCATTTCTATACACCAATAACTAGCTAAAAAAGATATCAAGAAAGCAATCCCATTTATAATACCTACAAAAATAAAATAAAATACCGAGAATATATTTAACCAAGGAGGTGAATGATCTCTGTAATGAAAACTACAAAATATCAATCAAAGCAATTGAAGAGGACACAAACAAATGATTAAGACATCCCATGTTTATGAATTGGAAGAATTTATTTTGTTAAAATGACCATACTATCCAAAGCAAGCTACAGATTCAATGCAACTCCAATCAAAATACCAATGACATTCTTCACGGAAATAGAAAAAACAATCCTGAAGTTCTTTCTTGTGTTGAGATGATATGGAACCACAAAAGACCCCAAAAGCCAAAGCAATCCTGAGCAAAAAGAACAAAGCAAGAGACATCGCAGTACCTGACTTGGAAATACACTACAAAGCTATGGTAACAAAACCAGCATTATACTGGCATAAAAACAGACACACAGATGACCAACAGAACAGAATAGAGAACCCAGAAATAAAGCCACGCATTTACAGGCAACTGATTTTCAACAAATGCTCCAAGAACGTTCACTGGGGAAAGGAGAGTCTCTTCAATAAATGGTGCTGGGAAACTGGACATCTAAATGCAGAAGAATAAAACTAAACCCCTATCTCTTGCCATATACAAAAATCAACTCAAAATGGGTTAAAGACTTAAATGTAAGATCTAAAACGATAAAAAACTACTAGAAGAAAACAAGGAGAAATACTTTAGTACACTGATCTAGGCAAAGATTTTATGGCCAAGACTTCAAAAGCAGAGGCAACAAAAATAGACAAATGGAACTATATTATACTAAAAACCTTCTGCATAGTGAAGGAAACAATCAACAAAATGAAGAGACAACCTGTAGAAAGGGAGAAAATATTTGCAAACTACTCATCTGACAAAGGAATAACATCCAGAATATACAAGGAACTCAAACAGCAAAAAAGCAAATAATCCAATTAACAAGCGGGCAAAGGATCTGAACAGACATTTCTCACAAGAAGACATACAAATAACCAAGAAATATATGAAAGATGATCAACATCACTAATTATGAGAGAAATCCAAATCAAAATCATCATGAGAGATAGCATCTCACCCCAGTTAGAATGGCTATTATCAAAAAGACAAAAAGTAAATGCTGGTAAGGATGCTGAGAAAAGGGAACTCATACACTGTTGGTGGGAAGGTAAATTAATACAGTCTTTATTGAAAACAGTGTGAAGGTTTACTCAAAAAACTAAAAACAGTATGAACATACAATCTGGCAATCCCACTACTGGGTATTTATCCAAAGGAAAGGAAATCAGTACATCAGAGATACCTGTACCCTGTGATTACTGCAGCAGTGGTCACAATAGTCAAGATACAGAACCAACCTAGGTGCCCATCAACAGATGAATAGATACTGAAAATGAGGTATATACAAAATAAAATACCATTCAGCTACAAAAAGAAAAAATCCTGTCATTCTTGGCAACATGGATGAGCCTGGAGGATGGTATGTTAAGTAAAATAAGTCAGGCACAGAAAGGTAAATATGACATGTTCTCACTTATGTGTAAGAGCTAAAAAAAATTGAAATAATGGAAGTAGAGAGTAGGATTGTGGGTATTAGAGGCGGGTAAGACGGGAAGGGGAGAATAGAGAGAAGTTGGCTAACAAAATTACAGCTAGATTGGAGAAATAGGTTCTTGCATTCTGCAGCACTGTGGGGTAAATATGGTTAACTACAAGGTATATTTTCAAAAAGCTAGAAGAAAGTTCTTGAATGTTTACAACACAAAGAAATAATGTGTGAAGTGACATATTTGCTAATTACCCTCACTTGACCATTACATGTTATATACACATATCAAAATATGACTCTATATCCCATAAATATGTATAATGATTATGTGGCAACTAAAAAAGGAAAAAAAAGTGGCCTCTCAAACCTTCAGATTGTGAAAAATAACTCTAACACTGATTTTGAAAGAAATAGTTGAAAGAAGTTTTGAAATGCTTGAAATATTTCAAATATTTTATTAACTACTTCCATTAGGGAGATAAATCTTGGAATCCATTTTTAAAACTCTCCATATATATAGAACATTTTCAAATCTATCCTAAGAAGATAAAAAGCTGAATAGGAGGCTGGGTGCAGTGGCTCACACCTGGGAGTACTCTGGGAGGCTGAGGCAGGAAGATCCCTTAAGCCCAGGAGTTTGAGACCAACCTGGGTAACACAGGGAGACCCTATCTCTACTAAAAAATATGTTAAATAAATAAATAATTTTTAAAAATAAACAAGCTAAATAGGAGACAAACAAATACAATACCCACCAACAAAAACAATACCCAGCCACCATAATTTAGTCTCAGAGAAATCTAGAAGACATTTAAATTGGTGCCGCCAGTCTTAACACAAGTACAGCACACCAAATGGTGAAGAGGAACACTGTCCGCGTCCTCCTATCTCAGGGTCCACAGAGGAAGGAAAGCCTGCCCCGTTCTCTCTCACACAAACGCGTGCTCCAGCAAGGGCGAAAGCACACACCTTGGACTCATAGGACTCCTCCGTGAGCTCGGCATAGCCCTGCTGGATGAGGACGTCTCTTATGTTGATGGCATCGTAGACCCCCGAGTACTGGTAAACGTCCACGTGCAGGACGCTGTGCACCACAGAGAAGACCTTCACAAGGAGGGTGCAGCCGCTCACCAGAGAGGCGAACCACTGGCTGGCCCCATCACTCCAGTGCTCGCCACAAACAAGAGACTTTGCCGATGGTCTCATTTTGCAAATCTTAAATTCCAAAGCCTACAAGGACGGAAGGGCACAGCTCAAACAACTTTATAAATAAGCAAAACACTCATCCCAAATACCACTGAAAACCGACCTTGTTCATGTACCTTCAACAATATTCTCATAAAAGTCCCAATAAAACTGATGTTGGGGTAGTGAGAATTTCCTAAAGAAACTTGGTTATGCTTTTTAACAACAATAAGAAACATTTAGAATAATTTTTAGATTGTCTTCATACTGATGGTAAGGGCATGCGTGACTATGTCTGTGGCCTACCTAAAAAGTCTGTCTGGTTTCAACATAACCAGAAAACTCAGAAACAGTATTAGAAGATACTACTGGATTAAAACAACTTTTTTTGCTAAATCTGAAACTTTTCATGTATTTTTGGAGGAGCAGAAACCAAATTTGGCTACTGTGACAAAGCAAGTCCCTCCCTGTCCTGGGCCTTGGCTCCCCTAGCTGTAAGCCGAGGCAGGGCACCATATGACCCCGGAATCCACCCAGGAATCCCGTCCAGCATGAGCATTCATTTCCTAGAGTCTTCTCTACCTTACCTGGAAAGGAAGTTCAAGAAATTGACAGGGAATCTCCATCAAAAGATGCAGATCTACATGAGACTTATTGCCATAATCTACAAAGAATACCTAGAAAATAAAGCAAGTGTACACTTCACTGCGGGGTCAAAAACAATGCCTTACCTGCACAATAGCAATGCAGCAGTCTGCTCTAATCCTGTAATTACAGAATTTTTAGAGTGACCTGGGCTTAAATCCACATATCAATGAGGGAAATAGACTACTCTGCTAACTGCAATTATTTTAAATTTAATTTCCACCTACAATTATAAAAGATATTTGATAAACTGCTGTACATCTGTCTGTCTCATTTCTCTTCCAGTGACTTGTTACAGAAAAACCTACCTCAGCAGAATTTCCAGAAACATAAAGGACTTGAGCTCTAAAGTAGCGTTGTTTACCAAAATCAGCAAAAGGTGCCAGACAGACCAAGTCTGGATGTGGGTGAGTGGGCAAGGGCATCAGCGTCAGTTGGTTGATTTCAGCAGTAAGCTTTTTCAGAATCTCTGAGTTTTTTTCATCAATCCTGTATCCCCAAAAGTGTCCCACTTCAACCACCTAAAAAGGAAGAGGAGGAGCAGAGATGAAATCTAGAAAGGACCTTTGTAAGGAGGAAAATGAGCTTGAATTATAGGGCTGACACCCTGTGCTGTACGACATCTCACCAGCATAATCCTTGGAACGTAAGTATTCTATAGGTTTTTAACAGGTGTTTATGAGACAAAAAGAGGGGGTCCCCTGGTGAACTAAGGTAAGGAATTGTGTGGAATATATCCTTTTCTTGGCAGTACAAGACTCATTCTTACATCAATAAAGGTTCTGAGGTCATATAATCATTTCGGCGGGGCACAGTGACTCACGTCTGTAATGCCAGCACTTTGGGAGGCAGAGGCGGGTAGATCACTTGAGGTCAGGAGTTCGAGACCAGCCTGGCCAATGTGGTAAAACCCCGTCTCTATTAAAAGCACAAAAATTACCCAGGCATGGTGGCACACCTGTAATCCCAGCTACTCAGGAGGCTGAGGCAGGGGAATCGCTTGAACCCAGAGGGCAGAGGTTGCAGTGAACGGAGATCGTGCCACTGCACTCCAGCCTGGGCAACACAGCAAGGCTTTGTCTCAAAAATACACATATTATTTTCCTCTAACATGTATCTTGTTAAATCTGATTTATTTCAGCATTTGAAATGTACTTGATATTTTAAAAATTAACTTTGATTCTAGAATAAGTATGTTTCAATTTCCATTTTAGTCATACTTCAATTTAACAAGTACAGTGATAATTCAAACTCACCCACATTAACAAGATTATCAAGGTGCACAAGTTTTGTGTGTGTGTGTGTGTGTGTGTGTGTGTGTGTGTGTGTGTAAACTTCCTGTATACAACATGATGATTTTAGATTAAGAAGAAGGAAAAGCTCAATTACTTCATCCTTACCTCTGTGACATCAATAGTTAGAAGGAGATCTGTAACTGTCTGGGACCTGTCTGATGTGTTAAATGAGACTTGCATAGGATCTACTGTCTGCTTCTGGAAGTCCACATTCACCCTACATAATACGAATTTTTAATAAAATAAAAATCAAGTTTTACAAAGAAAACACATTTACATATGTGAAATTATCACTTGAACTATTCCAATATTTCTATAAGAAAAGAACATTTCAATAAAATACCTAAGCTAGAGATGACAAATTTGATTTCATCTCAAACATGAATTTCTGCTGGCTTTTTGAAGAGCTCTGGAAGGGGTACACATCCCAACAATTATATACTACCCTCCAGGTAGTATATAATTGTGAAGGCCAAGACTCTCAGAGAATATCTACTTTCAAGGTATTATCAAGATAAATAAATTATTAAATTTAGACTTTCAAGGTCTGAGATAAATTCTAAATCTCAGACCTGCAGTGTTTCCTAACTTGTGTTTTCAAATGTGCACCTTGACCTTTAGAAAACTATAAGAATCCATGCATGGCTCAATGCTATGTTAGAAAACACACACATGATTTTCCAATAAACCCCAAAAATATCATTTTCCCTTAAAGGCAGTAAGATAGTAAATGCTAAACTTCTGGAATACAAAAGACGAATTTGACAGAAAATAAAAATTTCCTAATACTTTATTCTAAAATGAAGAGAAAGAATTATAAGAAAGATCTTGATCCAACTCTTTTCCCGATCTCCAGACCCATTTTTAATGAGTGACTCAAGCAATGAGTGACTCCCCGGCGTTCAATTACAAAAGTAAGCGGAGTCTGACCTCACTAGAGCAGGACAGGCCTTCTCTACATGAAGGACTGAACCCACTACACTCCCAAACTCTCAGAAACCAGAAGTCACACACTGGGTGAAACCAGATGGAACAGATTTCCCTTCCTCCACCAACTCCTCAGATTCCTGTTAAGTTCCTCCCAGAACTGAAAACTCTACAATTAAGAAATAATAAATGAGACTTCCCACATATGTGACTATGGGGATATGGCCAAAAGGCAAGCACTCTGTCACAAATACCATGGGTGACTCAGTTTGGTCCAAGAGAAGATCCACCAGGGTGATGACAGCTGCATGCAGCAAGTGCTCCTGCCCTGGGCCGACCAGCCCTACAGACAGCCCTAGCCCTGTACCACTCTCTGGGCGGGAGCGAAAGATGCTATTTGGCAAGGAGGGGCAGCTTACACTGGTAAGCAACTAGGTGCTCCCAGCTGCATCTCCATTATGTCCCACTGACTGCTATGTTGAAGACAAAGAATATTCCGCATTACTTAAAAAGAGAATTTGCAAAACAAAATGCATAATCCTATCTAGGAAGACAGGAAATTAACATTAGATTTAATCCCTACTATTTAACTAAAAATTACATCAATGATATCACTCAATCCTCTCAACAGCCTTACACCATAGGTATCATTTTTATTTTTTTTTATTTTTGAGACAGAGTCTCACTCTGCCGCCCAGGGTGGAGTGCAGTGGTGTGATCTCAGCTCACTGCAACCTCTGCCTCCCAGGTTTAACTGATTTTCCTGCATCAGCCTCCCACATAGCTAGGATTATAGGTGCCTGCCACCACACCCGGCTAATTTTTTTGTATTTTTAGTAGAGACGGGGTTTCACCATGTTGGCCAGACTGGTTTTGAACTCCTGACCTCAAGTGATCCTCCCGCCTCGGTCTCCCAAAGTGCAAGGATTACAGGCATGAGCCACCTCACCCGGCTGGTATCATTTCTATTGAACAGAAAAAAAACTGAGGTTCAGAGAGGTTAGGTAATGTGCCCAACTGCACACAGTGAGGAGATGATGCAACCAGGATTCAACAGCAGCTCCACTCAACCACAAAGCCAGTGCTTTTTTATTTATTTATTTATATATTTTTTTAAGACAGCGTCTTGTTCTGTCGCCCAGGCTGGAATGCAGTGGTGCCATCTCGGCTGACTGTAACCTCCGCCTCCTGGGTTCAAGCAATTCTCCTGCCTCAGCCTCCCGAGTAGGTGGGATTAAAGGTGTGTGCCACCAAGCTCGGCTAATTTTTGTATTGTCAGTACAGACAGGGTTTCACCATGTTGGCAAGGCTGGTCTCAAACTCCTGGACTCAAGTGATCTGCCTGCCTCGGCCTCCCAAAGTGCTAGATTAGAGGCGTGAGCCACTGCATCCAGCCAAGCCAGTGCTTTTAACATGAGCTGAAGCGAGGTCAGATCAATAGTTATTTAAAAATAGTATCTGAAAATGTGAAAGCAGGTACAGCATGTCTGCCACCTCCCTCCTGAAAATACCTTGTGTTCCTGAGCTTTGAGACATTCATGCCTTGCACCTTCCCTTCAATTTCCTCTGCAGAATGAACGTTGAGTTCAAGTGAAACTTTTAGTTGAGACATCTTAATTGCCATATATACTGCAGGAAGGGTTTTAAATCTCTCTGTTGGATTTCGTGCAAATTCCACAAAGGCTCTGTTCCACAAATGTAAATTTAAAAATAAATTTATCAGGCATCTGATTAAAAACTGCATATTCATTTCTCTCAAGATTAGACAGAAATTCCGTCACATCTCTTCTCAAAATGCCAGTAACTCTTCAATCTATAATTAATCAATAACGTGTTAATTTCTCCAATGGAAATTATTAATTTAAGAGAAATAAAAGTTATAATGACATATCATTAAACCAAAACCAAGTATCATCCTTGTATAATATAATGCAGAATAAACACTAAAGTCACATGGAATTTGGGGCAAAGAAATCTTACTTCATAATTACTTTCATAGTTGCAAAAGAATTTTCATGATTATAACAGAATGTCTTTCTTTACTATCATAAAATAAAACAGATACAGAAAACCACATAAATGTATAGCTCAGTGATCTTTGTAATTCCCCTTCAAAAAAACCATTAAATTTATTTATTTTTATTTATTTATTTTTTTGAGATGGAGTCTCGCTCTGTCACCAGTACAGGGGTGTCATCTTGGCTCACTGCAACCTCCGCCTCCCAGATTCAAGAGATTCTCCTGCTTCAGCCTCCTGAGTAGCTGGGACTACAAGCGTGTGCCACCACGTCCAGCTAATTTTTGTATTTTTAGTAGAGATGGGGTTTCACCATGTTGGCCAGGATGGTCTCGATCTCCTTACCTCATGATCTGCCCATCTCAGCCTCCCAAAGTGCTGAGATTACAGGCCTGAGCCACAGCGCCTGGGCCAAAACCATTAAACTGATTGCCAAGTGATATGGTTTAGATCTGTGTCCCTGCCCAAATCTCATGTCGAATTGTAATCCCCAATATTGGAGGAGGGGCCTGGTGGGAGGTGACCGGATCGTGAGCGCGATTTCTCCCTTGCTGTTCTTGTGATAGTGAGTTCTCACGAGATCTGGTTGTTTACAAGTGTGTAGCACCTCCCCTTTGCTCTCTTCCTTTCACTCCAGCCATGTAAGAAATGCCAGCTTCCCTTCGCCTTTCACCATGATTGTAAGTTTCCTGAGGCCTCCCCAGAAGCAGCAGCCTATACAGCCTGCAGAACCATGAGCCAATTAAACCTATTTTCTTTATAAATTACCCAGTTTTCAGGTATTTATAGCACTGCGAGAACAGAATAAAACACCAAGTAATGTTGATAAACGCCCTCACTTGCCCCAGCCCATATTTCGGTGTCCCATTCCAGCCCCTCTCTGGGGCATGAGCAGCAGGCATGGAGCAAAAGGTGCCTGCTGGACGTGCCAGGCAGAAGGAAGACAGCATCAAGTTTACCTTGCTATGCATGCATGTTCTAATGCCCCTGGGTCCCCACATCATCACAGCGCCACAAAAACAGATCTGGGCCCCTTCCTCTACGATAAAAATCGTCCTGTAATGAGCTCTCTCCTGGAAATGTACACCTTGAGTAGTTTGGAAAGACACCCAGCAGGGGAGGTGTGTGGAGCAGGTACATGAATCGACCCGGACTCGCTCCGCCTCCTCCACTCTCCTTCACGCCCGATCCTCTTCACTCATAAATGTATGCATTTTCCTTCCACCCACTGCCTGATTCATGCCCTTCTGCTTTATCTCCCTTCTTTAGAGTCTCTCCTAAGACTCCGTAGAAGTAATTTTAAACTCCAGACCTCAGCGTCTTCTCCTCGAAGCTGCATCCTCCCCAGCACCCAGGCTGGAAAGCCGGATGCTCTTGGGCTCCTCTCTCTTCTTTGCCCTTCACATGCAATCACCAGCCAAATCCAAGACATCCTCCTTCCCATCTGTTGGCTCCTTTTCATGTCAAACACCACCATACTGGCTCCACATCTCAGTACCTCTGCTTTGGACTACTGCAAAGACTCCAGGCCGGCTTCTTCTCCTCTTGTCTTGACCTTCTGCTTATCCCTGAGTAAGTTCCATAAAACACAGTTCTGGACAGAACACTCAAAGGTCTCCAAGTGCCCACCTAGTCATGTTCACACTCATCGGTCTGCCAGAAGACTGTCCCAAAGTCAGCACCTGACCTCCACAAAACAGACTCCATCTGACACAGAGCAGCTCTGCCCAAACGGCTACCAGCTATGTGTGCACAGTCTCAGCTTTCCCCCATCAAGATCAGCTCATGCCTGCCTCCTGCTGGAAAACCACCCTGACCCTACTGCACCACCTCTGCACTGGCCACTGCACCAGCCCGAGGGCCTCACAACCCTCCAACATCCACCCGAGGAAGTCTCAAATTAATGTTACTGCTCTAATATTGGGCCTCAGATAGAATGTCTTCTTCTGACCTTCTGGGCCCCTCCCATGACTTCTCACAGCAGGCAAATATCTGTGAAACTAATTTGACTCTCCACTCCTACCACGAAGTTGAAAGCTTCTTATGGGAGAACATGATATGCCCAGGTACCACCTGTGCCCATCTGCCCATGCGCCCTTGGCACCTCACAGAGTCTACACGAAGTCACCCCTGCTCTATGCCAAAAGAAATACAGTTCTTATTCTTTGAATCACTATATCTTCCTTTGCCTTTAAATACTTGAATCCCAAGAACTGGTACTGGTACAGAAAGAATACTGTTACTTCCCCCAAAAAATTGGTATGACATTTGTATTATGACTTGAGAGCTGGAAATATGAGGAATGCAAAAGATATAAACACCTATAAAAAAGGTCCCAGGCAATGGGAGGCGGAGGTTGCAGTGAGCCGAGATTGTGCCGCTGCACTCCAGCCTGATGACAGAGCAAGACTCTGTCTCAAAAATAAATAAATAAAAATAATAAAACAAAAAAAAAAAGTCCCAGGCAAGAAGAACAGGAAACAAACACAGAACCCAATCCAGTCTTAAAGATGAGTGAACAAAGATGCTGCAATCTTATGGGAGCTAAGACTTCTGACCACTCAAATCAGTCAAAGGAGCATCCATGCAGAACTGGAACCTCACCCAGGTAAGCAGACGCACAATATTCAGGAATGAGTTTAGCTGTGTGATTCCAGCTTTAAGTAAGTTACTTTATATATGTGACTAAGAATCTTACTATAATTTACATCAGAATATTTAAGACAACTTCAGACACTACAAGTTTAATTAATTCTCTAAGAGTTGTTAAAAGCACTTAGAAAGGTTTTGCTTGTTAGGGAGTTGTGCGTTTGCCTCATGAGGAATTTACGGGCCTACAAAGAAAATCAATATATTAATCATAGAAATGGAACTTAAAATGCCAGAGGGAATTACCCCAAATTGAAAATGGACTTAATGTTCAACTTGAGTGAACTGGACATTAAAGAAAAAGTGTTTGTTCTTATTTACAAAGCTTTGTCAAGTTAAATAAAAATGTCTACAACATTCACAGAACACTGGAAAAAATTTCTAACTTTAAAAATTAAAAATCCTACTTTAGGCTTTTTGGTACATAAACATTTCCTGTTAGAAATAAAAACTCAGTGATGCTCCAAAACACACCATTGGTTCCTTACATGCAGTAAGTAGAGCCAAATTGAGTTTTTACAATGTTTGCCTTCCAAAAATCTTCAAAACATATCTGCTTTAGACAACTATAAGCAGATACACTCTATTTTGGGGCATCTTCATGGCCCACAAAATAACTCTTACTAATGACTCACTGAGAAAATCTAGGACAAGTGCGTGAAAGTGAAGATCACTTTAAGAGAATCCGCCTTAGCATCACACTGAGTTACTGAGCCTTCTTGGAGTGACCACACTTGACCACTAACCAGCAGCTTAGTTCCTGTAGGAGGTCACTTAGCAGAAAGGGAAGATAAATTGCTTCTGACCATAAGAGGAACCAAAGCTACATTCTGAAAGCCAGCTGCAGCAGCCCATAGGAGGGCCCATTTCCATGGGCACTCCGTTTTAAGAATCAGCATCTGGAAATATTTGAATCTTTATGCCTCCTTCATAATTGCAGTTGATTACAAAAATATACTTACTTTGCACCATCAAATACAATGGATTTGACTTGACCACACTGTCTAAAGAGAGACTGTAGTTGTTTATAGTAAAGAAATCCATAGGGAGGAATGTGCTTCAACTGTAAAATATAATACAAAATCAGAGCAGATTACTAGAGCTAACAAAACAGTTTCAACATTCACAAGCTCAAAGCTGCTGCACAGTTTTAGTTTCTAAAAACATAGTTTACTATCTTTAACCATAATATACAAACTCTACAGATCAGTGCATTTAATGACTTTTAAATTCTAACTAAGTTCTATAATAAGTATGTTAAATAAAGGCTAATTCTACCCCTGTTAAAATGGTGTAAGTCTAATACAGCAAAATTAAAATTTGTTTACTTGTTTTCCCTTAAAATAATCAAGCTTACTAAATACTTCTTTTCAAAACATATTTCTACAGAAGGAATAATGGGAATGTAAATTTTAAAGGAAAATGTCTAACTAATGAGAGGAGTATGTATTTCCTCATCACCACGGTGGAAGGACCAAATAGTACATGATCAAATTGGCAGTGACTTTTAATGTATAAACTCTCAAGGCACCATGCTGGGTTTCTGCAAAGCACTCCATACTTTCTTCTGGACCAGGACAACTCCTGTGCCACCCCAGCTCTGCACAGGGCTCCGTGACAGAAGTGACGGCATGAGCTAGGGCTCAGATCCAGTTAGATCCTGTCTCCTCGCTCCCTGAATCTGCATGTCTCCTTAGGCAAGTTACAGAGCTGCCCTGAGACCCAACTACCACATCATGAAATAAGAATGACATGAGAAATCCCCAACTCAAAGGGTGGAGTGAGGCTCAGAGAAGAATAAAAAGTACCTAACACACAGCCTCTCAAGTGCTAAGTAAAGCCAGCTATTACTGAGCTTTCATGATGTACACACTAGGTAATTTTGGGTCCCCAGACTAGGCTCTCTGTGGTCGAGGGATGCAGGCACAGCTGCTGGACGTCTGAGGAAGGGACCTATAGAACCCTTCCCATTGCGCACAGCTGAGGGAAGAAAACCATGAAGGGGCAGAGGGGTGAGAGAGGAAGCCAAGCAAAGAGCTTAGTCAAACCTGATGGCTAGCAAGAGCACAGGTGCCAATCAAATGATCCTCAGTAGCTATAAAAAATTAATGACTTCCTTTTAAAGTCCCTTCCACAGGTATCAAGCGTATCTCAGCTGCCTCTCTCATCTCCAGAGCACCAGCTCCTTTTGGTGCTCATCAAAGATCTCCAGTTGTAATCTCAAGTCATCTGTGCCCTTTCCTTATGAGCTATTTATTTCCTCAGGATTAACAGTGGTGGTGTAACAATAACAAGGATAAAATCTGGCAATGACTGAGCCCTTATGATGTGACACGAAGGAACTTCAAGTGCTTCTCACCGCCCCCTTATCAGATACAGGCACATACTGGAACCAAGTGATCCAAAACAGTCCAGTCACAGATGCCTTCTTCCAGTGTGAGTCTCCCTGCTGCTGGGCTTTAAACAACTGCGTTGCAAACGCTGATTCAATGGTCAGGGCCTGTGGCTGATCATTAGATATGCCCAAAGTACACACTACTTGAATGCTGATTTCTAGGACATACTTTCTAGCTCAGATCTCGCAGGGCCCTCAGATCTGAATTTCAACAAATATAAATAAAATAAGCACTCTCTAGGTGGTTCTGTTGGGCATCCAGGTCAGAGGATCACTGGCTTAAGCCACAGCACTCAGCTGCCAACCAGTAACATTTTATTTTGTATGAAATGAAGTTGTTCTTAAACTTTTAAGTGCCTTAAATCCTTCAAAATAGCACATGATCAAATCAGCATTGACCTTGAACGTATAAACTCTCAAGGCTTCCTTATAAGGCCAGGTCTGTAAAGGGAGGCAAGAGACTGAGGGACAAGCAGATATACCTGAAAAGGCCAAACAAGCCTAATATTCACTCCAGGGGAAAATTCACTTAGGACTCACAAAAATAGAAACAATTAGAAAACAAAAACGTTCTGCCTCACCACACCCCAGAGAGGATGGCCTGCCCCCAGCACCTACCACGACAGTTGTCTTGGGGTCCTTGCCAGCCAGCTCCTTCACTGCCATCTCCTCATCCGGCTGTCCAAAAGTAAAGTAATTAGGATAGAAAGCACCTGCCAATACCATCTGAAAAAGAAATTTATTTTCATGAAGTAACAGCATTGTTTTATCAGTTATTCTCACCAATATACTAATCTCAACCCAGCATGATATGACATCTATAAATGTAAAAGATGGTTATCGTTTGTATGGAAAACTAGACCTTTCACCAACCAAGCAGAAAGTCACAATTCTGGTAATTTCATCTAACAGAAACACTAAAAAATAAACACTTTTTTCACCTAACAGAAACATCTTTCTTCAAAAGAGCTTGAGTACTTCTCAGAATGAAGCTTGGGAAACAGTGGCAAGTTGAACAAGGACACAAACCATCCAACACACAAAGCCCCAGGGCTGGCCAACTTTCTCCACTTCTCCCCACACACATCTATGTACAAGGTACTCTCAGATGTTCAGATAAAACTCCAGTTGGAGCACTCAGACTTAGGGCAGCAGGCTGGCGTCCACTATTCACCTCTGCAAAGAGTCCCTTCTTCAATAAAAATATACCAGTTTGAAACACACCCACCAAAGACTCTCCCAGCCTTAGAGCAATTTTACATCCAGGAAAACACTCGCACATTTCCAGCACACCCAGTTTATAGGCATCTACCTCAAACCCCATTCTGTATGCATCAGCCAACCCTTCTAGGAAACCCTACAGCAGAGGCAGTCTCCACTGGCCAGGACACACTTCCCACTCGCTACATTCCATCTCACTACTAGTAATTTGAATCCACGGCCTCCAAAGTTAAAATAATATTTTCAGTGTAGGGGAATAGCTACACACACTGAACGATATAAAGAGCACTTCACTTTCTTAAAAGCTAGAACAAAAGGATCTCTCCTGAAGCAGTGATAAGACAGGTACTCTACAGAAACACTCCCCTGGAAATTAGAAATGGGTCTGAATCCATTAAATATTAATAAATAAACAATAAATACTCTCTAGGTGAATCATCAACTCAACAAATAATGCAAACTATTAAAGAAGAATGTTTCCTGGCTCCCAAACACAGCATGAACACTATGGACCTAAAATCTCCTTTGAGGTTTGGTTTGTATCAGAAAGCAGGAATAAGCAGTTTCTCGACCACAAGACCTTGTAAGCACAAAGAATCAGGAAAAAAAAAATCCAGAAAACTTCAGCACACCTGTAGGATGAATCGCTGCTTATATATATACTCTTGGTCCATGACAGGTTGCCGAGAATCAACATGCATGTTGAACTGTGAGATTCTAGTCTTCAATTCTTCATATAATTCAGCCACCTAAGAAAAATACATTGAAATCTGTGGTCTCAAAGGTACATATGTTACCAGAGCAGTGCAAACATTAGAAAATAAGTGCACGATGGGTAAAGTATAAACACATCTATAGAATGAAACACTGCAGCTAATTAAGAATCATCTTTTGGCTGTGCACGGTGACTCACGCCTCTAATCCCAGCACTTTGGGAGGCCAAGGTTGGGAGATCACTTGAACTCAGGAGTTTGAAACCAGCCCGGGCAACATGGCGAAACCCATTAGCTGGGCGTGGTGGCGCACACCTGTAGTCCCAGCTACTCAGGAGGCTGAAATGGGAGGATCACCTGAGACTGGAGGGCAGAGGTTGCAGTGAGCCAAGATTGTGTCACTGTACTACAGCCTGGGTGGCAGAGTAAGATTCTGTCTCCAAAAAAAAAAAGAAATAATCTTTCTAAAATTTTTATTATCTTTTTTTTTTTTTGAGACAGTCTCGCTCTGTCGTCCAGGCTAGAGTGAAGTGGCGCAATCTCAGCTTGGTTCACTGCAAGCTCTGCCTCCCAGGTTCATGCCATTCTCCTGCTTCAGCTTCCTGAGTAGCTGGGACTACAGGCACCCACCACCACGCCCAGCTAATTTTTTTGTATTTTTAGTAGAGACAGGGTCTCACCGTGTTAGCCAGGATGGTCTCAATCTCCTGACCTGATGATCTGCCTGCCTTGGCCCCCCAAGGTGCTGGGATGACAGGCGTGAGCCACCGTGCCTGGCCTAAGATTTTTAGAGACAAGATCTTGCTATATTGCCCAGGCTAGACAGTGCAGTAGCTATTCACAGGCACAATCCCACACTGATGAGCACAGGAGTTTTGACCTGTTCCCTTTCCAACTTGGGCTAGTTCACCCCTCCTTAGGCAATACAGTGGTCCCTGGCTCCCAAGAGGTTACCATATCAGTGTTGAGTTTAATGCAACACCCAATCGGCATGGCGCACTACAGCCCAGAACTCCCATGCTCAAGTGATCCTCCTGCCTCAGCCTCCCAAACAACTGGCAATACAGGCATGTGCCATCGTGCCTGGCAAGAATCATCTTCTTAGAAATTAATTAAGTAATGTTAAAGATGAACAATATAACACTTAGAGGAAATACCGGAATACAAAATCATACATGCTCCATGATCTGTTTATAAACACACATCCCTGAGATGGGAACCAATGCAAACGCATAACTGTGCCCACCCAGAGGTCAGAATAGCAGAGGGCCTTGACCACGGCCTTGCTTTAGGTCCTTGAAACAAGTCCCAGCCTCTGCCACGAACAGGTACTGCTTTTGCGATTAAAAACAAAGTAAGTGACCTATGGCCAAATAGTCCCTCCAAACAGGAAAATAAAATCAATATCCAGTTGTAATAAAAACTGTTTCACACAAAATGTCAAACTTTAATGTACACATGTGAAAATACACAACTCCAAATACCTATGAACTGATCATAAATTAAGTCACCACAAAATTATCTCAATTACAAAAAGAATACGTCACAAGTGTGAACATAACTGGAGGAAAAAACAACTAAAAAGAATTGAAAGGACAGAAAATCTCAGCAGCCACTATCTCTGTGGAGACAGGAAAAGCCTGGGACATGGGAAGCAAGGGAGAGCACACTCAGATGCTCGCCTCTGTGCCCCTGAGGGATGGAACTCTTTCATGTGACTGTAATCACATGTAACTGAACTAATTAAAATCCAAGACTATGCCACTCTCTATACTAAAATGCAATAAAATCAGAAATTAACAACAAAAAAGATATTTAAGAACATTTCAGGGCTGGGCATGGTGGTTCACACCTCTCAGAGCTTTGGGAGACTGAGGCAGGAGGATTGCTTGAGCACAGGAGTTTGAGGCTGCAGTGAGCTATGGTCATGCCACTGCACTCCAGTCTGGGAGACAAAGACCCTGTCTCTAAAAAATAAAAATAAACTCTTTAGTCAGAGAAGAAACCAATACTGAAAGAAATTATAGACAGGAATGTCAAAAATCAATGGGATGTGGTGGCTAAAGCTGCTCATAATAAAATTCATAGCTTTAAATGCTTTTAATTAGAAAGACTGAAAATAATATTATTAATAATAAATACTAATTTCAGAAAGACTGAAGTAAACTAAAAGTCATAGGAGAACTAAATTAACAGAAAAAAAAAACAAAAAGCAATGATTTAGAATCCCCCACCTATTCCTTCCCTCCCAAAAAACATACACAAGAAAACTGACAAATGAAACTAAGAGTAAGCTCTCCGAACATACAATAACACAAAGGAAACATCTTGCGGACTCTGCGGTAAAGGAGTAATCCAGCAGGCCTGGCTGTCCAGACCATGCACATTCCACAGAAAGGCTTGGTCCTGGCCCAGCTCCTGAACGGTCACTGCCAAGCCTCCAGGGACTCTTATGCTCCCTGACAAGAGTGTGTATGCTTACCTGGGGCCTTGGGCCACACAAAATAGTTTACGCTAGAATGTGATTTATGGTGGGGCCTCGGGCCATGAGGGTAACAGTTTCCTCTGGAGGGACTGAAGACTGAGTAACTAAAGTCAGTCACATGGGTACTCTAGGCCTACATAACCAGTGCTCAATAAAAACCCAGGACACCAAGCCTCAGGTGAGCTTCCTGGTTGCAATACTTCATGCCTGTCATCACATACTGTTGCTGAGAGAATTAATCACTGTCCATAAGACTCTACTGGGAAAGCACACCTGGTAGCCTGCACCTGGTCTCTCCAGGGCTCCTCCCATGCTCTTTTTTTTTTTTTTTTTTACCTTTGCTGATTTTAATCCATATCCTTTGGCTAAAATAAATCATAAGCATAAGCATAACAGCTTTTCTACTTCTGTGAGTCCTTCCAGCCAATCAGTGAACCTGAGGATGGTCTTGGGGACTCCCTGAATATACAAATATAATCAAGAAACAATGAGAGTACACAAATACACAATAATAAGAACAAGAAAGGTGTTACCATTTGACATGAATTTGAAATTAAGAAAATTACGTGTAACTATACATCAATAAACTTCATGATCTGGATTAAATGGGTACCTGAATGAAAAAATGTAACTCATCAAAAATGACTCCAGAAGAATTAGAATCCAGAATGGATCAATAACTACCAGGGATATTGAAATTTTTTTAAAAATTGATCCCTCAAAAAGGCACTAATCCCAAAGGTGTTTCTGAATGTGTTCTATCAAATATGTAAGAAATACATTTCTAGTTATTAAACTGTTGATTAAAATGGTTCCTGGGCACAGAAAGACGTTCATCCTACCAGGGTGGTATCAATAACAACATCTCATAGTATTGTGCATGTATGAGTGTGCACACACATGCACACACACACACGTAAACCAGAGGCCAATTTCACTTATAAATATAGAGGCAAAAATTCTAGAGAAAATATTGGCAATCAGAACCGAGCAATGTTTTGGGAGAAAACATTACAAACAAGCAGAGTTTATTCTAAGAACACGTGGTTGGGTCAACAGTGGGAAATCCATATGTATTCATGTCTAAGTCATGCACCACATAGCAGTGTCACAGTTAACCATGGACACGTACAGAACTGTGGACCTGTAAGACTGTAACAGAGCTAGAAAATTCCTGTTGCCTGATCACATCATAGCTGTTGCAGTGCAACACATTTACTCACGTGTCTGTGGTGATGCTGGTGCAAACAAACCTACTGTGCTGCCAATCATATGAAAGTGTAGCACATACAACACATACAGTACATTTCAGTTCACCCCTGAACAACACGGGGTTGAACAGCGAGGGCCCACTTATACGCAGGTTTTTCTCAACCAAATGTGGATCAAAAATACAGTATTCAAGGGATGCAGGCCCGAGTGTATGGAAGGCCGACTATTCACATGGGTTCCACAGGGCCAACTGTAAGACATGAGTATTCATGAATTTTGGTATACAGGGGTCCTGAAACCAACCCTCCTGTGTATACACCAAGGGACGATTGTACTTGATATTGATAATAAATAACTATGTTACTGGCTTATGGAATTATCATACTATACCATCATTATTTCAGAGTATATACTCCTATTTACTTTTTTAAAAAATTAACTTCACGTCTTGAAAGAAGCAGCCAAAAAAAACAGGAAACAAACAAACAAAGTTAATTGTAAAACAGTCTCAGGCAGGTCCTTCAGGAGGCATCCAGGAGAAGGCACTGTTATACTGTAAGAGATGATAGCTCCATGTGTTACTGCCCCTGATGACTTTCCAGTGGACAAGATGTGGAGGTGGAAGACAGTGATATTGATGATCCTGACTCTGTGTACGCCTAAGCTAACGTGTATGTGTGTCTTAGTTTTTAACAAAAAAGTTTAACAAATAAAAATTATTTTTTAAAATAGATAAAACCAGTCTGGGCTACAAAGTGAGACCCTGTCTCTACAAAAAAATAAAAGAATAAAAAAAATTACGCCAGGCACGGTGGCTCACACCTGTAATCACAACACTTTGGGAGGCCAAGGCAGGTGGATCACAAAGTCAGGAGTTCAAGACCAGCCTGGCCAACAAGGTGAAACCCCGTCTCTACTAAAAATACAAAAAAGTAGCCGAGCGTGGTGACGCACACCTGTAATTCCAGCTACTCGGGAGGCTGAGGCAGGAGAATTGTTTGAACCCAGGAGGCGGAGGTTACAGTGAGCCGAGACTGTGCCATTGCACTCCACCCTGGGTACCAGGGCAAGACTCAATCTCAAAAAAAAAAAAAGAAAGAAAAAACAAATTAGGAGTGGTGACATATGCCTGTAGTTCCAGCTACTGCAGAGGCTGAGGCAGGAGAATTGCTTGAGCCCAGGAAGTCAAGGCTTCTATGAGCTGTGATCATGCCATTGCACTCCAGCCTGGGCAACAGAGTGAGATCCTATCTCAAAAACCAAATAAATAAGGAAATAGATAAAAACTTATAGAATAAGGATATAAAGAATGAAAATATTTTTGCATAGCTGTACAATGTGTTTTAAGCTAAGTGTTAATATAAGAGCCAAAAAATTTTTTTAATTAAAAAGTTTATCAAGTTAAAAAAGTTATATTAAGCTACAATTAATTTTTTAAAAATTTTTATGAACTTAGTGTAGCCCAAGTCTGCAGGTTTATAGTCTACAGTCATGTGCAGTGGTGTCCTGGGCCTTCACATTCCCTCACTGCTCACTCACTGACTCACCCAGAGCCACTTCCAGTCCTGAAAGCTCCATTCACGGTTAGCTCCCTATATTGGTATGCCATTTTTATCTTTTATACCAGTGATCCCTAACCTTTTTAGCACCAGGGACCTTTTTAGCACCATTGTCTTTCATGAAAGACAATTTTCCCACAGGCCAGAGTAGGTGGGGATGGTTTCAGGATGAAACTGTTCCACCTTAGATCTGGCATTAGTCATATTCTCAAAAGGAGAATATGGCCCAGGTGTTGGGAAACCCTGTTTTATAACCATATTTTTACTGCACCTTTTCTATGTTTAGTTATGTTTAGGTACAGAAATACTTACCATTTTGTTGTAATTGCCTACAGTGTTCAATACAGTCACATGCTTTACAGGTTTGCAGCCTAGAAGCCATAGGCTATGCTATACAGCCTAGGCGTGTAGTGGGCCATACCATCTAGGTCTATGTAAGTATGTTCTATGCTGTTTGCACAAGGATAAAACCATGTAATTACTCATTTCTCAGAATGTATTCCTCTCATTAAGCAATGCAAGATTGTATTAGTAGGTTAAAAATTAAAACACCATATGTTTATCTTTTTGTTTTTCAAGACAGGCTCTCACTCTGTCACCCAGGCTAGAATATATTGGTGCGATCACGGCTCACTAAAGCCTCTGCCTCCCAGGCTCATGCAAATCTCTCACCTCAGCTTCCCCAGAAGCTGGGTCTACAGGTGTGAGCCACCACACCCAATCTGTTTATCCCGACATATACTGCAAAGACATACAACAAGATTACACAACCATTCCTCATTAAACTATATATAGAGAAAATATATTCCTTAACTTGAAAAGGAGTTTTTATTAGAAACCCAAGTAGTTCTACTGAAAGGTGAAAACACAAGAGACACTCCTACTAAAGTTGGAAACAGGCGGGAAACACACTTCTCGGAATACTCATTACTACCCAAGTACTTAATAAATATTGTTGTTACTTAATAAATATTTCATAAGTCAACTTTATTTGCATCCATTTGGTCAAAAAACTTAACTTACCTCTCTAATTCTCTTGATTTGAATGTAATTTAACCGTCCCCAATTAAGTTCATCCTTTAAATATATAAAAGCAGAATACTCGATATTAAGGTAATAAATTAGAGCTGAATTTAGCTACTTTAATACATATTTCATCCAAAAATTTAATGATAAATGTAAATTACTGAGCTACTCAAGTTGACCGTGGCACTCCCTCTCCAGGTACATCCAATTTTACATTGAAGCCAGAGAGCATAATACTCAACCATAAACACAATACAGAAACTCTTCTGAGTTCACCTGTCTCAAAAATTAAAGGTAGACATAACTTGATTATCTTGAAAAAAGATGTCTGACAAATTATATACCAACAAGAAAAATAATATAGCTGAGCCTTTAAAAGACTTTAAGCCAGGCGCAGTAGCTCACGCCTGTAATCCCAGCACTTTGGGAGGCCGAGGCGGGCAGATCACGAGGTCACGAGATCAAGACCATCCTAGCTAACACAGTGAAACCCTGTCTCTACTAAAAAATACAAAAAAAGTAGCTGGGCATGGTGGTGGGCACCTGTGGTCCCAGCTGCTCGAGAGGCCGAGGCAGGAGAATGGCGTTAGCCCAGAAGGCAGAGCTGGCAGTGAGCCAAGATCGCACCACTGCACTCCAGCCTGGGCAACAGACCGAGACTTCGCCTCAAAAAAAAAAAAAAAAAAAGACTTTAAACAGCTAACTCATATATGTATTGGTAAGAGATATATCTAAGCACAGCAAATCTCCACACAGAAACAGCAGACCTGTAAACAGTCTGTTGAACCAAATAAGTTTAGAAGAACAGCAAAGCCTGACCAAAAAAAAGAATAAAATGGAGGGTAACAGATTACATTTCTTTTAAGCCTGTTATCTAAAAGAGCTGAAAACAGAAACAGCAGAAACATGGCTCTCAATTTTGAACTGACATGTCCAACCCAGTACCCACAGCTATGAAATACAGCCAAAGAGGCTGCAGACACCATGGCAAGATCAGTACAATGTGGAGCCGTGAAACAAGCAGCACAGCTCCAGCACAGGCCTGAGAGCAAGTGGCCTCCTGAGAAGCGATGGAAGCAAAAGGACCAGTCTGCGGAGATTATGGCCTGCCACTCTTAGGACAGCCGTGCGAGCACTGACAGTGACCTCAACTCCAGCCGCAGGCGGCACCATCATGATTCACGTGCTATGACTGTGCCAAGACAGAGTCCTTCTCTCATCACTCCCAGCCATCTAGAAAGCAGCAGGAAAGGGCTCACCAACCTTCGGGTACCGCAGCTCCCCTCTCTGTCTGCAAGCCTTCCATGTCTGAAAATAAAGGATCCAAAGTTTCAAAATAATGTGTTGGCTCACTGAATTTTTTTTAAGTACAATTTCAACAAACCTGAAAATTTACAACATAAAAATTTACAAATTTAATTTTTTCAATCAATTTCATAAAATTGGACTTCCATCTCACTCACTTCTTCCAGCACAGTTAATTTAACATTGGACACCAATAACCCTGATAATACTTTCACGAGATAAAACATTGTCTCTCTCTACCTCATACGTTTGTGGTACGAAAATGTACTAACAACCTGTGGTAGCTGCTTTCATGGTTTACACAACAGAAAACTTACTTTAAATGCCTCAACAAGTGCAATACAGTCACTCTTGCTACTGCCAGAGAAATTCACTTTGTTCCTATAAACAGATAACAGTGTCATTTAATACCATTAAAATACAGTGACACTTTAAAATATGAATGTTCAGTACCTATATCCATCGAGATGCTGCCGGAAAGGCATTGCAAAAAAATTCTTCAAAGAAAGAGCTGCCGCTAACCATAAAAAATAAACAAGAAGAATGTAAGATTGTGAGAGTGGTGTTACATAAACTTCCCATTATTTGTTCTCACACTTACCTATAATAAGACAGTCATCTAGACATCCAAATACATGTCCAAGGACTATGAGTTTACCAAGTTGCTGATTTACAGGAAGTTGGGCTAAAACTCTTCCTAAAAAGGTCAATTCACCATCATGGGGGTTTTCATCTTCTCTCTGCCCACTCACTGCAAGTGCTCCAACCTTTATAAAATAAAATTAGCGTTATTAGCAAGCACTGATTTACACTTTTTCCCCTTAAGGTGGAGAGTCCAAAACAGGAAACGAAGACCAAATTTTGGTGAATAATGTTCTAAGTCAATTTATGAAAGGTTGATATGCTACCAAAAAAAACTTTTTCAATTTTCCCTTGAAACTTAGAACACATTTTACTTTTTTTTTTTTAAGTATGATCCTGGGAGGTAACACTAAAGGTCTTTCACAGAAGTCTACTCACCTCACTCTTGAACAAATACGGCATGCACAATACTAAGTGAAGGATCTCCCAACTGTCACTGTCAACAAAACCTTACTGAACTATGTATGGGGAAAAACTTCCTTAACTTGACACAGTGTATTTCCTGGAAACCCAAGGAGGTATCATATTTAAAGGCAGCCAAGTGTGGTGGCTCACACCTCAGTCTCAGCTACTTGGGAGGCCATAGTGGGAGGGTCACTTGAGCCCAGAGTTTGAGGCTTCAGTAAGCCATGATTGCATCACTGCACTCCAGCCTAGGCAACAGAGCAAGACCCAGTTAATCAATCAATCAATCATAATAAAGAAGGTAAAACCCCAGAGGCATCCTCAACTTCGAAGGTCAGAAGCAGAACATCCACAGCCCCAGCACAGTATGTACACTAGGATACAGCTTGTACCAAGGCCTCGGTTACAAGTTCAAAGAGCAGAGTATGAGTCAGGTGTGCAGTCAAAGAATCCCAAGTAGGAAGAGCAGGGTTTCCAGGAATGGATGAAGAAAGCCAGAAGGAGGCTGAGGAACAGAGTTAGCGGGAAAGTGAGGCAGGAGGAACAGAGTTAGCGGGAAAGTGAGGCAGGAGGAACAGAGTTAGTGGGAAAGTGAGGTGTAGACTGAGGGAGCCACAGTAGAACACAGCTCTACAGATGCCAACAGTACTAACCATCAGGCAGTCCTACCTCCTTTAGTAGAAGGATGGTGCGCTCAATGTCACTCAGACCAGGCGGGGAAAGGGCAGTGGCCAGCAGAGCTCTCGGCTCACCCATGTCGAGTAATTTCACTTTCAAGATCGTGCTTCCTAATGGACAACGCTGAAAAGAACCAAGCCTGAGATTAGAAATAATAACATAACTAAATCAGTTAGCCAATTCACATAACCAGTGCTTCAGAGGGAAAGAGGAGGAGAGAAGGAGAGGAGAGAAGAAAGAAAAATGGAGAGGACTGAGGGAGGGAGAGAAGAGAAGGGAGAGAGAAGGAGAAAGAACAGGAGAGAAAGAGATGGAGAAATAAAAAGATGGGGAGAGAGAAGGAAGAAAAAAGAGAAGGAAAAGAGGGACTGAAAAGTGGGAGAGCAAGAAAGCAGAGAGAGGGAAAGAAGAAAAAAGAGAAGGAGGACAAAGGGAGGGGAGAGACACAGAAAAGAGGAAGGAAAAAAAGCTGATCCCAAAATTACTCATTATAAAGGGACATAGAAAACAGCAGCATTTAAAGACAATTCTATTATAGAGCCCACAGATACCAGAAAACATCCTCTCATTAAAACTGTCAAATGTGGGTAACACCCTAGACAGTAGCCTGACGCATAATCAATAGTGAGCCCGGATTGTGAGTGAGGGGGAGTGTGGCAAGACAAGGATTTTTCTGGAATCAAAATTAGATGACACTAGAAATTATATTACTTAGACTATTTGGCAAAACTACCTATAAAAAATTAACTTTGGGAGGCCAAGGCAGGCGGATCACGAGGTCAGGAGTTCGAGATCAGTCTGGCCAACATAGTGAAACCCCGTCTCTACTATAAATACAAAAAATTAGCTGGGCGTGGTGGTGTGTGCCTGTAATCCCAGCTACTTGGGAGGCTGAGGCAGGAGAATCACGTGAACCCGGAAGGCAGATTGCAGTGAGCCAAGATCATGCCACTGCACTCCAGCCCAGGCGACAGTGCAAGACTCCGTCTCATAAATAAATAAATAAATAAATAAACTTTGACAATGACCAAAGTGAATTACCAACATCTCAGGAACAACATGATCAGGGATGGAGTTGTCCCAGAAATCCTTGTGTACCAGCCGGTAACAGTACCCTCTAGACACTCGTCCAGCACGGCCTTCAAAGGAGAGATGTGCAAACAGCGTTTGGCATTAATTACTTTAACATCAGCATGAAGATATCTTTTTAAACAGTCATTAAATATTAAGCAAAGCCTTAAGTATCTTCTACCAGACTATGTCAGTAAAAACTTTAGAATACGTTAGGTGTATTCTTAGTAAGTTATTATTTTAAACATTATTCTAAATAAGAATGACTATCCTAAAAAATTAGAATAAATAGAACAAGACTAAATGCTGACTTCTATTCAGTGACCAATATTATAAAATCCAATGCATACTTCTGAAGAAAACAACCTTGTCCCAATATGCAACAGAAACCAAGTACATCCTTCTTGAAAATGCACAGTACATAACAGAAAGTCACGAGGTTGGCGACAGGCCCTACGATGCCATCGAGGAGCTGTCTCAGCACCCTGTGCTTCCCACAGCTCCTTGCCCCACTGCAAAGCACCCTCCCAGCTGTCAGCCACACCGCATTACGTGACCGAGTGAAGATCAAGCAGAAGGTTCAGAACCAAGGTTGGCCCACGGAGACCATGACATAAACTGTTACTCTCTTGTGACTCGATCACCTATGAAGTAGCAACTCTTTTATCCTAACACGTAATAAAATTGTCCAAGGAGAGAGAGTGAAGGGAGGGATAGGAGGGAGTCTTAAAATGCAGCTTTAAAAGAAATGGGGCAACCCAAAAAGCATTCTTTCCCCACCTATGGGGATCTGGATCCTAACAAACGATATCTATCTAGAAGGGTGAAGGCCTCTTGGCAATGTTTTCTTTAACCTATGATGCAGGTCAAGAGGGGTGAACCAATGTTTTGTTTCTGACTGATTATGGATTAACAAAGGTACTATTAAATTTTTTTATCTATATCTACCCTTTGTCTTTTGTTTATTAAGGCATAAGATAGATGCTAAAACAGACGTTGTTTTTTTCTCCTATTAATAAAAACAAAAAATCCCAACACAAAGAGGTCCCCGCTACTCTAACCCATATAAAAAAATAACTTAAAGTCCTTGTTCTCACCTGACAAAACTCACTGTCTCAATCTCTTGGCTCAAGAGATTGAGCCAATCTCAATCTCTTCCCAGGGAGATCTGAGACCAAATAAACACATTTACAATGGTGACAAAGTGACATCAATGCCTAAGGTTTTGGTCAACCTCTTAATCTTGGCAGGTTGACCAAAGGGGAAAATTGTTAAATTAAGTTTAGCCTACACCTGTAATCCCAGCACTTTGGGAGGCCAAGGCGGGCAGATCACGAGGTCAAGAGATGGAGACCATCCTGGCCAACATGGTGAAACCCTGTCTACTAAAAATACAAAAATTAGACAGGCATGGGGGTGTGCGCCTGCAGTCCCAGCTACTTGGGAGGCTGAAGTGGAGAACTGCTTGAACCTGGGAGGCGGAGATTGCAGGGAGCCAAGATCACGCCACTGCACTCCAGCCTGGCAACAGATCAAGACTCTGTCTCAAAAAAAAAAAAAAAAAAAAGAAAAAGAAAAAGAAAAAAGGGTAGCCTAAAGATGCCTCCTTACATATTTTAAGTTCAGCCTAAACGTCTCTCTGCATATAGTAAACTATAACCTAACTAAATATGTAAAAAGACTATAACCCACTCTTATGCCAATCACCGGGTTTCAGCCAATCAAAGGCAACCAACTGCTCAACCCACATTCAAAGAGGACCAATGCCCAGGTGTAGTCAATTCGGCCATTTCTGTACCTCACTTCCGTTTTCTACACGTCACTTTCCTTTTTCTGTTCATAAATCTTCCTTGACCATACAACAGCACCAGAGTCTCTCTAAACCTCTTCCAGTTCAGGGGCAGACCAATCTGCAAACTGTTCTTTAAAACTCTGTTAAGTTTAATTTGTCTAAAATTTTTTCTTTTTTTTTTTTCAAAACAGAATCTCATTCTGTCACCCAGGCTGGAGTGCAGTGGCGCAATCACGGCTTAACTGCATCGACCTCCCAGGCTCAATCTACCCTCCCACCTCATCCTACTGAGTAGCTGGGAGTACAGGCACATGCCATCATGGTTGGCTAATTTTTGTATTTTTTATAGAGATAGGGTTTTGCCATGTTGCCCAAACTGATCTCAAACTCCTGGGCTCAAGCAATCTGCCCACCTCACCCTCCCAAAGTGCTGGGATTACAGGCATGAGCCACTGTGTCTGGCCAAAATTTTTCTTTTAACAGTGGTGCTGGCAAAGATATGGAAAAAATAGATCTCACACATTGCTCACGGAATGTAAAATGACACAGCCACCATGGAAAGAGTTTACAGTAGTTCCTTATAAAACTAAACATAGGCCGGGCACAGTGGCTTATGCCTGTAATCCCAGCACTTTGGGAGGCCGAGGCAGGCAGATCACGAGGTCAAGACATGGAGACCATCCTGGCCAACATGGTGAAACCCCATCTCTACTAAAAATACAAAAATTAGCTGGGCATGGTGGGGCACGCCTGTAGTCCCAGCTACTCGGGAGGCTGAGGCAGGAGAAGTGCTTAAACCCAGAATGTGAAGGTTGCAGTGAGCCGAAATCACGCCGTTGCACTCCAGCCCAGCGACAGAGTGAGACTCCGTCTCAAAACAAAACAAAAGAAACTAAACATAGATTTACCACATGACCCAGTAACTATATTCTTGGGTTTTTATACCAGAGAAATGAAAAATTATGGCCACACAAAAACCTGTACATGAATATTCACAGCTGTTTTATTCACACGGCAAGAATTGGAAAAACCTCAAATGTCCTTAAACAGATAAAAGTTCAGTAGAGTACTACTTAGTAATAAAAAGGAATGAGCCACTGATACGTGCAGCTTGTATTGGCTTAGATGGCTCCTAAGAACACTATGGTAAGTGGAAAAAGCTAATTTCAAAAGATCACATACTGTATGATTCCATTTATCTAACATCCTGGAAATTACAAAGCTGCAGAGATGAAGACAGGTCACCAGTTGACAGGCAGAGTGTTAGGGGCAGGTATGGCTGCAAGGGGGCAGCACAGGGCCACCCCTGCATAGCAGTGGGACAGGACAGTTCTGTGTTCTGATCATAGTAGTGGTTACACAAACTTACACACGGGATCAAACTGCACAGAACCACACACAGTACAGGTAAAACTGTGAAACAAGGTGTATAGTCTAACAGTGTTACACTATGTCAATTTCCTGGTTGACTGTACTTATAAACATGTCCTACTCCAGGGGAAGATAAGAGAAGGATTCAAAGGATTCTATGTACTATTTTTGCAATATCTTGTAAAGGAAGAAATTTTATAATAAATATCTAATTATAGAAATTTTGAATATACAAAAAGGTAGATAAAACTCCTATAATCCCAAGACTGACCCAAAGATAATCACTTTTAACATTTTTGTATATTTATTTCTGGTCATTTTTTATTGAGGTTTGTTTTTTGTTTTTTTTTGAGACAGTCTTGCTCTGTTGCCCAGGCTGGAGTGCAGTGGCGTGATCTAGCCTCACTGCAACCTCCACCTCCCAGGTTCAAGCAATTCTCGTACCTCAGCCTCCCAAGTAGTTGGGATTACAGGTCCGTGCCACTACACTCAGCAAATTTTTGTATTTTTAGTAGAGACAAGGTTTCACCATGTTGGCCAGGCTGGTCTCGAACTCCTGACCTCAAATGATCCACCAGCCTCAGCCTCCCGAAATGCTGGGATTACAGGCACAAGCCACCGCACCCAGCTATTTCTAGTCATTTTTTAAGCATAGTTTTTTAGGAAGTTTGAGGGGGAAGGTGGTTAAACATAGTGAGGTGATTACAGTTTAATATCCTTTTTTCTCTTAACTTTATAACAATACTTAAGTTTTTTTCCAAAGTGATGAGAACCTCTGTGACTTTTTTTTTTTTTATTTTTGAGATGGGGCGCTCACTCTGTCACCTAGGCTGGAGTACAGTGTGTGCGATCTCGGCTCACTTCAACCTCCACCTCCCAGGCTCAAGTGATCCTCCCACTTCACCCTCCTGAGTAGCTGGGACCACAGGTATGAGCCACCACGCCCAGCTAATTTTTTGTGTTTTTGGTAGAGACAGAGTTTTGCCATGTTGTCCAGGCTGGTCTCGAACTCCTAAGCTCAGGCATCTACCCGCCTCGGCCTCCCAAAGGCTGGGATTACAGGTGTAAGTCACCACGCCTGGCCTCTGTGACCCTATTTTAATGTCTGCTTAGTCATTCTCTTAACCCCTCTCTAGGCATGTCATTTCAGGAGAGGTGATATAACAAAAAGGTTAAGAATGTAGACCAAAGCCAGATTTCTAGGTTCAAACCTCATTCCCACCACTTCCTACTATAACCTTGAGCAAGTTACTATTTCTGTGCCTCTCAGCTGCTTCACTAAGAAATGGGAAATCTCAATTAACACACCATGTACGTTACCTCACAGGGTTGTTAGGAGATTAAATGAGTTAATAATACTTAGAAGAATGTCTGGCGTATGGCAAATATTCAATCAATGTTGCCTTTATTATTTTGGGGGGTCTATTTAGTATTTTAGTATTCTTGAAATGGGCTTTTATCTACCCTTCCCAAAAGGTTCTCTAAAAAACAAACAAAAAAATAAGCCACTTCTCAGTCTGCACTGAGAATGCTGTCCTGTAAAATCAGTTCTTGCCACAGGTGATCTTAACCTGTCCCAGGTATGTCATGAATATACCTCCACTGTGGTTGAAGCATCCCAAGACCCCAAAAGTGACCCCACACACCCTCATCTCTGCCCAGTGATACGTGTGGCTGATGCAGCAACTCCGGAACTCTCTGCGGAACCACTAGGAAAACTAACCCTAGGAAGATCAAAGCTAAACAGAAATCAAATCATCAAAAATTACTGAAGTGATCCACTTGGTTTCCATAGTTCTTCACCAATAATTTTTTAATTTAACTTTAAGAAAAAAACATAGTGTCAGGATGATGGGGTTTATCCATGATGTACAAAGACCTCATACATCAGAAGAGAGAAGAAGCATGGATTTAAACGGACACTCTGACAATATGAGAAGCCATTGCTAAAAACTTAAAACTGGTTCCAAGAAAGGAAATATCTGAGTAAAAAGTGCAAAAAATGAATTTTTTAGAAAAGCACCTGAATGGCCGGGCACGGTGGCTCACGCCTGTAATCCCAACACTTTGGGAGGCTGAAGTGGGCGGATTACGAAGTCAGGAGATCAAGACCATCCTGGCTAACATGGCGAAACCCCGTCTCTACTAAAAAATACAAAAAATTAGCCAGGCGTGGTGGCCGGCGCCTGTAGTCCCAGCAACTCGGGAGGCTGAGGCAGGAGAATGTCAAGAACACGGGAGGTGGAGCTTGCAGTGAGCTGAGATCACACCGCTGCACTCCAGCCTGGGCAACAGAGCAAGACTCCGTCTCGGAAGAAAAAAAAAAAAAAAAAGCACCTGAATGTGCCACTGTGTCACCAATGACTCATTACTGTGCTTTAACACAAATGTCTTACCTTTTCTCTGATTACAGCTGGTTTTAGAGGCCCAACTCAATCGCAGACTCTGATAATTTGTATCTTCATCACAGACCAAAGTTCTAGTCAAACAAAAATCTATAACTGCCATTTAAAAAAAAAGACTGTAAATACCATGCTAATAAGAGATTATTGCACAATAAATCACAATGCATAGTGATAAAGCCATTTGAAACATGCAGCCTTAAGAATTAGTGAACAGGCAGAAATGTTGGGCCACGCACCGACCACTCCTGCCCAGGATGGGGAGTTGGTGGTCACATCCTTTCTTGCTGAGTACGGGGAGTCTCTGGGTGTAAAGAATGCATAACCTGTAAGACCCAACGTGTCATAAGAAGGCCTACCTGGACTGCACCCGAAAGAGTAACGTTCTCCAAAAGAGCATCATTACAACAGCAGTACAGAAGAGCAGCTGATGCAAGGGACTGCCAGAATTCAAATCCCGCGTCTGTGTGTGCCTGTGGGTGAATCTGGGTGTCTGGGTATGTGTGTGTCTGGATGGGTGTGTGTATGTGTGCATCTGTACGCGTGGGTGGGTGTGTAAGTGTGCGTGTGGGTGTGCCTGGCTGGATAAGCTGCCGAGTGTCTCTGTGCTTTAGATCCTCATCCGTGGCCTGCCTCCTCCCCTCCACCACACCTTTCCCCCCTCACACAGCCAAGGCACTGGGGATCTCCCACCGGCAACACTCACTCCCCTGGGCCACCCCTTCACTTACTGCCCCATTTCCTCTGCTCCCCTACAGCAAAACACCTGTGGAGTGTTGTCTGCCGCCACCGGTTCTTGGTTCATTTCTTCCCATTCTTTCTTGAGCCCATTCCAAGCAGACGCTTGCTTCCACCAAAGCTGCTCTTGTCAAGGTCACTGACAACAGCCCCGTTGGGAGGTTCTCCTTGACCTGCCATGGGCATCTGATGCACTCCTCCACTCCATCCCCTCAAGACCCTTTCCTACTGGGTGTCTAGGCTTCTGTGTTCACTGGCTTTCTTCCCACTGCCCTGGAGGCCCCTCTGCTCTTATTGCCCACCTTTAAACACCGGGGCCACCCTCCCTCTGTGCACTCCCAGAAGAGCTTGGCCAGGTTCCTGCCTTCCAATGCCAGTCATCAGCTGACGCCCCCGCCAGCTGCTCCCTAGCCCTGGTCTCCAGGCTCACACAGCCAGATGCTTCCATGACACCTCCACCTGAACATCTAGCACATGTCTCAGCCCAAATCCCAGCTCCTCACCTACCCTACCCTGCTCCTCCCACAGCCTTCACCATCTCGCAGGAGCCTCCATCCTCCCAGTCTCTCAGGCCACACGTCTAGAAGGCCGACCAAATGTGTCTCTCATAATTTCTCTATCAGAGACCTCAGCATATCCTCCCCAGCTCTGCATTCAGAATCTCCCTGGGATCTGCCCCCACCTCCTGTCCCCTACCGCTGCTGTCCTATTCTAAGCACCACCCATTCTCGCCTATATTCTTGTGACACCCTCCTAAGTCTCTTCCTTTTCTCTCCTTTGCCTCATTCTAGTCTATTCCCAGAGAAATCCTGTTAAGTGAACTTCAGGTTATGTCATTTCTGTCCTCAAAACTCACCAACAATTCTCCATCTTGCCCAGCACAGCAAAGGTTGTACCAGGCCCTATGGGCCCTGCATGGCCCCTGCTACCCCCAGGCCTCTCTTCCAGCTCCTTTCCCCTTAGTTCACACTGGTCCAGCTGCCCTGGCCTCCTTGCTTGATGGTGCTGTTTCACAACCATCAAGCACACTCTTGCCTTCTCCTACCCTAAACACTCTTTTGCCAGGTATGGACCTGACTCCCTCCCTAACCTCCTTCAGGATGTGACTTGTCACATTCCCTGGTCACTCCACCTGCAATCTCAATGGTGCTTCCCTAACACTCCCTACCCAATAACCCCCTCCTTCTTCTTCATACACTCACCATCATGTAACTTACTCCATATCTGTACTTATCTACCCACGCCGAATGTGTCACGAGTACGAAGGCTTTTTGTCTATTTTGCTTACTGCTATTTCGACGGTACAGACAAAACACCTGCTCATTATCATCTGCCCTGGTTTACCCATTCCAGCCACACTAGTCGTGTGATGCTCCTCAAACCTGTTCCCTACACCACAGCCACCTTTCTGCATGGCTCACTCCTCATTTAATTCAGGTCTCCATTAAAATGTCACTTCCTCAAAGAGGTAATTCCTATCTGAAAGATCCTATCTGAAAGATCATTTTCCCCAATAACTGTAACCCCTTCCCCGATTTATTTTCCTATACAACATTGACCTGTACCTGAAATTATAAAAACCTTTTTACCTGCTAAGCCTCTCTCTCTCCCACCAGAACGTAGCAGCCATGAGGACTGGACTTTGTCTTACCACTGTACTGCCAGCATTGAGAACAGTGCCCGACACATGTGTTAGGTTTTCAAATATAAGTTAATGAATTTAGAAAACTCACTGAAGAAGCAATCTCACAAAGTAATCACAGACACATATGCAAGAGATGAGATGACAAAGTGGGCTGCTCCAGAGTTGACATGGTGTCCTGCCAAGCAACCTTCAGAGCTGAGACGGCCTGAGCTCCTCCCCACATCTGCCTTCCTCCAGTCACAGAACTCCACCTGGCAGCCCCAAAGCTGTTTCCCACAAGGCCCAGTGGAACACCCCAAACACTTCCTATGAGCCAGCTTGCCCTAAAGCATGAAATGGTACACTCAGAGGAGGAGGTGGTGAACTGAGAGTATGGGAGAAACTACGTAAACCTACTTTTCTCAATTCTGTGTTCTAAAACGGGAGGAGATGGGAAGGAATAGAAGAACAGTTCCTGAGTGAGGTGAATAAGCCAATTAATATAGCACTACGGCTAATGCCAGGAGGTAAATGGAGAAGTATCTTACCATATTTGACATCTGGAACTGTGACAGAACTCTCTGCAATATTGGTGGACAGAATAATCTGTTAAACATCAAAGAAAAAAGCTGACATTTCTACTATATTCTGGACATCATTAGGCAAAGTTTACAAAAATGCGAAAATTATTTTAAAGCTTCTGAATGTAAATACTGAACTCAGGTTTCAAAATTAGCAATTTTTCTATTTTATACACATCACAATTGATCAAGAAGCCCCTGCAGAATGGAAACCAGCCACATACAACACAGCAAGGGCTTAAACACAGGCAGACGAGACACAGGCAAAGGGAGCTACTCCTGACTTCTGGTGTGGTAACTTTGGTGGGGTGGAGAGGGGTCCTGGAATTGCCCAGGGGCACAGCCAGGTTTCTAGAAGAAGGGTTGTTGCCTGTACTTGCCCTAGAATACCACCCAAGGCTGCTCCCAGGGATTCCAAAGCAATCAAGGGGGCGAGGTTGTCAGCTCAGGCCCCCTGATCACCTCAAGCAGCTCTAGAAGGGTCTTGTTAAAACAACTCCATCATTCACACATAATCTGAGATAAAGAAATCCTCCTGAAGCAGGACCTAGAATATGGCTTCTAACCAGAGTCATCAGAGTGGTTTCAAGGACACGAGAACAGTCCCAAAGTTAAAGAAATGCTAAAGAAGAATTAAAAGGCATCAGAATTCCTCAATTGAGAAAACAAAAAATCTTAGCTTTTTAGCAAACTGATTTATAAAATAAAACACAAAACTAACAACATACCTGGCTCATTAGGTAAATATTTGTTTAAGTGACTAACCACTAACTACAGAACACATTGCTGAAATGTGATTTTTTTTTTTTTTTTTTTTTTTTTTTTTTTGAGACCGAGTCTTGTTCTGTCACCCAGGCTGGAGTGCACCAGTGTGATCTCGGGTCACTGCAGCCTCCACCTCCCAGGCACAAGCCTTCCACCTCAGCCTCCCAAGTAGCTGGGACTACAGGTGCATGCCACTGCACTCAGGTAATTTTTATATTTTTTGTAGAGATGGGGTTTCGCCATGAGGCTGGTCTCAAATTCCTGAGCTCAAATGATTCACCCACCTCAGCCTCCCAGAGTGCTGGAAACACAGGCATGAGCCACGACACCCAGAAAATATTTTTCATGAGTAGAGTCTCTAAGGAAAATTTACCTGAAGTACTTAGAACTTGTCTTCCCAGTTTTCCTACCTTTCTGTACCCAGGGACTGGACTTAAAAATACATTATTCTGTTCTTCTAAAGCCACACTTGAATGGAGTGGATAGACCTGCAACCTAAGAAATTACTAAGATAAAATCTCCATAAAGAATAGATACACATGAGATACAAAAATAAATACTGAGATAATTAAAACTATTTAAGGCAGAAACAATACAATGGTTTAGAAGAATACAGCTGTATCATTTTCAACATACCTTTTATGAACCAGGTTTGTGAGAAGTTCATGCATATAATTTATTTCACCCAGACCTAGGGAAGAAAAAAGTGGAGGAGGGAAATAAACATGTTTGTATTTACTGCTAGAAACCAACCTTTAAATTAAAATGGCATATCTTTCAAAGAAGCCCTTACCAATTTATTTGACTTCTTTATCCTCTTTGCCTAAATAGGCCAGAAACACAAGTACACAGTGACATTAATTAGTAGTAACTCAAAAACATAGGGAAAAACCATATTATTCCAGTTTTCCTTTACACAGCAGTGACTCCCTGTGGGTGCTGGCTATATGAGTAATTTTTGGATTTCTTTTTTACCCCCAGATTTTCTAATTTTCTATAATAAGCATGCAAAATCTTCACAATCAAAAAACAACATCTGTAAAGTTTTGGTCATGAGGATGTGCTAAACCATTTCCATCAGGCCTCCGTCCTGTTTGCTGAAAGCTAAGCTAGCATGTGCTCTTGCCTCACCCTGATTCTCAAATCTGAGTCTGTTATGGGTTGAACTGTGTCCCCTAAAAAGATGTGTTGAAGTCCTAACCCCAGTAATCCGGAATGTGGTGTTATTTGGAAATAGAGTCATTGCAGATGTAGTTAGTTAAGATGAAGTTATACTGGAATGGGGTGAGCCCTTAATCCAAAATGACTGGTATCCATACAAGAAGGGAAGAGGCACAAACAGAGAATGCCATGTGACAACAGACACAGGAGTGATGTAGTCACAGGTCAAGGAGCACTAGGGAGCTGGAAAGAGGAAGAGGCTCAGAAAGGTAGGGAGCACTACCAGGAGCTGGAAAGAGGAAGAGGCTCAGAAAGGGCATGGCCCTGCTGACAACTCGATTTTGAACATCTAGCCTCCAAAACAGGGAGAGAATAAATGACTGCTCTTTTAAGACATCTAGTTTGTGGCACTTTGTTACAGCAGCCCTGGAAAACTACTACAGAACTGTTCACAAAAGATCAATTAACACATAAACATCTATCAAACTTGAATTCACATGAACATATTAAAAAGACAGCAACCCTAAATGTAAAATATCACTTATAAATATTTTCTTCAGGCAATGTTTAGCAGGTAATAAGTATTTATCAGCCAGGAGCAGTGGCTCACACCTGCAATCCCAACACTTTGGGAGGCTGAGGCAGGTGGATCACTTCATGGAGATCACTTGAGCCTAGCAGTTCGAGACTAGCCTGTGCAAGCTAGTTAAACCGTCTCCACAAAAAGAAACCAAAAAAAAAAAAAAAAAATTTGGCCAGGCATGAGGGTGCATGCCTGCAGTCCCAGCTACTTGGGAGGCTGAGGTGGAAATATCACTTCAGCCCAGAAGGCAGAGGCTGCAGTGAGTCAGGGTCACACCACTGTACTCCAGCCTGGGCAACGCAGCAAGACCCTTTCTTAAAAAAATAAATAAAATAGAGTATGTATCTCATGTTAGGTATTCTTTTTTTTTTTTTTTTGAGATAGAGTCTTGCTCTGTCACCCAGGCTGGAGTGCAGTGGCGCAATCTTGGCTCACTGCAAGCTCCGCCTCCCGGGTTCACACCATTCTCCTGCCTCAGCCTCTCAAGTAGCTGGGACGACAGGTGCCCGACATCACGCCTAGCTGATTTTTTTGTATCTTCAGTAGAGATGGGGTTTCACCGTGTTAGCCAGGATGGTCTTGATCTCCTGACCTCGTGATCCGCCCGCCTCGGCCTCCCAAAATGCTGGGATTCCAGGCGTGAGCCTCTGCACCCGGCCCATGTTAGGTATGTTCTTACGCCAGTATCGACATGGCTCCACTTCAGTGATGTTTTCCCCTTAATACAATACTATGCACAGAAGTCATTTGACAAATATTTACCAAGGCACATGCAACCCCACCCCACTGTCAGCTAATGGTTGTTCCCTGCATGTAAACAAATCCTTATCGGCTAAGCAAAACATGACAAAAGTTTGAAACTCATATGTTGCATTCCAAAATTAAGTAAGCTATTTTCATTGCATGTTTTTCATTCTCCATTATTGTAAGAACAAATCTGTTTATGCTCTATATATTACAACAGAAAATATTTGAATTATTGTCATAATGTTTCATCAAGCTATACCACTTGAATTAAAAATCAAGTAATTTTGAAAAAGTACAATTTAACATAAATTCATCTTTTCAGAAAGGTATTTTAAAATCCTGTTTTCTCAAACACTGAGAAGGGAACTCAAAGATTACCCTGATGATTCTCATGGTATTATAATAACAGTATGTTTTACCATTACTAAATAAGCTTTCAATGCAAACTGATGACAGTTACCTCACATTTATAACCATATATGTAAAATGCAAATTTAACAAAGCCAAATATTTTACTGGAAATTTTGAAGGTGGCAAGACTGCCTTCAAAAAGTTGAACTCTAGACAAGCATGGTGGCACGCATCTGTAATCCCAGCTACTTGGGAGGCTCAGGCAGGAGAATCACTTGAACCCAGGAGGCAGAGGATGCAGTGAGCCAAGATTTTGCCACTGTACCCCCGCCTGGGCAACAAAGTGAGACTCTGTCTCAAAAAAAAAAAAAAAAAAAAAATGAACTCTTAATTATTAATAAGAAATCTTTTTAGAAATACAAGGGTTGGCCAGGCACAGTGGCCCACATCTGTAATTCCAGCACTTTGGGAGGCCACAGCGGGCAGATCACAAGGTCAAGAGATCGAGACCATCCTGGCCAACATGGTGAAACCTCATCTCTACTAAAAATACAAAAATAAGCCGGGCGTGGTGGCGTGCACCTGTAGTCCCAGCTACTCGGAAAGCTGAGGCAGGAGAATCACTGGAACTGGGGAGGCAGAGGTTGCAGTGAGCCGAGATCGTACCACTGCACTCCAGCCTGGCAACAGAGCAAGACTCCATCTAGAAAAAGGAAAAGGAAAAGGAAAGGAAAAAAAAAGAAATGCAAGGGTTATAATAAAAAGTCAAACTGAAAGTTACATTTGTTCACATACTTGAAGTGTAAAAAGAATAAAGTCCTATGGAGAATACCATCTTTCATAATCTGTGTTAGGCACAAACTTAGCCTCTCTCCAGAGTATTATGATTCCAAGTCACAAAATTATGATGTTCTTACCTGGCAAAAACACCAACACACTGCTTCGCTCCAACACAAACTGGGCACCCGACCAGGCTTTGTTCCTGTTAAAAATGTGATGTGCACAAATATTAATGAAGGCTAGTAACAGCTATTGCTTCTCTACAATCCTAATATTACAAGTTTTTAATCCTGAAAAGCTCTTACAGGTCATCCAATGTAATGTTCTTTATTGTACATAAGAAAGCACAGAAGCCCAAAGAGATGAGAAAACATCCAAGGCCCCATAGTCATTCAGGGGACTTAAGCCTTTTGACTCCCAATACTTTCTCCTATCAAAACTTACTATCTGCAGAAGTTTTCCTTGAAATTTAGTTATTGTAATCCAGAACTTCAAAGTAAAAAACATTTAAAATAACTACAAGCAAAATTTAAATGTTCAGGAGTCCAAACTACTATTAGAAAGGATTTGTACAGACCAAAATCTCAAATCATCTACTCACCTCCTTGCTACTGTCAATATATTTACTTTTGTGTGAATTTAGAACTTTCATTCTTCCATAAACCTGTGAGCCCTTCCTACATGCCAGACCCTCCTCTGTGTAAGATACAGGAGTAACAAGACAGACAAGCTCCCTGCCCTTTGGAGCTTACATTCTAACTGGAGAGACAGACAGGAAATAAGAAAACAGGCAAGGTACCTTCGATTTAGCAATAAGACCTAAAGAGACACACGGGAACACAAGAAGCAGTGCTAAGGGAGGTGCATGTATGGAGTGCTCTCAGAAGGGCTGGCTGGGCAGGGAGTCTCTGGGGAAGTAATGGGAGCTGAGGAGGGAGCCATGGAAAAGCCATGCAGTGGCAATCCAGGCAATGCCTGGGAACAGTCACTACAAAGGAGAAAGGGGTGTGAGGGGTAAACCAGTCACTGCAGCACAGGTGGCTCAGCGTCCATGGTCACTGCTCCTGCTGCTCCTCCATCTCTCCCTATGAGTGTGAGCCACACCTATGACCTCAGACGGCAGCCACCACCATAAAAAACACAGCCCTGGTTTGTAGATGGGCCTGCATGGGATGCTGGCAACAGCCAGGGGCAAACGTCTGCTGCATCCCAGCCCCACCCAGAGGAGAGGCTCACACACAGTGAGTGGGGAAGGGAGCTCTTCCCAGTGAGCAGAGGTCAGGCAGTCCATCTGGTGGAACCACTTCGGGTGGAAGGAGACACGGTCATGAGCTTGGGTTCACCCCAGTCAACAGGCAGAGGCTAAGAGCTTGGTCAGATGGTCAGGGATGTGGAAATGACAAGGCTGATAACAAGGAGATCTGATGGAGAGGTACCAAGAAATGCCCATAAGGCAGCCACAGTGGAGGAGACTTTCAGTCACCAGACAGGCAACAGGCCCTGCCTGTGGACATGGCCCAGCCTCCTTCTCCAGTCCCTCCAGGGTTGGACAACACACAGAGTGGACGGGTAGCAGGGATGAAGGTTTACACACAAACTCAACACTGTGCACTTTCCTGAGATGAGATTCATCTGGCTGCTACCACTGCTGGATGCCAACCACACAACAGCAAGGGGCAGTGCCAAGTCCCAAATATGGCACCATTCCCTGGGGGACCAGCCCAGCCAGCTGATGACAGGTTGATTCCATCATGAAGGAGATACTGATTTACCCTCATGGAAATAGATACAGATCCTATTCTGGATTCAGGTCTGCCTTCTCTGCACCTAAAGCTTCTGTCATACCCCCAACCATGGACCTAAAGATGCCTTTCTCGTTTCCATTATTTCCTGCACAGCATGGCCTCCTGCCAAGGAGCTCAGTTTAGTAGTCAATGGACTCATGAAATTCAATGGTATTACCATGCATCCAAAAGCAGGTGGCTTAAAAGAAAGATGAAAATGCCTATTAAAGGCTCAATTATTGTGCCAGTCCTACAGGAAGTCATAAAAGCCATAATGAAATTCAAAGACATGGTGAAATCTCGAAAGCAGCAAGAGAACAATGACATGCCACATACAAAGAAAACCCCAGTAAGATTAACAGCTGAATTCTCAGAAGAAACAATGGAAGCCAGAAAGCAGTGGGATGACATATTCAACGTGCTCAAAGAAAAAACAACTGTCAATCAAGATTCCTATACTCAGTAAAACTCTCAATAATGAAGACTAAATAAAGACTGTCCCAGATAAATAAAAAAATGAGAGTATTTTTTGGTAGCAGACCCACCTTACTAGAAATACTAAAGGAAGTTTTTTTGTGCTGAAAACAAATGACCCCAGAGAGTATTTCAAACCCACATGAACAAAGAAAGAGAGCTGGTAAAGGTAATTACGTAATGACAAAAGATACTGTAAATACATATTTTGCCTCCTCCCTTCTCCTTAGGTGATTTTAAAAGTAACCAGATACAAAAATTAGCAGGGTGTGGTGGCATGCACCTGTAAGTCCCAGCTACTCACGAGACTGAGGTGGGAGGATCAATTGAGCCCAGGAGGTCAAGGCTGCTGTGGGCCATGATCACTCCACTGCACCCAGCATGCTCAACACAGTGAGACCTTGTCTCAAAAAAAAAAAAAAAAGTAAAATGCTACATTGCAAAATATGTATTAAATGCAAAAGAAAGCAGTAAAAGAGAAACAAAGGGACAAAAAGAATATGAGACATACAGAAAGCAAAAAGCAACATGGCCAACATAAATTCAACTATATCAGTGACAAAATTAAATGTAAATGGATTAAACAATCCAATCAAAAGGCAGAGATTGTTAGACTAATTTTAAAAATACAGGCCAGGTGTGGTGTCATACCTGTAATCAAAGCACTTTGGGAGGCCAAGGCAGGCACATCACAAGGTCAAGAGATCAAGACCATCCTGGCCAACATGGTGAAACCCTATCTCTACTAAAAATACAAAAATTAGCTGGGCATGGCGGCACATGCCTGTAGTCCCAGCTACTCGGGAGGCTGAGGCAGGAGAATCGCTTGAACCCAGGAGGCAGAGGTTTCAGTGAGCTGAGATCACACCACTGCACTCCAGCCTGGTGACAGAGCAAGACTCAATCTCTAAAGAAAAAAAATATGATCCCACTCAGAATATGTTGTTTACAGGAGATACACTTTAAATGCAAAGACACTAAGTAGATTGAAAGTAAAAGAATGGAAATATGTGTCATGCAAACAGCAACTACAGAAAAGTGAAATGGCTATACTAATACACAAAATAGGTCTTAAAATTAAGTGTTACAAGAGATAAGAGGGGAATTTTATAACGATAAATGGGTGAATCAATCAGGAAGATATAACAGGTATAAACATATATGCACCTAGCAACAGAGAACCAAAATACATAAAGCAAAAACTGACAGGAAAGATTGAAGAAATAGGCAATTCAATAACAATTGTTGAGGACATCAATATCTCATTTTCGATAATATATAAAGCAACCAGGCAGAAGATCAAGAAGTAGAAGACCTGAACAATACGGTAAGTCAACTACACCTAAAAGACATCTATAGAACACTCCATCTAACAACAACGAGTGACATTATTCTCAAGCACACATGTAATATTCTCCAGAACAGTCTACATGCTAGGCATGCAACAAACCTCCATAAATTTGAAAGAACAGAGAAAACATAAAATATGTTCTCCAACCACAATAGAATGAAATTCAAAATGCGTAACAGGAAAAATTGGGGGAAATTCACAAATATGTGCAAATTAAACAACACACTCCTAAAAACCAATAAGCCAAAGAAAAAATCAAAACGGAAATCACAAAATACTCTGAGATGAATGAAAATGAAGACACAACATAGCAGAACTAATGAGACACAGCTAAAGCAGAACATAGCAGGAAATTTGGAAGATGAATGAACAAACTGTGGTATATCCAGACGATGGAATTTAGTGCTAAAAAGAAATGAGCTATCTAAGCCATGGAAAGACATAAAGGGAGATAAATACATATTACTAAGTAGAAGAAGGCAACATGAAAAGGATACATACTGTATAATTCCCAATTACATGACATCCTGGAAAAGGCAAAACTGTGGAGAGAGATGTAGTAAAATTATTGCTGTAAAGGCTCAATCATATGAGATATATATATATAGATATATAGATATATAGATAGCTAGATATAGATATATAGAGATAGATATATAGATATATATAGATATATAGAGATAGATATATAGATATATATAGATATATAGATATAGATATATAGATATATAGAGATATATAGATATATAGATATAGATAGATATATAGATATATATATAGATATATAGATATAGATAGATAGATAGATAGATAGATATAGATAGATAGATAGATAGATAGATAGATAGATAGATAGATAGATGGATGTATTTTTTTTTGAGATGGAGTCTTGCTCTGTCACCAGGCTGGAGTGCAGTGGCGCTATCTCAGCTTACTGCAACCTCTGCCTCCCAGGTTCAAGCGATTCCTCTGCCTCAGCCTCCAGAGTAGCTGGGACTACAGGTATGCACCACCATGCCCAGCTAATTTTTTGTATTTTAGTAGAGACAGGGTTTCACCATGCTGGCCAGGATGGTTTTGATCTCCTGACCTCGTGATCCCCCCTGCCTCAGCCTCCCCAAGTGCTGGGATTACAGGCGTGAGCCACCACGCCCAGCCATATTTTTAAAATTGTAAACTCTAGTCACCACTTATAACCTAAAACTGTTCCTCAGGGAAAATGTTCCGATTTTCAAAGAACCAGCTCAATGAACGAACGTCTGGATTACAGAAGGAGATTGCTTAGGGTCAAGAATATGTCTTTATAGTAAATGAAAACAAATGCAAAGAAAGTTTCAACGCTTCTACTAATGTAGGATTTAAAGTTTTACCCCAGCATTAAGAGTGATAAGACTCCTATATATCTGGAAAAACTATTTTCAGGCTATAAATCCTAGCTGTTAAAACTATCAGTCCTAACACTGCACTCAGCATGGCTTTAATTATTTAAAATATATATTTCCAGTTAAAAAAATTCCAAAATACTAACCTGATTTTAAAATATATACAGTAACTACTGAAAAGGTACCTATAGTTATACCTTCTTATAAAAACACCAAAACGTTTCCAAATGAATAATTTTTTAAATCACATATACATTAAAGTGCATTACCAACTGAAGTGTCTCTTACCCACTCTCCTTCACATCCAAGTCATCAAACATCTGAATGAGAGAGATAGCAACTTCATATATATCCTTAGTTATCACTGGTTCCTCCAGGAGATGAGGAGAGAGCTAAAAACAGTGAAAGAAAAAAGTCACAATACGAAAACAGGATTACAGAAGAAACCTGGGGTTGGATGGGACTGGCTCTCACCGTTAGTACAACACTGTAACAAACTCTCTAAATAAAAGTTCTTGGTTTTTACTGGCAGCAATGTCTGAACACGTGCTGTGTGCCAAACACTGCTCAGGACAGTGGACACATAAAGTACCATACTCATCAATCTCCTCGCCCAGTCACCAGAGCAAGAATGGCTCAGAGAGCCCAGACACGCACAGGCAGTGTGTTCGGCAGGATGTCTACTTTGAAGACATCGATTAAGTCACACCAAATGTTTATGGAACCCAGGAGGAGTTCCTGATCTCAAAGCCAGTGCCCTTCCCCTCTGTCAAACCCCTATCTCAAAGAGCCCTAAGATTACCCTAAGATTTCATGTGTGAAAAGTAACCTTGTATATCAAAAGTACCAGAAAACTGTAATGTCACATCCGTATCTACCAATGTGTGGTGATAACATAACCTCATGATGAGGTATCCGTCTACCAAGGTTTAAGGGTTCCTCTACTGTTTTTAATTGTCTATTAAAGCAAAGACACCAAGACCAGATAATGTAAACTTGCCCCTCAGGCACCGCTACCAAACACTAGGCACCAACCACAAGCAGCAAACTCCCCAAGTCAGGCTGTGCATTAGTCCATCTTCATGCTGCTGATAAAGACATACCCAAGACTGGGCAATTTACAAAAGAAAGAGGTTTACTGGACTTACAGTTCCACATGGCTGGGGAAGCCTCACAATCATGGTGGAAGGCAAAGAGGGAGAGCTTGTGCATGGAAACTCTCCCTTACAGAACCATCGGATTTCATGGGACTTACTCACTATCATAAGAACAGCACAGGAAGGAACTACCCCCATGATTCAATTACCTCCCACTGGGTCCCTCCCACAACAGGTGAGATTTCAAAATGAGATTTCAGTGGGGACGCAGCTAAACCATATCATTCTGCCTCAGGCCCCTCCCAAATCTCACGTCCTCACATTTCGAAACACAACATGCCTTCCCAACAGTCCCCACAAAGTCTTAACTCATTTCAGCATTAACTCAAAAGTCCATAGTCCCAAGTCTCAAAGCAAGTTAGTTACTTCCTAGATACAATGGGGGTACAGGTATTGGGTAAATACAGCCTTTCCAAATGGGAGAAATTGGCCAAAATAAAGGGGCTACAGGTCCTAAGCAAGTCCAAAATCCAGCAGGGCAGTCAAATCTTAAAGCTCCAAAATGATCTTCTTTGACTCTATGTCTCACATCCAGGTCATGCTGATGCAAGAGCTGGGTTCCCATGGTCTTGGGCAGCTCCACCCCTGTGGCTTTGCAGGGTACAGCCTCCCTTCCGGCTGCTTTCATGGGCTGGCACTGAGTGTCTGTAGCTTTTCCAGGTGCATGGTACAAGCTGTCAGCGGATCTATCATTCTGGGGTCTGGAAGACAATGGCCCTCTTCTCACAGCTCCATTAGGTGGTGCCCCAGTTGGGGTCTGTGTGGAGGCCTGAACCCCACATTTCCCTTCTGTTCTGCCCTAGCAGAGGTTCTCCATGAAAGCCCCAGAGCAAACATCTACCCTGACATCCAGGCATTTCCACACATTCTCTGAAATTCAGGCAGAGGTTCCCAAACCCCAGTCCTTGACTTCTGTGCACCCACAGGCTTAACAACATGTGGGAGCTGCCAAGGCTTAAGGCTTGAGGCTTGCACCTTCTGAAGACACAGCATGAGCTCTTTGTTGGCCTCTTTCAGCCATAACTGGAGTGGCTGGGACACAGGGCACCAAGTCCCTAGGCTGCACACAGCATGGGGGCCCTAAGCCTGGCCCACAAAACCACTTTTTCCTCCTAGGCTTCCAGGCCTGTGATGGGAGGGGCTGCCATGAAGACCTCTGACATGCCCTGGAGACATTTCCCCATCGTCTTGGGGATTAACATTTAGCTCCTTATTACTTATGCAAATTTATGCAGCTGACTTGAACTTCTCAGAAAATGGGATTTTCTTTTCTACTGCATTGTCAGGCTACAAATTTTCCGAACTTTTATGCTCTGTTTCCCTTTTAAAACTGAATGCCTTTAACAGCACCCAAGACACCTCTTGAATGCTTTGCTGCTTAGAAATTTCTTCCACTAGATACCCTAAATCATCTCATTCAAGTTCAAACTTCCACAAATCTCTAGGGCAGGGCAAAATGCCACCAATCTCTTTGCTAAAACATAACAAGAGTCACCTTTACTCCAGTTCCCAACAAGTTCCTCATCTCCATCTGAAACCACCTCAGCCTGGATCTCATTCTCCATATCACTATCAGCATTTTGTTCAAAGCCATTCAACAAGTCTCTAGGAAGTTCCAAACTTTCCCACATTTTCCTGTCTCCTTCTAGGCCCTCCAAACTGTTCCATCCTCTGCCTTGGTACTCAGTTCCAAAGTGGCTTCCACATTTTTGGGTATCTTTTCAGCAGTGCCCCACTCTACTGGTACCAATTTACTATGGGTGTGACTGTCCAGCTTTCCCAGAGCTGAGGCTACAACTACACAAGCATCTTTCCACAGTATCCAGCACAACAGATGTCTCTGAATTTCCGAAAAATCTATTTTATAGCGATACTGGGTTTTTTTCACCCAGAGTAAGAAGCTTTTTTAATTAATAATTTTACTTGTTAAACACTATGTGCAAAACATTGCATCTGACTTTGTTGAGGACAAATCAAAAGAAGTCTTCAGGTGATCAGAGAAGCCAATCACAGACGCAAATTTTTTTTCCAATTTTTACTTAGAGTAAATTAAGTCAGCTAGTTTTCAAATAATTTATAAAAGTTGACTTTTAGGCTGGGCACGGTGGCTCATGCCTGTAATCCTAGCACTTTGGGAGGCCGAGCCGGGTGGATTATTTGAGGTCAGGAGTTCAAGACCAGCCTGGCCAACATGGTGAAACCCCATCTCTACTAAAAATACAAAAATTAACCGGGCATGGTGGCACACATCTGTAATCCCAGCTACTCAGGAGACTGAGGCAGGAAAATCACTCAATCCTGGGAGGCAGAGGTTACAATGAGCTGAGATCGCGCCACTGCACTCCAGCCTGGGCAACAGAGTGAAACCCTGTCTCAAAAAAATAAAATAAAATAAAAGTTGGCTTTTATTAATAATTTTGAAGAAGCATGTCTAATAAATCTATTCCTAATATTTAACCTTTTTTTTGAGGCGGAGTCTCACTGTGTTGCCCGGGCTGGAGTGCGGTGGCACAATCTTGGCTCACTGCAACCTCTGCCTCCCAAGTTCAAGTGATTCTCCTGCCTCAGCCTCCTGAGTAGCTGGGATTACAAGCACCCACCACCATGCCCGGCTAATTTTTGTATTTTTAGTAGAGACAGCCTTGTTGCCCAGGCTGGTCTCGAACTCCTGACCTCAAGTTATCCTCTCGCCTCAGCCTCCCAAAATGCTGGGATTACAGGCATGAGCCACTGCGCCCAGCCATAATATTTAACTTTTATCTTAGTTTTCTACTTTATCCAAATAATAATATTTGTCATAACACAACTATACAAAAAAGAAATAGGAAAAAAAGGCATACTTTTCACAAACACCAACAGTGGCATCCAAACTCATCTAGAAGTCTTTTCCTATAAACAAGCCATGTAAAAGGCATGGCATTGACTCACAAGTTATTTCACTTAGTTCCAGGCCAGTGAATATTTTTTCAGCACACGGATAAGATACCAAACACAGCCTGCTTCTCTAAGCCAGGCCTGAGACAACAAGGAAACGCACCAGATGCTGGCCCACTGACCCACTTGCTGAATCGTCCCCATCTGTGTGTCACGATAGGGATGAAACATGAGAGACACCGCCTCTGCTTTACTGGACTGCACAGCAGTAAGTCAAGGCACACTATGTCAGAGGAGATGCTCTGACAAAAACCGAGGCAGGGGGCAGGGATAGGGACATGGTGGGAGCACCATGATTCATACGGATAGAGTCAAGGAGGGTCTCTGCCATTCCTCTCACAGAAGTGCTCAGCCAATGTGACTCTGTCCACACAACAAGGCAGAGTGACAGTGTTTCTGTCCCAAGCTGAGGCCTGGGAACCTGGCACATCTGCCACACATGCAGCCTATGAGAGAGTGGGCACTCCAAGTGGAGGGGGAAATAAATGGTGCTAAGACACTCACATTAGAGGAAGAGGACCTCTTACCCCATGTCAATCCAAAATCCATCTTAAATGGATTCAAGACCTAAAGATGAAAAACAAAGCCATAAATTGGATTATGTAAAGCTGCACCCTAAGTTGGAGAGGTGAGAGCCAAAAGTGACACATTGCAGGTCAGGCACAGTGGCTCATGTCTGTAATCCCAGCACTTTGGGAGGTCGAGGCAGGCGGATCACTTGAAGTCAGGAGCTCAAGACCAGCCTGGCCAACATGGTGAAACCCCGACTCTACTAAAAATACAAAAATTAGCCAGGCATGGTAGTGCACGCCTGTAATCCCAACTACTCGGAAGGTTGAAGTAGGACCATCACTTGAACCTGGGAGGCAGAGGCTGCAGTGAGCCAAGATCACACCACTGCCCTCCAGCCTGGATGACAGAACAAGGCTCTGTCTCAAAAAAGAAAAAAAAAAAAAGGTGACCCACAGCAAGTCCAGGTGGGGCAGGGGGCATGCTCTACTACTGGACCTGAGTTGTTGATCACAGATATTCATTTCACAACTTCATTACAGTACACATTTACATTTTACGTAACCCTTTTTCTAACTTTCACAATTTTTTTTGTTCTGTTTTTTGAAACGGAGTTTCGCTCTTGTTGTTCAGGCTGGAGTGCAATGGCGTGATCTTGGCTCACCGCAACCTCTACCGCCTGGATTAAAGCGATTCTCCTGCCTCAGCCTCCCGAGTAGCTGGGATTACAGGGATGTGCCACCATGCCTGGCTAATTTTGTATTTTTAGTAGACATGGGGTTTCTCCGTGTTAGGCTGGTCTCGAACACCCAACCTCAGGTGATAAGCCTGCCTCAGCCTCCCAAAGTGCTGGGATTACAGGCATGAGCCACCACACCTGGCCTCTTTCACAATTTTTTAGGAAGCTGAATATAAAGGATGAAAAGGACTCTCCAAAGGACACTGAAAGGGAACAGCCAGAGTTGGCAACAGAAAAACCAGGAGGGCACCACAGAACCCAAAGAGAGGGTGAGTTTCAAGAATCGAAGTGACCAACAGTGTCAAATATTGCAGAAAGGCCAGGTAAGTTTAGGGCTGAGCTCTCCTAACGACAAGGAGGTCACTAGGGACCCTGGCAGGTGCAGTCTGAGTGGCAACAGGGGACACCACCCTGCAATAAATGAATTGCCTGAGGGAGGTAGAAAAGTAGAGAATGTGAGAGTCCACAGGCCAGCAATGGCCGGAGAGCAGCCTGAGACCTAAGGTGGGTGTTCGCAAAGGTGAAAGAGCTTCAGTTATGTTTCAGTGTGGACAAGAAAAGGACAGCAGAGAAAGAGACACTAATGGTAATAATGGGGAGGGGGAAACAGTAGATCAGACAAGGTCCCTAAGAAGGTAAGAAGGATGAGACATGAAACCCAGGAGGCGCGGCTGGCACTCCATGAAGAAAGGGGGCTTCTCTCTTGTAACTGAAGACAGTGTGGTGAGGTAACAAGACAACAGTAGCGACAGTAACACAACTGAAATTTTAACCAAGGTCCTCTGATTCTAAAGCTGTGTAATAGAATCTATACAAAACGCCATTTTTATAAGCTCAACATTAACACAGACTGTCCCTGATTTACAATGATTTAACTTATATTTTTAGACTTTATAATGACATGAAACCATTCTGCTTTTTACTTTTAGTGCAGTATTCAATAAGTTACATGAGATATTCAACACTTTATTATAAAATAGGCCTTGTAACCACACCCCAGTGGCCTAATGGATAAGGCACTGGCCTCCTATAAAATAGGCCTGGTATTTGGTGATTTTGCCCAACTGTAGGCTAAATAAGTGTTCTGAACTCATTCAAGGTAGGCTACGAGGACAGGTGTATTAAATGCATTTTCAACTTAATGATTTCAACTCACAATGGTTTTAGCAGGGCATAACCCCATTACAAGTCAAGGAACATCTGTATACAGCTAAGTGTTGCATATTCATTCACTGAAATATTTACTGAGCACCTATCAGGTACCAATAACAAGACGTTGGATAAATATTGCTAAAGCTGGACATTCTCTATCCTACTGAACATAACCCACCCATGAGGCAAGGGGGCCCTGAGTGGCTAGAAGCTGGGTTGTCTTGACCACACGGGCTCAGACAGCAAATGGCAAGGCCTGATCCAGCTCCTCCGTGGGTCCACAAGGAAGCATCTAAGCGTTGTGAGCTCTGACAGAAAATACACAGCGAACATCAATAGGAATTAATTAGACTTAAGCCAGCTGGAAAGAAGACTGGTAAACCATCATCACTCTCACATTTCAAACTAGTCAGAGGCCAGGCATGATGGCTCATGCCGTAATCCCAGCACTTTGGGAGACCAGGGCAAGAGGATCACTTGAGGACAGGTGTGGGCGGCAAGCCACCCAGGTACCAAGGCAAGAGACCGAGGGCACAAGCCATTCCAGTATAATAAAATATATAAAATAAGAATAGTTATACTACATACAGATCTTAGATATGATTATATATGACTATCATTAATCATTAGTTGGTAGCAATTACTCTTTATTCCAATATTATAATAATCCCTGCTCTACAATCATAACCTAGGAAAAACCAGGCCATACAGAGATAGGAGCTGAGGGGACACAGTGAGGAGTGACCAGAAGACAGGAGTGCGGGCCTTCTGTTATGCCTGGACAGGGCCACCAGAGGGCTCCTTGGTCTAGCGGTAACGCCAGCATCTGGGAAGATGCCCGTTGCCAAGCGGACAGTGGTCTAGCGGTAGCGTCAGTGTCAAGGAAAAACACCCGCTACTCAGCAGACCAGGAAAGGGAGTCTCCCTTTTCCCTGGGGTAGTTTAGAGAAGACTCTGCTCCTCCACCTCTTGTGGAGGGCCTGACATCATTCAGGCTTTCCTGCAGTTATCCGGAGGCCTAACCATCTCCCTGTGATGCTGTGCTTCAGTGGTCACACTCCTAGTCCACTTTCATATTCCATCCTGCATACCTGGCTCTGCCTTTTAGATAGCAGTAGCAAATTAGTGAAAGTACTAAAAGTCTCTGATAAGCAGAAATAATGGCATAAGCTGTCTCTCTCTTCTCTCTCTCTCTGCCTCAGCTGCCAGGCAGGGAAGGGCCCCCTGTCCAGTGGACACGTGACCCACGTGACCTCACCTATCATTGGAGATGGCTCACACTCCTTACCCTGCCCCTTTGTCTTGTATCCAATAAATATCAGCACAGCCTGGCATTTGGGGCCACTACTGGTCTCCGTGTCTTGGTGGTAGTGGTCCCCCGGGCCCAGCTGCCTTTTCTTTTTATCTCTTTGTCTTGTGTCTTTATTTCTACAATCTCTCATCTCCGCACGCAGGGAGAAAAACCCACCGACCCTGTGGGGCTGGTCCCTACAGACAGGAGTTCAAGATCAGCCTGGACAACATAGCAAGACTCCATCTCCACGAATAAAAATTTTTTTAATTAGCCAAGCATGGTGGTATGCATCTGTAGTCATAGCTTCTTGGAAGGCTGAGATGAGAGAATCTCTTCAGCCGAGGAGTTCAAGGTTACAGCGAGCTACGATCGCTCCACTGCACTCCAGCCTAGGTAACAGAGCAAGACCCAATCTTAAAGAAAAAAAAAAAAAAAGAGTCAGAAAATGGAAATTATTTAAAGTTGTAAACGTAAGTGCTACCTCCTCCCTACCTTGAATAGAGCCTCACCTGGCAACTTGTTTCTCAAGAGTACAATGTGGAAAGGAGGCAGTAATGCACAATGGAGAAACCTGGCAAACGCAACCTTTCCAGTGATCAAAGTCTGTGTCATCAGTGCTATAGTTTGTCCCCTCCAAATCTCATGTTGACATTTGATTCCAGTGTTGGAGGTGGGGCCTAATAGCAGGTGTGTGGGACATGGGGGCGGACGCCTCATGAACAGATTAATGCCCTCCCTTGACGGGGAGACTAAGTTCTCACTGTTATTGGTTCCTACCAGAGTTCCCCCTGAGAGGTGACTGTTACAAAAAGCCTGGCACACCCACCTTCTTCCAGTCTCACCATGTGATCTCTGCACACACCAGCCCCCTGAGCAGAGGCCAGTGCGACGGTTCTTGTATAGCCTGCAGAACTGTGAGCCAAATAAACCTCTTTCTTTTATAAATTACTCAGACTGAGGTATTCCTTCATAACAGTGTTAAATGCTATTCACAATAGCCAAGATATGGAATCAACCTAGGTGTACAACAGATGGAGAAAGAAAATGGAGAATATATACACAATGGAATATTAGCCATAAAAACCATGAAATCCTGTCATTTGCAACAACATGGATGAAACTGGAGGACATTATGTTAAGTGAAATAAGCCAGGAACAGAAAGTTAAAATACCACATGTTCTCATGTGGAAGCTAAAAATCAGTTTAATAGAAGTAAAGAGTACAGCAGAAAATACTAGAGGCTGGGAAGGGCAGGGGAAAGGAGGCAATAGGGAGATTTGTTAAAGGATACAAAAGGACAGCTAGATAGGAGGAGGAAGCTCCAGTGTTCTACAGATAACAATAATATGTCATTTCAAATAGCTATAGGAGGCTACTGAATGTTCCCAACACACACAAAAAAATGTTTGATACGATATGCTAGTTACACTGGGCTCATCACCATGCATTGTATGTATCACATCACTATGTTCCCCATGAATTATTATGTGTCAATTTAAATTTTTTAATTAAAGAAACATTAAACAGACTTAAGACAACCAGTAAAGGTCATGTTGATAGTGTATACCCTTGATATGTGACAAAAATGGCACCTCAGCCTGTGGTCTTCCTCCCCAAAACCAATAACCTCAGTCTAACCATGAGAAAAACATCAGTCGAATTCCAGTATAAGGGCATCCTACAGAATACCTGACCAGTACTCTTCAAAATCATCAAAGTCATAAAAAATGAGGAAAGTCTGAGAAACTACCACAGCCAAGAGGGGCCTAAGGAAACATGGCAACCAAATCTAATGTAGCATCCTGGATGGGATCCCAGAATAAAGGACATTATGGAAAACACAGTCAAACCAAATAAAGTGAAGTTTAGTTAGTAGGTTTTTTTAAGTGTTACTAAGTAAATGTTAATTACAAATAGATGTCCTGAAGCAGTTTTCCCTATGTTTTCCTTCTCAAACTCCTGGGATCAAGTGATCGGCCCACCTTGGCCTCCCAAAGTGCTGAGATTACAGGTGTGAGCCACTGTGCCTGGCCATGAATTGGAAGAATTTATACTATTAAAATGACTATGCTACCCAAAGCGATGTACGGATTCATACAATTCCAATCAAAATACCAATGACATTCTTCACAGAAATAAAAAAAAAATCCTAAAATTCATATGGAACCACAAAAGATCTCACAAGCCAAAGCAATCCTGGGCAAAGAGAACAAAGCAAGAGGCGTCACATTACCTAACTTCAAAATATACTACAAAGCAATGGTAACCAAAACAGCATGATACTGGCATAAAAACAGACACACAGATGATCAATGAAGCAGAATAAAGAACCCAGAAATAAAATCACATATTTACAGCCAACTGATTTTTAAGAAAGGCATCAAGAACATTCACTGGGGAAAGAACAGTCTCTTCAATAAATGGTGCTGGGAACACTGGATATCCAGATGTAGAAAAATAAAACTAAACCCCTATCTCTCAATATACATAAAAATCAACTCAAAATGGATTTAAGACTTAAACTAAATCCTGAAACTATGAAGGTATTAGAAGAAAACATAGGGAAAATGTTTCAGGACATCTATTTGTACAAAGATTTGATAGCTAAGACCTCAAAAGCACAGACAACGAAAGCAAAAGTAGACAAACAGGATTATATCAAACTAACAAGCTTCTGCACAGCAAAAAAAAAAAAAAAAAAAAGAAATCAACTGAGTGAACAGACAATCTGCAAAATGGGGGGAAACATTTGCAAACTATTCATCTGACAAGGGATTAATACCCAGAATATACAAGGAGCTCAACAGCAAAAAACAATCCAATTTTTTTTTTTTTTCTTTGAGATGGAGTCTCTCTCTGTTACCGAGGCTGGAGTGCAGTGGCGCAATCTTGGCTCACTGCAAGCTCCGCCTCCCAGGTTCATGCCATTCTCCTGCCTCAGCATCCCGAGTAGCTGGGACTACAGGCGCCTGCCACCAGGCCCGGCTAATTTTTTTGTTATTTTTAGTAGAGACGGGGTTTCACTGTGTTAGCCAGGATGGTCTCGATCTCCTGACCTCGTGATCCACCTGCCTCAGCCTCCCAAAGTGCTGGGATTACAGGCATAAGCCACCATGCCAGGCCCAAACAATCCAATTTTTTTAATGGGCAAATAAGTGAGCTGAAAAGACATTTCTAAACAGAAGACATACTACTGGCTAATACAGGAAAAAATGCTCAGTATCACCAATTGTCAGGGAAATGCAAATCCAAACCATATTGAGATACTATCTCACATGTGCCAGAATAGCTATTATCAAAAGACAAATAAAGGCTGGCTACAGTAATTCACACATGTAATCCCAGCACTTTGGGAGGCTGAGGCAGGAGGACTGCTTGAGCCCAGGATGTCAAGGTTTCAGCGAGCTATGATAGTGCCACTGCACTCCAGCCTGGGTGACAGAGCAAAACCCTATCTCTAAAATAAATAAGTAAAAATAAAAGACAAAATATGACAAATGCTGGCAAAAATGCAAAGAAAGGGGAACTCTTGTATACTGTTGGTAGGAATGTAAATTAGTATAGCCTTTATGGAAAACAGTATGGAGGATCCTCAAAAAACTAAAACAGAAGTACCATATGGCCCAGCCATCCTACTACTGGGTATATATCCAAAGGAAAGAAAAACAATATGCTGAAGAGAGCTCCACTCTCACGTTTACTGCAAGATTATTCACCACAGCCAAGATATGGAATCAACCTAGGTGTACATCAAGAGATGAATGGATGAAGAAAATATAGTATATACACGCAATTAAATACTACTCAGCCATGAAAAAACAATGAAATCCTATCATTCTGGGCAACATGGCTGAGTGAAGTTAGTGAAATAAGTCAGGCACAGAAAGATAAATACCACACATTCTCATTCAAATGTGGACGCTAAGAAGGTTGATCTCACAGAAGGAGAGAGTAGAAAAGAAGTTACTAGAGGTTGGGAAGGGAAGGAAATAGGAAAGAGTTGGCTAATGGACACAAAATTATAGCTAGGTAAGAAATAACTTCTAGTGTCCTTTTTAAAGAGAGATGAGGGCCCCACTATGGCTGGAACTACAGACCCCCACCACTACGCCCAGTTTTCATGTTCTAGAGCACCGTGAGGTGACTACAGTTGACAACAACTTATCGTTTCTTTTCAAATAGCTAGAAGAGAGGATTTTAAATGTTCCCACCACAAAGATAGATGTTAAAGATAATTAACAATGATAAACGTTGGAGATGATGGATTTGCTAATTACCTTGATTTGATCATGACACATTATACCTATGTATCAAAATACCACATTATACTCCATAAATATGTACACATAGCATGCATCAATTTTAAAATAATAATTTTCTCGCAGGGCCTTACAATCATAGGTGATGAATGCAGGTTTGATCAAATACAAAAGTATGCTCACTGTAAAAGAAACAACGCATTCTAACATACCTTGCTATGATGAATGTGCTCCAAATCATTAAGATAATACTCTTCAACTGAATGGGGCTTGCCTTCCACTTCAAAAATATATGCAGGATTCATCTTGTTTTGAACAGGAATGGCAAAGTAGTCTGCAAACTCTTTACAGTTGATGGTAGCCGACATCAGGACCACCTACAAAGTAAAACATTAAAATAATGAGAATCATAACCAAATTAAATACTTCTAAAACTGCAGGCTTTTCTTCTGCTTCACTCCTTATCTAACAACTTTTGAGACTTTAAACAGACCACCCTGACTTAATCTCTAGTGTAATTATTGTAGTTTAAACAATGTTCAGAGATACCAACTTTTACTATTTCTCTTCGAGTACCTTTTCAAATGATAAATTTTATCTCCAATAAGGGTAAATTAAAACCATTTTTCTGAAAGAAAACTGCATCAGGAGACTAATTTTAAAAAAGAATAAGGCCCAGGTAAACAAAGACACTGTGGCTCACACCTATAATCCCAGCACTTTGGCAGGCTGAGGCAGGAGGACCACTTGGGCCCAGGAGTACAAGAGCAGCCTGAGCAACAACATGAGACCACTGTCTCTACAAAAAAATAAATTAATTAATTAAAAATAAATTTTAAAAAAAAGAGTAAGGCCAGGTGCCATGGCTCATGCTGTAATCTTGGGCCAAGAGTTTAAAACCAGCCTGGGCAACATAGCAAGACCCCATCACTACAAAAAATTTAAAAATAGCTGGGCATGATGCTGCCCTCTTGTAGTCCCAGCTACTCAAGAGGCTGAGGTGGGAGCATCACTGGAGCCAAGGAGGTCGAGGCTGCGGTGATCTATGATCACACCACTGCACTCTAGCCTGGGCAACAGAGCAAGATCCTGTTTCTAAAAACAAAAATAAAAAATAAATTAAAAAGAATAAGTTACTCTATGATGTGTTCCAGAGAAATGACAGAGTAAGCCAGCAAAGAAGACGGCGGATCTAGAAAACTCTAGCTCCAACTCAAGAAACTGGAGAAGTCCCAGGACGACAGTGGTGCAGTAGCAGAGGAACACCCCAGACTGGGGCAAGATGACTGACTGCAGCTTTCAGTTTTGTCAAAAAGCAAATATGAAATGATATCCTTAAGAAACTCAGCCATGAATGACAGGAGCAGCGTATACAGCCCGAGATGTGCCAGGAGAAGGTAGCTGATTATGGAGGGTCTCCCAGCTCAGCAGTCTCCACAATGCTACGTGGGGAGTGGGCACAGCAGTCCGGCTGGCTGCTCACCACCTACTGTACATCGCAAGTAGAGTTATCTAAGTGGAAATCCTAGCCAAAAAGTAAACTTTTTTATTTTTTGAGACAAGTTCTGGCTCTATCACCCAGGCTGGAGTGCAGTGGCGTGATGTCAGCTCACTGCAACCTCAGCCTCCTAGGCTTCAGTGATCCTCTCACCTCAGCCTCCCAGGTAGCTAGGACTACATGTGTGCACCACTACACCTGGCTAATTTTTATAACTTTTTTTTGTAGAGGCAGGGTTTCGCCATGTTGCCCAGGCCAGTCTCAAACTCGTGAGCTCAAGCGATCTGCCCACCTCGGCCTTCCAAAGTGCTGGGATTACAGGCGTGAGCCACCACACCCAGCCAAAAAGTAAACATTTCATATAAGCATTGTTGTTGCAGTTATTGAGTAAAGAAAACATCTGTATTTTCCCCTTTGGAATGAGATACAAACGGTAAAAACTGTACAGACTAAAACTCATTTTGAGAAGAGATGTCTGAAGTTAAAAAGAATGCTCTGAGAAGCCACTTGGAGTGGAAGAGTGGCTCCTAAGGGACACACCCCAGTCACCATAAATGATCTCTAAACTGGGTTTTAAGGAACGATGAGGCCAGTGAACTGCAGGACACTGAGTGCAGCCTGCAAACAAGAGGCCAAGCCTGGAATGCAGGGAGCAAGGAGGACTCAGCCTGGCCACCAGCCTCCCTCATCCACCCTCTCCTGCAGCCCTCTGCCTCTTCTCCAAACAGACAAGTCAGCAGACACCCAAGACAACCGCCTGTCTGGAGTGGGCCTGAGCTGAGTCCAGTCAGCGTGAGGTGACAACAAGGTCAGTGGCTGGAGGATGGTATAGAGGAGGCACTGATAGGAAGCCAGGTCGGGGGAACCACAGGGACCTAGAGGTTGGCGGGAGAGGAAAGGGGAGGCCTTAAAGCCCATGTGCCCATGCCCCACACCCAGGTCCTCTTGACAGCAGCACTCTCTTTAAAAGCTAATAAAGATTTTTTGAGAGTTCTTTAAAAACCTCTTACAAAACCACCTAGAACATGGTGTCTAATTTCTTGGCCCAACTACATGTACCATATAAGTTTCTATATCGAGAAAATATGCTGCTTCACATATTTGTTAATAACTCATGAACACAGTGAAACTGACAAACCATATCTTACAACTTATAAGTACCAAATTCCTTACCACCATGTCCATCAGTGTAGGGTTTTGTTAATCCACTAACACTTTAACTGTTTTCACCACTGAAAACTAAAAAATGTGTAACCAACTCATTATTCTGACTTGAGTAAAAAAGAAGAGTCTTAAATGACATTCAAGAAAGGTCTCAATGTGAATAATCTTCAATGGCAGCTTGGTTAAGATTCCAAAAAGGACTGAAATAGCCAAATTCTCTCATTCATTTCATAGTCACCTCAAGCAGTAAGACAACTGATTGCAAGTGTCAAGTTCCATTCATTCAGCACCCGCCAAGTGAAAATATGAACATCCTAAGGCAGAAGCTTCCCCACTTGGGGACATGGGAAAGAGAAAGAGAAATGTTTTCCTCAACAAATAAACACTTGAAGCCAAAATGCTTTATGGTTTAGAAAGCAACTGTTTTCCAATAACAGCAAATCCCTTAGCAGCCCCATCATAGAATAACTGAATATCCCAACCACGCGGCCTTTTATCAAGCTGTTTCCCACAGACCTCTGCTTAGCACAGCTGGGTTAAGGTCGACCTACCAGTAGACTTATTTAGATTGCACAATTATTCTAAACCCTTCGCCATTTTGGCCTAGTTCACACCTTCTTCCTTTTTGTTCAAATAAGAAGTAAATGATATTTATCATTCCCATCAACTTTCAGTTAACTCAACTTACGTCTCTCAAATAGTAGTACATATTCTGTTCTCACACTTCAATGCACTTTGGTGCTATTTCAAACACAGGGATTGCGGATTCATTCACTTACTTTTTGTTTTGTTTTTGGGTTTTTTTTTTTTTAAATGGAGTCTTTCTCTCTGTTGCCCAGGCTGGAGTGCAGTGGCACAATCTCGGCTCACTGCAACCTCCGCCTCCCGACTTCAAGCAATTCTCCTGCCTCAGCCTCCCAAGTAGCTGGGATTACAGGAGCCCGCCACCACACCCAGCTAATTTTTGAGACAGGGTCTCATCTGTTACCCAGGCTGGAGTGCAGTGGCGCAATCACAGCTCACTGCAGTCTGGACCTCCCAGGCTCAAGCAATTCTTCAGAGGTCAGCCTCCCGAGTAGCTGGGACCACAGACACATACCACTATAACCAGCTAATTTTTGTATTTTTGGTAGAGATGGGGCTTCGCCATGTTGCCCAGGCTGGTCTTGAACTCCTTGGGCTCAAGCAATCTGCCCACCTTTGCCCCCCAAACTGCTGGGATTACAGGCATGAGCCACTGTACCGCCCAGCTTCATTCACATGCCTTTAAACTATGGTACTTATTCAACCAAAAGCAAAGCTCAAAACCCAGCATGTCATTATAGTCAACTACTATTGGACCATTTTCTGCAGCCTGGAGAAAATATGAGAATTTAAGGCAACACAATAACCAAAAAGTATCCGTACTCTGATCATAAAAGAATGTCCTTTAGTTGGCTTCCTGGCAAGATCTGGTGCACTACACATGATCATAAATTTTAAGAGTCATCAGTTTCAAATGTTTCTGTTAAAATACAGTCAGCCCAGCCAAGTGTGGTGGCTCACACCTGTAATCACAGCACTTTGGAAGGCCAAAGCAGGCAAATCAGTTGAGGTCAGGAGTTCGAGACCAGCCTGGTACAAAACCCCATCTATACCAAAAAATACAAAAAAAAATTAGCCTGGCGTGGTGGCGGGTGCCTGTAGTCCCAGCTACTCAGGAGGCTGAGGCATGAGAATTGCTTGAACCTGGGAGGCGGAGGTTGCAGTGAGCTGAGATCGCACCACTGCACTCCACCCTGGGCAACAGAGTGAGACTCCATCTCAAAATAAGTAAGTAAACAAACAAACAAACAGCCCTGGGCCAGGCACGGTGGCTCACGCCTGTAATCCCAGTACTTTGGGAGGCCAAGGCGGGCGGATCACAAGGTCAGGAGATCGAGACCATCCTGGCTAACACGATGAAACCCCACCTCTACTAAAAATACAGAAAATTAGCCGGGCGTGGTGGTGGGTGCCTGTAGTCCCAGCTACTCGGGAGGCTGAGGCAGGAGAATGGCATGAATCCAGGAGGTGGGGCTTGCAGTGAGCCGAGATCACGCCACTGCACTCCAGCCTGGGTGACAGAGCAAGACTCCATCTCAAAAAAAAAATACAGTCAGCTGTGGGCGGCAAGCCACCCAGGCACCGAGGCAAGAGACCGAGAACACGAGCTGTTCCAGTATAATAAAATATAAAATGAGAATAGTCATACCAGATACAGATCTTAGATATGATTATGTATGAATATCATTAATCATTAGTTGGTAGTAATTACTCTTTATCCCAATATTATAATAATCCCTGCTCTATAATCATAACCTAGGAAAAACCAGGCCATACAGAGGTAGGAGCTGAAGCGACATAGTGAGGTGTGACCAGAAGACAGGAGTGCGAGCCTTCTGTTATGCCCGGACAGGGCCACCAGAGGGCTCCTTGGTCTAGCAGTGACGCCAGCATCTGGGAAGATGCCTGTCGCCAGGCGGACCGACCGTGGTCTAGCAGTAGCAAAAAGGTGTCAAGCAACAACACCCGCTACTTGGCAGACCGGGAAAGGTAGTCACCTTTTCCCCAGGGGAGTTTAGAGAAGACTCTGCTCCTCCACGTCTTGTGGAGGGCCTGACATCAGTCAGGCTTTCCCGCAGTTATCCGGAGGCCTAACCGTCTCCCTGTGATGCTGTGCTTCGGTGGTCACGCTCCTAGTCCACCTTCATGTTCCATCCTGTACACCTGGCTCTGCTTTCTAGATAGCAGTAGTAAACTAGTGAAAGTACTAAAAGTCTCTGATATGTAGAAATAATGGCGTAAGCTGTCTTTCTCTTTGTCTTCTCTCTCTCTCTGTCTCGGATGCCAGGCAGGGAAGGGCCCCCTGTCCAGTGGACACATGACCCACGTGACCTTACCTATCATTGGAGAAGACTCACATTCTTTACCCTGCCCCTTTTGCTTTGTATACAATAAATAACAGCGAAGCCGGACATTCGGGGCCACTACCGGTCTCCGCGCATTGGTGGTAGTGGTCCCCTGGGCCCAGCTGCCTTTTCTTTTATCTCTTTGTCTTGTGTCTTTATTTCTACACTCTCTCGTCGCCGCACACAGGGAGAGACCCACCGACCCTGTGGGGCTGGACCCTACAGTCAGCCCTCTGTATCCAGATTCTGCATTTGCAGATTCAACCAACTGAAAATCAAAAATATTCAGAAAAAATAAAAATACAAATTTAAAAAATAGAGTATAGCAATTATTTACACGGCATTTACATTATATTCAGTACCATAGATAACCTAGAGGTGACTTAGAGCATACGGGACGATGTGCATAGGCTACATGCAAATACTTTACTATGCCATTTCATATAAGGCACTTGAGGATCCTCAGATTTTAGTATCTGTCGGGGGTCCTGGAATGCTCTATAGACACCGAGGGACTATAGAGAGAAACAAAATTAAACAATGAATCTTAACCCTAAATATGTCTGTTACTCATGAAATCAAATTTACCTTCACAAAACGTGAATTTGTTCTTAAGAGTTTGCGGACTACCAATAGCAGGAAATCCATTTCTTCTGTTCGTTCGTGTACCTACAAAATAAAAAAAAGGGGGCACCCCCCCACATGGCATCAGGCAACACACACGTCACTGCTGACAGAAAGGCACCCCTGGGGAACTGGGGACTAAACCAGTTCTCTCTGCTAAATGCAGTTCCTCAGGGGGCTGGTATCACTCCTGGTTAAGAGGAAGCAAAGAGCGTCGGCCAACAGACCACAGACCACCCACTCAGTCACGGCCCCCAGTGTTTCTCCTTAGGGCCCCCTGAGAGACGGCAGAGTAATGTTCTGCACCCTCGCCCCTACTCATTTACTGCCAACTGTGCCCAAGGTCACTGTGACAACCAGAAACCTCTCCACCTACCTCAAGCACAGAGAACCACTGGGCCAGCCTCCCATGGCCCCTGCTTGCCACAACCCCTGCCAGGCCTGCAGGTACACTGTCATCTGAGTAAGCAGGCACAGGGACAAAGACGTGCCAGTCTAACACTGACCGGGAGCCATGTGACCCCTACAGGACACATTCCATGATGTGCATAACTGCAGCTCACAAGGGTGGGCAAGGGCTGGTCCTGGAAAAGCTGGGTCAGTCACAAACAGGTAAACCAGAGCAAGGTCAGGACCTGAGGTCAGTAGAGCTGACACTCGGGGACAGCAGTCGGGAAGGCAGCACCTCAGACAGACCTTGCAGCCCTCCTCAGACACAGACCTCACAGTCAGAGCCACCCCAGGACCCACACCCCCTCCCCATCCCACTCCACCCCAGAACCAGCTAGCACCCAAGGGCTAGGCAGCCTGCTATTTTTCTAAAGAAGCCAGTTACTCTAGAACTTAAGAAACGTCAATGTACAAGGGGACAGTAAGATTCTATTCTGGGACATTTCTCAGCCGAAGTGGAGAGAGAATTACTAAGTTTCAAAGAGGGAGTTCTCCTTTCCTCAGTGTAAGAGGTATAAGGATTTATTCTGTGAGTAATTCTGTTCCAGGCCCTACTATCTTCTGAACTTCCCACTGAAGGAGATGAGAAGTAGCATAGAGAAAAGAAAAACAAAAATCAGTAGCTGAAAGGTATTTAACACCATCATAAACCTCATGCTGTCACTTGACTTCAGAACATCTCCTCAGCACAAATATCCTCTCTTTTACTTGAGAAGAAAAATCAAGGCTATCATCAGCGAAAAGGCCCCAAAGTGAGCTCTCCTCAGCTTGTGGCAGTCTCTCCTGAGTTCACACGCCCATCATCTCCCCTCTGCCCCACAACCCACTGGCTCCAGGATCCCTACACCAGCCTTTCGAACACATAAACATGCACACATCAGCAGATGTGTCTCCCCAGTACTCATCTTTATAACCTCAGCCCCCTTAGGAGGCACCTTTTCCATAGCAGTACTCAAAAAAAAAAAAAAAAAAAAAAAAAAAAAAAAAGTTTATTGAATGAATGATTTGCCTAAAGCTAGTTTCTTTTTTTTTTTTTGAGACGGAGTCTCGCTGTCGCCCAGGCTGGAGTGCAGTGGCGCGATCGCCACTCACTGCAAGCTCTGCCTCCCAGGTTCACGCCATTCTCTTGCCTCAGCCTCCTGAGTAGCTGGGACTACAGGTGCCTGCCACCACGCCCGGCTAATTTTTTGTATTTTTAGTAGAGACGGGGTTTCACCATGTTAGCCAGGATGGTCTGGATCTCCTGACCTGGTGATCCACCCGCCTCAGCTTCCCAAAGTGCTGGGATTACAGGTGTGAGCCACCGCACCTGGCCAAGCTACTTTATTCTTAAGAGCTGGAAAGTTAAAAACATTATTACATTTTAAACTGGCTGGCCATCTTCAACTTTTGTTCTTGTATTTGTTTTGAAATTCAAATAATCCCAGATAATGCAAACGATACTATATGTAAACCTAAAACTTCAGGTAGTTGAATCCAGTCCATTCATTTACAAAGCAAATAATCCCTGGGCATCTACGAGGTACTGACGCCGCACTGGACAGAGGCAGAGCAGGAGGCTGTTGTGATGGCGCGATGGTCTTCTGTTGGTTACCGCTCCCCAGTAGGGCAAGCTCTCGAAGAGAGGAGCTAACTTTTGCTCAGCTATTATGGCAGAGCTTGAGAACAGGATATAGTCAATAACACAGCATTGATGGATTTATCTGTGTCACTCAAGTATGGGTGTGCAAGGCCAGGTGCGGTGGCTCACGCTTGTAATCCCAGCACTTTGGGAGGCTGAGGCGGGCGGATCACGAGGTCAGGAGATCGAGACCACGGTGAAACCCCGTTTCTACTAAAAATACAAAAAATTAGCCAGGCGTGGTGGCGGGCGCCTGTAGTCCCAGCAACTCGGAGAGGCTGAGGCAGGAGAATGGCGTGAACCCGGGAGGCGGAGCTTGCAGTGAGCCGAGATTGCGCCACTGCACTCCAGCCTGGGCGACAGAGTGAGACTCCGTCTCAAAAAAAAAAAAAAAAAAAGTATGGGTGTGCAAAGGCCACGTAGGCAGAGAAATATGTCAGACACACAGAAAATAAATGCAGGCACCAGCACCACAGGCTCTAGAGTAAACTACCCAGGGATGAACCCAGCAACATCACTGATTACTTGAGGCCTGAGCGCTGAACTTCCTTAAACTTTAGTTTCCTTTTATGTAAAGTGGGCTCAATTATACTAAAAAGCCCAATGAATAACTATATAACCTTCATAATACCATCTTTTGGCATATTATCTATTAAATCTGAATTTGATCTCTACCTACTATATTCAAAACTGCCATAAGTCATAAAGAAAAATTCTGAACTGTATTATATATCACCCTATTTTGTAAGAAACAGTAGATCATTTTCACCCTCTCCTACTCTCCCACCAAATGCCCTCCAATAATTTAAAACCAAGTGCCTGTACATAAGATCACAAACGCACTGACTCAGCTTTGCCTGGAGTACATGTCGTATTATTAGTTATCCCATGCATCAAAATAGAGTGCAGAGACACTACTCTAAACAGTTGCCCAAATGGGTTTATCCTTTTGGTTGTTATTGTTGTGAGACACAGTCTCACTCTGTTGCCCAGGCTGAAGGGCAGTGGCGCAAACTCAGCTCACTGCAACCTCCACCTCCCAGGTTCAAGTTATTCTCCCACCTCAGCCTCTCAAGTAGCTGGGACTATAGGAGTGTGCCACCACACCCAGCTAATCTTCTTTTTTTGTTTTTTTGTTTTTGTATTTTTAGTAGAGATGAGTTTCACCACGTTGGCCAGGCTGGTCTCGAATTCCTGACCTCAAGTGATCGACCCACCTTGGCCTCCCAGAATATCAGGATTACAGGCATGAGCCAGTTGCCCAAATGGTTTGATTTCAGACTCTATTAAATACCCTAGCCTCGTGTCACAACCTCTCACAAATCCTATTTATTTGCTGATGTGTCTAATTCCTCTAGAAATAAGTCAAGCTTCCCAAACAGAATTACTGATAAGGTTTAAAACACAAGAGTTTGAGGAAGAACCATTTCCAAAGTTCCTGGGAAAGTTATTCAAACACAACATTCCCCACCAAAAAACTCATTTAAAATATAAACAAAATCAAAAAACATTCCATCCTTACCGAAAAAAGTCCAGAAAGTAAAAGGGAAGGAAAAAATAAAGAAAGCTGAGACAGGCACAAAGACAGGGTTCACAATACTCTAAGAGAGTTTTTTAAGTGAGATAAATATGACCTTTACAAGTAGATGACATTACTTACTTCATCAATGATGATATGTGTGAATTCCATCAAACTCTTGGCACTAACTATTTTCTGAAGCAGGACTCCAGTTGTCATATAAATTAGCCTGGTGTCCTCCGTTGCTATTTTCTCTAGCCCTACCTAAAATTGGAGAAGGAAAAAGGAAAGGAAAAGAGAGAAAAAAAAAGTTATATCCATTTTATTAATATAATGGAGGTAAGAAAGGGAATGAAAAATTATAGTATTTCGAAAGATACACAGGCTCCAAATTAAAAGTGACATTCTCAAGTCAATTATTTTCTTTTTTGGGGGGAGAGGGGCAGGGGTTGGCTCATCTAATCACACTGCTATAACATTTTTATGTTAAAACAACTGTGTATAAAGACATCCTCTAGATTACAGAGATATAATTAAAAAGATAAAATTATAAAAGCCATAAGCATGAGAATTCTCACTGCTTTCCTGTTCAACTGGAAAGAAATTACAATTTATTTTCAAGAAATTCTTTTTTTTTCGAGACAGAGTCTCACTTTGTCACCCAAGTTGGAGTGCAGTGGCAGGATCTCAGCTCACTGCAACCTCTGCCTCCCGGGTTCAAGCAATTCTCATACCCCAGCCTCCTGAGTAGCTGGAATCACAGGCATGTGCCATCACGCCTGGCTAATTTTTGTATTTTTAGTAGAGATGGGGTTTCACCATGTTGGCCAGGCTGGTCTCGAACTTCTGACCTCAAATGATACACCCGCCTCAGCCTCCCAAAGTGCTGGGATTATAGGCATCAGCCACCGTGCCCAGCCTAATTTTCAAGAAATTCTGTTTCACTGCTTTTTAAAATTATGCCACAGTTCTCTTCTATAAGCAACTGGTTTCTTTTTTTGTTTGTTTTTTGTTTTGAGACAGAGTCTCACTCTGTTGCTCAGGCTGGAGTGCAGTGGCGCAAGCTTGGCTCACTGCAACCTCTGCCTCCCGGGTTCAAGCAATTCTCCTGCCACAGCCTCCCGAGTAGCTGGGACTACAGGCATGCACCACCACACCCGGCTAATTTTTGTATTTTTAGTACAGACGGAGTTTCACCATGTTGGCCAGGCTGCTCTCAAACTCCCGACCTAATGTGATCCGCCTGCCTTGGCCTCCCAAAGTGCTGGGATTATAGGCATGAAACACCACTAATTTTCAGCAGAAAATGGTCACGTACTATCAACTTACACAGAAAAAAACTTAACAAAATTAAGGACTACAGAGATGGCTGGCTCTCTTAGTCCCTCCCTCCCTCCCAGTCTCACCTGGTAGCCCACCACACCCCCCAGGGTCCAGGCACGCTCTTTACTGATCCACCTGGCGATGCTGCTTGCCCCTATCTTCCGGGGCTGGGTGACCACAATGCTGCAGTAGGCAGAGTGCTGAACGTAGTGGTCCAAGATATACTGCGGGAGCTGAGTGCTTTTACCGCTTCCCGTGGCCCCATGGATAATCACCACGGAACTACTTTCTATCAAAGACACAACCTAGAAATTTAAAAAATTATTTCAAAATCAGCACAAAATGGCAATGTAAAGTATCACCTATATTAGGAAGTCTTTCAGGATTTATTGCTCTTTCATCTTAAAGTTTTGTTTTGTTTTGAGATGCAGTCTCGCTCTGTTGCCCGGCCTGGAGTGCAGTGGTGCAATCTCGGCTCACTGCAACCTCTGTCTCCTGAGTTCAAACAATTCTCATGCCTCAGCCTCTCAAGTAGCTGGGACTACAGGCATGTACCACCACACCCAGCTAATTTTTGTATTTCTTGTAGAGACAGGGTTTCTTTCACCATGTTGGCCAGGCTGGTCTTGAACTCCTGACCTCAAGTGATCCACCTGCCTCAGCCTCCCAAATTGCTGGGATTACAGGCGTGAGCCACCACGCCTGGCCTTAAAGTTATTAATTAACCATTCTGAACACAACACAAAAGAGCAAGGAGGCGACAAACGGTTGCCACTTAAATGCAACTCTACTACCTATTTAACAGTAATTAGTGGCTGGGCATGGTGGCTCACACCTGCAATCCCAGTACTCTGGGAGGCCAAGGCAGGCGGATCACGAGGTCAAGAGATCGAGACCATTCTAGCCAATATAGTGAAACCCTGTCTCTACTAAAAATACAAAAATTAGCTGGGCGTGGTAGCACATGCCTGTAGTCCCAGCTACTTGGGAGGTTGAAGCAGGAGAATTGCTTGAACCCAGGAGATAGAGGTTGCAGTGAGCCAAGATCATGCCACTGCACTCCAGCCTGGCGACAGAGCAAGGCTCCATCTCAAAACAAACAAACAAACAAACAAAAAACAAAACAAAAACAACAACAACAAAAAAAACAGTAACTAGTGATAGCTGTGGAAAAACCAGGCCAGGTTAACTCCAGCTTCCTGGGTCTCAACTGCTTCTGTAAAAATTAAAATGTAAAATTAGGTTTCTATGGCTCTTACCAAGTTTCTATTATTTTAACATTTTGTAATGAATCTGCAAATAATTCTACTGAACATGAAAAAAAGAGCTGTTACGACATTCAAGTGGTTTTAAAATGTCATCTTAAATTCTTCAGACATATTTTTTATCTATTAAATATCTGTTTATTTATTTTTAGACACAGGCTCTAGCTCTGTCACCCAGGCTGGAGTGCAGTGGCACAATCACAGCTCACTGCAGCTTTGACCTCCTAAGCTCAAGCCATCCTACCACCTCAGCATCCCAAGCCAGGACCACAGGCACATGCCACCATATTCCACTAATTTTGGGGGGTGTGTTTTGTAGAGATGAGGTCCTGCTATGTTGCCCAGCCTGGTCTGGAACTCCTGGCCTCAAGTGATCCTCCCACCTCCAGACATATTTGGAAACAAGTAACTTCCACTTTTGCACTTACAGATTATATGCAGCATTTTTTTTTTTTTTTTTTTTGAGACGGAGTCTCACTCTGTCGCCCAGGCAGGAGTGCAGTGGCGCAATCTCAGCTCACTGCAAGCTCCGCCTCCCGAGTTCACGCCATTCTCCTGCCTCAGCCTCTCCGAGTAGCTGGGATTACAGGCGCCCGCCACCACGCCCGGCTAATTTTTTGTATTTTTAGTAGAGACGGGGTTTCACCGTGGTCTCAATCTCCTGACCTCGTGATCCGCCCGCCTCGGCCTCCCAAAGTGCTGGGATTACAAGTGTGAGCCACCACGCCTGGCCTATATGCAGCATTTTTAAGACTCCACTCAAATTCCTCCTCCAGAACTCCCCAATCTCCACTCTAAACTTATTTAAGCTCTTATCCTTCTAACAATTGATACGGTCAGGGAATACAAATTAATTTGAATACTGGCCTCTAATTTTTAGTTGCATGATTTACTCTAAAGCAAAGTAAAAATTAAATTTGAAACATTTCTAGTTTTATCTATAACTCTTTTTGCCAGTTAATTAATAAAGGTTTCGATACGCTTACTTTTAACGATGCTTAATAACACGCATGTAATTAGGAACTTAATCATCCTACTGCTACATCTGCCTGGCATTGTTAATACAATGGTATGTCAATGATTGATTACATTAATCAACAGGCAGAGAAAGGGCCAACGCTGTAAAGAAAACCCAGTAGAAATGCTAGGGTATGTCATTTGCTTCAAAAAACATTTAGCAGTGAGTTTATTTAAACAAGAAGCTCTCCTGGGGAAGATGAAGTGTTTACTTACAGATATTTTGAGGAAGGAAAGACTAGATAAACTAAATGTTAGGAGATGTACTCAGGTGAAGACTAAATAAATTAAAGCACAGATCAAAAGAAAAGCCATTGATATGGTTACTACACAAAATCATCTCCAGGTAGGCCTGGGCACACCCTCCTCTTATCCACCACAGAAACTTGTACACCACAGAAGTGTTCACCTGGCAACTCGTAACTTTCAAATTAGAAACCAAAAGTATTGGGCCTCAGACATGTATTCAAACAGCAAAATTACAGTATAACAAAACAATTTTACCTCTTCCTTATATCGACTTATAGGCAAATCAGGGTATTTATAAGTTGTCCCTGGGATGCACGTCACACTGCTTAATTTAGCCAAAGATGGCCTTGGACCTGGATTAAGGCAAAACAAACAAATATAATGCCATTTCTTATCTGGAAAAAGATAACTCAATGTTCTATGTAATCTATATATACAGCATACACACACACACACACACACACACACACACACACACACACACACACTCAAATACAAAAATACATTTTCTACAGGCTAAAACTGCCATCAGGGCAATACCAAAGACATGGAACGAACATAGGTATCCATCAATGGTGGATTGGATAAAGAAAACATGGTACATATACACCATGGAATACTATGCAGCCATAAAAAAGAATGAAATCATGTCTTTTACAGCAAGCAACATGGATGCAGCTGGAGGCCATCTAAGCGAATTAACACAGAAACAGAAAACCAAGTATCAAATGTTCTCACAACTGGGAGCTAAACCTTGGGTACACACGAACATAAAGATGGGAACAACAGACACTAGGGACTCCAAGAAGAAGACGGAGAGAGGGGCAAGGGCTGAAAAATTTCCTATTGGGTACTATGTTCACCATACAGGTGATGGGATCAATGGAAGCCCAAACCTCAGCATCACCCAACACACCCTTGTAACAAACCTCAACATGTACCCCCGAATCTAAAATGAAAAGTTTAATTTCTTAAGAAACTTCCCTTAGCAGCCCACTATTAATCTTGTATAAAAGCAAACTGAGAACATTCTATCCCTCCATCACAGCCACCAACATTGCAAGCTCAGCACTACCTTCTAAAATAGGCCTGTAAAACATGCACTCATTGCTGATTCAGTGGTACCCAAACAGTTAAAAACTTTTCCTTGAAATTTCAACAGAATGCATCAATTTAAGTGTGCATTCCCTGCTACTAAAATACATCAGTGATAGCAATAAATAAATCAAACAATTTATGAAATACAGGTATCAGGAAAGCAGGCAACTTGTCTCTGCTCAGGATACATGATACAGAGCTCTGACCAGGCACACTTCTCTGCCCTCTTGTAAAAATATGCCCTGCTCTCTGGCTGCACTACAAATTCTAAACCTCTGGTCATCACTTGACAAACTGACAAATCATCAAAACGCACGGAAGACAAACTTTTGCTGGGAAATAAGTTTTACTTCCAAAATAAACTCTTAGCCAAATTTAGCACCACACTCATTCCCTTACCCCACGACTCACCTTCCCTTCCTATCAGCCCCTTGTTTCTGACCAGCATCTCCTGCTGTGTCACCCTCGGCCTTTCCTAATAAAACACACAACCAGGCTTCTCTCTTATTTTCCTACATCTTTTCCCTACATATATTCCCACTTTTCCTAATTGGTCTAATAATATGTAATTAAAATGTGGCTATTTTCCCACATTTGAATCAAAGTTATGTGGTCCCTGTTCTCAATTATATAAACAGAGGAGCCAGATCTGTCATACTTTCTCAAAGCAAAAATAGCTTCTTTGTGAGTATGTTCTTCCTAAAACATTAGTGACTCCTAACTCGGGAAAGCTGTCCTGCCAATATGGCTTTTTTTTTTTTCTTTTTTCTTTTTCTGGACAGAGTCTTGCTCTGTCCCCCAGGCTGGAGTGCAGTGGCGCGATCTCGGCTCACTGCAACCTCTGCCTCCTGGGTTCAAGCGATTCTCCTGCCTCAGCCTCCTGAGTAGCTGGGATTACAGATGCCCACCATCACACCCAGCTAATTTTTGTATTTTTAATAGAGATGGGGTTTCACCATGTTGGTCGGGCTGGTCTTGAACTCCTGATCTCGGCCTCCCAAATTGCTGGGATTACAGGCATGAGCCACCACGCCCAACCTATGGCTTTTTAATCTTCTAATCAGCCTAACTAGTGATTGCCAAGTTCACTAAAACAGGGATTTTCTTTCCATTATCGCGTCTCACTTTCCTTCCATTACTCTTCTCAGTGCTATGGTAATTACTGATGCCTTCTTTTTTTCCCAATTAATATACCTAGGCCTTCTTGAACATAATGAAAGAAGGGGAAGAGAATCCCCATGGCCCTTGTGAACTGGACTGAGAGAAAGAAGGCCCTGAACCCAGACACAGCAGACAGAGGGAGAGGCAAGTATTATAGTGAGGAACAGGGTGGGAGTAAGAAGCTGAGGAAGAGCTATTCAAAGGGGAAAGAAGGTGACAAAGATTCTTTCAGAAAGACGAAAAAGGCTGCAGCCACATTCGTTTTGCTAAAAGACTTCAAGCCCTGGCTCACATGCTGCTAAACAAGCCCTGTTACTTAGACAATATTGGCTTACATTACTTGATTACATGCATTTTGAAGACTGCTACTTAAAGACAGAAATTTTACGAGAAAAAATGCCAAAAGTCCTAACAGTACTGTCTATACTATAGCCCCTTCTCCATGTAACGCAAAACACAAGCTGACGTTTTTAGGTCACTGGCTGAAGCAGACCCAGCACAAATCAAGTCCTGCCTCCGCGTACACTGCCAAAGGGCAGACAGGAAACCAAACAGCAGAAATGTTCACAGCTGTATGGTTCTTGCATCTTTGCATCAGCAACAGAATAAGAAGGAAAACCATCATGGATAATTTAAGGCAAATCAACAAACTACATACAACAAAGCAAAAATCCAAAAATGGCATGAGAAACAGCTCAACCTTAAAATTGACTATTCTTATTTTCTTGCTGTCTCTTTATCCTACATGATTAACAACACAATATTTTACAGGAACTGGGGAAAACTGGAAGCCATAAAAATTACTAGTTCTCTTCACTAAGACCTATCACTATATCACCATAACCAAATATGAAATCTAACCAAAAAGTTCAGCACTTAGAGGTTCTAAACAGTATGTAAGGAATTTTAACTGGTAAGTATGTCAGCTCATATGGTGAACTTAAGACTTATCTTAACATCTACACACTATATATTACAGAAAATAATTTTAATTACTGCATTACTGATTTAACCATAAAATTAAATCTTCAAAATAGATAATTATATATGACTTCCTCCAAATATGGACTAGTATTCTGAATACAAAATTAACTTGAAGGAAGAATAATGTTTTCCTTTCAGTTATTAGACATTCCATATAGGCCATTCTCTTAAAACCAGAAGAAAAACTAAAAGGAGGATGAAAACAGCCACTAAATATATCACCACTTTTAAAAGGAGGCAGCACTGTGGAATTTAACTACAAGCTAAAGGCTCCATTCTAGGACAAATTCAAATTGTTGTGTGAAAGCAACAGAACCCTTCAGGAGTTGACAACCTAGAACCAGGCTCACACTGTTAGGAAAGATTTCATTTATCAATGCAAATAAATCTCAGTTTTTAAAAAATGATTAATCTTTAACCATGTAAAACGATTCTAATATAATCGATAGAAATTCACTGAATGGGTGTCCTTGGATTTCTATTTAGAAATAATTTTTAATACTTATAAGTGAAATAACACCTGTATCAGACCAAAAGCAAAAGTGTTTTGAATCAAATTATTTTATAACTGGATATAACAAAATGTTCATGCTGAAACCTGTGGCACTGGACTGGAATTAGAGGCATCAGTGTAATCTCATGGTTTTAATAGAAACAGACATAGAAATAGCTTTGTGTCTGTGTGTGTGTGACCTTACTTACGATAACCTGACCTTACTTCTTCAATGCTCCAGAGGCACTTCAACACTTCGAAACATTTAGCAGACATGATGGTGACATGTTTATAGTCCCAGCTATTCAGGAAGCTGAGGCTGGAGAATCACTTGAGCCTAGGAGTTCAAGGCCTGCCTGGGCAACATAGCAAGACCTCATCTCAAGGAAAAAAAAGTGGACAGCACCTCTCTGCCTCCTGTGGCCTCCTCCCTCACCCTGTGTCCAAGGCATCACCAATTCCTGTCCGGTTTGTCCTTCAACTGGCTCTCTTCCTCCACTGCCATCCTCTGTCAAAGACACCATCAAGTCTCACCTGGACTAGGACAATGCCTCCAGTTCTCCTCAGGTCCACTCTGGCCCCCTCCAATCAATTCTCAAAAATATGACCAAAGCATTTCTTGTAAAACACAAATCTAAACACATGACACCCCCTTCCTCCCTTCACAGTCATCCCAAAAAAAGTATGGAAACTTTCATAGCTTCCCACTGCTCTGAGTATTAAGACCAAGACTCTTCGTTACAGCCCACAGGCCCTATTACTAGTCTTGCCTATCTCATCCAACCTCATCCAACACAAGTGTGTTAGTTTTTTACTGCTGCTGTCACGTTTTACCTCAAACTTAGTGGCTTAAAACATGCATTTATTCTCTTACAGTTCTGGAAGCAGAGGTTCAAAAGATGAGAAGGACAAGGTGTTGGCATGGCTGCTGGATCCTTCCAGAGGCTCTGTGAGGAAGAATCTATTCCCTTGCCTTATCAGCCTGGAGAAGCTGCCTGCATTGGCTCATGGCCTCTTCCTTGTATCACTCCAACGTATGGCTTCTGTTGTCACATCTACTACTGACTGATCTTCCTGCTTCCCTCTAGGAAAAACCCTGTGATGATATTGGGCCCACCTGGAAAATCTTCCCATCTCAAGATCCTTAACTTGTATCTGCAAAGACCCCTTTACCATGCAGGTGACATATTCACAGGTCCTGGGGATTAGAATATGGACCTCTTTAGGAGGCTATTAGCCTCTAGCTGCCTCTGCCCAGCCCTCCCACACCCACTGTCTATTCCCTAGCAGCGCTGGCCCTCTTTCAGGGCTGGACTACCAGGCTTCCTCCCAGCACAAGGCCTCCGCACCCCCTGCACCCCCACACTGCCTCAGTAAGGTCCACTCATCCTTCAGATCTAAGCTCAACTGCTACTTTCCTGACACCACAGCCCAAGTCAAATCCTTGTTTTACGCCCCCATAGAGCTGGCTTTCAGATAACATATTTCCAAAAAGCATTTATTTGTGTAACTGGATGACTAAATGATCATCTCCATAATGATCAGAGATGATCAGAGTTAAAGTCTTTTTTACTTGTCATATTCTCACTGTCTCATACAGCCCCTGGAACACACCTTGATAAATGTCAGTGGCTAAGTAGCCAAAACTTCCCTAAGTAGCCAAAGCCATAGTTGATCCGACTGCCCAGAGAAAAGCCCCAAATATATTATGATACCATGCATAAAGAAAGCAAAGAGTTTCACATATGAACTTAAAAGAATGAGAACAGACACTGAGTTACAGGCATTCACTTGTAATCTAGCTAGTCCTAAAGAGTGGTAATCCATCCGGCATGCTACAGGCCCAGCATGCAGGGTGTGCCAGGCTCCTGCCTGTGCCCCCGGGCCAGTACATGACTGTGACAAGAAGGATCACATCACACAGAGTCATCTATAAACTAACTAATGTGCTTTCCAAACAGAAGTATTAGATGATGGCTCTCTTTCCACAATAACACATATGGCTACTTCATACCTCCAAAGCTGCACAGTACTCTTCCTTTGTACAAAAGACCAAAGTCACCAACCCTCTGTTCACTGGCATGTAAGAGATTCTTAAAGACTTCCCATAGATTAAGTAACAATTCAATAAACATTCTTATACGTACAACTTTGTATTTTTCTTAGCATAAGTAGAAATTGGACCAGAGATAACATACATTGTGAATGCTCACTTCCGTTAATACACTGGGTTGTTCAGACAAATCTCCTTCCTGAGGTCAACTAAAGATGTTAGATGAAATACACAAACCTCTCCTTAAAAGCACCGAAGGGCTGATGAAATAGCAAGGAGACATCAGGCCAAAGCCTGTGATGAGGCAAGAACACAGAAAGGGAGGCAAAGAATCAAAGGCTGCTTTTACCTTAAGGTGACAGATCTAGCAGAAATTAACCAGAATAGAGCCCAGTGACCAAAAAAATGAAAAACACAAAACTAAATGAAAGAGTGGGCCATAGATGATGGCTCAGAATTTTCCTGGACTAATTAAAAGATACCAATTGGTATAGTCAAGAAGCCCAAATCAATCCCAAGAATGATAAGGATTAATCTACTATTATGTATCGACTGTATTTCATACTTTTTAAAAGGCTAAAAAAGAAAGTGTTACTTGAACCCACACTTGTGCCCAACTCTGAGCACACTAATATGCAGGATGGCAGGACAGGAGGCAGAGCTTCTCAACTGAACTAGCAGAAATCTATGACAGATAACCTCTCATAAAGCAAAAAAAATCAAAAGATAACTTCTATCATATGAATAAGGCCTGGTGCTAGTAAGATAATTTGCTCAGAAAAAAATTTCATACTCATAGAAAGTAACTAACTGTGTGAACTCTGAACAGTTGTACTCTTGGGAACTGGGAATTTAAGAAGGACCTTTTACTTTTTTATTTTATACATTTCTGCATTGTTTAAAATTTCATTTTAATATCTTAATTGTAAAAAAAGTAGTTTTAATTAATGGCAAGGTAAGAGACCATTATTAGTCTTCCAAAGAACAGACTATTTAAGATGATCTCGGCTCACTGCAACCTCCGCCTCCCAGTTCAAGCGATTCTCTTGCCTCAGCCTCTCGAGTAGCTGGGACTACAGGCATGCACCACCATGCTCGGCTAATTTTTGTATTCGCCACTATATTTTTTAAAAGCTTCTAATAATTTTTTTTTTTTTTGAGACAGAGTCTCACTCTGTTGCCAGGCTGGAATGCAGTGGCACAATCTTGGCTCACTGTAATCTCTGCCTCCCAGGTTCAAGTGATTCTCCTGCCTCAGCCTCCCATGTAGCTGAGATTACAGGCACACGCCACCACACCCAGCTAATTTTTGTATTTTTAGTAAAGACAAGGTTTCACCCTGTTGGTCAGAATGGTCTCAATCTCCTGACCTCATGATCCACCCGCCTTGGCCTCCCAAAGTGCTGGGATTACAGGCATGAGCCACTGCGCCTGGCCTAATAATTTTATATATATATATATATATATATATATATATATATATATATATATATATATTTTTTTTTTTTTTAGAGAGAAGGTCTCCCTATGTTGCCCAAGATGAACTTGAACTCCTAGCCTCAAGTGACCCTCTCACCTCAGCCTCCCGAGTAGCTGGGATTACAGATGTACACCACCACATCCAGCTAGTTTTTTTATTTTTTGTAGAGACAGTGTCACCATGTTGCCCAGGCTAGTGTTAAATTCCTGGCCTTAAGTGATCCTCCCACCTCAGCCTCCTGAGTAGCTGGAATTACAGACATGCACTATGAACCTAGTATTTTAGCATGTGAACCACTCATGCATCCTATCTAAAACATTTAAAGAGACTTGTTTACCTGGCCCACTGGTTGGTTGGACACTGCGACACACATTAAGCTCTTGTGCTTCGAGCTGTCTGTATTTGTTAATATACTCTACTTCTGAGCTCCTTTGGCTGAGTGACCTGAAAAGAATAGTAAAAGTTAGTATACTATTTCCAAAAAGCCAAGAAACCCTTGTGTACTAGAGAAGTTTTTCACATTAAGTCATGGGAAAAAATGCAAATAGTCAATAAACAAATGAATATACACTCAAACTCAGTTACCAGGCAGATGCAAATTAAAACAATGACAAACCATTTTTTCACCCATCAAATTGGCAAAAAGAGCAAATATTTTCAGAATATTTATGAGGAGAGATACATTTATGGTAAATGGGTATGACCACTTATTCTGAAGGGTAGTTTGCAGTATCATTTTTTTGAGGCGAGGTCTCTCTCTGTCACGCAGGCTAGAGTACAGTGCTGTGATCATAGCTCACTGTAATCTCAACCTCCTAAGTTCAAGCAATCCTCCCACCTCAGCCTCCTGAGTAGCTGAAATCAGCTAATTAAAACTTAAAACAGCCAGGCATGGTGGTTCACACCTGTAATCCCAGCACTTTGGGAGGCCAAGGCGGCTGGATCACTTTGTGCTCAGAAGTTCAAGACCAGCCTGGGCAACATGGTGAAACCCCATCTCTGCAAAAAATATAGAAATGAGCCGGGTGTGGGCTCATGCCTGTGGTCCCAGCTACTCAGCAGGCTGGGGCTGGAGGATCCCTTGAGTCAAGAAGTGGAGGCTGCAGTGAGCCAAGATCATGCCACTGCACTCCAGCCTAGGCAACAAAGCAAGACCCTGTTTCAAAAAAAAATAAACAGGCTAGGCACAGTGGCTCACGCCTGTAATCCCAGCACTTTGGGAGGCCAAGGCGGGCGGATCACTTGAGGTCAGGAGTTCAAGACCAGCCTGGCCAACATGGTGAAACCCTGTCTCTACTAAAAATACAAAAATTAGCTGGGCGTGGTGGCAGGTCCCTGTAATCCCAGCTACTCGAGAGGCTAAGGTAGCAGAATCACTTAAACCCAGGAGGCGGAGGTTGCAGTGAGCCAGAATGGTGCCACTGCACTCCAGCCTGGGCAACAGAGCCACATTCCATCTCAAAAAAAAATAAATAAAAACTAAACACTAACCAAAACTTAAAACACACGTCTCCTACAATCCAACTTTTCCTCAGAATCTTTGTTAAACATCAGCACATGTAAACGAAGCACGTGCAAAGACATGCATGGAAACATTCATTTGTTTAGCAAATATTACTGAACATCTACTGCACCAAAGGCACTGTCTCCAACACTAAAGATACAGCAGGAAACAAAACAAAGTCCTTGCCTGCATGAAACCACCATTCTTGTGGAGGAGACATAATAGATACGTAAGATGCTGATTAGAGATGTGGACAAAATTAAAATCGGGTGATGCTATTAAGGATTCCAGGGAGGAAGGGTATATTTTCATAATATTTGTAATAATTAAAACCTGAAAAACATGTTCAACAGGGGAAAAGCTAAAACAATGGCATACCTTAGTTAATGTGTATCATTTTTAAAGTGTCATGGCTCTATTCATGCCAATAGATAAACATGTCCAGAATATTAAGTGAAAAAAGGCAATTGTGATATGTATTATACACTATCAACTATGTTTTCCTCATTAGTGTCTAGTTTAAATGCACTGTTGCCAAAGAGACTATATGATACTGATTCTTGAAATTGAGACAAACTTTATGTAATGGTTAATTTTAAGTCAACTTGACCGGGCCAAGGGATGCCCAGATAGCTGGTAAAACATTTTTTTCTGGCTGTGTCAGGGTGTTTCAGGAAAAGGTTAGCATTTGAATCAGTAGGCTGAGTAAAGAAGACCTGCCTCAGTAACGTGGATGGGCATTACCGAATCCACTGAGAGCCCACCCAGGCAGAACAAAAAGGATAAGGAAGGGTAAATACTCTCTTTTTGAACTGGGACATCCAGTCTCTCCTGCCCTGGGACACTAGAGTTCCTGATTCTCAGACCCTCAGACTCCGAGATTCACACCAGCAGTCTCCCATGCCAGGTTCTCAGGCTTTGTCTTGGACTGGGAGTTACAGCATCAGTTACCCTGGTTCCCAGGCCTTCAAATTCAGACTGAATTTCACCACTGACTTTCCTTCTTCTCCAGCTTGCAGAAGGTATATAGTGAGACATCTCAGCCTCCATAATCACGTGCGCCAAGTATCATCACCAACCTCCCCCTCTTACAGATCTATATATATCTTATTAGTCCTGTTTCTCTGGAGAATCCTGTCTAATACACTTTAATAAAATGCTGTTTGCATCAAAGCCAACTTTTGCCTGTTCCAAAATATCAGCATTCCTCTGGTTACTGTTTGCCTGACATTTACTCATTAATTCACTCAACAATAACAGTGTACCAGGTGCAGCTGAGAGAGCCAAGATGCCTGGGTGGCTCCCACAGGAGGGGGCGGCAAGAGGATGATGAGAAATGGAGGGTAGGGAGCAGAAGGGTATGGAGAAGAGCTGGAAGTACCAGGGAGGAGCTGGGAGTAATTATAAAGATTGTGGCTTTTGTTCTGAGTAAGATGGGTTTTGAGCAGAGAGAGAAATAACAATATCTGACTTTTAGTTTAACAGCATGGCTCTGACTAGGTGAAGGGGAGCAGGTGATCATCTGAAAGAAAACATTTGCAGCAAAACTTTAATTCCTGGCTGGGCACGGTGGCTCACGCCTGTAATCCTAGCACTTTGGGAGGTCGAGGCGGTGGATCACCTGAGGTCAGGAGTTTGAGACCAGCCTGGCTAACATGGTGAAACCTCATCTCTACTAAAAATACAAAAATTAGCCCGACGTGGTGGCGAGCGCATGTAATCCCAGCTACTCAGAAGGCTGAGGCAGGAGAATTGCTTGAAACCTGGAGGCAGAGGTTGCAGTAAGCCAAGATTGCACCACTGCACTCCAGCCTGGGCGACAGAGTGAGACTCTGTCTTAAAAAAAAAAAAAAAAAGAATTCCTATAAATAACTAAGATAAGAAATGTGACTTTTAACTTTAAAAGGTAAATGCAGTAGTATTTTAATTAAAATACAGAATAAAAGAAATTCAATATCAGTTTCTCCTTAAATATTAACTGCATGTTTTTCAATCTTTTTATTGTGGCAAATATATATAACATAAGGCCGGGCACCGTGGCTCACACCTGTAATCCCAGCACTTTGGGAGGCCGAAGTGGGTGTATCACAAGGTCAGGAGATCAAGACCATCCTGGCCAACACGGTGAAACCCCATCTCTACTAAAAATACAAAAAATTAGCCGGGTGTGATGGCAGGTGCCTGTAGTCCCAGCTACTTGGGAAGCTGAGGCAGGAGAATGGCGTGAACCTGGGAGGTGGAGCTTGCAGTGAGCCGAGATCGCGCCACTGCACTCCAGCCTGGGTGAAAGAGCAAGACTCTGTTTCAAAAAAAAAAAAAAAATATATATATATATACACACACACACACATACATACATATATACACATATATATACACGTATATACATATATATATGTGTACATATATATAACATAAAACTTACCATCTTAACTACTTTTTTTAGAAACATTTCCTTTTATGGCTGGGCATGGTGGCTCACACCTGTAATCCCAGCACTTTGGGAGGCTGAGGCGGGCAGATCGCAAGGTCAGGAGATCGAGACCACCCTGGCTAATAAGGTGAAACCCCGTTTCTACTAAAAATACAAAAAAAATCAGCATGGTGGTGGGCGCCTGTGGTCCCAGCTACTCGGGAGGCTGAGGCAGGAGAACGGTGTGAACTCGGGAGGCGGAGCTTGCCATGAGCCGAGATCACGCCACTGCACTCCAGCCTAGGTGACAGAGCAAGACTCCGTCTCAAAAAAAAAAAGAAAAGAAAAAATAAAAAGAAAGAAATATTTCAGTTTATTTAAATTGTGAAGTAGAATATAAAACTGAATTTGTAGCTAGTACCAGAGAATGGACTTAACTGGTGTTTAGTGAGAACAGCTGCTACACAAGATCCCAAGAGACTTACAGGAAAGGGGCAAAGCCCTAATGTTAAGCAAATAAAATGTTTCACACAGATTATACAAAAATTTATACTTCATTTCCCTTTTTTGATATTTAGAAAGCGCAGATTTAACAAAAGGTAGCCATATCCTTTCTATGTACAATGCCAATTATAATTACGCAAACAAAACTGTCAGTGTGTTATCCAGAAGTCCCAGTGTTTAGCTCTCAAACCTTAAGTCATGGAATTGAGTAAGAATTAAAGGGGGTTAAAATAAAAAAGCTAATGCCACATTCCAGATAAAGGGAAGCAACAAATACATTAATCTAACAACAGTAGGTTTAACCTGAACTTTTCAAAAAGCTTAACATCATTTTTTTAGTGGAAAATTAGGGATTATTTGGCAATGCTGCTTTTTACTAGTAGTAAACAATGATAAAGTCAAGTGCAGGAACAACCTAACAACCAGTGAGGCATATAAAATTGTGTTTAGGGCACTCTCTGAAAAATTCATGGATTTTCTTTTTTTGTTTGTTTTTCTAACAAGGAAAGATCTTTATTTGGGAATAAAGCATTGCAATGGAAATTACACATACCACAGTAAATTATTTGTGTATTCAGGGAAGTAAAGAAAGATAAAGGTTTTTAACGGAAAAAATGAGGAGTACAAAATTGTTTTAAAATAATTATCCTTGGCTACAAAGATCAAAAACAGGGTGATGCTAGTCTGAAGCTGGTCAAGCAGTGGCTGGGCAGATGTCCTTGGAGAAATATTTTTTGAGAAAGGTTGTGATGGCCTTTGTGCAAGGTTGTGGGTTTTGTAGAGTCTTTTTTGTTATAAAACATACAAGTGTGAGACTCCTCTCTTCATGGCCTTCCCTGGCTCTGTTTGTCAGGGTTTTAACATTAATGACTCCATTTTGACTCCGAAAACTTTCACACATGCAGTTTTTGCTAAGCGTTTGATGAGCAAATAGATGAGGTACAATATTTTATTCACATAGTGTATCTGTTCCATTATTTACTAGACTGAACCTCTAACATTCTCTCTAACCTCCCATGATCAAATGTCACATTTCCATATCCTTCCATAATGCAGACTTCCAAGTCCTAGACCTGGGGTCATCTTCCTGTGTTCTTCATAAGAAGATTAGTTTCTAAATTCAAGATTAAATTGCTCAGCACAATAATTGACAAAGAAAATACCTCCTAGAACCAAATGCATAGTTTAATCATTGTGGTGGAAGAAGGGACATTTATTTGATTATGAAATAGAAACCCGCCGGGTGTGGTGACTCATGCCTGTAATCCCAGCACTTTGGGAGGCTGAGGCAGGCGGATCACCCAAGGTCGGGAGTTCAAGACCAGCCTAACCAACATGGAGAAACCCCGTATCTACTAAAAATAACAAAATTAGCCAGGCCTGGTGGCACATGCCTGTAATCCCAGCTACTAGGGAGGCTGAGGCAGGAGAATTGCTTGAACCTGGGAGGTGGAGGTTGCGGTGAGCCGAGATCACACCACGACACTCCAGCCTGGGCAACAAGAGCGAAACTCCATCAAAAGAAAAAAAAAGGGAAGGAAGGAAAGAAGGAAGGGAGGGGAGGGGAGGGGAGGGGAGGGGAGGGGAGGGGAGGGACTGATTTGTTTAAATTGGCAAAGCCAGCCGGGCATGGTGGCTCATGCCTGTAATCCCAGCACTTTGGGAGGATGAGGCGGGCAGATCACCTGAGGTCGGGAGTTCGAGACCAAAATGGTGAAACCCCGTCTCTACTAAAAATACAAAAATTAGCCAGGTGCAGTGGCGGACGCCTATAATCCCAGCTACTCGGGAGGCTGAGGCAGGAGAATCACTTGAACCCGGGAGGCGGAGGTTGCAGTGAGCCGAGATCCTACCATGGCACTCCAGCATGGGCGACAGAGTGAGACCGTTTCAAAAATAAAATAAATTGGCAAAGCCAGCATTGTTTAGAGCTTCTGTGTCTTCATGAGTCATAACCTTCAAAGTTATTGTTGCAATCACAAATATATGAGGTTGACCATCATGTTATGCATATTGCACGACTCTCTGGGTGTCATAACCAGAAGTAGTAAGAACATACATGAAATTGTTTATAATCAGAGGTCAAAGTAGAACTAAAACCAGGACCTGAACTGACTATATTTTGGATTCTTTTTGTTTGGAGGATTTACTCCCCTGAAAAACACTTCAATCTGCCAACTTCCTTTTTTTTTTTTGAGACGGAGTCTCGCTCTGTCGCCCAGGCTGGAGTGCAGTGGCGCAATCTCGGCTCACTGCAAGCTCCGCCTCCTGGGTTCACGCCATTCTCCTGCCTCAGCCTCTCCGAGTAGCTGGGACTACAGGCGCCCGCCACCAGGCCCGGCTAATTTTTTTGTATTTTTAGTAGAGACGGGGTTTCACCGTGGTCTCGATCTCCTGACCTCGTGATCCGCCCGCCTCGGCCTCCCAAAGTGCTGGGATTACAAGCGTGAGCCACCGCGCCCGGCCTAATCTGCCAACTTCTACAAAGAATTCTTCTACTAGCAAAATGAATTACACATTGCAAGACATCATCATATAATCTCATCTAGACCCCTGCTTCATGGATTTTCACAGCAGATACATCCCTATGTTGTTTGCTTATGTGAGCCAAGAGGTCATTAAAATGCTATTCACGACACAGAAAGACTTCTCAATGGAAGCTGCTGTCCTAAACTTAGCCTCTGCTAGAAATGAACCATGCTACTCACAATTCTTTCAGCAAAGGTACCCTCCATCTTAACTATTTTTAAGTGTACAGTTCAGCGGTATTAAATACATTCATGTTATGCAACCTTCACCACCGTCCATCTCCAGAAATCTTCATCTTGTAAAACCATCTCTGCATCCACTAAACAGTAACTCCTCATTTCCCTCTATTCCTAGCCACCAACAAATACCACTCTACTTTCTGGCCCTATGATATTGACTCCTTTAGGGAATCTCATATAAGTGGAATCACAGAGTATTTGTCCTTTCAAGGATTTTTTTTTTTTGAGATGGAGTCTCACTCTGTCACAGGGTCTTGCTCTGTTGCCCAAGCTGGAGTGCAGTGGTGCAATTATAGCTCACTGCAGCCTTAAACTTCTGGGCTCATGCAATCCTCCCATCTCAGCCTCCCAAGCAGATGGAACTACAGGCACACTCCATAGTGCCTGGCTAAAGTATCTGTCCTTTTGTGACTGGCTTATTTAGCATAATGTCCTCAAGGTTCATCTATGTCAGAGTGTACGTCAGAATTTTCTTCCTTTTTAAGACTGAGTAATACTCCTTTGTATGGATATGGACACTCAGGTTGCTTCCATGTTTTAGCTATTGTGAATAATGATGTTATGAACACAGGTGTACAAACATCTCTTCAAGGTCTTCCTTTAAACTTTTCTGGGTATATACCCAAAAGTGAAATTGCTGGATCATATAGTAATTCTATTTTTAATTTTTTGAAGATCCACCATACTGTTTTCCACAGCAGCCCCACCATTTTACATTCTCACCAACAGTACACAAGGGTTCCAATTTCTCCACATCCTCGCCAACTCCTGTTTTGCTGATTTTGAATTAACTTTTTTGCCGGGTGCAATGACTCATGCCTATACTCCCAGCACTTTGGGAGGTGAAGGTGGGAGGATCACTTGAAACCAGGAGTTCAAGACCAGCCTGAGCAACATAGTAAGACCCTATCTCTACAAAAAATAAAAAAAATAGCAGGCACACTGCTGCACACCTATAGTCTCAACTACTTGGAAGGCTGAGGCAGAAGGATCCCTTCAGCCTAGGAGGTCGAGACTGCAGTGAGCTATGATTGCACCACTGCACTCCAGCCTAGGCAACAGAGCAAGGCCCCCCCCCCTTAAAAAAATAAAAATGTCTTTTTTCTTGTTGCATTTTGGGAAATCTCTATACATTCTATGTATTAATCCCTTTTCAGATACATGATTTGCAAATATTTCTCCATCTTGTGAGCTGCCTTTTTACTGCTGAGTTTTTTGATATACAAATCTTTCATCAAGTCCAATTTGTCTTTCTTCTTTTGTTGCCTCTGCCTTTGGTGTCATATCCAAGAAATTATTGCCAGATACAATGTGAAGTTTGTGGCCTCAGTTTTCCCCTAAGGGTTTTGCAGTTTTAGGTCTTACTTTTGAGCTTTAATCCATTTTAACTTAATTTTTGTATATGGTGTAAAGTAATAATCCAACTTCATTTTTTTGCCTGTGGATTTCCACTATTCTCAGCATCATTTGTTGAAAAGACTGTCCTGGCCAGGCACGGTGGCTCATGCCTGTAATTCCAGCACTTTGGGAGGCCAAGGCGGGTAGATCACGAGGTCAGGAGATCAAAACCATCCTGGCAAACACGGTGAAACCCCATCTCTACTAAAAATACAAAAAAATTAGCCGGGCATGGTGGTGGGTGCCTGTAGTCCCAGCTACTTGAGAGGCTGAGGTGGGAGAATCTCTTGAACCCAGGAGGCTGAGGCTGCAGTGAGCTGTGACCATGCCACTGCACTCTAGCCTAGGTGACAGAGCGAGACTCCATCTAAAAAAAAAAAAAAAAAAAAAAAAAGACTGTCCTTTTCCTCTTAATTGGTGTTGGCACCCTTACTGAAAATCATTGACCATGTATGTGAGGGTTTATTTATTTCTGGGCTCTCTACTCCATTGGTCTATGTGTCTTTATGCCAATACCATACTGTTTTGATTATTGTAGCTTTGTAGTAATTTAAAATCAGGAAATGTGAGTCTTCCAGCTTTGTACTTCTTTTTCAAGATTGTTTTGACTATTCAGGGTTCCTTGACATTCCATATGAATTTCAGGATGGATTTTTCTATTTATGAAAAAAAAGTCATTAGGATTTTGGCAGAGATTGCATTGAATCTGTAGATCACGTTGTGTGGTACTGACATTTTAACAATATTGTCTTCCAATCCATGAATAGAGGATGCACTTCCATTTATTTATGTTTTTAATTTCTTTCAGCAATGTTTTGCACTTCTCATTGTCCAGATTTTCACTTCTTTGGTTAATCCCTGAGTATTTTTTTCTTTTTGATGCTATTACCAATAGAATAGTTTTGTAATTTCTTTTTTAGGTTGTTCATTGTTAGGGTATAGAAATGAGACTGAATTTTGTGTGTTAACTTTGTAGACTGCTACTTTGCTGAATTCAATTACTAGTTCTGACAGGTTTTTGTGGAATCTTTAGGGTTTTCTACATATAAAATTATAACATCCGCAAACAGAGATAACGTTACTTCTTCCTTTCCAACTTGGATGCATTTTATTTCTTAATCTTCCTTAATTGCTCTGGCTAGAAATTCTAGTACTAAGTTAAGTAAAAGTGGTGAAAGGAGGCAACCTCACCTTGTTCCTGATCTTAGAGGAAAAGCTTTCAACCTTTCATTGAGTATGATGTTAGTCGTAGGCTTTTCATATACGGCTTTTATTATGCTAGTAGTTTCCTTCTATTCCTAGTTTGTTGAGTGTTTTTAATATGAACAACTCCACAGAAATGTACTTTTTACCTTAAGAAAAATGAACCAATAACCCACAACTTTTAATTCAGTAGCAAAATGAATTAAAAACAGCCTGGGCACAGTGGCTCATGCCTATAATCCCAGCACACTGGGAGGCTGAGGTGGGAGGATTGCTTGTTGCCCAGGAGTTCAGGACCAGCCTGGGCAACATGGCGAGTGAGACCCAGTCTCTACCAAACATTTAAAAATTAGTCAGGCACAGGCCGGGCACGGTGGCTCACGCTTGTAATCCCAGCACTTTGGGAGGCCGAGGCAGGCGGATCACGAGGTCAGGAGATCGAGACCACGGTGAAACCCTGTCTCTACTAAAAATACAAAAAATTAGCCGGGCGTGGTGGCGGGTGCCTGTAGTCCCAGCTACTCGGAGAGGCTGCGGCAGGAGAATAGCGTGAACCCGGGAGGCGGAGCTTGCAGTGAGCCGAGATTGCACCACTGCACTCCAGCCTGGGCGACAGAGCGAGACTCCGTCTCAAAAAAAAAAAAAAAAATTAGTCAGGCATGGTGGCACGTGCCTGTAGTCCCAGCTACTTGAAAGGCTGAGGTGGGAGAATCTCTTGAGCCCAGGAGGCTGAGGCTGCAGTGAGCTGTGACCATGCCACTGTACTCTAGCCTAGGTGACAGAGCAATACCTTGTCTCAAAAAAAGAAAAAAAAAAGATATGAGTCTTCCCACAATGAAAAATCCTTCTTTGATTGCAATCGAGTGCTGCTGAATACTATATAAAGCAGCCCTGATTGTAATATATAAAAAGTTATGCCTGGCTCCTTAGCTTGCTTTTCAAGGTTCCAAAATTTTGTCTTTCTAAACTTTTCTCTTTTTACGTACTTCCTTACAGATCTTAAAATTTTACATAGACACATATATTATGCATGATATGGTCCTATTTCATTTTAAGTCTTAAAAAATTTAATACTTAGCTAACAAGGTGTAAACTAGAAAACTATGACAATGACCAAAAAGCAAAGGACCTAATAGCTTAAGCTTTATGTCGTCCACACAACATATCCTAGTACGTTTGCAATTCATCAGAAACAATACATTTATTCAACTCATTATAATGTAAGATAAATACAATCCAAGATACTTCCTTACCTTTACTTACAAATATTTATGTTCTCTATCTACACAGTAGTAGAAGAAATACTGTAATCAGAGAATTATTTGGGTCTCTACTTCAATCTGATAATCTCAGGAGACAGGACAAAATAAAATTTGTAAGGCAAGTAGCACACACTAAGTACTAGAAAAATTGGTTTACACAATTAAGTTCAAAGGAAGGTATACTCGATGTGAGTTAAGGTGGTAAGAAAAGTTCTGAAAAGGTCTTTGGTAATGGTTTCAATGGCAAGACAGGTGTCAAACAAGTAAGTGGAGAAGGAAGACTGCCTTCAAGAAGCTCTTCCAGTGGCTAGCTCATTGATCTCTAAATCTCTGTTAAAAGGACACCCCCTACCCAAAAAGGTCTTCTCTGACCTTCAGTTCTAAGTGGGAGAAGTGTTTCAAGTATATTAATAGATTATGACCATCTATAATTACCTTACTGGATGATTTGTGTACTTACAATTGTCTTCACATTTGGAGGCTTGCTCCTTGGGAGTAGGAACTAGATCTGTCTTGTTCACTGCTACACCCCAGCCCCTAACTATCCAGGCCCTGGCAGACAGTCAACAGATATCTGTTAAGTGACTGAAAGTCAGCAATTACAGTAGAGGACAGAGCAGGATCTAACTGGAAAGCATTAGGAAAAAGGGAAAAGAAGCCGGGCGCGGTGGCTCACGCCTGTAATCCCAGCACTTTGGGAGGCCAAGGCAGGCAGATCACTTGAGGTCAGGAGTTCAAGACCAGCTGGCCAACATGGCAAAACCCCATCTCTACTAAAAATACAAAAATTAGCTGGGTGTGGTGGCACACGCCTGTAATCCCAGCTACGAGGGAGGCTGAGGCACAACAATCACTTGAACTCAGGAGGCAGAGGTTGCAGTGAGCCGAGATCACGCCACTGCACTCCAGCCTGGGCGACAGAGCAAGACTACATCTCAAAAAAAAAAAGGTGGTGGGGGGGTAGAGAGAGAACAGGAACACAGACCAAACCAGTCTTTCTATAAGTTTAACACTGAAGATAAATAAAATCAGAGTTCAAAGGAAAAGCAGGGCCAAGGAAGATGTTCACGTTGACCCTCAGGTTGAAGGAAAAAATGAGTTGGTATTTGAGCTGGTCCACGAAAAAGAGAATTACTATGTGGATACATGAAAAACACAAAGAAGCAGCTTTTCAGAAAAGAAAAAACAGTTGAACCAAAGCTGAAGGATCAGAAGTAAGCACGGCAAGTGTCAGGGGGCAATGTGGCCTGGCTGAAACAAAAGGTGTGCTCTGGGGTCGAGCAAGAAAGCAAGCCAGGTAAGGAGGGATAATGTAAGACTGCAGAGGGCCTTGAAGGAGGGATAATGTAAGACTGCAGAGGGCCTTGAACAGAAATTTGGCTTAAGTTCCATATCCAATATGTTCTGATATTTTTGTTACCATTTCAGAGGAAAAAAATTATGCAGTAACAAGGAGGTTATTCAAAGGAGTATGCAGCAAGATTCGCTGTAATTTTAGTATAAAATTTGGTAGGACACTTCTGACATGATAAACTTTACTCCTTTCCTTCTCCTACCAGTATATGCAATGTAACGTGAAAACCTTCTAGTTGACAATAATGAATCCTGACATCTGGCTTTTTCTAACATAGAAGCAATAGGAGCCGCAGGATGACCACACACGTCACTCTTGACCATGCATGACATGCAAGTCTGATGTAAACCATGTCTATTCTTCATGGCTCATTTGAAAGGAAAAGCAACAGAAGAAACAAATACTATAAAAGGGAAAACCAGTATGCAGTTGTTTAACAGAGAACTGGAGAGTAAAAGACCTTTTATACTGTCTACTCTAGCAAAAGACAAACACTTGCATAGGAAATTAGCACGGGCCAGTGCAGTGGCTCACGCCTGTAATCCCAGCACTTTAGGAGGCTGAGGCAGGAGGATTACTTGAGCCCAGTTTAGAGACCAGCCTGGGCAACACGGAGAGACCTTATTTCTAAAAAAAAAAAAAAAAAAAAAAGAAATGTGTGTGTGTGTATATGTATGTGTATTATATACGTGTGTGTATATTTATATATACATATATAATACATATACATGAGTATATATACCTATATGTGTGTATATATGTATATTACATGCATATATACATATATGTACATATATAAAATACATACATATATGTACATATATAAAACATATATGTATGTACATGTGTGCATGTGTATATATTTTTTTAAACTAGCCAGGCATGCCGTAGCATGCACCTGGGTGGCATGCACCTATGGTCCTGGCTACTCAGGGAGCTGAGGTGGGAGGATCACTTGGGCCCAGGAGGTCGAGGCTACAGTGAGCCTTGATCATGCCACTGCACTACAGCCTGGGTGACACAACGTGACTCTGTCTCAAAAAAAAAAGAAAGAAAGAAAAAAGAAATAGCACAATAACGACCATTACAAACCAATATGCACCTAAACAGTAAATATAAGTTTTTCATCCTCAGCTCCAAAAACAAACACTAAAATGATTTTTCTATGATGAATTATAAGATTTTGTTGCCGGGCGCGGTGGCTCACACTTGTAATCCCAGCACTTTGGGAGGCCAAGGCGGGCAGATCACGAGGTCAGGAGATCGAGACCACGGTGAAACCCCATCTCTACTAAAAATAAAAAAAAAAAATTAGCCGGGCGTGGTGGCGGGCGCCTGTAGTCCCAGCTACTCGGAGAGGCTGAGGCAGGAGAATGGCGTGAACCCGGGAGGCGGAGCTTGCAGTGAGCCGAGATCGCGCCACTGCACTCCAACCTGGGTGACAGAGCGAGACTCCGTCTCAAAAAAAAAAAAAAAAGAAAAAAAAAAAGATTTTGTTTTGAACTTTGTATGTTCTTATGCCTCTATTTTTCCCTGACAACCAATTACTGCCTTATTACCATATTTTCAGAGATTATAAAGTATATTTTAAAGTTATCTTGCTAAGTGTTTATTATGTTCCCTAGCATTTTGACTTGCTTAAATACACAAATTTAACTATTTTGCAAGAAAAAACAAAATGAATACAAAATGTAACATTTGCTAAATATTTCACAATTATAATTCACATCAACATTCTTTACCTATTTCGCTCAATTACAATGAGCTTTCTCAGAATGTATGTTCTGCAAATAGTCAAGTCTAATCTATTTTTCCTGTTTTCATTAGAGGGGACAGTGACCCGGCTTCCAAATGGCCTGAAAGTTAAGCTGAAGAATAAAAGCAACATGGTTATTTTTAGACCTCTACAGGCATAAAAATACAGCATTAAACTGTGACCTACAGCTATGCACAGCAAAGCATCACATCATGCGACAGTCTTCACTCTAGCTCGGAGCGCATCTGTGGTGCTTTAGACGACCATTCTTCATTTCATTACCAAAGACATGTCGGAATGCATTTAGGACCAGCATCCATAGCTGCTGGCATTTTTTTCAAATAGACTGAGCTACATTGAAAAGGCAGACCATTATATAACTTGTGAAGATTAAATAGTAAGTTATTTTTGTCATTTCTTCTAGCTTACTTACAAGGTGAATTAATGAGCATTCTCTCCAAATGGAAGACATCACAGCCTCATTCCTAACACAGAAAGTTACTTATTTCAAATACAGTTTCAGTGGGTAAATAAGGTGGCGCATTCCTTCAACAGAGGACACATCTAGGAGAGCAAGATATGTCCAAGTGAAACACAGCTTCGTCACCAACTTCAGTCAACTCTTTGGCAACATCACATCAGCCCATCAACTTAACAGGTAAGCTTTAAACCTTTTCTGTCCAAAACATAAATCAAAAGTATTTGTAGGCAGCACTTGCCCCGACATTAATATTTTAAGTCTCATAAGAACTTTTCACAGCAAGTGTTAGTGTTATTTTCAGATATCATTCAGTCTATATGTTATCTCTGACTTTGTATATCTAATTTCTGCTAAGCTACATAAAAGCATTTTCAAAGCTTGGTTTCTGCCACTGACCTAGTTAAAAATTAAGACGTTAATCCATGTTCTAATCTTACTTTGACCTACATAGCTAACCTGTGAAAAAAAATCATGCACTTTTCGGGCAAATTTATTGCAAAGAAACAAATATTTGCTCAGAAGAACCATAACATTTTGAGCAAATAAACAAGTGAAAATATTTCCACAGGCTAAAAATGCCACTTTTTGGCTGGATGAAATGGCCCAAAAACGATTCCTACAAAGCCACACACTATCCTGGCTCAGACATAGTGACAAAGACTCTGCTTCGGGAATTAAAATGGCACCTAAAGGAGCGAGAGAGATTAATACAAGAAATTGAAAATGAACAAAAAGTGAAAAAAACAGGTGTGGATTACAGCTGGCTCAGAAACTACCAGAATCCCTACACAACTATCCCAGTGACTGAACAAAGACAACTTGAAGTTCTTTGCTCACAAGTTCAACCTTGTCAAACTGGAACTATTCTCAGCAGGTAAAAATACTATGTTCTCTTATGATTCTTGCTACTGCTAAGTCTAAGTTCCTCATATATTTTGACTAGAAATTGTATTCTATCATGTAAATTCTTTAACTGCCTAGATGTCTGGTGAGCAATTGTTTTAAATTACATTTAAAATTTCTTTACTAGAAGCATAATTTTAAAACAACATGCATAATACTCAAAAGGTGGGTAACTTGTATACATTATTCAAGCTGTATTTTGGAGATAAAGAGATATAACAAAAAATGTTCTAAACTGAATATTCATTACCACATTCCCTCTAGATTTCGAGAAGTTTTGGCAGAAAATGATGTGCTGCCATGGGAAATAGTCTACATCTTCAAACAAGTTCTGAAAGACTTCCTAAGCAGCTCTGACAGAGGGAGTGAGCAAGAGGACCTGGAGGACTCAGGGAGCATGCACTGCCCTGCTCTTTCTGTGATCCCAGGTGACAACTCCAAGAGGGCAGACAAAGATGAAATACCCACCATTTCCAGTTACGTAGACAAAAACACAAAGGACAGGTTCCCAGTGTTCTCACACAGAATATGGAACCTACCACATTATCACCCATCTAGTTAAGTTACTTACAACTAGAGGAGTTTTTATGACCACCTTAGAAGTCTTAATATGAAGAATAAGAAAAAGTGATGTGACTTCAAGTTTCTCTTTATTACAAGGTCAGTATCCTGTGGATGTATCCTATGTTTTAAACAGTATTCTTTTTTTAACCACTCTAAACATGCTATGTTTTCATTGAATAGTATGCTTTTAATAGTATACTGTTTCCTAAGTATTTTGAAAAAATGTTTGAAGTATTTTCTTGTACCTCAAACCCACCTCACAGGAACTAAAGCAACTTTATTATGAAGTTTGACAAATTCTGTACAAAACTTAGATATTAACCTCGACTTTTATTCTACAATGAAGCTACATATAGAATTAAATAAATGATTAATACGAATCCTATCTTTACAATATAACAGAAATGAGAAGTCAACATCCCATTATGCGATCATTCTCAGCAGGGGACGGGAAGAAGGGCGGTGAGGGAAAAAATAACATGTAGTTTAAAAATGAAGCAGGGCTTTAACCCAACACTCAGCTTTGGTTTTAATCACAGTACTTTTAAGCTCAACATTAAGGGAACGTGTAATAAAACTCAGCTCTATCAGTAAAGATAAATAGACTGATTTACCAACATGAGTAGCTGCTACTCTCAAAGAAAAACATTAACTGTTGGTGAATAATTTAAACTTATACTCTGGTGAAATAGCAAAATATTTAATATATAAAATCTGGCTTTTCATAACTTTATTAAAAGTAGGAAACTATATATTAGTCAGATTTTTTTTATAAAGTGCTAGAATTCATTCTTAAAGGTAAGTCCAAGGAACCTAATTATAACTTTATATTTGAAGATTTACTGGTTTTCTTTCATCTAAAAAGAAAAAAACGTACGTATCAAAATTAGAACTAGCTGAGTGTAGTGGCACACACCTGTAGTCCCAGCTACTCCGAAGGTTGAGGCAGGAAGCTCACCGGAGCCCAGGAGTTAAAGGCTGCAGTGAGCTGTGATTGCACCACTGCACTCAAACCTGGGCAACAGAGAAAGACCTTGTCTCAAAAAAAAAAAAAAAAAACAAAACACAAAGAAACACTTTTTTTCAAAAAGACTAGAACTAAATATACACTACAAAAAAAATACCTTCTAACTTCATTCTCCCTGCATTCTTGGCCAACTCGTGTACCATTTTCACCTGAACTCAATTTGGTCTTAAATCCCAATCACGTAATGCAACCCACCTGATCAGGGTTTAACAAGACAAACACGTCCCAAGTAGATTTAAAATAAAGACACCTCTCATTCCTGCTCTGAGATTTTCAGTTTTCCTACATACTACCTTTGGCTTCTTTAGCCACTGTAAGTTTTCCTAGAGTGCAAACTGTGTGTGGGAGAGATAAATGTCCCGAAAAGTACACAACTGCTTATTGTGCAGTGAATACAGTAAGTAGCAAACATGAGTTTTAAGAAAATATCACTGCCTTAATGGTGAGAACAAAATTTTCATTTAAAGAAATATGGAGAACGTGAAGTTTGTATATGAAGCCCAGTACCAGAATTGGTCATCCCACCATACATACCAGGAAATATATGCCATGAAGAGATGCAAATCATTTCCTTCACTCTCCAAGGCTCCTCAAGCAGCCACTGGACAACACCATACCACTTGCAAGAGAGGGTCATCCTCTGTATTCAGACAGGGAGAAATAACTCCCGGCAAAAAGCTTCTGGTGACTGAAGCAGCTATGGACAGTTCAGGATGAAAACGAATCCTAGCCACTCTAAGTCACCCACATGCAATTAATTAATTTTCCACCCAAGCTTGAAAAAAGAAAGGAAAAATATATTAAGTCTTGAGTTTCCATCTCTCACTTTGTTGTTGGCAAACTTAATACTCATATCCTGTGAGAATATTGGTATACGTAATTTAAAACTGCAGTTATTTCTGGAAAACCCATAAATCAAACAGAAATTTTAATACAAATAACTTCCAGAATAGTGACAAATCCATGTTTTTATACACTAGGCTATTTATAATACCTTAAGCTGGCAAAGGAATCAGGATCGAAAATATAAAGGGGGGCCAGGCATGGTGGCTCACACCTGTAATCCCAGCACTTTGGGAGGCCGAGGCGGGCGAATCACGAGGTCAAGAGATCGAGACCATCCTGGCCAACGTAGAGAAACCCCATCTCTACTGAAAATATAAAAATTAGCTGGGCATGGTGGCTGGCACCTGTAGTCCCAGCTACTCGGGAGGCTGAGGCAGGAGAATGGCGTGAACCCGGGAGGCAGAGGTTGCAGTGAGCCGAGATCAGGCCATTGCACTCCAGCCCGTGCAACAGAGCGAGACACCGTCTCGAAAAAAAAACATAATACACACACACACACACACACACACACACGGGCACAGGTGGGAAGGGGATGACTGGAATGCTTCAGGTGTGTTTTATCAAGAAAAAGCAGCATTCGTTCAGGAGCTACAATATTTAGCTAAGGAATAGAAAGAATAAATGAATCCACATAAAAGCATTCTGCACAATCCCTGACATATAATAGGCTCTCGAGGTAGCATTACTAGCCAGCCCAATCCATTTAATAATATTAAAGTAATTCTCTCACATGCCAGGCACATACTAAGCACTATAAGTGCATTCTCATTTCATCGTAACCTTATAAAGTAGGTGATATTATTCCCATATGACAGATGAGCAAACTGCCTCAGATACGTCCAGTGGCTTGCTCAGTACAGCAATAACTGGCAGAGCAGAGATTCACATCCAGGCTGCCGTGTCCCTTCCCCAATTGAGCTCTGAGCTCCAAATGCACAGAACCAATTGCTTATGTGACACCTCCTCTTGGATGCTCACGGGCAACTTAAAATCAACATGTTCATCCTTCAGTATACTCCATTCAAAAAGAAAATTTAAAAAAAAAAAAGAAAATTTAACATGTTCAAAACCAAAGTCATAGAGAATTTTTTGCGTTCTAAAGGAACAAACAGAATTCAAGAAAGGAACCAGCTAGTACCAATACACACACACACCCTCTAAAAGCACAATTCTTAAAACATTTCATCAACTAGTATTTTCTATCTCAGTAAATGACAGCACCACCCATCTACTCAATTCTACAAGCCAGAAATCTCAGAATCATTCTGGTCCCCCCTTGGGATGGGGAGGGGCCAAAAACACAATCACACTCCAAAGGTAACCAGCAGAGCTGGGTTCTGGCTATCACAAACAAGACTGGATGGAGGCGGGAGTTCAGTACTTGGAGAAGGTTAAAAAGTTGTTTAAAAGACCAGAGAGACTGGGAAAGAAGGGAGGGGAGGGCTGCTTTAGCTATGGAGGTCACAGGAAACTTCTCTAAGGAGGTATCTGAACAGGGTCTCAAATGAAGAAAGGAGCCTGTCATGGGAAGGGAGCGATGGGAAGCACTGAATACAGAAGAGTCAGTGTGGAAGCTGCAAGGTGGGAGTGGGAATTAGCTTGCTATCTCCAAGACACAGAAAAAATGCCAATGTGACCAGAGCACAGCAAGAGCAGCAGACGAGGAGATGCCCAATGGAGGAATGCTCGCCAAGACTAGATGCAGAGTCAGATGAAATTTTATCCTAACAGCAGTCGATGCCACAGGAGGTCACACACGTGCTCAAAGAACCTCAGGTGTGAAGGTTTACTCAAGAATTTGTTCATTCAACAATTTTTTTAAAGAGATAGGCTCTTGCTCTGTTGCCCAGACGTGCAGTGGTGCAATCATAGCTCACTGCAGCCTTGAACTCCTGGCTTCAAGTGATCCTTCTGAGTCAGCCTGCCAAGCAGCTGGGACTACAGGCAGGCACCACAACATCGGCTAAGTTTTTAATATTTTGTAGAGACAGGGTCTCCCTATATTGCCCAGGCTAGTCTCGAACTCCCAGCCTCAAGTGATCCTCCCACCTCAGCTTCCCAAAGCACTGGGGTTACAGGCATGACCCACTATGCCAGGCCATCATTCAACAAATATTAACTAAGCATCTACATCATGCCAGGCATTCTTCTAGGTGCTAGATTATTGGGGAGTAAGGTTGAAAAGTCAGGAGACAAAACATAGAAGGTTTCTGCAATAATCCAGGCAAGAGATGATAACAGTGGTTTGGTCTAGAGTGGTGACAATGTAAACTGTGAGAAGCACCCACATTCTGGAAATATTTTATAGTACACTTGCCAGGATATTGTGATTTTTATTGTTTGATTGTATACCTACATACACACTCTGATACGCTCCTTAGGAAAATCCACTATGGCCTGAGGAGTAAGACAGAGATTTATGATACAATCAAGACAGGAATACATGAGGAAGCAACTCTCACCATGTCTAGAGTAAGGACATGACATACTGTAAGCATTCAATAACTGGGGTCTCCTAGGTTGAGCATGGTGGCTCATGCCCGTAATCCTAGCACTTTGGGAGGCCAAGGTGGGAAGATCACTTGAGCCCAGGAATTTGAGACCAGCCTGGGTAACAGAGTGAAATCCCGTGTCTCCAAAAACATTTTTTTTAATTCGTCAGGCATGGCAGCATGCATCTGTGGTCCCAGCTACTCAGGAGACTGAGGTGGGAGGATCAAGGGAGGATCACTTGGGCCCAGGAGGTCAAGGCTGCAGTGAAGCGTTATTGTGCCACTGCATTCCATGTGGGGCAACAGAGGGAGACCCTATCTGAAAATAATAATTATCTCCAGTAATTACCTTGCTTCCATTTTCACATGGTAAATAGGTAACATCACTCTGCCACACTTATCTACTACTCACCAAATGCCCTGCCTTCCCTCTTGTAAAAAAAAATTACTATTATTATTATTGTGACCTCCTAGACCATTCATTCAAACGAATATCTGAGTTCCTACTATGTCAGGTACTGCACCAAGAGGTGGAGATTCCCTGATAATCTGTACCCTTATAAGTTCTTATGTGGGAAAAATAACATACAAAATCATTCCCGTGAAAGTATTAAGATACGCATGTGCAGGGCACTAAGCAAGCTGTTGTTGATTAAAGTGGGCCTCACTCACCTGGTGTTCCTCTGACCACTTGTTCTCAGTCTCCTTTTCTCACTGCAACTCATCCACCTATAAACACTCAAGCACCCCAGGTGGGCCCTTCTCTCTACACCCACTCACTAGGATACATCCTAGTTAAGGGATCTCATCAGTCTCGAAGTTAAACTTCGCAACGTCTAGCTCTGCCAGACTTCCTTCCTCAACTCCAGACCACCTACATGTATTACTGTGTAACAGGCATTTTAAAGTGAACACGTTCAAAATCAATCCTGGTATCCCCCCACAAACTAATGCCTCCTGCAGTCTCGCCTTCCTTACCTGAAGGCAACACCTGTCACTCGCTAGGCCAGAAACCTTGGTGTCACCTGTGATTGCTCCCCCACTCACATCCTATACTTGCTCCAGCTACAGAGTCCTTGCCTCTAGCTTAAGAACATGTCCCAAATGCCACCACTGCTTACCACACGCCACATCCTCCACTCTCAGCTACCTAACTGGTCTAAGCCACCATCCTCTCTCTTGTTTGAATGATGTGTCAGTCGTAGTTCTCTAAAGAAACAGAATCAACAAGATGTGGAGAAAAATTTATTTTAAGGAATTAGCTCACATAGCTGTAGAGGTACAAGTCCAAAATCTGCAGGACAGGCCAGCTAGCTGGAGACCCAGGGAAGGGTTGCAGTCCAAGCCCAAAGTCAGTCGGCTGACACAGTTTCTTCTTGCTCAGGGAAGATCAGTCTTCGCTGCATTGACAAGGCCCTCCTACCTCAGGGAGCATCATCTGCTTTACCCAAAGTCCACAGATTTGTAATGTTAGTCTCATCTAAAAAACACCTTCAAAAAACATCCACAGTAGTGTCTGACCAAATATCTGGGCACTGTCGCCCAGCCAAGTTGACACACAAAGTTAACCATCACAGAGGACATCAAGAGATTCTTCCCTGACCACTCTGTTCCTGTCCTTGCCCCACTTCAATCCACTCACCTCTGTCGCCCAGGCTGGAGTGCAGTGGCGCCATCTCGGCTCACTGCAAGCTCCGCCTTCCAGGTTCACACCATGCTCCTGCCTCAGCCTCCCGAGTAGCTGGGACTACCGGCGCCCGCCACCACGCCCAGCTAATTTTTTGTATTTTTAGTAGAGACGGGGTTTCACCATATTAGCCAGGATGGTCTCGATCTCCTGACTTCGTGATCCACCCGCCTCGGCCTCCCAAAGTGCTGGGATTACAGGCATGAGCCACCATGCTCGGCTAGGACATACCTCTTGATCTCCTGTTAGCTCCGTGACCACACCTATTCTCTCCCTTTCAATCACTCTACTCCAGCTGCACATAGTACATACAGAGGACATGCATCAGCACTTTTTTAATCAATGGGAAAATTACTTAATAAACGAAATCTGTTAAACAACCAAAAGGTCTTTTAAAAATGTGGACTTTGGCCAGGGCAGTGGCTCATTCCTGTAATCCCAGCATTTTGGGAGGCTCAAAAGAGAGGACTGCTTGAGCCCAGGAGTTTGACACCAGCATAGGCAACATAGTGAGACACCATCTTTACAAAAAATAGAAAATAAATTAGCCAGGCATGCTGGCATGTGCCTGTAGTCCCAGCTACTTGGGAGGCTGAGGCAGGAAAATTGCTTGAGCACAGGAGTTCAAGGCTGCAGCAAGCTATGCACAGCAGCACTGCACTCCAGCCTGGGTGACAGAGCAAAAAAAAAAAAAAAAAAAAAAAAAAAAAAAAAAAAAAAAAAAAATGTGGATTTTGCGGGTGAACAGAAAATAGGAATTCTTGGAGAGTTACAGAGTCATACACTAACATCTATGTGAGGCCTGAATACCAAAAGGCAACAAGACAAAAAGAAAAAAAGCAATATGCCTTGGAGTCCAACACACCCATTCTACAATATAATAGGTATGTGGACTTAGGACAAAGTAAACTTCAACTGCTCTGATCTTAACTTCCCCTGTCTATCAGAAGGGCCGAGGTGGCTCATTTCCTGTGTCACCTGACACAATGCCCAATACAGCAGGCATTCAACTTCAGTAAGACAACAAGTGCAAAAACCAAGACTTAGGGACCTGGGCCAGACGCGGTGGCCCACACCTGTAATCCCAGCACTTTGGGAGGCCGAGGCAGGCAGATTGCTTGAGCTCAGGAGTTTGAGACAAGCCTGGGCAACATGGCAAAACCCTGTCTCTATTTTTTTAAATAATATTTTTTAAAATAATAATAGTAAAATAAAGTAAATTAGGGAACTAGAAGTAATCGCCAGATAGTGGAAATCTGAAAGCTTCCTATGATGAAGGCTTCCCAAAGACCTCACGCCTGTAATCCCAGCACTTTAGGAGGCCGAGGAGGGCGGATCACGAGGTCAGGAGATCGAGACCATCCTGGCTAACACGGTGAAACCCCGTCTCTACTAAAAATACAAAAAATGAGCCGGCTGTGGTGGCGGGCGCCTGTAGTCTCAGCTACTCGGGAGGCTGAGGCAGCAGAATGGCGTGAACCCAGGAGGCAGAGCTTGCAGTGAGCCGAGATGGCGCCACTGCACTCCAGCCTGGGCGACAGAGCGAGACTCCGTCTCAAAAAAAAAAAAAAAAAAAAAGCCATCCCTCCCCTATGTCAAATGTTCTCTCACTAATGTCAATGCCTCACTCAACACTCTCCTTCACTGAGAAAAATAACATTCAACAAGTATCCAAGTATCCGCTATGTGCCAGGCACCGTGCCAGGTTCACAGGTCAGCTCATCCCAATCCGAACCCAGCTCTGCCACCAGATTTGTACCCTAATGCAGTGCTGCCTCAACAAATCGCCCAAACATAGCAGTTTCAAACAAGGCAAATTTTTTACAAGTCCAGGTGAACTCAACTGGATCCCCTGCTTAGGGTTTCCTAAAGCTAAATCAAGGTGTTAGCAGAGTTGCATTCCCTACTGGCAGTGCATTCAGGTTGTTGGCCAAAACCAGACCCTTGCAATTCTAGGATCAGTCCCTTGCAAACTCAGTCCCTTGCAATTGTAGGACTGAGGTACCCATTTCCTTACCTGCTGTCAAGTGGGATCCAGTCTTTGCTCCTAGCTGCCCATATTCCATTCTCATGCTTTCCATGTGGCCCCTCCGAGCAATGACATTTCAAATCTCTCATTTCAAATTTATCTGACTCCAGCCTGAGAAAGTTCTCTGCTTTGAAGGGCTCATGTGATCAGACTGGGCCCACTCAGGCAGTCTAGCTAATCTTCCTGTCCTATGATCTGTCACCTTAATTACAGCTGCGAAATCTCTTTCACCATGTAACATTACACAGTCACAGGTTCCAGTGAACATCTTTGGGGGAGTCATTCTTCCCATCACCACCATTTGCTACAGGAAGTTGGGCAAGTCACTTTACCACCAAAACCTATTGCTTCATCTACAAAATCATGAAATAATCAGCTGATGATAAAGCCATCAACCTCAAAGTGTTGTTGTGCGGATTCAATAATACAGCTATATTTAGTTGAGTGCCTGCTACATGCTGGAAACTCTGGCATTGAATACATATGCACCTAGAGCCCAGGAAGCTACTTCCAGAAGAATTTCATCAAAACTAGCACTACTCATAGACAAACATTGCCTGTCACTGGTTAAATACAGAAGTTAAAATGTTTACATCAATTTCACAAAGTAATTTTACATATGACTGATTTTTTTTTTTTTTTTTTTTTTTTTTTTTTTTTTTTTTTTTTGAGACAGGGTCTCATTCTGTCACCCAGGCTGGAGTGCAGTGGCACAATCTCAGCTTACTGCAACCTCTGACTCAGGGACTCAAGCAATTCTCCCACCTCAGCCTCCTGAGTAGCTGGGGCTGCAGGGACAAACCACCATGCTCAGCAAATTTTTGTATTTTTTTGGTAGAGACAGGGTTTCAACATGTTGGCCAGTCTGGGCTTGGAACTCCTGACCTCAAATGATCTGCCCACCTTGGACTCCCAAAGTGCTGGGATTACAGGCATAAGCCACCATGCCCAGACTGAATCTAATAATTTTTTAAATGGGATTAGTATGTTGTCTTTTTTCATTTCATTGCTCTGAAAATTCATTTTTATTGATTTTATAAAAGTCTCAATCCATGAAGGAATAGAAATCTTAAAAACTTGTCCTTAGTGCTTAAAATGGCACTTAAATCTATAGTTTCTGACAAGGTCAATAATAATTTACTTCCAATACCACAATGAGTTATTTAATAGCAATGCTGTTCACACTGTTAAGACTAAGGAGTAAGTGATGGACCATTAAGTAGGGGAGGCCGCCCACAGGATCATTTACCAGAGTAGCTCAAGGAAATAAAGTGTGCAAACATACAAACAGCAACTCCAAAGTTGCACAAGGGGTCTCTCGGTCCTCTCTATGCCTCTAAGAACCAAATTTACCAAAGATCCCAAGGGTGTACTTGAAAGAACTCTACAAAGGCTTGAAGCAACCCACGAAAGCTTGACCCAGAGTCTGGGCCTATCCATCAAATCAGACAAGACTAACAAACAAGAGTAACTTTAAAAAAGAAAAATAAAGCCAGGCACAGTGGCTCACACCTGGAATCCCAGCACTTTGGGAGGCCGACATGGGCGGACCACAGGGTCAGGAGTTCGAGACCGACCTGGCCAACAAGGTGAAATGCTGTCTCTACTAAAAATACAAAATAAGCTGGGCATGGTGGCACACGCCAGTAATCCCAGCTGCTCAGGAGGCTGAGGCAGGAGAATCGCTTGAACCCAGGATGTGGAGGTCTGCAGTGAGCCAAGATTTCGCCACTGCACTCCAGCCTGGGCAACAAGAGCGAAACTATGTCTCAAAAAAAAAAAAGAAAAAGAGAAACAAAACCACCTTCTCAACTGTAAAGGGTGGTGGACTTGGGGACTGAGCAAGAGTGACAGAGACACTCCAAGCTGGAAGTACTTCTCCCAGGGCCTTTTTAAAGAGCAAGAAGAGGGAGCAGGTGTTTCTACTCACCAAATCTAGGTCTTTCCTCTAAAAACAGAGGATATCCTCTTGCTTTTTATTTCTACCAAAATCAAGTGAACAGAGTAACTGATGGTAGCTACTTAAATAGTGAGACGAGGAGGCAGTTTGTGAAACTTAACAAAGATTCAACATTTGCACTCCTTGGTATTTACCCAATGAGTTGAAAACATGTCCACACAAAAACCTTGCCAAAACTTGGAAGCAGACCAGGCGCAGTGGCTCATGCCTGTAATCCCAGCACTTTGGGAGGCTGAGGTGGGCAGATCACCTGAGGTCAGGAGTTCTAGACTAGCCTGGCCAACATGGTGAAACCCTGTCTCTATTAAAAATACAAAAATTAGCCAGGCGTGGTGGCGTATGCCTGTAGTCTCAGCTACTCGGGAGGCTGAGGCAGGAGAAATCGCTTGAACCTAGGAGGCGGAGTTTGCAGTGAGGCGAGATGGCGCCACTTCACTCCAGCCTGAGTGACAAAGTGAGACTCCATCTCGGGGGGCGGGGGGGGCAACTTGGAAGCAACCAAGCTCTCCTTCAGTAGGTGAATGGACAAAAACTGTGGTACATCCAGACAGTGGAATATTAATCAGTGCTAAAAGAAAAGAAGCTATCAAATCATGGAAAGGCATGGAGGAACCCCAAATGCATAATAATACTTTAAGTGACAGAAACCCATCCAAAAGGCTACACATACTGTGTGATTCCAACTAGATGGCAGTATGGAAAAGCAAAATTATGGAGACAGTAAAAAATCAGTGGTTTCCACGTGGTGTAGGGAAAGGGAGGCAGGAGCAGGTGGGGCCGAGAAGATCTGTAAGGCAGTGAACTCTGTAATGCGTGACGTTAGGCGTTTGTCCAAACCCACAGAACGTCCAGTACGAGGCGTGAACCCTCCTGTAACGATGGAATGCGGGTGACGAAGACGCAGCGATGCGGGTTCGCCGGCTGTCACACATACCCACACTTTACGCAGATGCTCACAGGGGAAACTCTGGGAGGGAAGGGGCCTATAGGACCTCTGCCCTCCGCTCCATTATCCTGAAAACCTAAGAGTGCCTCAAAAACTAATCTGTTAAACATTAAGAACTGGAAAAAAAAAAAAAAAAAAAAAAAAAAAAAAAAAAAAAAAAAAAAAAAAACCTCTAGCTCAGCTTCCTTGCAGTCACCGCTCCGGGCCGCGCGTCGGGTTGCGTAGTGACCACTCGCCGACTCGCGAGACGGATCTGGATGGCCCGTGCCCTCGAACCGCCTCCGCCCCGCCCGCGTCCTACCTTTCGAACGTAGCGGCCGGCCGAGTTTGGGCCAGAGCCGGAGTCTGGGCCGCGAGAGCCGGAGTCTGGGCCGCGGGACCCGCGCCGGGGACCACGTCCTGGCGCTGCGCCTCCTCCCTGGCCGCCCCGGCCGGGAAGGCGGGCGGCGCGCCCAGCAGCTCCACATTGGTCACGGTCTTGCCGATAGTGAACCAGTCGTTGATCTGCTCGAGGGTGAGCTTCCGCAGCATCCTCAAGGCCCGGGCGTCGGCATCCCTCAACTGCCGGGTCTCCGCGGCGGGAACAGGCGACGGCGGAAACGCGCCCTGGAAGCCCCGCCCCCGCTCGAGGCCTTCCAATCAGAACGCGCCGCGCGCCATTGTGGGCGGGCTCCGGCCCGGCGCGTGCTGCCCGCGCTGCCTGGTCCTCGTGCTGCCGGCCCCGCCCCGCCGCGCTAGGCCTGCCGGGAGCCGCTGCCCCGAGAGCGAGCCCAGGGTGAGGTGTTCCAGGAACTCAGGGGAAGCCTGAGCGCCGCAGCTGGCCCGGGAGTCTGTTTGACGGGAGTTCCGTGGCAACCCCTGCGTGTACAAGAAAATGGCCTCCGGTCACTCCCTGGCTTCCCTGTTTAGAGGCTGCTACCTCGGAGGTTTGTGCACTTCGAGCGGACCGGGACCCTACATACGTTTCCTGAGCACCTCAGGGTGAGGAGATGGAAGGCAAACCAGAGAAGGGATTTGCGTTCGTGGGTCAGACGTAGCAGGACATCCTTGCACCTAATATGGGGGGAGGGGGCAAGAAGAAGGTCAGGAAGGTCTTGGAGAAAATAACGCCAGGCGGACCCCTGCAGGATACGGGGGAATGCGCCAGCCGGAGGACCACCCAGGATTATAGGGGAGGGCGGGCGGCCCTGATGGCTGAGGTGAGGATCTGGGAGAAATTCTTTGGAGTCGGATCATAACTGAATTCATCTTCCTTCCTACACCTGTGTCTCAGGTGGCGGTGTCAGACTCACAGCTGGACACAAACAGGTGCGGACAGGAGGTCCAGGTGGTCACATGGACGAAAGATACAGGCTGAGGTGGTCCCGGCCGAGCTCTAGAAGAGTGAGGGTGGAGAACAGAGCCCTAGCAAACTCCCCAAAAGAAGGAGCAGCGGGAAGAAATCCAGCAAAGGATGCACAGGAAGGCAGCCACATGCGCAAGGGAAGGGAGGGTCAGAAGAGAGACATGGCCACCTGCCCGGGGTATGTCCCCCTCATTGCCCAGGGCAGGATCTGTCTGGCCCATGTGGGCTCTCAGGAAAGAGCCATGTGAACAAATACAGAGACGGTATCGAGAGCATGGCTCTAATCAGCAGTGTAAAGCCCAAGCAGTGGCAAATAAGAGGGCTGTTTGAAAACAGTGTAGACAGAAATCAGCCAGGTAGGTTGAGCTATTGGTGTCTCAAAAATTGAACCCATAATCATACTAAGCCAGGAGTTCTGGCTCCAAATCCTGGCCTAATGAGCTCTGGACCTCATATTAGGACTTTGCCAAATATGACAGCTTCCAAAAAGTACCTCAACACACTTTGCCAGGAAGAAATAACTTGCTTTTCTTTTTTCTTTTGAGGCAGGGTCTCACTCCTGTCGCCCAGGCTGGAAGTGCAGTGCTGCAATCAGGGCTCACTGCAGCCTCAACTTCGGGGGCTCAGGTGATGTTCCCACCACAACCTCCTGCACAGCTGGGACTACAGGCTCACGCCACCACCACACCGGCTAATTTTTTATATTTGTAGTAGAGACAGGGGTTTCGCTGTGTTGCCCAGGCCAGTCTCAAACTCCTGGGCTCAAGCAATCTGCTTGGGAGCCCTTGGCCTTCCAAAGTGCTGAGACTACAGGCATGAACCACCATGCCCAGCCATGTTTTTCAAAAAATAAGAAAAAAGGTAATCATAAAGTAATTGAGACTCATGGTATGTCATTCAGCATTGATTGGAAAATATTGTAACTTCACACTGTACGTGGAGGCTAGGACATAATTCAAAATTTTACAAAATATATTGAAACCACTTGAAGCAACTACAGAACTCACTGACACTTGTTTTGTTTTGTTTTTTTGTTGTTGTTTTGACACGGAGTCTTGCTCTGTCACCAGGCTGGAGTGCAGTGGCGCAATAGCTCACTGCAACCTCTGCCTCCCAGGTTCAAGCAATTCTGCCTCATCCTCCCAAGTAGCTGGGACTACAAGCGTGCGCCACCACACCTGGCTAATTTCTTGTATTTTAGTAGAGACGGGGTTTCACCATGTTGGCTAGGATGGTCTCAGTCTCCTGACCTCATGATCCGCCCGCCTCGGCCTCCCAAAATGCTGGGATCATAGGCGTGAGCCACTGCGCCTGGCCTGTTTTTCTAGGATGTTGCTGTTCCCGTGTGCTGTCATCCTTTGTTGATGTCACAATGAATATGATTTTAAGTGGAAGATGCTTTTCAGAAACATTTTCTGGGGGGCATTTTCTATATTCTTTGATCTTTTGGGGCTAGTAGCTAATCCTTCTGAGTTTTTTTTTCTTTTAACTGCAATCTAAAGATACTCTCTTGATGCTTCTTTGGAAATTTGCCGATTTGGAAAGTTGCCATAGTGTTTCCTGACCAAACGCTAGTTAACATTCTGAGTCATCACAGACTGAATGGCTTTGAGCACCCTTCGTTTGAGTCAGTAGTTCTCGGTGCTCCCTACTCACTTGGTCAAGTTCACCTTGCATTGCTGTCCAAAGATCGGAGTTAAAAGAAACAGCTTGGGCTGGGCGCGGTGGCTCACGACTGTAATCCCAGCACTTTGGGAGGCTGAGGCGGGCAGATCACAAGGTCAGGAGTTCAAGACCAGCCTGACCAACATGATGAAACCCCATCTCTACTAAAAATACAAAAATTAGCTGGGTGTAGTGGCACGCACCTGTAATCTCAGCTACTCAGGAGGCTGAGGCAGGAGAATCGCTCGAACCCAGGAGGTGCAGGTTGCAGTGAGCCGAGATCGCACTGCTGCACTCCAGCCTGGGCAGCAGAGCAAGACTCTGTCTCAAAAAGGAAAAAAGAAACAGCTTGACATCAGGTAGATCTTCATGGACTTGTCACATCTAGGCCAGAACACATGAGAAGGCCACTGAACCCCTAGTGAGCCATGGTATTTTGGGAAGGTTTTGCATATTTGCATTCACTGAGCATTTGGTGCATTTGAGCATCCACCAAAAAGGGGAAACTAACAGCTGAGAGCAGTTACAAATGGTGTTGGTGCCATTAAGCAGCACTCTCCTTAAAGCAGAGGAAGCTGTGCTCGAAGTATCTTGCTGTCTTCTCCAGCCTTCCTACCACAAGATGCAGCATTCTGCACTTTGAATAAATCTGCTGGAGTGGCCCTTTCCTTAAACATTTGGGTTTTTTTGGCTGGGCGCGGTGGCTCACGCCTGTAATCCCAGCACTTTGGGAGGCCAAGGCAGGCGGATCACGAGGTCAGGAGATCGACACCATCTTGGCTAACACGGTGAAAACCCGTCTCTACTAAAAATACAAAAAATTAGCCGGGCGTGGTGGCGGGTGCCTGTAGTCCCAGCTACTTGGGAGGCTGAGGCAGGAGAATGGCGTGAACCCGGGAGGCGGAGCTTGCAGTGAGTCGAGATCACGCCACTGTGCTCCAGCGTGGGCAACAGAGCAAGACTCCATCTCAAAAAAAAAAAAAAAAAGAAACATTTGGTTTTTTTTTTTTTTAAGATGTGCGTTTCTTAGGGTGTTTTGGATTTGAAACTAAAGACATTAAAACTCTCTTGGTCTGAGCACAGTGGCTTACACTTGTAATCCCGACACTTTGAGAGGCCAAGGTGGGAGGATCACTTGAGGCCAGCAGTTCAAGACCAGCCTGGGCAACGTAGCAAAGTCTATTGATCTCAAGTCTAGTTGGAAGTTCAGAAGCTCTGTCTTGAAACAGCTCTCCATGATGTTCTTCCTTAAGTTTTTCCTAAATGCTTGTTCTTGTCCTTAGCAGTGTTATAAGTCGTTATAAATCTAAAACATTTTTACTATAGGACAGTGGTTCTCAAACCTGGTCTGGTCTCAGAACCCCTTTACACTCTTAAAAGTTGCTGAGGACCCTAAAGAGATTTTGTTTATGTGGGTTATGTCTATCAGGGATCACAACTGAGAAATGTTTTTACTTATTTTAAAATAATAAACCCGTTTGATGTTAAAGAGTGTATTTTTGTAAAACGTTACTATATTTTCCAAAAAACATTGTGTGTGTGTGTGTGTGAGAGGAATAACACTTTTACGTTTTTGAAGATTGCGCCACTGCACTCCAGCCTGGGCGACACAGCAAGACTCCATCTCGAAAAAGAAAAAAAAAACGATTTTAACTGGATCCTGAGCCTTTTTATTATTTTACCTTGACACGTCTGAGCTCATTTTCCTTGTGCCTGCATAATGAACATTTATTTTACTGTGGATCTGCTTTTGATTATTTCAGTCCTAGCTGCACCATTTTATAAACCCCCCACCATTTCATGGGGGCTCTGGTCATAAGAAACATCCTGCCCAACCGCCTGACTGCAGGAACATCCTTATCACATCCTGCCAGGCAGCAAGCCATGCTGCCCAGACCCATCCAGCCCAGACCTATAATTACCTCAGCCTGGAAGCGGCAGTGAGCTCGGGCACTAAGCTGGTTACCCCCTCCACAGGTTGTTGCTGGCAATACACCTGTGTTGCTGTTGAAGCCACCATCTCTCTCCCCTCTCCGCCCCCGGTGTGTCTGTCTTGTCTATCTGTCTTTAACCCTTGCCTTGCCTTCAAAACCTACTAATTTCCTCTTTTTTTTTTTCTTTAAAGATGGCATCTTAATACATTGGCCAGGCTGGTCTCAAAATCCTGGGCTCAAGCAATCCTCCCAAAGTGCTGGGATTACAAGCATGAGCCACCATGCCTAGCATGATTTCCTCTTAGTTTGTCCTTAGCTGTCTTTATTTCACCTTCTTTTCTGAATGCCAATTTCCCTGTGTATAGAATTCCTTGTATATAGAATTCTTGATTGGCGGTTATTTTCTTTGAGATTTTATCTTTATCTTTTCTATGGCTTTATTGTGAGATTTCAAGATATTGATTTATTTTTATTTATCTGCCTGCTTGGTTTCTGTAAGGCTTTTTGTTTGTTTTTTGTGGGTTTTTTTTTGTTTTTTTTTTTGTTTGTTTGTTTGTTTGTTTTTGAGACGGAGTCTTGCTCTGTTTCCCTGGCTGGAGTGCAGTGGCGCCATCTCTGCTCACTGCAAGCTCCACCTCCCGGGCTCACGCCATTCTCTCGCTCAGCCTCCAGCGTAGCTGGGACTACAGGCACCCGCCACCACGCCCCGCTAATTTTTTGTATTTTTAGTAGAGACGGGGTTTCACCGTGTTAGCCAGGGTGGTGTCATGATCCGCCCACCTCGGCCTCCTAAGGTGCTGGGATTACAGGCATGAGCCACCGCGCCTGGCCTCTGTAAGGCTTTTTGAATCTTTGGCATGATTTTTTTCTCATCACTGTTGAAAAATTCTCAGCCATTAGCTCTTAAATATTTCTGCCTCACCTCTTTCATTTCCTTCTAAGATACCAATTACCCATATGATGGCCTTTCCTGCTGTATCCTCTTATTTTCTGAATGGCTTCTTCTGTCTTGCAGTTTATTCTTTAACTGTCTAATCTGCCAAATCCATCCAATTTTTTTTGTTTTGTTTGAGACAAAGTCTCGCTCTGTCGCCCAAGCTGGAATACAGTGGCGCCATCTCAGCTCACTGCAACCTCCACCCCAGGGTTCAAGCGATTCTCCTGCCTCAGCCTCCCAAGTACCTGGGATTACAGGCACGCACCACCACCACACCCACCTAATTTTTGTATTTTTAGTAGAGAAGGGGTTTCACCATGTTAGCCAGGCTCGTCTCAAACTCCTGAACTCAAGCAGTTTGCCTGCTTTGGCCTCCCAAAGTGCTAAGATTACAGATTACAGGCCTCCCAAAGTGCTGAGCCACTGCGCCCAGCCTCCATCCAATTTTTATTTGGCTTTTTTCTTTTTTGAGATGGTGTTTCACTCTTGTCACCCAGGCTGGAGTGCAATGGCGAGATCTCGGCTCACTGCAACCTCTGCCCCCCGGGTTCAAGTGATTCTCCTGCCCCAGTTTCCTGAGCAGTTGGGATTACAGGCGCCCGCCACCAAGCCCGGCTAATTTTTGTATTTTTAGTAGAGATGGGGTTTCGCCATGTTGGCCAGGCTGGTCTTGAACTCCTGACCTCAGGTGATCTGCTCGCTAAATTGTTTTCTTTATGATTTCTAGTTCTCTACAGGAAAATATTTCTAAAAAATATATATATATATATAATATATATTTTTTTTTAAGACTGTTAAGTCCAGTGTCTGGAGTCCCTGTGGAAGTTTTATATTATCTGCTGAGAAGAATATGCACAGAATACAGACATAAAAATATGCAAAGCAGGCCGGGCGCGGTGGCTTAGGCCTCTAATCCCAGCACTTTGGGAGGCTGAGGCAGGTGGATCACTGAGGTGAGGAGTTCAAGACCAGCCTGGCCAACATGGTGAAACCCCATCTCTGCTAAAAATACAAAAACTAGCTGGGCGTGGTGACCGGCGCCTGTAATCTCAGCTATTCAGGAAGCTGAGGCACGAGAATCGCTCGAACCCAGGAGGCAGAGGTTGCAGTGAGCCGCCATCACGCCATTGCACTGCAGCCTGGGCGACAGAGTGAGATTCCGTCTCAAAATATATATATTTTATACATGCAGAGCCAAATGACAATACAAAGGGCCAAGACACCACTGAAATGGGAGACTTGACTTAGTCTTTAACCTAACAGTAAAGAGGGTCCCTTTTCTTAGGTTAACCAACCCTCCCGGTATGGCTAGAACTCTCCTAGTTTCAGCGTTGAAGGTCCCGCGTCCCAGGAAACCCATCAGTCGTGGGAAGATGTGGAGGGTTAGCCAGCCCACAGTGACACACGCGGGCACACCCCTAAGGCACCCTCTCCCCGCCCCTTCTTGCCTGTGACACCAGGCGGCCGCCGGGGGCGCTGTGGTGCGCAGCAGCCGCTGGGGAGGCGCGCTGGCCTTGCGGCGTCTCTGCTGTTTCCGCCTTCCCGGCAGCCCCTGCGCGCGCCTGCGCACTCGGTGACCTTTCTGAGTTGGCTGCGGGTTTGTGGTGCGCTCTGAGCCGTCTGTCCTGCGCCAAGGTGAGTGCGGGGACCTGGACCTGGCCCCCGAGGTGCGAGACGGCGGTGGCGGGAGGGCGAGAAGCCGCCTTGGCCCCAGCAGACCTTGGGGTCCCACCCCTCCGCCGGCGCGCGCCTGCTTTTCCGCCCGGCCTTCCCTTCTCTAAAGGGAGGTAGGCCAGGGTCGGTTGCCAGAGGGAAGCATCGCCCAGGCCTGCGCCGCGTTTCCCTCCTTGGCCTTAACGCGCTCAGTGCACCTGAATTCTCCCACGCTTTTGACAGGGAGCGTACCTTGGCCTTGAGAGGTTCAGCTGCCTAACCCGGAGGCTACGCAGAGTTAGAGAAGCCAGAGTCCAAGCCAAGAACTCTGACTCCACATCCAGTCCCTTCTCTCCTTTATAACTCAAGTTTCCTTGCACCACACTTGTCCTCCACGTTATGCTGTACATGAGGCAACAGGGAAACTGAAAAGAGATCATACGGTGGTGATTGAAATTGTATGGAACTCGCGGGTCAGACATTTCCCATTTCCAGTGTCAGGTAATAGTTTGCCCTTAATGTAATGTGCCAAAACTTTGCAGACTTAAGTGAATACAGTAGACGCACGTTTGGCCTATGAATAGGATGGATTTTTAAAGGTTTGGTGCTGTAAAACTGACACAGCTAGGAAATGTGCCTGGGCAGAATGGACTCAAGAAAGGGGCCGGCCGGGCGCGGTGGTTCACGCCTGTAATCCCAGCCCTTTGGGAGGCCGAGGCGGGCGGATCACGAGGTCAAGCGATCGAGACCATCCTGGCCAACATGGTGAAACCCCGTCTCTACTAAGAATACAAAAATTAGCTGGGCGTGGTGGCGAGTGTCTGTAGTCCCAGCTACTCGGGAGGCTGAGGCAGGAGAATCGCTTGCACCCGGGAAGCGGAGGTTGCAGTGAGCCGAGATCACGTCATTGCACTCCAGCCTGATGACCTAGTGAAACTCCGTCTTAAAAAAAGAAGTATGGGCCCTCGTTTTATTGTATGTTGGGAACATGTAGCTGGGTGCGGTGGCTCACGCCTGTAATCCCAGCACTTTGGGAGGCCGAGGCGGGAGGATCACAAGGTCAGGAGATCGAGACCATCCTGACTAACACAGTGAAACCACGTCTCTACTAAAAATACAAAAAATTAGCCGGGCGTGGTGGCGGGTGCCTGTAGTCCCAGCTACTCGGAGAGGCCGAGGCAGGAGAATGGTGTGAACCCGGGAGGCGGAGCTTGCAGTGAGCCGAGATCGCGCCACTGCACTCCAGCCTGGGTGACAGAGCGAGACTGTCTCAAAGAAAAAAAGAAACCTCTGAAACAACAGCTAAAGGGACTTGCCCACAGTTGAGAGCTGACCAGGCAGAGCTGGTGTTGGAGCCCAGGATTGCCAGGCTTCCAAACCCATCGGTCCTGTAGAATGCTTCCTTCCCAGTCGTTGCTGAGAGATAAGGGATTCACTCCACGCCTCTGAACTCTTGTAGTCTGGGGCTTCCAGAAACCTCCTCTGGGTCTTGTTTGGATCATCTGTGACATATTCCCAAAGCAGGGCTGTTAGTTTCTTGGAACCTCACACTCTGTCAGAGCATTCGAGTAGTTTGAGGACAGGAAATTTGAGGGTGGACTATCTGCAAGGTGTTCCAGGAGAAGGACACAGTAGCATCCTGCAAGGTCACACCTCAGGCCAGACTTCACGAACATCCTTGCCTAAATAAGTCCTCGCATAGGGAAGAGCAGGAAAGCAGGTGTTGGAGGCAGGTTCTCGTCATCGGGAGCATGACATACAGATTTGGTGTGAGTGCAGTCCTGCTAACCTGCCGCGGGATCTTGGGCAGCTTTCTCCAAGTACCCACTTTATAGAAGTGGGAAGCCGTGTAGGAAGTAAGTACGAAAAGCACTTTTAAAATGCTGTTAAAGGGCTAGAGACAGAACTAACCACAATCAGGGCAGTCCCTGCTGTGGCTCTGGCCTGGCCTCCCCATTCTTGCCTGATTCAAGATACTAACTTAGTTCCTGGTTCGGTGCCCTGTTGGTGCTCCTATGTCCAGTAGCTTAGCCCCCACGGTGGGGGAGGAATCAAAGGGGCTCTGCAGCCCCCACCAGCTGCCCTCAAATCCCATCCAGGCCAGTTCCAGATTCTAAACTGAATTTTCTTCATATGGTCAAAACAGGAAACAAAAAAAAACCCTAAAGGAAAAAAAAAAAAAAAGTTGTTAAATTTAGAGAACAGTTTTAGAATAAAAGCTAAATTCTATGCTAGCCTCCAAGGCCCTTAAATGACATGGCCCATCTTCCTTCCCATAGTCCAGCCATGGCATTTTATGTAACGAGCATTTAATATACAGTACCAGACACTCAACACTTGACATAGAGTTACTCTATGTTATTCTCCATAACAACCCCTTGAGGTGGATCCTGTCTTTATCCCTGTTTTACAGATGAGAAAACTTAAGCGATTTAAGTTAGCTAGTAAATGACAGCCAGGATTTGAATCTGGCACTGTGGCCTCCCTATTCCTTCCAGCTCTCCAAGTTCATTCTGACCTCGGAGTCTCTGCCAATGCCGAGGATTCCTCTCCCGGATATCCTGACCCTTTATTGTTTCTCAGCTCCTAAAACAGTGTCTGGCACCGAGCACATGCTCAGTCCACATTTGCCAAGTGAATCCATGACCACACGATCCGGGTTTCAGTGATTTGAGGGCCGCCATTTGACCTTTGGCTAGGTTGGGCTTGTGAGGGATTCGGTGCTGTAAAGCTGACACACACCGCTGTGAAGTATGGGAAAGGGAGCACACTGCGGAGCAGTCGGATTCTGTGGAGCCTGAGTAGTGATGTGAAAGGAGCAGTGAGTGGAGGGGAGGGAGTGTGGGGTGGAGGCAGCTTTACAGGCTGCAGCCAACACGCAGTTCTTTCTTTTTTTTTTTTTTTTTTTTTTTGAGACAGAGTCTCACTTTGGCACCCAGGCTGCAGTGCAGTGGTGTGATCACGGCTTACTGACCTTCAACCACCCAAGCTCAAGCAGTCTTCCCACCTCAGTCTTCCAATAGCTGTGACTAACATAAAAAATTAGCCAGACAAGCACCACCACACCTGGTTAATTTTTTACTTTTTGTAGAGACGGGGTCTCCCTGTGTTACCCAAATTAGTCTCAAGCTCCTGGACTCAAGTGACCCTCCCACATCGGCCTTCCAAAGCGCTGGGATTACAGGCATGAGCCACCACACCCAGCCAAAGCAGTTTCCAAGTGAAATGAGAAGTGCTTAGATCTAGTCATTCCTGACAGCTATTTGACTGTAGTTTAATGGACCACTTCAGATGTTAAAAAGCATATTAAAATGAAAATGAGGACATCTAATTTGGGTTCTATAGTAGACAGTAAATTGTAAAAGTAATAAAAAGCATTATTTTGAGACCTGCACATACAAGCAAACTGTAAGTTCGGAATTTAATGGCTTTTCCCAATCAAATTCAGTAATTCATTAAGTAACTACCTTTATTGATTAAATAAGTTCTATCATAATTGGCAGTTCTTATGAAGTGACCTGGTTTTATGTCATCTGTTTTGTATTTAGCAGTAGACTTCAAGATGCAGATACAGCTGATCAGACTGTGCGGAGCCTGGCATTAGTTTCACAGGGAAATCACCATGCCCTGGCCATATTCTTTTTCAGCTTTGAATGCAACATTCATAACATGAAGATGAGAAGATACTAATTTTTCGATTTAGACATTAGAATCATGTGCAGTTCGGGGCATGGCATCAGGGTGGGAGAGGTGCTGGATGAGCTCTGTGATGTAAGGAAAGAGAAATGGCTAGGATGGCCAAAGGTGGGAGGAGGGGCCCTGGGGATGGATTGAGTTGGAAGAGCTATGGAAAGCATGAGTCCCAGGCCAGGCCCTGTGGCTCACACCGTAATCCTAGCACTTTGGGAGGCCAAGGTGGGCAGATCACTTGAGGTCAGGAGTTTGAGACCAGCCTGGCCAACGTGGCGAAACCCCACCTCTACTTTAAAAAAAAAAAAAAAAAAATGGCCGGGCACAGTGGCTCACACCTATAATCTCAGCACTTTGGGAGGCCAAAGCAAGGCAGATCGCCTGCGCTCAGGAGTTCGAGACCAGCGTGGCCAACATGGCAAAACCTTGTCTCTACTAAAAATACAAAAATTAGCCAGGTGTGGTGGCACGCATCTGTAGTCCCAGCTACTTGGGAGGCTGAGGCAGGAGAACCGCTTGAACCTGGGAGGCAGAGGTTGCAGTGAGCCAGGATTACACCACTGCACTCCAGCCTGGGTGACAGAGTGAGACTCCACCTTAAAAAAAAAAAAAAGGCGTGAGTCCCATGTGAGTGCAGAACAGGTGTGACACAGGCAAGGCTCCCTAGCAGTCATGGGAAATAGGGTTGAACGTAACAAATTAAAATCTTTTACCAGTTAGGTTTAAGGCAATAATCATTCTAATTTTTAATCACTGTGTTCATTTTCAGATGCTTCAAAGTATCATTAAAAACGTATGGATCCCCATGAAGCCCTACTACACCCAAGTTTACCAGGAGATTTGGATAGGAATGGGGCTGATGGGCTTCATCGTTTATAAAATCCGGGCTGCTGGTACGTTTCCTTATGTTTGATTTTTTTGAGGTCAGGAAGAAAATTATTTTCAAAAAGAATCACAATTCACATGGTAAAGGAACTGTGGGTTTTAACTAGGTGTGAACATTAGAGCTACCTACAGTCCTTCGTAAAAATACAGGGAGCACGTGTCAGCTGTAAGAGACATTTGGGAACAGTGGGGAATTTTTTTTTTTTTTTTTTTTTTCTGGGAGACAGTCTCACTCTGACGCCCAGGCTGGAGTGCAAAGGCATGATCATGGTTCACTGCAGCCTCCACCTCCTAGGCTCAGGTGATTCTCCCACCTCAGCCTCCTAAGTAGCTAGGACCACAGGTGCCTGTCACTATGCCCAACACCACCACACCTGGCTAATTTTTTTTTTTTTGTACTTTTTTTTTTTTTGTAGCGATGGGGTTTTGCCATGTTACCCAGGCTGGTCTTGAACTCCTGGGCGCAAGCAGTTCTCCAGTCTTGGCTTCCCAAAGTGCTGGAATTACAAGCGTGAGCCACAACACCTGGCCCAATTGGGGAACTTTGAACAAGACTTTAATATCAGAATTGTGAGTTTTCTTAGGTGTGAAAGTGGTATTACATTCGTTTTAAGAGATGAAGGCTAAAATATTTAAGGTATGGTTTCATGGTATGTGGTATTTCATTGCACCTTTTCTAAACTGTTCTGAATATTTGAAATTTGTTTGTAAAAAAATTTAAAGGGGAGGAATAACCACTTGGTTCTCAGAGCAGAGCAGTGTGGCCCAATCACATGTTACTAAGCCATTGATTACAAAGAGGAAAGAGAAAACTTTATGCTGCAAGACTAGAGTTTAGGACATTGTAGAAGGTAAGGAGCCCTGCAAATCTGAAAGGGCTGTTAGCTGTTCATAGAAGATCTTTGGTAGGAATTTTACCATTTCTTGGCTATAAGACAAATTTTCTGAAAGCTTCCTGAATTGCTTTACCTAAGCTACAATGCCTTCAGCTAAATGTTAATTTTGACAAAGGCATTTTTGTAAAGCATGGATGTGACTGCTTTTTTTTCCTTCCTTTTATTTTAGATAAGAGAAGTAAGGCTTTGAAAGGTAAGATTTTTGCTTCTGAAAATGGTTGGGAATGGAAAACAGCATCATGTCTTTTCAGGACAAAGTATATCATTGTTCTCAATTGAAATTGAAACATGGTTCAGTACATATGTAAGATGCAGTCGAAATGCTTCACAGCTTGAAGTTTGCTATGCCTGCTGGGAAAGAGAATTCTGAATTTCTGCTTTTTATAGTCAAGTGGATCAAGTAAAACTTCCCAGGAGTAATAGAGGAATGGATTAATTAGAGGTAGTCGATATCATCACCAACAGGGAAGCGCAAGTGAGCTGTGCGAGCATGCTGTCCTAGAAGTTCCCTAATGATGTGGTTTTGTTTATTTTTTTTTTGAGACAGTCTCGCTCTGTCGCCCAGGCTGGAGTGCAGTGACGCGATCTCAGCTCACTGCAAGCTCCACCTCCCGGGTTCACGCCATTCTCCTGCCTCAGCCTCTCCGAGTAGCTGGGACTACAGGCACCTGCCACCACGCCCGGCTAATTTTTTGTATTTTTAGTAGAGACAGGGTTTCACATAGCCAGGATGGTCTCGATCTCCCGACCTTGTGATCCACCCACCTCAGCCTACCCATAATGATGTGTTTTTAATGGTTTTGTTTTGTTTTTGGGAGACAGAGTCTCGCTGTGTTGCCCAGGCTGGAGTGCAGTGGCACAATCTTGGCTCACTGCACCCTCCGCCTTCCAGATTCAAGCAATTCTCCTGCCTCAGCCTCACGAGTAGCTGGGATTACAGGTGCCCGCCACCATACCCGGCTAATTTTTTGTATTTTTAGTAGAGATGGGGTTGGCCAGGCTGGTTTCAAACTCCTGACCTCAGGTGATCGACCCGCCTTGGCCTCCCAAAGTGTTGGGATTACAGGCGTGAGCCACTGCACCTGGCCTTTAATGTATTTTGAAAGAAAGAACCTTATAAATTTATGCCAGAGTGACAATGAAACTGTAGCCATTTGAATGTTACACAAACCCAGGACTGGCTGGGGTGTTTCCCTGCCCCTCTCTTCTTTGCGCTGTGAGTGACCACTGCCTGTCTGCTGTCATTACATGAACCCTTAAGCACTCTGGGTGTTTCATATAGAAATAATCCTACTTTTCAATAGTATTGAAAGGTGTCATTTATCTTTTTGGACTGTTGATCAACTTCTTTTGATACTTGTTTAATAAATTACATCCAACTTGTTCCTTCCTTCTTAAATTGTATTTATATATGCATCTCTTTCAAAAGCTTCGGCGCCTGCTCCTGGTCATCACTAACCAGATTTACTTGGAGTACGTGTGAAAGAAAACGTCAGTCTGCCTGTAAATTTAAGCAAGCCGTGTTAGATGGGGAGCGTGGAACGTCGCTGTACACTTGTATAAGTACCGTTTACTTCATGGCATGAATAAATGGATCTGTGAGATGCACTGCTACCTGGTACTGCTTTCAATGTGTTCCCCCTCAGCCCCCTCAGGTGTGTCAAATTATCTACATACTCTGAGTAGATAATTTGTCATGCAGCAGATGCAATCAATCTCACTGAGCCACCCATCATTGTGAAATAATTATCTCAGTTGTCACAGGAGTTGGTGATCAGGATCCAGGCACTCACTTGGATTCTACTGCTCAATAAACGTTTATTAAACTTGATCCTGCTACTTATCTTGTGACCTCTCTGAGCCTCTGTTTTCTTATTTGGAAAATGGAGATGTTAATTATGTAAGCTCCAACTTACGGTTATCATGAGGATAAATAAGAGAAAGATTTAAACTATGAAATCCTTTAGAAATAAGGTAGCATTTGATGACATAGTAGTTGAAATTATAAGCTGTAGGAGAAAAATGCATCAGGAAATAATCACAAGGCAAAGTATATAATAAGCCAATTAGGCCGGGCGCGGTGGCTCACGCTTGTAATCCCAGCACTTTGGGAGGCCGAGGCGGGCGGATCACGAGGTCAGGAGATCGAGACCATGGTGAAACCCCGTCTCTACTAAAAATACAAAAAATTAGCCGGGCGTGGTGGCGGGCGCCTGTAGTCCCAGCTACTCGGAGAGGCTGAGGCAGGAGAATGGCGTGAACCCGGGAGGCGGAGCTTGCAGTGAGCCGAGATTGCGCCACTGCACTTCAGCCTGGGCGACAGAGCGAGACTCCGTCTCAAAAAAAAAAAAAGACGATTACCAAGATCCCTAAATTGTGCACTAAAAAGATTCTAAAGCAGCAAGCATGGGGGTAAAAGTGAGTCCAGTTTGAAATCTGGCACTCTGCAGGTGGGTAGGAGAGCAGCTGTGGAATGGGGATGGTGGCTGCACCCTGGGTGTCCTGTCCTCTTGAGACCATCCTGTTTATCATCTGTGTCTCTGGCATTTAGCCTCATTAGTAAGACAACCAAAACCTGTCATGTCTTCCTCCAACAGCCTCAGGGTTGTTGGGCTGTGTGAGAAGTTTGCAGGAAAGCATTACACAGCATCAGTGGAAGTCAGCGTCAGGTCGTGTGAGATTCAGAGGGTTTGGTTCTGACACAGGAATCACATTTTTCCTGTGAATGCATTTTGTTCTCTTCTGCCTCCAGAAGATGAATCTGCTGTGGTACAGAAAGGCCCTACCTTTAAAATTATCCATCTGCCCAGCTGCTCAGGCTTGAGAGTGCATTAGAATCACCTGGAAGGCCCTAACAGCCAGCTGGGCCCCAGTGTTTCTGATTGCACTGCTGTAGGAAGGAGCCCGAGAACTTGTATGTCTAACAAGCATCCAGGACGTGCAGATGCCAGGACCTCAGTTGGAAAATTTCTAATGATACAAAGAACCCAGGCCTGTCCTACCACAGCCTTCACATCCACTGCATTGGCACCAGGCTCCAACCCTGTGTCACCCATCTTAGTGCATTTAGTCCACCTTAGAACCTAGTGAGGCATCAGTACAGGCCCTGACTTTCAGAACAGGAAACAGGCTAAGAGGCAGTAACACGCTGCAGATGTCGCAGTTAGCAAGCACTGGCTGGGACTTGAACCCCCAGAACCTGAACTCTGGTCCAAAGGGAGGTGAGGACGGGTGGTAGCTGCCCTCCCCGCCCCCACCCCCCACTTCACCCCCGGAAGCAGAGATTGATGTGTCTTACCCGGGAGGGCTTCCCCACAAAGGCTGGGCCATTCTTCTCCCTTTGACTACTTAAGGCTTCCTTCAGCAAATTACCAAGGTAGGTTGGGCGCGGTGCCTCACGCCTGTACTTTGGGAGGCTGAGGCGGGCAGATCGCTTGAACCCAGGACTTTGAGATCAGCCTGGACAACATGGTGAAACCCCATCTCTACAAAAAATACAAAAATGAGCCAGGCGTAGTGACATGCGCCTGTAATCCCAGCTACTGGGGAGGCTGATGCTTGAGGATTGTTTGAGCTTAGGAGGTCGAGACTGCAGTGAGCCTAAATCACACCACTGCATTCCAGCATGGGCAACAGAGCGAGACCCTGTCTCAAAAAGAAAACAAAAAATAATTGTATTTGCTATCCCAGAAACTCACACACTGAATCCCTCGGGGTTTTGGAAACAACCAGGTCTTGTCCCAAAGGCAGCCTGTAGGTGGAGCCAGAGGATGTCACCTGGGCTTCCCCATGGGCGAGGAGCACGGGGCCAGGAGGATCTGTTTAAAGGAGCATTTGGAGGGCGGTGCCAATGGGTAAGAGGTATGCACAGAGAGCCACGGGAGTGGACAGGGCCAGTTCAGGAAGGAATCCCAGAGGCTTTTTGTCCCAAAGCCTAGGCATTCATGCTGCTCTGACTCAATGCAGTGCGGTGTTAAGTGATGTTGAATTGTTAATCTTATTAGGTGATGATCACCACAATAGTGGTATTGTAGTTATTAAAGAAAATGTCTTAATGTCTTTGGTTTTAGAAATGGAGGTGCAGGCCGGGCACAGTGGATCACCTGAGGTCAGGGGTTCAAGACCAGCCTGGCCAACATGGTGAAACCGTGTCTCTACTAAAAATACAAAAACTAGGCAGGCGTGGTGGCACGCACCTGTAATCACAGCTACTTGGGAGACTGAGGCATGAGAATTGCTTGAACCCAGGAGGCGGAGGTTGCAGTAAGCTGAGATTGTGCCATTGCACTCCAGCCTGGGCAACAGAGTGAGACTCTGTCTCAAAAAGAAAAAAGAAAGAAATGCAGGTGCAATTATGTAGGTGTGAAATGATACCTAGGATGTACTTTAAGATACACTAGCAAATACTAGCCAGTCAAAACAGATTGGGGGGACGAAGTCTCTAGATGGGATGAGATTGGTAATGTGTAGAGGGAGGGGGTGGACATCTAGAAGTGCATTACAGAATTCACTCTCCATACATTTTAACTTTTCCCAATAAAAAGTTTTTAAAAATACTTAAAAAAAAAAAAAAGCCATGTGATGGAAGCCTTTGTTAGTATTATAATACCTGTTTGAGAAGCTGGCACTGTGCAACCCCAGGAAATGAAGGTAACGACTCTGCAGGCGGCTCTGTCAGACAGTGGCCATCTCATCGCCACTCTTCGCAAGAACCGCATCCCCTGATGTCTCTTACTACAAAGGAAGTCTCAGCTTTTTCACTTGTTTTCCCTCTTAAAGAATGATGTAATAGGCCGGGCGCAGTGGCTCACGCCTGTAATCCCAGCACTTTGGGAGGCCGAGGCAGGCGGATCAGGAGGTCAGGAGATGGAGACCATCCTGGCTACACAGTGAAACCCTGTCTGCTAAAAATACAAAAAATTAGCCGGGCGAGGTGGCAGGCACCTGTAGTCCCAGCTACTCGGGAGGCTGAGGCAGGAGAATGGCGTGAACCCGAGGGGCGGAGCTTGCAGTGAGCCGAGATTGCGCCACTGCACTCCAGCCTGGGCGACAGAGCGAGACTCCGTCTCAAAAAACAAACAAAAAAAAAAAAGAATGATGTAATATAGGCCAGAGTTAATGAACACCTAAGTCTAGAGGGAAAATGTCAGAAAACTCTCATTTAGTTAGGAACAAAAACTTATTTTTTAAACCAGGTACAGCAGCTCATGCCTGTAATTCCAGCACTTTGGGAGGCCCAGGCCAGAGGATTGCTTGAGGCCAGGAGTTTGAGACCAGCCTGGGCAACATGGCAAAACCCTGTCTCTACAAGTAAATTTTAAAATTAGCTGGCCGTGACAGCTTATGCCTGTAATCCAAGCTACTCAGGAGGCTGAGGTGGGAGGATCGTTTGAGCCTGGGTATCCAAGGCCGCAGTGAGCTAGGGTTGTGCATTCCAGGTGGCAGAGTGAGACCTTGCCCCCCGCCCAAAAAAAAACCTTACTTTTTAAACTAAATTTGTAACTCCGGACCGAACTGTTTATGGTTATAAAAACATTTTTAAAACTACAACTCAGGACTGAAATGTTCATGGTTATAAATGTTTCCATGCTGTCTTCCTGATCTGCTTTTTTTCCTTTCTTTTTTTTCTTTTTTTTTTGATACGGAGTCTCGTTCTGTCGCCCAGGCTGGAGTGCAGTGGCGTGATCTTGGGTCACTGCAAGCTCTGCCTCCGGTTTCACACCATTCTCCAGCCTCAGCCTCCCAAATAGCTGGAACTACAGGTGCCTGCCACCACGCCTGGCTAATTTTGTGTATTTTTAGTAGAGACGGGGTTTCACCGTGTTAGCCAGGATGGTCTCGATCTCCTGACCTCGTGATCCACCCGCCTCGGCCTCCCAAAGTGTTGGGATTACAAGCGTGAGCCACCTCGCCCGGCCTTTTTTTCTTTTCAAATATGATAATGCATTCAGTCTTTTCTGCCATCTTTATGGCTCTTGTTGCCCAGGCTGGAGTACAATGGTGCAATCTCAGCTCACCGCAACCTCCGCCTCCCGGGTTCAAGCGATTCTCCTTTCTCAGCCTCTCGAGTAGCTGGGATTACAGGCATGCGCCACCACGCCCAGCTAATTTTGTATTTTTAGTAGAGATGGGCTTTCACCATCTTGGCCAGGCTGGTCTCGAACTCCCGACCTCAGGTGATCTGCCCACTTTGGCCTCCCAAAGTGCTGGGATTACAGGCATGAACCACTGTGCCCAGTCTTTTTTGTTTGTTTGTTTTTGTTTTTGAGACAGAGTCTCGGTCTGTCACCCAAACTGGAGTGCAATGGCATGATCTCTGCTCATTGCAACCTCCGCCTCCCAGGTTCACATCATTCTCCTGTCTCAGCCTCCCGAGTAGCTGGGACTACAGACACGTGCCACCACGCCTGGCTAATTTTTTGTATTTTTAGTAGAGACGGGGTTTCACCATGTTAGCCAAGATGGTCTCCATCTCTGGACCTCGCGATCCGCCCACCTAGGCCTCACAAAGTGCTGGGATTACAGGGGTGAGCCACCGCACCCAGCCCAAGATCCATCTTTACGTTTGAAAAAATATATTCCACTTCACAATAAAAAGGCTGAGTATTGCAATTTGAAAAACTTCCAACATACAACATCAAATGAATACTGTTTGGCTGAGAAAAATTTGAATTGACATGTCACTTTAAAGAAAAAATGTTGGCCAGGCGCGGTGACTCACTCCTGTAAGCCCAGCACTTTGGGAGACCAAGGTGGGCGGATCACCTGAGGTCAAGAGTTCGAGACCAGCCTGGCCAACATGGTGAAACCCTGTCTCTATTAAAAATACAAAATTAGCCAGACGTGGTGGCGCATGCCTGTAATCCCTGCTACTCGGGAGGCTGAGGCAGGAGAACTGCTTGAACCCAGGAAGTGGAGGTTGCAGTGAGCCGAGATTATGCCACTGCACTCCAAACTGGGCAACAGAGACCCCGTCTCTGTCGAAAACAAAAAGTGGGATAATTAAAAAAACAAATTTGAACCCCGTCTCTACTAAAAAAAATACAAAAAATTAGCCGAGCGTGGTGGCGGGCGCCTGTAGTCCCAGCTACTCGGAGAGGCTGAGGCAGGAGAATGGCGTGAACCCGGGAGGCGGAGCTTGCAGCGAGCCAAGATTGCGCCACTGCACTCCAGCCTGGGCGACAGAGCGAGACTCCGTCTCAAAAAAAAAAAAAACAAATTTGAGCATTTGGTATTTGGGTGTCTTAGAAGCCATCAAAAGAAGAGCCAAAGGTTTAGGCAGCTCAGAGCTGCAGGGAGCAAACCTCGGCCTTGGTATTATTCTAACCAAGGGACCAGCTGAAGCCAGTTAACCAGTGCTTAAGTTACTTAGCTGACGCAGAGCCAGAATTGCCCAGGTGTGCACAATGGAAAACGCTTTAACCTCCTCATCCTTACCAGCAGCCTGGCCAGCCAGCTACATTGGCGTCACCTGGGACTAGCTAGGAATGCCATAAAAGCTGGACCCACCCTCAGCTCAGGGAGACAGAATTAAGCGTTGTCTCCCATCTCCTTGCAGTCCATTCGCAATAAAGCTTTTTTCTTTCATGGAAAGCTGGTGCCATAGTGTTGGCTTCTATGCGTGTCAGACACTGGGCCCATTGCTGAGTAACACTATGTCATCCTGAGCTACACTCACTGCACTGGTAGCTCCTTGGGATTCCAGGACCGAATTAGAGCAGGCAGCAGGCAGAGTTTGATGTGGCATCCTTGCTCCAGCATCCAGAGAAGGTGGGTTTCACAGAGTGGGAAAAAGTGTATTTCAGAAAGGGAGTTATTCACTACTAGCCATTTCTATAACCCCGAGCAGGTCATGCAACCAAGACAGTTCACCCAACCCCACCAACACCCGCCTAACAACACTGTGAGGAGGCTGCAGGCTCCCACAGAGCTCGCCCTCCCCCCGCAGGAGAAAGCGGCAGCCGGCACTGGCCTCCCTAGCCCTGCTTCTACCACTGCTGCTGGCACCAAAGGTGTGGGGAAGAGGGTCGGGGTCTCAGAGGTCAGCCACGCTTCCTGAACTTTGTGGAGCGCAAGCTATGCTCGGGACAGTGGCCATGGAGAGGAAGTAAACGATGCTGCTCCCGCCTCAGTAAAAACTATAAACTAGGTCACAATGTTGGAGTTGGAATATTATAAGTGTTTGTAGAACTGATGAAAATTAGGAGTGGTAAAAGAGGAATACTAAAATTTTAAAAATCATAATAAGCCTCACGTAAAAAGCACACAGAGTATCATTCTGGTTTTTTTTTTTTTCTTCTTTTTTTTCGAGACCTAGTTTCGCTCTGTCGCCCAGGCTAGAGTGCAGTGGTGCGATCTCCACTCACTGCAAACTCCGCCTCCCAGGTTCACACCATTCTCCTGCCTCAGCCTCCCAAGTAGCTGGGACTACAGGCACCCGCCACCGTGACCAGCAAATTTTTTGTATTTTTTGTATTTTTAGTAAAGACGGGGTTTCACCGTGTTAGCCAGGATAGTCTCGATCTCCTGACCTCGTGATCCACCTACCTCGGCCTCCCAAAGTGCTGGGATTACAGGCGTGAGCCACCACCCCCGGCCCATTCTGGTTTTATTATGCCATGTAAAAAGTGTTTCCAGGCCGGGCTGTAGTCCCAGCTACTCAGGAGACTGAGGCAAGAGGATTACCTGATCCCAGGAGGTCGAGGCTGCAGTGAGCCGTGATCATACCACTGCACTCCAGCCTGGATGACAGAGTGAGACTGTCTCAAGAAAAAATATGTATATATTTCTGCAAATGCCTTGTGCACAGCCTGTGCCCCTTATTTGTGCCCCTGTACCTGAGATCATTCAGACAGGTTGGATTCAGGTTCCAGCTGGAGCTACTGCTCATTGCCTGTGTGGCCTCAGGCAAACTCCGTAACTTCTCTGGGCCTCGGCTTTCTCATCTCTAAATTAAGACCTCCAGAATCTCTCTCAGCTCTATAATTCTATAGCTAATGGATTTGTAATGAACCTAAATTGCATCATCCAAAAATAAACTGTGAAGCAATTGTAGGATGATAGATGATAAATTGCAGATGTATGTAAAGGACATGAATTCATCTCTTGTAAGCCTGATACCTAACAAAGGACCAGGCATTTATGGTAGGTACTCATATCTTTTAATGAATTTAATTAAATAAGGATGCCAATTAAAAAATAATTTCCTAGCTCTTGGTAAAATAGAGTAAGGGATATCTTTAGTGACTATATTACCAATTACTCTATTACTAATGACAAGGAAATGAGAGAATAGTTTCTGACTGCCTGGCCAGGCCAGATGGAAGGACCATGCTCAGTGCAGCTATTGTGGCCAAGGAACCTGGTAGCTCTTTCTATTGCCAGAGTAGAAATTTGATTTAGCCTGTCCTCCAGAGCTAATCAGTCTGGAGGCAATGAGTCTCCCATAACTGAATTCCAAGATACTGATACTTAACATAGACTCAACTGGGTTAATTAACAGAAATAAGCCTGTTAGGTGGACCAGATATGAGACATAAGAAACTACAAAGAAAAGAGCAAATTTTTCCCAAGCCAAAGATGGGAAAGACAAGAAATTAGACATTTCAATGGAAGAGAAAACAGAGAGCTGGGCACACTGGCATGTGCCTATAATCCCAGACTCAGGAGGCTGAGATAGAAAGATTGCTTGAGCTCAGGAGTTCAAGACCACCCTCAGTAACATAGCAAGAGCCCTTTTTTTTTTTTTTTTTTCGAGACGGAGTCTTGATCTGTCACCCAGGCTAGAGTGCAGTGGTGCAATCTTGGCTCACTGCACCCTCCACCTCCCAGGTTCAAGTGATTCTTCTGCCTCAGCCTCCTGAGTAGCTGGGATTACAGGCGCGTGACACCATGCTTGGCAATTTTTTGTATTTTTAATACAGATGGGGTTTCACCGTGTAGCCAGGATGGTCTCAATCTCCTGACCTCATGATCCTCCTGCCTCGGCCTTTCAAAATGCTGGGATTACAGGTGTGAGCCACCGCACCGGGCCGCAGGACCCCACCTTAAAAAAAAAATGAAACGAAAAAGAGAAAAACGATGGAGAAAGATCAATGAAACCAAAAGCTGGTTCTTTGAGAACTTCAATTAAATGGACAAACCGCTAGCCAGACTGATCAAGAAAAAAATAAAGGAAGAAGATACAATCAATATCAGGAATGAGAGAGATGCCATCTGGTCTTGAACTCCTGGGCTCATCTAAGGGAAAAACAGCAGAGATGGAGGAGGAGGGATTGATTACAAAAAGTCAGGAGGAAACTTTGGGGGGGTGATGGATCTGTTCATTTTCTTGATTGTGGTGATGGTTTGACTGTGTGTATATATATATATATGTTAAAACTCATTGGCGAGGCTCGGTGTCTCATGCCTGTAATCCCAACACTTTGGGAGGCCGAGGCAGGCAGATCGCGAGGTCAAGAGATCAAGACCATCCTGGCCGATATGGTGAAACCCTGTCTCTACTAAAAATACAAAAAATAGCTGGGTGTGGTGGCATGTGCCTGCAGTCTCAGCTACTTGGGAGGCCGAGGCAGGAGAATCGCTTGAACCCAGGAGGTGGAGGTTGCAGTGAGCTGAGGTCACGTCCATTGCACTCCAGCCTGGTGACAGGGTGAGACTCCATCTCAAAAAAACCTCATCAAATTGTGCAGTTAATGTGAAACTTATCAATAACCTCCAAATTATGTAGACATAATATTATGTGGAGACTTTATACTTCAGTAAAGCTATAATAAAAGTTTCTGGCCAGGTGCAGTGGCTCACGCCTGTAATCCCAGCAGTTTGGGAGTCCGAGGCGGGCAGATCACAAGGTCAGGAGATCGAGACCATCCTGGCTAACATGGTGAAACCCCGTCTCTACTAAAAAAATACAAAAAATTAGCCGGGCGTGGTGTAGGGGGCCAGTAGTCCCAGCTACTCAGGAGGCTGAGGCAAGAGAATGGCGTGAACCGGGGAGGCGGAGCTTGCAGTGAGCCGAGATTGCGCCACTTCACTCCAGCCTGGGTGACACAGTGAGACTCCGTCTCAAAAAAAAAAAAAAAAAAAGCTTCTAAAAATTCTATGCTAGCCACACGTGGTGTCTCATGCCTGTAATCCCAGTACTTTGGGAGGCTGAGGCAGGAGGATTTCTTGAGCCCAGAAGGCTGAGGCTGCAGTGAGCCATGATCGAACCACTGCACTCCAGTGTGCGGGACAAAGTGAGACCCTGTCTCAAAAAAAAAAAAAAAAAAAAAAAACCTGGGCACGGTGGCTCATGCCTGTAATCCTAGCACTTTGGGGGTCCGAGGCGGGCAGATCACCTAAGGTCAGGAGTTCAAGACCAGCCTGACCAACACGATGAAACCCCGTGTCTACTAAGAATACAAAAATTAGCCAGGTGTAGTGGCGGGCTTCTGTAATCCCAGCTACTCCGGAGGCTGAGACAGGAGAATCACTTGAACCCAGGAGGCGGAGGTTGCAGTGAGCCGAGATCGTGCCATTGCACTCCAGTCTAAGCAACGAGCAAAACTCCATATCAAAAAAAAAAAAAAATTCTAGGCTAACTCTCAGAAAATAAAGACCTAGTTTTTCAATGACTGAAAAGTATCCAATATGATACATTAAATCCTGTCTCGAAACCATTGATAATTATTAGAGTGCCTGGGCTTCCGGGTGTCATGAGGAGAGCAGTTGCAGAGCGAGGCTGCATACCTGGGGCTGGCCTCCCTTCCCCTCCCCTGCCGCCCTGCCTGCCCTGCTGCAGGAAGCGAGGCCCGGCTGTGCTCACTGCACCAGGCCTGATGATGGCTGGGAGCATTCAAGGAGCCACCCCTACCTGTGCCTGGGGCGCAGTTGGTCTTGTCTTAAACTCAATTTCTGGTAGACCTGGAGGCTGGGCTCAGCCTCAGTCTCCCTCCCCCTCTCCACCATGTGTGTCAGGCAAAGAGGTTGGGCTTCCCCGCTATTTTCCTGCCCTGAGCTGAGCATCAAGCTGAGCCTCAAAGATCCTGCCTTTCTCCCCACGCTCCCCTCTCTCCAGGAGGGGAGGGACTCTCCGCCGATGTCCAATATATGGTACATACGCATACACATATACCAAAACAAAGATGTAGCTGCTGTCACTGCTGACCACAACACCCTTCCGGTGTCCCTTCCCACCTGAGCTGTGCCTGCACTCGCCAGCCCCCTTGGGCAGATCGCCACTGTCTAGGAGTCAGGCTTATACCCATCTCTCCCCACCTGCCTACCCAACTCTCAGGTCCCAACACGCCCAGCAGTTGAGCCAACACAAGTTGATCTAAGTTCATCAGAAGGTGAGTGTTTGACTGATTCTATAGTCGCCACACAGGCCCACCCTCATCTCATGCAAGTGACAGCCCCAACTCCACTCCTCATCTCCCAGCCTGTGAACCGAGGCAGCCATGGAGCCTGGAAGGAGAACAGACTCCAGTATCCACAGACGCCCATTCTAAGAGGTTCTCATGGGGGGGTCAAAAGAAGCTGACATCTACCCATGTGGGCCCTGTCAGGACACAGTATCTTTTGGGGACCCAAGAAGACACTGTGGGCCCCAGGCTTCCTGGATCCCAGAACTGTGGCTGGCCCTGGACACAGAGTGGCCTAGGAGATCCCGGCTGTGTGTCTCATCGGGGCCCCCAGGACACATTTCCCAGCTGTCCTCTCTCCTCCCCGCGCCTGCTCCCTGCTGTGCTGCTCTGCTCCTCCTGACGAGGGTCACCATGCTGTGTGGGGCCCCATGGCACCCACATGACCTTTCGGGCATATTTCCCTTCTCCAAGGAGACTCCCTCCTCTGTTTATGGTACAAACCTGAGTGGGACATCCGACCGGCCCGACTCACCTTCGGCACCAGCCTATAGGTCTCCCGCCAGCCTGTGCGGGAGCTGCCCTCGGGCCCGGCGTCCACCCGTGATCCATGCCGCGTGAAGGGCCAGGGTTTCAGGTGCGTGAGCTGCCCTCGGGCCCGGCCTCCGCCCGTGATCCATGCCGCGTGAAGGGCCAGGGTTTCAGGTGCGCGAGCTGCCCTCGGGCCTGGCGCCCGCCCGTGATCCATGCCGCGTGATGGGCCAGAGTTTCAGGGGTTTCCTTCCCCACAGCTCTGCTCATCATCTCTCTCCACCATTGAGATGCCCATCTGAGTCCCTTATATTTTGGTTTTTAAACCTCCCGGTTTCGTGCAGTTTTATTTCATCTTTAAAGGCTGACACATGGTTGTCAGCCCAGAGGCCCTGATCTGGAAGTCCAGGTTTGGGTGGCAATGGCGGTGGGGGTGCGTTGGGCCTCGGTGCCAGGGGCCAGCCTGGCGATCTAGACACCTCCTCCCTGCCAGGAGCCTGTGTTCACTCCAGTTCTTTCAAAGTGGCTGCAGGGGAGATGGGGATTAAACAGACAGGTTTCTCACTGCAGCAGAGGAAAGCAACCCTTGCTAAGCCCCTGGTTTTGTGCCAACTCCCTGCTGGTTTGGGGAAAGCTGATGAGGGTGGCCCGCCATTCTCTGGTTCTCAGGGCAAAGTTCAGAAGGTGGGTGCAGCGTCCTGGCAACAACTACCCCTGGCTGCTCCGTGGCCACCGTGGGAGTGGTTAATAAACACTCGGGCTGGCGGTGGTAACGCCTATCTTCCAGGAACTTAGTTCAGAAGAGCTTTATGACCTGGATGGAGTCGCCTGTTAAAGAGTAATGCACACCCCATATTACACTCGAGTCCCAGGAGTAAGTGTCCAGGGGAAGTGTTTATTTCCATGGGTGAACAAAGCATCCTTTGTGGGAGACTCTGCCAGCACCAGGCTCTCTGATGGGAACTGTCTGGCCTAGGCCTGGGGAATATGCAGCCTTGCAGCTACCAGTTAGCCACTTTGGGGGTGAGTTTATCCTACAAAGTTTATCCTTGCTGTTCCCAGAGTGAGGGATTGAGTGGGCTGGCAGGAAACCAAAAGGAATCTACCTGTCCCTCTCACTCCCCCCACAGGCCCACATGACGGGAAAGGAAGGCGGGATCCTTCTCCACATGATGGGGAAGGAAGGCAGGATCCGTTTCCACATGACAGGGAAGGAAGGTGGGATCCGTCTCCACATGACGGGGAAGGCAGGCAGGATCCATCTCCACATGACAGGAAAGGAAGGTGGGATCCGTCTCCACATGACGGGGAAGGAAGGCAGGATCTGTCTCCATATGATGAGGAAGGAAGGCGGGATCTATTTCCAATGACAGGAAGGAAGGAGAGATCCGTCTCCACATGACACAGAAGGAAGGAGAGATCCATCTCCACATGATAGGAAGGAAGGCAGTATCCATCTCCACATGGCAGGGAAGGAAGGCAGGATCTATTTCTGCATGGCAGGAACAAAAGGCAGGATCCATCTCCACAAGGCGGGAAGGAAGGTGGGATCCATCTCCACAAGGCAGGAAGGAAGGCGGGATCCATTTCCACGTGGCAGAAAGGAAGGCAGCATCCGTCTCCACATGATGGGAAGGAAGGCGGGGTCCGTCTCCACATGATGGGAAGGAAGGCGGGGTCCGTCTCCACGTGGCAGGAAAGAAGGTGGGATCCGTCTCCACATGATGGGGAAGGAAGGCAGGGTCCATCTCCATGTGGCAGGAAAGAAGGTGGGATCCGTCTCCACATGATGGGAAGGAAGGCAGGATCCGTCTCCACACAGTGGGGAAGGATGGCAGGATCTATTTCTCCATGGCAGGAACAAAAGGCGGGATCCATCTCCACATGGCGGGAAGGAAGGCAGGGTCCATCTCCACATGGCCAGAAGGAAGGCGGGATCCATCTCCACATGGCGGGAAGGAAGGCAGGGTCCGTCTCCATGTGGCAGGAAGGAAGGCGGGATCCGTCTCCACATTGCCAAGCTACACCTTGTGGTTTCTCTCCTCGTCTGGCACAAAGGCAGTGCTCATCCCTCAGTGTGGGGCCATGGCAGTACAGGTACCCCCATCTCCTCTGGGGCCTCACCACGTCTCACAGATCCTCCTGGAAGGGGTGCTACAGCTCTCCAAGCACTTACCCTGGGCTGCACCTTCAAGTCTGGGAGAGAGCTTTGCTAAAATACAACCCTCTGGGTCCAGCCCTGCAAACCTACCCAGCCCAGACCAGCCGAGGAGATGGGGAGCCAAGTGCCTGGAGGAGGGAGCCTGGGGCTGGCCACTGCTGGATGATTAAATTAAATTCCTAGGGTGGTGCGTGCAGGTAATCCCAGGTACTCAGGAGGCTGAGGTGGGAGGAGCACTTGAGCCCAGGGGGTCAAGGCTGCAGTGAGCCATGATCACACCACTGCATTCCAGCCTGGGTGACAGAGTGAGACCCCGTCACTTAAAATGCTACCCGGGCCGGGTGTGGTGGCTCACTCACGCCTGTAATCCCAACACTTTGGGAGGCTGAGGTGGGCAGATCATGAGGTCAGGAGTTTGAGACCAGCCTGGCCAACACAATGAAACTCGGTCTCTACTAAAGATACAAAAAATTAGCTGGGTGTGGTGGCTGGCACCTGTAATCCCAGCTACTCCAGAGGCTGAGGCAGGAGAATCGCTTGAACCTGGGAGGCGGAGGTTGTAGTGAGCCGAGATCACACCATTGCATTCCAGCCTGGGCCACAGGGCAAGACTGTCTCGAAAAGAAAAGAAAAAGAGAGAGAGAGAGGAGGGGAGGGGAGGGGAGAGGAGAGAGAATCCAGCTATGTAGCCAGGTTGGGAAGACCAGGAGTGAACCCCACGGGATGTGATGGGAATGGGGCCGTGTGGGAGGCAATGCTGGCTCAGACAGAAGAGGGTGCCACGGCACCCCAGTGCAGGAGCCTGCAGTGGACCTCGTTCCCTGTGAGCACAGGGTTCTGCCTGGTCCAGGTAACAGTTGCGTGAGGCTGGTCTTAGACAGTCCATTTTATCGCTTAAGGAACCCACAGGACGGCCGGGTGCAGTGGTTCAGGCCTGTAATCCCAGCACTTTGGGAGGCTGAGGTGGGCAGATCACCTGAGGTCAGGAATTCGAGACCAGCCTGGCCAACATGGTGAAACTCTGTCTCTACTAAAAATACAAAAATTAGCTGGGTGTGGTGGTGGGCACCTGTAATCCCAGCTACTCGGGAGGCTGGGGCAGGAGAATCACTTGAACCCAAGAGGTGGAGGTTGCAGTGAGCAGAGATCGCACCACTGCACTCCAGCATGGGTGACAGAGCGAGACTCCATCTCAAAAAAAAAAAAAAAAGAAACCCACAGGACCACACGTAGCCTGTCCAAGCCACACGGCCAGAGCAGGGGGCCTGGGGTGCGCAGGCCTTCCGATCACGACCACAGCTCTGTGGAGTAGGACCCCTCCTCCCTGGTACGGATCCTTTATGCAAACATCCCGAGTGACACAGAGGCAGAGCCTGTCTGCCGTGGTGCCATTGAGCCACCGAGCATTGGTGGCCTCCGAGTGGGACAGGTATAAGGTGGCCAAGTGGAGCCCAGCCCTGGGGAAACCAGGCCAAGGACGCTGTGCCAAGCTTGGCACCAGAGACACACCCTCAGCTCACCCTGAGTGCCTCTCCAGCCCCACCCTGGGGGCGCCCTGGCATCCGTGAGACACATGCCTGGGACTGGAGGTGGGTCAGCTGAGGCAGGCGCAATTAGGGAGAATGGGGCAAGGCCCATGACCTGGCAGGTGCCCTCCGTGTGGGGCCCTTGGGTGATTTCTGGCTGACAGGCAGCCCAGCACTGAGTCAGAAGGAAACCGCGCTTGGGGAGGCCAGAGGCCACTTCTGGGTGCTCTTCCCTCTCCTCCGGGAAGCTGCCCTAATTAGCACCTTGGCCAGAGGGCCTTCGTGGGAAGCACGGCAGCTTGCATCCTCGGCCCGCCCAGTGACCTGGCCTTCCCCCGCGTGCGCCTGGTCCTGACCTAAGTCCTAGAGGGTGGACACCCAGCCCCACACTGGTGTGGCGGTGAGGACCGATGATCTCCCGTGGGAGATGTGGGGAGCGGTGCCTGGCCCCACCCCCGGGCCCACCGGGCATGAAGGGGCTTCTGCCTGTCCTCGAGAGCAGCGCTGGCCTGGTCACCTCCAGCCCTGCACACCGACCCAGCCCGGGCCGGCCAAGGAGGCAGGGAGCCAAGTGCCTGGAGGGGGAGCGTGGGGCTAGCCAGTGCCTGGGTGATTACTCGGAGTCCCCGGAGCACTCAGTGTCGCACCCGCACTGCAGCCAGAATCCACAGGCTTCCCAAAGGCCTCGATCCCCCCACCCCCTCCACACGGGCTGTGGCTTTTGCCCCTGGGCCTGCCACGCCTTGCCTCATGCCCCGAACTGGCTCATCATGCCTGCCGCCTCAGCCCTCCCAGACCCTGGCCCTCAACGTGGGTGGCAACCTTTGACAAGTCACACAACTTCTAAGCCTTGACTTCCTCATCCACAAAACAGGCTTTTTCCCGTGGTGGACATCCACTGTGGTCTGGGGACCCTCTGCAGCTATCACGGGTCATAGAGTAGATCTCTACATACTGACACAGCAAGGGCTCCCAAGGGCTCCAGGGGCCAGTAGCCAATGGGAAAGCCAGCTTACATGATGACAGACACACAGCAATGCCACTTAATTTACAACATATGTGCACACGCATGCACACACGCACTTGATTTACAACACGCACACGCAGGCACATGCACACAGACACACGCACTCACACACAAATAAAACTACAGATTCTGGCCGAGTGTGGTGGCTCACGCGTGTAATCTCAGCACTTTAGGAGGCCGAGGCAGGTGGATCACCTGAGGTCAGGTGTTCGAGACCAGCCTGGCCACCATGAAGAAAACCCCATCTCTACTAAAATACCAAAAAAAAAAAAGAGAAAAAAAATTGGCCAGGTGTGGCAGCACACACCTCTAATTCCAGCTACTCAAAAGGCTGAAACAGGAGAACTGCATGAACCCAGGAGGTGTTGAAGGTTGCAGTGAGCCGAGATCGAGTCACTGCACTCCAGCCTAGGCAACAGTAAGACTTCATTTGACAAACAAAAAACAAACAAACAAAAAAAGGCTGGGTGCAGTGGCTCATGCCTGTAATCCAAGCACTTTGGGAGGCCAAGGCAGGTGGATCACCTGAGGTCGGGAGTTCAAGACCAGCTTGACCAACATGGAGAAACCCGTCTCTACTAAAAATACAAAATTAGCCGGGTGTGATAGCACATGCCTGTAATCCTAGCTACTCTGGCTGAGGCAGGAGAATCGCTTGAACCCGGGAGGCAGAGGTTTTGGTGAGCCAATATCGTGCCATTGCACTCCAGCCTGGGCAACAAGAGCAAGACTACCTTTCAAAAAAAAAAAAACTACAAATTTTGGTGGGTTTTAAGACAGGGTCTCATTCTGTCACCCAGGCTGGAGTGCAGTGGTGTGATCATAGATCACTGCAGCCTCAGCCTACTGGGCTCAAGCGATCCTCCTGTCTCAGCTTCTTGGGAAGCTGGGACCACAGGCACGCGCCACCAATTTTTGTAGAAATGGGGTTCTGCCATGTTGCTCAGGCTGGTCTTGAACTCCTGGGCTCAAGCCATTCACAGGCCTCAGAAAACTATGAATTCATATATGTCAGCACCACATGGGGAAAAGTCTGGCAAATATGCAGACGGCAAACAAACCAGGAGGGGCAAGACCAAAGGGTCTTGATCAAGATAGGCTTGAATTTTATTGGTAATGCTTTAATTTTTTATGAGTGTTCAAGAATTACTGTGCGATTTAAAATACATAAAATTTAAAATAGCGTCCTTCTGGCAAGAGCGTGCACAGGGTCAGGGCCTGGAGAGCAGAGCTGTGGCAGGAGCTGAGGCTGGGGAGGGTGCAGAGCCCGATTAGAGGGCAGAGGAGGAGGCTGCCTGGGCAGGACGGAGTGACACCAGCAATGGGCAGGGGAAGCCTAGGACCAGAGACATCCTTGGCAGGTGGGAGGGAACCAGTGCCCAGGCCAGGGCCTGAGGTTGGGAAATAGGTCCTGGCTGAGGCCTGACCAGGAAAAGCAAGTGTAGGAACTAGGCCAGAGTCACAGGATCCCGGCATTCACGGGCTGAGCCTACCTGTCAGACGCTCGCTGGAGAACAGTGGACACTGGGCACCTGAGGCTCGCCCTGATGCACCTGTGGGAAGGCAAGGCTTGCAGGCAGCCTCAGTGGGTGTGGGAACCAGAGGGCAAGAAAGGAAGGAGCCCCCAGTGCCACACAGCGTGGTGTTGCTGCATGCCAGGCTCTGTGCTGAGCTCCAAGCAGGCCAGGGAGCAGCCTTTCTCAGGATCCTGGCCAGGAAGCGTGGCCTCTGGGAGCCAGGCCGGGTGGGCCTTGCCCCAAGGTGGATACTGCTAACCCTACTCCACCTGCCCCGGGATCACGGCCAGCATTCGCAGACCAGCACACGCCAGCTCAGTTAACCTCACAGCAGCCCAGGAGGTAGACAAGGTCATCCTGCCCACTTTCCAGGATGAAGAAATGAGGCGCTGAGAGGGGAAGTGACCTGCCCACGGGCGCACAGCTAGCGTTCAGCGGAGCCTGCATTCGGACTCGCGGGCCATCTGAAGCCAGAGTCCCAGCTCCTAGCACCCCACTGTGCCACCCACCCCAAATCAGTGTGAGAACAGGAGCCCCCGCCCAGGGTCGGGCTGCAGACCCTCCGCCCCTCCCGCCTCCCAGCTGCCGACACTTTCTTGCCTAGACCTGCTGCCCGTGTAGCAGTACAGATGGCCGGTCTGGCATCACACAACACCAGGTTCAAGTCAGATTCAGCCACTCAGCAATGTGTGACTGAGTCAGCGAACTTCATCTCCACCCCAAGCCTCAGTTTCCTCATCTGCCAAATGAGGTTGTGATGTCCACATCAGCAGGCCATGGTGAGACTGCTTGAGAATGAACTGAGGTGACCCATGCTCCTCTGGATATTCCAATTTGAGACGGTGGGGTGTGTGTTGAGGGGAGGGGGTCAGCCCTAAAGTCAGGGCCAGGAAAACAGTCACAGCGCAGCCACTCTGCAGGCCTCCTGCCTGAGCTCCGGGCTGCCCAGAGGAGCCTTACACCCAGCCCGCCCAGAATGGGCTTTCAGGGGCCTTCCCGTGGGGGAGAGGGGCCCTGTGCTCCCAGTGGCCTCCTCTATCACTAGGGAGGCTCCAGGCCGTCAGAGCAGTTTTGGGGTCCACGCCCCCAACCCCATCCCCAGACCCACAGCAGGAGATGGCTGGAGAAACAAGGCTGGCCTGGGGTGGGTCCCGGCTGCCCCACCCAGTTGTCTAGAAAATACCCGAATTTTTGGTCAGCTTTAGGTCGGAAGGGACTGGGGCTCACTGAGTCTCTGCCAATGGCCTTGCCAGCGCCGCGTCTGAGGGACACCAACTGAATCCTTTTTGCTGTCGCCGCTGCTGATGCTGATGAACTGCAACTGGGCAAGTCACCGCCGCATCCACCAACTGGAGCAAATACCACCACCCACGCGGTGCTTAAGTGAACATGTACCGCCTTGGTAATCAGAAAATAACAACGGGACGCTTTACAAACAATAATGTAATAGGCCCGGTCCAGCTGGAGCTGACAGCAGATGATAGGAGCGTGCTGTGGGCGGGGCTTGGGGAACTCCCGGTGAGATCAGTGTCTCCGTGTCCAGGCCTGACCACCCCGACCACAGGCACTGGCGTTCCACCCACGGCCGAGCCTCGAACCTTGAGGAAGTCCACGCACTCCTCGGCTTCCACTGCAGTGCAGTGCCCTGCCTAGGGGCTGTACGGGCCCCCATTCTTCCCATCTCAGCCCTTTTCCCCAGGTCCCCCGCTGAGGCTATGGGGCGGCTGCCTCCGCCAGGAAGGAAAAAGAGACCCTGCTTCCACCCTGCCCTTGGTGTCCGGACGGCGTGAGTGGATGGGGCCCTCAGGCAGCACCCCACTGAGCCACATGCGTGACCCCTCAGTCCCAGACCAACGTGTGCCCTGGCGGCCTATTTCCCCCATGTACACAGAGGAGCTGGCAGAGCTGGGCACTGGACAAGGTGACTCACGCTCTCCTGGGGCAGAGCATTGAGGGCCACGGCCTCTAAGGGCCCACCAGCCCTCTGCAAGGCTGCGGCCCGGCCTACCACAGTGCCACCCCGGGGGGCTGGCTGGCTGCACCCTGCACACTCGTCCCAGCCCTGGGAGCTTAGACCCTCTAAGGGGCTTCCCAGGAGCCTTAGGTGCCACAGCCATTTGCATTGTATGAGGATTTGGGTTTAAAAAAAAAAAAAAGAAGGCCGGGTGCGGTGGCTCACGCCTGTAATCCCAATACCTTGGGAGGCTGAGGTGGGCGGATCACGAGGTCAGGAGATCGAGACCATCCTGGCTAACACAGTAAAATTCCGTCTCTACTGAAAATACAAAAAAATTAGCTGGGCGTGGTGGCAGGTGCCTGTAGTCTCAACTACTCAGGAGTCTGAGGCAGGAGAATGGCATGAACCTGGGAGGCGGAGCTTGCAGTGAGCCGAGATCGTGCCACTGCACTCCAGCCTCGGCGACAGAGCAAGACTCCGTCACAGAAAAAAAAAAAAAAAAAAAAGAAGACAGGGAGGGCGTGCCAAATCAAACACTGTGATATGCCTGGAAGTTTACATTTCACAGTGCAGCCTTTCACTTGAGAACCCCACGTGTAACTCACTGGAAGGTGGTAAAGGCTTACAGTTGAGGACTTTGGTGAGGGAGGCTCCAGGCATGGCCCTGCCTCCTGCTCTGTGCCTGCAATTCCCATGGGCCCGAACTTTGGCCTCAGCCCCTGTGCCTCTCAGCCGTGAGGCCCAGCATAGGCCCCGGAGAACAGACGGTGGACAGAGGGAAGGCCGCTGGGAAGCATGACAGGTGCTTCCTGTCCCTGCCAGGAGACCACTGGCTGTGATGTCACTCTTGTGCTCTGGCCTAGTGAGGACAGCTCTGGTCATGACCCACTTCCCCTCAGGTGACTCACCTGCACCTTCTTCTGCTCCTCAGGTCATCATCGAGCATGACTCACCTTCAGCACCGGCTGAGCGAGGCCCAGAAGACGACCGACTCCGTGGGGACCTGAGGTCAGGAGGCAAACATGCGAGGTGGCTCACGCCTGTAATCCAACACTTTGGGAAGCTGAGGCAGGAGGGTCACTGGAGCCCAGGAGTTTGAGACCAGCCTGGGCAACATAGTGAGACCAAAAAATATAAAAATCAGCCGGGCGTTACAGCACACGCCTGTGGTCCCAGCTACTCAGGAGGCTGAGGTGGGAGGATCACCTGAGCCCAGGAGGTCAAGGTTGCAAATCACAGCACTGCAGTCCAGCCTGGACGACAGAGGAAGACCCGGTCTCAGAAAGAAAAACAGAGACAAACATCACCAGGCCCATCCTGCAGGAGTTGGGAAGTTTCTTTTGCTGCCTGCTAGAGACCTTCTTCCTGCAGGGTGTGGCTCTTTACAGTTTGCACAGCTAGGCCCGCCCCCCCCATTCTCTCATGGAGGCTCCAGAGGGGCCCTGATGGCCTAGGCAGCGGGGCGGCCAGAACGCACTGCCAGTCTCCTAACTCTGAGCCCAGTGTCCTTTGGGTTGGCCAGGCTCAGCCCGAGCTGAGTGGAGAGGGAGGAGAGCCGGAGGCCTCACCAGTCGGTGAGAGGAGCGAGGGCAGCAGCCAGGGTGGGTGCACAGCAAGTGCCAGGCCTGGAGGGCATTCATGAGCCGCTTTGAGGCCTTTGGTCTCACCTGCCTGGTGGGGAAAGGTTAGAGGTCAGAGGCAGCTGAGGAGGGCACAGCCTGTCTGGGTAGATGAGGGGGCAGAGGTGAGAAGGCACCATCCACCCTCTAGCTGGATGCAGGGGGAGACCGAGCTCCCACCAGGAGCTCTGAGCTTTTGTCTCATGGCCCTGGCAGTACCTGTCACCACAGGTGGAGGCTCAGGTGCGGACAGTGTGCTCACACCCTCCTGGCTGGGAAGTCTCATGGGCCTTGGCCTCAGGCTCCTCAAGGTCCCATCTGTTGGCTCCCAGGCGGAGGAGATGCTTGGCCTGTGGTGAGAGGGTGGGGCTGGGGTCCCACAGCCCCACTCCGCCTCACTGGGCCAGTTTCAGCTCTGTCAGTCGGTGCCTGGCTGGCCCCCCTCTCCCCAGAGAATCCCAGTGCCCCCTCCACAGTGTCCAGCCCAGACGCCTTGGTGGCCCAGGGGTACCCAGAGAGCAAAGGGGAGGGAGGCTCGGGGGCAGCCAGGCTGGGGTTGGGCCTGCGGAAGCCCACCCTCCAGCCTCCAGGCAGATGGAAGGCGTGGTGCTGCCGCCCCCAGTCCTGCTCAGCCTGGCTGGAGCGTCTATTCTTACATCCACGCTTCCTGCTTCTTTTCCGGTTCGAGGTAAAGGCTGAGGGACTGTATGGGGCCTGGCTTCTCACCCAAGCCTGATCCTGCTTTCTGGACAGAACCATGAAATGGGGGGCTCCTACACACCTCCCCAGAGAGGGTCCTCCTGCTGCAGGGCGGCCTTGGGGATGCTTCTGCTTACCCCTGCCAAGGGCGGGCCCCTGAGGGGTCTGCAACAGCCGCTGCCCACGTGTCTGTCTGTCCTGCACCCCACACTCCCCACCTCCAGATGCATTCTGTCACACGGCATCCTGCCAGACCCCGAGGAACCAGAGAGGAGGAAGGAGTGGGCTGGAGGAATCAGGAGGAGACTGCTTCGATTTTTTGTTTGTTTATTTGTTTGTTTTCACTAGAGACAGGGTGTCGCTGTGTTGCCTGGGCTGGAGTGCAGAAGCTGTTCACAGGCACGATCAGAGCACCACAGCCTCAAACGGGAATCCTGGGCTCAAGCGATTATCCCGCCTCAGCCTCCCGAGTAGCTGGGACTGTGGGTGTGCAACGCCATGCCTGGCCTGGTTTTCTTTAAAAAGAACAATTCTGGACTTTATCTCTGGGGCCCCTGGCTGTGGATCCACAGAACCAGGGATCGCGTTTCTCTCACTTGGGGGGAATCTTGGTGAATTGTGAAATGGGTTCCCGCTGTGGCAGTGACAACTGATATGGCCCGGCTGGGTTCACAGGTCACAGCCATGGGGGACAGCGGCTATCAGTTCTTTCGGCCACCAGCACTCAGACACCAGTTCGGGGCAACTCAGGCAAAAAGAAGACTCTCCTGGAAGGAGGTGGAGTGTCTCCAGGGGAAAGGGGAGCGCACCCTTCCAGTCTGCAGCCTTGAACCTGGGGCCACCTCTAGGCAGGTCAATGTCTCCCTGAGGCACAGCCAGCTCAGTGCTGGGGCTCGTGATATTTCAGGGAGCTCATGGAAATGATTTCATTTATTCTAAAATCAGGAGAAAATGGACTTTTAGGTTGAAGAAAATGTTTGTATGTGGACTATTAACATATTCATTGTTCCACCAATGCAGTTACGGCCCTTCCTCACACCCACCCCACAAACCGGGGGCTCCTCCCTGGCCCATCAGGCTTCAGAAGGAGAGTCTGACCCTCAACTAGAGTCAGGGCCCACTGGGGGACCAATCGGCTGAAGCCAGTGGGACAGGATGACCCGGTCCAGACTTGAGCCACTCCATGCCAGGGACATTCCTGGAGAATGGGGGGGGTTAGGAGCCCCCACAGGGACATTCCTGGAGAATGGGGGGGTTAGGAGCCCCCACAGTGGGCTCTACCCTGCCGTTGTGGTCCCCTGCGGTGGCTGCCATCAGAGTCTCCCACCTCCAGACTGAGCTATGCCCTTGGTCTGCCCTCTGCCCTCTCACAGGTGGGCACCCACATGCAGGAACCTCGGGGCTGCAGGCAAGGGTGGGGCGCTCGCCCTCCGGAGCAGGCCAGCAGAGGTGGCATGGCCATGGCCACTTTCAAGGTCAGCACCACTGGCCCTGACCTTGGCTGTGGGAGGACAAGGATGTTCCTGAGCATGCAGGAGTTTGCTGGAGGGACCACCGGAGGGAGACCTCCCCTAGGCTCCCTAACAGCTGGCAGGGAGCAGGCATGGGGGCACTCTGGGCCAAAGGAATTTGGGATATGGTATGAGAAGGGGCCATCCTTAGTGGCTGTGGATGGAGCCAAGACCAGCCCTTTCTTTGGTCCCCATTAGGTCCCCTGATAAAACCTCATCAGGCTGGGGCAGAGTCTACTGAAAGGATAGGGGAGTAGTGGCCAGGGCGCCCCCCATCGCGCTTCCTGGGAGTCCTGGGTCAGCTTTTCTGAATGCTGGTTCTCTAACCAGAGCCTGGAGAAAGGTCGGTAACATGAAGAGTTTGCAGCATGTGGTGGCTGAGGGTCCATATGAAGGGCATCTGGCTTGGGGCTGGCATGCTGGGTCTCATGGCATGAAGCTAGCGACTGGTCTCCCTGCAAGGCCCGGGCCCACGGAGAGTCCTCCGTGAAGCCATCCAAGCCAGGAGGGGCCTCAGACACCATCATTTTGCAGATGGGGAAACGGAGGCCCAGAGAGGGAAAATGATTAACCCAGGGACACACAGCAATTATGGCAGAACTGGGGCTGCCCCGTGGAAGAACAATGGGCTTTGGGACTGGCTTTGGACCAGCTGTGGGACTCTGGGCAAGCTCTTTCCTCCCCAAGCCTCACTTCCCTCTTCTGTAAAGAAACCCAGCTGGGCGTGATGGCTCACGCCTGTCATCCCAGTACTTTGAGAGGCTGGGTGGTAATGCCAGTACTTTTGAGGCAGGAGGACTGCTTGAGCCCAGGAGTTTGAGACCAGCCTGGGAAACACAACGAGTCCCTGTCTCTACAAAAGCTACACAAATTAGCCAGGTGTGGTGGTGCGCACCTGTGGCCCCAGCTACTCAACAGGCTGAGGTGGGAGAATCACTTGAGCCCGGTAGGTCGAGGATGCAGTGAGCCATGATGGTGCCACTGCCCTCCAGCCTGGGCAACAGAGCAAGACCCTGTCTCAAAAACAAACAAACAAGAAAAAAAAAAACTTCAAGGACCAAGCTCGTGCATCGCTGGAGCAGTGCAGGGAGGAGAGTGAGGAGAATCTTGAGACAAGATAGATTCTCAAATGGACATTTCCAGAGCCCTCATTACTAGGCACTTGCCAAGTCCTTTGGGGTCATCTTGAGAATCTTTTTTAATTTTAATTTTATTTTGTTTTATTTTTGAGATGGAGTCTCACTCTGTCACCCAGGCTGGAATGCAGTGGCACAATCTCAGCTCACTGCAACCTCCACCTCCCGGGTTCAAGCTATTCTCCTGTCTCGACCTCAGGAGTAGCTGGGATTACAGATGTGCACCACCACGTCTGGCTAATTTTTGTATTTTAGTAGAGACAGGGTTTCACCATGTTGACCAGGCTGGTCTCGAACTCCTGACCTCAGGTGATCCACCTGCCTCAGCCTCTGGAGTAGCTGGCATACACCAATACACCTGGCTAATTTTTGCATTTTTGGTAGATAGGGGGTTTCACCATGTTAGCCAGGCTAGTCACAAACTCCTGACCTCAAGTGATCTGCCCGCCTCAGCCTCCCAAAGTGCTGGGAGAATCGTTTCTTATTTAATTTAATTTTTTTTTTTTTTTTTAGAGATGTTGCTCAGGACTCAAACTCCTAGGCTCAAGTGATCCTCCTGACTCAGCCCCCAGAGCAGCTGGGACTACAGGTGTGCACCATCACCCTTGGCTTGGGAATCTTGAGGGGAAATGAACTAGCCCAGGCCTTCTGGGAGCCAGAGGAGGTCATGACAGACAGCAGGAGGCCGGGAGGCTCCCAGTCATGACAGCAGGAGGCCGGGAGGCTCCCGGTCACGACAGACAGCAGGAGGCCGGGAGACTCCCAGGAGGAAAGTCTGGCACGCAGTCCCTCCCAGACCGCAGCGGCTCTCCAGGCCCTGTAGTAGGACAGCCTCTCACCATCCCCCTGGCCTTGGAGTTTCTGTACATCCTGTGCCCTGCAGGCCAGGGTGCTCTTGCCCACGTGTGAGCCCAGGCCACCCAGTGCAGACCCAGGAAATCTTCCAGACCTGTGGGCGCCCCTCATCGCCACCCTGTGTGCAGCCAGGGCACGGCCAGGGCACCTTCCCAAGTGTGACTATGCCCGGGCACCTGGGCTGCGCCATCTCACCCTCACAGCCACCCTTGAGGCAGGTGCCCCGATTCTTATCCCTGTTCACAGCTGAGAGAAGCCAAGCTCAGGGAACTGGGTGGCACAGCAGCGGCAGGGGCTGCATCAGGTCTGTCTGTGTCGCCTCGACAAGCGCAGTGTCCCGTCAGGGCAGCTTCTGAAGCGGGCCTGCCCTGCCTGCTGGTCTCTGAGACAAGCTCCTTGGGGCCGGGCTGGAGCTGGTTGGTCTTCGTGGTGTCCAGGGACTATCTCGGGTGCAGGGCAAGGTTAAGCAGGTTCCTGCCAAGACTGCAGCTCACATGTGGCATCCCTACCCAGCCCACTGCCCTGCAGGAGTGGCTCCACTTGGCACTGAACTGGAGTAGGCTGTACAGTTCTGTCCCAGGCCAGGAGGGGAGTGCCTGAGGCCAGGTGCAATTCCCCAGGGCTGGTCCTCACAGGTCCCCCCATGGTGTTAGCAGGGCCCCAAGGCCCCCACCCAGGCCCGAGGCCTCCTTGCTGTTCCTTCTGGCCCCAGGGTGCAAGCGCTGCCATTTGGCACATACATAAAGCATTCAGCAGGCGCTCAGCCTGGGCAGGGCCGGGGAGTGGGAGGCAGCGCCTAACATCTGGAGAACATCACCTCCCTGTCCCACATGCTGGAGATAATACAGCTTGTTTGTCTGGGGAGATGCACCTTCCTGGCTGTGCCCAGAGCCGGTGGGGCTTTTATGCAATCGAGTATTTTCAGTGATGACCCTGGAGAGCCACCCCACTTTGGGGGTGAACGCCCCGCCTTGGGAGGGCCCACACTCGAATATTTTCTATATTGGAAGTTATTTAATCCCTCTGGAGTGGATCTCTCCGAATGATGTGAAAGAAACCAGCTTTCTCTCTTGAGAGTTGTCCAAACCCTGTGTACAGAATAGTCTACCCTTTCCCCCACGGATCTGCAGAGCCCGCTCTTTGTGGGTCAAGTTCTTTAAGAGTTCAGGTTTGATCCTAAAAGTAGCAGAGACCAGTAAACCACTCTAATCCAGGGTACTGTGGCCTGAGCGGGGAACCGTGGCAGGGCAAGCTGGGCGGTGGCTGCTCTCGGCTGGTGTGGGTGCGGGGGATGAGGAGGCAGCAGCAGGGAGGCAAAGGAGGGGCAGGCTTGGAAATAACCTGGGGGGTCTGTTCCCAGTGAGGTCCTGGCTGTCTCCCCTGGGAGCGCTTCTGTAGGCAGAGTCTGCTCTTGGGCAGCAGGGTCTGGCTTCCCTGGCAGGGCCAGGAACAGGGCCCAGAGCCCTGCAGCGAGGCAGATCTGACTGGGTGTCCTGCCTGAGAGCGCCTTCATTTCCTGGATTCCAGGAAAGCTCCCAGAGGGGCAGCGGGCAAGCCCTCGATAGGGGTGTGCACATCCTGCAGCTCCCGCCAGCCCTTCCGGTGGCCAACAAGAGGCCGGGTGGAGGCTCTGGGAGTGTGCCTGGCCATCTGGAGTCAGGGGCTGGCAGGCAGGAAGGCCCCGAGTTCAGCTGGGCCCCGATCCTCCCAGAACAGCAGGGAACCAAGGTCCAAGAACCAGCCCGCAGTCACAGAGCAGAGCAACCAAGGGAGAGCCCAGGGCTGCTGGGGGAAAACAGGTGGTGGTGACCAGTGCCTGGGTGCTGGCCCTGGCCCTCTGTGTGACCTGGGCCCTTCGGCCCCTCCCTGTCTGAAAGCTGCTGGCTGACCGGCTCCACGTTCCAGGTGTCCCAGGCCATGCACAGCCACATGCTGACTGTGAAGTTGTCCCTGAGCCCGAGCATGCCGACCAGTTGGTCTGGGCACTGCCATGGCAGTGGAGGGCAACACGGACACAGGCTGCAGGCGACAGGCCTGCCCAAGGAGGAGTTGGCAGCACACCAGAGGCGAAGGCAGATTCTGAGTTTGCAGCCTTAGCTTCCTGGGGCTGGGGGCAGAGCTAGGGAGGAAGAAATGTGGGAGGGCAGGAAGATGGGGAGAGGCCAGAGGGTTCCGGATGCCTCTGTAGAAAGGCTGGTGGGGTCCCCTTGCAGCACTGGCCCTTGGGCAGTCAGCATTCAGGCGGGGCTGTGGAGGCAGGCTGCACCAAGATGGAGGTGACCGGCTGTAGGGTGGACTTGGGGATGAGCTAACGAGGCACAGAGAGGGAGGGCTGTGCCCAGGGAAGAATGACTGGGGACCCTAAGAATGAAGCCCAGGAAGTGGGGGGGGGTCCCATGCGGGAGACATGGAGTCCCATCACCACGCCTGCCAGTGGGCCTCTCGAAATCGCCCCCACCCTTCCAGCCAGCTGCCCCCGAAATGCTGGAGCAGCAGAAACAGCACAGCTGCTGGCCCTTGCTGGGAGGCCCCGCTCCCGACAGAGCTGTCCTCAGGAGAGGGCAGGGGAACCAGCTGTCTAGAGGTTGGGGGAAGGAGAGAGAGGAGGCTTGGGCTGTGGATACCCACTGGTGACTTCCAGCAAACAGCTCAGGATGAAAAGCGCTGACTGCAGCGCTAGCTCCTCCCATGATGAAGGGAGGTGGGCGTTGCTGCTGGGCGACCCCTGGCCTGGGCTAGGAGGGTGGGGGAGCCATTCATCCCAACAGCTTCTCATTCGGTGACCCTGAAACAGGGGGCAAAGCAGGCGTCAGCGTTTCCCGAGCATTTCCTCTGGTGGATCTGCAGCACGTGGGCACGCTTCCAGGGCACTCTGCCAGTCCGCAAAACCACACGCAGGGTTGCCACACAGAGGGGACTGAAAACGTACTGAGCAGTTCAGTGCTGGACCGCAACTGGAAGCCCGTTTTCTAGCAGCGATTTCATGGTCCTCAAAAGGCGAGTCCCTTGGGTCCCTCCCAAGGAGCCCCAGAGGCCGAGAGGCCAGTGCTGGTTAATGGACCTCACTTTATTCCAGCTTTACTAGCTAATGGCAGCTAAAAGTGATTTTACACAAAATAACGTGTCGGAGATCATTGTTCCCGGGCACAGGTCCCAAATTCCAGCCCACAACCGAAGGCCAAACGTGCCCGTTAATGATTAAACCTCTGGAGTCAGTGCTCAGGGACACAGGCAGGGAGCAGCCCACAGAGGTGCCGGTGGAGGTGCCCGGCCGGGTGGGGGTGGGGCAGCAGCCAGGCCCCGCCCAACAGGAACCAGTTCCTGCCCAAAGCGGGAGGGGAAAGGCTTTTCCACAGAGGGAAAGCTAAATATTGTCTAATTCCAGCACCCAGGACGACACACAGGCTCCCCATTGTCTGCCGCACAGCAGGTCTCGGCCATGGCCCAGGTTGCACCCGTGTGAGGTCAGGGAGGGTGGAGCATCCTGGGGAGGGGGCCTGCCCCCACTGTCTTCCTCTGCACCAAGGCACATTCTTGGGAAAGGTCTTACGTTGCCAAAAGGGCGTAACCACATGACACAAATGAGCGTAGGTGGGCACCGGTGAGGAAAACCTGTCCTTGGCAACAGAAGCCAGTGCAGGGGTGGTGCTTCAGACCACAGGAACCGAGTTCTCCAAGGTGGCCGAGAGCTTTTCAACTCGGCGAGCCTGGGCACCAATCCCGGCTCTGTCACCTTTTCGTTGTCATAGGATGTCTCAGTTTCCTCCTCTGTAAAATGGGAACGTGGTACCTGACCTCAAGGTCACCATGAGGTCTACTGAGTGGCCCCCTGTGAAACACGTAGTGCCAGAGCCCTGGTACCTGTAAGCTCTCAATAGCCAGCAATTATGTTTACTACAGTTATGATCACAAGATTCTGTTCCTTTGCGAGATCCTTTCCAACCGCACTCTCATGTCGGTGTTTGTTTGTAGGTTGATGTTGGACCGTATTTACATTCAGCGTTTGGGGCTGACCAGGAAGAAATCTGAAAGTGGAAGAGAAGGGAAGGCCCCAGTAACCTCGTCTTCCCAAGACGAGGTCGGGGGTGAGTGTGAAAGTAAACACATTCTTTATTTTTTGACACGGAGTCTCACTCTGTTGCCCAGGCTGGAGTAATATGTCACCATCTCAGCTCACTGCAACCTCTGCCTCCCAGGTTCAAGCAATTCTCCTGTCTCAGCCTCCCAAGTAGCTGGGACTACAGGCACGCGCCTCTACGCCCGGCTAACTTTTTGTATGTTAGTAGAGAGGGAGTTTCACTGTGTTGCCCAGAATGGTCTCGAATTCCTGAGCTCAGGCAATCTGCTCGCCTCAGTCTCCCAAAGTACTAAGATTACAGGTGTGAGCCACTGCCCCCGGTCAACATATTCTTTTTTTTTTTTTTTTCTGAGACGGAGTCTTGATCTGTCACCCAGGCTGGAGTGCAGTGGCGCAATCTCAGCTCACTGCAACTTCCGCCTCCCAGATTCAAGCAATTCTCCTGCCTTAGCCTCCCGAGTAACTGGGATTACAGGCACGCACCACCAGTCCCGGCTAATTTTGTATTTTTAGTAGAGATGGGGTTTCACCATGTTGGCCAGGCTGGTCTCGAATTCCTGACCTCGTGATCCTCCCCCCTCAGCCTCCCCAAGTGCTAGGATTACAGGCGTGAGCCACCGTGCCTGGCCCAACGTATTCTTTTTTTTTTTTTTTTTTTTGAGACGGAGTCTCGCTCTGTCGCCCAGGCTGGAGTGCAGTGGCGCAATCTTGGCTCACTGCAAGCTCCGCCTCCCGGGTTCACGCCATTCTCCTGCCTCAGCCTCTCCGAGTAGCTGGGACTACAGGCGCCCGCCACCACGCCTGGCTAATTTTTTGTATTTTTAGTAGAGACGGGGTTTCACCGTGGTCTCGATCTTCTGACCTCGTGATCCGCCCGCCTCGCCTCCCAAAGTGCTGGGATCACAAGCGTGAGCCACCACGCCCGGTCCATATTCTTATATATAGCAACTTTAGTGACATCATTTACATACCGTAAAATGTACCCTTTTGGTTTTTTAATTTTTTTGTTTTTTGAGACAGAGTTTTGCTCTTGTTGCCCAGGCTGGAGTGCAATGGCACAATCTCGGCTCACTGCAACCTCTGCCTCCTGGGTTCAAGCAATTCTCCTGCCTCAGCCTCCAAAGTAGCTAGGATTACAGTCTTGTGCCACCACGCCCAGCTAATTTTCTGTATTTTTAGTAGAGACGGGGTTTCACCATGTTGGCCAGGCTGGTCTTGAACTCCTGACCCTCAGGTGATTTGCCTACCTCGGCCTCCCGAAGTGCTGGGATTACAGACGTGAGCCACCGCGCCTGGCCTTTTTTTTTTTTTTTTTTTTTTTTTTTTTTGAGAAGGAATCTTGCTCTGTCACCCAGGCTGGAGTGCAGTGGCACGATCTCAGCTCACTGCAAGCTCCACCTCCCGGGTTCACGCCATTCTCCTGCCTCAGCCTCCCGAGTAGCTGGGACTACAGGTGCCCGCCACCACACCCGGCTAATTTTTTGTATTTTTAGTAGAGACGGGGTTTCACCATGGTCTCGATCTCCTGACCTCGTGATCCACCTGCCTTGGCCTCCCAAAGTGCTGGGATTACAGGCATGAGCCACCGCGCCTGGCCCTGTTTTGTTTTGGTTTTTTTAATTTTATTTATGTATTTATTTACTTTGTAGAGACAGGGTCTCGAACTCCTGTCCTCAAGCGACCCTCCACCTCTGCCTCACAAAGTGCTGGGATTACAGGTGTGAGCCACCTCGCCCAACCAAAACATACCCTTTTAAAATGCACAATTTGGCCAGGCATGGTGGCTCATGACTGTAATCCCAGCACTTTCGGAGCTGAGGCAGGAGAATTGCTGGGGCCCAGGAGTTCAAGATCAGCGTGGGCCACATAGGGAGATCCCATCTCCACAAAAAATATAAATAAATTAGCTGAGCATGAAGTGGGAGGTAAAGCTTGAGCCCAGGAGGTGAAGGCTGCAGTGAGCCATGATCATGCCACTGCACTCCCGCCTGGTTGACAGAGCAAGACACTGTATCAAAAACAACAGCAACCACCACAAAAACCAGCTTGGACAACACGGTGAAACCCCATTTCCACCAAAAAAAAAAAAATATTAGCCGAGTTTGGTGCCGTGTACTTATATTCCCAGCTACTCAGGAGGCCGAGGTGGGAGAATCAGCTGAGCCAGGGAGTTCAAGACTGCAGTGAGCCGTGATCGTGCCACAGCACTGCAGCCTAGATGACAGAGTGAGACTCTATCTCAAAAAAAGAAAAGTTCTATGAAATAACTTTTACTGTGCGTAAACTAGAAATTAAACTTTCTCGTAGATATGTGTGTATAGGAAAACGCACAGTCTATGCAGGTTTTGGCGTTATCTGCGGTTTCAGACACCCACTGGGGTTCTTGGAATGTGTCTTCATAGATAAGGGGAGAACTACTGAATACAAAATGTGTTTTTTGGTTTCTGACTTCTTTATTTTATTTAATTTTATTTTGAGATGAAGTCTCACTCTGTTGACCAGGCTGGAGTGCAGTGGCACAATCTCAGCTCACTGTAACCTCCGTCTGCCGGGTTCAAGTGATTCTCCTGTCTCAGCCTCCCGAGTAGCTGGGATTACAGGCCCCCGCCACCACACCTGGCTAATTTTTGTATTTTTAGTAAAGATGGGGTTTTAGCACGTTAGCCAGGCTGGTCTCGAACTCCTGACCTCTGGTGATCCGCCTGCCTCGGCCTCCCAAAGTGCTGGGATTACAGGCATGAGCCGCCGCGCTTGGCCTAAAAACTCATTTATTGAAAGCCACTCAGTTACAGAGTGAGACGACCTCAGAAAGCAGAGGAAATGCACCAGCTTTAAGTTTTTCTCATATGGGGGTCTTATCTGTATAAAGACTAAACTAAGCTGTGCCCACGTGCGGGTGGGCTGACAGCATGACAGAATTTATTATTCGGTTGATTTAAAGAAAACTGTCCTTGACATTTGAGTATGCAAGTACAAAAAGCATAAGTATACGTATCTTGAACGCATATATTATTGTGTCTATCAGAACATCTGGACTTTTCATAGTTGTGGGAGTGTGTCCTTGCAGGTATCTTTAAGCTGTTTTCTCATTTGTAAATATCCCAGTACTATGTGACTGGCAAGGAATGTTCCTTACTAGTTTTAAGATGAAGTTGGTTTTTTTTTTTACCTTCTTTATTATTATTATTATTATTATTATTATTATTATACTTTAAGTTTTAGGGTACATGTGCACAATGTGCAGGTTTGTTACATATGTATCCATGTGCCATGTTGGTGTGCTGCACCCATTAACTCGTCATGATGAAGTTGGTTTTAAGATGGTGTGACCCTGGCTCTCCTAGGATCTTGTTTCCCTAATAGCAGAAAGAATATTATTTAAGGTTACCAAGGGCCGGGAGCAGTGGCTCATGCCTGTAATCCCAGCAATCTGGGAGGCTGAGGCAGTCACATCACTTAAGCTCAGGAATTCAAGACCAGCCTGAGCAACATGGTAAAACTCTGCTCTACAAAAATACAAAAAATAGCTGAAGGCATGGTATACGCCTGTAGTCCCAGTCACACTGGAGGCCTAGGTGGGAGGATCAATTGGGCCCCGGGGTTCGAGGCTGCAGTGAGCCGTGTCCACACCACTGCACTCCATCCTGGGTGACAGAGCAAGACCCTGTCTTTAAAAATTAAATTAAAATATACGCCGGGCGCAGTGGTTCAAGCCTGTAATCCCAGCACTTTGGGAGGCTGAGGTGGGCGATCACCTGAGGTCAGGAGTTCCAGACCAGCCTGGCCAACATGGTGAAACCCCATCTTTACTAAAAATACAAAAATTAGCTGGGTGTAGTGATGCGCACCTGTAATCCCAGCTACTCAGGAGGCTGAGGCAAGAAAATCACTTGAACCTGGAAGGCAGAGGTTGCAGTGAGCCAAGATTGCGCCACTGCACTCCAGCCTGGGCAATAAAGAGCGAAACTTCATCTCAATAAATAAATAAATAATAAATAAATAAAATAAAAAAGTTACCAAAAAAGCAGTAGAAGAAATAAAAATAATTATATTAACAATAAAGTTTGTAGGGTAATGTGATGTAGCTGAATTCCCATCTTTCACATGGAGGAGTCAGTAGTGTCTAAAATGTGGTAAGTCGGAGAAAAGAGACGCTGTGCATGGTGCAGAGCTGTCCAGGTCACTGTCAGCAGAACTACACACAGCAGGAGTCAAAGGAAGCAGCTCTTGGGGAGACCCTGAGAAGAAAAACTGGGGTGGGGAGGTTGGGGGCACAGTGTTACTTCCCATCATAAACATCTCTGTGTCTGCCGGGCGCGGTGGCTCATGCCTGTAATCCCAGCACTTTGGGAGGCCGAGGTGGGCGGATCACGAGGTCAGGAGATTGAGACCATCCTGGCTAACACGGTGAAACCCCGTCTCTACTAAAAATACAAAACATTAGCCGGGCGCGGTGGCGGGCGCCTGTAGTCCCAGCTACTCGGGAGGCTGAGGCAGGAGAATGGTGTGAACCCAGGAGGCAGAGTTTGCAGTGAGCCGGGATCGCGCCACTGCACTCCAGCCTGGGCGATAGAGCAAGACTCTGTCTCAAAAAAAAAAAAAAAAAAAAAGGAAAAAAGAAAAGCACTGTGAAATGTTCTTGGGGGTTTGTGTGACAAGGGTTTATTGAATACCTGGTATATGTCAGACACAGTTCTAGGCCCTGGGATACAGCTGTGAGCCGAAGTCTTGCCCTCGAGGCCCTGTGAATTAGAGTGAGCACCAAAAGCATGCAGCACAGTAGGGCTCAAAAACCAGCAGCCTCAAAAAGTGTTGCCTTCTTTTTTTTTTTTTTTGAGACAGGGTCTCACTGTCACACAGGCTGGAATGCAGTGGCAGGAACATGGTTCACTGCAGCCTCTACCTCCCCGGGCTCAAGTGAACCTCCCACTTCATCCTCTTGAGTACTTGGGACTACAGGTGTGTGCCAAGCCCAGCTAATTTTTGTATTTTTTGTAGAAATGAGGGCTGGGCACGGTGGCTCACACCTGTAATTCCAGCATTTTGGGAGGCCGAGGTGGGCAGATCACTTGAGGTCAAGGAGTCCAAGACCAGCCTGGCAGACGTGGCTAAACCCTGTCTCTACTAAAAATACAAAAATTAGCCAGGCATGGTGGTGCATGCCTGTAATCCCAGCTACTCTGGAGGCTGACACAGGAGAATCAGTTGTCCCTGGGAGGTGAAGGTTGCAGTGAGCCAAGATCGTGCCACTACACTCTGGCCTGAGTGATAGAGCGAAACTCCATCTCAAAAAAAAAAAAAAAAAAAAAAGTCTAGGCACGATGGCTCAGGCCTGTAATCTCAGCACTTTGGGAGGCCGAGGCAGGTGGATCATTTGAGGTCAGGAGTTCAACAGCAACCTGGCCAACATGGTGAAACCCTGTCTCTACTAACAATACAAAAATTAGCCAGGTGTGGTGGTGCATGCCTGTAATCCCAGCTACTCGGGAGGCTGTCAGGAGAATCACTTGAGCCTGGGAAGCAGAGGTTGCGGTGAGCCGAGATCACGCCACTGCACCCCAGTCTTGGCTACAGAGTGAGACCCTGTCTCAAAAAAAAGAAATGAGGTTTCACCACGTCGCCCAGGCTGGTCTTGAACTCCTGGGCTCAAGCAATCTGGCAGCTTCAGCCTCCCAAAGTGCTGGGATTACAGGCATCAGCCACTCTGTGTGGCCAAATGTTACTTTCTTAACAACAATGCAGATGCAGGACCCCCCAGTGCACACAGGGCCCTGGGCCTGGCTCTGGAGGGGATGCCATGAGCCCCTCCAGCCCCTTCTTCAGCCGTTGAGGAATGTGCGCCCACAGATTCTGTTGGTGGAGACTTTCTGCTGAGCCGGCTGTGGTTCTGGAAACCCCCTTTCCCCCTTAAAAAAACCTTCAAGGCCTCCTAGGTATGGCTTGCGGAGGGGGGTAATAAACATGAAGGAGATGTGGCTCTTCCTTCCCACAGGCCTCAACCTGCTCGTTCTGTTCAGCCTCCTCCAGCTCAGGGAGCAAGACTGCGGGCCACAAGTCGCATGGCTGCGGGAAGAGTCCATCCTGCAACTGATAGGAAAAGATCCTGCGGCCGAGTTTGGCCAAGCTGTTGATGGCCACTATGGAAGTGACCTCCGGAGACGGCACATCTGACTGGCCCCGGATGCCCACTCACGGCCACGGCACTTCCCAGACACTGGGCCTTCTTCCATAAGACCCGGAGGCCTGGCCTGGAGGGCCTGGATAAGCACGCGGTAGGCTGGGCGTGTGGTGGGCACCCACCCAGGGAGGGGCGGGGGAAGCTGGATGTCGCCGCAGGAAAGGCCCAGGCTCGCCTTCTTGTCAAGTTGCCATTGTCACCAAGTCCAGGACACAACATCAGAGAAGAAGGTGGCTGCGGCAGGCAAGGCCCGGGGTGGGTGGGGGAGGGGCGCCGGGGGAAATGAGCACCGACCGGGTCTGGGAGAACAGAAGCCCCCCAGCAGGAAGGAAACGTGGCCGGCAGGAGGGGCCCTCTGGGCTCAGCAAAGGGAAGAGGCGGTGCCGGCCACGCCCAGGCCACGCCCCAATGCCACGCCCCCCGTCCGTGGCGGGGCACCTGGGCGCTCCAGAGCCCCGGGCGCACCCTCAGCCAAAACCCTTGTCAAGCGTCCTGAGGCCGGCTGGCCGCCCGCCTGTCCCTGCCGCGTCCCCCTCCACCGGGAGGGCAGGAAGGCGCGCCTGGCTGCCTTTGCTTGGCTTCTCCAACGTCCCCCAGCCGGTGCGCGCTCACCCCTACACCTGGCCTTCGCAGGTTCAGGGCGCTGGGGGCTGCCACCACCCCGACGTGGCTCTCCCTGCCTGGGACAGTCACAGGCCCCCGGGAAGGGTCTGCCGGGTTGGACCGTATCTGAGCCTGGGCCACGGTCAGTAGAAGGTGTTGTACTACTTAGACAGTAGAAGGTATTCAGGAATGGAGAGAGCCAAGGCCTGCCCACTTGCTCGCTCCAGGGAGCACCTTCTCCCCAGGAAGAGGCTCTGCCTTAGTGGCTGCTCAGGGCCTCTTACCTGAACCCTCCTGGGAACAGGAAGCCCTGAACCCTGGACCTAGGGATGGCCACAAACATAGGCCAAGAACACCAGCCACAAGCCACCACAGCGGCTGCCACCATCGACCTGCACCCACTTGGGGACTGTCACTTTTTTTTTTTTTAACAGGGACTGATCTCTGCTTACTGCAGCCTCCACCTCCCAGGCTCAAGAGACCCTCCTACCTCAGCCTCCCCAGTATCTGGGACTACAGGCGGAAGCCACCATGCCTGGCTTTTTTTTAAATTTTTTGTAGAGATGGGGTCTCGATATGTTGCCCAGGCTGGTTTTGAACTCCTCAGCTCAAGCGATCCTCCTTCCTGGGGCTCCCAAAGTGCTGAGATTATAGGCTCGAGCCACAGCACCCAGCCCATTCGGGAAGCAGGAGCCTGGGAGAGCCAGAGCAGTGCCATTGTAAGTTCGTCTCCATCCTGAGACTAACAAGGCACATTCCTTGCCAGCCACGACTTGTGGTCACAAGAAGCTTACAGTTAAGGGAACAGCCTAAAGATACCTGCAAGGACGCACTCCTACAAGAGAAAGTCCAGATGTTCCCATACTCGTAACAACATATGCTTTCGAAATAATTACAGCTATCATTTGATGTACTTACACTGAAGTGTCAAGGATAGTTTTCTGTTTGTTTTGGTTTTTGGGTTTTCGGGGGGTTTTTAGGTTTTTTTAGACAGGGTTTCACTCTGTTGCCCAGGCTGGAGTGCAGTGGCACTATCGTAGCTCACTGCAGCCTCAGCCTCCTGGCCTCAAGCGATCCTCCCACCTTGGCCTCCCAAAGTATTGGGATTAGCCACCTCACCTGGCTTGTTATTCCATTAACAAGTGATTCCACCTGAGCAGCCAGCATCCAGGGGGATTGCACCCAGGGAGGATGGTACCGGGGCCCTTCACAGTGGTCAGAGCCAGGAATGGGCCTGGGATGGCCATGCTCCAAGGTCCAGCTGACGGCCCCAGACAACAGGGAGGGCAGGCCGCAGGGCAGAAGGTGACCAGTGGCTGGGACCTAGACCAAGGATGCAGCCCTGAGGTGCCACACAGGGTCAGGCAGACAGGGACCAACAAGAATGGTGCAAAAGGGAAGGGACCCGGCCAGCTGGATGGGCTGTAAGAGGGTTCTGTGCAGAGCCACCTAGCAGGACCCAACCTGGTCAAGCCCTCTGGCCTCAAATCTGGCTTGGCTCCTGGGGCTGAGCTGGAGCCCAGCAGGGGGATGGGGAGAGTAGGGCCAGTCATGTGGCTCTAGGGATCCTGTGGCAGGGAGCCAGGCCAGGCCTGAGACTCCCTCTGCAGGAGTCAGAGGCCCAGTTCTGGGCCCCACATACCCGCCTGTGGCCAACCTCTAGGCTTTTCTGACCAAGGCCAGACTTTTCCTGCAAGGTTCCCTGAGACCAGGCCTGGGGGAGTTGGACGGTGGAGCCTCAAGAGCCCACATCTTGACAGGGCCCCGCACTACCACTTCCTGCCTGTGGAACACCCCATCCCTCCTCTCTTCAGGGCAGTTCAGACATTGAAGGAAGAGACAAAGAGCCTTGAATGTCACGAAAAGGAGGTTGGACTTTATCCTGCAGGCAATCAGAAGCCAGAAAGGTTTCAGGATGGATGGGCTGATCAGATTTGAGTTTCAACAGGCCACTGTGTGAATATGCGGAAAGGGTGCGGCTGGGGACAGGAACCCCAGTGAATGGCACTGCTGTCCATGAAGAGGGGCAGCAGGGGCCTGGGCTGTGCAGGGACCAGGGGGTACAGCAAAGGGGCTGGTGTCCAGAGAAAGCCCAAGGATGCCCTGGGACAGTCGTACCACCATGAGTCTTTGGGCCCCGTCCCTTTCCTTGAAGACCCAGCAGAGTGGGTGCTGCTTGATTTCCCAGAAGCCCTTTGTGGAGAGTAACTCGCCCCATACCCCACCCCTGCCACACAGACTGCTACAGACACCCAGACACCTGAGCTCCAGCCGGGCAGGCTGCAGGATGCCCAGCCGTGTCCCCAGGATGCCCTGCACGCTGTCCTGAAAACTGACCTGTAACTGCAGCTCTCGGAGCCTTCCGGAACCCAGATCCCCACCTGAGATCAAACCAAAGACCTGGTTTAAGGTCCCTGGTTTGGCTTGTTGCCTCCCAATGCTGCCCCAGTTCGCTGTCTTTTTTTTTTTTTTTTTTTTGAGACGGAGTCTCACTCTGTTGCCCAGTCTGCAGTGGCGCAATCTCGGCTCACTGCAAGCTCCACCTCCCGGGTTCACGCCATTCTCCTGCCTCAGCCTCCAGAGTAGCTGGGACTACAGGCACCTGCCACCACACCTGGCTAATTGTTCTGTATTTTTAGTAGAGATGGGGTTTCATCATATTAGCCAGGATGGTCTCGATCTCCTGACCTCGTGATCCACCCGCCTCGGCCTCCCAGAGTGCTGGGATTACAGGCACGAGCCACCACACCTGGCCAACTTCGCTATGTCTTTAGGCCAACCCTGACTGCCCTGAGCCTCAGCTTGCCCAGGCCCTTGCAGAGTGATGGGGTCACAGAGAGGTACAGACACACAGTAGAACAATAGACATGTACATGGGGGGTGGCACATGTGACCATGGGAGAAGAGGGAGAGGGAGGAGGTCAGGGTAGGGACATCACAGTTGGTGCTTGAAGGTGGGATGAGGCAGAGCCAGGGGTTACCGTCACCTCCCTCTCCCCCAGGCACCAGTACCCAGCACTGGCTCTTGCCCATGGGCAGGAATGAGGAACGGATGTCATTAGTAGCAGCTCCCAGTGACTACCAATAGGTGTGAAGCCCGGCAGCGTTACAGAGGGTCTGACATGCTGCAACCTGCACTTTGGCAGCACATACCTGGCTTTGAAGTAAGTTTCATCATCTCCAATTCACAAATGAAGAGACTGAGGGCCAGGATGGTGTAAGTCACTATCGGTGAGTAGCCATCCTTGTGGGGTGGGAGTGCAGGCCCTGGGGGCCCAGAGTGGGCAGGGTGCTGACGTCCCCTCCCTGTATCCCTGCGCAGCCAGGTGTGCCCTGCCAGAGCCTTGGAGCATCTCCAGTCTTGGGGCAGGAGATCCCTTAAAGTGAAGCCAAGGGTGAGCCCCTAGGAGAGGGGGTCCGAGGGCCCAGGTCCAAGGGCCCAGCCTATCTCCTTCCCTCCGGTCTGCCCTGAGTTTCTGAGCTGGGTGATGGGGGCCCAGGAGAGCAGGAATTGTGGGCGAGGCTGGCCTCCCTGAGCCTAGGTAGATCAGGGACAGTTTCTTGGAGGAGGAAGTGCCTGAGCTGAACCTTGAAGGCCATGTCCAATTTTCACTAGCGAGGATGGAAGCAGGGACGTGTTGGGATCAACCAACAGCACAAGCAAGGATGGGGCCGGAGGGCAGGCATGGGAGTGATGAACGGGAGGTGAAGCCAGAGGAGCTAGAATGGAGGGCCGAGGGGAGCAGGAGCCAGGGCAGGCCTCCTTCAGCATTTGGGGCCCTGCAGACACCAGCAGGTCACTTCTGTGTCAAGCTCTGAAGCAGCACCAGGGAGGCCTGGGGAACCACCTCGCAGACACACACCCTACACTGTTTGCCTGCAAGATCAGCCCTCCTGGGGCAGCACCACTGCCCAGTTACAGTCAGGTCTGGTCAGTGCCCAAGACCAGGAGGGCACAGGGGCACGGAAGTCAGGGGATTGGAGACCAGGGGCCCTGCTCCAAGAGAGGCCTCAGAGGAGCCAGCTCCACTGAGCTCTCCCCACGGCCAGCCAGTGGCACGCGCCCCTCTGAGGAGGTAAGAAATCTGAGCCTGACAACGAGCCAGATGGATTGTTTCTCCTGGGACAGCAGGCCCGGAGCCAGTGCCTGCAGGCCCAGGCGTGACTGCCAGCCCCCAGCCCCACCTCCCTCCTGGCACTGCCTGGCACTCTACTCAGCTGGGCCCGGCGCAAGGCTGCTTTGATGGTGGAAATGCACAGTCACGGCCGCCCATAGGTCTGGGAGCACCTGGAGCTGAGTCTGAGGTTGCAGGGGCTCCAGGCCCCATCTCGCCCGTGTGACCTAAGGTCTGGTTCATTCACCTCTCTGGGCCTTGGTTTCCTCATCTGTCAAGTAGGAATGACAGCAGTGCTTACTTCCTGGAGGCTGTTCGAGGATGAAAGGACAGTGTGTGTGAAAGGCCCCAGGGAGCTCCAGCCAGGGCGCAGGGGAGGAAGGATTAGGCAGCACCCCACAAAGCAAAGTCAGAGCTACCTGACAAGTCCACACACCTTCGAGGGGGTCAGGAGGTGGCGGAAGGTGCCCGGGAAGGCTTCCAGCAGGAAGGTTCTGGAACATCCGCCCATGTTTGAACCCCTCTCAGCGTCCTTCCAGCAATGGAGCGCCTCGCTGCTCCTCCAGGCTTAGCTGCAGGTCTTCCTCTCTTCTACGGAACATCCTGTGAGTCCCCTGCCCCCCTCACCTCCCCCAGCCCTGTAGTGTGTCCCTGGGCTTTCAAGTGGCTCACGCCTGTAATCCCAGCATTTTGGGAGGCCGAGGCAGGCGGATCAGGAGTTTGAGAGCAGACCAACCTGGCCAACATGGGGTAATGCTGTCTCTACTAAAATACAAAAATTGGCTGGACATGGTGGTGGGCGTCTGTAGTCCCAGCTACTCAGGAGGCTGAGGCAGAAGAATTGCTTGAACCCGGGAGACAGAGGTTGCAATGAGCCGAGATCCTGGGTGACAGAGAGACACTCTGTCTAAAAAAAAAAAAAAAGGCTGGCCTCAGTGACTCACACCTGTAATCCCAGCACTTTGGGAGGCCGGGGCGGGCGGCGGATCACGAGGCCAATAGATTGAGACCATCCTGGCCAACATGGTGAAACCCCATCTGTACTAAAAATACAAAAATCAGCTGGGCATGGTGGCATGGGCCTGTAATCCCAGCTACTTGGGAGGCTGAGGCAGGAGAATCACTTGAACCCAGGAGACAGAGGTTGCAGTGAGCAAAGATGGTGCCACCGCCCTCCAGCCTGGGCAACAGAGCGAGACTCCATCTCAACAAAAAAAAAAAAGCGGGGGCGGGGGGCGGGCGTAGTGGCTCATGCCTGTAATCCCAGCACTTTGGGAGGCTGAGGCGGGCAGATCACGAGGTCAAGAGATCGAGACCATCCTGGCCAACATGTTGAAACCCCGTATCTACTAAAAAAATACAAAAAATTAGCTGGGTGTGGTGGTGTGTGCCTGTAGTCCTAGCTACTCAGGAGGATGAGGCTGGAGAATGGCTTGAACCCGGGAGGCGGAGCTTGCAGTGAGCCGAGATCGCGCCACTGCACTCCAGCCTGGGTGACAGAGTGAGACTCTATCTCAAAAAAAAAAAAATCTGTACACAGATGGCCATGGCAGCTTTGTTCATAATTGCCAAACTTGGAAGCAACCAAGATGTCCTTCAGTAGGTCAATGGATAAATAAACTGTGGTACATCCAGAGAATGAAATATTTTTCAGTACTAAAAATAAATGAGCTATCAAACATAAAAAGACATGGCTGGGCACAGTGGCTCATGGCCTGTAATCCCAGCAATTTGGGAAGCTGAGGCAGAAGGATCACTTGAACCCAGGAGTTTAAGACCAGCCTGGGCAACATAGGAAGACCCCCATCTCTACAAAAAATAAACAGAATTAGCCAGTGTGATGGTGTGCACCTTGTGGTCCCAGTTGCTTGGGAGGCTGAGGTGGGAGGATGGCCTGAGCACAGGAGGTTGAGGCTGTAGTAAGTCAAGACTGCACCATTGCCCTCCAGCCCGGGTGACAGAGTGAGACCCTATTTGTGTTTTTTTTTGTTTTTTTTTTTCTGAGATGGAGTCTCGCTCTGTCGCCCAGGCTGGAGTGCAGTGGCGTGATCTTGGCTCACTGCAAGCTCCACCTCCCAGGTTCACGCCATTCTCCTGCCTCAGCCTCTCAAGTAGCCCGGACCACAGGCGCCCACCCTCACGCCCGGCTAATTTTTTTTTGTATTTTTAGTAGAGACAGGGTTTCACCGTGTTAGCCAGGATGGTCTCAATCTCCTGACTTCGTGATCCTCCCGACCTCGTGATCCTCCCACTTTGACCTCCCAAAGTGCTGGGATTACAGGCGTGAGCCACTGCGCCCGGCCGAGTGAAACCTTATTTGAAAAAAAAAAAAAAAAACCAAAATACGAAAAAATGAAAAGCCTACATACTGTATGATTTCAGTACAGGACATTCTGTAACAAGCAAAACTACGGAGACAGCAGAAGATCAGTGGTTGCCCGAAGATGGGGAGGGAGGGGTGAATAGTGGAGCACAGGGGAATTTTAGGACAGAGAAACTACTCTGCATGACACTAGAGTGGCAGATACATATGGTTATGCATTTGTCCAAACCCATAGAATGTATGAGAGCAAGCGTGGGCCCAAACATAAACTATGGACTCTGGAGATCATGATGTGTCAATGCAGGTTCATTGATTGTAAACAAACATGCCGCTGTCGGGGTAGATGTTGGCAGTGGAGGAGGCTGCGTGGGGTGGAGGGACAGCGGTCTATGGGAGAGCTCTGTGTCTTCCACTCCATTTGGCTGTGAACCTAAAACTTCTCTAAAAAATAAAGCCTATCATAATATTTTTAAAAAATCAAGCCAGGCAGGAGAGCAGGGTCTGGAGGCAGGGAATCTAAGGCCATTTCACACCAACTTCCTAGAACTAAATTGAAAAGAAAACCCTGACTTTCCAAGCCCAAGTAACAAAATGACCTGAGGCTACTCCTTTTGCAAACCTCCACTTTTTTTATTTTTATTTTTTTTGGAGACAGGGTCTCTGTTGCCGAGGCTGGAGTGCCAGTGGCACGATCTTGGCTCACTGCAACCTCTGGCTCCCAAGTCCAAGCGATTCTCCTGCCGCAGCCTCCTGAGTAGCTGGGACCACAGGCACGTGCCACCACCACGCCCAACTAATTTTTTTGTATTTTTAGTAGAGACGGGGTTTCGCCATGTTGGCCAGGCTGGTCCTGAACTTCTGACCTCAAGTGATCCGCTCTCCTCAGTTTCCTAAAGTGCTGGGATTACAGGCGTGAGCCACTGCACCTGGCTCAAACCCACACCTTTTCTTCATGGCAGATGGGAAATTGGCTGTTGGCAACCAATCAGACTGAATGGTGGCCGAGTCTTCATTTGCACAGGAGTATAACTTTGTAACTTTAGCCTCTGATTCGTCACTTTCTATAGCCAATCACACAGGAGTGTGACCTCTGTAACTTCACTTCAGCCTCTGATTGACTGCTTTCTGCAACCGACTGTGGGCCACCACTTCATTTACATAAGGTGACTACCAAGTGGCAATGGGAAACCCGTAGTGGATATTTGAACCCAAGAAGATTCCATATCCGGGATCTTGAGCCGCTGCTCGGGCCACTCCCACACTGTGGAGTGTACTTTCATTTTCAGTAAATCCCTGCTTTCATTCTTTCGTTGCTTCATTCTTTCTTTGCTTTGCTGGGCATTTTGTCCAATTCTTTGTTCAAAACGCCAAGAACCTGGAAAACTTGCAGTCAAGACCCTCTACTGGTGACACAAGTACATGGATTATTATGATGACGATTTTTTTTGGAGACAGAGTCTCGTTCTGTTGCCCAGGCTGGAGTGCAGTGGCATGATCTAGGCTCACTTCAACCTCCACCTCCCAGGTTCAAGCAATTCTTGTGCCCCAGCCTCCCGAGTAGCTGGGATTACAGGTGTGTGCCACCGCTAATTTTTCTATTTTTAGCAGGGATGGGGTTTCACCATGTTGGCCAGCGTGATCTCAAACTACTGGCCTCAAGACATCCGCTGGTATGTGCATGTATGTGGGTGCGTGTGTATGTAAATTCCCCCCGGCCCCAAATGGACCCGTCTTTCAAGACCAACATCCTCCAGCAAAGCCTCTCCTGGCCTCGCCTGTGCTCTTCAGACCTCGCTCAGCTGAGCAGCCCCCTGACTCCGGGCAGACTGAAGGGCCAGCAACTTCCTTTCAGCGTCTCTGGGAGGTATGTACCATGTCCTCCTACTTCACTTCAGAGGTGTTTCCTGAACTTTTCAGAACCATCTCAGGCACCCCAGCACCAATTGCAGCAGTCAGCCGCCTTATCTCCAAATACCACTGCCAGCTGCCTTCTCTGGTGTTGGCAAAAAAGGACAGATCACCCTGTTCCCCTTTGTACTCATGTCTATGTGGGGGAGGCTGGTGTGGGTGAGCCAGTGAGAGCAGATGCCGCTGTTGGGCTGGTGGGGGCGTTTCAAGGTCAGGTAGGCAGCCTTCGCACTCAAGGCAGATCAGCAGATGAGCTGGCTGGCCGTGAGATGGGGGCCCTCCCCAGCAGGCAGCAGCGTCTCACCCAGTGCAGGGACACAGCAAATACCTATGTGGTGTTCACCATGTGACGCACGCATTGTTTTATGTAACTGACAGAAATCCTTGAAGGAGGCTGGGCACTGTGGCTCATGCTTGTAATCTCAGCACTTTGGGAGGCCAAGGCAGGCGCATCACCTAAGGTCAGGTGTTTGAGACCAGCCTGGCCAACACGGTGAAACCTCGTCTCTACTAAAAATACAAAAATTAGCCGGGCATGGTGGTGCACGCTTGTAGTCCCAGCTACTCGGGAGGCTGAAGCAGGAGAATTGCTTGAACTCGAGAGGTGGAGGTTGCAGTGAGCCGAGATCTTACCACTGCACTCCAGCCTAGGTGACAGAGCAAGACTCTATCTCAAAAAAAATAATAATAATAGTAATAATAATCCTTGAGGGAGGCACTGTTATTATCCCCATCTACGGGTGAGCAAACTAAGGCACAGAAACTAGCCCAAAATTACACAGCCAAAACTAAGTGGCAGATGTTCTCTAGTTCCACAGTCCAAGCTCATAGGTACTGTGTGAAAGAAAGCACATTTTGGGCCGGGCGTGGTGGCTCACGCCTGTAATCCCAGCACTTTGGGAGGCCGAGGCGGGCGGATCACGAGGTCAGGAGATTGAGACCATCCTGGCTAACATGGTGAAACCCCATCTCTACTAAAAATACAAAAAATTAGCTGGGCGAGGTGGCGGGCGCCTGTACTCCCAGCTGCTCAGGAGGCTGAGGCAGGAGAATGGCGTGAACCCTGGAGAGCAGAGCCTGCAGTGAGCTGAGATCCAGCCGAGATTGCGCCACTGCACTCCAGCCTGGGCGGCAGCGAGACTCCATCTCCAAAAAAGAAAAGAAAAGAAAAAAAAAGAAAAGAAAAGAAAAGAAAAGAAAAGAAAAGAAAAGAAAAGAGAGCACATTTTGCTAACTTCTTGCTACAAAATATCCAAGTAGTTACTGCCAAATGGATCCTGAGCTCATAAAACAATGCAAAGTGTATACATTGTAGAGAGTGTAGGATTTAGAGTCAGAAGAACTGGATTTGAATCTTGGCTCTCCCACTCAGTGGCTGAAAGACCCGGAAAGCCTCTATATCCTCATCTGTAATGAAGGGGAAATGGTATTTCCTTCACAGGATTATAGCGACGGCAAGTGAGATAAAATCCTTTGAAACACTTGGGAATGATGCAATGACAATTTTGAAAATCAAGATTAAATTTCAACATAAAAATAATTTATTAAGGAGCACTCAGAAGTGGCCTTGATTCGGCCCTCTAGAAAGACCACAGCAGATGGACTAGGGGAGAAACCCCAGGCCAGGAAAGGCAGGTGCATCTGAGAAGCTTCAAGAAGGGGTTTTTGTACATGACAGATGATGGAATCAGTGCTCCTGCTTGGGACAGTGAAGGGACATTGTCCTCAGGAGTGGGACCCAAGGTTGACCTGGAAGCAGCTGGCCGGCGGGAAGGACAGGGCAGGGCTGGAAGCCAGCGTGCCAGCCGAGTCGCTTCTCCCCAGGTTCAACTTCCTCCCACCAGGAGCCCCTGTGACAGGGAGCACAGATGGTCAGAGAGTTCCAGGTGGGCCAGGGAACAGGGAATTCGGACCGAGAGTTGGACGGAGGCAGGCCGTTGGGTGCCCACCCAGTGGACTGCAGGGAGGTGGGTGCCGAGGGAGCACAGAGCCTAGAAACTGGCAAGGGAGCGAGCAGGGATGGCCTGAGCTGGGAACGGTTTGCCAGCAGCTTCACTGGGCAGAGCTGGCAACACTCTCCACCCCTTAGTTACCTGTGAGGGAGCCAAAGAGTGGTCCTCCAAGGAGGTGGTCAGCCAATTTCAGAGGTCAACCAAGAAGAGGCACCCCTTCTTCTCGGGCCTCCTTCCCTTTCCCTTCCCCACCCTCAACATTCACTAAACACCTGCAGAGGTTTATGGGACCAGGTGCTAGGAAGGCCCCCCATCTGTCCCTACCCGGCCAGTTCATGTGGGCCTTCCTTTCCTTCCTTCCCTCCCTCCCTCCCTGGCTCCTTCCCTCCACTCCCTCCCTCCCTCCCCCCTTCCTTCCTTAGTGGTTACTTACTGAGTGTCAGGCACTGTTCTAAGTGCTTGGGACACATATACAGATCCCTGCCCTCCTGGAACTTACATTTTACTAGGAGCAAGACAATAAACAATAAATATAATAAGACCAGGCGCGGTGGCTCATGCCTGTAATCCCAGCACTTTGGGAGGCCGAGGCAGGCGGATCACCTGAGGTCGGGGGTTCGAGACCAGCCTGACCAACATGGAGAAACCCTGTCTCTACTAAAAATACAAAATTAGCCAGGCGTGGTGGCACATGCCTGTAATCCCAGCTACTGGGGAGGCCGAGGCAGGAGAATCGCTTGAACCCGGGAGGCGGAGGTTGCGGTGAGCCAAGATCACGCCATTGCACTCCAGCCTGGGTGACAAGAGTGAAACTCCATCTCAAAAAAATATATATATATTTATATATATATATAAAATAAATATGTGAATAAAATGTTATATTAGAAGGCAATATATGTTAGGGGAAAGAGAAAAAGTAGAACAGAGTGTCCTGGGTTGGGTGTCCAGAGGGCAAGCCCAGAAACTGGGATTCCAGGGCCAGCTGTGGGTCTGGAAAGTGATCCTAGGAAGCGAGATGAGGAGGGAAGGAGAGACGACAGGGTGCATACCTAAACAGGGTACCCCGTGCTTGGCTGGGCTCAGTGGCCTCTGGGCAGCTGTGTGGAATGTGCATCCAAGCGGGGCCGGCCTGTCAGGGGAGGGGGCCAGGGACCCCCCCAGCCCCGCAGTCTTTGTGAGGACTGCTCCTGTGCAACAGCCAGGATGGTGGAGTGGCCTCCCACAGCCTCAGGGGCTGCCAGATGGGTCCGGTGGTGACAGCCTGGGGCAGTGGCTCTCAAAGTGTGGTCCCTGGACCAGCAGCATCAGCACCACAGGGGAACTTGTTAGAAATGCGAATACTTGGGCCCATCCCAGACCTACTGGAGCAGTCGCTCTGGGGATGGACCCAGCCCTCCAGGCGATTCTCAGGTGCTGAAGGTGGAGAAGCATCGGCTTTAGCGATGTGGCTAGGCACCACCAAGGTCTGCACAGGGTTTGGGGACTCGGGAGTGAGTGGGGTAGTGTAGGGGTGGTGTCTTAGTTCCGGCTGCTGTAACAAAGTATCATTAACTGGGTGCTTGTCAACAACAAAAATGTATTTCTCACAGTTCTGGAGACTGGAAAGTCCAAAGTCAGGGCAGCAGCAGGTGCAGGGTCTAAGGAGGGCCTGCTTTCTGCTTCATAGACAGCACTTCTTTTTTTGAGATGCAGTCTTGCTCTGTCGCTAGGCTGGAGTGCAGCAGCACGACCTTGGCTCACTGCAACCTTCGCTTCCGGGTTCAAGTCATTCTCCTGCCTCAGCCTCCCGAGTAGCTGGGATTATAGGTGCCCACCACGTCCAGCTAATTTTTGTGTTTTTAGTAGAGATGGGGTTTTGTCATGTTGGCCAGGCTGGTCTTGAACTCCTGACCTCAGGTGATCCGCCCACCTCAGCCTCCCAAAGTGCTGCGATTACAGGCGTGAGCCACCGCGCCCAGTCGACAGCACCTTTTGACAGTGTCCACACACGCCAGAAGGGGTGAGGGGTCTCTCCAAGGTCCCTTTTATAAGGGCATTAGTCCCATTCACGAGGCTCTGCTTGTTATGGACTGAATGTGCCCTCCCCAAATTCATGTGTTGAAATTCTATTTTTTTTTAACAACTGGTAATCAATTTATTAAAATAGTGACTTAAGCATCTGCAATGGTGACTTCCACCTCAACTCCTGGCTCAATACTGATGGACGTAATCTGCTTAACAATCTCAGAAGGACTGTGCAAGTCAATGAGTCGCTTGTGAATTCTCATCTGGAAACGATCCCACGTCTTAGAACCTTCACCACAAGGAGTTTTTCTTGTAGTGATTCTCAAGGTCTTGGTAGGCATTCGAACTGGTCCTTTCACTTTGAGATTCTTTTCTTTTGCGCCTCTGATCAAGTCAGCACACACCTTTTCCAGGGATTTTACGTTGCGGCTTGTTAGGGTGATTCGAATTCGGTGAATTGCCACTTCCGGCTCCACGGGTGTTTTTCCGGTATCCTTAAAAGCCATGGCTGCTGTGCGGCTTCCTGACCGACTTGTTCCTCTGCGAGAGCGAACAGCGGTGAGTCAGGAGCAGGAGCGTGCGGACCAGATATCCTCAGCACCTACGACCCCGTCTTCCTCAAAAAAAAAAAAGCCATGTGTTGAAATTCTAACCCTTAAGGTGGTGGTATTTGGAAATACATTTGCACTATCGGAGGAGGCCTTGAAGGATAGACCAAGTGTCAGCAGATCCACCTAGAATGGAAGAGAGGGACCTTGGAGAGCCACAGCCCGGACCACAGGGGCTGTGGAGAACACGGCAGTCTGGCTTGCTGGGAGCAGAGTTGGGGCACTGCAGGCGAGGCCACCAGGTGTGGCTGTTACATGACAGCCATTGATGGTGCTACGGAAGGGCCTTCAGTGGGGGTAGTGACATATGTATTTTGGGGTCCTGTTAAAATGCAGTTGTTCTTACAAACCAGGAAGGCTCTGGCTCAGGAATTCACTTGATGTCTCATACTACAGAAAACCCCTACAAAGAAGAAAGGTGTTTGCGCAGAAGTTTCCTGCACACCTGTGCTGGGTGTCCGGCTTTCGTCCTCCCAGATCGACGCTCCATCCTTCACCCTGCTTTTGCATTTTTGGGCCACCTCCATGGGCTGCAGCCACATGTGGAGGTGCCCCATGGGAGGTCAAAGGCAGGAGCGGGAGCGATGCGGGAATGGTTCCCCTCCCTCTTTGGGCCTGCCTCTGACCAATGCCACTGCCCTCCAGGCCGGCCTCCTCTGGACTTTCTTCTTTGCTGGAGAGCTCCCCTTTCTCTTCCTTCCAGCCCTGAGGGTGGAAAGAGCCCCCCAATGCTGGTCCCAGAGTCCTGCCCTCCCCTAGTGGTCCCCCCTCCCTTCTGTAAGCATCCCCCTTTGTAAATCGCCCTCCTGGAATTTCCCTAATTTGCGGAAGCCATCTGTTTCCCCATGGGACCCTGACTGATGTGACAGTGTTGTGAGTAATGGCGGGAACTGGAAGCAGCCAAGAGGCAGAGAGCTGGGGACAAGCAGTGGGTTAGGTGGAAGAATGTCAGGGAAAACCCGAAATAAAGGCAGGAGTGAGTGGGCGCTTAGGGTAGGATACTTGGTGAAGAAGAAAAGACGGAAGACTAAAGCGTGTGGCCTCACATGATCTCCAGAGGGAAAGCTGTGTGCAGGGACCAAGACTCCTACCCTCCTTCGGGCCTAGCACGGAGGAAGGAAGAAAGGTCAGGAATGAATGAATGAATGAATGAATGAAGTGTCCTGGCCCAGCAGCCTTTTCTTCCTCACAGGGGCCCCAGACAGATTCCAGAAGGAGGGGAGAAAGAGAGGTTTAGACCCTGAAAGACCAGTACTGTGTGCGTAGGACACCAGGCAAACCCTGCCAAGGCAGAGGGCGGGACTTGCGGAGCCGGGAGTTTTTGGAGGCAGCGGCCACCAGGCAGAGGCCATACACTTGGTTCCAGGTTCCAGTCACAGACTCTGTAGCTCTGTGGCCCTGGGCAAGTGGCAAAGCCTCTCTGGGCTTCAGAGAACGCCTGCCCCGCTCTGATTCCTTGCAGGAAGATGAGGCTGCAGTCAGCTGAACACTTGCTGAGTTTTGGGCATGGCGACCCCTACCCTGGACAGTGACCCTGTGACAGAGGCCTGTTGCAGGAATGAAAACAGGTGGGTTGGCTCCAGAGACCCCGTCCCTAAGTTCCAAGACTCCTGGGTGGGAACTCCTGGCAGGGACACTCTTTTCTGTGGCCTGGGGTGGATGTCGCTGGGTTTCCAGCTGTATTTTCTTTGGTGGAGGCAGCAGTGGAGTCTGCCCTCCATGCACATTTATTAGGTGTCTACTGTGTGCTGGGGACTGGGGATCTGGTGGGGGACACAAGTGTGGCCTCACAGGCCACGGGGGCCACCTGCGGCCAAACAAAAGACCAAAAACAAGCAGATAGCTGGGTGTTTTCCCACCAACTTATTTTCTAACCTGGATAACAAAAAATATTACTTAATGCCCCAGAGGAGCGAATGGAACCACAACTGGTTCACAGCCAACACTTGCGAAAACAGGTTTCCCCGGGCAGCTGTGGGGGCGGAACAGGAGCTGCACGTCCCATTGTCCCAGAGTCCCCACCCCCACACTGGGGAGGGGCTGCCAGCGGGGCCTAGGGTGGGGTGGGAGTCGGCCTGAGGCGGGGGATGGTGAGGGCAGGAGGCTGGAGAGCCACAGACCCAAGCCCTCAGGGGTTTAACTACCCTTGACCGTCAGGGCAGAGGGGAGGCCCCGAGGGGTCCCAGTGGGGAGTGGTTGGGTTGGATTTTCCAGCGGGAGGGAGGCTAACTTGGAGTAGAGGTGAGGGCAGCTCAGGTTGGGGTGGGGCCAGAGAAGAAACGAGGTGTGTGTGTTGTGGGGGAAGGACTGAGGGGGTGAGGGGCACGGGTAACACCTGGCATTTGGCTGCAGTGCCAGATGGATCCTAGAGTGGGCCGCAGGCCCAGGCTGGACAGGAAGGGGAGTCATGAAATGTGGCCTTCCTGGGAACACTGTGGCCAAGCAGATGTCAGCACAGAGCCTACGGCACCCTCTCTTAGGCCTGGATAAGGCATTGTGGGCACCAGGTCGCAGGCCTTCAAATCCTACCCCAGATAGAAGCCCTTCCCCACATCCACTTCCTCTACCTTCCTCATCCTAAGGGCCCGCCCTCCTCCACTGCTGCGGAAGGCCAGCCAGCTTCCACCGGAAGCTTAAGACTGTAAATCAGCTGTCAGAGTTTCCCCTGGAAACACCAGAGGGAAGGCCCTCTGCCCTCAGGGCCAACAAAATCCAGACCCACCACAGCCCACAAACTGAAGCCTGACCCTACCTCCCTCCACAGCCTCCAGCACTTTCCCTTACCTGCTCCTCCCCCTCCCTGCTCCCTGCAGCCCACAACTCAAATTCACCTTCTCCTGGCAGAGGCAGCTGACTCTGTCACATTATCTGGCTTTATTATTATTGTTGTTATTATTATTTTGAGACAGGGTCTCCCTCTTTTGCCCAGGCTGGAGGGTAGTGGTGCGATCTCAGCTCACTGCAGCCTCAAGACTCCTGGGCTCAAGCAATCCTCCCACCTCAGTCTCCCAAGTAACTGGGACTACAGGAGCACTCCACCACGTCTGGCTACTTTTTGTATTTTTGCTGTACGGACAGGCTCTCCTTATGTTTCCCAGGCTGGTCTTTTTTTTTTTTTTTTTTTTTTGAGATGGAGTCTCGCTCTGTCGCCCAGGCTGAAGTGCAGTGCCGCAATCTCGGCTCACTGCAAGCTCCACCTCCCGGGTTCACGCCGTTCTCCTGCCTCAGCCTCTCCGAGTAGTTGGGACTACAGGCGCCCGCCACCACGCCCGGCTAGTTTTTTGTGTGTTTTTTTTAGTAGAGACGGGGTTTCACCGTGGTCTCGATCTCCTGACCTCGTGATCCGCCCGCCTCGGCCTCCCAAAGTGCTGGGATTACAAGCGTGAGCCACCGCGCCCGGCCTCCCGGCTGGTCTTTAACCCCTATCCTCAAGTGATCCTCCCGCTCCAGCCTCCCAAAGTGCTGGGATTACAGATGTGAGCCACCGTGCCCGGCCTGGCCTTATTGTTAAAAATACACTTAGCAGCGTTTGTGTTCTTGTCTATCATCTTCTACCCTGGCCGGAATACAAACTCTGTGAGGACAGGGACCTCACTGTTTTGCTCAAGGCTCTGTCACCAGGGCCTGGACCTGGGTGGGTACATGGAAGAAACCAGGGGACACCTGTTAACGGAGCCTGCTGGCCCCTGGGGCAACAGGTACATGGACAGCTCCAAGGTGGCAGATTGTGATGCATGACCCAGGTCTGGGCAGTCTGGAGGAATGTGGTGAGATGTGTCATCCCTGGGCGATCTGGGGAAACGCTGCAGAAGAAGGCTTTGATTTTCAACAGGAACAGGTAGCACTCCTTTCTGAGGGACACGCAGAGTGCTTTCTCATACACAGGGAGGTGGGTGGACAAGGGCCTGGAGGTAGGGTCTTCAGACAGGTAATTAGGCGAAATGAAGTCCTACGGCTGGGCCCTAATGCAATGTGACTATGACCTATGAAAAGAGAGACACCAGGCAGGTGCACACACAGCAAAAGATCACCTGAGGAGCCCGCAAGAGGGTGGTCATCTGCCAGCCAAGGCAAGAGGTCTTGGAAGAGTCCGGCCCTGCAGCACCTGGAGCTTGGACTTCCAGAAAATTACCACGAAATTGTGAGAAAATAAATCTCTGTTTTTTAAGCCACCCAGTCTGTGGTATTTTGTTATGGCAGGCCTAGCAAACCAATACGGGTCTTAGGCGTGTTTTTTGTTGTTGTTGCTGTTGTTTTATTTTGTTTTTGAGACAGGGTCTCTCTCATCTGTTACCCAGGTGGGAGTACAGTGGTGTTATCTCGGCTCACTGCAGCCTTGACCCCCAGGCTCAAGCAGATCCTCCCACCTCAGCCTCCTGAGAAGCTGGGACCGAAGGCGCCTGCCACTGTGCCCAGCTAATTTTTAAACTTTTTGTAGAGGCCAGGCGGCGGTGGCTCATGCCTGTAATCCCAGCACTTTGGGAGGCTGAGGTGGGTGGATCACCTGAGGTCAGGAGTTCAAGACCAGCCTGGCCAACATGGTGAAACCCTGTCTCTACTAAAAATACAAAAATTAGCTGGGCATGGTGGCTCATGCCTATAATCCCATCTACTCGGGAGGCTGAGGCAGGAGAATCACTTGAGCCCAAGAGGTGGAGGTTGCAGTGAGCCAAGATCGTGCTACGGCACTCCAGCCTGGGTGGCAAGAGTGAAACTCCGTCTCAAAAAACAAAAAAACAAAAAACAAAAAATTTTTTTGTAGAGATGGGGTCTCACCATGTTGCCCAGGCTGGTCTCAAACTTTTGGGCTCAGGCAATCCTCCCACCTGAGCTTCCCAAGTAGCTGGAACCACAGGCACATGCCACCACACCTGGCTGATTTTTGTATTTTTTGTAGAAATGGGATTTTGCCGTGTTGCCCAGGCTGGTCTCCAACTCCTGAGCTCAAGCAAGGCACCCATCCCAGCCTCTGAAAGTGCTAGGATTATAGGCATGAGGCACCATGCCCAGTCAAGTTTTAAAAAATGTTATTGTAATTTAGTAATATAGTCACCTGATTCAAAAATCAAACATGAAATGCAACAGCAGCCGAGAGATGAAGGTCAGCATCAATGGCACTGTCATGCTGATCATATGCATCCTTGATACAATCGGATGAGAATGGTCCCGTACCTCTGTGGTCTTCCTCCTCCAAACTCATAACCTCGGTGTAATCATGAGAAAAACATCACATACATTTCAACTGAGGGACAGTCTACAAAATACCTAACAAGCACTCAGAACTGTCCAAGCCATAAAAAACAAGGAAAGCTGGCAGGGCACGGTGGCTCACACCTGTAATCCCAGCACTTTGGGAGGCCGAGGCAGACGGATCACCTGAGGTCAGAAGTTCGAGACCAACCTGACCAACATGGAGAAACTCCGTCTCTACTAAAAATGCAAAAGTTAGCCAGGAGTGGTGGCGCATGCCTGTAATCCCAGCTACTCGGGAGGCTGAGGCAGGAGAATCACTTGAACCCCGAAGGCAGAGGTTGCGGTGAGCCGAGATCGCGCCATTGCGCTCCAGTCTGGGCGGTGAGAATGAAACTCTGTCTCAAAAAAAAAAAACAAGGAAAGCCGAGACTGTCACAGCCACAGCCAAGAGGAGTCTAAAGTCTAAGGAGACAAGGAGACACGACGACTAAACGCCACGTGATGTTCTGAAACAAAGGCACTGGCTAAAAACTAAGGAAATCTGGGAAAAGTACAGACCTGAGTTGATACTAATGTATAGATACTGGTTCATTTGTTGTAACAGATGTACTGTACTGATGTAAGATGTTAAAAAATCGGGAAAACTGGATGGAGAAAGGTGTATCTGGGAACTCTCTGTATTTCAAACTCTTTGCAATTTTTCTATTAAACTGTTCTAAAAATAAAGTGTATTTATTTATTTATTTATTTATTTTGAGATGGAGTCTCACTCTGTCATCCAGGCTGGAGTGCAGTGGCACAATCTCGGCTCACTGCAAGCTCCACCTCCCGGGTTCAAGCCATTCTCCTGCCTCAGCCTCCCGCGTAGCTGGGACTACAGGCGCCCGCCATCACGTCCAGCTAATTTTTTGTATTTTTAGTAGAGATGGGGTTTCACCGTGTTAGCCAGGATGGTCTCGATCTCCTGACCGTGATCCACCCGCCTCGGCCTCCCAAAGTGCTGGGATTACAGGCGTGAGTCACCGTGCCCGGCCCTAAAGTTTATTTTTCAAAAACTAATAGTGAAAAGCCTCACTCTGATTTCTGCCCCTTATCTACCCAGTTCCCATTCCCACGTGCAGTCATCACTTTATTAGTGTTCCCTGGATTCTTCCAGAATTTATTTATGCCAACATGAATATATACTAATCTCCTCCCTAAAGGGACTTTTTATCTGTTTTAAGAGTATTTAATCATTTTTAATTTTTTTAAATTAAAATAGAGATGGGGGGGTCTTGCTATGTTGCCCAGGTTGGTCTCAAACTCCTGGGCTCAAGCGATCCTCCTGTCTTGGCCTCCCAAAATGCTGGGATTACAAGCGTGAGCCACAGTGCCCGGCCTAATTTTTTTTTTTTTTTCCCCTGAGGCAGGGTCTCTCTATGTTGCCCAGGCTAGAGTGCAGTGGCGTGATCTTGGCTCACTGCAGCTTCCATCTCCCGGGCTCAAGTGAACCTGTTGCCTCAGCCTCCTGAGGAGCCGGGACTACAAGTGAGCACCACCATGCCTTGCTTTTATTTATTTATTTTGAGATGGAGTCTTGCTCTGTCTCCCAGGCTGGAGTGCAGTGCCGCAATCTCGGCTCACTGTAACCTCTGCCTCCTGGGTTAAGCGATTTGGACCAGCCTCAGCCTCCCGAGTAGCTGGGATTACAGGCATATGCCACCACGCCTAGTTCATTTTGTATTTTAGTAGAGATGGGGTTTCACCGTGTTGGCAAGGTTGGTCTTGAACTCTTGACCTCAAGTGATCCACCCACCTTGGCCTCCCAAAGTGCTGGGATTACAAGCAGAGCCACCATGCCCAGCCCCTTTAATCATTTTTTTTTTTTTTTTTTTTTTTGAGACGGAGTCTCCCTTTGTTGCCGGGCTGGAGTGCAGTGGCACAATCTCGGCTCACTGCAATCTCTGCCTGCCGGGTTCAAGTGATTCTCCTGCCTCAGCCTCCCAAGTAGCTGGGACTACAGGTGCTCGCCACCACGCCCAGTTGATTTTTGTATTTTTAGTAGAGACAGGGTTTCACCATGTTGGCCAGGATGGTCTTGATCTCTTGACCTCATGATCCATCCGCCTCGGCCTCCCAAAGTGCTGGGATTACAGGTGTGAGGCACCACGCCTGGCCCCTTTATTCATTTTTAACATAAAATATTTCAAACATAGAGTATAAAGTACAATGCACCCCAACATACCCACCATCCGGGTTCAAATGTTATCAAGAATTTGCCACGTATGTTTCAGCTATTCCTAACTGCTTGGCTCTCTTTCCCTCTGGCTGAATTGTTTTTAAATGAATTGCAGACCCCTGACATATGCTAGCATGCATCTCTAAAAAATATGGACATCTTCTTCCATAACCTTAATGCCTATATCCCATCATTAGTGGTGATTCCTTTTTTTTTTTTTTTAGAGATGGGAGGATCTCATTGTGTTGACCAGGCTGGTCTCGAACTCCTGGCCTCAAGCAATCCTCCCATCTTGGCCTCCCAAAGTGGTAGAATTACAGGCGTGAGCCACTGCACCCCAACATTTTTTATTTTTTTGAGACGGAGTCTCGCTGTCGCACAGGCTAGAGTGCAGTGGCGCGATCTCGGCTCACTGCAGGCTCCGCCCCCTGGGGTTCACGCCATTCTCCTGCCTCAGCCTCCAGAGTAGCTGGGACTACAGGCGCCCACCACCTCGCCCGGCTAATTTTTTGTATTTTTAGTAGAGACGCGGTTTCACCATGTTAGCCAGGATGGTCTCGATCTCCTGACCTTGTGATCCGCACGCCTCGGCCTCCCAAAGTGCTGGGATTACAGGCGTGAGCCACCGCGCCCGGCCTGCACCCCAACATTAATGGCGATTCCTGATGGGCCGCTTGTGAACTTTGGTCTGTATAATGGAGAGACACAGAAGGGCTTTACAGGGTTGGGCCGTGTGTGCTCCAGGAAGATGGAGGGCAGGGGCTTGTGGGGAATGGTGGGGGCGTGGAGACTAGAGCAGTGGGCTTATAATGAATCAGCTTGGTCCAGGTGGGAGGTGATGGGCCGATGCCTGGAGGTGGCAGGCTGGGTGGAGATGAGGACGGGGACCAGCGAGAAGGACTTGACGGGGAGCTGACCAGCCTGCCTCAAATGGACCCTTGCCTGGAGGATATAGGAGGCTTTGGTGTGAGGTACAGTAGCTGCCACTGTCTGTGCCCACAGGTCCTGCAGGCAAGAGGGGGGCCCTTGTGCCAATGTTCCCCTTCCTGGGAGAGCAGGCTCATTTGGATCACCTTACCCCGGGGGCACCTCTCTGAATAGCCTTGGCAAAACCTGTCGTTTGTCAGGCTTCGTGGGCCAGAAGTACTCCTTCCTGACTCAGGGATATCAGCTGTCAAAGCTGGGGAAACCAAGGCCCAGAGAAGGAGTGCAAGTTGCCTTAAGGCCCCACAGGAGGTCAGAAGCAGAGCAGCTAGAATTAGAACTTAAGTATGTCTCTGACTTTCAGCCTAGGATCACTCATTATCTAGAGCCTCCTCTTCTCTCCAAACCCTGCGCCCAGAAGAGGGGTGTAATTAGCCATTCATGCCCAGGTGTGGATAAGTTTAAACGTCCCAAGGACGTCTGTAGACTAAGCCTCCTTGCTAATCACGGCCCAACTACAGAATGCTATTTATGGAACAGCTACCACGTGCCACAAATTGTGCTGGGAGCTTTCCATCCCTCGCATCCGAAAAAGCCCCCCCACACGAGGCAGGCACTATTATCCCTACACTCTCCCATCACAGAGACAAGCACACTACGATGCAGAGAAGATGCAGCTTCTTTAGGATCCCAGGCGAGGGTGTGGCGGAGGCGGTGCTGAACCAAGTCTGTCTAACTGGAAAGTCCACACTCTCAAACATGAGCCCCCGTGGCCTCTGAGGGACAGGGGTGGCTCCCCGGGAATGGGCTGGTGGAAGCTCCCTGGCCTCCTCCCTTGCTCTGCCCCCACTCTGCAGCAGCCAGAAGCCTCTCCGAGAACCAGACAGGCTCCAGACTGACCCTGACCTCGCGGCGGCCTTCTCCACCGGGCCGGCGCTTCCCAGGGCGGCTTACGCCTTCTGTGTCTGGGGCCATCCGCAGGCCTTGCCTTCTGATGCCCGTGGGAGTTCGGTGCTGCCGCGGGGAGCACCTCAGTCCCCCTGCCTGCTCTCCGCCGCGGTCCGGGCGAATGGCACGATGTGGGGGGCCCCGAGCGGGTGCCTGCCCCCCTGGCAGCCTTTACTGAGGGTCTGCTCAGGGCCCTGCCCGGGGCTCTGTCACTCAGGCGCTCAGGCCCGAGGCGGCGGCGCCTCTGGAGACTGGGCTGCAGGGAGAGACCCAGGCCCTGGAGACTGGGACCGGACCCTCCCCGGGGACGCTGGAGCTGGACCTCGAGGGATGCTGGCGCAGGTGGGCACAGGTGGCACAGGTGGGCGCGGGGTTCTAGGCGGCAGCTCGCTCGGGCGAAGGCCAAGGCTCGCGAGCCAGTGTGGGGGGCGCGGCCCCGAGAGCCGCGGAAGACGCCGGTGGGGGAGAAGCAGGTGCCGGCCAAGGGCGTCGGGCCGGGGCTGGTTCCGAGCGCGCGGCGTCGGGTCACGTGCTCGCTCTGGGGGGGCCCCCCGCGCCCCTCCCACCGGCCTCTGGGCCGCAGCCCCACGGCGCGCCGGCAGCCGGGGGTCAGGCCGCGGTCAGAGCGCGGGCGCGCGCCGTCGCCGCAGGGACGCTCCCGGCCCACAGTCGGCCCCCGGGATCCCGGGTTCGAGTCCCGGCCTTGCCGTGATCCGCTGGGGGACCCGGGCCGGCCCTTCCCTGTCGGGCCTCCGTCCTCCCACCGTCCGCGGTCTCCCCTAGTCGGGGCTCACGTAAGGGCGGGGGTGGCCACCGGTGCCCACTGCGCGTCCGCCCCTCCCCCGCGGCCGAGAGCGCGGACGCGCACGCACCTGGCCGCCGTTGAGAGCGAGGGTAGCGGGCGGAGCCGGGAAGCCCCGCCCCCTCTCGCCGCCCCCGCTCCCACCGGGCCAATCAGAGGGGGCGACGAGACCCGTGCGGGGCGTCGCGCTGGGGGCGGGGCCTGCGGGGGCTGAAGAGCGAGCCGGGCGGGCGGGCCGGAGGCGGTCGGGCTGGGGCTGAGGGTGAGGCGGCGGCGGCGGCGGTCGGGTGCCCGGGACGGCGACGCAGCGCGCCGGCGGCCGCGACAGGGCCGGCGAGAGCCCCGCAGCCCGCCGCAGCCGCCGCCTCGCCGCGGCCGGGCCGGAGAGCACGGCGGCGGGAGCGCGGCCTTAGAAGGCGGCCGGAGCGGCAGGCACAGCTCGGCGCGGAGCGTCCTGTCAGGCGGCGGCCGAGGGAGCCGCGGACTCTCCCCGCGATGATGCCGGTGGGTGAGGGCGGGCGGGAGGTGGCGGCGGCTTCCTCCGCGGGCCGCTGGCCAAACCTCCTTCCTCCCGCGGCTCCCAGCCCCCGCGGGCCGGTGCGAGGCCGGGCGGGCGGGGAAGGAAGTGGCTGGGCGGGCGCGCCCGGCCGCGGCGCCCCCCGGGCGGGCAGGTGGGGGCGGCGCCGGGCTGTCAGCGCGGGGCCGGGGCCGCCTGCGGGCCCTTCCTGCTCGGCCTCCGCGGCCGCGGGGAGAAGCAGATGCATCTGGGGCCGGTCATCTCCTCGGTCCTCTGCGGTGCGCGGTCGGACGCTGGGGCACAGGTCTCGTGGGTGGCACAGCTGTGACCCGCCTGAAACGAACGTCCCGGGGTCGCCCTGGGAGTCGGCGGGGTGGGCACTCGCGCCCGGAGTTCCCACACTCGGCACCCGCATTCCCGTAGCCTTCGCGGTTGTACTGAGGAGGGTGCCGAGTGCACGAATTTGGAGAGCCATCTTAGGAATTCCCTTTTCCCGTGTCTGCAATATTGGTTCGTTTTGCTTTAACTGGTTTGTTCTCCGTGTTCTGAAGGTTGAAGGAGGTTCGTTTGTAGTGGTGGTGCCTTTGTCCTGCCCTTAAGGATGCTTCCTCCTAGAAAGACATTGGCCATTAGATTTGCCATCGTCCTACCTACCCTTCCCTTTACCTGTAATCTAGGAGGGGATGCTGAATTCTGATTTTTAAAAATTGGCTTTTTAGGAGGTAAGCATCATGACTTATGAAAAAATGTGGGACTGGTCGTACCCAGTTAGAGAGGTATTGGTTTTCTGAGCGCCTATATAGTAAGTAAAATTCTCAAACACATTTATAGTAAAGTAACACAGTCATTTTTTTAACCTACAATACTACGTTGAAAATCACATTTCACAGGAAAGTGCAGTTTCTCTGCATTCTCTACTTGAATATTGCCATTCTGCTATGCTGCACCCAAGGACATTTAGATTAGATCCCCCTTCTTCCTCTTTGATTTCCTTTCTCTTGATGATCTCTTCTCCCCGTTTTTAACGGATTCCAGCATGTTTTATAGCCGGCTTTCAGTGTTTTCCAAGTCTTAAGGTTTGATCTACTTGATCCTTAGGTCTTTCTTTAGTATCAGACTTGTTGGGTTTCTAAACATTTGGTTTTAAATGGATAATTGTCTTGTAATGGAAAGAGAATTGGATGAGCATCAGAAGATCTGGGGTGAAACGCTGGTTCTTCCACTTTTTAGCTATGTGACCTTGAAGAAGTCAAGGTCTTTGAGCCTGGAATTACCTCTAAAGTAGGGATAAAAATATACCAATATCTGAGCGCTGTCCTGAGGATCAAATAGGATAATGTGTCCAAAAGTGATTGTTGAACAGAATGTCATACAAATATTTATTATTCTTAATATGGCTTTGAATTTTCAATTTCTAACTTTAATCTCTGTAAGATAAGGCATTTGGAAACTTCCCTCCCTAATTCTCACTAGCTAGATTTTGATGAAAGGCATTATGGTGTTTCAGAATTTTGAAAGTAGTTTTAGTTAAATCCTGTAATAGTTGATTGATGCATTCATACTATGGTGGCATTGAAGGATATCTAGAAAAATTTTGGCTGGCTTCATCATTGTATAATGTTTAATTATAAATATCCTGCTAAGAAACTTGGCTTACATTTTCCATATGATTCATTCAGACATTTTACCTCTGTTCCACGTGATGAGAGTTTTGAGTTCCTACCTTAACAGGTTTCCTTTTTAAGAAGTTTGTTTAGCTGGGAATTGGGACATTTCTTCAAATTTCTCAAAACAATAAAATACTGTTTTTTTAAAAAACAGGTCTGTTATCTGTTTAAAACACCGCTTTTGTTTAAAAATGCCTTTTAGAAACAGATGGTATTTCTCTTAGACTCTCATTTATGGCTTTTACTTTTGTATTTCCTTTTTGATCTCTAAAAATACTACTTGAAGGACTGAGTCCTTCTTCTATTAACACAGTTGGAGTTGGTTGTAAATTTAGTAGGAGTTTTCAGAAATGCCATTCTTACTTGGTAATATTTTAAACTATGTATCCAAAAATGTAAATAAGATTTTTCTCGATTTATTGTATATTTGGTATTCATCATGATGATGATGAATCAAAGGAACGTTGGATCATATTTTGCAGTTCGCGTAGAGCAGCACTGTCCAATAAAAATGTAAAGCAAGCCACAAACGCAATTTTAAATTTTGTGGTAACTACATGAAACAAGTTGAAAAAGTATTAATTTTAACAGTATCCTTTTATTAACTTAGCATATCCAAAATGTTATTATTTTAACATGTAATCAATATGAAAAAATCACTAAGGAGATATTTTACATTTTTTCTGGTACTAAGTGTTTGAAATCTGGCGTCAATCTGGTGACAGTTTGCATTTTACAGCACACCTCAGTTCAGACTAGCACATTTCCAGTGCTCAGTAGCTACTTGTGGTTAGTGGCTACCATATTGGACGACATAGGCTTAGAGTATATTTTATTTTATTTGAAAATTGGCAATTAGTATATAATGTCTGTGGTAACTTTTTTTTTTTCTTATTCTGTGACAGAATCTTACTCTGTTGCCCAGGCTGGAGTGCAGTGGCATGATCTTGACTCACTGCAACCTCCGCCTCCCAGGTTCAAGAGATTCTTCTGCCCCAGCCTCCTGAGTAGCTGGGACCAGGTGTGCGCCACCACACCCGGCTAATTTTTGTATTTTTGTAGGGAGTGGGTTTCACCATGTTGGCCAGGCTGGTCTTGAACTCCTGACCTCAAGTGATCCGCCCACTTTGTCCTCCCAAGAGTGCTGGGATTACAAGTATGAGCCACTGTGCCCGGCCTGTGATAACTTTTTTTTTTTTTTTTTTTTTTTTGAGACGGAGTCTCGCTCTCTCGCCCAGGCTGGAGTGCGGTGGCGCAATCTCGGCTCACTGCAAGCTTCGCCTCCCGGGTTCACGCCATTCTCCTGCCTCAGCCTCTCCAAGTAGCTGGGACTACAGGCGCCCGCCACCACGCCCGACTAATTTTTTGTATTTTCAGTAGAGACGGGGTTTCACCGTGGTCTCGATCTCCTGACCTCGTGATCCGCCCGCCTCGGCCTCCCAAAGTGCTGGGATTACAAGCGTGAGCCACTGCGCCCGGCCTGAGAGTCTTGCTCTTGCCTAGGCTGGAGTGCAGTGGCCCGATCTTGGCTCACTACAGCCTGCACCTCCCGAGTTCAAGCGATTCTCCTGCCTCAGCCTCATGAGTAGCTGGGATTACAGGCACCCTCCATCCTGCCTGGCTAATTTTTGTATTTTTGTAGAAACAGGGTTTCACTATGTTGGGCAGGCTGGCCTTGAACTCATGACCTCAGGTGATCTGCCCTCCTTGGCCTCCCAAAGTGCTGGGATTACAGGCATGAGCCACTGTGCCTGGCCATGTGGTAACTTTTAATTAATCACATGGTGTAGTACAGTGCCCAGTCTCTCAGCTGTTGGGAATAAATGAGAGTGTCTGGCCAAATTCTCATCTGACACAATCAAATCTGTAGAAGTCTTCTATTTGCTGTCGTACAAAGTGCCGTGACTTTCCACTTTTTTTTTTATTTTTCAAGACAGGGTTTCACTCCTGTTGCCAAGGCTGGAGTGCAATGGTACGATCTCAGCTTACTGCAACCTCCGCCTCCTAGGCTCAAGTGATTCTTCATGCCACAGCCTCCCAAGTAGCTGGGACCACAGACATACGCCACGGCAAATGGCTAATTTTTGTATTTTTAGTAGAGACGGGGTTTCACCGTGTTGCTCAAGCTGGTCTTGAATTTCTGAGCTTGAGTGATCTGCCCACCTCAGCCTCCCAAAGTGGTGGGATTACAGGTGTGAGCCACCCCTCTGCCCCTGCACCTGGCCTTTCCACTTTTTTTTTTTTTTTTGAGACGCAGTCTCACTCTTGCCACGCTGGAGTGCAGTGGCATGACCTCGGCTCTTTGCAACCTCCGCCTCCTGGGTTCAAGTGATTCCTCTGCCTCAGCCTACCAAGTAGCTCGGACTATGGGCGCGCACCACCACGCCCAGCTAATTTTTGTATTTTTGGTAGAGATGGGGTTTCACCATGTTGGCCAGGATTGTCTTGATCTCTTGACCTTGTGATCTGCCTGCCTCAGGCTCCCAAAATGCTGGGATAACAGGCATGAGCTATTGCGCTCTGCCGGCCTTTCTACTTTTAAACTAAATTATATTTTGGAATTTTCCCTTATGAAAATAGTATTTTGTTTTTGTTATTGGTAGTCACTCACCTTTTTATCAATGGATGACATTTTAAAAATGTTTTCCCAGGAAAAAATGGTACCATTTAAATAATACTTTTCAGTTAGTCCCTAAGATCTGGCCCTGAAAGCATTTACAAATTTGATAGAAGTAAGAATTTTAGTAAAAATGGAAAGCCCAATTTAGATTACAGAAAGGATGAAAACTGCCTTGATTCAGCATAATTTTTTTATTTTTTTTGAGACAGAGTCTCGCTCTGTCGCCCAGGCTGGAGTGCAGTGGCAGGATCGCAGCTCACTGCAACCTCTGCCTCCTGGGTTCAAGTGATTCTTGTGCCCCAGCCTCCAGAGTAGCTGGGACTACATATGCACACCACCATGCCTGGCTAATTTTTTCTAATTCTTGGTAGAGACAGGGTTTCGCCATGTTGGCCAGGCTGGTCTGGAACTCCTGGCCTCCAGTGATCTGCCCACCTCAACTTCCCAAAGTGCTGGGATTACAGGTGTGGGCCACCTCACCCGGCTCAGCATCATTTCTTTTTGAAAGAGCGTGGATGTTTTGTAGTTAGTAAAACTTCTCATACATAGATGGGATATATCTGGGGAATGTTGCTAAAGATACTTTTGTTTGTTTTCAGATAAGATCTCGCTCTGTTGCCCAGGCTGGAGTGCAGTGGCGCGATCTTGGCTCACTGCAACCTCCGCCTCCTGGATTCAAGCAATTCTCCCACCACAGCCGCCCACGGAGCTGGGATTACAGGGGCATGCCACCACGCCTGGCTAATTTTAGTGTGTTTAGTAGAGGTGGGATTTCCCCATGTTTGGCCAGGCTGATCTTGAACTCCTGACTTCAGGTGATCCACCTGCCTCAGCCTCCCAAACTGCTGGGATTACAGGTGTGAGCCACCGTGCCCAGCCAGGATACTTTTTCTTTTCCTAAAGAGTATCGACGAGTCAATAAGTGTTCTGTAACTCTGAAGTGTTTTCCCTTCATAAAGAAGGTACTCTGGGCTTGGTGTGGTAGCTCACGCCTGTAATCCCAGCACATTGGGAAGCTGAGATGGGCAGATCACCTGAGGTCAGGAGTTCAAGACCAGCCTGGTCAACATGGTAAAACCCCATCTCTACTAAAAATACAAAAATTAGCCAGGTGTGTTGGAGGGTGCCTGTAGTTCCAGCTACTCAGGAGACTGAGGCAGAAGAAACGCCTGAACCTGGGAGGCAGAGGTTGCAGTGAGCCGAGATAGTGCTACTGCACTCCAGCCTGGGTGACAGTGCAAGACTCCATCTCAAAAAAAAAAAAAAAAAAAAAAGGCACTCTGGTGGTGGTGTTTGGTGATGTTAGCAATGGAGCATCTAACTTTTTTTTTTTTTTTTTTTGAGACGGAGTCTCGCTCTGTTGCCCAGGCTGAAGTGCAGTGGTGCAATCTCGGCTCACTGCAAGCTCCGCCTCCCGGGTTCACACCATTCTCCTGCCTCCGCCTCCCTAGTAGCTGAGACTACAGGCGCCCACCACCACGCCCGGCTAATTTTTTGTATTTATAGTAGAGACGGGGTTTCACCGTGTTAGCCAGGATGGTCTTGGTCTCCTGACCTCGTGATCCGCCCACCTCGGCCTCCCAAAGTGCTGGGATTACAGGCGTGAGCCACCACACCCAGCTGGGGCACCTAACTCCTATTAGACGCTGTGAAGTGTGGCTATGATTCTGCTTATTTCTGTCCTAGGAGCCCTTTCAGCATGTTTACTGCAGGGTATGGATGACATTAATTTGTTTTTAATATTTAGCTTTCATTAAATATTTACTTATTCTAGGTATTCATTTTCTTCTAACTATGTAGAAACATTTTGAGATATGAGAATAGGTTTTTCTCTTTTTTAAATAAACAAATAACACGTAATTGACAACAAAACCCTGAACTGGAAATAGGGTTCTTGTTCCTACTTGTTAGTGAAGACCTTTGGACTTAATCTCTTCGTGCCTCAGTTTCTCATCTGTAAAATGAGTTGGATGTGGTAATTTTCAGGCATTTATGGTTGGTCCAGTAGCCGATTTATAGCAGATACTTGCATGAAGTTCTCTAATATTCGTATTCACTTCATCAAAGGTTGAGGCAACTTGACACTTGTTTTGGCAGGCTTCTAGTAAACTCTTATTTCCGAAGCATCTTTTATGACACAGCAGATAGTAAGAGCTCAGTAAATGTTTGCTATTATTTTTTAATTAAGAATTAAGTGACTTGATAAGCTTGATTTTACAGCCTAATTCAGTAAACAAACACCAAAGACAATATTAAAAAACCAAAAGACAATATTAAAAAAAATTTTTTTTTCTTTTTTTTTCTTTTTGAGATGGAGTCCTGATCTGTCGCCCAGGCTGGAGTGCAGTGGTGTGATCTCGGCTCACTGCAATCTCTGCCTGCAGGGCTCAGGCGATTCTCCCACCTCAGCGGCATCCTGAGTAGCTGGGATTACAGGCGCCCGCCACCATGCCTGGCTAATTTTTTTGTATTTTTAGTAGAGATGGAGTTTCACCGTGTTGGTCACAAACTCCTGACTTCAAGTGATCTGCCTGCCTCGGCCTCTCAGAGTGCTGGGATTACAGGCTTGAGCCACCGCGCCCAGCCTAAAAGAAAGTTTTTTTTTTGAGACAGAGTTTTTGCTCTCGTTGTCCAGGCTGGACTGCAATGGCACCATCTCGGCCCACTGCAACCTCCGCCTCCTGGGTTAAAGTGATTCTTCTGCCTCAGCCTCCCGAGTAGCTGGGGTTACAGGCATGTACCACCATGCCTGGCTAATTTTGTATTTTTAGTAGAGACGGGGTTTATCCGTGTTGGTCAGGCAGGTCTTGAACTCCCAACCTCAGGTGATATGCCCGCCTCAGCTTCCCAAAGTGTTGGGATTACAGGCGTGAGCCACTGCTCCTGGCAAAAAAATTTTTTAATTGATATGTTTATATATGTTTCTGAGGCATATGTGATATTTTGTTATGTGCATAGAATGTGTAATGATCAAGTCAGGGTATTTGGGATATCCATTGCTTCTAGCACTTACCATTTCTATGTGTTGGGAACATTTCAGTGGCTCTCCTAGCTGTTTCAAAATATACAATAATGTTCTTTTCTTTTTTTTTTTTTTTTTTTTTTTAAGAGGAAGTTTCCTTCTGTTGCCCAGGCTGGGGTGCAGTGGTACCATCTCGGCTTACTGCAACCTCCACCTCCCGGGTTCAAGCAATTCTCCTGCCTCGTCCTCCCAAGCAGCTGGGTTTACAGGCGTGTGCTTCCACACCCAGCTAATATTTTTGTATTTTTAGGAGAGACAGGGTTTCACCATGTTGGCCAAGCTGGTCTCAAACTCCTGACCTCAAATGATCTGCCCACCTCGGCCTCCCAAAGTGCTGGAATTACAGGCGTGAGCCACCACGCCCTGCCAAAAAGAGGTAGTTTTTTCCACCTGGAGTTTAGGGACAACTCAGTTTTAAATGTAAATGTGTTAAATGTATTTTCTTCATTCCTTTCTCAGCATCCTACTCTGAACAGTTTTAGGATTAACAGTTTCTTAGGATTTTTAGCAAAATAGGAACTTAAAATATCACTGGGTTATTGTATTGAAGTTATGTAACTGGTTGTCAACATGCATTTGTATGTGTTTGCACAGATGGAGAATACTTTCTCAGCAAAAGTGTGGTGGGATTTTGGTGCCTTGAAATGCTGTTGTCATAGTTATTTCACAAACTGTGGTTCTAGGGCTAAACAGGAATGGTGGTAATCAGATTCTATTGTGACACTTTCTTGGCTTGATTGCTTTGCTTTATTTCACTGCAAAGATAGCTATATGACTGTTGTTCAGACTAATTGGTAAGCAAAAGCTGCTGTTACTGGATTTTGTAAAATAAAAATCTTTGGTGGTATCATATAGAACAATATAAAAACTGGAAAAATTAGGTAGTTTTTATTAAAATTAATGACATCTGAAATATTAGCGTACAGTTCAGTACGAGATCTTGTTAGTGGCATTATTGATGTGTTTAGAGAAAATGTTAATGAGGTTTTAGCAGAATCATGATTTATGCCACATGTTGTGATTATAATTATCATAACTCAAGAGAATGCAAAGGCCATGTGGTAGGAGCATGCCCAGCATGCTGGAGAAAAAAAGTAGGCCTGTGTGGCTGGAGCAGAGTGTGTAAGGGGGAAAGTGGAGGAGGTGAAGTCAGGTGATGGAGAGAGTAGTGTAAGATTGATCTTGTAGGGCCTTAGAGGCTATTGTAATGACAAAAGGGATACAAAGATTTTTTTTTTTTTTTTTTTTTTTTTTTTTTTTTGAGGCAGAGTTTTGCTCCTGTTGCCCAGGTTGGAGTGCATGGCATGATCTCGGGTCACCACAGCCTCCACCTCCCAGGTTCAAGGGGTTCTTCTGACTCAGCCTCTCGAGTAGCTGGCATTACAGGCGTGCGCCACCACACCCGGCTAATTTTGTATTTTTAGTGGAGACAGGGTTTCTCCATGTTGGTCAGGCTGGTCTCAAATTCCCAACCTCAGGTGATCTGCCCGCCTCGACCTCCCAAAGTGCTGGGATTACAGGCGTGAGCCACTGTGCCCGGCGAGAGATTTCTTTTATCAGAAATGAAACACAGTGGGCTGGGTGCTGTGACTCACGCCAGTAATCCCAGCACTTTGGGAGGCTGAGGTGGGCAGATCACAAGGTTAGGAGATCAAGACCATCCTGGCTAACACGGTGAAATCCCGTCTCTACTAAAAATACAAAAAATTAGCTGGGTATGGTAGCACGTGCCTGTAGTCACAGCTACTTGGGAGGCTGAGGCAGGAGAATCGCTTGAACCTGGGAGGCAGAGGTGGCGGTGAGCTGAGATTGCGCCACTGCACTCCAGCCTGGGTGACAAAGCGAGACTCCGTCTCAAAGAAAAAAAGAAAAAGAAACGAAACACAGTGGTCTGTGTTTGTTGCATCATAAGTAGTTCTGAGTAATAGGCATTGCCTAGGTGACTTTACTGTAGCAGGTAAGAGTGCAGACCCTCACTTTATTCTGCTTAAATATGGATGCTGGCATTGCCACTTATGGGCTTTGACCTTAAAGTTACTTGACCCCTCACTTACCTCTTAGTTGAGCATGAATAGTAACCTTCATTGTTGGTAGGAGGATCAGATGCATTAGTACAGTGAAAAGTTGCCTGGCATGTAGTAAATGCTTAGTAAATATGTTATTTGTAAACTCTTATTTCATCTGGAAAGCTTTCACTGTCTCTACCTTGGCCAACTCCACCATCAGAGGTGCTCACCCTGCCGTGTCTTTTTCTGGGGAGTGGGATATGGTATAATTCATGTGCTACAAAATTCACCTTTTAATGTGTACAGTTCATTGGTTTTCAGTATATGCACGAGACAACTATTGCCACTGTCTAATTTCAGATTATTTTACTTGGAGTGTCTTTGCAGTAATTGTCTTAGTTGTAATCTTAAACATTTGTTTGTGTGACTGGTTGATTTCTGTTTCTTGTCCTAGACTGTGAGCTTCATGAGAGCAGGAGCTCTCTCTTTTTGTTTCCCATTGTACCGCTGCCGTTTAGCCCAGTGACTGACACATAGTAGGTGCTAAATAAATATTTGTTGAATGAAGAAAGATATGATGTGGAAGGTCATGTTGGACGCCATTGTGAAGAGCTGTGTGTGTGTGTGTGTGTGTGTGTGTGTGTGTGTGTGTGTGTTCCGTAACAGAGTTAGACTTGATCCCGTAGAGATGATCAGAAACCACCAAATGTTTTTATTGTGGTTATTTACTTTATTTATTTATTTATTTTGAGATGGAGTCTCACTCTGTTGCCCAGGCTGGAGTGCAGTGGTGCGATCTCGGCTCACTGCAACCTTTGCCTCCTAGGTTCAAGCGATTCTTCTTTTTTTTTTTTTTTTTGAGACGGAGTCTGGCTGTGTCGCCCAGGCTGGAGTGCAGTGGCACGATCTCGGCTCACTGCAAGCTCCGCCTCCTGGGTTCACGCCATTCTCCTGCCTCAGCCTCTCCAAGTAGCTGGGACTACAGGCGCCCGCCACCACGCCCGGCTATTTTTTTTTGTATTTTTAGTAGAGACACGGGGTTTCACCGTGGTCTCGATCTCCTGACCTCGTGATCCGCCCGCCTCGGCCTCCCAAAGTGCTGGGATTACAAGCGTGAGCCACCGCGCCCGGCCTCAAGCGATTCTTCTGCCTCAGCCTCCCGAGTAGCTGGGACTACAGGTGTGTGCCACCATGCCTGGCTAATTTTTGTATTTTTAGTAGAGATGGGGTTTCACCATGTTGGCCAGGCTGGTCTTGAACTCCTGATCTCAGGTGATCTGTCTGCCTTGGCCTCCCAAAGTGCTGGGATTACAGGTGTGAGCCACCATGCCCAGCCAGAAACCACCAAATGTTTTTAAAAAGTGGAGGGATAGAGTCAGGTTTGTATGATAGAAAGATAATTCTAGAGCCAGAATTATTGGAGGAGAGATAGTTGGTGCAGTAAGGGAGATTAAAAATAAACAGGAAGAGCAGTTAGGAAACAAATTGTTGTAGGCTTGACTTGAGGACCTGAAGAAGAGAAAAAGATCCAGTTGAAAAGCAGTAAATAGATCGGATGGAGAGTGTGTGTATGTGTGCGTGTGAGTGTGTGCATGTGAGGGAGTGAGTGCTTGCGTGCATGCACATGTAAGTGTGTGTGAGAGAGAGAGGAAGGAAGGAGGGTGGGAGGGAGATAGCTGGAATTGAGGATAACAGGTTTATTGCTTCAGCAGCCAGGCTTGCCTTTCCTTTAAGATAGAAGATACTGCTTGAGAAAGGAGTAAGTTTAAAGGGTTGTGAGAATAATGAGTTTTATTTTGGCTGTGTGGAGGTTGAGATAGATCCCTGCCATGTCCAGAAAGATGTTATCCTTAAATCTTTAGGTAAAATAGATATGTTAAATAAAAATTTTTTGCCTATGTTCAGTGGCTTTAGTGTTGTGGGTTCTGGATTGCTGCCTGGGCATCTGCAGTACCCACACACGTCCTCGCTGTGTTGCCGGTTTGCCTGATGAGCGTCACCCTGAGCCCACTGGACCAAGGTTCTCAGGGCAGGGACTGGACTCGCTTTGTCCGTCTTTGTGCTCCAGGCACCTGGCAGAGTTTATATGTACACTTTTTATAGAGGTGTAATTTCTGTCTGTGTTGATTTCTTGTGTCCTGCTTTTTACTCAGTTGCACATTGTATTTCTATCTAATGACATTCTTGAAAATAGTATCAGTAAATAATAGTCAACATCATAAATTACCAAAGTATAAACGGAGATGTTTGTGGTAGAGCTAGTATTTGTGATGGGAAACACAGATGTGAAAGTGTAGAGCATATTGGTTATCAGCAAGTCCAGACCCGAGACTGTATATTCTGGCTTTGCCTCTTACTCTGTGACTTTGGACAATTTTTTTTTTTTTTTTTTCTGAGATAGACTCTTGCTCTGTTGCCCAGGCTGGAGTGCAGTGGCGCTATCTTGGCTCACGGCAACCTCTGCCTCCCGGGTTTGAGTGATTCTCCTGCCTCAGCCTCCCGAGTAGCTGAGATTACAGGTGCGTGCCACCATGCCCAGCTAATTTTTTTTATCTTTAATAGAGGTGGGATTTCACCATGTTGGCTAGGCTGGTCTCAAACTCCTGACCTCATGATCCGCCTGCCTCTCCCTCCCAAAGTGCTGGGATTACAGGCATGAGCCACAGCGTCCAGCCAACTTTGGACAAATTATTTAACCCCTTTGTGCCTTATTTTCCTATTTGTAAAAATGGGTTTAATAACACTATATTTCATGATACTGTTAGGATTGTCAGGTGCTTAGAGCATTGTCTGTTACTGTATGTAATAAGTACTTAGGGGCTGGGCATGGTGGTTCACGCCTGTAATCTCAGCACTTTGGGAGGCCAAGGCAGTCGGATCACTTGAGGTCAGGAATTCGAGACCAGCCTCGCCAACATACTGAAACCCCTTCTCTACTAAAAATATAAAAATTAGCCAGGCGTGGTGGTGGGCGCCTGTAATCCCAGCTATCTGGGAGGGTGAGGCAGGAGAATTGCTTGAGCCTGGGAGGTAGAAGTTGCAGTGAGCTAAGATCGTGCCACTGCACTCCAGCCTGGGCAACAAAATGAGACCGTGTGTCTTAAAAAAAAAAAAAAAAAAAAAAAAAAAAAGTCAGTAGGCCAGGCGCCATGGCTTACATCTGCAATCCCAGCACTTCAGGAGGCCAAGGTGGAAGGATTGCTTGAGGCTAGGAGTTTGAGACTAGACCGGGCAACATAGTGAGACCCTGTCTATATTAAAAAAAATTAAAGGCCAGGCACAGTGACTCACGCCTGTAATCCCAGCACTTTGGGAGGCCGAGGTGGGCGGATCACGAGGTCAGGAGATCGAGACCATCCTGGCTAACACGGTGAAACCCCATCTCTACTAAAAATACAAAAAATTAGCCGGGCGTGGTGGCGGGTGCCTGTAGTCCCAGCTACTCGGGAGGCTGAGGCAGGAGAATGGTGTGAACCCGGGAGGCGGAGCTTGCAGTGAGCCGAGATGGTGCCACTGTACTCCAGCCTGGGCAACAAAATGAGACTCCGTCTCAAAAAAAAAAAAAAAAAAAAAAAAATTAAAAATTAGCAAGACATAGTGGCATGCCTTTGTAGACCCAGCAACTCAGGAGGCTAAGGCACTAGGATCGCTTGAACCCAGAAGTTGAGGCTGCAGTGAGGTATGATCACACCACTGTACTTCAGCCTGGCAACAGAGCGAGACCTGGTCTCTTAAAAAAAAAAAAAAAAAAAAAAAAAGTGCTGGGCGCAGTGGCTCATGCCTGTAATCCCAGCACTTTGGGAGGCTGAGGTAGGAGGATTGCTTGAGCCCAGGAGTTTGACACCAGCCTGGCCATCATGGCAAAACTCCATCTCTACCAAAATAATACAAAAATTAGCTGGACATGGTGGCTGACACCTGTGGTCCCAGCTACTCAGGAGGCCAAGGTAGGAGCATCCCTTGAGCCTGGGAGGTGGAGGTTGCAGTGAGCCGTCTTCATGCCATTGTACTCCAGTCTGGCCGACAGATCCTGTCTAAAAAAAAAAAAAAGAGCAAATGTTTATTGAGTACTTTAAGTTTTCTCCAGCAACCATGAGGCTTCTTAGCAAACAAGATTCAGTCAGGAAAGGATCACAATTACCTTATTACTCTGAGGCAGAATGCTTGTGCCCTTCATGCTGAGAGTAGCTAGGTGGTTAATTGCAAAATCTATTAAGTTAATATGGACAGAGAGAGAATAGTTTGCTTTTCTTAGAAATCAAAGTTTAGCCGGTGCGGTGGCTCACGCCTGTAATCCCAGCACTTTGGGAGTCCGAGGCGGGTGGATCACCTGAGGTCAGGAGTTCGAGATCAGCCTGACCAACATGGTGAAACCTCGTCTCCACTAAGAATACAAAAAAATTAGCCAGGCATGGTGACGGGTACCTGTAATCCCAGCTACTCAGGAGGCTGAGGGAGGAGAATCACTTGAACCCGGAAGGCGGAGGTTGCGGTGAGTCGAGATTGCTCCATTGCACTCCAGCCTGGGCAAGAAGAGCGAAACTTGGTCTCAAAAAAAAAAAAAGACATTAAAGTTTACCTTCCCTGTGCAGTGCTTTCTGTTTTCCAGACCTGACTCAGAACCAGAATAAGGTTCACTTCATGCAGTGTCCTGTCAGTCAGCTGAAAAGCGCTTCTTGTCTCTCCCTCGATGGCACCTTCCATCTTGTCTGAAATGCCCCTCCCCTTCTTGTGCTTTATTCCTTTTTGTAGTACTTACTAGTTTTTGAGACAGTCTCGCTCTGTCACGGAGGCTGGATGGAGTGCACTGGCGTGATCTTGGCTCACTGCAACCTCCGCCTCCTGGTTTCAAGCGATTCTCGTGCCTCAGCCTCCCAAGCAGCTGGGACCACAGGCGTGTGCCACCATGCCCAGCTAGTTTTTTGTATTTTTAGTAGAGACGGGGTTTCGCCACGTTGGTCAGGCTGATCTTGAACGCCTGGCCTCAAGTGATCCACGTGCCTCAGCCTCCCAAAGTGCTGGGATTACAGGTGTGAGCCACCACGCCCAGCCAGTTCCTCTTTGTAGTACTTATATCAGCCTGGTGTTTATTTGTGGAAGCACCATGAAAGCAGAGTTTTGTTTTCTTTTCCCACTGCAGTATCCTTGGCACTTAGGACATTGTTGGTCTCTGGCAGGCATTTAACATGTACTTGCTTACTGAAGGAACTCAGCACGCCTTTAGGATTCGTCATTTACGTGCTGGGTCAGCCGTTGCTTTTGGGGAGCTCACATTGTTGAGAACAGTCACGTAACTAAAACATGACATTCCAAAAGATAAAAGTCAGGATACAAGGTGCAGCAGAGTACAGTGGCAGAGAAGTCTTCTCAACCTCAGGATGTTGGGAAGTTTCACACAGGAGGCAACATTTGAGTGGGGTTTGGAAGATGGAGGAAGAGGGAGTGAAGGTGATGGGGAAGGACTTTTAGATAGAAGGATTTTATTTTTATCTTTTATTTTTTTATTTTTTTGAGATGGAGTCTTGCTCTGTCATCCAGGCTGGAGTGCAGTGCGATCTTGTCTCACTGTAACCTCTGCCTCCTGGATTCAAGTGATTCTCATGCCTCAGCCTCCCCAGGAGCTGGGATTACAGGTGTGCACAACAACACCCAGCTAATTTTTGTATTCTGGTAGAAACAGGGTTTCACCATGTTGGCCAGGCTGGTCTCAAACTCCTGACCTCAGGTGATCCACTCGCCTCGGCCTCCCAAAGTGCTGGGATTACAGGCATGAGCTGCCGCGCCTGGCCAGGTAGAAGGACTGACATGCAGAATGTTGAGGTCTGAATCAGTATGGTATGAGGGAAGTTGCCTAGGATATGAGGCCAAAGGAGGTAAGAGGAAGGGGATGAGGCTGGAAAGGTGGTAGAAGCCAGATGTGAGGGAAATGTATTACCTACGTAAGAATTTGAACCTGGTCCTGAGAAAGATATGAAAATATTGAAGGATTATTTTATGTTAAAATATGAGTTACCATTTTAGCCATTTTCAAGTGTACAGTTCTGTGGCATTAAGTATATTCACATTGTTTAGCAACCATTATCACCATCTACCTCCAGAATGTTTTCATCTGCATCTTCTCAAACTGAAACAACTGTTGATGGATCTTTTTTTTTTTTTTCTTTTTGGAGATAAAATCTCGCTCTGTCACCTGGGCTGGAGTGCAGTGGCATGATCTCGGCCCACTCCAGCCGCTGCCTCCCAGGTTCAAGCGATTCTCGTGCCTCATCCTCCCAGGTAGCTGGGGTTACAGGCGCCCATCACCACGCCCAGCTAGTTTTTGTATTTTTAGTAGAGACAAAGTTTCGCCATGTTGGCCAGGCTGGTCTCGAACTCTGACCTCAGGTGATTCCCCCCCCCCCCCCCCCCACAACCGCCCTTTGGCCTCCCAAAGTGCTGGGATGCTGGGATTATAGGCATGGGCCACCATGCCCAGCTGATGGATCTTAAGCTGAGATGTAAAGTGCTCCAATTTAAGTTGAAATTGATACCTTTAAGTGTCTGGAGTTAAAGAGAGTAGTCCCTTACAATAGTCAAGGGAGAGAAGGGTCTCTGAGTGATCAAAATAGTTGTCAAGGAACTTGGTGTTGAAACTGAATTCAGTTTGTAGACTTCCTCAATCCTTCACTTAACCTTTATTCTTACATGTTACACAGTTCTAATTTACCAGGCTTCTAAGTCATTAGAAGCTGCATCTGAGATTACTAGAGGGGTAGTCGTTGGCAGACAGACTGGCTGGAGAGTGTGGTCTCAGCCTGGAAATCATACAGAGGTAAAGCTTCAAGCACAACCTGAGGTTGAGGTCTGAAGTTGGGCAGCCTGACCTTAGTCATCCCAACAATTGTCACAATTACAGGTGACAGATTACACATAGGGTAGTAAAGTTCCTTATGATGACTGAGTCATCAAGAAAACAGTAAATAATATCAGTGATGTAGACAGCGACTGGATACATTTTAGATGAGCTGTGTGCAATAGAAACATAACTTTTTTTTTTTTAAGAGATAGGGTCTTGCTTTGCTGCCCAGGCTGGAATGCAGTGACAGACTTATTGTAACTTTGAACTCCTGGACTCAAACAATCCTCCTGCCTCAGCCTCCTGAGTAGCTGGGACTACAGGTGCACACCACCATCCCTGGCTAATTTTTGTTGTTGTTTTCTTTTTGTGATAGATTCTTGCTCTATCACCCAGGCTGGAGTACAGTGGCATGGTCTGAGGCTCACTGCAACCTCTGCCTCCCAGGTTCAAGCGATTCTCCTGCCTCAGCCTCCCAAGTAGCTGGGACTACAGCCATGTGTCACCATGCCTGGCTAATTTTTGTACTTTTAGTAGAGACGAGGTTTCACCATGTTGGCCAGGTTGGTCTTGAACTCCTGTCCTCAAGTGATCCATTCGCCTTGGCCTCCCAAAGTGCTGGGATTATAGGCATGAGCCACTGCGCCTGGCCACAATTTAAAATTTTCTAGGACCCACTTTAAAAAGGCAAAAGAGGCTGAGCATGGTGGCTCACGCCTATAATCCCAGCACTTTGGGAGGCCGAGGTGGGTGGATCACTTGAGGTCAGGAGTTGGAGACTAGCCTGGCCAACATGGGGAAACCCTGTCTGTACTAATAATAGAAAAATTAGCTGGGTGTGGTGACAGACGCCTGTAATGCCAGCTACTGGGGAGGCTGAGGCACGAGAATCACTTGAACCTGGGAGGCAGAGATTGCAGTGAGCTGAGATCGCACCACTGCACTCCAACCTGGGTGACAGAGTGAGACTCTGCCTCAAAAAAAAAAAAAAAAAAGTAAAAGAATGAAGTTGAAATTAATTTTAATATATTTTATTTAACTCATTATATAAAAAATATTATTTGAGGCTGAGCATAGTGGCTCATGCCTGTAATCCCAGCATTTTGGGAGGTCAAAGTGGGCAGATCATGAGGTCAGGGAATCGAGACCATCCTGGCTAACATGGTGAAACCCCGTCTCTACTAAAAATACAAAACATCAGCTGGGTGTGGTGGCACGCGCCTGTAGTCACAGCTACTCAGCAGGGCCGAGGCAGAAGAATCACTTGAACTCGGGAGGCGGAGGTTGCAGTGAGCCAAGATCGTGCCGTTGCACTCCAGCCTGGGCGACAGAGTGAGACTTCATTTCAAAAAAAAAAAGTTACTTGAGTATGTAGTTAATATTAAAACATCATTAGTGGGGTAGTTTACATTCTTTTTTTTTATACTGAGTCTCTCAAATTTTAAAACATATTTTACATATATGGCACAACTCATTTGGCTTAACCACACCCCAGGTTCTCAGTAGCCATGTGTGCCAGTCATCATATGCACAACACAATTTCAGATGTTGCCTGAGATGGAAGGGTTAAATCCCCAGCCATTCAGAGAATGCTGCCGTTCATAAGAATTCCTTAAGGATTATGGATGGCTGGGGTTTTATTATAGTAGTTTTCAGTTATGAATACTTGGTTTGTATGTTTGGAAAACTATTGGGAGGCAGTAAAGAGTACAGATTTTGGAACAGACTATCTGGGTTTGAATCTCAACACTGTCTTTTCTTAGCCCTGTAATCTTGGGTCAGTTACTTAATTTCTCTGTGTCTCAGTTTCCTCATCTATAAAATGGAGGTCATAGTAGTACCTTCCTCATTAGGTTTTACGAGTTTTAAATGAGTTGTTACATAAAAACCTATAAGAGGCTGTGCACAATGGCTCACGCCTGTAATCCTAGCACTTTGGGAGGCTGAGGTGGGGAGGTCACCTGAGGTCAGGAGTTCGAGGCCAGCCTGGCCAACTTGGTGAAACCCCATCTGTACTAAAAATATAAAAATTAGCCAGGCATGGTGATGTGTGCCTGTAATCCCAGCTACTTGGGAGGCTAAGGCAAGAGAATCACTTGAACTCGGGAGGCAGAGGTTGCAGTGAGCTGAGATTGCACCACAGCACTCCAGCCTGGGCGACAGAGTGAGACTTCATTTCAAAAAAATAAATAAATAAAATAAAAATAAAAATAAAAATACGGGCCAGGCGTGGTGGCTCATACCTATAATCCCAGCACTTTGGGAGGCCAAGGTGGGTGGATCATGATGTCAGGAGATGGAGACCATCCTGGCCAACACGGTGAAACCCTGTCTCTACTAAAAATACAAAAATTAGCTGGGCATGGTGGCGTGCATCTGTAGTCCCAGCTACTTGGGAGGCTGACTCAGGAGAATCGCTTGAACCCGGGAGGTGGAGGTTGCAGTGAGCTGAGATTGTGCCACTGCACTCCAGCCTGGTGACAGAGGGAGACTCCATTTAAAAAAAATAAAAATAGTAAAATATTTAGCCAGGTATGGTGGTGCTTACCTGTAGTCCCCAGCTACTTTAGAGGCTGAGGTGGGAGGAATGCCTGAGCCCAGGAGTTTGAGGCTGCATTGAGCTGTGATGGTATCACTGAACTCCAGCCTAGGTGGCATAGTGAGACCCTTGTGTATAGTAACTGTACACTATAGATGTGTATTTTTATCCTCAAAATATTTATTATCTTTAAAATGTTAGGCTGGATATGGGTGGCTCACTCTTGTAATCCCATCATTTTGGGAGGCCAAGGCAGGAGGGTTGCTCGAGGCCAGGAGTCTTGAGACCAGCCTGGACAACAACATAGAAAGACCTTGTCTGTATTAAAAATTTATTTTTTAAAAAAGATTAAATTATTTTGATTCACTATAGTTCAAAGACATTCTTGCTTTAGAGATTGCTTAATTTCACGTAGGCATTTAGCAAGTTTTCACAGGTGAAGAAGAAAATGCTGAAGTGTCATTTTGTGAGGATGCTTTCTAATTGATGTCTTTAGGTAACTAGTTGCCTTGTTTGCTGCAACATTAACAACCACAGCAGTAGTGTGATTAATTAAAGGATTTAGATTTATAATTAAAATTAGAAAAATTTTGAGAGGATGATTTTTATCAGCATTTAATTAACGCTGTTAAAATTAAGCCACTCTTTCTCTCTGAAACACTTTAGAATCCTCCTATGTCTGGGGAGACTTCATAGTTTTATCTTTTTTTGCAGTCAGTATATTTAACACACTGGATTATTTTGAGAGTTTCCACTTCTTTGTTAATAGAGTAGAAAAGAGTAGCAAAAGTAAAATAAAAACATAAAATGATTACTATTTAGTACCTGGAAGACAGGTAAGAGGAGGACCTTTATCACCTTATAGAGTGAAGACACATGGCTGGAATCAACCAAATCTTCATATGGTTATTTGAATGTCAAGTTTTTGGCACAGAAGAAAGCAGCTTCTAATGGGGGATTCTTCATCTGCTTTCATCTGCCGTTGATTAGCAGTCCAGCCCTGCTGTTTCCAGTCTACCCTGTCTTCTTGGGACATAATCTGCCCACCCTCTCCTTCCATCTGTGGCTTACTCCTTTCTGTCTTAGCCTTCCGTGGCGTCCTTTGGGAAGTCTTTCCTGTTGGAGCAGGCAGCCCTTCTGTGGGATCTCGTGGCACTCTGCAGTTCTGTACTGTAGTTTTCTGCTGTCCTTTCTCTGTGTCTGTTCCAAGTTTAGTGAGGGCAGAAGTTGGCTCAGAGCCTGGCCCAGGGCCAAGCTGGGCTGAGTAAAATTTTCCTAAATGAATGAATGAGTGATCCTGTAAATGTAACCAATTTATGTTACATAAAAGGTAACACTGCCTTACACTATGGGTTTTGGCTTGCACTTTTTTTTTTTTTGGAGACAGAGTTTCGCTCTTGTTGCCCAGGCTGGAGTGTAGTGGTGTGATCTAGGCTCACTGCAATCTCCGCCTCCCGGGTTCAAGTGATTCTCCTGCCTCTGCCTCCCAAGTAGCTGGGATTACAGGCGCCCGCCACCATGTCCGGCTAATTTTTTTGTATTTTTAGTAGAGACGGGGTTTCACCATGTTGGCCAGGCTGGTCTCGAACTCCTGACCTTGGGTGATTCACCCGCCTCAGCCTCCTACAGTGCTGGGATTACAGGCATGAGCCACCACACCCGGCCATGCTTTTTATACTGCCATGTCTTGCCATAAAACAAAAGCCTAGCCCAATTTTAGTCTCTTTATGGGGTTGGTTATTTGCCTCTGGAATTGAACAAACTCTTAAAAATCACTCTTAATAGAGAATACGTTATGGTCCAATTGCTTTCTTGTCCTTTTTGAGAGTTGCTAGTAATTAGATACTAAGGCTTCTGTGGGGTAACTAGGAGAGGAAAATGCTGTTTTTATAATAGCAATGGTAGCTGCTTATACTTTTGGTAATAAAGTCACAGTAGCCAAGTTCCATGATTAAATGTAATGGAAAAATGAACCTCAGTGTTTTGTTAGCTTTTTTTGTTAGGTGACAACCAATTGTTATTGAAGTCTCTTAAGCTGAAGCTTTATGGTTAATGATATACTATGTCATATCTATATATCTGTAGTATATGTACTATATCGTACTATATATCTATAGTGTGATATAACTATATACATATATATCATATATGTTTCTAGCAGTTTATGATGTATTGGCTAATATTCAGAGGAGAAGTCTGGTGCTAGGAATTACTGAAACCAAAATTTTACACTACCATGAGATAAGAAATGGGTTTCTCAATGTTTTTGGAGGCTCTACTACACATTTAGATTTTTGCAAAATCTCATTGCCTTCACATTCCACTCTCCACCCCAAAAAATACCTAGTATAATCTTTTTTTTGGAGTCTTGCTGTGTTGCTTGGGTTGGAGTGCAGTGGCGCAATTTCCACTCACTGCAAGCTCCACCTGCCGGGTTCACACCATTCTCCTGCCTCAGCCTCCTGAGTAGCTGGGACTACAGGCGCGTGCCACCACACCTGCCACCACACCTGGCTAATTTTTTGTATTTTTAATAGAGACAGGGTTTCACCATGTTAGCCAGGATGGTCTCGATCTCCTGACCTCATGATCCACCCGCCTCGGCCTCCCAAAGTGCTGGGATTACTGGCGTGAGCTACCGCGCCCAGCCTTAATCTATTTTTTTTTTTGCCTTTTTTTTTTTTTTTCTGAGACGGAGTTTCGCTCTGTCACCCAGGCTGGAGTGCAGTGGCGCGATCTTCGCTCACTGCAAGCTCTGCTTCCCATGTTCATGCCATTCTCCTGCCTCAGCCTCCCCGGTAGCTGGGACTACAGGCGTGTGCCACCATGCCCAGCTAATTTTTTTTTGTATTTTTAGCAGAGATGGGGTTTCACCTTGTTAGCCAGGATGGTCTCGATCTCCTGACCTCGTGATCTGCCCATCTTGGTCTCCCAAAGTGCTGGGATTACAGGCGTGAGCCACCGCACCCAGCTTTTTTTTTTTTTTTTTTTTTGTAGAGACAGCGTCTAGCTGTGTTGCCCAGGCTGGTCTCAACCTCCTGGCTTCCCCACTGTGCATGGCCTATACCTACCATAATCTAAACTTAACTGCTTTGTACTTTTGTTTTGAAATTTTCAGTGTATTTCTTGTGATTTGAAGCTTTATTAGTCATAAAACCATAATTTATGATCTCTCTTACTATAAAGTGAGGAGAAATCCAGACTAATAACTGCTAAGATCCTTTGTAATGCTGACTTTTCATGGTAATAGCTGAGTAGACCTCTTTATATGAAAGCCCTGTTAGGGAATCTCCTGGTGAAGCAGGTGGGTTTCAAGTTTGAATTGTGTATGCATCCTGAGATCCAGAAAGGCCAAGTGGCCTGGGCTGAGTGGGAAGTAGTTCCATCCTGGGTGTTAAATCCATAAAGGCTTACTTTGGAGATATTGCGAGTTTGGTTCCAGACTACTTTAATAAAGCAAATAATCGCAATAAAGTGAGTCACACAAATTTTTTGGTTTCTCAGTGCATGTAAGTTATGTTTGGCCGAGTGTGGTGGCTCGCACCTGTAATCCCAACACTTTGGGAGGCCGGGGCGGGTGGATCACCTAAGGTCAGGAGTTTGAGACAAGCCTGACCAACATGGTGAAACCTGTTTCTACTAAAAATACAAAAATTAAAAATAATAATAAAAATAAAAATACAAAAATTAGCCAGGCCTGGTGGCGGGCATCTGTAATTTCAGCTACTTTGGAGGCTGAGGCATGAGAATCACTTGAACCCGGGAGGTGGAGGTTGTAGCGAGCCGAGATCGCGCCACTGTACTCCAGCCTTGGCGATAGAGTGAGACTCTGTCTCAAAAAAAAAAAAAGAGGAAAAGAAAAATCATTGTCTACAGTGCTGTCTAGTGTAGCCACCTTCGTCAGTGATTGTGGCTAGATTTCTGGATAACTTGCTGCAGCTTTTCTGTCATTACTTGTTGTTTCACCTTGCACTTTTATGATACAGAGATGACTTCTTTCCTTGAAGCTCATGAACCAACCTCTGCTAGCTTCCAACTTCCTTTTGCAGCTTCCTCACCTTTCTCAGCCTTCATAGAATTGAAGAGAGGGCCTTGCTCTGGATTAGGCTTTGGCAATAAGGGAATGTTGTAGCTGGTTTTATTGATCCAGACTACTAAAACTTTCTCCATATCAATACTAAGGCTGTTTCAGGCTCTTATCATTTGTGTGTTCACTGGAGTAGCACTTTTAATTTATTTTAGGAAGTTTTCCTTTGTATTCACAGCTTTCAGCCTATCTCAGCTTTTGACATTCCTTCCTCCTAAGCTTAATCATTTCTAGTGACTTAGCTTTTGATTTAAAGTGACAGACATGGTCACTTTCCTTTCACTTGAGCACTTTCAGGCCATTGTAGGGTTATTAATTGGCCTGATTTCAATAATGTTGTGTCTCAGAGAAATAGGGAGGCTTGAGAAAGGGAGAGAAATGGGGGAATGGCCAGTTGGTGGAACAGTCAGAACACACACAACACTTACCAATTAAGTTTGCTGTTCTACGTGGGTGCTATTTGTGGTGCCCCAAAGCAATTACAGTAGTAACATTAAAGACCACTGATCACAGATCACCATAAGAAATATAATAATGAAAAAGTTTGAAATATTGAGAGAATTGTGACACATGGGTGAGCACAAGCTGTTGGAAAAATGGCACCAGTAGACTTGCTTGACACAGGGTTGCCACAGCCCGTCAATTTGTAAAAAAAAAAAAAATGCAATATCTGCAGAACTCAATAAAGCAAAGCACAATAAAACAAGATATGCCTGTACTTTCAACACATATATTTGTGTTCTGACTAAATGCCAGGGCATTGTGAAAGATGTGATGGCCCAGTAGGGAAGATAAATGTAGTACAAAGAAAGTGACATACAACAAATATTTATTACCTTTTATTATATACCCACATGATCATAGGCACTGTGGACTTAAAGACACTAATTTTCTGTCTCCTTTTTTTATTTTTGAGACGGAGTCTCGCTCTGTTGCCCATGCTGGAGTGCAATGGCGTGATCTCGGCTCACTGTAGCCTCTACCTCCCGGTTCAAGTGATTCTCGTGCCTCAGCCTCCCGAGTAGCTGGGACTACAGGTGTGCGCCACCACGTCCAGCTAATTTTTGTATTTTTTTAGTAGAGATGGGATTTCTTTTTTTTTTTTTTTTTGAGACGGAGTCTCGCTCTGTCGCCCAGGCTGGAGTGCAGTGGCGCAATCTCGGCTCACTGCAAGCTCCGCCTCCTGGGTTCACGCCATTCATTCTCCTGCCTCAGCCTCTCTGAGTAACTGGGACTACAGGTGCCCGCCACCATGCCCGGCTAATTTTTTTGTATTTTTAGTAGAGACGGGGTTTCACCGTGGTCTCGATCTCCTGACCTTGTGATCCGCCCGCCTCGGCCTCCCAAAGTGCTGGGATTACAAGCGTGAGCCACCGCGCCCAGCCAGAGACGGGATTTCACCATATTGGCCAGGCTAGTCTCGAACTCCCACCTTGTGATCTGCCCACCTCAGCCTCCCAAAGTGCTGGGATTACAGGCGTGAGCCACCACGCCCAGCCTAATAATGCCTGTCTCTAAATAAATTAGATGTGATCATATAGAGAAATAGCCTTAAAAAAGAGAATCAGGGCTGGGCACAGTGGCTCACGCCTGTAATCCCAGCACTTTGGGAGGCGGAGGCGGGCGGATCACAAGGTCAGGAGATTGAGACCACCCTGGCCAACTTGGTGAAATCCCGTCTCTACTAAAAACACAGAAATTAGCTGGGTGTGGTTGCACATGTCTGTAGTCCCAGCTACTCAGGAGGCTGAGGCAGGAGAATTGCTTGAACCTGGGAGGTGGAGGTCGCAATGAGCTGAGATCACGCCACTGCACTCCAGTCTGGCGACAGAGCGAGACTGCATCTCAAAAAAAAAAAATGAGGTAGAATGTTTTTTAGCTGACAAAACATATTGTTGCTGGAAAACTAACATTCTACTTCATGTGGCCTCATTGTGAAAAGGAAGGAAAGTGTTTTGTGGTGTAGAAAGGGTTTGAGGCCGGGCGCGGTGGCTCACGCTTGTAATCCCAGCACTTTGGGAGGCCGAGGCGGGCGGATCACGAGGTCAGGAGATCGAGACCATGGTGAAACCCTGTCTCTACTAACAATACAAAAAAAATTAGCCGGGCGTGGTGGCGGGCGCCTGTAGTCCCAGCTACTCGGAGAGGCTGAGGCAGGAGAATGGCGTGAACCCGGGAGGCGGAGCTTGCAGTGAGCCGAGATTGCGCCACTGCACTCCAGCCTGGGCGACAGAGTGAGACTCCGTCTCCAAAAAAAAAAAAAAAAAGGGGGGGTTTGAAAGGATATGTATGTACCTGCTGTTTCAAGTGTGGGTCATTACGGGGCTATTTTTATTTCCTCTATTGGTTGACTTTTTGTTTTTAAGTGTATGTATATTAATTTGTAAAAATAAGAAAGATACTTTAAAAAACAGGATTTCTGGCAGGCTCGAAAGTTGTTACACATGGAAAGTGATCAGCGCAAAGTCTAGCGTATAGTAAATGTCAATAAGTGGGTGCTACTACTGTTATCGTTGGAGGTGGCAGCCAAGGAGGAGGAAGACTGCTAGAGTAAATAATTTTGATGCTTGAAATTTGGTTCTGGGGTTTAGAATTTCCAAGGTCAGTTGATTCCCCAGGTATAAGATCCTGGTGACAAGGTGGGGTCCAGAGCCCATGAGTTTTGGCTGGCTTTGTGTGAAGGAAGCAAAATGTAGACCAAAGCTGGGTCCAGTGTGCAAGTTGTACGTGAACACTGCCCTCCCTTCTTCTCCATCCTACCCCTTCTCCTTTGAGAATAACACTGTCCAGATCACCTTGATGGAGGGAGAGCAGTGGCCTGCCAAATTGTCCCTGTTTTTTGTTTTTTGTTTTTTCTTGAGACAGAGTCTCTCTGTGTCACCCAGGCTGGAGTGCAGTGGCGTGATCTCAGCTCACTGCAACCTCCGCCTCCTGGGTTCAAGCGATTCTCCTGCCTCGGCCTCCCAAGTAGCTGGGACTACGGGCGCCCGCCACCACGCCCAGCTAATTTTTTGTATTTTTAGTAGAGATGGGGTTTCACTGTGTTATCCAGGCTGGTCTCGATCTCCTGACCTCATGATCCGCCTGCCTCAGCCTCCCAAAGTGCTGGGATTATAGGTGTGAGCCACTGTGCCCGGCCAAATTGTCCCTGTTCTGAGAGACTTGGGGATCCTTATGGGCAATGTGATATAGTAGGCTTTTGGGATCATCCCTGGGTTTAGATTCTGATCCCCAGCAAGGTGTCAAGCATCTCTTGAGTCTGCTTCTCCATCTGTAATGTGGGGATGATATGACCTACCTCATTCATTTGCGTGTCATAAACGGTTCTTTTCCTTGTCCTGTTCAATGCAGGAAGGATTAGGAAATACTTTTTTTTTTTTTTTTTTTCTCGAGACGGAGTCTTGCTCTGTCTCCCAGACTGGAGTGCAATGGCATGATCTCAGCTCACTGCAACCTCTGCCTCCCAGGTTCAAGTGATGCTCTTGCTTCAGCCTCCCCAGTAGCTGGGATTACAGGCGTGCGCCACCACGCCTGGTTAATTTTTTGTATTTTTAGTAGAGATGGGGTTTCACCATGTTGGCCAGGTTGGTCTTGAACTCCTGACCTTGTGATCCACCTGCGTTGGCCTCCCAAAGTGCTAGGATTACTACAGGCGTGAGCCACCGGTGAAATAGGTAGTTAGGGTGAATTTTTATGAACAAGGAAATGTATTCTGTGGGGTTTTGGTGTTTTCTTTTTAGACTTGATTTTATAGAAGTTTGTGGCTTTGGCTGGGTGCGGTGGCTCATGCTTCTTCTAATCCCAGCACTTTGGGAGGCCCAGAAGGGAAGATCACCTGAGGTCAGGAGTTGGACACCAGCCTGGTCAACACGGCGAAACCCCGTGTCTACTAAAAATATAAAAATTAGCCGGGTGTGGTGGTGGGTGCCTGTAGTCCCAGCTATTTGGGAGGCTGAGGTAGGAGAATTGCTTGAATCCAGGAGGCAGAGGTTGCAGTGAGCTGAGACTGTGCCACTGCGCCCCAGCCTGGGCAACAAGAGCAAAACTCCGTCTCAAAAAAAAAAAGTGGCTTTTTGATTCTCATCTCTTGGGATTGTCTTGTGGATGAAGCAATGTAGTTTTTCATAGGCATGATTTGTATTGGGTGACCATATATCCAGATGTGCATGGGAAGGTCTTAGTTTTACCTGTTGTCCTAGCAATCTGTCCTGTTAGCTTATTTTTTTCACTCAAAAGTGGCATATTTAGTTCTTAATTTTATGATACCTCAGTTATATCCCAACTACATGCCTTGGACTTACTTTTTTTTTTTTAACAAATATTGTCACTTAGCTTACGTTTTCCAGGGTCTTGTTGGTATTTATGGAGCCCTCTTATGTTTTCAAATCATATTATAGATCTATTCTGTGGTCAGCTCCTCTTTATTTATTTATTTTATTTATTTTTTTTTTTGAGATGGAATTTTGCGCTTGTTGCCCAGGCTGGAGTGCAATGGTGCAATCTCGGCTCACCGCAACTTCTGCCTCCTGGGTTCAAGCAATTCTCCTGCCTCAGCCTCCCGAGTATCTGGGATTATAGGCAGGCATCACCATGCCCGGCTAATTTTGTATTTTTAGTAGAGATGGGGTTTCTCCATGTTGGTTAGGCTGGTCTGGAACTCCCAACCTCAGGTGATCCGCCCACCTCAGCCTCCCAAAGTGCTGGGATTATAGGTGTGAGCCACTATGCCTGGTGCTCCTCTGTATTTATAATTCGCACTTGATATATTCCTGTGTCAATTTTGGGTCTCTTTTGTGACTTAATTTCAGTTCATTTCTACAATTTTAAAAGTTGCGGGGAGGCTTCCCAACTTTTTTCAGTGCCCATTATTATCAGGTACTGAAATTAAAAAGAGGAAGAGGAAATTAGATTTGAGAGAATGGTATGTCGTGTTTTTGCTAGACATTTTACAGACCTCCTTTTTTTTTATTTTTTATTATTATTATTTTGAGACAGAGTCTCACTTTGTCACCCAGGCTGGAGTGCAGTGGCGCGATCTCTGCTCACTGCAAGCTCCGCCTCCCGGGTTCACGCCATTCTCCTGCCTCAGCCTCTCCGAGTAGCTGGGACTACAGGTGCCCGCCACCACGCCTGGCTAATTTTTTTTTTTTGTATTTTTAGTAGAGACGGGGTTTCACCGTGGTCTCGATCTCCTGACCTCGTGATCCGCCCGCCTCGGCCTCCCAAAGTGCTGGGATTACAAGCATGAGCCACTGCGCCCGGCCTATGACTGATCTTTTTGATAGTTTAAATTTGAAATCTCAACATAACCCTTTTAATTGAATGCTTTCAAAAGGACTAAGAAGCAATCGCTTTCTTGCTTACTAACTCAAATTACAAGAAAAACAAAAAGTTATCCCTTTTTTCCCCTGCAAACAACTTTAGTGACTATAGAAAAAAATTGAGGCAGCTATGTAGTGTCGTCTTAAGTTTGCAGCTTCGAATGTAAGCTTTTCTTCTAAAAGGACTAGGGCCGGGTGCAGTGGCTCACACTTGTAATACTAGAACTTTGGGAAGCTGAGGTGGGAGGATCACTTGGGACTAGGAGTTGGAGACCAGCCTGGGCATCGTAGTGAGGCCACCCTGTCTCTACAAAAAAAAAAAAAAAGAAAATTCCTGGGCATGGTGGTATGTGTGCCAGTCCCAACTACTGGTGAGGCTGAGGTGGGAGGATAGTTTGAGTCTAGGAAGTTGAGGTGCAGTGAACCATAATTGCACCATTACACTCTAGCTTGGGTAACAGAATGAGACCCTGTCTATTAAAAAAAAAAAGGACTAATGTGAATGTTTATTGAATGTTTGTTTTCGTGTCAAAATATGGGTCCTTGTGAGAACATCCTGAGTGCTAAGCCAATAACAACACTATTTTGAGAAGAGAGAGAAAATGATTTTGCAGCAGTGTAGAAAGATGATAAAACAAAAGGAAAGGTGATCTGCCAATTTGGCCCCATTTTCTCTCCTCTTCTGTAGCCAGAGCTTTCAACTCCATGGAGCTGGGGCTTTCCCGTGTTTGCTGAGCAGAGGAGCGGAGGCTCTTGACCTGGTGGGGTGGTGAGAAAGGAGGGGCATTGTCCGTAATAGGGTGATTCCTGCTTCTCACGCGTCCCTCCCTAGGGAAGTTGCTGGGACTGAAGCCTGATTGCTGCTGGCCTTTTTTCCCTGCCCCTCCCCCTTGTTTTTGTTTTAAGCTGTCTGTACCCGTTGGCAGGTAGAGGACTACTCAAGGCCTTGGAAGCAGTGTGCTTTAATGGAATAAGTGCAGGCTTAGGAGCCAGTCAGACTGGTGTTCATATCTGAACTCTACTACAAGTAACTGTGGGTCTGGGATAAGTACTGAGCCTTTTTTACACCTCAGGTTTCTCTTTGTAAAATGGTAATAATTGTAGCGGTTAAGTTCCTTTTGGTCTCATGTGGCAGAAACCAACTGTTGTTTTCTAACCTCTCAAAAGGGGAAGGACTCTGGAGGGATAGCCTAACAACCAGATCTTCAGATGGGGCAGAAACAGGGAAGCTCTGGGGACCTTGGCAGCAGGTGTGGTAGGCTTTCTCTCTAGGGCATGACCTCTTTCTCACAGTCCACATCCACTCCATCAGCAAATCTTGTCAGAGCTACCTTTACAGTGTACCCAGGTTCTATTTTGCATTATCTCTAGGGTTCTCATTCTCTCCTGGATTTTTATATTAGCCTCCTGAGACTCCTTCCTGTTTCGTTCCTTTTTGTTGTTGTTGTTGTTTTGTTTGATTGGTTGTTTTGTTTTGTTATATAGACAGATTTGTCATTCTCTTGCCCAGGCTGGAGTACAGTAGCAGGATCATAGTTCACTGCAGCCTCAAACTCCCGGGCTCAAGGGATCCTACCACCTCAGCCTCCCAAGTAGCTGGGACTACAGGCCTGTGCCACCATGTCTAGGTCTTGCTAATTCTGCACTTGTTCCCCGCCTCAGTCTGTTCTCAACAAAGCAGCCACAGTGAACCTGTAAATCTTTATGGCAAAATTTGCCACTTCTTACTTAAAACCCTCCAAGGGCTTCTAATATCCTTCTGAGAAAAAGCGTAATTAGTAGCTTATCTCTCATTTCCTACTCCTCTCCCTTTGATTTCCCTGCTTCAGTCAAGCTGGACTCTTTATTGATTCTCAGTCTCTTCAGGCATTCATTCTGCCTCAGGGCCTTTGCACTTGTTCCCTTTGCCTGAATGCTCTTCCTTCAGGCTGTCATTATGGCTCATCCTTTCTCCTCCTTCAGTGAGGCTTTTGTTCCCCTTCCAACTTAGAATTATCCTTCAGCAGTAAGGCTTTTTCTGACCACCTGTGGAAAACTAAAATTGCCCCATTCCCAGTCTCCTTTGTCTGCTTAATTTTTTTCCATACTATATGGTACCACCTACTATACTATATGTTTTGCCTATTTATTTAGTCTCTTTTTCCCAACTGTATAGTAAGAATTCCATAAGGGCAGAACCCTCTCCATTTTGTCAGTGCTGAATCTCCCGTGCCTGGCAGGTAGTAGGTGCTCAATAAATATTTGTATAATGAAGAACATTTTTCATCAAGTGTTTTTCTTAGTTGAGTCAGCATGGCAAGAGGGATGGGCCATGTAAAATAACTGTGACCCCTGGGAACTTGCCCAAATGTGAAGCCCAGAGAAGAGGAGAAAGAATTGTCATCTGAAGGCCATCCCAGTTGATGTTTCAGGTTGCCATGAGGATGAAATCTACTGGCGTATGATTGTCTAGTAGCTGCCAAGAAAATATTCGTTCTTCTCCCTTTGTGAAAACAGGTACCGACAATATTAACATTGAGAAATTCGGTCATTCTCCATAATATAGGTGGTTGTTTGGAAGAGTAGAAATTATAGTCATAGAAATATGAAAACTCATATGCAGCCTAATGTTTTAATCAGTAGTGTCTTCAAAAGGAATGGTATTGAAATTCTACAAATTGTAAACGGGTTTTATAAAGGCTCTTCTGGTATCTGAGCAGACCCAAATCTCAGGACGCAAACCGCATTCATAAAAGAGTGGGAACTCATAGAGTGGGAAGGAAGGCATTAAAGTTTTCATTTTTAATTTCCTTTCTTTAGTAGGAAATGTTTTGCGCGGTGGCAGGCTAGGCTGTGAGTACATTTATCTTTGGATTTTATGATGAATATCTACTAATTTGTCCTTTTATGTCACACTTACAATGTTTTATTTTTCAAAGGTATGTATATATTATATGTATGAAGTGAGTTCTTTCATTATAAAAAAAAAGTTTGATTTACTCATCTGATAATTTTTGGGTAAAGATTATTTCCTGTAGTTTCATCAAGATGAAGAACTTGAATAGTTGGGGTTTTTTTTTTTTTAAATGTTCATAGACTTTAGCACTGTTTTGTTCCTGAACTATCTGAGTAGAAACTTAAGCTTTGGAGTCAGACACACTTGGGTTAAGTTGTCATGTCTGAAGCATCTCAGTCACATGGCCTTGGACACGCCAGTCTGTCTGCAGTGACAGGATCATCATCCTAGCACCTAGCATAGGCCTGTTGAGAGTTAAAAAAAGGAGAGGGGCTTATCCTCAAACATAGCAAGCAAAAATAATTAGCTATTCTTATTATTAATAAACGGTAAAAGTCCTTTAATGTTGTGTCTTATTATAAATTTCATTCTGATTTTAAGTATCTAAAATGTCAATACTAACAAAATTAAAAAAAAATTTTAGCTCTGTACGTACCCTACTTTGAACAAGCAAATAGTTTTCAGAAGCATAAAACATGAACGAGGCATTTATTGTGAAAACATTTTTAAACCTTTAGGTTTCACTTTTTGAAGTTGATAACCAAGCTTAGACAAGTCTTTTTTTTTTGATATAACAAGTTTTATATGGAGATTAGTAAATTTATGTTTAGTCTTCATTTTGATAGTGATTTCTAGATCTTGGTTACAGTTGTTATTGAACAATGCTACCACTGAATTTTTTCTTCGCTGGAGCTCACCTAATTAGGTGAAACTTTATCCACCATGTCACTGTGCAGTAACAACGGTGGTCTGTCTTGTTTCATTAGGACATCTTATCATGGCTCGTGTCATTAGTGCCCAAATTTAGATTCCACAAGGCTTGAGGGACATCTATCTAAGTATTTTCCCTTTGTAAATGACATAGATAATCTCCAGGCATTTGCAATTTTGTTTTCCACACTTCGCTTTTGCTTAATTGTCTGAAGATGAAAAATATTTTAAGAACAGTAACTCTGAGCATTATAAGCAAATTCAAAGCAGCATCATGGTTTTCAAGAGCTGGCTCAGATCTGAAAGAGAAAATGGATAGAGTCATTTGTAAAAAGATGGAGTGCTTTTCGATTTACTTTTCCTTTGTAAATTGTATTCATCAGATGAATAGTATTTACTAAGCTATATTGATATACATGATTATATAAAAGTGTTCTTCAGGAACATTATTTCTCTAATTATCTTTGTTGTTTTAAGCCCCAGTTGCTACTGGCAAATGGATTAATACTGAAATTTTGGTATTTGCAGACATTAAGATTTGTACAGCTATAAATGTTTATTGCCTGAGAAAAGGAAAAATATATGCAAGGAAATAATTTTTTCTTTTTTTGGAGACTGAGTTTTGCTCTTGTTGCCCAGGCTGGAGTGCAGTGGTGCAACCTCCGCCTCCCAGGTACAAGCGATTCTCCTGCCTCAGCCTCCCGAGTACTGGGATTACAGGCATGTGCCACCACCCCCAGCTAATTTTTATATTTTTAGCGGAGACGGGGTTTCACCGTGTTGGTCAGGCTGGTTTCAAACTCCCGACCTCAGGTGATCCGCCCGCCTTGGCCTCCCAAAGTGCTGTGATTACAGGCGTGAGCCACTGTGCCGGGCCGGAAACCTGGCCTGAGTTCTGGAGTTCAAGACCAGCCTGGTCAACATGGTGAAACCCCGTTTCTACTAAAAATACAAAAATTAGCCGGGGGTGGTGGCACGCACCTGTATTCCCAGCTACTTGGGAGGCTGAGGCAGGAGAATCGCTTGAACCTGGGAGGCAGAGGTTGCAGTGAGCCAAGATCATCTGCACTCCAGCTTGGGCAACAGAGTGAGACTCTTGTCTCAAAAAAAAAAAAAGTTGTTTTCATTGAGAAAAATATTTTACTGATTGTATAGGTTGAATACTTGGCATAGCTAGGTTTTTTGTTTGTTTGTTTTGAGATGGAGTCTCACTCTGTCGCCCAGGCTGGAGTGCAGTGGTGCCATCTCGGCTCACTGCAAGTTCTGCCTCCCGGGTTCATACCATTCTCCTGCCTCAGCCTCCTGAGTAGCTGGGACTACAGGTGCCCGTCACCACACCTGGCTAATGTTTTCGTATTTTTAGTAGAGACGGGGTTTTACTGTGTTAGCCAGGATGGTCTCGATCTCCTGACCTCGTGATCCACCCGCCTCGGCCTCCCAAAGTGCTGCAATTACAGGCGTGAGCCACCACGCCTGGCCGTACTTTTTTTATTATTTTAAAATTATTTTATTTTATTTTGAGATGGAGTTTCAATCTTGTTGCACACGCTGGAGTGCAGTGGCGCGATCTTGGCTCACTGCAACCTCCACCTTCCAGTTTCAAGCGATTCTCCTGCCTCACCCTCCTGAGTAGCTGGGATTACAGGCACCCGCCACCATGCAGGATAATTTTTGTATTTTTAGTAGAGACAGGGTTTCACCATGTTGGCCGGGCTGGTCTTGGAACTACTGACCTCATGATCCACCCGCCTCGGCTTCCCAAAGTGCTGGGATTACAGGCGTGAGTCACCATGCCTAGCCTGTGTTTGTGTTTTTTAAATAACAGCTTTATTGGTACATAATTCAAATACAATAACATTCACCTTTTGAAAATGTACAATTCATTGGTTCTTAGTATATTCACAAATTGTGCAACCATCACTACTATCTAGTTTTATATTTTCATCCCAAAAAGAAATCTTGTACCCATTTTTCAGTCACTCCCGCTCTCTCCTTCCTCCCAGCTCCTACCAACGACTAATCTACTTTATCTCTCTGTGGATTTGCCTGTTTTGGACATTTTATAAAAACTGAATCATATAATATGTGATCATTTTGTATCTGGCTTCTTTCACTTGGCATATTGTTTCCAAAATTCATCCATGTTTAGCATTCATTTCATTCCTTTTTATGGTCAAATAATATCCCAGTGTATGGGTATACCACATTTTGTTCAGGCATTCATCAGTTTGAGTTGTTTCCACTTTTTGGCTATTGTGAATAATACCATAAATATTTGCAAGTTTTTACATAAACATATATTTTTTTCTTTCCTTTTTTTTTTTTTTTGAGATGGAGTCTCGCTCTGTCGCCCAGGCCTGCAGTGCAGTGGGGTGATCTCAGCTCACTGCAAGCTCCGCCTCCCGGGTTCACGCCTTTCTCCTGCCTCAGCCTCCCGAGTAGCTGGGACTGCAGGCGCCTACCACCACGCCTGGCTAATTTTTTTTGTATTTTTAGTAGAGACGGGGTTTCACCATGTTAGCCAGGATGGTCTCGATCTCCTGACCTTGTGATCCACCTGCCTCGGTCTCCCAAAGTGCTGGGATTACAGGCATGAGCTACTGCGCCTGGCCCATAAACATGTTTTTAATTCTTTTGGACGTATAACTAGGATGGTGTATTAGTCCATTCTCACACTGCTATGAAGAACTACCTGAGACTGGGTAATTTATAAAGAAAAGAGGTTTAACTGATTCACAGTTCCACAGGCTGTACAGGAGGTATGGTTAAGGAGGTCTCAGGAAACTCACAATTATGGTGGAAGGGTGAAGGGGAAAGCAAGCACATCTTCACATGGTGGCAGGAGAGAGTGAGCAAAACAACCAGATCTTTTAAACAACCAGATCTTGGCCAGGTGTGTTGGCCCACGCCTGTAATCCCAGCACTTTGGGAGGCCAAGGCGGGCAGATCACCTGAGGTTGGGAGTTCAAGACCAGCCTGACCAGCATGGAGAAACCCCATCTCTACTAAAAATACAAAAAAATTAGCTGGGCGCTTATAATCCCAGCTACTCAGGAGGCTGAGGCAGGTGAATCGATTGAATCCGGGAGGCGGAGGTTGCAGTAAACGGGGATCGTGCTATTGCACTCTAGCCTGGCCAACAAGAGTGAAACTCTGTCTCAAAAAAAAAAAAAAAAAAAAAAAAAGAAAAACAACAACAACAACCAGATCTTGTGAGAACTCACTGTCACGAGAACAGCAAGGGGGAAATCCACCCCCATGATCCAGTCGTCTTCCACCAGGTCCCTCCTCCACCTCCACCACTGGGGATTACAGTTCAACCTGAGATTTGGGGACACAGCCAAACCGTATCAGACAGTATTTTGTTTTCGTTTTTGTTTTTGTTTTGAGATGGAGTCTCGCTCTGTTGCCCAGGCTGGACTGCAGTGGCGCGATCTCGGCTCACCTCAAGCTCCGCCTCGTGGGTTCACGCCATCCTCCTGCCTCAGCCTCCTGAGTAGCTGGGACTACAGGCGCCCGCCACCATGTCCGGCTAATTTTTTATTTTTATTTTTTAGTAGAGACGGGGTTTCACCATGTTAGCCAGGATGGTCTTGATCTCCTGACCTCGTGATCCACCCACTTTGGCCTCCCAAAGTGCTGGGATTACAGGTGTGAGCCACTGCGCCCGGCCCAGATGGTTTTAAAAAACATATACAGGAATATATTTTCTTAAATTATATAAAGCAGTATGTAGAAAGAGGAAGTCTTATTCTGAGAATTGTTAGTACACCTAATTTAAATTTTTGAAAAGTCAAGAAAATTTGATTAGAACATTTGTATAGTTTGAGTCAAATAATCTTTATAGTTGATTAATAATTAAAAATGCCACAATTCTTTTTTCTGGTTCTCCTGTATAATGATTAGAAGAAAAAAATTCTCACTTTGCATTTGACAGTTTTATCAAGCATTTATGTTTAAAACTTGGTAAATTGGGAAGTTATTAAATAATGGGGGTTATGTTATAATGGAGGAGATATTTGTTAAAACTTTTTTTAAGACAGGTTCTCACTGTGTTGCCCAGGATGGATTGCAGTGGCATGATCATATGTCACTGTAATCTTTAACTCCTGGACTCAAGGGATCCTCCTACCTCAGCCTCCCAAGTAGCTTCCTGTCTTGCCCAGGCTTGTCTCAAGTCCTGGCCTCAAGCAATCCTCCCACCTCAGCCTCCCCAAATGTTGGTATTACAGGCATAAGCCACCTCGCCTGGCCATTTTTGTTTTTTTGAGACGAAGTCTTGCTCTGTCACCCAGGCTGGAGTGCAGTGGCGCGATCTCTGCTCACTGCAAGCTCTGCCTCCCGGGTTCACGCTGTTCTCCTGCCTCAGCCTCCCGAGTAGCTGGGACTACAGGCACTCGCCACTACACCCGGCTAATTTTTTGTATTGTTAGTAGAGACAGGGTTTCACTGTGTTAGCCAGGATGGTCTCGATCTCCTGACCTCATGATCCGCCTGCCTCGGCTTCCCAAAGTGCTGGGATTACAGGCGTGAGCCACTGCGCCCCGCCAGCTTTTGTTCTTTTTTTTAAATAGTGATGTGGTCTTGTCAAGTTGCTTAGGCTCATCTCTTAACTCCTAGCCTCAAGTGATCCTTTTGCCTCAGCCTCCTAAAGTCTTGGGATTATAAGTGTGAGCCACTGGGCTCAGCCCATTAAAACTTTTACTGCCTTTTCTTTTTTATTTTGAAGCATTTTAGAGTAGTGGTTTAAAGCTTAAGCTTTGGAGTCACACAGGCCAGGGTTAAATCCTGACTCTGGTATTAGTTCAGCAGACTTGGGACAAATTATTATTTATTTATTTATTTTATTTATTTTGAGACGGAGTCTCGCTCTGTCGCCCAGGCTGGAGTGCAGTGGCGCGATCTTGGCTCACTGCAAGCTCCGCCTCCCAGGTTCATGCCATTCTCCTGCCTCAGCCTCCCAAGTAGCTGGGATTATAGGCATGTGCCACCATGCCCGGCTAATATTTGCATTTTTAGTAGAGACGAGGTTTCACCATGTTTGCAAGGCTGGTCATGAGCTCCTGACCTCAGGTGATCCATCCGCCTTGGCCTCCCAAAGTGCTGGGATTACAGGTATGAGCCACCACACCCGTCTGGGACAAATTATTTAACCTCTCTGACCCTCTTTTTCCTAATCTGTAAAGTGAAGAGTAGTACCTATATCACAAAGATGGTATGACAGTTGAGAATGTGTAAAGTCCATACTATAGTGTGTAATAACAAGCACCAATAAATGATAATGGAAATGTTTTTTGCCTAGTGCAATGACTTTTCATTTAGTTTTATGGAAGTCCTGGTAGGTTTCATGAGGCCCTCCGAGTGGTATCTTTCAAACTTTTCTGACCATGAACCCACACTAAGAAATACCTTTTATGAGGTGACTCAGTTCTTACATAAATACTCAGACACGTATCTATACATGTCAAAATGTCAGGAGAAAACACCCTATGTTACTCTTTTCTTACCCTGCTATAAAGAACTACCGGAGACTGGTTAATTTATAAAGGAAAGAGATTTAATGTACTCACAGTTCTGCGTGCCTGGGAGGCCTCAGGAAACTTACAATCATGGTGGAAGGCACCTCTTCACAGGGTGACAGGAGAGAGAATGAGTGCCAGCAGGGGAAATTCCAGATGCTTATAAAACCATCAGATCTCGTGAGACTCACACATTATCACGAGAACAAAATGGGAGAAACCGCCCCATGATCCAATTATGTTCACCTGGTCCTCCCCTTGACACATGCGGATTACAATTCAAGATGAGCTTTTGGGTGGGGCACAGCCAAACCATATCTTACCCTTTCCATGGGCAGTGTACTGTCTTATTTTTTAGAGAAGTTTTAGATATACAGAAAGATGGAGCAGAAAGTACAGTGTTCCATATACCTTTTACCACCACTGCCACTTGCTCCTTCCTGCCAGTTTCCCTATTATTAACATCATACATTAGTGTGGTACTTTGTTATTTATTTGAGCGCAGAAGGTTGAGGCTGCAGTGACCTGTGACTGTGCTACTGCACTCCAGCCTGGGCGCAAGAGTGAGACCCTGTTCATGGACCAAGGTTGATTGATTAATTCATTCATTCATTCCCAGGACCAGCTTTGACTTTAATTGACACATTTTGTTGACTAAAGTTTATAGTTTGCATGGGAGTTTACACTTCCTGTTGTATACTTTGGTAGGTTTGGACAAATGTGTAATGACATGTATCTTTTTTTTTTTCTTTGAGGTAGAGTTTCCCTCTTGTTGCCCAGGCTGAAGTGCAATGGCACGATCTTGGCTCACTGCAGTCTCCGCCTCCTGGGTTCAAGCGATTCTCCTGCCTCAGCCTCCTGAGTATCTGGGATTACAGGCGCATACCACCACTCCTGGCTAGTGTTTATACTTTTAGTAGAGACAGGGTTTCACCATCCTGACCTCAGTTGATCCATCCGCCTTGGCCTCTCAAAGTACTGGGATTACAGGCATAAGCCAATGACATATATCTTCTATCACAGTATCATATAGAATAGTTTCACTGCCCTAAAAATTGCCATCCTCCAACTATTCAGATCTCCCTCCCCTCCTGCCCTCTGGCAGCCACTGATCCTTTTACTCTCTATTGCTTTTCTTGTCCAGAATCTCTGTATATAGTATATAGCATACTCTACATACTGCACCTAGTATATAGTAGATAGCCTTTTTATGCTGGTTTCTTTCACTTAGCAATGTGCATTTAATACGGTTCCCTCATGTCTTTGTGGCTTGATAGCTCATTTCTTTCTTTTTTAACTCTCTTCTGGATTTGTGCTTTTTTTTAACATTGCTGAGTAACTGAATAATACTCCAGCAGTATTACGTACCACAGTTTGTTTATCCATTCATCTACTGAAGGACATCTTGGTTGCTTCCAAGTTTTGGCAATTATGAACAAAGCTGCCATAAACATTCACATGCAGGTTTTTGTCTGGACACATTTTCAACTCCTTTGGGTAAAGAGCAAGCAGTGGGATTGCTGGATCACATGGTGAAAGTATGCTTAGTATTTTAAGAAGCCACCAAACTGTCTTCCAACGTGGCTGTACCATTTTGTATTCCCAACAGCAAGTTCCTTTTGCTCCACATCCTCACCAGTGTTAGGTGTTGTCGATGCTTTGGATTTGGGCCATTCTAGTAGGTGTGTATTAGTATTTTTTTTTTTTTTTTTTTTTTGAGACGGAGTCTCACTCTGTCGCCCAGGCTGGGGTGCAGTGGCGCAATCTCGGCTCACTGCAAGCTCCGCCTCCCGGGTTCACGCCATTCTCCTGCCTCAGCCTCTCCGAGTAGCTGGGACTACAGGTGCCCGCCACCACGCCCGGCTAGTTTTTTTTTTTTGTATTTTCAGTAGAGACGGGGTTTCACCGTGGTCTCGATCTCCTGACCTCGTGATCCGCCCGCCTCGGCCTCCCAAAGTGCTGGGATTACAAGTGTGAGCCACCGCGCCCGGCCTGGTGTGTAGTAGTATTTCATTGTTGTTTTATTAATAATTTGCAATTCCCAAATGACCTATGATACGAAACATGTTTTTCATATGTTTATTTTGCCATTTGTATGTCATCTTTGGTGAAGTGTCTGTTCAGATCATTTGCCCATTAAAAAATAAGGTTGTTTTGGCCAGGTGCAGTGGCTCACGCATGTAATCCTAGCACCTTGGCTGAGGCGGGTGGATCATTTGATGTCAGGAGTTCGAGACCAGCCTGGCCAACATGGTGAAACACCGTCTCTACTAATGATACAAAAATTAGCTGGGCCTGATGGCAGGCACCCCAGTCCCAGCTACTCGGGAGGCTGAGTCACGAGAATTGCTCGAACCCAGGAGGCAGAGGTTGCAGTGAGCTGAGCTTGTGCCACGGCACTCCAGACTAGGCGACAGAGTGAAACTGTGTCTCAAAAACACAGAAACAGCTGCACGCGGTGGCTCCCAGCACTTTGGGAGGCCGAGGTGGGCGGATCACAAGGTAAGGAGTTCGAGACCAGCCTGGCCAATATGGTGAAACCCCATCTCTACTAAAAATACAAAAATTAGCTGAGTGTGGTGGCAGGCACCTGTAGTCCCAGCTGCTCGGGAGGCTGAGGCAGGAGAATCGCTTGAACCCAGGAGGCAGAGGTCGCAGTGAGCCGAGATTGCGCCACTGCATTCCAGCCTGGGTGACAGAGACTGTCTAAAAAACACAACAACAAAATGAAAAACACACAGAAACAAAAACATTAGCTTGTTTTATGATTATTGAGGGTTTTTTTTTTTTTTTTTTTGAGGGGGAGTCTGGCTCTGTTGCCCAGGCTGGAGTGCAGTGGCGCAATCTCGGCTCACTGCAAGCTCCGCCTCCCAGGTTCACGCCATTCTCCCGCTGCAGCCTCCCGAGTAGCTGGGACTACAGGTGCCCACCACCACACCCGGCTAATACTGTTTTTGTATTTTTAGTAGTGACGGGATTTCACCGTGTTAGCCAGGTTGGTCTTGATCTCCTGACCTCGTGATCCGCCAGCCTTGGCCTCCCAAAGTGCTGGGATTACAGGTGTGAGCCACTGCGCCTGGCCTGGGTGACAGAGTGAGACTCCATCTCAAAAAAGAAAAAAGTTCTTTATGTATTTAGGATACAAGTCCTTTATGTATGTATTTATTTAGAGACAGGGTCTCACTCTTGCGCCCAGGCTGGAGTGCAGTGGCACAGTCATAGCTCACTGCAGCCTCAACCTTCTGGGCTCAAGCAATCCTCCTACCTCAGCCTCCCAAGAAGCTGGGACTACAGGCCTGCAGTACTACGCCTGGCTACTTTTTGTCATTTTTGTAGAGATGGGGTTTCACTATGTTGTTCAGACTGTTCTTGAACTCTTGGGCTCAAGTGATCTACCCACCTTAGCCTCCCAAAATGCTGGGATTACAGACATCCCGAAGTGCTGGGATTATAGGCGTGAACCACCACACCTGGCCAAGTCCTTTATCAAATATGTACTTTGCAGATATTTTCTCCCAGTCTGTGGCTTGTCTTTTCATTCTCTTAATAACTGTTATGTATTGTCCTGTTCTAGTTCATTAAAAAACAAAACTAGTCCTGAGGCAGTAATTGATTTTAGAGCCCACTAAGAGGTCATAGTCTGTGGTTTGAAATTCAGTGTTTGTTCTGCTTCTGTAATATTCACGTGATCAACATTAGTAAAGCAACCATTATTTCAAGCAGTAATTTTTTTTGTCTGTTTTTTTTTTTTTTTTTTTTTTTTTTTTTTTGAGAAGGAGTCGCACTCTGTCCTCCAGGCTGGAGTGCAGTGGCGTAATCTTAGCTTACTGCAACCTCTGCCTCCCGGGTTTAAGCAATTCTCCTGCTTCAGCCTCCTGAGTAGGTGGAATTACAGGCACGCACTGCCATGCCTGGCAATTTTTTTTTTTTTTTTTAGTAGAGACGGGGCTTCACCATGTTGCCGAGTCTGGTCTTGAACTCCTGACCTCAAGTGATCCACCCAGCTCAGCCTCCCAAAGTGCTGGGAATACAAGCACGAGCCATCTCACCTGGCCTCAAGCAGTAATTTTCAATTTTTTTTTTTTTTTTTTGAGACGGAGTCTCGCTCTGTCATCCAGGTTGGAGTGCAGTGGCGTGCTCTCGGCTCACTGCAAGCTCCACATCCCGGGTCACACCATTCTCCTGCCTCAGCCTCGTGAGTAGCCGGGACTACAGGCACCCACCACCACACCCAGCTAATGTTTTGTATTTTTTAGTAGAGACAGAGTTTCACCGTGTTAGCCAGGATGGTCTTAATCTCCTGACCTCATGATCTGCCTGCCTTGGCCTCCCAAAGTGCTGGGATTATAGGCATGAGCCACCACGCTCAGCCAAATTTTCAATATTGATGAACAGTGGTGTCAGGATTGATACTGTTCTTTATTCTAGAGTATTATTTTCTAATTTTAATTTTTTATTTTATTATTTTTGAGAGGAAGGCTCACTCTGTCACTTGGCTCACTGCAACCTCTGCCTCCTTGTTCTGTTCTAGTTCATTAATTAATTAATGAATTAATTAATTCTAGTTCAAGCAATTCTCCTGTCTCAGCCTCCTGAGTAGCTGGGATTACAGGCATGTGCCACCACGTCGGGCTAATTTTTGTGTTTTAGGTAGAGATGGGGTTTCACCATGTTGGCCAGGCTGTTTTCGAACTTCTGATCTCATGATCCACCTGCCTCAGCCGCCGAAAGTGCTGGGATTAGAGGCATGAGCCACCACGCCCGGCCTTTTTAAAATTTTGAGACAGCTGGGCGCGGTGGCTCAACACTTGTAATCTCAGCACTTTGGGAGGCCTAGACGGGCGGATCACAAGGTCAAGAGATCAAGACCATTTGGCCAACACGGTGAAACCCCGTCTCTACTAAAAATACAAAAACTAGCCGGGCATGGTGGTGCGTGCCTGTAGTCCCAGCTACTAGGGAGGCTGAGGCAGGAGAATCGCTTGAACCCGGGAGGCAGAGGTTGCAGTGAGCCGAGATCGCGCCACTGCACTCCAGCCTGGGCAACAGAGCGAGACTCCGTCTCAAAAAAAATAATAATAATAATTTTGAGACACAGTTTCACTTTGTCACCCAGGCTGGAGTGCAGTGGTTCAATCATAGCTCACTGCAGCCTTGACCTCCTGGGCTCAAGTGATCCTGCCTGCCTCAGCCCCCCACGTATCTGGGACTGCTGGCATATACTACCATGCCTGGCGAATTTTTTGTGCTTTTTGTAGAGATAGGGTTTCGCCGTTGTTGCCCAGGCTGATCTGGAACTCCTGAGCTCAAGCAGCCTGCCCACCTCAACCTCCCAAGGTGCTGGCATACAGGTGTGAGTCACCACACCCAACCTATCCTAGAGTATTCTTTAAGTTCTAGTGGATAGAATAAGTGTGGTCAGCTGTATCACTGAGCTCTATATCCTGTAGTCATGACACATGTTGGTATTATGGAAAGCTGTATGAATTTTGCATTTCCACAAGGTTTAAGACAGGTTCTCTCAAAATGCGTTATGCTTTTAAATACTGAAGGGACTCTGTATACTAAGTAAATAATGTATATAGAAGCTAAGGTGCCTATTTTGTATTCCCAGGAATACTATATAATTTAAAATGTGGAATTATTAAGGCAAGTAAAACAGTGATTAGAACTAAACAGAATTGATAAGGTTATTGAGAATCTATTGTAGTGGCTTTTTAACTTTGAGTAGATGCTACTCAGGTATTTGAATATGTCTAGGCTGGGCATAGTGGCTCATGCCTGTAATCCCAGCACTTTGGGAGGCCAAGGCGGGAGGATAATTGAGCCCAGGAGTTAGAGACCAGCCTGGGCATAGACCCCATCTCTACAAAAAATAAAAAAAATTTGCTGTGGTGCACTTTTATAGTCTCAGCTACTTGAGAGGTTGAGGCAGGGGAGGATCACTTGAGCCTAGGAGTTCGAGGCTGCAGTGAGCTAGGATTGGTGCTGCTGCACTCAGCCTGGGCAGCAGAGCAAGATCCTGTCTCTAAAAAAAAGAAACATATAAAAAAAAAAAGGTATATATCTGTCTCTGCCTTCATAAGAGGGTTAAATATGTACTTCTACAGTCCTATTTATTTAGAAAAAATTTTTCATTGCTCTAAGGTTAATTTTATTTCTTTTCCAAAATAGTACAAGCTCTAATTATGGAAATTGAACTTAATATGATCTTACTAAACTGTACCTTTATTTTCCTTGGAGTTAATTCTTCATCCCTAAAATTTGTGTCAGGGGAAGGGGGTGGTGCTGAACTCACCCCCATTACCCTGCAGTGCCATCTTGTGGAAAGAAAGGCTTTAGCTCAAGTTTGTCCAACCCATGGCCCCGGGCCACAGGAGGCCCAGGACAGCTTTGAATGCACCCCAACACAAAGTAGTAAACTTTCTTAAAACATTATGAGATATATATATTTTTTAACGATCTTTTTTTCTAGCTCATCGGCTATCATTAGTGTTAGTATATTTTATGTGTGGCCCAAGACAATTCTCCAGTGTGGCCCAGGGAAGCCCAAAGTTGGGACACCTCTGCTTTAGAGCAAGGGACATCCATTGTATCTCTAGGTTTGAGTGAAATCTGCCAAATACCACATACTTTTGTTCAAGGCTCCTGACCTTCACACTAATTTTTTTTCTTTTTTTTTGAGATGGAGTCACTGTTGCCCAGGCTGGCATGCAGTGGCGTGATCTTGGCTCACTGCAACCTCTGCCTCTTGGGTTCAAGGGATTCCACTGTCTCAGCCTCTGAGTAGCTGGGTTTACAGGCACGTGCCACCACGCCCAGCTAATTTTTTTTTTTTGTATTTTTAGTAGAGATGGGGTTTCGCCATGTTGGCCAGGCTGGTCTCGAACTCCTGACCTCAAATGATCCGTCCACCTTGGTCTCCCAAAGTGCTGGGATTATAGGTGTGAGCCACTGTGCCCGACCTCACCCTAACTTTTTTAAAGAATATTTTTCTTCTCTTTGATGTGGACTAATTCAGTGATTAGAGGGGTAAAATATTGGCTGTTTTTCTACAGAGAACTTGAAGATGAGAAAACAGGCAAACACCTACCTGTCGTGATTCAAGAAACCTAGTATAAAAAGACATTTCATGGCCAGGTGTGGTGGCTCATGCCTGTAATCCCAGCACTTTGGGAGGCCAAGGTGGGTGGGTCACGTGGTCAGGAGATCGAGACCATCCTGGCTAACACGGTGAAACCTTGTCTCTTCTAAAAATACAAAAAATTAGCCAGGCGTGGTGGCAGGCACTTTTTGTCCCAGCTACTTGGGAGGCTGAGGCAGGAGAATGGCGTGAACCTGGAAGGCGGAGCTTGCAGTGAGCTGAGATTGTGCCACTGCAGTCCAGCCTGGGCGACAGTGCGAGACTGTATCAAAAAAAAAAAAAAAAAAAAAAAAAAAAAAAAAAAAAAAAAAAAAAAAAATTTACATATAATTGGGGGAGTTTATTGAGTGCCTCTTATGTGTCAGGCACTGCTTCAGGCACTACTGACATAGCAGTTAATTAACTGAAACTCTGCTCTCAAGAAGCTTATGTGTTCTAGTGACAACAGACAGAGGATAAACAAATATATACATAGATCCAGGTGGTGGTTGAGTGCTAAGCAGAAATACATAAACCAGGGTAGGAGGACAGAGGGATGGAGTAGTGCTATTTTAGGTAGATTCTAGGTTAAGGAAAGCTTCCTTGCTAAGACGCCATTCCAGCAGAGCCCTCAAAGAAGAGGGTAATACAATGTCAGTAGCTGAGTGAAGTGGTCTAGGCAGAGAATAGCAAATGCAAAGCCCCTGAGGCAGAAGTTGGCTTGCCCTGTTGGGGGAGGGAGAAGGGATGAAGAGTGTGGTGAGCATTGAGATCAGAGTGGTGTGCATGTGTGTGTTGCAGGTCTTGCAGGGCCTCTTAGACAACAGTTAGGACTTTGAAATTTATTCTCAGAGAGGAAACCATGGGAAGGTTTTGAATGTAGTGATGTATCTGAAGGGCGAGAGTGGAAACAGATGAATGAGGTTGCTCTTGCAGACATCCTTTCTGAGAGGTGGTGGTGGCTCGGGCTTGGGTAGTAGCCAGGGAGACGAGTTATCAGATTCTGGGTAGGAGGTTGACAGTCTTGCTAATGGATTCTTTGTGGAGTATGAGAGAGAAGGGAGTTGAGCCAATCCTTTATTTTATTCTCCCTTCTCTGTGTGGATGACAGTGACTCCCAGGTGTGTTTTTCAGTCTTTGAGAGGCTGATTGAGGAAAGTGGGATGAAGCATTGAAGGTGATGGCTTAGACTTAGTTTTCCTTACAGCTCTAATGTTTCTGAGATTTTAAATTGGTGAACTGAGTTGCAGTCAGGGCCAGAAGGGACCTTAGCATCAATTCTTATTTTGAGTTGCGTGGCCTGCTGGAAAGCTACAGGGGTCTTCCTGGTGTTCACCCACCCCCACCCCAACTGATCCTTTCTGTGGCTTTTATGAGCTATTTACTCACAACCTACTAAGTGAGTTATTGCAAGTTACTAAAATTTAGTATAGCTTTTATCACCTTATTTCTCTTCGGTTATTTTTTGTTATCACTGAGCTCCTTTTCCACTAGAAAGAAGAAGTAGATGGTATAGGTGAGCTGGGGAATCTAATACTTTACCTGATTGGGTTGGGCCAGAAAAGCCTGAGAGCCATTTTCCTGCAAATATGTGTTTCATATTATCTGCTGAGTTCTTGCCAAGAAACCAAGACCCAGAGATAGACCAAGGAGCAGCTTCCCCAGCCAGTTGCAGCAGTCAATGGCATAGCTAAGGATAGAACTTGAGTTTCTTATTCCAGGGTTCTTTGTACCATGTAAGGCAAGTTTCTGAATTCCTTTTCTAAAAGTTTTATATATCCTACTTTTTAAAAACAGCTTCATTGTGGTATAATTTATGTGCCATAAAGTTTACCTATTTTAAGTGAACATTCAGTGATCTTTAGTAAATTTACATAGTTTTACAACCATCACCACAATCTAATTTTAGAACATTACTGTCATCCCAAAACAAAGTTTGTACCTATTTGCCGTCACTCCTCATTCCCATCCCCAGTCCTAGGCAACCACACATCTTTCTTTCTCTATGGATTTGACTGTTTTGGGCATTTCACGTAAATGGAATCATATAACATGTGGCCTTTTGTGTCTGGCCTCTTTCACTTAGCTTAGTATTTTCAAAGTTCATCCATGTTGTAGCATGTGTCAATACTTTGTTACTTTTATTGCTGAATAATATTCCATTGTATGATATTCCATAACTATCTGTTAATGGAGATTTTGGTTTTATCTTGTCTTTCCTTTTCTCTCTCCTTCCTTCCTTCGTTCCTTCCTTTTTTTTTTTTTTTTTTTGAGACAGCATCTTGCTCTGTCACTCAAGCTGGAGTGCAGTGGCATGATCACAGTTCACTGCAGCCTTGACCTCCTGAGCTCAAGCAATCCTCACACCTAGGCTTCCTGAGTAGCTGGGACTATAGGCGTGTGCCACCACGCCCAGCTACTTTTTAAATTTTTTGTAGAGGTGGGGTTTTGTTATGTTGCCCAGGCTGGTCTTGAACTCTTGAGCTCAAGCAATCTGCCACCCTTGGCCTCCCAGAGTGCTGGGATTACAGGCATGAGCCCCCGTTCCTGGCCTTGTTTCTTCTTTTTGGCTACTATGAACAGGGCAGCTATGAACATTTGCATACAAGACTTTGCGTGGACATTTATTTTTATTTCCCCAGGGTAGGTACCTAGGACTGGAATTGCTGGGCTGTATGGGAAATCTGTGTTTAAAAATTTTTAGGCCGGGCATGGTGGCTCACGCCTGTAATCCCAACACTTTGGGAGGCCGAGGCTGGCGGATCACGTGAGCTCAGGAGTTTGAGACCAGCCTGGCCAACGTGGTGAAACCCTGTCTCTATTAAAAATATAAAAATTAGCGGGGCGTGGTAGCATGCGCCTATTATCCCAGCTACTTGGGAGGCTGAAGCAGGAGAATCACTTGAACCTGGGAGGTGGAGGTTGCAGTGAGCTGAGATTAAGCCACTGCACTCCAGCTGAACTGTTATACAAAATAGCTGTACCATTTTATATTTTCACCACCAATATATGAAGGTTTCAGTTTCTCTACATCCTTGTCAATGCTCGTGATTGTCTGTCTCTTTGATTATAGGATAATTCCTGTTTAGATTTTTTTTTCCGTAGAGATCGGATCTCACTCCATCACCCAGGCTCTAGTATAGTGATGTGCTCATAGCTCACTGCAGCACTGAACTCCTGGGCTCATGTGATCTTCCACCTCAGTGTCCTGAGTAGGTGGGACTACAGACACATACCACCATGCCCAGCTAGTTGTTTATTCATTTATTTAGTTTTTAGTAGAGATGGGGTCTCACTATGTTGCCCATGCTGGTCTCAAATTCCTGGGCCTAAGCGATCCTCCTGCCTCAGCCTCCCACAGTGTTGAGATTACAGGCTTGAGTCACCATGCCCAGCTAGTTCCTGCTTTTTAATAGCTTGTACATCCTTAATTTGTGTTTTGCTTTGGTTTCCTTGGACTGCCAAGAAAATAGTTTAAATACTAAGTTTGTAAAAATGTTAAAATATCTGTGTGGATTACTTAAATTAGTGATTATTTGATTTCAGTTGATTTTCTTAGTTCAGATGTTCCTGAAAGCAAGGGTAGGATGACCTCTTAAGCTACTTAATAATGGTTGTCAGTTTTATGCCTGCCTCATCCTGCATTTTTTGAGTACCACTGTGTGTCCAGGCACTGAGCTGGAGAACACAAGTATTGTCCTTATGGTCTAGTATGGTCTTTTCCAACTTTTCTGAATGAAAAAAAAAAATGGAGCAAGTTAAGACACACTTAGATGATTTCAAGACCAGGTAGAGGATGTAGTCAAGAAAACTATTGATAATTTAATGTAAGGAAGTTGTACTGTAAATAGCCAGTCTGTTACAGCAGGGGAGAAGAGGAGGCTCTATCTGAGGTTGGGTTGAGATGAGCAGACATTGGTTCCAGTCTTTCTCAGGTCAGATCAGGATGGGTAGAGAGTATTGTCAGTGAGCAGAAAGGGGCAGGATTTGTTGTGTGATTCATCAGGGCAGAGAAACAGTTTGAGGAAAGGCATAAGTAGGACATCTTGTCATTACATGCTATATTTGTTACAGCACACAATTAGAAATTTTTGTTTTCCTAACTGTAGCTAACCAAATCTTTTATTTATTTATTTATTTATTTATTTATTTATTTTTGAGACGGAGTCTCACTGTTGCCTAGGCTGGAGTGCAGTGGTGCTATCTCGGCTCACTGCAAGCTCCGCCTCCCGGGTTCACACCATTCTCCTGCCTCAGCCTCCCGAGTAGCTGGGACTACAGGTGCCCGCCACCACATCTGGCTAATTTTTTGTAGTTTTAGTAGAGACAGGGTTTCACTGTGTTAGCCAAGATGGTCTTGATCTCCTGTCTTCATGATCCGCCTGCCTCAGCCTCCCAAAGTGCTGGGATTACAGGTGTGAGCCACCGCTCCCGGCCCCAAATCTTTTATTTTTGACATATTAATCCTTCAGGAAGGATAACCATATTAACTTGTTTTCTTTTTTCCTTTAGTTTCCTTAATCCTACTGAATTTCATCTGTTTTGTACATAGTATTAAAGAAAAAAAAATGCTACCCATTGTGTCGTGCCATCAATTCTGAGATATACTGTGATTTCAAAGATGTTATTAAAATATAAACAAGTGCATCTAGAATCAATACAATATATTTGTATTGGAGCTTCTTTAGTTATTTTTAAGCTAAAGAAATCTTACTAGAATAACATTAGCAGTCACATGGCTTTTCAGCTTCAATTTTCCATGATGGTTTAGGGAAATGTGTACCATCCAGGTAAAAACCAGCTTAATTTCTCTGGAAAGCTTTAAAATATGCCATGATTATAATGAAATTAGCTTTGAATAATAGAGATTAGGGAAAATGAATTTTGCTAAAATTAGGAAAGATAGGGTTATTGCGAGTGATAAAATGGAACGTAAGAAATTGAAATAATGTTTAGTGACTTTTGGATAAGTTATTTGGGTGTTCTTCGCTTTTAAAAATAAATATCCACATTTACAACCTGCCATCGTGCCTCTCCCCCTCCCTTGTCACATTGAACTTATTCATGAGCTGAAGAGTCTTGGTAATTCAGAAAGTACCCCAAAATACTGCCATACCATCCTTCATTCTGACAATGCGTTCATAAAGAATTCTGCTTTTCAGAGCAAGTAAGCACCAGCTGTGCCTCTGTGAGTGCCTAAGGGTACTGCTTTACGCATGCTGTATTCATGAGGCAATGATTGTGCGAATGTTTTGCTAGCTCAGAGTGTTGAGAGCAAACCGTGGGATGCCTTAGTAGGTAGAAGGGTAAGGAACAAGGAAGAAAAACCGATTCTGAAGTACTGAGTGAAACAGGGCATTCTGCTGGTTGCTAGTGAACTGTAGGAATAGCATTTAAGGGAAGGTAGTAAAAAATTTTTTTTTTACTCATTTGAAACTTCAATTTATAAAGCATGATTTGGGAAGATTTATTATTAGATTTTTTTTTTTGGAGACGGAGTCTCGCTTTTTCGCCCAGGCCGGACTGCAGTGGCACTATCTCGGCTCACTGCAAGCTTCTGCCTCCCGGGTTCACGCCATTCTCCTGCCTCAGCCTCCCGATATTATTAGATCTTTAAGAGCATAGATTATGAAGTCACACTGGAAAATATTTACCGTTACAACTGTAGAATAAATGTGTATAAGTAAGAATAAAACTATATTCCAGTTGTTTCTGATGAAACTGTTAAAGTATTAGTCTTGGCCTTGTTTGAGCTGGATACAGTAATTACCTATTTTATTCCAAATTCTATAGATTCCAGGCTACTTATTTCAGTATACAAAAACCCCCAGTTTTTATAAATTCTTATACTTTAGTGAGCAGAGGTAACTGTTACTTAATTTTTAAAAAATTTATTGTAAAATAGAAATGTGTTCAGGGAAGAGGGATGATGCTTGTTTGTTGAACAGACTGGATATATCTTACTTCGATTGTGTGTGTATTTATTTTTTCTCAACTTTGGGCATGGTGGGGGGTTCTATATTTTGTGTGTCATTCATAGAGTTGACCAGATTTTAGTGTGCCTCCTATGCGTCAGATCCTGACTCAGCAATGGGAAATTAAAGACTCAAAAGTGAAGTGCTCGGAAGAGTGCAGAGTCTATGAGGGGAGGGAGTCATCGAGGTGATGCAATAGAGATCTGTGTGAAGAGCCACTGGATCACAAAGGAAGGAGCATGTGGCCTGCCTGGTGAGCAGAGACGGTAAAGGGATGTTTTTGCAAAGATGGTAGTTAGGAGCTGAGTTTTGAATTGTGAATAGGAATTTACAGGCAAACAGAAAGGGTACTTGGGCAGAGGGACGGCTGCCAGAGAGAACTCCATTGACGCTGATGGAGGGAGGTTTAGTGCTTGGAGAGACTTAGAACCTGGAAGGTTTTCTCAGAGTATATTTTATAGAAATCCAAGCCTCATGAGATTCCCTGGAGGGAAAAAAGAAATATACATGATCATTACATTAGACTCTTAAGGAGTGCTCAGTTAAGAAACCTATCTCCTGCTTATATACCAGAGAAGATGTTTTGGGAAGGGCTGGGGTTGGGCAGTGGGGAGCTTTTAAATATTTTAAGCAAGGGAATAACTTTATTTGACTTTTAGAAAATGAAATGGTAGGCCAGACATGTTGGCTCACGTCTGTAATCCCAGCACTTTGGGAGGCCGAGGTGGGTAGATCACCTGAGATTGGGAGTTCGAGACCACCTGATCAACATGGAGAAACACCATCTCTGCTAAAAATACAAAATTAGCTGGGTGTGGTGTTGCACACTTGTAATCCCAGCTACTCGGGAGGTTGAGGCAGGAGAATCGCTTGAACCCAGGAGGCGGAGGTTGCAGTGAGCCGAGATCACGCCATTGCATTCCAACCTGGGCAACAAGAGTGAAACTCCGTCTCAAAAAAAAGGAAAAAAAAAAAAAAGAAAGGAAATGGTAATGGTGAGGAGTTAGAGTCGGTGGAGATTAGTGGCAAGGAAACCAGTTTAAAGCTGTTATCAATTTTGGTTACATAAAATCTGATCATAGGTGTAAAGATGCTTAATTTCAGAATGTAGGAATTTAGGGCACTTGTAAGAAAAAAATATCTTTTTTTTTTTTTTTTTTTGAGACAGAGTCTTGCTGTGTTGCCCAGGCTGGAGTGCAATGGTGCGATCTTGGCTCATTGCAACCTCCGCCCCACTGGGTTCAAGTAATTCTCATGCCTCAGCCTCCTGAGTAGCTGAGACTAGAGGTGCGGGCCACCACGCCTGGCTAATTTTTTGTATTTTTAGTAGAGACAGTGTTTTGCCATGTTGGCCAGGCTGATCTCAAACTCCTGATCTCAAGTGGTCTGCCCACCTTGGCCTCCCAGAGTGCTGGGATTACAGGCGTGAGCCACTCTGCCTGGATGAAAAAAAAATCTTAACAACAAACTAAAATTATATACTGACTCGAATGCAGAGGTTTTAAGGTCTGGCTCTGTTGCCCAGGCTAGAGTGCAGTGGCGCGATTGTAAGCCGCACTGCAGCTTCAAGTTCCTGGGATCAAGTGATCCTCCCACCTCAGCCTCCAGCTGAGACCACTGTCCTGAGCCACCATTCCTGGCCTGTTTCTGACCTTTTATCAAAGATTAGATAGAAATGTTTTATAGTACCTTCTGATTAAAGAATATCTTTGGTTTAAATTTTACTTTATTCATTTGTTTTTATTTATTTATTTATTTTTGAGATGGAGTCTTGCTCTGTCACCCAGGCTGGAGTGCAGTGGTGCGATCTTGGCTCACTGCAACCTCACCTCCCAGGTTCAAGTGAACCTCCTGCCTCAGCCTCTTGAGTAGCTGGGACTACAGGTGCGTCCACCACGCCCAGCTAATTTTTGTATTTCTTTTTTATCAGAGTTGGGGTTTCACCATGTTGGCCAGGCTGGTCTTGGACTCCTGACCTCAGGTGATCCATCCACCTTGGCCTCCCAAATCTGAGATTACAGATTCGAGCCACCATGCCCGGCCTAATTTTTACTTTAGGTGTATTGTTTTTAAAGTATCTCTTTTATTGTTCCACTGAGGAAAAGGAAAAAAAACAATTTCCTTCCAATATGATGTCTTAAGATGCTAGATCAAAGTGTTAGTATTTTTTTGAAATTAGAAAAACAAAAAAAAAAGACCTGGCACAGTGGCTCACACCTGTAATCCCAGCACTTTGGGAGGCCAAGGCAGGCTGATTACTTGAGGTCAGGAGTTCCAGATCAGCCTGGTCAACATGGCGAACCCCGTCTCTACTAAAAATACAAAATAAGGCTCAGTGCAATAGCTCACGCTTGTAATCCCAACACTTTGGGAGGCTGAGACGGGCGGATCACGAGGTCAGGAGATTGAGACCATTCTGGCGAACACAGTGAAACCCCGTCTCTACTAAAAATACAAAAAATTAGCCGGGCGTGGTGGCAGGCGCCTGTAGTCCCAGCTACTCAGGAGGCTGAGGCAGGAGAATGGTGTGAACCCCGGGAGGCGGAGCTTGCAGTGAGCCGAGATCACGCCACTGCACTCCAGCCTGGGCGACAGAGCGAGACTCCGTCTCAAAAAAAAAAAAAAAAAAAAATTCTTATATTTAATGTACTTGAATATCAATCTTTTAAAAAATAGTGTCTGGTTTTTGAGTCATAGTTAGAAAAAACACCTATACTCCAAAGCTATAAAAGAGAATTTACCCAGGTTTTATTCTGGACTTTTTATGGTTTTAGGGTTTGTATCTAAATATTTGATCTATTAGGAACTTATGCTAGTGTACGATATATGGTGTGAAACCATTTTTTTCCAGATGGATATATTTTGCTCAGACATCACTCATTGTATAGTCATTTTCCCTCCTTGATTTTTGAGATACCTACCTCATCGTTTGCCATTTTTTTCATAGATAAAATTGGGTCTATTTCTGGGGTATGACTTTGCCCCATTGATCTATATATCTACTGCTGTCTTGTTGTTTTGAGGCTTTATAATGATCTGGTATTGCTCTTTCTTTTCTATTACTCTCCTCATTTGGAATTTTCCTGACTTGTCTTTTTCATCTTTCTGCATGAACTTTAGAATCAGCTTATCTATTATTTCCAGAAAATAATCCTGTAGGCATTTTGGGGGCGGGGGGTGGGTAGAGAGAACACTTTAAATTTACAGATTAATCTCTTTGTGATAAGAAATCTAAATTATAGCTTTACTCTTTTCTCTTACAGATGATATTAACCGTTTTCTTGAGCAACAATGAACAGATTTTAACAGAAGTTCCTATAACACCAGAAACAACCTGTCGAGATGTTGTAGAATTTTGCAAGGAACCTGGAGAAGGCAGCTGCCATTTAGCTGAAGTGTGGAGGGGAAATGGTATGTATTAGGTCCTGTAAAGGTTGTTACATGAATAGAGTCAAATCACCATCTTTCAGCTAAACTTGTGATGGATTTGCTTTTTTTCTGCTAAAGCTGGGGAAAAAAGGTAACTAAGTACATATAATTTAGTATTTATCAAATGGAAGATATTGCTTCTAGTTCTTAGTTATCTGTGGTAATAAAGAATTGAGTAACTAAAATAAATGTAATTATATTGCACAGGACTGAGTTTTACAAAATGCTTTTTTGTATACTTTTTTTTTTTTTTTTTTGAGACAGGATCTCATTCTGTCTCCCAGGCCACAGTGATAGATGTTTGGGCTGTCTCTTTTTTTTTTTTTTGGCTATTAGGAATAATGCTTCTATGAACTTTCATGTACAAACTGTTTTTGTTTTTGTTTTTGTTTTCCTACATGGAGTCTTGCTCTCTCCCACAGGCTGGAGTGCAGTGGCATGCTCTTGGTTCACTGCCTCCTGGGTTCAAACGATTTTGTGCCTCCGCCTCCCAGTAGCTGGGGCTATAGGCACGCACCACCACGCCTGGCTAACTTTTTGTGTTTTTAGTAGAGTCGGGGTTTCGCCATATTGCCCAGGCTGGTCTTGAACTCCTGAGCTCAGGCAATCCGCCCACAATGGCCTCCCAAAGTGCTTGGATTACAGGCATGAGCCACCGCGCCTGGCAATGCACAAGTTTTTGTGTGGACATATATTTTCATATATCTTAGGTATAAACCTGGGAATCTCTGGGTCATATAGTAATTCTGTGTTTAACCTTTTCATGAACCACTAGACTATTTTCTAATGCAATTGCTGCATTTTACATTCTCTGCAGCAGTATACGATGTGGAGAATTTCTGCACATTCTCATCAACACTTCGTACTGTCTGCTTGAGTTTAGCCATCCTAGTAGTTGTGAAGATATGTCTTATTGTGGTTTTGATTTGCATTTCCCTAATGACTGATGATGGTGAAAATCTTTTCATGTGCATATTGGCCATTTGTATTTCTTCTTTGGAGAAATGTCTATTCAGTTCCTTTGCCTATTTTTTTTTTTTTTTTTTTTTTGAGACAGTGTCTTTCTCTGTTGCCCAGGCTGGAGAACACTGGCACAATCCTGGCTCACTGCAACCTCCACCTTCTGGGTTCAAGCAGTGCGCCCACCTCAGCCTCTCTTGTAGCTGGGACTACAGGCGTGCGCCACCATGCCCGGCTAATTTTTGTAGAAACAGGGTTTTGCCATGTTGCCCAGGGTGGTCTCAAACTCCTGGGCTCAAGTGATCCACCTGCCTGGACCTCCCAAAGTGCTGGGATTACAGGTGTGAACCACCGTGCCCCACCCCATTGCCCATTTTAAAAATGGGTTATTTGTCTTTTTGTTACTGAATTGTAAAAGTTCTTTATGTATTCTAGATACAAGTCCCTTATAGGTATATAAATTACAATTTTTTTTTGCAAGGTCTTGTGCTTTTTACTTAGAATTCAGAGTAAAGAATTTTAAGGATACATGGAGAGAAATTTGATAAACATTGGACTATTACTAAATTAGAAGTAAAAGGACAGGCCCTCAATTGTTAGCCCAATGACAGCTACAGGAAGCAGGCAGTTAAGTAATTGTAATTAACGTTTTTTTTTTTTTTTTTTTTTGAGATGGAGTCTCCATCTGTTGCCCAGGCTGGAGTGCAGTGGCCCGATCTTGGCTCACTGCAAGCTCCGCCTCCCAGGTTCATGCTATTCTCCTGCCTCAGCCTCCTGAGTAGCTGGGACTACAGGCGCCCGCTACCACGCCCGGCTAATTTTCTGTATTTTTTGTAGAGACGGGGTTTCACCTTGTTAGCCAGGATGGTCTCGATCTCCTGACCTCGTGATCCGCCCACCTCGGCCTCCCAAAGTGCTGGGATTACAGGCGTGAGCCACCGCGCCCAGCCTGTAATTAACGTTTTTAAGGGGAGCAATGTTAGAGCCTGACCATTCATTCCACTGTTTTTTTTCTTCTCTAGCGTCTTAGCACTTTTGTTCTCTTTTACTTGTTATCACTTCTAATTCCTCATCTGCCTTCCCATTGTAAGGGAATAAAATTTTTACACAAGTATTATAGCCCTAAATGGTCTATGGCCTCTTGAGAATGCTTCTCTCCCTCATATGAGTCACTCAGTTGGTGCCATCCTTGTCTCCTAGCCCATCTCAAATCATAACTTAGTTTTACCTCCTCAAGGATGAGTACTACCACCCTGGAGCACAGAGTCACAGCACAGTACATTTACCATGGCTTTTGTACATGCTCCTTCATTGTCTAGAGCAATCCCTAGGAGCTTGGCTAACATCTATTTATTCTTTGCCTCTCATCCCTTCTGTGAATCTCAAAGGTTGTTAGTGTCCCTGTGCTCTAATACTGTGCTCTAATACTGTTGTAGTATTTATCAAAACATGATACAGGTTGGGCACGGTGGCTCATGCCTCTAATCGCAGCCCTTTAGGAGGCCAAGGTGGGTGGATCACTTGAGGCCAGGAGTTGGAGACCAGCCTGGCCAGCACGGCAAAACCCCATCTCTACTAAAAATACAAAAATTAGCCAGGCATGGTGGCACACACCTATAGTCCCAGCTTCTTGGGAGGCAGGAGAATCCCTTGAAACCTGGAGGCGGAGGTTGCAATGAGCCGAGAGTGTGCCACTGCACTCCAGCCTGGGCAACAGAGCGAGACTGTCTCAAAAAAAAAAAAAAACAAACATAATGTAGTAGTAGTTTTCATCTCTATCTTGTTGGACTAAAATTCCTGAAGGCAGGAACTTGTCTGTTGTTCACCATTATATCCCCAGTGCCCAGCCTAGTGTTCATAGAAGGCACTTAGTAAACACAGATTAGTAAGTAAAATGGCCAACAAAGCTGGATCTAGGAAGAAGAGAAGGTAACTTCCAGTGGATGCCATCAAAGTGAGTGGGAAAGCACTGTAACAGACTTTCTCAGTCCTTTTACCTAGAGGAACCCTTACAGAGATACATTTTTTTTAGGTTTCAGAGAATCCTCACGTAAAACTTACTGCACCTGGCCGGGCACTGTGGTTCACTCTTGTAATCTCCACACTTTGGGAGGCCGAGGCGGGTGGATCACCTGACGTCAGGAGTTTGAGACCAGCCTGGCCAACATGGTGAAACCCCGTCTCTACTAAAAAACCAAAAAATTAGCTGGGCATGGTGGTGGGCACCTGTAATCCCTGCTACTCGGGAGGCTGAGGCAGGAGAATCGCTTGAACCTGGGAGGCGGAGGTTGCAGTGAGCCAAGATTGTGCCACTGCACTCCAGCCTAGGCAACAAAAGTGAAACTTCATCTCAAAAAAAAAAGAAAAGAAAATTACTGCACCCGTAACTGCTGACATTAGTATGATCAGTATGTCATAGATACAATCCTTCAATAGTAATTATCAGTGCTTTCCAGTAGAGCTATTTCACTGTGGATCTGTGCATTATTTTGCTAAGGCTGCCGTAACAAAGTGCCACAGACTGGGTGGCTTCAACAACAATGATTTATTTTCTCACAGTGATGGAGGCTAGAAGTCTGAGATGAAGGTGTCAGCAGGCTTGGTTTATTCTGAAGACTCTCTCTCTTTGACTTGTAGATGGTTTTCTTCTCTTCCCTGTGTCTTCCTTCCATGCCTGTCTGTGGACAAACCACCTCCTCTTGTAAGGACACTAGTCATACTGGATTAGGGGCCACTTTGATGACTTCATTTTGACTTCTTGCCTCTTTAAAAATCTTATCTCCAAATACAGTTAAATTTCGAGGTACTTGAGGTCAGGACTACAACAGATGAATTTAGCGGGGACACAGTTCAGCCTGTAACAGTCTGTTAATTTGGCCAGGTCATTAGCTACTCTGTGTGGGTCCCTTCCCCACACAGGTGTCAGTTCTAATGCCAGTCAGTAAGATAGATAGAACCTTCCATTGTTATCTTTTGTTAAGTTTCCTACTTGAGCTTTTTTAACCTTATTTAAGTTCCTAAAAGTCTTATAATAGATTTCCATTATACAAGATGCTAATTAGGTATATTTTATATTACATGATATGTATAGGGTAGTTAGTCCATTTTCATACTTTATAAAGAACTGCCAGAGATGGGATAATTTATAAAGGAAAAAGGTTTAATTTACTCACAGTTCTGCAAGGCTGGGGAGGCCTCAGGAAACTTACAATCATGGCAGAAGGCGAAGGGAAAGCAAGGCACCTCCTCCACAAGGTGGCAGGAAGGAGAAATGTCAAGTGAAGGGGGAAGAGCCCCTTCTAAAACCATCAGTTTTCATAAGAACTCACTCACTATGATGAGAAACCACCTCCATGATTCAGTGACCTCCATCTGGTCTCTCCCTTGACATGTGGGGATTGTGGGGGTTACAATTGAAGATGAGATTTGGGTGGGGACATAAAACCTAACCAGATCAGTAGTGTTTTTTCCTTTCCTTTTCTCCCTTCTCCTCCTTTCCCCCTCCCCTCCCCTCCCTTCCCCTTTTCTTTTTTTTTTTTTTTGAGATGGAGTCTCGCTCTTTCACCCAGGCTGGAGTGCAGTGGTGTGATCTCGGCCCACTGCAAGCTCCACCTCCCGGGTTCACGCCATTCTCCTGCCTCAGCCTCTCCGAGTAGCTGGGACTACAGGCACCCGCCACCATGCCCAGCTAATTTTTTGTATTTTTAGTAGAGACAGGGTTTCACCGTGGTCTCGATCTCCTGACCTCGTGATCCGCCTGCCTCGGCCTCCCAAAGTGCTGGGATTACAAGCGTGAGCCACCGCACCCGGCCTCCCTTCCCCTTTTCTATGACAGAGTCTCACCGTGTCGCCCAGGCTAGAGTGCAGTGGCGCATTCTCAGCTGACTGCAACCTCTGCCTCCCAGGTTCCAGTGATTCTCCTGCCTCAGCCTCCCCTAGTAGCTGGGACTACAGGCATGCGCCACCATGCCCGGCTAATTTTTTGCATTTTTTAGTAGAGACGAGGTTTCACCATATTGGCCAGGCTGGTCTTGAACTCCTGACCTCATGATCCACCTGTCGCGGCCTCCCAAAGTGCTGGGATTACAGGCGTGAGCCACTGCACCCAGCCTCTTTTTCTTTTTTTTGAGACAGAGTCTTGCTCAGTTGCCCAGGTGGGAGTGAAGTGGTGTGATCATAGCTCACTGCAGCCTTAAACTCCTGGGCTCAAGGGATCCTTCCATCTCAGCTTCCCAAGTAGCTGGGAGCACAGGCAAACTGCATAGTGCCCGGACAGTCCTTTTATTTATTTATTTTTTGTAGAGACAGGGTCTTGTCGTGTTGATCGGGTTGTGTTTTTTCTGCTTTAAAACAAAAATTATGTTCGGTTAAACTTTCTTATAATTAAAAAAATATAGCGAAGCTTTCTTGAAATTAATCTTCTCAAAATTTTGCCAGATGCAGTAGCTCACACCTGTCATCCCAGCACTTGAGGCCAAGGCAGGCAGATTGCTTGAACCCAGAAGTTCGAGACCAACCTGGGCAATATGGCCAAACCCCATCTCTACAAAAAATACAGAAATTAGCTGGGCATGGTGGCACATGCTTGTAGTCCCAACTACTTGAGAGGTTGAGATGGGATGATCGCTTGATCACACCACTGCACTTCAGTGCTCCAGCCTGGGTGACAGAGGACAGAGTGCGACCCTGTCTTTAAAAAAAATAATAAATAAATAAATATGTATCTACCTATCTATACATACACACACACACACACACACACATGAATAGAGGGAAACAAATTTCTGTTAAATAACTGGCTTAAGACAGAATGGGTCTTAACTTATTAGGTTATATTCAGACTTGGTATATTTAAATATAGGTTGTAAATTGATTTTAATACATGTAAAAGTTTAAAAGTTGATTTTAATATAAAATGAAAATTTATTGACAATGTTGATTAGTAAAACAACTAAAAGCTACTAAATGATAAGCCAAAGCAATATGAATAAAAATGTGGCCTAAGACACAATTTTATGCAAAACTGAGAAACATGATTTAGCTAAATATAGGCCTTGCAGTTAGAAAAGGCCAGTATACATGCTTTTAAAAATCTTTTTATAGGCATATGTGTATATAAAAAAATGCTGCTTTCAAAACTAAAAATATGGAACGAAATTTACTTCTATATATATATATATATATATTTTGTATTTATTTACTTTTTTTTTTTGAGACGGAGTCTTGCTCTGTCCCAGACTGGAGTGCAGTGGCAGGGTCTCGGCTCACTACAAGCTCCGCCTTGTGGGTTCAAGCTATTCTCCTACCTCAGCCTCCCAAGTAGCTGGGATTATAGGCGTGCGCCACCACGCCTAGCTAATTTTTGTATTTTTAGTAGAGACGGGATTTCACCACGTTGGCCAGGCTGGTCTCGAATTCCTGACCCCATGATCTGCCCACCTTGGCCTCCCAAAGTGCTGGGATTGTAGGCGTGAGCCACTGCTCCCGGCTGAAATTTACTTCTTTAATGTTTAACTTGTCATTGTTTTTTGCTCTACAAATACTTAGTTCTGATACGAACTTGAGCTAAGCACACAGATTTCATTTTCAACTAAGATGAGACCATTTCTGTTTTTGCCTTTGATGTTTGTTAAGTAAGACAAAGCTAGAGCCAGGCGTGATTGTGTGCGCCTGTAGTCCCAGCTACAGTACGCTGAGGCAGGAGGATCCCTTGAGCCCAGAAGTTCAAGGCTACAGTGAGCTATGATCATATCACTGCACTTTAGTCTGGGTGGCAGAGTGAGACCCCATCTCTTTAAAAAAAAAAAGAAAAAAGTCAGCAGCATAATGTGCGTTATATTTCTACGAATGGCAGGATTTTCTTTATGCAAATCTAGAACTTACCTAGGAATAGAACAGTAAATTACAATCACTTATACCTTGAATCTGTGCTTAGATTGTGTAGCTCACAAAGTTTTATCTCTTGTCTTGACATCAAGTTCTTTGGTTGCACTGAAGATTTAGTTATAAATCTTAAGTATAAATACAAGTTTACGCCCGGCTTCGAACCGGGGACCTTTCGCGTGTTAGGCGGAAGTCAGTGTGGCGATTCCTCAGGGATCTCGAACTAGAAATACCATTTGACCCAGCCATCCCATTACTGGGTATATACCCAAAGGACTATAAATCATGCTATAAAGACACATGCACACGTATGTTTATTGCGGCACTATTCACAATAGCAAAGATTGGAACCAACCCAAATGTCCAACAACGATAGACTGGATTAAGAAAATGTGGCACATATACACATGGAATACTATGCAGCATAAAAAATGATGAGTTCGTGTCCTTTGTAGGGACATGGATGAAACTGGAAAACATCATTCTCAGTAAACTATCGCAAGGACAAAAACAAACACCGCATGTTCTCACTCATAGGTGGAATTGAACAATGAGAACTCATGGACACAGGAAGGGAACATCACACTCCGGGGACTGTTGTGGGTGGGGGAGGGGGAGGGACAGCATTAGGAGATACACCTAATGCTAAATGAGAGTTAATGGGTGCAGGAAATCAACACATGATACATATGTAACAAACTGCACATGTGCACATGTACCTAAAACCTAAAGTAAAAAAAAAAAAAAAAAAAAAAAAAAAAAAAAAAAAAAAAAAAAATACAAGTTTATAGCTGTATTACAGGTACACCATCACGCCCGGCTAATTTTTGTGTATTTCTTGTAGAGATGGGGTTTCACCATGTTTACCAGGCTGGTCTCCAACTCCTGACCTCAAGTGATCCGCTTGCCTTGGCTTCCCAAAGTGTTGGGATCACAGGCGTGAGCCACCCACGCCCAGCCTGTTTACTTTTGAGACAAGGTCTCATTCTGTCACGCAGGCTGGAGTGCAGTGGCACCATCTTGGCTTACTGCAGCCTCCGCCTCCCAGGCTAGTTTTCTGTAGTTTCAGTAAAGATGGGGTTTTGCCATGTTGCCCAGGCTGCCCTCAAACTCCTGAGCTCAAGCGATCCACCTGCCTCGCCCTCCCAAAGTGCTGGGATTACAGCCGTGGGCCACCATGTCTTGGGCCTCTTTTATAGGGGCACTAAACCCATTTATGAAGACAGAGCTCTCATGACCTAATCACTTCTCAAAGACGCCACCTCCTACTATTACTACATTGGGGATTCAGTTTCAACATATGAATTTTAGGGAACACAAACATTCAGACCATAGCAGATTGTTTACGTTTTTGGTTCTTATGAATAAATCTGCTGTGAACATTCATGGACAAAAGTTTGTGTGGACATGTTTTAATTTTTTTTTTTTTTTTTTTTTTTTTTTGAGACAGGGTCTCGCTCTGTATCCCAGGCTGGAGTGTAGTGGTGCCATCCTGGCTCACTGCAACCTCTGCCTTCCTGATTCAAGCAATTCTCCTGCCTCAGCCTCCCAAGTAGCTGGGATTGTAGGCGCCCGCCACCATGCCCAGCTAATTTTTTTATTTTTTGTAGAGACAGGGTTTTACCATGTTGGCCAGGCTGGTCTCGAACTCTTGACCTCAAGTGATATGCCTGCCTTGGCCTCCCAAAGTGCTGGGATTATGGACGTGAGCCACTGGGCCTGGCCTTCATTTCTTTTGAATGTGGGTATAAGTCTAGAGTTCTCTTCTTTATCTTACACCTCATCTTCAAAAACTGTCAGACATGTTTGTTAAGACTTAAACACTAATAAAATATAAAGCAGGAAGACGTAATTAATAACTAAGCAAGAATTGCAGGCTGGGTGCAGTGGCCCACACCTGTAATCCCAGCACTTTGGGAGGCCGAGGTGGGTGGATTATTTGAGGTCAGGGGTTTGAGACCAGCCTGGCCGACATGGCGAAACTCTGTCTCTACTAAAAACACAAAAGTTAGCTGGCCATGGTGGTGCACACCTGTAATCCCAGCTACTCAGGAGGCTGAGGCAGGAGAATCGCTTGAACCCGGGAGACAGAGGTTGCATGAGCCAAGATTGCGCCACTGTAGTCTGAGCACGACACAGTAAGACTCCATCTCAAAAAATAAAAAATTGGCCAGACACGGTGGTTCACACCTATAATTTCAGCACTTTGGGGGGCTGAGGTGGGGAGATCACTTGAGGTCAGGAGTTTGAGACCAGCCTGGTCAACGTGGTGAAACCCCATCTCTACTAAAAATACAAAAACTAGCTGGGTGTGGTGGCGCATGCCTGTAATCCCAGCTACTCGGGAGGCTGAGGCAGGAGAATCGCTTGAACCCGGGAGGCGGAGGTTGCAGTGAGCCGAGATCATGCCAGTGCACTCCAGTCTGGGCAACAGAGTGAGACTCTGTCTCAAAAAAAAAAAAAAAAAATTGCAAAAATAACAGTACAGTTCACTTTTAACCTACCCAATGTATATTTGTAAGTGTTAACAATAGCAGAGCCAGGGAGTCAGCTCATGAGGTATAAATATTCTCTCAGTAAAATGAAAAATGCCAAGATTCCCATTTCAGAGCTAGAGCTTGTTTGTTCATATAAATCAGTCATTAGCATATAAAGAGGTGTCGGGGAAGATGTTTCTGGAGGGAGAAGCTAATGCCATCAGCCCACCATCCTCTCCTCCCTGCAATACTCACCGTCTACCGACTCCTGATTGAGAATGAACTTTATCAAAGGAACATGGTCCTGCGCACAGCCATTCAGGGCTGAGAGACCACTGTTGACGTTGCTAACAGGGCTGCTTGGCCATTGTCTATCGCTGTAAATGCTAATATCATGTTCTGTATGAAGTTCAAAAATGCTAATTTTTTTCAGTTATAGTATCTCATGAAGCCCTTAGTGACATCTTATAGAATTCTAGGTTTCTGTAGACTCAGAGGAGAAACTTTTTTTTTTTTTTTTTTGCTTTGATTTTTTTGAGACAGGGTCTTGCTCTGTCATCCAGGCTTGAGTGCAATGGCAGTCATAGCTTAGTGTAGCCTCGAACTCCTGGGCTAAAGGGATCCTCCCATCTCAGCTTCCTGAGTAGCTGCAATTACAGATGTGCACTGCCATGCCTGGCTAATGAGAAATGCTATTTTATAGACTAAAAATATCATGGACTTCTGCTTAAGTAGTATGAATAAACCATACATGCATCCGTATCAATCTCTGTTCTTTCCTGAAATTACACTAAAATTACAATGAAAAGGGATAAAATAGCTTAAAGCTACAAGGTTGGAGAACAGGATGTGATAGCATTGTAATATTTTGGAATGTTCAACGCAGATGGACGGGTGGTTAATGACTTAGCAGACCCCAAAAAGCTAAAATCTAAGGTAACAGTAAGTCTGACTCATGCCAAAGAAGCTAGGGAAGTTTAAGAAATTGCAGGTGTTAATACTTCTGAAAATGGTGAGACTTAAAAACAGAACTGGCTGAAATCTGTTAACCAATCTATCCCCCAGATCATTCTAGCATTTTTAATCTTTTTTTTCATTTTTCTCTTTGAGACAGGGTCTTGCTCTGTCACCCAGGCTGGAGTGCATTGTGCAGTCATGGCTCACTGCAGCTTCAACCTCCTGAGCTCAAGCAATCCTCCTGCCTCAGCCTCTCTTTTAGCTGGGACTATGGATGTGTGCCACCACACCTGGCTAATTAAAAAAAAAAAGGAGGCCGGGTGCGGTGGCTCACGCCTGTAATCCCAGCACTTTGGGAGGCCAAGGTGGGTGGGTCACGAGGTCAGGAAATCGAGACCATCCTGGCTAACACAGTGAAACCCCGTCTCTACTAAAAATAAAATTAGCCAGGCATAGGTGGTGCATGCCTGTAGTCCCAGCTATTTGGGAGGCTGAGGCAGGAGAATGGCATAAAACCCGGGAGGTGGAGCTTGCAGTGAGCCGAGATCGCGCCACTGCACTCCAGCCTGGGCGACAGAGCAAGACTCTGTCTCAAAAAAAAAAAAAAAAAAGGCAATTAAGTCTCACTGTGTTTCCCAGACTGGTCTTGAACTCCTAGGCTCAAGTGATACTCTTGCCTCCCAAAGTGCTGGGATTCAGATGTAAGCCACCACGCCCAGTCCCTAGGTTTTTTTTTTTTTTTTTTTATGCCAGCTTTTTAGTGCTTCTTGATAGAGCATGTGAGCTGGTATGAACTTTTTTTTTTTGAGACAGAGTCTCACTCTGTCACCCAGGATGGAGTGCATGGAGTGAAGTAGCACGATCTCAGCTCTCCACAACCTCCACCTCCTGGGTTCAGGCAGTTCTCTGCCTCAGCCTCCTGAGTAGCTGGAACCACAGGCATGCGCCACCACGCCCGGCTAATTTTTGTATTTTTAGTAGAGATGGGGTTTCACCATGTTGTTCAGGCTGGTCTTGAACTCCTAACCTCAAGTGGTCCACCTGCCTTAGCCTCCCAAAGTGCTCGGATTACAGGCATGAACCACCACCACGCCCAGCCTGATACAAACATCTTGATTGTGTAAAAGATTAGTTTTGCAATCCCAGCACTTTGGGCAGCCGAGGTAGGTGGATCACTTGAGTTCAGGAATTCAAGACCAGCCTGGCCAACATGGTGAACCCTGTCTCTACAAAAAATTAGCTGGGTGTAGGCCAGGCGCGGTGGCTCACGCCTGTAATCCCAGCACTTTGGGAGGCCAAGGTGGGTGGATCACCTGAGGTCGGGAGTTCAAGACCAACCTGACCAACATGGTGAAACCCCGTCTTTACTAAAAATACAAAAAATTAGCCAGGTGTGTTGGCTCATGCCTGTAATTCCAGCTACTCGGGAGGCTGAGGCAGGAGAATCACTTGAACCCAGGAGGTGGAGTTTGCAGTGAGCCAAGATCACACCATTACACTCCAGCCTGGGCAACAAGAGCAAAAACTCTGTCTCAAAAAAAAATGCCGGGCGCAGTGGCTCACGCCTGTAATCCCAGCACTTTGGGAGGCCGAGGCAGGTGGATCACGAGGTCAGGAGAGCGAGACCACAGTGAAACCCCGTCTCTACTAAAAATACAAAAAATTAGCTGGGCGCGGTGGCGGGCGCCTGTAGTCCCAGCTACTCCGGAGGCTGAGGCAGGAGAATGGCGTGAACCCGGGAGGCGGAGCTTGCAGTGAGCCAAGATTGCGCCGCTGCACTCCAGCCTGGGCGACAGAGCGAGACTCCGTCTCAAAAAAAGAAAAAAACAAAAAAAAACAAAAGCCGGTCATGGTGGTACATGCCTGTGGTCCCAGCTACTCAGGAGGCTGAGGTGGGAGGATCGCTTGAGCCAGGAGGTGGAGGTTGCAGTGAGCTGAGATCGTGCCACTGCACTCCAGCCTGGGCGACAGAGCGAGACTCTGTCTCAAAAAAAAAAAAAAAAAAAAAAAATTAATGGAATAACGTAGCTTGATAACCATTTAAAGGTTCAAGTCTGTGTGAAATTGAGGGGAATCATGAGAATCTTTCTTGTTTAAATAACCAAAATAAACTAAAAAATTAAGGGCAATGAATGTACAAGATTCAAACCAACCTCAAGAATTAAGACTGACCGAATTGGTGCATAAGGTGTGTGCTTTGAAGCACTCCTTCCCCTCCAAATTCATAAAAAACTACAGAGAAAATATATAAAAACTAAAGACATTCTCACATTAAAAAAATAAATAGATGACATGAAGATTAGCCTCGCTGTGGAGCAAAAGTGCAAGCCAGTGAGCAGGACCAAAGCTGTGTTCCTGGGCCTCCACTGGACAGAGGCCACAGGGCCGGGAGCTGGGTTCCTGTGGAGCAGCAGGGCTAAAGGTGTGTTCCACCTGAGTTAAGCCAAGACCAGGCTTCACCACTTGATGCTGGAGTTGCTCCTGGTAAGAATGAATATTAAATGATACAGTGCCTGTAAAGTGCTTACAGCTGTGCCTCAAGTGGGCCGGAGTGGGAAAAGGGGAACACAGAGAACTCCATCAATCCAAGAGAAATCAGAAAAGGGGGAAGAAAAAGGACAAGAGACTAAAAACCTAAAATGAGGCAGGAGAACTAAATATAAAAATATCCATTACCATGTTAACTGCAACAGATTAAATTTACCTATTAAGACAGAGATACAGGCTGGGCGCGGTGGCTCACGCCTGTAATCCTAGCACTTTGGGAGGCCGAGGCGGGTGGATCACGAGGTCAGGAGATCGAGACCATCCCGGCTAACATGGTGAAACCCCGTCTCTACTAAAAATACAAAAAATTAAGGCCAGGTGCGGTGGCTCACGCTTGTAATCCCAGCACTTTGGGAGGCCGAGGCGGGTGGATCATGAGGTCAGGAGATCGAGACCATCCTGGCTAACATGGTGAAACCCCGTCTCTACTAAAAATACAAAAAAAAAATTAGCTGGCCGTGGTGGCGGACGCCTGTAGTCCCAGCTCCTCGGGAGGCTGAGGCAGGAGAATGGCATGAACCCGGGAGGTGGAGCTTGCAGTGAGCGAGATAGCGCCACTGCACTCCAGCCTGGGCGACAGAGCGAGACTCTGTCTCAAAAAAAAAAAAAACAAAAAAACAAAAACAGAGGTACAGATTGGGTAAAAAATAAAATCCAGCTCTATGCTGCTTGCAAGAGACAGACATACAAGCATAATACCTTCAGAAATGTTGAAGAGAAAGGTGAAAAGATAGCTTTTCTGGCAACATTAATATCAGGCAAAATAAAATTTAAAGTTAAACCGTTAGGATAAAGATAGACATAATAAAAGGAGTGATATATCAAGAAGCTTAAACAGTCATGAGTAGATGTACATTTAACAATGTAAACTGAAAAATATAAAGTCAAAATTTATAAAATTAGGAATTTAGTAAATCCACAATCAAAATGGGAGATTTGTAGGCATATATCTATTAGTCAAGATTAGGGAAGAATTGAGCAACACTATTAACAAGGTTTATTTATTAAGTACAGTTGAACCTTGAACAGCATGGAGACTGGGGGCACTGACCCCCTGCACAGTGGAAAAACAAGTATAACTTTTGATTCCTCCAAAACTTAACTACTAGTAGCCTTTTGTTGACCAGAAGCTTTACTTAGAACATAAGTCACCAATTAACACATTTTATATGTCATATGTATTATATGCTTTATTATTACAATAAAATAAACTAGAGAAAAGAACATGTTATTAAGAAAACCAAGGAAAAGAAAACATATTTATAATTCATTAAGTGGAAGTGGATCATCATAAAGATCTTCATCCTTCATGGTTTTTTGTTTTGTTTTGTTTTGAGACAGAGTGTGCTCTGTCGCCCAGGCTGGAGTGCAGTGGTGCAATCTCAGCTCACTGCAACGTCCACCTCCCGGGTTCAAGTGATTCTCCTGCCTCAGCCTCCCAAGTAGCTGGGATTACAGGTGTGCACCACCATGCCCAGCCAATTTTTTGTATTTTTAGTAGAGATGGGGTTTTGCCATGTTGGCCAGGCTGGTCTCGAATTCCTGGCCTCAAGTGATCCACCTACCTTGGCCTCCCAAAGTGCTGGATTACAGGTGTGAGCCACCACACCTGGCCCTTATCTTCATGTGAAGTAGGCTGAGGGAGGAGGAAGAGGAAAGGTCAGTCTTGCCATCTCAGGTGGCAGAGGTGGAAGAAAATTCACATGTGAATGGACCTCTGCAGTTCAGACCTGTGTTCAAGGATGAAGTGTATACAGTATGCCATAGCTGTGTAAGATGTTTGTATTAGGGGAAAGTGGATGAAGGATATACAGGAACTCTTTGTACTATCTTGGTAACTTTTCTATAAATCTCAAATTACTCCAAAATAAAACAATTATATTTAAATGATAATATGCACATGTAAAACAGAAAATCAAGTTCAGAGGATAAATTAAGATGAGCAAAACCTCCATGGTGAGACATTTTAAGACATCATTGAAGAACACAAGATGCATGAAAAAAATGGAGGCACACAATCATGTTCAAGGCCCAGAAAACTTGGTATTACAAAGATGTTAGGTCTCCTCATGTTTATTTATAAATCAATTAATATGGTTCCAGTCAAAATTCTACCTTTTTAAAAAAGATCTTGACAAGCTGCTCCTAAAACATATATGAATGCAAAGGGATGAGAAATACTAAGACAGTTTTGAAACTAAGCCATATGAGGGAAATTGACCTACCAGGTAGCAAGACTCACTACAAAATGATAGTAATTAAGGTTGTGGTATTGGCACAGTGATAGGTGGATAGCCAATAAAATAGAAGAGACAGCTCAGAAAGATCCCATGTACATATGACATCCTGCTACATATTAGAGGTGACAATTACTTGTCTAGGGGGAATGGATAGACTATTCAGTAAATGATGCTGGGACCACTGATTATTCAAGTAGGGAAAAAATAAAATCAGATCTTTATGCCAAATGCAGAAATAAGTTCCATAAAGTCAGTGAAAACCTGTACTTTAAAATTTGTAGAAAGAACATAAGAGAGTATCTTTTTTACCTTGGAGTAGAAGAGGACTTATTGTACCAAAAACTCAAACTGAAATTGGAAAAGACTGATAACTGCTTACATTTAAATTTTTTAAACTTCTATACAAAAAATGATACCAACAAAATTAATAGGCAAGTTTATTTTCAGTATATGTAAACAACCTAGGATTAGTATCCAGAGTATAAAGAACTCCTTTAGATCACTAAGAAAGAAGCAATCCAGATTCCCCCCACCCTCGAGACGGAGTCTTGCTCTGTCGCCCAGGCCGGAGTGCAGTGACTTGATCTCGGCTCACTGCAACCTCCACCCCTTGGGTTCAAGTGATTCTTCTGCCTCAGCCTCCTGAGTAGCTGGGACTACAGGTGCCTGCCACGACACCCGGCTAATTTTTGTATTTTTGGTAGAGACAGGGTTTCACCAAGTTGGCCAGGCTGGTGTCGAACTCCTGACCTTAGGCGATCTGCCCACCTTGGCCTCCCAAAGTGCTAGAATTACAGGCGTGAGTCACCCCACCCAGCCACAACCCAGATTTTTGAAAAATAGGCATAATACCTGAGACAGTTCACAGAGAAGGAAAACGGAATTCATTATACATATAAAAGTGGTTCTTTTAAATTCAACAACTGGGTTAGTGCTCTTCTCAAGTAATTGGTTAGATATTGGCCAGGCACAGTGGCTCACACCTGTAATCCCAGCACTTTGGGAGGCTGAGGCAGTCAGATCGCTTGAGCCCAGCAGTTCAAGACTAGCCCAGGCAACATGGCAAAAACCCCATCTCTACAAAAAATACAAAAATTGTCCAGGCATGGTGCCATGTGCCTATAGTTTCAGCTAACTTGGGAGGCTGAGGTGGGAGGATCACATGAGCCCAGGTGGTGGAGGTTGCAGTGAACTGAGATCATACCACTGCACTCCAGCCTGGGTGGCAGAACAAAGACTTTGTCTCAAAAAAAGTAAAGGAGTGAGAGATTGTGAGTAAGCTTTGATTTTTTAAAAAAATATTTGAAATACATTTAGTTCTATAGGATTTAATTTTTATTAACTTGGTACTGACAAATATTCACAATAATGTTGCCTGAGTTGCCAGGAAGTGCCCTGTGCAGCCTTCGTACCTCTGATTGCCACTCCTGACATTTTAAGAAATAACATGGCCAGGTCAGTTTATGTTTCTTTCAAGAGTGGGAGGCCGAGCATAGTGGCTCACACCTGTAATCCCAGCACTTTTGGAGGCCAAAGCGGGTGGATCACCTGAGGCCAGGAGGCCAAGAGGCCGAGACCAGCCTGGCCAACATGGTAAAACCCCGTCTCTCCTAAAAACACAAAAATTAGCTGGGCGTGGTAGTGGGCACCTGCAATCCCAGCTACTCAGGAGGCTGAGGCAGGACAATCTCTCGAACCCTGGAGGCAGAGGTTGTAGTGAGCCGAGATTGCACTCCAGCCTAAGTGATAAGAGCAAAACTCTGTCTCAAAAAAAAAAAAAAAAAAAAGGCTGGGTGCAATGGCTCCCGCCTATAATCCCAGCGTTTTAGGAGGCCAAGGCGGGTGGATCACCTGGGGTCAGGAGTTTGAGACCAGCCTGACTAACATGGTGAAACCCTCTCTCTACTAAACACAAAAAATTAGCTGGGCGTGGTGGTGGATGCCTGTGATTTCAGCTACTTGGGAGGCTGAGGCAGGAGCATCTCTTGAACCCAGAGGTGGAGGTTGCAGTGAGCCAAGATGGTGCCACTGCACTCCAGCCTTGGCAACAAGAGCAAAACCCCATTTCAAAACAAACAAACAAACGAATGGGAGACACAATGCTTTGTGATAAATAAGTTTTGTAAAGGGCATGTTTCAGTGTTCCCTATTTAATATTGCAAAATTGCTGTCATGGATACTTTTTGTGTTTATCTGTTGCCTAAATTATTTCTCATTCATATTCTTGCTTTTACTCATTAATGTTGAAATTCAGTGCTTGTAATATCTTTGAATTGTAACATGTAGACATATATGTGTGCATATATACATTCATTTAAGTTTTTTTAAAAATTTACTTTTGGTTGGAGTCATTTTAATTCTGGAGTAAAAAAGATGTGGTCTTTTTCCTAGAACGTCCCATACCCTTTGATCATATGATGTATGAACATCTTCAGAAATGGGGTCCACGGAAGGAAGAAGTGAAATTTTTCCTTCGACACGAGGACTCCCCAGCTGAGAACAGTGAACAAGGTAGATAAATGCTTTCTTCCTCATTTGTTAATTTTTGCTAGAAAAGTTAATTTAAGAAAAATAGGAATAAATATTAAATTATTCACACACACCCGGCCCTGCACTTACAAGTGGCTAGAGAGAAAGTTGGTATCTCATGTTTCTTTGGCTTCTGTTAGTGTTGTTTACCATTACGGCACTTTTTTTTTTTTTTTTTTTGAGACAGAGTCTCACTCTGTTGCCCAGATTGAAGTGCAGTGGCGCAATCTTGGCTCACTGCAACCTCCACCTCCAGGGTTCAAGGGATTCTCCTGCCTTAGCCTCCCAAGTAGCTGGGACTACGGGTGCGCACCACCACACCCGGCTAATTTTTGTATTTTTAATAGAGATGGGGTTTCACCATGTTGGCCAGGCTGGTCTTGAACTCTTGACCTCAAGTGATTTGCCCACCTCAGCCTCCCAGAGTGCTGGGATTATAGGTGTCAGCCACTGTGCCCAGCCAATTACATCACACTTTTTAGGCACCAACCCTTCTTTCCTTCTCAGGACTCTAAGTTAATTAATCAGCGTACTCAGTCATGTAAAGGGACTTGGTGTTTAAAGGGATTTTTGTTTTGTTTTGTTTTGAGATGGAGTCTCACTCTGCCACCCAGGCTGGAGTGCAGTGGCACAATCTCGGCTCACTGCAACCTCCGCCTCCTGGGTGCAAGCAATTCTCCTGCTTCAGCCTCCCGAGTAGTTGGGATTACAGGCACCCACCGCCACGCTAAAGGGATTGTTTTTGGTAAATTTCAGATTGGTCAAACATCTAGATTTTAAAAATATATAAAACCATGAAAAGACTAGAAGAAAGTTCTGGGAGATCTTTTTATTTTTGAAGTGAACAAGGCCTTTGTAAGTGTAACACTAAAACATAAAAGACAAGACTGATAAATGAATTATTTAAAACAAAGCCTGGGTGCAGTGGCTCAGGCTTGTAATTTCAGCACTTTGAAAGGCTGAGGCAGGCAGATCACTTGAGCCAAGTAGTTCCAGACCATCCTGGGAAGCATGCCAAAACCCCATCTCTACAGAAAATACAAAATAGCTGGTTGTGGTGGTGGATGCCTGTAGTCTTAGCTACTTGGGAGGCTGAGGTGGGAGGATCGATTGAGCCCAGGAGGTGAAGGCTGCAGTGAGCCATGATTGTGCCACTGCACTCCAGCCAGCGAGAGCAACAGAGAGAGACCTTGTCTCAAAAAATAAAAATAGGCTGGGTGTGGTGGCTCACGCCTATAATCCCAGCACTTTGGGAGGCTGAGGCGGGTGGATCACTTGAGGTCAAGAGTTTGTGACCAGCCTGGCCAACATGGGTAAAACCCCATCTCTGCTAAAAATTAGCCCGATGTGGTGGTGTGTGCCTATAATCCCAGCTACTCAGGAGGCTGAGGCAGAAGAATCGCTTGAACCTGGGAGGCAGAGGTTGTAGTGAGCCAAGATGACGCCACTGCACTCCAGCCTGGGCAACAGAGCAAGACTCCATCTCAGAAAATACATATAAATAAAACAAAACTAAAAATAACTGCATGGCAATAACATCTAAAAAAAGTCAAAAGATAAATTATAAACTGGGAAGTAGCATTTATAGCTCATATTGCAAAGGGCTAATTCTCTTTACATGTAAAGAGTTCCTAAAATTTGATAAGAAAAAAACTTGGCTAGGTGTGGTGGTTCACACCTATAATCCCAGCACTTTGGGAGGCCAAGTGGGGTGGATTACCTGATGTCAAGAGTTTGAGACCAGCCTGGCCAACATGGTGAAACCCTGTCTCTACTAAAAATACAAAAATTAGCCAGGCTTGGTGGCATGTACCTGTTATCCCAGCTACTCGGGGGGCCAAGACAGGAGAATCGCTTGAACCTGGGAGGCAGAGGTTGCAGTGAGCCTGAGATCGTGCCATTGCACTCCAGCCTGGGCAACAAGAGCGAAACTCCATCTCAAAAAAAAAAAAAAAAAAAAAAAAATCTTAGTAGAATAATAGAAAAAATATATACACACACAGTTCACAGAAAAGGAATATACATGGCCCTAGGATATATGAAGATACTCACCTTATTCCTAATAAAAGACATGCAGAGAAAACTATCTTGAAATACTATATTTTACCTGTCACATTGGCAAAGATTAAAACAGTTAATAGCACAATGTTGACAAGGATTCTGAGAAACAGGCAGTCTTCTGCATTGCTGTGGGAGGCAGTTGGCACCTTCTATAGAAGGAAATTTGGCAATAGCTGTTAAACTTACAAAACATAAAACCTTTTACCCAGCAGTTTCATTTCTGAGAATTTATCCTAAAGCTGTGCCCTGGCACCTACAAAATGATATATAAACAGTGTTATTCACTGAGCATTGCTGGTAGGAACAACCTAAATGCCCACCAGGAGAGTTGAGCTAAATAAATTAGGGTCCATCTACACAGCAGAATGCTCTGCAGCCGTAAATAATGAAGAACCTCTGTGCCCTGACCCAGACAGACCATCTCCTAAACATGTTACATGAATTAAGCATGGTGCAAAAGAATGTGCACACTTAGCTGCCTTTTGTGGAAAGATGAGCAAAGAGTAATGTGCATATCTATCTTTTTGTATGTGTATATGTATAAAGCAGTTTTGGAAAGATATCTACGCAACTGGGGATATTGTTGCCCTGGGGGGAAGGGAAAAGTGGCTGTAGAACAGAGGAGGGAGGGTTGTTGATTGTATACCTTTTTGTTCTTTTTGATTTTTGAACCATGGGAATATACTATATATTTTTGAATTAAAATTTAAAGAAAATAAGGAAATTTTTTTTGAACACATATACACTGTACAGTTAAAAGACCTTTGGCCGGGCGCGGTGGCTCATGCCTGTAATCCCAGCACTTTGGGAGGCCAAGGCGGTTGGATCACGAGGTCAGGAGATCGAGACCATCCTGGCTAACATGGTGAAATCCCATCTCTACTAAAAATACCAAAAAATTAGCCGGACGTGGTGGTGGGCGCCTGTAGTCCCAGCTACTTGGGAGGCTGAGGCAGGAGGATGGTGTGAGCCCGGGAGGCGGAGCTTGCAGTGAGCTGAGATCGCGCCACTGCACTTCAGCCTGGGTGACAGAGTGAGACTCTGTTTCAAAAACAAAAACAACAAAAACAAAACAAACAAACCTTTAACTTATTAATTAGCAGTGATTATGGATTACTTCTGATATTTAAAAAAATGAACTCAAGCAAATAAAAGGACCATCCTTTGTAAAAATAATATTTCTTTATTGCAAGTTATCCGCTTTATTTGTATTTATAGTAAAGGAAAATTTGCCCTTGGATGAGCTACTATCTACTTTAAAATCATCTTTCTGTAGCATAAGGCTGTCTTTTAGAATACACCATTACATCTGGAGCCAGGACACCAAGGCTCTGGGCTCAACTCTTCATCTGCTTTTACCTTAGACCAGGGTCCGTCCTCTCTGGGAACATCCACCTGAAGAGGAGGATTAGACTGGCTGACAGTTGAAGTGCTGCTTTAGTGCTAAGGATTTATTTTAACTCTCTACCTGAGTTCTTCAGATACCTATACCCTCCCTCACTTAGCTATACTTAAGTAAAAAGTCTTGCCTTTTACTTATTAATATGTACATAATCCTTAATGTCCTGAGGAGAGTGGTTATTTTTTTCTCACTTTATAAAGTTTGGAAACGGGCTGAGTATGGTGGCTCATGCCTGTAATCCCAGCACTTTGGGAGGCTCAGGTGAGAGGATTGCACGAGCCCAGGAGCTGTACATTCACTCTCTCTTTCATGCCCCGACTCAGAATTCCATCTTCCCCACCTGTAACACTACCCTCTGCCCCTTTACCTCTGCCTAAAAGGGTGGCATAAAGAGTAGCTTATTGGGTGCTGTCTCATGTTTTGTTTTGCTTTTGCTCACTAAACTTCTCCCTTCAACTTACTAATACTCTTTTTTTGTTTTCCTTTCTTTTTTTTTGGAGACAGAGTCTCACTCTGTCGCCAGGCTGGAGTGCAGTGGCGCAGTCTTGGCTGCAACCTCCGCCTCCCGGGTTCAAGCAATTCCCCTGTCTCAGCCTCCCAAGTAGCTGGGACTACAGGTGTGCACCACCATGCTGGGCTAATTTTTTGTATTTTTAGTAGAGATGGGGTTTCACCATGTTGGCCAGGATGGTCTCAATCTCCTGACCTCATGATCTGCCCGCCTTGGCCTCCCAAAGTGCTGGGATTACAGGCGTGAGCCATGACGTCCAGCCCCCATCTCAGTGAATGTCTTTTTTTTTTTTTTTTTTTTTTTTTTTTTGAGACAGGGTTTCACTTGTTACCCAGGCTGGAGTGCAGTGGCATGATCTTGGCTCACTGCAACCTCTGCCTCCTGGGCTCAAGTGATCCTCCCACTTCAGCCTTCCAAGTAGCTGGGACCACAGATGTGTGCCACCATGCCCGGCTAATTTTTTGTATTTTTGGTAAAGATAGGGTTTCACGCTGTTGCCCAGGCTGGTCTTGAACTCCTGGTCTCAAGTGATCCTCCTGCCTTGGCCTCTGAAAGTGCAGGGATTGCAGGCATGAGCCACCATGCCTGGCCCTAAAATGCAAATGCCTTTTGGATTTTTTTTTTGCTTTTAGTTTTGTTTTTTTTTTTTTGAGACAGAGTCTCACTCTGTCACCCAGGCTGGTGTGCAGTGGTGCTATCTCAGCTCACTGCAACCCCCACCTCCCGGGTTCAAGTGATTCTCCTGCCTCAGCCTCCTAGTTAGCTGGGATTACAGGTGTGCGCCACCACGCCTGGGTAATTTTTGTAATTTTACTAGAGACAGGGTTTTGCCATTTGGGCAGGCTGGTCTCAAACTCCTGGCTTCAAGCAGCCTGTCCACCTCAGCCTTCCAAAGTGCTGGGATTACAGGCATGAGCCACCACGCCTGGCTGCAAATGCCTTTTTGAAAAAATTTTTCTTTTTTTTCCCCTCTTGGTAATATGAATGCCAAATTTTTATCTTTATTTTATTTTTGAGACAGAGTCTCACTGTCACCTGGGCTGGAGTGCAATGGCGCAATCATGGTTCACTGCAGTCTCTACCTCCTAGGCTCAAGCTATTCTCCTCAGCCTCGTGAGTGGCTGGGACTACAGGCACATGAGGCATATGTCACCATGCCTTGCTACTTTCTGTATTTTTTTTTTTTTTTCGTAGAGACACATTTTCGCCACATTGCCCAGGCTGGTCTTGAATTCCTGAGCTCAAGTGATCCTCCCACCTTGGGAGAATCCCAGCACCTCCCAAAGTGCTGGGAATACAGATGTGAGCCACCTCGCCCAGCCCCAAATTTTTATTTTAAATTGAGATAAAATACACATAAAATTTACCATCTTCTCCATTTTTAAGTGTTAAAAGCCTTTTGATAACAAGTCAATTTCAAGATTCTGAGATAGAATGTAAAAAGAAAAGATTTCATTTAAACACTTTATTTCATTTATTTTTAATTTATTTTTTTTAAACAGGGTCTTGCTCTGTTGCCCAGGCTGGAGTGCAGCAGAGCAAGATTGTGCAGTAGCCCAATCCTGGCTTACTGCAGCCTCGACCCCTCTCGCTCAAGTCATTCTCCCACCTCAGCCCCTCAAGTAGCTGAGACTACAGGGTGCACCACCATACCTGGCTAATTTTAAAAAATTTGTTGTGGAGACAAATTCTCCCCATGTTGCTGAGGCTGGTCTAGAACTCATGGGCTCAAGCTATCTTCCTGCTTTGGCCTCCCAAAGTGCTGGGATTATAGGTGTGAGCCACTGAGCGCAGCCTAAACAACTTTATATATTAAAGATTAATGGTAAGACCATTTTTTCAACTGTACTAAAGTCTTGAATTTCTCAGCCTGGTATTTTACACTTTTGTTCAATAAATATTTGAATACATGAAGAAATGGGAGAATATTGTTTTTTCTAATATGCCTTTTGGTGAGTTTGGTTCTTTTATTTCTTTAGGTGTCCGTCAGACCCAAGAGCAACGAACTCAGAGAAATGTAATAAATGTACCTGGAGAAAAACGTACTGAAAATGGGGTAAGTGATAGTGAATTAAATTGAATTTTAAAAACTGATGGCTAGGTGCAGTGGGTTACGCCTGTAATCTCAGCACTTTGGGAGGCCAAGGTGGGAGGATCACATGAGGCCAGGAGTTTGAGATCAGCCAGAGCAAGATGGTGAGACCCTCTGTCTATAAAAGGTTTTAAAAAATTAATCAGCAGATGAGACCAGGTGTGGTGGCTCACACCTGTAATCCCAGCACTTTGGGAGGCCGAGGCGCACAAATCACGAGGTCAGGAGTTCAAGACCAGCTTGGCCAATCTGGTGAAACCCCGTCTTTACAAAAAAATACAAAAATTAGCCAGGCATGGTGGCATGCGCCTGTAGTCCCAGCTGCTCGGGAGGCTGAGGCAGGAGAATTGCTGGAACCCGGGAGGCAGAGGTTGCAGTGAGCCAAGATCGCGCCACTGTACTCCAGCTTGGGCAATAGACGGAGACTCCGTGTCAAAAAAAAAAAAAAGAAAAAGTCAGATATGGCCAGGTGTGGTGGCTTATGCCTGTAATCCCAGCACCTTGGGAAGCCGAGGCGGGCAGGTCCCCTGAGGTCAGGAGTTCAAGACCAGGCTGGCCAACATGGTGAAACCCTGTTTCTACTAAAAATACAAAAAAAATTAGCTGGGTATGGTGGCGGGCACCTGTAATCCCAGCTACTCGGGAGGCTGAGGCAGGAGAATCGCTTGAACCCAGGAGGCGGAGGTTGGAGTGAGCCAAGATCGCAGCATTGCACTCCAGCCTGGGCAACGAGCAAAATTCCATCTCAAAAAAAAAAAAGTCAGATGTGGTGGCATCCACCTGTAGTCCCAGCTACTCAGGAGGCTGAGGTGGGATGATGACTTGAGCCCGGGAGTTTGAGGCTGCCGTGAGTCATGATGGTACCACTGCACTTCAGCCTTGTCAACAGAGTAAGACCCGTTTTTTGTTTTTTTTTAATTGCTTTTTACCAGTACTAATGAGTTTGGGTTATAACTTATTTTTAAATAATTATTTTGGGGGTAGATATTGTCATTTCTATTGAATATTTCAAAATATTATATGAAGTTATAAAGCAGCGGTCACTGAGTGGTGTTACCTAGTCACATGATGGTCCATGAATCAGATCACGTCTCCTTTGGAGCAGCCCTCCACCTGCCCTTCACATGCTGCTGCCATGTCCTCTCCTGGAGCAGGCAGTGGGTGCCTCTGTGCACGTAAACACAGCATCTCTGTGGCGGCAGATGGGCTATGGGCTTAGCTTGTAGACTAAGAGTTGAGTAGGCTGACTTGCTTTGCATCTTCAATGTTGGTTCTGGATCCTCTGTCAGGTTTTGACAGACAAAGTGGATGGTGGGCTGCAGTGTCTTCCTCCATCATTGTGGTATAGACTTGGAGAATAGATGGAATGCTGATCATAGGTGAGGGGAGCTGTGGAGGAGCTCTTTGTAAGAAATGCTGGTGTTGGCTGGGCGTGGTGGCTCACACCTGTAATCCCAGCACTTTGGGAGGCCGAGGTCGGTCGATCACCTGAGGTCAGGAGTTCGAGACCAGTCTGACCAATATGGTGAAACCCTATCTCTACTAAAAATACAAAAATTAGCTGGGTGTGTTGGCATGCGCCTGTAGTCCCAGCTACTCAGGAGGCTGAGACAGGAGAATCACATGAACCCAGGAGGCAGAGGTTGCAGTGAGCCGAGATCGTGCCGCTGCACTCAAGTCTGGGCAAGAGAGTGAGACTCCATCTCAAAAAAAAAAAAAGAAATGTTGGTGTGTTTTGAAAGAATGAACCAATAGGGACATTTTTAATGTGGTCTTTTCTGAGAATTTTAAAGATAACTTTAACAAGTAATTTTAAGACTAGAGATTGAGTTTCTTTTCTTTTTTTTTTTTTTTTTTTGAGACAGAGTCTCACTCTGTCGCCCAGGCTGGAGTGCAGTGGCCTGATCTGGGCTCGCTGCAAGCTCCGCCTCCCGGATTCAAGCCATTCTCCTGCCTCAGCCGCCCCAGCAGCTGGGACTACAGGCGCACACTGCCACGCCTGGCTAATTTTTTGTATTTTAAGTAGAGATGGGGTTTCACCGTGTTAGCCAGAATGGTCTCAATCTCCTGACCTTGTGATCCACTCGCCTCAGCCTCCCAAAGTGCTGGGATTACAGGCATGAGCCATCGCGCCCAGCCTGATTGAGTTTCTTTTTCTGGCTGTGACACTAACTAGGCATCTAAGCTTAGGCAAGTTCCTTCCTCACACAGGGCTGGGCATGGTGAGACACTGGTAAAGTGCATGGAGTCTAGAGTGTGACTGGCCCATGTTCAGCCCACTGGCCTCGGAGCTTTCTAATGAGTTGAATTTGAGCAAGTTATTTCACCTCTCTACTTCCCAACTTATTATTGAATTGCCAGTTCTTTTATTGGCTATATTTGTGACCCTACCTCATATACTTAAATCTCTGTTTATTTGTACTATCAACTTTAAACAGTATCTCTGGACCTTGCTCTTTGTAAAATGATAATGATAATATTAGGCCCCTGCCATCTCCCTCCCTCCCTCCCTCCCTCCCTTCCTCCCTCCCTCCCTCCCTCCCTTCCTTCCAGCTCTTGCAGCTGTACCAGACTTTTATGTTGTAAAGGTTGACAATATTTGCATATTGTTATCTAACTATAAACTTTTGTGCTTTGTAGATTGGTTATAAAGTTGAAAACCATTTAGTAGTTTTATTATTTTAGATTTTGCAGGTATAATCCACTGCAGAGCCATGTGGTGTACTAGATTATATTTTCTTCTCTTTGGTTTCAATATCATAATCCTTCTGCCACTCAGGGAGAAATATTCCTGTTGTTAAGATTATAGATTCTCCCTCTTCACATTCCTGCCTTCTGTCATTGGAGTAGAGATTTGTCCACTGCAAATCAAGAGCCTCTACAGAGTTCTTCCAGGCAGATCTGCTTCAGGACGTCTTAAGAAATAAAGGCACACACGCCACTGGTAGAAATTTTCATTCAGTAAATCTGGAGTGGGGCCTAGAAAACTCCCCACGTGACTATGTTGCCATGCCAAGCTTGGGAACATCCAGGTTACACTTTAGCAAGCATTTATAGTTTGTTTGTCCAACAGAATGTTGAAGATCTTTTTGAGTTCTAAGATTTACCATGGGACGGGCATGGTGGCTCGCTCCTGTAATCCCAGCACTTTGGGATGCCAAGGTAGGTGGATCACCTGAGTCAGGAGTTCTAGACCAATCTAGCCAACATGGTGAAACCCTCTCTCTACTAAAGATACAAAAATTAGCTGAGCATGATGGCAGGTGCCTGTAATCCCAGCTGTTCGGGAGGCTGAGGCAGGAGAATCGCTTGAACCCAGGAGACAGAGGTTGCAGTGAGCTGAGATTGCACCACTGCATTCCAGCCTGGGTGACAGAGCGAGACTCTGTCTCCAAAAATAATAATAATAATGAAGAAAGAAAGGAAGAAAGAATTACCATGACCTGAACTTCAGGGAAGATTAAATAGATATATTGAGTAGGCCATGTGTTGAAGAAGTGAGATGTGTTATATATGATACAGTATATGGAAGAGACTCAAAAGGAAAGCATTCCAAAGGTATGATAAATTGGGTAGACCAGTTTTGATGTGATGAGACCTTTTCCTTGATGAAGTTGTTTCTTGTTAATAAGGAGAAAATGTGTATATTTCAAAATCAACAAAATTGAAACCTGAAACCAAAGTTAAAAATGTGTTTTTATCCTTTGTGTGGCTTGTAATTAGAGGAAGGTATGAGATCTCCTCTAGAGGAATAACTTAGGATTGGAAGCATCACATCAAAGATGTTACTGTATTTTATGGCTTACACATCTACCTTTTAAGCTTAATAATATGTTACCTTGTAAAACACTTTATTGTCTACACAGCAGTTTTACGTGCATTTCAAGATATGAAAAACATCTTCCCCCAAAATGTTTCTGTGTATACCTTGGTTATAGAATAATGACATGCTAAGCCTTCTAACTTCTGGACTGAGACATCTAAGGACAGATTAAGGAGAGCTGTGAGGAAAGGAGGGAGTATGGGTTGGAAGAGAAGGGCAGGATGCTGAGTTGGTGTGATTGATGTCCATCAGCAGCTGCTGAACTAAGAAGCCGGGGAAGTTCTGCTCTCTGAAAATTGTAGGCCAGCAAGTCAGGTTAATACTACTGTGCTGGTTTGTCATTATGCTATAAAGGCAAATTGATTTGGTCTCATTATATATGCCTGTGTTGAAGCTTCCAAGACGTCCCCAGGTTCCGTGATTTGCTAAGACCACTCAGGACTAAGCATAGAGTTCTCTTGAGTTGCTACAATGAAAGGATTCAGAGCCAGATCAGCAAAGAGGAAAGACACATTCGACTTAGGTATCCTGGAAGAACTTTTTCCTGTCTTCTCAGCCAAGCAGGTTTAAAATCTGAGTCAGTTTTTACTTTATTCTAGGATATCCAGTAAGTTGCCAAGACCAACTGATCCTACCCTCCTGTGTTTTCTTCTAAGAGCTTTATAGTTTTAACTCTTACATTTAGTTTTATGATCAATTTTGAGTTAATTTTTGTGTATAGTGTGAGTTAAAGGATTCAAGTTAATTCTTTTCCATGTAAATATCCAGTTATCCCAGCACCATTTGTTGAAAAGACTATTGTGTCTCCCACTGAATTGCCTGACACCTTTGTCAGATCAACTGACCATAAATGTGATGTTTATTTCCAGAAGCATTCATTGCTAATATAGTCACCCAGGCACCGTTTTCCATATGGTGCCCAAGACTCAACTGTGCCTATCATCTCCTAGGCTAGATAAAATTTCAGCTGTCTAGAGAAAAACTTTTAGACTTATGCCAGGAGAGGATAGAAGCAGTCACCTAGGAGCATGGAGTTGGGGAGGAGATAGGGAGTTAACTGCCTCTTAAATATCGTTCGCTCAGTCTGCCTTATCTTCAGTCCCTACATTTTATTCGCCTTTCCGGAGGTACATGGTGTTGTCAGTTCCTGAAACTTTGAAGATTCTGTGCTGTAACTGGAGTGTTTATCCAGTTTTACTCCTCCTGGCTTGAGGTTTGTCTCAGATGTACTAGGTCAGTTATTTCTCATCTGTTCTTTTGCCAAATTCCAAACATCTGTGTTGTGTGCACTCCTGTTAGTCCCTCTTTTGTGGTTTTATATTATTTGATGTCAAAAATCCCTTTACTGTCAATTAGTGGAGTTTTGGGATTTAATGAAATTAGGATTAATCCTCCCTTGTGAGCAGAGCCAGGTGTGAATTTCTTTTAATTTCCCTATTGGGCTTTCTTGAATTTACTGATTCTGAGGATTGGCATCTGTCAACAGTTCCGGAATATTCTCTGTTATCTTGACAAGTATTTTATCTTCTGCATTCTTTCTGTTTTCTTTTGGAACTCTTATTAGACCTTCATCTTTCATTTTATTCTCCTTGTCTCTTAATTTCTTTTTTTTTTTTGAGATGGAGTTTCACTCTTGTTGCCCAGGCTGGAGTGCAATGTCATGATCTCGGCTCACCGCAACCTCCGCCTCCCAGGTTCAAGCGATTCTCCTACCTCAGCCTCCCTAGTAGCTGGGATTATAGGCATGTGCCACCACGCCCGGCTAACTTTTTGTATTTTTCGGTGTTTCTCCATGTTGGTCAGGCTGGTCTCGAACTCCCTACCTCAGGTGATCCACCCGCCTCGGCCTCCCAAAGTACTAGGATTACAGGCGTGAGCCACCGCGCCCAGCTTAATTTCTTTTTTATATATTCTCTTTTTTGGTCTCTTTGTACTATATTCTGGATACTGTCCTAAGATTCATCTTTCAGTTAGTGAATTCTGTCTTCAGCTGTGTCTGTCTATTTAATACATAAAAGGTGCTTTTATTATTATTATTTTGAAAGGTATGACATAGTCTAGGAAAAATACTAGCAAATTATGTACCTGACAAAGGATTCAGATGCAGAATATATAAAGAACTCCCAAAGCTTAATAATAAGAAAACAAACAACCCAATTCAAAAAAGAAATAGGCCGAGCTCGATGGCTCATGCCTGTAATCCCAGCACTTTGGGAGGCTGAGGCGGATGGATCACTTGAGGTCAGGAGTTTGAGACCAGCCTGGCCAACATGGCGAAACCCTGTCTCTACTAAAAATACAAAAATTAGCCCAGCATGGTTGTGCATGCCTGTAATCCCAACTACTTGGGAGGCAGGAGAATCACTTGAACTCGGGAGGCAGAGGTTGCAGTGAGCTGAGATCACGCCACTGCACTCTAGCCTGGGCAACAGAGTGAGACTCTGTCTCAAAAAAAAAAAAAAGAAAAAGAAAGAAACAGGTGAAAGATTGAACAGGTGCTTCCCCAAATAAAATATATGAATGTCAAGTAAGCACATGGAAAAGTGTTCACCATCATTAGTCTTTAGGAAAATACAAATTAAAACCACCATGAAGTGGCATTACACACCTATTAGAATGTCTGATGTTAAAAAGACTGATCATAACAAGTGTTGGTGAGGAAAGGGAGAAATTGGAACTCTTACGTACTGCTCGTGGGAATGTAAAATGGTATAATCTGGAAAATAATTTGGTAGTTTGAAACTTAAACATAAATCTACTGTATGACCCGAGAACTCTACTCTTAAATATTTACCTTAGAGAAATGGAAGCAAATGTCTGTGCAGACTTGTACATGGATGTCCATAGCAGTTTGATTTGGCTTGAAGCCAAAATCTGGAAACAACCCAAATGTTCGTTAACAGGTAAATGCACAAATAGACTATGGTATATCCTCACAGTGGAATATTCCTGAACAATCAAAGGAAATGAACTACTAATACATGCTACAACATGGATGAATCTCAAAATCATTGTGCTGAAAGAAGCCAGCCAAAGGATTACATACTGAATACTGTTACGGGTTCATTCATATACAATTCTAGAAAACATAAACTAATCTCTAGTAACAGGGAAGGTCAATGTTTGCCTGTGGACATGAGAACCAGGAGATGGGGGGCAAAGAGATATGAGGAAGGGATTACAAAAGGGCACAAGGAAATTTGGGGAGAGGATGGATTTATTTTCTTGCTTGTGATGATTTCATAGTTATACATTTGTCAAAACATCAAATTATATACTTTAGGTATGTGCAGTTTATTATATGTGAATTATACCTCAGTAAAGCTGTTGTAAAATTCATTAAAATTTTCAGTTCTAGAAGTTTTAGGCCGGGCGCAGTGGCTCACGCCTGTAATCCCAGTACTTTGGGAGGCCAAGGCAGGTGGGTCACCTGAGGTCAGGAGTTCTGGACTAGCCTGGTCAACATGGTGAAACCCATCTCTACTAAAAATTCAAAAATTAGCCTGGCATCGTGGCAGGCGCCTGTAATCCCAACTACTCAGGGGGATGAGGCAGGAGAATCGCTTGAACCCAGGGGGCGGAGGTTGCAGTGAGCTGAGATCACGCCATCGCACTCCAGCCTGGGGGACAAGAAGAGGGAGACTTTGTCTCAAAAAAAAAAAAAAAAAGAAGTGTTCTTAAATCTTCTTAGTTGCTTTTTGCTTATATTTTAAACACTAAACATTTTATATTCAGCAGCGAATAATTTCTCTATCTGAATGTTACTTCTGCTGACTGTTGAGTCATGGCTCCTTGATTGCTCTGTTTTGGTTTTTGACAATGAGCTGCTCGTTTTCCTTGGAACTTTACCTCTGGGCATTTTTTGAGACCTGGATAAAGTCATGATTTTCCTGAAAGGCTTCCATTTGCTTTGTCAGTAACTAGGCACAAGCTAGGCTCAATTTCTACTGTCCTTTGTGGATCATGAAGCTTTCATGAGAGCTGTCTAGTGCTTACAGATAGTTAGGGGGCTGTCTCTCCTTCCACTCAGTGATGGGGAAAGGTGTAGGTTCCCTACTGCCCCCTTCTGTGTGGGGGGTTCATTTCATAGTTAGCTTTACATTGAGGTTGTAGGTCTTTGCATCCTGGACGTTTGTGGGCATCTCCTCTTGGACTCTCCACACTGGAACGAGCCTAAGTCTTTACCTCCTAATGCCAGACTTCACCAGCTGCCAGGGAGCAAGTATGCAGGTGGGCAAAAACCTTCAGGACAAAAGCTAGCTGTGGTGTTCTTTTATTATTGCCCAAGGTTTCTGGTTTCTCTTTATTTTTGGTCCCTGTAGTTTCCTTACTGTTGTGCCAACTCAGTGATGCTTTTAAAAACATGTTTTGTGTTTTATCTTGCCTTTTAGGTGTTGTTACCAGGAGTGTGATACAGGGTGTCCTGTCAGCCATGCGGTTGGAAGCAGAGCGCTTCCAGGGTGTTCTCATAGTTCTCATGTGGCATGGGATGCGTTTTCTTTTGTTATCTGTGCACTTTGATAGCCCATTTTCCTGCCAGTCTCTTTCTAGCCCTAATTATTCCCAGCATCTTGCCTTGGGTATAAATGTGTATTGAATTGAATTGATAGGGATGAAATTTTTTTTTTTTTAAGACAGGGTCTCGCTGTGTCGCTCAGGCTGGAGTGCAGTGGCACAATCTCAGCTCACTGCAACCTCTGCCTCCCGGGTTCAAGTAATTCTCCTGCCTCAGCCTCCCGTGTAGCTGGGACTATAGGCATGCGCCACCACTCCTGGCTAATTTTTGTATTTTTAGTGGAGAATGGGGTTTCACCATGTTGGCCAGGCTGGTCTGGAACTCCTGAGCTCAAGTGATCCTCCTGCCTCAGCCTCTCAAAGTTCTGGTATTACAGGCATGAGCTACTACCTGAGCCTTATGTGAATAAGTTTTACGATTAAAATTTATTCATATTGGGCCGGGCGTGGTGGCTCACACCTGTAAACCCAGCACTTTGGGAGACCGAGGTAGGTGGATCACTTGAGATCAGGAGTTTGAGACCAGTCTGGACAACAGAGTAGACCTCATTTCTGTTAAAAAAAAAAAAAAAAAAAAAAAAAAGTTATTCACATTTATAGACTAAAATAGCATGTTGAAGTACTATTGCAGGGGGTAGGGAGTCAGTATGCATTTTAGATATCTAATTGGCTCTTATTAATTTGTGAGACTTAGTAATTGTTGAAATATGAAATATTCTGGCTTCAGAATTTAATGAGATGTTAGACTTGATTTTATTAAACATTTTATATTTTTGCCACCTTTGTGACTGGGAATACTGAGCATATAATTTATGTGATAAAAATGAGCATCCGTGTTTATAAGGTATCTTGGTATCATTATCACCTATTTTTTGTTTGCTAAATAGGCAAGTAAAACCTACTCTTCAAACCTGAAGATATATAACCTTGAAGAGATAGGAATAAAGAGGAATGATTTCATATTGATGAATATTACGTGAGCATAAGTAGGTTTTATTCTAATTATTTTGCTAGAGTTTTGCATTAGGGATGTTTGTCATTTTTGAAATGACATTTTACTTGAGAAACTGCTTATACTTTTAAAAAAACTAGTTATACAGCATGCGTTGTGGCTCACGCCTGTGATCCCAGCACTTTGAGAGGCCAAGGCAAGAGAATAACTTGAGACTAGGAGTTTGAGACCAGCCTGGGCAACATAGTGAGACACTGTCTCTACAGAAAAAAATTTAAAAATACATCAGTGTAGGCCAAGCACAGTGGCCCACACCTGTAATCCCAGCACTTTGGGAGGCCGAGGCGGACAGATCACTTGAGGCCAGGAGTTCGAGACGAGCCTGGCCAACATGGTAAAACCCCGTCTCTACCAAAAAAAAATACAAATATTAGCCTGGCATGGTGGCACACACCTGTAATCCCAGCTACTTGGGAGGTTTAAGCAGGAGAATTGCTTGAACCCAGGAGGCACAGGTTGCGGTGAGCCAAGATCACACCACTGCATTCCAGCCTGGGCGACAGAGCGAGACTCTATCTCAAAAAACAGAAAGAAAAAAAATCAGTGCAGTGTGGAAGTAAAACAAAGACAAATTTAAAAACATTTTCTGTAAACTGCTAAAAATATTTATAGTCTTTTTAAATCTTGTGATGATTAAATTACAAGTAAAATACTAGACATTTGGTCTAATTTTTTTCTATTGTTTATTGTGAAATATATACACGGAAGTATATGAACATGTATAAAACATGTACAGTTTAAAGAGATACTGAGAGCTGGGTGGGGTGGCTCACACCTGTAATCCAGCACTTTGGGAGGCCAAGGCGGGTGGATCAGTGAAGTCAGGAGCTTGAGACCAGCCTGGCCAACATGGTGAAACCCCGTCTCTACTAAAAATACAAAAATTAGGCTTGGTGCAGTGGCTCATGCCAGTAATCCCAGCACTTTGGGAGGCTGAGGCAGTCAGGCAGATCACAAGGTCAGGAGATTGAGACCATCCTGGCCAATATGGTGAAATCCTGTCTCTACTAAAAATACAAAAATTAGGCCTGGTGCAGTGGCTCACGCCTGTAATCCCAGCACTTTGGGAGGCTGAGGCAGGCGGATCACAAGGTCAGGAGATTGAGACCATCCTGGCCAATATGGTGAAACCCCGTCTCTACTAAAATACAAAAAAATTAGATGGACGTGGTGGCGCACGCCTGTAGTTCCAGCTACTCGAGAGGCTGAGGCAAGGGAATTGCTTGAACCTGGGAGGTGGAGGTTGCAGTGAGCCAAGATGGCGCCACTTGCACTCCACTGGTGACAGAGCAAGACTCCGCCTCAAAAAATAATAATAATAATAATAATAAAAATACAAAAATTAGCTGGGCATGGTGGTGGGCGCCTGTAATCCCAGCTATCCGGGAGGCTGAGGCAGGAGAATCACTTGAACCCTGAGGGGCGGAGGTTGCAGTGAACCGAGATTGCGCCACTGCACTCCAGCCCGGGTGACAGAGTGAGACTCCATCTCAAAAAAAAAAAAAAAACAAAAAAAAGACAGACACTCAGGTGACTACCACGGAGGCTTAGAATTTCTCTCTTTATTATTTTTAAAACAATTCTATGCAACTTATTTTAATTGTAGACAGAATAAAGACATAAAAGCAAGATGGTTAGTGGAGGCCACCTAAAGTATCCTCTCAGATTTCATAGAGAAAGAAAGGGTATTTTTGGAGACAGATGTGTGAACAAATCATGCTAGTATGAAAAGTGTAGTAAAAGTGGAATAAGGCACCAAAATAAAGGGGTATGATTAACTTTATCAAGATTGATGTTGGGCAATACTTCCCAAAAGAAAGAATCAGAGGATTCTACAAAGATACAGAGGAATAGACATGAAACTGTATGGTGACAGAGTTATAAACAGGACTGTGCAGCATGAAGTGAGGGACAGGCAAGGGGGAAGGGACACTGAGAGGGGACACGGAGAGGGAGGAGAGCAAGAGGACCAGCCCAGGAGAGGCCAGGTCTTCACCATGCTAAGAGTTCAGATTAATCTTGTGGGATTTTAAGCAAGCTGTGTTTTAGAAAGATCTCTGTGGTGCTGGCCTGCAAGAATTATGTATCAGCAGTGGGAGATAAAGAGCAGGGCGGGAATGAGACTGGAGACAAGAGCCTTGTGAGGTCATTGTTTGCTGTGCTTTGCAATGGTGTCACAACTCCTGGAATCTCAGAGACTTTCAAAGGAAGTATTTGAAAATACAGTTTCAAGGGTATGGTGATAAAAGCAGAAAAGGCATCCAGTTATCTATAAATTACCACTTAGAAGAAATTTCACTTCTTACTTATTTTAAAGAGACAGGGTTTCGCTCTGTTGCGTAGGCTGGAGTGCAGTGGTACAATCATAGTTCACTGCAGCTTGGAACCTTGGGCTCAAGCAGTCCTCTCACCTCAGCCTCCAAAGTAGCTGGGACTAGAGGTGTGCGCCATCATGCCCAGCAATTTTTAAATTTTTTTGTAGAGATGGTGTGTCACACGTTGCCCAGGCTGGCTTTGAACTTTTGGTCTCAAGTGATCCTTCCACTCCAAAGCCCTTCGGGGTTACTGGGCAGGTGACATTAAGTCTATTTTATTTGGTCACTTCTCATAATCTTCCAAAAAAAAAGTTGCCTATAGAGTTCTCATTATTGCATTTATCTTATTTTTAAAATTGTTTTATTCTTGACTCAAGTAACTTTTATGTTTTGCAAGGGGGAGAAATTAATCCTTTCCCATTAGTTCCACCTATGTGAAATTGTTGATGTTTGATCATTTTTTGATCTGGCGGATCATGAGGTCGAGAGATCAAGACCATCCTGGCCAACATGGTGAAACCCATCTCTACTAAAAATACAAAAATTAGCTGGGCATGGTGGCACGTGCTTCTAGTGCCAGCTACTTGGGAGGCTGAGGCAGGAGAATCGCTTGAACCCAGGAGGCGGAAGTTGCAGTGAGCCGAGATAGCGCCACTGCACTCCAGCTGGTGACAGAGCGAGACTCTGTCTCAAAAAAACAAACAAAAAAGTAGTATTTTCATATGATTTAGATTATTAAGATATCTTCATGGTGTCTGGTTTACCCTTTGACATAATAAATGGCTGTTGATTAGGAGCAACCACGTATACCAAGCTGCAGCCAGGTAGCAAGGGCATCACCTCCCATGTGATGGAAAGAGTGCCTGCTTGCTGTCAGGAGATGTGGCTAGGATCCTGGCACTGCTTCTGACCTGACACATAAGCGTGGGAAAGCCAGTCAACCAGCTGCCCAGAGCCTTAGCTTTCTCACCTGTAAAATAAGCTTAAGAATTTTCCTCCTAGGGGCCAGGCACGGTGGCTCACGCCTGTAATCCCAGCACCTTGGGAAGCCAAGGTGGGCGGATCATGAGGTCAGGAGATCAAGACCATCCTGGATAACAGGGTGAAACCCCATCTCTACTAAAAATACAAAAAATTAGCTGGGCATGGTGGCATACTTCTGTGGTCCCAGCTATTCGGGAGGCTGAGGCAGGAGAATCGCTTGAACCCGGGAGGTGGAGGTTGCAGTGAGCTGAGATCTTGCCACTGCGCTCAAGCCTGGGCGACAGAGCTAGACTCCGTCTCAAAAAAATAATAATAATAAAAAAATAAAAATTTCCTCCTAGGATTTTTGTAAGCATCATCTAAGACAGCTATAAACTTGGGTATATATAAATGTCTGATATGCAGCAGGCATTCATTACATGTTAATTGTTGAATCTCTAGAATGAATTCAAGAATTCATTTTAAAAAATACTGAGTTCTTCCCATCTCTGAAAGTGAATAAACATCCTGAATATCAAAACAATGGTATGAGAGAGTCCTTAAAGAATCAGGAAGAACTTCAGGAAGCAGATGGCATTGCCTCCTAGGTCTTAAGTGATAGGCAGAGTTGAGGAAGCAGTGGGGGAAGGGCACTGTGGGCAGCATGAAGAGCATGAGTGAGATATGCTCGCAGGAAAGTGTTGGTTCTAGAACGCAGTGGCAAGCACAGATGTGGGAGGTCATGAAGAGCACTTTCGAGCAGCAGCTTTTATTTAGGACAAGGATGGTTCAGTCAAAGATGTTGCTGCTGAGGCTTCTGGAAAAAGGCTAGAGCCATTCATAGAAATAGGGAATTTAGGGAGGAAGCCAGGCTTGGAAGGAGAGAGAGGAGTTCGGTGGAGAGAGGCCAGAGGTGGATGTTTTGACAAGGTGTGTTCTCATATAAACTAAGTGCAAAAAGGAATGAGCATGAAACTGTTAACTATTTCATGTCACCTCACTGGAGCTTGAAAGCTTAGGGAATTTTTTATTCCAAATAATATATATTTTTTTGATTCTAGGTTACAGTTTACTTCAAATAATCTGAATACAATGACCAGTATACAATTTTTAAAAATCAGGTACACAAGGAAATAAGACATCACGAACAAAATATGACAAACACCTCAGATACTGGTATGACCTGACACAGGCTATAAAACAGCTGTGTTGGCCGGGCGCGGTGTCTCGCGCCCGTAATCCCAGCACTTTGGGAGGCTGAGGTGGGCGGATCACAAGGTCAGGAGATCGAGACCATCCTGGCTAACACGGTGAAACCCCATCTCTACTAAAAATCCAAAAAATTAGCCGGGCGTGGTGGCGGGTGCCTGTAGTCCCAGCTACTCGGGAGATTGAGGCAGGAGAATGGCATGAACCCGGGAGGCAGAGCTTGCAGTGAGCCGAGATCCACCACTGCAGTCCAGCCTGGGCGACAGAGCGAAACTCTGTCTCTAACAACAACAAAAAAAACAGCTGTGTTTACTTTATTTAAAGAAATGACAAGTTTTGATGGTATGTTCAAGAGAATAGGAAAATATTTTAAAATGGCACTGCAGACTGAAAAAAGAACCCAACAGAACTTTCACAAATGAAAAAAACCCTGAAATTAAAAGCTCAAAAGAAAGGTTTGACACATATAGACAAATCTGAAGATTTACAATGAATAACAGAAATTGAGAATAAGCATTTTGAAACTTTCATATCAACTTAACAGGGTAATCTTATGTCTACTGACAACAATAATTAACATTGTGGATGTATTTTGTACTTCTATAATAATTTATTTTCATTGTATTTTCTGATAAAATAAAGGACTCATTTCTGGGATAACATACTGTTACAATTCAACAACAAGAAGACAACCAACTTAAAAATAGACATCTCATCAAAGAAGAGAGACAAGTGGCTAACAGGCACATGCAAAGATGCTTAACATTTCCAGTCATTGGGGAAATGCAAATGGAAACCACAGTGAGACACCATCACACAGCCACAAGAATTCAGCTATAAGCAAAAAGACAAATATTGGCAAGAATGTGGACACACTGATGTCCATTGCTGGTGGAAATGTAAAATAGTGCAATCACTTTGGAAGACAGTTTGGCAGTTTCTTAAAAAGCTAAACATAAACTTACCATACAAGCCAGGAATTCCACTCCTAGGTATCTACTCCAGAGAAATGAAATATCTGCTCACACAGACTTTTATGCAAATGTGCACAGCAGCACTGTTACTCGTACCAGCTAAGAAATAGCCCAAATGTCCATTAACTGGTGAACGGATAAACAAAATGTGGTATATCCATCTGACTGAATATGATGCAGCATTAAAAAGAAACTACTCAACTCAGATGAACCTCAAAAACCTTACAGCAGATGTAAAAGACTACCTATGGTATGACTTCGCTTATATGAAGTATCTGGAAGAAAGTAAGTCTAGAGACAGAAAGCAGATCAGTGGGTGCCTGCAGTTGGGGTCCAGAGTGGAAATTAATGGTGAATGGCACGAGGTAACTTTTGGAGGCAGATGGAAACGTTCTAAAACAGAATTGTGGTGATGGTTGCACAATTCTGTGTATTTGCTAAAATAACTAAATTTTCCAGTTACAATGGGTGAATTTTAGGATATGTAAATTATGCCTCAATTAACTCTAAAAAAGAAAAGCCTGTGACTTGAAAAGTTAAGGAAAAAATAAAATCTAGGGATAGGGCTGAAAGTTACACTCAGAATGAATACGTGGCTTTAAATTCTTCTATTATTAAAAAGCAAACTAAAAATAAGTGAACTCTCTATTCAACTTAATAAATGAAGAAAAGGTTAAAATAAAAGACATAGGATAATTAAAGATAAAAGTGCCGATGAATAATATTGAACACAAACAGAACAGTCAAAAGAATAAATGAACTTACAAGGAGACATAACCGCCGCAGATGGGAAAGAGGTTAAAAGGTCCATTAAACAATGACCAGTGCTAGTTAACAGACCCCCCCTTTCTAAACGGACCCACTATGGTTAGAAGCCACAGATGTTTCATAGAGAAAAGCAACAGGCCCACTGAGTTCCAAGTCAACCTTTCAACCCTATTTCATGGACACATTCCACATTTTATTGTTTCTGAAATCCGGGTCCATCTCATCATCCCTGTTGCGGGCTGGCAGTGTGAGGGAGCTGCAGGAAAAGCTGCTGCAGGCCACCCCAGGAACCATCACGAAGTGCTGGTGACAACGAATCTTTTAAGGATGGTAGTTTTTGAAGTCCTCTATTATTGCTTGCACTAAACCTTGAAGAATTTTGCCGTTTGTCTTTCTTCACTATGGGCTGAGAGACTGGTACTTTTATTTTAGCAGATACTGTAGACGGGACAGCAACAAGGCTGTTTTTCCTGACGGAAATTTGGTCTGATTCTACTGTGTCTTGTCCTTCTTTTGAACTTTTTCCACTCTTCCCTGCTTTTGGTGATTCTTTCTTCTTCTTGTTTTTATTCAGCATGGCTGGAGCTGGCGGCCGCTGCCACCGCCTGCCCCTGCAGCAGCAGCGCCCCCACCCCCAGCCGTCTCACCTCCACGGCCACTGCTGCCACCCAGGGACTGAGTCGTTCGCTTGCTCTTGCTTCCCGTTTTTCAGGCTTTCAGAGGCTGCGGCAGCTGCAGCAGTGGCTGCCTATTCCAAATAATATTGTAGTGACATTCTTTTTTTTTTTTTTGTACTTTAAGTTTTAGGGTACATGTGCACAATGTGCAGGTTTGTTACAATGTATACATGTGCCATGTTGGTGTGCTGCACTCATTAACTCGTCATTTAACATTAGGTATATCTCCTAATGCCATCCCTCTCCCCTCCCCCCACCCCACAACAGGCCCCGGTGTGAGATGTTCTTGTCTGTTATAACCATAATGAAGTAATTTGGCTGAATATTAAAATCAGCATATCAAGATTAAGGACATCTGAAATGACCCATTTGCTAGTAGATGTTTAATTGCTGGCAAAATCCACTAGTCTTTTCTATTAACTGATTTTGTAATCACAAAGGAATGTATGTTAGGCATTGAAGGAAAAAGCACCATTCATAGTTAAACCTCCATCGTTTACACTGTAGCTTAGCTCCTTTAAACATATACATGTTCTCTCTCGTCTCTGGGTTATGATGATGCTGTTTGGGGAGATTGCACTGTGACTGAACTTATAATAAAAATAGTTATAGGACGGGAAAGCAACTTTAGGGTAACAAAAGCTAAACAAGAGAGCACTTCAGAGCGGGTAGAGCCAGCACACGTGCACAACAAAACAGGCATCAGAGATGCTCTCCTGCCTCTGAGGCACTTGGCATGTGTATGCCAAGCAAAAGCAGAATATTTGGGGTTTATCCAAGCATGACACAAAATTCAAATCTGTACCAGAGTCTGTTCGTCTGTTCTCTGACCAGGAACAATTGGGTTGACTAAATTAGTATGTATATTTGCCTGAAATTGTAATGTCAAAATACCACTCCTTATAGAGCATTATTTAGTGTTTCTTTTTCTTTCTTTCTTTCTTTTTTGAGATGGAGTCTTGCTCTGTTGCCCAGGCTGGAGTGCAGTGGCATGGTCTTGGCTCACTGCAACCTCCGCCTCCTGGGTTCAAGCGATTATCCTGCCTCAACCTCCCAGGTAGCTGGGATTACAGGCACCCGCCACCAAGCCCGGCTAATTTTTTGTATTTTTAGTAGAGACAGCGTTTCACCATGTTGGCCAGGCTGGTCTTGAACTCCTGACCTCGTGATCCGCCCACCTTGGCCTCCCAAAGCGCTGGGATTACAGGTGTGAGCCACTGCGCCCGGCCTATGTAGTGTTTCTAGGTGAAAGATTATACAAAAAAAAAGGCATAGTTTTTCAAGAACTGCAATAATGAAGAGTCAGTAACTGGACAGATATTGGATGAGGTATGTAATATGATGAATTCCTCTGTTCATAGGTAGAATTGTAGTCTTTACTACTTTTTGGCACATAGCAAAATTCTTTTTTTTTTTTTTTGATATAGTGTCTTGCTCTGTTCCCTAGGCTGGAGTGCAGTGGTGCAGTCACAGCTCACTGCAATCTCAACCTCCCAGGCTCAAGCATTCCTTCCACCTCATCCTCCCGAGTAACTGGGGCTACAGGTGCCCGCCACCATGCCTGGCTAATTTTTGTGTATTTTGTAGAGATGAGGTTTCACTGTGTTGTCCAGGCTGGTCTGAAACTCATGAACTGGGATTATAGCCGTGAGCCATCATGCCTGGCCACATATTAGCAAAATATTTCAATAGTACATTAAATAGAATTGTAAAACTAGCCTTCTTACTAATATTTGGAGAGGCAAAGGCAAATATTTTGTTTATAAAAATTTTGTAAGCTAACTAATGAAGTCTCTTACTTCCGCAAGTAGATTTGTGGAAGTTTGGAGAAAGAAGGCAGTGATATGATCAGATAAGTGATAATAAAAACTATTTCCGTCTGCTCATGCTGGGGTCGGGATGGGAAGCTAGCTAGACCTGAGGCGGGGTGGGCTGTGTTTATTGTGGAAAACAAGTGATGTTGGTGTGAGGCTGGAGAGTGAGCTGGGTTCATGAGGAGCAGGAACAGTGTTCCTGGAATCCAGAGTTCAGGTAGTGAACATCGGTGTTAGAGGAGATCTGGATCCCTGCGGCCACAGGTGGTAGTCCCTGCCGAAGGGATCATTGGAGCAGGTTTAAGGCTGGTGGGATGTTTCCTTTTTGGGGGTCCCGTATTTGTAGGCACCTGCCTGACTGTTGCTGAGAAAACTTTGCTGCTAATTTAACTTAGTTGTTGGAAGTGGCTTGTGCTCTGTGTGACCTGGAGCTGAACTCATCCGACAACTCTACCATAATTAGGGACCTTGAATTGCCTGAGGGAACAGGCAATTTGACTTCTTCTTCTTAGATGCAGTCAATGAAGAGAAATAGGGAAGAATTAGGTAATAGGTTTGTTTGAATAAATTGAGTTTGTATGAAAAATTTAAAATTGTAAATAGGGATTAGTTTGTGTGTAATACAGTGATAGGCCTATTATTAAAAAATCCAGTTTGCATTGAAGGGTTTTCATTTTTTTTTAAATTGCAGAAAAAGTGCTTCTTTTTTCCCAAATTTTCACATTGCACAGTTACTAAAATGTAAATTGTTACATACGTGTTGACTTACAGGTTTATGGTAGCTTATGTTTTTATAACCCGTTTAAATACAATTAAATCACACAGGCATATTCACTTTGAAATAACTCATTCAGCTGTACATTATGATTTATTACACTTTTCTATATGGAAGATCTTCAATAAAATTTCATTATAAGTTGATATGTAAGATACAATGAATTACTTAGGACAACATGGCGTATCTTAATTTTGTACTTAGAAAAACACATGCAACATGAAGAGAGTATAAATGTATGATTGGCAAATAAAATACTTTTTGGTTTAGGTAAGTAAAATGTTTTAATAAGCTCTATCTTATTCATAGATATAAACATCAGAACACCAGACAGTTAAATTTCTCTTCTATCCTCTTTTCATTGTTTTGTGAAGCCTTTGGTGGGGGAGATCAGAAAGGTAGTTTTTGATTTTTTTTTTTTCTTCAAGTTGTGAAATTATAAAATTAATCTTAATTGAAAGATTTGTTGAATAGACATAGTTTTCCTCTAGTCAAAAAGTGTTTAAGTCTGGGCACAGTGGCTTACACCTGTAATCCCAGCGCTTTGGGAGGCCCAGGTGGGAGGATCATTTGAGCCCAGGAGATGGAGGCCAGCACAGGCAACATGGTGAGACCCCTGCCTCTACAAAAAATTTTAAAAATCAGCCAGGCATGGCGGCGTGTGCCTGTAGTCCTAGCTAGGCAAGAGGATAGCTTAAGGCTACAGTGATTGCACCACTGTACCCCAGCCTGGGTGACAGAGCAAGATTCTGTCTCTAAATTAGAAAAAAAAAATCTTGTACCATATTGCTTTTTCAGGATTTTTAGATAAACAGAATGGTAGTTCCAGTTAAGACTGTTAAATCCAGCCGGGCGCGGTGGCTCATGCCTGTAATCCCAGCACTTTGGGAGGCCAAGGCAGGCAGATCACGAGGTCAGGAGTTCAAGACCAGCCTGGCCAATATGGTGAAACCCTGTCCCTACTAAAAATACAAAAATTAGCCGGGTGTGGTGGTGGGCATCTGTAGTCCCAGCTATTCGGGAGGCTGAGGCAGGAGAATTGCTTGAGCCCAGGAGGCAGAGGTTGCAGTGAGCCAAGATCGCGCCACTGCACTCCAGCCTGGGTGACAGAGCGAGACTCCGTCTCAAGAAAAAAAAAAAAAGACTGTTAAATCCTGATCCCATGTTTCAAGAGTCAAGAATGTGCTCAAACATCATAGAAGTTAGGGAAGACATGGAGCTGGAGGAACAGGAACTGTAACTGACTATTAAGAATTATAAGAGGTTTAGGCCAGGCGCGGTGGCTCACGCTTGTAATCCCAGCACTTTGGGAGGCCGAGGCGGGCGGATCACGAGGTCAGGAGATCGAGACCATGGTGAAACCCCGTCTCTACTAAAAATAACAAAAAAATTAGCCGGGCATGGTGGCGGGCGCCTGTAGTCCCAGCTACTCGGAGAGGCTGAGGCAGGAGAATGGCATGAACCCGGGAGGCGGAGCTTGCAGTGAGCCAAGATCACGCCACTGCACTCCAGCCTGGGTCTCAAAAAAAAAAAAAAAAAAAAAAAAGAGAATTATAAGAGGTTTAAGGGTGGCGGAAGGTGAAGGTATCCTAAGAGTATATATGAACCTAGAAGTAGAACGTGGGAGCTTGAGGAGGAACTGCGTGGCCTCCCTGCTCAGAACTGAAGGGTTTGGAGATGGGCTTGTGAGAATGGAGCTCTAGGGCTTTAATGAGCTGCATGCCTCTAGGCATGCTCCTTCCCTTCACCCTCATAGCCCCTCACCCAGAATGGGGGCTCATATAACCCCCACAACCCCATGCAGATTTGTTTTGAAGAGCATATGGCACAGTGCTCATAGCATGTCTGTCACAGTACACAGTGCACATGGTGTGGGCTTAGTAAGTAATGAACTGTGAGTAACAGTCGAGAACATGGACTCTGCATCTCTGCTCTGCCTCACAAGCTGACTGCCCTGTGCTTGTCTTCTTATCTGTAAAATGGGGATATAACAGTACCTACCTCATTGGTCATTCTGAGGCCGAAGTGGGTCCATATATGTAAAGTGTTTAGTTCAGGGCATCACTGACAGAGAATGGAGAATGGAGAAACAGCCAACTGCATTCCTCTAGATGTTACTTTGCATGTTGATTTCACATATGTAATTCTCTCAGATGATGTGTTCTTCATGTAAGTCATGCATATGGTGTTTTTAGTGAGTTATTCATATATTAGAATCTGTTACATATTTTCATTTCCTGAGGTCAGGTGATAGTGAGATGACATTTGTTCTTAGGTGTTACCCGCATATTTATATTTTTGGTTGTGTATCCTTAAACATTTGACAGCCCCATTTGCTCAAATATACCTACTAAATTGTCATTCCAGAAGGAGGAATGTCACTTATAATACACATTTGCAAATGTTTGCTTAAACTTGAGCCCTTACTAAATACAGTATCTGATGTTTATGCATTAGAAAAACAGTTATATTTAATAAAAGCAGTCAACGATTAGGAAAAGTTCTTACAAGAAAATAAACTAGTTGGTGATCTCCTAACTTCTAGGGATCCTATCTAAAGTCCTGATATGTGTGAGTTTTAACACTAGAGAAAGACAATTATGCAGATAAACTTGTGTTCCAAAATAAGTGCTTTTTGTTTAGGTTGGGAATCCACGTGTTGAACTTACCCTCTCAGAGCTCCAAGATATGGCAGCTAGGCAACAGCAGCAGATTGAAAATCAGCAGCAGATGTTGGTTGCCAAGGTAAGTTATAAAGAGGTATTGAAACATTGTTCAAAAAGTACCTTCTTTAACCATCATTTTAGACTGGGGTTAATATGTTCTTGGGTAACGCTTGTAAAATAGGACCATGCCATGAGAGTGCTAAATGCAGTCTTTCTCTGTTATCACTTCCATAATAATATATGCATGCTGTAGTTTCTGGAAGTTGGGAAGCTATCAGAACAAGAGCATCTCACCTTTGACACATACAATAGACACCCCAAACAGGAAACTGATGGCCTTATTAAAATCATAGATAAAATTTGGAAAGGGGCCAGGCACAGTGGCTCCTGCCTGTAATCCCAGCACTCTGGGAGGCCAAGGCAGGAGGATTGCTTGAGCCCAGGAGTTCAGGACCAGCCTGGGAAACATAGTGAGACCCTGCCTCTACAAAAAATAAAAAAAACTAGCCAGGCATGGTGGCATGTGGCTGTGGTCCCAGCTATGTGGGAGGTTAAGGCAGGAGGATCACTTGAGCCCAGGAGTTGGTTGCAGTGAGCCAAGATCATGCCACTGCACTCCAGCCTGGGTGACAGAGTAAGTGAGACCCTGTGTTAAGAAAGAAGGCTGGGTGCGGTGGCTCACTCCTGTAATCCCAGCACTTTGGGAGGCCAAGGTGGGCGGCTCACAAGGTCAGGAGATCAAGACCATCCTGGCTAACATGGTGAAACTCCATCTCTACTAAAAATATAAAACAAAATTAGCCAGGCGTGGTGGCATGTGCCTGTAGTCCCAGCTACTCGGGAGGCTGAGGCGGGCGAATGGTGTGAACCTGGGAGGCGGAGCTTGCAGTGAGCCGAGATTGTGCCACTGCACTCCAGCCTCGGCGACAGAGCAAGACTCCATCTCAAAAAAAAAAAAAATCAGAAGAAAGGGTGCTTTTGGTATCTCCTTTTGCCTCTGGGTATGTTCTTGGCTATGTCATTGGTATTAATGTTCAAGAAGAAGGCAGCAATCCGTGATGAAAACACTGATCAGGGCCAGCAAGACAATGACAGGTGGTTAACGGGGCTTCCCAATGTGCTGCTCTAGGCTGGACTTGTTTATTACAGTGCAGGGCATAGATAACGCTTATTATCTATACTGAGTTCTACGCTGGTTACTGAAACTCGAATCTTTCTAAGTAATGTTTTAGTCATACTTAACTGAAACATCAGATCTGTCACACATGCCTGCTGGAAATGATTCATGTTGTAAATGATCTTAAAATATTCCACAACTGGCCGGGCGTGGTCGCTCACACCTGTAATCCCAGCACTTTGGGAGGCCGAGGCAGTTGGATCATCTGAGGTCAGGAGTTCGAGACCAGCCTGGCCAACATGGCGAAACCCTGTCTCTACTAAAAATACAAAAATTAGCCAGATGTGGTGGCCAACGCCTGTAATCCCAGCAACTCAGGCTGAGCAGGAGAATCGATTGAAGCCGGGCGGTGGAGGTTGCAGTGAGCTGAGATCGCGCCATTGCACTGCAGCCTGGGCGACAGAGCGAGACTCTGTCTCAAAATGAAAAAAAAAAAAAAAAAAGAAAAATTCCAAACTGCTTTAAAGATAACGTTTAAACATTAACAACTAGGTTCTTATTGCTTTCTTCCGTCGAGAGATTTTCTTTATGACTAAAATGTCCAATCTGATTTTTTAAAATTTATTGAATGACTGTATACTTCATTGTACTATCCACTTTTATGTAAATAATAATTTGGGTTGGACTTGTTTTAAAAAGTTTTCTCAATGTTTATTGGATTTATGAGAAAATGATTAAAAGTTAAGTTCAATTGGAAAATACTTTATCCCATTAATAAGATTTCTGAGATAAAATATACATAGTATTATGTTATTGTAAAAATTTTCTAATTCTGCTTTTTTTTCCAAATATTGATCCAAGAGTATTGCTGTTCAAAATAGTTGTAGATATTTTCAGTAATGTAAATCACAAGTTAATGCTACATCTTAAATATTTAAGCACATATTGTTTTACCTTAGAGTGTAGTATGTAGCGCCTTCATAATCACACCTTAAACCGCTCCCTATGTAGGTATATTTTATGCATACATATGGGATCATGAATACTTAATGTTGACTCTTATCTTTAAGGTATGTTTTCACATTAATAGGAAAACCCTATTGAAGAATATTGCATATATTGTTATTTTTAGATTGTTCTGGTATTGTTTGACTCCAAAATGTTTCATTATTGAAGAAAATAATCCTGAAGAAAGCAGACACTTCCTTGATTGTTCAGTAGCATAACAAATTGAAGATTTATCTCCTTACTGATCACCTTATCTCTTTTCAGTGTAAAATTCTCTGCTGGTCAGTGTTCATTTCCTTTAGGAAATGAATTAGATTCTTGAAAGCCACTTTGTAGCAGCAGGAAATGTATTACTTGCACCAGGAAAGTAAGGCTCACTGGGACATCACAGATGTGATAGAGTGAAGAGGAGACTGTGTTAGTGCATGTTCTCCTGCTGGAAGGTTTTCTGCAGAAGCGCTTATATTAACTGGTGTAGATGAGTGTGCATAAGAAAACCCTCTCTCGCCGGGCGCGGTGGCTCATGCCTGTAATCCCAGCACTTTGGGAGGCCGAAGCAGGTGGATCACGAGGTCAGGAGATCGAGACCATCCTGGCTAACACGGTGAAACCCCGTCTCTACTAAAAAAAATACAAAAAAATTAGCCAGGCGTGGTGGTGGGTGCCTGTAGTCCCAGCTACTTGGTAGGCTGAGTCAGGAGAATGGTGTGAACCCGGGAGGCAGAGCTTGCAGTGAGCCAAGATCATGCCATTGCACTCCAGCCTGGGCAACAGAGCGAGACTCCGTCTCAAAAGAAAAGAAAAAGGAAACCCTCTCTCTTAAAAATCCCCCAGCTCTTACTATTTCATACTTAGGTATGCCCAATAATTGCAGTTTTGTATGGTCTGATAGAAGATTCCTCTAGTGTTTTAGTATTCTTTAAGATGAGTGATACTGTAGAATACTCTTACATTTTTGAATATATAAAAGTAATCGTAAGTTTCAATTTTCTTTTTTTTTTTTTGAGACTGAGTCTCACTCTGGCACCCATGCTGGAGTGCAGTGGCACGATCTCAGCTCACTGCAACCTCCATCTTCCAGTTTCAAGCGATTCTTCTGCCTCAGCCTCCCAAGTAGCTGAGACTACAGGCGCGCGCCACCATGCCCAGTTACTTTTTGTATTTTTAGTAGAGACGGTTTCACCATGTTGGCCAGACTGGTCTCGAACTCTTGACCTCAGGTGATCCACCTACCTCAGCTTCTCAAAATGCTGGGATTACAGGTGTGAGCCACGGCGCCCGGCCTTCAATTTTCAAAGCTACATTTTTCTTTCTTTTGTTAGGAACAACGTTTACATTTTCTAAAGCAACAGGAACGCCGTCAGCAGCAGTCTATTTCTGAAAATGAAAAGCTTCAGAAATTGAAAGAACGAGTTGAAGCCCAGGAGAACAAGCTGAAGAAAATTCGTGCCATGAGAGGACAAGTCGACTACAGCAAAATCATGAACGGCAATCTGTGTATGTGCCTGCAACACCCCCTCCACACCACTCTCACCAGGCCCAGATCCAGTGAAACATAGTCTAACTGCCTGACAATTCAGTCACAAATTCACAGGACTAAATAGCAAGTGTGCTAAAGTTTTGCTCTGTTATTTGCATCTAAAAGGATGGGTGGGTTAGGTTAAGTGATCTTAAAATTGTGTAGTCCCAGCTACTTGAGAGGCTGAGGTGGGAGGATTGCCTGAGCCTGGGAGGTCAGGGTTGCAGTAAGCCATGATCCGGCCAGTGCTCCCCAGCCTGAATGACAGTGAGACCCTGTCTCAAAAAAAATAAAAAGATCTCTTGCGGCCTCAGACGCAGTAGAAAGATCCTGTTGTTACATTGGTACCAGCGGCCCTTTGGATTAGGGTGGGGTGCTCCAAGACTTACTCATTCAGGGGGTCTGTTTTTCTTGAATAACTTAACTGGTATCCATGCATTAAGATAAGTTACGCTGATGCTCACTTTTTTTCTGTATGAACTCTTATTTTATTCATTGGTTCAGTCTGTGCCTACTTTAAGTCACAGTGATGCATGAGAGAGGCTTGGATGGCCCTGCCTTCACAAAACCTTTGGTCTCAGAGATTTCTAAGTCACTTGAACAAACTAGCTTATGGACTGCTTACCCTAAAGAATGTCAGGAATTAATGCAAATATAATTGTTTGCTTTATGAGTAATCAGATACATGTGTCCCAAAGGCTTTTTGAAATGTGTTGTGGATTCTGCATATCACAGCTTTCTCCAAGGTCTGGCACTAGATGATACGAGAATTAAGTTCAATGTATAGAAATGAAAAAAAAAAAAGGATCAACTAAATGTTTTATTCTTTTCTTGTGTGGGCAATTATAGCTGCTGAAATAGAAAGGTTCAGTGCCATGTTCCAGGAAAAGAAACAGGAAGTACAGACTGCAATTTTAAGGGTTGATCAGCTTAGTCAGCAATTGGAAGATTTAAAGAAAGGAAAACTGAATGGGTTCCAGTCTTACAATGGCAAATTGACAGGACCAGCAGCGGTGGAGTTAAAACGACTGTACCAAGAACTACAGGTAACTCCTGGGTCTGGCAATGGTTGTATTAAAACATTCTCATCTTTCTATCTTTCGTTAGCATGGGTTGGAAACCTTAGGAAGTGGAAACAAATTAGTAGATTCTAATTTAATAGTAGGCACAAAATATATTCAGTACAAAATAATTTTTAAAATGACTTGGAATAGGCCGGGTGCAGTAGCTCACGCCTGTAATACCAGCACTTTGGGAAGCCAAGGCGGGCAGATCACAAGGTCAGGAGTTTGTGACCAGCCTGGCCAATATGGTGAAACCCCGTCTCTACTGAAAATACAAAAATTAGCTGGGCGTGGTGGTGCGTGCCTGTAGTCCCAGCCACTCGGGAGGCTGAGGCAGAAGAATCGCTTGAACCCAGGAGGCAGAGGCTGCAGTGAGCCGAGATTGCGCCACTGCACTCCAGCCTGGGCGACAGAGTGAGACTGTCTCAAAAAACAAAAAGGGGGATATAATTCACACAGCATACAATTCATCCATTTATCCATTTCAAGGATACAGTTCGGTGGCTTCAGTACCTTCACCGACTTGTCAGTTACATCCACCACCACAGTTAATTTTAGAACATTTTTATCACCCAAAAAAAGGCCTGCACCTCTTAGCCATCACCCCACAACCTCCATACTCTCCAGAGCCTGGCAGCCACAAATCTACTTCCTGTCTCTGTAGATTTGCCTATTCTGGACGTTTCATATGAATGGAATCATGCAGTACAGGTTGAGCATCCTTAATCCAATAATCTAAAATGCTTCAAATCTGAAACTTTCTGAGCTCCAACGTGGCATGCAAAGGAAATACATGCTCATTGGAGCATTTTGGATTTTGGATTTCAGATTTCCAGATTAGGAAGGATGCTAAACAGTTAAATATAACGTAAATATTTAAAAATCTGAATGAATCCAACATCTGAAATGCTCTGGGTCCCCAGCATTTTGGTTAAAGGATATTAACCAAAACACACCCTGTATGTGGTCCTTTGTGACCGGCTTCTTTCACTTAGGATGTTTTCAGCACAAAATAATTTAATTAGCAGGTAATAATCCAGTAAAGAATTAAACTTAGGGTGATATTTTAAGGCCTTTGTGTAAACTCTTTTGATGAGCTAGGTGCCTATTGTTAAATCCTTGTCTTAGCTCAGACTGCTATAACAAAATATCATAGGCCGGATGGCTTAAACTATAGATATTTATTTCCCACCGTTCTGGAGGCTGGAAGTCTACGATCAAGGTGCCAGCAAATTCAGTTCCCAGTGAGTGTTCACTCCCTGGCTTGCAGAGAGCCGCCTTCTCTCTCTGTCCCCACATAGTGGAGAGAGAGTTTTAGTCTCTCTCCGTTAACTTCATCGTGGGGGGCCCCACCCTCATGACCTTGCCTAAACCTAATTACCTCCTAAAGACCCTGCCTCCAGACACCATTACAATGGGGTTAGGGCTTCAACATAGAGATTTTGGGGGACACATTCAGTCCTTAACAATCCTTAAGATTTTCATGTCTCAGAAGTTGTCATTCAGCAGGCAATTTTTCAAGCCAGAAATAGGTCTTCCTGCTTTATTAGCACTTGCTAGAAAAAGTATTATATCATTTTATGAAATGAGGGTATTTAACTAGAGTAAAATCACTTGTGGTTGCTGTTAAGTTCTTTAACATAAATGCATAGAAGTACTACAGTATTACAAGGTTTCATGACTTCTACATTTTAAGCTATTGTTAAAAGTGCAGGGTTTTAAGGATTTTTTGGTGAAATGTGATGAGTGTAATATAAGGATGTCATTTATTTCCAACTTTTTGGACTGCAATCCAGTTTTTTTGGTTTTTTTTGTTGTTTTGTTTTGTTTTTTTTTTTTTTTTTGAGACGGAGTCCAAGGCTGGAGTGCAGTGGCACGATCTCGGCTCACTGCAACCTCTGCCTCCCGGGTTCAAGCGATTCTCCTGCCTCAGCCTCCCCAGTAGCTGGGATTACAGGCACCCGCCACCATGCCTGGCTAATTTTTGTATTTTTTATAGAGACAGAGTTTCACCATGTTGGCCAGGCTGCTCCCGAACTCCTGACCTCGTGATCTGCCTACCTTGGCCTCCCAAAGTATTGGGATTACAGGCGTGAGCCTCCCGTGCCCAGCCTGCAACCCGGTTTTTATTGTTGTTTTTTGTTTGTTTGTTTGTTTTTTGAGACAGAGTCTGGCTCTGTTGCCCAGGCTGGAGTGCAGTGGGGCAATCTCAGCTCACTGCAACCACCGCCTCCTGGTTTCAAGCAATTCTCCTGCCTCAGCCTCCCGAGTAGCTGGGATTATAGGCGCATGCCACCACACCCGGCTAATTTTTGTATTTTTAGTAGAGACAGGGTTTTACCATGTTGGCCAGGCTGGTCTTGAACTCCTGACCTCAGGTGATCCACCCACCTCGGCCTCCCAAAGTTCTGGGATTACAGGCGTGAGCCACCGCACTCGGCCTGCAATCCAGTTTTTAAAAGTACATTTTACGTCCTGTTGAGTATACACATGGAAGTGTGTATGCACTAGTGCTGTGGGCATCCAAAAGTTTAAGACAACTCTTACTATGCGAAGCACACTCTGATATTTTCTGTTCTGTCCTAGTTCATTTCTTAAAAATGCTGGTTGCAAGCCTCTAAAATGACGTAAAGGTGCTTCACTTGGTGACTCAGGCCATCCTTTTTGGTTCTTTTTGAATTTCCTGCTGCCTCCACAGTAAGGTGCATCATGCGGTGGACTCCGGCCTGAAGCAGCTCCATGGGGTGGAGCAGAGCATCCTTTAGTTTCTGAGAGTCCCAAACACCGCACTCAGTCTCCTGTCATCATCATTGGCATTAGTCATTTCATGTGCTTTGAAGAAGATGCGTTACAGATGTTTGCTCTTTCTTTGTTCCATAAGAACGCTGTCCTGGCTTCATCTCTGCTATACCTGTGAAATATTCCACACAAGGTGGCAGTGCATGCATGTAAATATACATCAGAACTTAATGCTACTTTTCCTTTTTTAATCTCCCTGGCAATGAGAATTTGACTTCTAATTAACACAAATCATAAAAGTTGTATTTTGTGGTTTGTAGATTCGTAACCAGCTTAACCAGGAACAAAATTCAAAACTTCAGCAGCAGAAGGAACTCTTAAATAAGCGCAACATGGAGGTGGCCATGATGGACAAGCGAATCAGTGAACTGCGTGAACGTCTCTACGGGAAAAAAATTCAGGCATGTGAAAAAGTTTTTGTGAGATAAACTACTAAAGATAGTTTATCCAAGCATTGCTCATCTTCTGTTAGTAGCAGTATGCTCCTCCATCCACCATAGCTGATAAAACATAAATAGGCCATAAACCATCAAAGATGACAGAACAAAGTTCCTTCTCCCAGTGACTCATTTATTTCCTGGTGTGTGGAGGCAAAACCATCCTCAGCCTGCAGCCTTGCTCTCAGTGTCCTGGCCTTCCTTCCTCCCCATGTGTTTCTGTCTCCTCTTCACTGGGGGATGCTGTTGGCTTTGGAGTCACAGCATCTGTCACGGTCCGCACTCTGCCATTTTAAGCTGTGCCACTTTGAGCAAATTCCTTGACTTGCGTAGCCTCATGTTCTTGCTGTAAAGTGATTTGTCCTACCTGCCCTGTGAGTTGTTGTAAGATTCTTATAAATAAGCCATGTAGAAGGATTTTGTAAACTCTTGACCAAAATGCTATATAAGGGGTTATACTTCTAAAAAATCCTTATTTGATACTGAATTTCAAAGGTAGTAAATACTCATTGAAAAATTAATACAATAAAATACTCATTGAATAAATACTCATTGAAAAAATAATACAATAAAATACTCATTGAATAAATGCTCATTGAGAAAATGAGATTTATTAACCTTTGAAATTCAGTATCAAAGATTTTGGACTTGTCAGAGTCCACAATCACATGAGTCGATTCCTTAAGATAAATCTCTTAAGATAAGTACAGAAATATGTAAGGGAAAATGTGAAAGTCCTTTCCACCCTGTTCTCTAGAGGTGATAGTTGCTAATGGTTCCAGTCTTTTCCCTAATAAAGACACAAAGGTACAGAACTTTAACTGAAAATGGGATTGCAGGAATTACACTAGCCTCACTGCTCACCTAGTCTTTTTTTTAACTGCAACATGGGTGTCTTTCCAAGTCGTTACCTCATTCTGGTTGCACCATCTGAAAGCTATTCCCTGGTCCTAGAGCCTATAACCCCTTTACCACCCTCTGTAGTCAGGCAGGGAGTCCTGAGTCTTGCTGCCACTCACAGTGCATTGGTGAGCACGTGTACCACTGACCCACCTGCATGGAGGAGGGGCACCTGCACTCTGTGTCTTCGGCTGGATGTAGCACTTGACTTTTCTCGCACCTGCGGCACTCAGTGATTAGGGTAGCAGTGCCTGAATGCAGAGCTGAGTACACTCTGCCCTCATGGTAGGAGAGTGGAGCACCCACTCCTGACCCACCAGCAAGGACTCCATTCCCACATCTCCCTTCTGCATATAGTTTGGTGACAGAAGAGTGTCCTCTTGTTAGCATCTGCTGCTCTGAAAGATGCTCTGAGGAGGCAGCATGGGCTTGAGGGCCACCGCCTAGGGGGGGTGGGTGTAGAGGGTGGTAGACGAAGAAAGGAGCTTCCAGTTCTGTGGGTGTCACAGTCTCTCATTTACAAATCTGCCCTTCTTTTAAAAAAACAACACAATGAGTTTAAAGATCAGTAGTTTATTTGTACAACTTTATGATTTCAGATGTTGGTTTTCCTTTTTCTCAATATTAACAACAAAGAGTCCATGTGAGAGAGAGGCTGCAAGCACTTTCTGTGTGCTTACATATGCTCCTCAGTAATGGCATAGTAGTCAGGGCTCCCCAGAGAAAGAGAACCAGTAACGTACGTGCGCACACTTGCGTGTGTGTGTGTGTGTGTGTGTGTGTGTGTAGAGAGATTTATCTTAAGGAATTGGCTCACGTGATTGTGGACTTGTGTGTGTGTGTGTGTGTGTGTGTGTGTGTGTGTGTGTGTGTGATTTAAGGAATTGGCTCACGTGATTGTGGACATTGGCAAGTCCAAAATCTGTGAGGCCGGCCGGCAGCCTGGAGGTCCAGGGGAGATGGTGCAGCTGGAGTCTGAAGGCCGACTCTAGGCAGGATCCCACTTTCTCAGGGCATCCCTCTGTTTCTCTTAGGGCATTCCACTGATTGGATGGGGCTCACCCACCTTCTAGAGGGTCATCTGCTTTACTCAAATCTACCAATTTAAAAGTTAATCTCATCCAGATTGGAGACTATTATTCTAAGTGAAGTAACTCAGGAATGGAAAACCAAACATCGTATGTTCTCACTCATAAGTGGAAGCTAAGCTATGAGGATGCAAAGGCATAAGAATGACACAGTGGACTTTGGGGACTCGGGGAAAGGGTGGGAAGGGGGTGAGGGATAAAAGACTACAAATTGTGTGCAGTGTACACTGCTTGGGTGCACCAAATCTCTCAAATCACCACTAAATAACTTACTCATGTAACCAAACACCACCTGTTTCCCAATAACCTACGGAAATTTAAAAAAAAAAAAGTTAATCTCATCTAGAAAATACCTTTTCAGCAACATGTAGTCTGGTGTTTGGTCAAATATCCAGTTACTGTGACCTAGCCAAGGTGATGTGTAAAGTTATCCATCACAAACAGCTAGATTCATTCCACCTACACTTCAAGGGATCGCCTTGAAGAAGTCAGTATTTTTGCAGAGATGCATCTCCACCCAAAGGTCCTAGGTACCTTTGAGCAATTGTGAAAGCCATGACCCCTCACCCCAAAGTGACCTGTGCTCATGCATATAGAATCTTACACACAATCACAGGGGTTATGGATTCTATTTAGAGCCTATATTGAGATCTTGAGGAGTCAGTAGTTCTCTAGAATCCCTGTTCCAGGCCCCTTTGTTCCTGAGCAGTGTCCTCTGTCTGTGGCTCTGTGTCCTGGCTGAGAAAGGCAGCACTGCCTTCAGGGAGCTGGGCTCATGGCTGGGAGTGAGAGCCTGGTCTGCTCACTGTGCCTCACGTGGCTTAGACAGTACCGGCCACAGCCCTTATCCCGACTTGACAGGTGTGAGCACAGAAGCTGAGTCACCTGCCCAAAGCGGCGCAGTGAGTAAATCACAGAGGGGGTTTGAAGCCAGGCTCAGAGCCCAGGGTTTGACCAGTGTCTCTGTGCCCACTCAAGGGGGGAAGAGTATCCTAAGAGGGAGGCTACGTGTGGATCACGGGGAAGTTGCTCTGCCCTCACATCAGCTCCTCATGTGTACGGCTCCAGATGGGTGGGTGTTGTTAGAGAATTGCTCATAGGAAGCTACAGTTCCTTCTCCACAGTCTCCCCTTCTAGATGCTGATCTTTCCAGACAGGCTTCCTAAAAACAAACCACTGAGTGAGTGGTTTCTGTCCGAGCTGGCAGTCTCTTGCACTAGGCTTAGGACTTCTTTTAATTTAGGAGAATCTTGACTCTCATTTCTTCCCAATTTGTAGTTGAACCGTGTGAACGGCACGTCATCACCACAGTCACCCCTGAGCACATCTGGCAGGGTCGCTGCTGTGGGGCCTTATATCCAGGTTCCCAGTGCCGGAAGCTTTCCTGTCCTGGGGGACCCCATAAAGCCCCAGTCTCTCAGTATTGCCGCAAATGCTGCTCATGGAAGATCCAAATCCGGTGAGTGGTCCTGGCCCTCTTCCTGGGGGAGAGTTTGTGAGCAGGGAATGGGGCCTGCGGTGGAGGGGCAGGGGGTGGGGCAGGCTCCTGAGACTCTGCCCCACACATCATCAGACTCCAGGCTCAGTCTCCCCGTGAGGCGCTTGGAGAGCTGTGTTCCCCCGTGGTAACAATCCTAAAAAGAAAACAAGTTATTTTTACTGAACTAGAGGTCTCTACTGTGTGGCTTTTCAAAACACAAATGATTAATTAAAACTCTGATCCATGGGCCGGGTGCGGTGGCTCACGCCTGTAATCCCAGCACTTTGGGAGGCCGAGGCAGGTGGATCACCTGAGGTCAGGAGTTCAAGACCAGCCTGGCCAACATGGTGAAACCCTGTCTTTACTAAAACTACAAAAATTAGCCGGGCGTGGTGGCATGCACCTGTAATCCCAGCTACTCTGGAGGCTGAGGCAGGAGTATCACTTGAACCTGGGAGGCGGAGGTTGCAGTGAGCCAAGATCGTGCCACTGTACTCCAGCCTGGGCAACAAGAGTGAAACTTCATCTCAAAAAAAAAAAAAAAAAAAAACCCCATGAGTGTCCTCTCCTACTGCAGGTTTATTTACTCTGAGGACACTGAGGCCCGGCATGGATGCCTCACCCCAACTCGGCTGCAGCCAGCCAGGTGGAGGGGCTGCCCCTCCAGACAGCGCTCTGTCCTCACTGATCAGAGTGCACCATCGTTGGTTTGGTCGTGACCTCACAGTGGTGCTGTGTGATGGACTTGGGCCTCCAGCTCCGTCCTCCAGTGTAGTCCACGGTGGCGTCCCTGCCAAGCAGGGGGCAGGCTGTTCGTGGACAGTCTGTTTCTCAACCAACGCATTAAAAGTGTTGGGGCTTCCTTGCAATAAGACTTTCTTTATGACTGGGGTTGACACATTTCCCTGAAACACAGCATCAGGAATCCCTGTCCTGATGTATTGAAACATTCCTTTCATGAAAACAGTACTGTTACTCTCTGGCCAGCAGGCCTGTGTTTCGAGCCCCTTTTTCGGGATTGTGGTGGATTCGTGCTCATCTTTGTTTGCTTCATTTTCTTTTGCTTGGCCCCCAGGAGGGACAGCAACACACCTGTTGCCCCCACTGGGGAGCTTGGGGCTTGTTCTGAACTCCGAAAGAGAAGAGCGTCACCAGCCCTTGTGAGCCACAAGCCCCTACTCATCCCTTACGGCTGTGTCTCAGCAGCCACATAAAGTGTGGGGTTGGCATGAACCCCTAACTTTAGGTTGCTCTGCTGAGCTGTTATTTATAGTTTGAACCACCCTGTAGTAGGCGTAGATACTTGTCTGTTTCCAGTGGGAGGTAATTAGCACAGCCAGCTACTTGTCTGCTGACTTCCTTTGAGAAACTCCCCAAGCTGAGAATGTCTCCTGTTTCCCGTCCCTGTTGGTGTCTGCTGTGCTGCCTCAAGGGGTTGCAGCAAGGAGATGCCTTCACGAAGCCCTGGTCCTAGTCTCTGCTGTGGTTTAAAGTCATGGACACGGGAAACCTGTGCTCACCTTCAGACTGGGGGCAGAAGCTCAGCCCAGAGGTGGAGCTAGGGTGTGAAACCTCCTGGCAGGGACTCTCATCCCTCGCTGTTGGCTGTCCTGGTTCTGTGTCACACAGATGGCCACAGTAAACCCAGAGTGACCAGCTCATGGACAGTGTCAGACCTCGACGTCGGGCCTAATTATGGCTCCTCGCGGCCCTCTGCAAGCCCATTTGTAAACCGTATGTTGGCTGACAAGCTTAGTGGGAAGTTGCGTCCTCTTTAATATGTGCAAAATCACCTGTCACTTGTTTTTCCAAACTGGCAAAGGTCTGCTCCATCACATCTAGACTTGAAAAAGATGCCACACAAACATAATTTGTCCCTTTCTTCAACAGACAGGTATGGAGTTTGGGTGGGGCCACACGTACCCTCCCATCCTCAGAAAAGGTGTGACAGCAAGGGACAGATGCTGGCATAGCATGGGTTTTGTTTTGGAGGGTTTTTTGTTTGTTTTTACAAAATTAAGATAATTTTCTGAGTTTATTACGAGGCTTTTAGTTTTACAATCATGCTAAAAGATAATTGTTCCTCTATAAAATGATTTTCCTTCTATGCCTCTTGCCTTCTTCTGAAGAAAGGAGAAGATTGCTTTTTAGTCCCCACTGTGGCTGATTTCCATAAAACTTCCTGTTGTTGCTGGGTGGTTTCTGAAGCAGCTGGACAGCCACATTCCCTGTGACCCTGAGACCACAGGCCCTGTCCTTGGGGAGGCTGCAGGTTTCTGGCCACACATCCTCCAGGCCACATGGAGCAAGATGGCAGTTGGTCCAGGGGCCTTGGAATGCCTCGTCAGGACCCACGGGGCTTGACGAGAGCTGTCTCAGAAGCCGCTGCCCGGAGCCTGCAGTGATGTTTAGTAGCATCATAACCTAACAGCCCAGCAGTGTATGCAGCTGGGGTTGCAGTGTGGCCGCATTGGGTCAGTTTGGCTTAGGAGCAAGCCGTGTGAGGCTGCGGCTGATGGGGCCCTGTGTTGCCCAGGTGCTCAGAGCGCAGCTGGGAAGCTTCCTCGTCATGTGCTATGCGTCCAGAGTTCTGGCTCAGACGTTGTTGTGAGGACCACTGATTTTCCTGCTGCTCCTTAGTTATCCTCTCCTGCCTGTGCTGGCAGATGGGATAAGGGAAGGGGATGTGCTGTTCCTGCCAGGAGGGCCCAAAACAGTCCCTCTGATTTCTGTCTGTCCCATCTTGCTGATGGTGCTGGAAGCGTTGAACACTTTAGTTCAGTTCAGCACCTGTTCCTGTAAAAGAAAACCAGGAGCCTGTGTTGTAATGGACTTTAGGCCACTGTGAGGGGTCCCGTGTTACCAGGGGATACTTCTGCACCCTTTTTCAGTTTGGAAAATACTCTATAAAGAACGTATCATTTCAGTGGCTTTCCTGAAAACTTGGGGTTGATGACTGGCTTCCTAATCACTGCAACAGAATGATAGCCTGCTCCTCCTGCTACACAAATCAGTGGGAACTTGCATGGGCCTCCTGTGATCCTAAGTTACCTTGGAGGGCAGAAATTTTTATCTCAATAATGAAAGTACTACTACAGGTCAAACCTATTATGAAGTCAAAAGATAAATCTTTTTTATTGCTCTATGTAATTGTACTTATAAATAGTGTTTCAAAAGTAAGGGCCAGTGCTTATTTTATTTGGTGGTGCTGATGTAATGGATTTGACCTGTGTTGAAATAGGACGCAGCCCCAGGCCCGCAGCAGTGGAGCCTTGGTTTGGCGTGAGTCTCTGGTAACACTTGAGGCGATTTGGGCATTGGCAGTGAACTGCCAGCAGAGCCCGTCCCTTGGTCTTGTGCACGGGTCTGTGGGTGCTGGAGGAGATCAGCAGTTGTGCGTGTGGCTGGTGGTCGACCACTTGGTTAATGGATCTGCCATCAGAATGGGATGTCCCAGTGCTGTTTTTGTTTCTGGCAGAGTGTTATTCTTAGGTTGGTTCAACTAACGTCGAGAAAAGTTTTACTTAAGTTCTGTGTTCTTTTCAAGCTAATGATGGAAACTGGCCAACATTAAAACAGAATTCTAGCTCTTCAGTGAAACCAGTGCAGGTGGCCGGTGCAGACTGGAAGGATCCGAGCGTGGAGGGGTCTGTCAAGCAGGGCACTGTCTCCAGCCAGCCTGTGCCCTTCTCAGCACTGGGAGCCACGGAGAAGCCGGTAGGCCTGTGTCTTTATCACAAAACACAAGCAGGCTCTTCAACAGGGCTCTCTTCTGCCTTAGTACTAAGCTAAAGGGTATGACTTGTCAGGGGGCAAGTTAATCCTGTTATTGTCCAGACAACACCCAAAGTCCTGAGAGGGTTACTGGGTCCTAAGAGCCTGAGCAGCCCACGAGTACACGCACCTTTCGATCAGAACTTTTGCAGACAGGCAGTGAGCTCAACAGTGCGCCCCAAGTCCTGGTCACAGCCGATTGGATGGATTACAAATCCTACTGTGTATTCTCTCGGGGATGTGGGTGGAAATATTCTTCACTGTTCAAAGGATGACTTTGTTTTTCTTCTTAACACCTAAACTTAGGGCGTCGAGATTGGTAAAGTGCCACCTCCCACCCCGGGTGTAGGCAAGCAGCTGCCTCCAAGCTATGGGACATACCCAAGTCCTACGCCTCTGGGTCCTGGGTCGACAAGCTCCCTGGAAAGGAGGAAGGAAGGCAGCTTGCCCAGGCCCAGTGCAGGCCTGCCAAGTCGACAGAGGCCCCCCCTGCTGCCCACCACAGGCAGCACCCCCCAGCCAGGCTCCTCACAGCAGATTCAGCAGAGGATTTCCGTACCGCCAAGTCCCACATACCCGCCAGCGGGACCACCTGCATTTCCAGCTGGGGACAGCAAGCCTGAACTCCCACTGACAGTGGCCATTAGGCCCTTCCTGGCTGATAAAGGGTCAAGGCCACAGTCTCCCAGGAAAGGACCCCAGACAGTGAATTCAAGTTCCATATACTCCATGTACCTCCAGCAAGCCACACCACCTAAGAATTACCAGCCGGCAGCACACAGCGCCTTAAATAAGTCAGTTAAAGCAGGTAGAGTGGGTTTATACTCTCCTTTTCTTGGGGCTAGGAAATCATGCTTTTAATTAAGAAAATACTAATGCATATCTTTACGATTGGGCCACATGCTATTTAGGATTAAACTTAATTCTTACATAAAAGTACAGCCTTGGGTGTCAGTGTGAGAAGGGAATGGAAGCTGGAGTGCATGGAGGAGGCCGTTTTGCAGATGGCTCACAGTTCTCTGACTTCCTGTCTGAGCAGCCACCTCCCTGTGCTACTTAGGAAATCCAGCTCCGGGAAGGGTGAGATGTCGAGAATTTCCTCTTTTCCTTCTGTTTCATGGTAACTTGTGCCAGGAGCTGTCTAGTGAGTAGAGGGTGGCCTTGACCACTGGCCCTCCTGGCAGTGGCTGAGCCCAACCCCTGGGCATGGGCAGTTTCAGGAGGGCATCTGCTGCGTAGGAGCCTCCCCCATAGCCCAGAGGGGAGGAAAGCCTTGGTTCCGATTATGGAGCTCAGATGTTCGAAGAAGGCAGCTGAGAGAAGGTAGCTTAGTTCCACACCTACCACCGAGGCCGATGGTGTTTCCGACTCTTATGGGAGGAAGCCGCGGGTCAGGTCTAGGCTAGGGCCTTCTTAGACATTCCTGGGCGTTGGCTGCAGCTTCTAGACTCATAGTTGAGGGATTTCTGGACGTGCCTAGTCACTTCTTGCACAGGGACCTCCCAGGTGGTGGTGCAGTGTTCCCTTGTGGGGAGGGTTCTGGCCATGGTGGGAAAGGCTTAGACCATTCTCAAGAGCTCCTGGACCTCCAGGTTAAACCTTCCTGCTCTGAGGAGGAGCGTGTTTCTCCATCATGTGAGTTAGTCCAAGGATCAGATGCATGTTTAGTGGATTTTGTCTTATTCCTTGGCCAGAAAACAGGCAGGCTTGTCTGCAGCAGGGAAGGTCGGGTTAGCAACCTATTTTTTTCTTCTGAAAAAGCTCCAGTACTGGAAACCCAAATGTAAAAACCGACACATTAGAGAGGCACTGCACGTTTCAGAAGGAGTCAGTGGAGGCTCTAGGAGGAGGAGGAGGTTTCCTCAGAGATTTGAAATGAGAATTGAAGAACAGCAGCAGATGTATATGTGTGTCTTTGCAGGAGCCTGTCTCTGGTGTAATCGTAGGTGTGTATGACTAGATCTCTGTAGTGAGGTCGCAATTGCCTCTGTCCTTCGTGTCTTCCCCAGTGTATGGTAAGCCCGTTTTACCTTCGGGTTCAACATCTCCGTCGCCGCTGCCGTTTCTTCATGGGTCACTGTCCACGGGCGCACCACAGCCTCAGCCACCTTCAGAAAGTGCTGAGAAAGAGCCCGAGCAGGACGGCCCCGCCGCCCCCGCAGATGGCAGCACCGTGGAGAGCCTGCCACGGCCACTCAGCCCCACCAAGCTCACACCCATCGTGCATTCACCACTGCGCTACCAGAGTGACACGGACCTGGAGGCCCTCCGCAGGAAGCTGGCCAACGCGCCCCGGCCCCTGAAGAAGCGCAGCTCCATCACAGAGCCCGAGGGCCCCGGCGGGCCCAACATCCAGAAGCTGCTGTACCAGCGCTTCAACACCCTGGCCGGTGGCATGGAGGGCACCCCTTTCTACCAGCCCAGCCCCTCCCAGGACTATATGGGCACCTTGGCCGACGTGGACAATGGAAACACCAATGCCAACGGAAACCTGGAAGAACTGCCCCCTGCCCAGCCCACAGCCCCCCTCCCCGCCGAGCCTGCCCCGTCGTCAGATGCCAATGATAATGAGCTACCTTCCCCGGAACCAGAGGAGCTCATCTGTCCCCAAACCACCCACCAAACTGCCGAGCCGGCGGAGGACGATAACAACAACGTGGCCACGGTCCCCACCACGGAGCAGATCCCGAGTCCTGTGGCTGAGGCCCCGTCTCCAGGGGAAGAGCAGGTCCCTCCAGCACCTCTTCCCCCTGCCAGCCACCCTCCTGCCACCTCCACGGTGGGTGTCATTGCTAGACCAAAGCCTGGCCTTCCTGGTCATTCATGCAACCAGGACCTCTGGGGTCCTTCCCTTGGTCAGGCTGTGCTGGGAGCAGTGGGAACCAGGGATGTCCCTGAGTTACGTCTTGTGGGGAGGACGGACAGTCACAGAGACAAATGGGGCATGAAAAAGCATGACAGATGGGGCTCGGCCACACAAATGCACATTGTGGCCAAGCCTTTCCCAGACAGCTGGTCAGGGAGCTCCAGAGTCTTTCCTGAGGAAGGGGAGCTGTCGCTGGCACCTGAAGGTCCTATAGAGAGATGAGGGAAGAAGCATCTAGACGAAGGCCCTGGGTGGGAGGTCAGTGTTGATGGAGCAGAGAGGGAGCCAGGTGCCATCTCAGGGAACCCTCAGCGGGGTTCTCTCCGCTAGGATCTGGTGCCGTAGCAGGAAGAACCCTGTCGCATGTGGGCAGGAACAAGCTGCTGGCTCCCATCAGCTACTTGGCAGTCACACGCCACCCTCCCTCCCACAGAGTGTTCCGAGGAGTGGCCAGAAGCTCAGACACGGCTGTGTCCCTCTGTGCGTGAGCCGGGGACTCGGGCCCCACACAGTGCTCTCCCTCGTAGTGAGCAGAGTGGCCCTGGCCCTTATTTGAGGTGGTCACCTGGGTGCTGCTACTGCTGCCACTCCAGGGCTGCTTCATGGAGCCACTGTCTGTGGGCTTTAGCTCTCACCACTCTTTCCCAGCAGGCGTGGGTTCTTAGACTTTAGTGGACCACCTTTAACTGGAAAGCGTGCTTCCTTCCCAACAGAACAAGCGGACCAACTTGAAGAAGCCCAACTCGGAGCGGACAGGGCACGGGCTGAGAGTCCGGTTTAACCCCCTGGCACTGCTCCTAGACGCGTCTCTGGAAGGAGAGTTCGATCTGGTGCAGAGGATCATCTATGAGGTGAGCTGCAGCCGGGGACCAGCGCACGCTGCTGGGGGCGAGGGGGCGGGTGCTCACAGGTCGTGTGTCCTAGGTGGAAGATCCCAGTAAGCCCAACGACGAAGGGATCACCCCACTGCACAACGCCGTCTGCGCCGGCCACCATCACATCGTGAAGTTCCTGCTGGACTTTGGTGTCAACGTGAATGCTGCTGATAGTGATGGATGGTGAGGCCCATAGGAGTGTGGGGTGGACAGATTTACTTTTCCCTACTTTGCATAAGGGAAACATGCGTGTTCTAGACAATCAGGAAGCACGGAAGAGAGAATTAGAGCAAGAACACCCATCATTTCATCCTTTGAAAGACAGCTGTTGCCAGGGCTTCCTTGCCTTTTTTTCCAGTCTTTTCTCTTGATGATTTTGTTAAAAACATGGCTGTGGTTATGCTCTTCTATGCCTCATCATTAACATTGCAATCTGAGCATTCTGTGAATCATTCCGTTTTCCCCTTTTCATATGTTCATATGAACTATTCACACTCTGTGCTCTGTGTGAAAAGCAGCCTCAGCATCCCCCTGGGTCAGGCATGTAGGTTGTTGCATTGTTCATTTCCATTTGCGTTCGGGAGCTCTGCTGCTGGCGAGACGTGTTGGTCTCCTGTGGGGGTTATTTTGAACTTTCAGACAGCTGTCATTGTGCTGTATTTGAATCGTGGCAAAATACACATAACAGAAAATTTCACAGCTATTTTAAATGTGCGTTTCAGTGTATTATGTACATTCATATCACCATGCAGTGTAGCGTGAACATCTGTGGATTGGCCATTTCTTAACCCATTCCCTGTGTCCCCTTTTCAAAATGTATGTATGGTCTGAAACAATTGGCTCGTGGAAATCCTGCCTTTAAAGAAACAACACTGAGACTTGATGGCACAAAGGCGAACGCCTTCTGCGAGATTCCTTAGAGGGAAATCTCTGAGGGCCACGTCCTACAGGACAGGCAGTGCCAGGCCTGCACCTTCACCCACGCTCTATTCCAGGACGCCGCTGCACTGCGCTGCCTCTTGTAACAGCGTTCACCTCTGCAAACAGCTGGTGGAGAGTGGTGCCGCCATTTTTGCCTCAACCATAAGCGACATTGAAACTGCTGCAGACAAGTGTGAGGAGATGGAGGAAGGCTACATCCAGTGCTCCCAGTTTCTATACGGTACGCAGGGGAGGCCTGGGGCCACAGTGGTGCTGTCTGCTGTGGTACTGCTGTGGCAACAGTTGGCCGGTGCCAGAGAAGCTTCAGCACAGCTGTTTGTTTTTTTAAAGACAGGAGACAAGGTCTCATTCTGTCACCCAGGCTGGAGTGCAATGTCGCAATCATGGCTCACTGCAGCCTTGACCTCCCGGGCTCAATTGATCCTCCCACTTCAGCCTCCCAAGTAGCTGGGACTACAGGCTTGTCCCACCACAGCCAGCTAATTTTTTGTACCTTTTTTTTTTTTTTTTTTTTTTTTTTTGTAGAGACAGTGTTTCGCCATGTTGCCCAGGGTGGTCTCGAACTCCTGGGCTTAAGCGATCTGCCCACTTTCAGCCTCCTAAAGTGCTGGGATCACAGGTGTGAGCCACCGTGCCTGGCAGCACAGCATTCTCTAGCTGTTCCACCTTCTTCAGGGGCAGCCAGGATGTCTCACTCGAGTGAAGGTCACACTGCCCCTTGTTTTCATTCCTGAAAACATGTTTGAAAGTCCATGTTGTTAGAAGGATTCTGTGCCAGATTCCCAAGAAAACAAAATGACTTGGCTGTGCTTTGCGTAGATGTTCTGTACCCTTGCTTCTGGAAGCAGGGCCAGCTCCTTTCCTGGGGTGGCCTGGGGCCCTGGCCATTCCCCGGAAACATTTGATGAAAGGCTCGTGTCCTAATTAAGCTGCTTTAGCCAGGGCCGCATTTTCCAAGAGCTGGAACATCTTCTCTGTTCTGAGTGTTAAACAGTCACAAGTCATTTATTCCACACATTACTTGAGAACATACTGTGTGCCCTACACTGGACCCTAGGGTTGAAATTACCCATGAAAACAGCCAGGTGATGCCCTCCTTGGCCCAAGCTCCCACAACAGAGCCAAGCAACAAACTCTCAGGCTGTGTGGCAGGGCTGGGGAGGCACAGCAGCCCCCAGGTGAGTCCCGCCAGTGTGAGGAGGAGGCTGCAGTCACAGTGGCACCACCAGAGGGAGGGGAAGCTCCCCACGGTCACCACAACTGGGCCTCGGAAGCAGAGTGTCCTGCAGAAGGGCCCTTTCTCGGGGACCCACAAGTAGCTGCTCAGTCAGGGCTCAGTGGTGTGTAGTTTGTTCATTACCATCCAAGGGCAGTCACAGCTGCTCTAGCTAGTGACTTTAGAAATCCGTTCTCACTGTGATTGCTCAGTGTCACCTTAAGAACAGCACACTTTTGCCCTGGGACTCAGGAGCCCGTTTGTCCTGTCTGTCCTGCAGGACTTAGGAAGGGCCGGCAGCAGGAGCAGCAGCTGGGCCGGGCAGGGGCGGCATCAGGTGGGGCCCTAGTCTCCAATAGTCTCTCATCTCCCCTGCTGGCCTCCGTGGGGCCTGCCGAGAGCAGCCTCAGCAGCAGCATGACCATGTTCTATTCCTCGAGCAGGGTGCCTCACTGCAGGCCACCCTCTGCTGAGGCCTGACCATTGCTCTCTGGTTCCAGGGGTGCAGGAAAAGCTGGGTGTGATGAACAAAGGTGTGGTGTATGCTCTGTGGGACTACGAGGCCCAGAACAGTGACGAGCTGTCCTTCCACGAAGGGGACGCCCTCACCATCCTGAGGCGCAAGGACGAAAGCGAGACTGAGTGGTGGTGGGCTCGCCTTGGAGACCGGGAGGGCTACGTGCCCAAAAACCTGCTGGGGGTGAGCACTCAGGTTACTTACTGGGAAACTAGCTGTCCATGTCTCTGTACAGCATGCGGTCCTATCCTGCTGTGGGGCTGGGGAGGGAGGCTTCGCTTCTCTGAGCCTCAGCAGCCCCCTCTGTATAGGGGGAGGTGCCTACTTGGCAGAGCTGGCATGAGGCTCAGGCAGGGCCCCAGGAGGTTCCCCTGGCCATGCTTACGCCATGGAGGCCGAGTGCCCCAGTGAGGGGCCGCTCAATGAGCTCGGTTCATGATGAACTTCAACAAGTGGCCCAGCTCACCCCACCCACACTTTCCCCAATCTAGAAATCTCTGCAGCCTAGAAATTTCTCCAGTGGAGGGAGAGGTGGGAACGTGCAGGCTGCTAGCTCTGTGTTGGACTTGTGACTCCCTCAGTCCTCTGGCAGAGGGAGCTGCCTCTGCTCTCTTTGTGCCCTGCAGAGCTGCCAGGGGCTTCCTGCTGAGCCAATGTTCTTGGCCAGGCAAACACAGCAGGGAGCCAGGCAGAGACCCTTGCCCGGGGAGCTTCTGACCTTGAGAGCCACAGGCAGTCACAAGTCTAGGTGGCATGAAGTGTTGTGAGAAAAACAGGATATTCTGGGAGTATGAGGCACATTTTAAAGAGGGCTGGGTGGGTCTCAGCGTAGAGGTGCAGCTGAGTGTAGGCCTGAGGGACAAGGGTGCTGCACGGCTGTCCAGGGTGGCTGAGCTGAGGAGCAGGGTTCGGGTCTGGCTGGCCCTGCTCCGTGTGTGTGGCTTCCTGTCCTGACGCGGCTCCATTGCTTCCCAGCTGTATCCACGGATCAAACCCCGACAGCGAACGCTCGCCTGAACTTCCTTTTGGAGCACCGCATGGTCTTGCCAGCTACCAGGAGCCACTGAAGAGATTATTGTGCTGTTTTCCCAGGAAAGCTGCAGCTAGAAAATGGTCTTAATGGTGCTCACTTTAGCAGACAGCGTCCACAATGTGAATCCTACAGTTTCCAGGTGAGGCCCTTTCTCCAGTTTGCCCGTAACCTGGGAGAGGTACTTTTGCCTCCAAGGACTGAATTTTGCCAATTACTGTAAATTCAAGTAAATACCCGCTTTCAAAACACCCACCCCTCTTGCCATTAAGAAGTCCCATAACCGGCCGGGCGCGGTGGCTCACGCTTGTAATCCCAGCACTTTGGGAGGCCGAGGCGGGCGGATCACGAGGTCAGGAGATCGAGACCACGGTGAAACCCTGTCTCTACTAAAAATACAAAAAATTAGCCGGGCCTGGTGGCGGGCGCCTGTAGTCCCAGCTACTCGGAGAGGCTGAGGCAGGAGAATGGCGTGAACCCGGGAGGCGGAGCTTGCAGTGAGCCGAAATCGCGCACTCCAGCCTGGGTGACGGAGCGAGACTCCGTCTCAAAAAAAAAAAAAACAGTCCCATAACCCCTGGTTGTTTGCCAGTGAAGGCAGAAGCTCTGACTGACTTGGCCCCGAGGCCATCACCCCTCCAGCAGTGAGCACTGTCCGCCGCTGTGAGCCCTGCCTCCTGTCACCGAATCAGACGTTCATCCTCTCACACTCCCCACACATGATCCTTCTTCCCTTCATCACCAAAGGAGCCTCTGTATGGAAACATGTCAGTGTTGCTGCCCAGTGTGTATGCCTCCCAGCAACCACTCTGCTCGGCCGCCTTGGGGGTTCCGCTTCCTGTTCCAGTTCACCTAAAGGCTGATTGTGCAGGCCCAGCACTGTGGCTGGACTGCCACGCTATGGGCACCAGGACCCCTAAGACCAAGTGACAATTGGGAGAGCCTCAGCATATACTCTTCTCCTCCGATCTCACAGCCTGTCATGCTGCTCAGTGTGGTTCTCACCCCTGCAAGCTCGAATTCAGTTCTCTGAATAGAGTCAGGTGCTGGAGGCCGTGGCAGCAGAGGGGGGGTGGAGGTTGGGGTTGGAGCTGGGGGTGGACTGGTGTGAGGGCAGACCAGGGCCAGGTAGACGGGGCTGTTTGGTGCCTGAAGGATGGCAGACGCCCGGTGTCAGGAGGGGCCACCCCTCTCTGCTGATCTCCCTGCCTGGGCTGGCTGTGAGGCCACCACCTTTGTCCCAGGCCCAGCTTCAAGGCAAGGAGGGCGCTTCGCTGAGGTGTGAATTGTACGTACAGGCTTTTTATATACCAAAAGTATTTTTTGACTAGACCATTCAAAGCTACCTGAACTATGTTGGAAATTTTTTTTTCTCGTTAAAATACAGGCCCTTAGGCTCTATTTTTCATGTATGAGTCTTGTGTGTAATTTATGTAAAAATGTGTGTATAGAGTCACTGATGCAGCATTGTAGCCCATCACCTTGGAGCATTGACTGTACATAGTGTGGTGAAGCAAAGTGAACGCCATTGTAGAGCAGCGTGGCCACTGCCAGCCCCGACGCTGCTGATGCTGTGTAAATGTGCACAATAAACTCGTCTCACCCCGGCGGCTGTGAGTCTTCTTTCTGGAGCCAGACTGTGCTGTGGCACGAGGGTTCAAGTGATCTGGACACAGGAAGGCGAGGCCTTGTCCGTATGTTCAAAATAGGTTTTAATCATAAGCTTTATATACAAATTGCTGTACAGTCATCTTAATAAAGTGAAATAGTGAGTGAAAAGTACAAAACACAAAGCCCCCACATTCCCCTTGGTGAAGTATCAAAGGATCACTCACAGCCCAGAGGCCCCAGATTAGTGACAAGGTAAGTGGACAGTCTGTAAAACAGGCTAAGGCAAGTGCTGTAAACTGGCTATTAGAGGCGAGCAGGCTCCACTGCATACCAGAAGCCTGAGTTCCTACTACCCAAACTGGTTCTGTGGAAGAATTAAATGAAATGAATATTGATGGGCCAGAACCTTCTAGTAAACCTGGGAACTCATAAAAACAGTATATATTATGCTAAAAATAGTTTAGCAGTAGTGTAGCTCAGTCTCTCCCACCCCCAATTAAGTATTGACAATACACAAATTCTAAAACATGAAGCTGTTTAAAGCATTAATAAACTGTGAACATATTGCACTAGATAAGTGAACACTTGTTTCTCCAAACACATGAGTTGCATTTCCCAGCACAAGCAGGATTAATCCCTGGGGTACGCAAGGAGCAGGCTCTGCTGTTCCAAGCGACTCAGTCCTGGTGACCACATGCACTCCAAGCTCAGCCCCACGTAGAGTTTTACTGGTCCCGAGATTCGTAGAGGAGCTTGGCAGCCTGCGGATCAGACAAGATCAACACAGTGAGGCCTGCTTGGTCCTGTGCCTGGTGGAGCCAAGCCTGTGTGCATTTCAGGGGAGATGGCGTGGGCACCCCAGCTGAGGGGAACAGGTTGTGGGGATAGGGGGCAAATGGCAGGACACAGAGCTTCCTCTGGGAAAGGCAAGCTTTTGTCTAAGCCAAAAGGCCCAGCCTCCCTGGCCTGGGCTCAGGTACCTTGTGCATGGCCACTAGCCACGCCACCGCCTGCCTCCTGCCCACATTCGCGTCCTCCACCGCTGTCAGCTTCAGCTGGGTCACACCCTCCGTCCCCGGCACTGTATACTGCAGGAACATGCCTGTGGCCCGTGCGTTGCCTCCTGGAGGAGGGAGACGAGGTAAGATGGCCCAAAGGAGACCCTGAGTGCCCAGGTGGCCACCAGCCCCAAGGCGGTGGCCAGGACACCTTCCTAACCTTGTGCTGCTCCAAGCATAGCCTGGCAGTGAGGGCTGGTGCTCAGGAGCACCCAGGGAACACCATCTCCTCAGGCCTCTGAGGGGAGACCCCAAGCTCACGGGGGTGGGAGAGGGACCAAGACACTCAGCCGGGTGCCCCAGGGCCCGGGACAAACAACAAGAGCCACATCACCACAAGAGGCCTCCTTTTTGGCTAATTGAGGCGCTGCTGTGCCCTGGGGTCTGTGGGGGTTCCTGCCTTCAGAGAACCCCCAGACAGGACTAGCTCCTGCAGAGGTGCCCACCTGCACCCAGGGCTGGGGGAAGAGTGGAGGCCACCTTGAGAGCACCCTGGCCACCGACAGGCCAAACAGATGGTCAGGGTCACAGCTGGCCTCATACCCAGGAGTCAGAGGCCTCAGCCATCCCACTGTTGAGAAGCAGGGCCAGCACAGAGGGGATTGTCAGTACAAAGGCCCAGTGCCAGGGAAATGCCACCCCGGCCTGGTCACGGGCCACCTCCCCAGACCCAGCACCCATGTTGGGGACTGGTCTCTGGGACCCAGGCTCCCCGTCTGGGCAGTGACCAGCTGTTCCAGTGACAATGACTCAATTCTAGCACTTGCTCCAACAAACTGCTGAAGAGAGCGGCTCTTCAGTCAGGGCTGGTGTTGAAAGAGACCCATGGGATGCAGCCTCCCATGAACTTGATGACTTGGGAGGGAAGCCCCATCCTGAGCTATCACTGACCTCTCAGGAGACACCCTCCATCAGACACACATCTCCCTATCAGCACTCAGGGCCGGCTCTTCTGCCGGTTGGTGGAGTGGGCGCCAAGGCTGCAGTTAGAGGCGCACCAACCACGCTTGGAGGCCTGAGCAACCTATGACATGCTGTCCCCTGGGAGGCCCCGGAACCACACTTTTTTTTTTCCAGGACAGAGTTTTTGCTCTTGTTGCCCAGGCTGGAGAGCAGTGGCGCGATCTCGGCTCACTGCACCCTCCGCCTCCCGGGTTCAAGCAATTCTCCTGCCTCAGCCTCCTGAGTAGCTGGGATTACACCCAGCTATTTTTTTTGTCTTTTTAGTAGAGACGGGGTTTCTCCATGTTGGTCAGGCTGGTTTCGAACTCCCGACCTCAGGTGATCTGCCCGCCTTAGCCTCCCAAAGTGCTAGGATTACAGGCATGAGCCACCATGCCTGGCTTATTATTATTATTTTTTGAGTCTCTGTTGCCCAGGCTGGAGTGCAGTGGTGCCATCTTGGCTCACTGCAACGTCCGCCTCCTGGGTTCAAGTGATTCTCCTGCCTCAGCCTCCCGAGTAGCTGGGAGGCTACAGGCACCCGCCACCACACTCGGCTAATTTTTGTATTTTTAGTACAGACAGGGTTTCACCATGTTGCCCAGGCTGGTCTCGAACTCCTGACCTCAGGTCATCTGCCCGCCTCAGCCTCCCAAAGTGCTGGGGTTACAGGCGTGAGCCACCATGCCCGGCCTCTGGAACCATACTTAAATAAGCCTGGATCTATGGTTAGGGCACGCCCCCCCAGCCCCGACACTGGGGAACCTTGCCTGTCAGTGTAACGTCCTGCCTGGGCTCTAGAGCAGGGCGACCATGGCTCTGCTCACCGCCTGCATTTGCTTGATAAAGCACCACTGGATCATAGCCATAGCCATCTGTCACCCTGTCTTCTGCAGCCGCCTCCGCCTTCACCACAGCACATGTGACCGGCAAAGGTTTACTATCTGGCCTTGAAAGAATGAGTGTGTGGCCTGCCCTGCAGGGCCCAGGCTGGCAGGCGGCCCCTTGGCTGCCTTCAGGTCAGGGGACTGTTCCTACTGTCCCCACCCCCACCGGAAGACAGGGTGCTGGGGTCTGAGGGGCTCTACTGAGACTGGGCAGAGCGGGGCTCACTGCACCCCACAAACCACAAGGGGGACACAGTGCCAGAAGCCCTGGGGAGGGTCTGCCCAGGAGAGCAGTCCAGGAGGCTGTGTTGCCCTGACCTCCTGAGGCACTGGCCTTCATCTGATGCCCCTAAACACTGGCCTTCATCTGATGCCCATAAACACTGGCCTTCATCTGAGCCTCAGGCTCCCCAGGAGGAGGCAGCCAGAGAGGGGTGCCTGTGGTGACCCCCGCTTCTCCAGACCCTACCCTTTGCACCTGGGCGTCTATACCTTGCAGCCTGCTCAAGGCAACCAGCTTGATGCCATCCCGGCTCCACACACATCCCTGAGCTCAGGACAGAACACTGGCCTGGGCGTCTCACCTCATCATTCAGGAGGCTGACAGTAGTGCCAGGAGAGTCAGGGGTCCCAGGAGGCCACATTGAGCTGGGGAGCAATAGGCTTCGGTGGGAAGGGCAATGTTGGGAGAGGCCCCGAGGGCAGGTGAGCACCCATGCCCCCTGGCCTCAGCCTGTTCAGGGCTGGCAGGTACTGACAGCTGTCAATTGCTGGGTAACCCTCCCCCGAGACAGAACTGGGAAAGTACATCTGCTGCGGTATCTTCATTTATGCTTTATAAACCCACGTATCAGACCCAACATCTCTCTTAAGTCAACCAAAATAAGTGAATTCAGGTTTCACAAAGAACCTTGGCATGGACCACCCCGTGGACAGAAGCCAGGTGGCGAGGGGAACGGACCCGCTGCATGCAGGGAGCCCCGGAGAGGAGGAAGAGGCTGACCTTCAGAGGCAGGCTGGCTCCCTAGGAGGCTGGTGTAAGCGTGAATGTCTTTTTCTATGGCAAGAAGGTGGGCAGGCAGTGGCGAGAAGGAGCAACCAAGAGCCGGTGAGAGAACGGAAGGAAAGCAACATGAGTTACGGCACACGCATCTGTCAGCACAGTTTGCAGATAACGGGATGCGAGCTCCCTGTCAGCAGAGTTTAGTGGAGAGGCCCAGGCTGGGCCAAAGCTCACCAGGAAATGCATCAGGGGTTTAGTCTGCACAGACGCCTGCAGGAGGAGGGCTGAAGTGCTGGCTCCCGATGAGCCACCACTCGGACCTTTTTGGGGATCTCAGTTATTGCATTTGGGGCTTTATCCTTGGTTTGAGTCCAACAATAAATGGAATGATACCTTAGAGCATTTAGAGCAGAGGAAAGCATGATGATATGCTAAGGCAAATTTCCCTTTGCTGTCTTACAGTTTAAGTCTCCACTCACCTGGCGAGTTCTAAAGCCTCTGAGTAAATACACGCCCCGCAAAAGAGGAAAGGCAGGTTGTCCTGGAAACCCAGCAGACCCCGCGCCTCAGGGCGGCTGTCTGATCCCAAAAGTGCACGCCCCTCTTGTCACCCACACATGGCACCAAACCCTCCTGGCTTAGGAAAGGACGTGCTGGCATTTACCTCCAGGAGGGAAGCCTTCTGTGAGGATCTGCACGGTGGAAATGTGTACAATTTCGATTTCATAGTGGCTGTCTCCATCCAGAAACAAGTATCTACAACAAATAAAAGTGTCCAAATCGGGTCACTCTCAGGCTCAGTGCCACCGAGGCTCCCGGTCTGTGACAACGCTGCCCCGTGCCAAGCTGGATCCGGTTCTTACCTCTGGTTATTGGAAAGACGACAAATCATAGTTTCAGGTTTCTCTGAGTTTCCAAACGTGACAAGGAAGGTGGCTCCTTGGGAACACAAAAGCAAACGTGAGAACAGGGCCTGCTTCTTTTCCACCTAACCCTTCCCACGAGTACCAGTAGGAGACACACGCACAGAGGACAGAGTGAAAACAGCAAGAAACAAACCACAGCTTTGTTCTAAGGACCCCTTCAGCTGAGCAAAAAAGCAGTCATGGATCAAGGGTTTAAGAGGTAAACCAAAAGGCGCGGCTCTAGACAGGTTCTGCTTGCTTACAAAGCTCCTAGAAATTCTTTTACATCCTTCAAAGGATGCAGGGAATTCATCACCAAAGTCCAGATCTAAGAACAATAAACCCCTCTCTGCTCACACGTCCTAAGAGCTGGCAGGACAGGACCAAGACAGCAGAAAGGAGGCACAACAAAGCCCACCGTCCAGCCAGGGACCATGCCCGTTTCACACAGGACGGAGCTGTGGGCAGGAAGGCAGGTGGTCCCAGACCCCATGGCGGGCAGGCAGGGGACAGGAGGCTGGGAAGGCAGTGGCCAGAGGTGGGCGGGCAGTGGGGAGAAGGCGCTGCTCGTTGCTCAGAGATTCCACGGAGGCACACCCTAAGCCCCTGGAGAATGCCCTTCTCCCACACCAGGTCCCCAGAGATGGCTCAAAACCGGGTCTGCATCGTGCTACTGGGCAAAGGTCTCCGGACTCTCATCGAGGAGCCGCAGTGGTCGCAAACACCCGAGCGCCGGCGCCGGGTTCCACCTGGGAGAAGGGGGAAGGCGCTGCCTGGGCCCAGGGCCTCCCCTCCCACCCGATGGACGTGCCCAGCGGAGTCAGCACCAACATTTTAGACGACATTCCATCTCTGAAAAGAAGGGAAGCCTCTATAACTGCTTCTAAACGAATCCAGAAGAAAACGGGGAAGGGAGGGAAGGCGAGAGAACGTCAAGAAGAAGCAGAACGCCCCGTGCACAGCCCGCAGCATCGCCACAGACACGATGGGCCGGCTGGCGGAGCGCGCAGGACTGTGCAGGACACCCGTCCTTACCGCTCAGGAGCACTTTGAGCTGCTTGTCGTAGAACTCCGCCTCCTTGTGGGACACCAGGGCGCACTCCGCGCACTGCCGCACGGGGTCCACAAAGCACATGCGCCGCAGCGGCACCTTCTGGCTGCAGCACCTATCGCAGAAGCACTTCCCGCAGCGGCGACAGTGGTGCTGGGCAGATGCGGGAGGATTGGCAGTGAGGAGGGGCAGGGCACAAGCGGCCCCGGGTGTGGCCCCTGCTGGCCTGGCACTCCCCGGGCCACGCCTAAACGCGAGGCCCCAGTGCCGGCCGCTGCACACGCGCACCTCCTGACGCCAGCCCCTGGGCTCCCCACCACACAGCAGGGCTCCGCCTCACCTGGGAAATGAGGCCCTTTTTTCAAAATCATGGATCAAAATGGCTGTTTTTTCAGCTTTCTTTCAACTACCCAAGTCCCACTGCTTAGGACGCCCTCGGGCCTCGGGGCGCCATGAGCTGGTCACACATTAGGGGCAAGACACTTCGCGAGGGCAAAGCGGCACGGGGACAGGGCGGAGGGGGCGGGGGAGGCGGGGACAGGTGGGTGCACAGGCCTCGCAAGCTGCACCCCCACCCCATGGCGTCTGGCAGAATCAGCACAGTCACTTTCCACGGAAACAGGGCATGGCTGACACTCAAAACAAGCCATAATGGCTGGGCGCGGTGGCTCACACCTGTAATCCCAGCACTTTGGGAGGCCGAGGTGGGAGGATCATTTGAGGTCAGGAGTTCGAGACCAGCCTGGCCAACATGGTGAAACCCCATCTCTACTAAAAATATAAATATTAGCCAGGCGTGGTGGCAAGCCTCTGTAATCCCAGCTACTCAGGAGGCTGAGGCAGGAGAATCACTTGAACCCGAGAGGCAGAGGTTGCAGTGAGCCGAGATGGAGCCACTACACTCCAGCCTGGGCACCAAGAGCGAAACTCTGTCTCAAAAAAAAAAAAAAAAAAAAAACGAGCCATAAGATGACATCCGTCCCCTGCCAGAAGGGGCAGCTGTCCTGTTGGGGGCCCTCCCCTCTTCCCACCACTCCCACTCAGCAGCCTCAGCTCACCTTTCTGGTGAGAAAGTCAAACTTGGCATCACACTGCATACATCTCCGACACTGGGAAAGAGACGACAAAGCGTTAAAACCCAGCTTGGTCACTCGCCACGTCGCTGGGGCACGACCACGGGCTGCTGAGAAAGCTGGGCCCTGCCACTTCCCCACGCACCCAAGCAGCCTGAGGCAGGCAGGGTTGTGACGCAGGACGGTGGACTGGCCGCCTGTGCCCAGGCTCCGGAGCCAATGCGGTGGGGTGCAGGCTGGTCCGAGGCCTGCAGGAGATGCACCCAGCGTACCCATGGGGCCTGAGGTCGGCTTGGGGTTTGACTGTCTCAAAGCAGAGCGTGCATCCTGGCACTTCAGGTCCCTCCACACAGGACCCAACAGCAGTTCACCTTAACAACGCCTTTTTGGCCCTGGTCCTGTTACTGGAACCAAAGGGCAACGCCACAAAGCGACTAGGAAACCCACAGCAGGAGCCAACCTAAACCCCTAAACCAGGGAAGGCTGTGCGAGCACCCACTTCACAAACGAGGCGAGCATGGGGAGCTGCTGATTCTGGGGTTGTGCACCAGCCAGCAAAAGCCCAGGTATCTGAGACATAAAGCTTATTATTCTGGTCCTTTACTTGGAGTCCTGGCGTGCGTGCCCTGACCCCCGCCTGTGAGGGAACCCCTGGAAGCAGCTGAAGCACACACAGGCCGGTGTGTGTCACGGGGGTGGGCGCCAGGTCTGGGGACGCCCTGAAGATGCTTCCTCAGCTGGAGGACTCAGATGCAGAGAAGCTCGAAGACTCACAAGCCAGGGCTCACAAGGCTGGACTTTGTTGGCAAAGAGAGTTCTATGCACACAGAATGTACAAAGGCGGACAGAAACAGGAAGGTGACTGGGCTCAGGGCCCACCAGGAATTCTGACAGCACAAGACCTGAGAACTGGGCAGGTGGCCATGGGGCTCACTTTCCCCAAGGGGTCACAGCAGGCCTGAAACCCCATGGCAAGGTGGTGCTGTGCCGGCACCTCAGATGCTTGGTCGGTCTAAGGGTGAAGGTGGAATTGAAATCAATCAGTTAGAAATAAAACAGATTTAAGATGCTCCCTGCATTTCCACTGCTTCACTTGGCTAGACAAAAAAAACTTGTCACCAAAGCACAGGGTACGTTTACCAAGCACCCAGAGACACACACGTGGTGGTCTATGCTGAAGCCCCCACTGACGCTGGGCTCTCAGCCCCTGCCAGGAGGCCCTCACTGAGGAGGCCACAAGCCCAAGGTCATGCCCCACTGTGGGCAGCCATGGCCACCTGGCCAACTCCTTAGAAAAACCAGCCAGGCCTCCAAGCTCCATGGCTCAGCTTCTCGCAGCAGCCCCAGAGGGAGTGCGGCCCGGCAAGGTGCCTGCTGGCGCACGACCACCACGGACGGTGTGGTCTGAGGGGCGTGGGTCCCAGCTGTGCCTGCCGCCTCCACTTAGAACAGCAAGCCGGATGCATTTACCACTTGCAGGGGGTTCCTAGCTCGAACCTCCTCATGACCACGGGACGAAGTCACCGTGAACTCGCTCACCCTCCGCACCAAAGGCACGGAACTCCAAACCTCCGCTGGGAAGGCTCCGTCCTGGCCTGGCCGCCTCCTGCGCATTCCAGATGGCAGGGGGACCCTGAGGCCGGCATGAGTGCAGCATGAGGACGCCGCCATCGCCGCCAGCTCCCCCGCTCTGACAGCAGGGACTCCAATCCAAGGGGAAGACGTTCAGACCTGGCTCTGAAGGAAATCTGTCACCGTGCATTCTTTTAACAGAGTGAAGGACACTTTCGCCATGAAAATGGCCCCCGGATTTGGTGAGGCAGAACAGCCTTTTTCAAAGCTGGGCGTCGGTGCTGCCCACCGGCTCCCCAACAGGCCCTTCAGCAGCACATGGGGGCTGCGGGACCCAGGACGCCTCGCCTCCCTCAGCTTCATGAGAACAAGACCCTTGTGCTCTGGGGTCCTTGGTAAGGATGAAACAAGAAGGTCCCAGCGAGGCTGCCGCCTGGTGTGACAAGCACACCCCGCTTTGGTCCTCGGTGTCAGAGACCTCGGTGGCGGGTGGTGAACTAGAAACAGGTGTGGGTTAAATGAACCAGTGACTGAACAGTGTGAATCAAAGGGGGTCCTCTTGGGAGAGATGGAGGGTCTTTTGGCTTCTGATGATTAAGGACTCTGCCGAATACTGACCAAGAATCATCCATGTTCAAAGCACAATAATCCTCAAAAGAGATGTAAGAGAAGACCTTCGCTCCACAAAGAGCCCCCTTTTCCCTTCCAGGGGAAGGAGGGGGCCCCCAAACGAGACCAGGAATTACCTGGCGAGCATACACTGAGGGCCTGAAGTCTCGAAAAGGAGGCAGACTGGAGGTGGCCACAGCATTACCAAGCCACACAAGAGCTCAGACGTCTTATCTAACGCGAGAGCCGCCTCAGAGCTCCATCAAGGACAGACGGGCTGTGCTGGCACCGACAAGCAGCTGACGGGGCTCAGCCCCTCCGTGGGAAAGCTGCTCCCACACGCATGGCACTGTTCCAGCCCAACTCTGGGCCGGCGAACACTGCTGGGGCTGATTCCACAACGAGGCAGGCAAGGCCTGTGGGGTCACCAGGGCTGAGCACCTTCTGGAACACAGGCCCCTGGGTCTGAGCCAGGGTGGGGACTGCGCGGCCGCCCAATCCCCCAGTGCCTCTGACATGGCTGCACAGCCTCCCTGTGGTCTGGGGGCCCAGCCGTGGACCCTCCACCACCCTGCCCTGATCCTCTCCCTCACAGGCATGGGGACTCTTCCCTGCCCTGCACCCCTCCTCTGGGAAGTCCAACCCCTTCTCTGAGCCCCAGAAGACGCTGGTGCGGAGGAGCTGCTCCGACGCGGCGCCATCACACCCGCCACCCTCACCGTGTCCCCGCCACCTGCGCTGTGCAAAGGCAGGGGCCTCCCTCCAGCCTGCGGGACCCACACACGCAGCACAGGAAGCCTGCAGCCCCTCCACAGGGGGCTCGGAGACAGTCCACATCAGGTGCCAAGTGCCCACTGTGCTTAGTTGGCAGAACAGAGTCTGGTGGTCCTGGGACTCTGCAGATGCTTCTGGAAGGAGTCCACTGGGGTCCACAGCCACATGTGTACCCTCACTGTAGGAGGACAGAGGTCCCAGTTGTGGCGCACATCAGGGGCCCTTCAGACGCCATTCTGCAGCGAGGACTGGCCCGTCGTGACCCGCACGAGGGACTCATCCCTGCTGAGTTCCATGTCGCCACTGCCCCAACTCAGGCAGGCAGGTCCTGAGCTTTGTGAGATCCCACAACCAGCCTTTTTTTGTTTCCCTTTGCTTTTAAGCTGCTTCCTGGACTTGGAAACCAGGCCTGGCCCATCCCAGCCTTCTGGAAGCATCTACAAAGTCCAGCTGGCAGCTCTGCCAGGGGCTCCCTGCCCACGGGCTGTGGGCGCTGGCTGGCTGTTCCCCGCCCTGATTGTGCTTTAGCCCAGTCCTGCCATTGCCCTCGAATGGGCCTGTTGGTTCCGGAACGTTCTGCCTGCTGTGCGGTGGCACAGTCCCTGCCTCTGTGTGGTGGCCCTTTCCCTGACCCCAGACATCCACTAGCCACAGAATCCACTAGAATCTGCTAGAGAAAGCTTCTCGGGGGTTTTAACTCTGAGCTTAAGCAAACACGAAGCCACATTATCACCAGGTCCCAGTGAGAATAACTGTTGATGGTCTCTCTGTGGTGACCCTGGCCCACAGTGCCCGATAGAAGGGGAGAGCGCTCTCAATATTCTCAGCAGACAGTGGTGAAAGAGGACTGCTTTTCACATTTACTGTGCAGTTTGTGTATGGGCAAGCTGAAAGGCCAATTTCTAAATATAACACCACACTGCTGGAGCAGTGGCTCATGCCTGTAATCCCAGCACTTTGGGAGGCTGAAGCAGGAGGATCACTTGAGCCCAGGAGTTTAAGACTAGCCTGGGCAACACAGCAAGGCCCTGTCTCTACAAACATTTTTTTTTTTTTTTTTGAGACGGAGTCTCACTCTGTCACCCAGGCTGGAGTGCAGTGGCGCCATCTCGGCTCGCTGCAAGCTCCACCTCCCGAGTTCACACCATCCTCCTGCCTCAGCCTCCCGAGTAGCTGGGACTACAGGTGCTCGCCACCACGCCCGGCTAATTTTTTGTATTCTTAGTAGAGACGGGGTTTCACTGTGTTAGCCAGGATGGTCTCAATCTCCTAACCTCGTGGATCTGCCCACCTTGGCCTCCCAAAGTGCTGGGATTACAGGCATGAGCCACTGCACCTGGTCCGAACATTTTTTTTAATGAGCCGGGCTCATTTAATGATGGTGCACACCTGTAGTCCCAGCTACTTGGGAGGCACAGCTGGGAGGACAGCTTGAGCCCCGGAGGTCAAGGCTGTAGTGAGCCATGTTCATGCCACTGCACTCTAGCCTGGGAAGCAGAGTGAGACTCTGTCTCAAAAAAAAAAAAAAAAGACCACACCTAGGATTTACTCCCTTAAAAAATATAAGTGATCCAGAAGTTTATTACTCTAAATAATTTGACCTCAGATGTATAGATTTTTAAATAAGGTAATTTCCTATTGATATTAGTGAAAGAAATTTTAAAAATTATCAATAGAGCAATTTAATATGAAATAAAGCAATGGATGAGGACATAAGGTAAAACTACTGCCAAATACCTACCCCGCCAGTAAGCACGCCCCGCAAAGGAAGTGCAGGCACAGCAAGCCGGGCACCAGACCAGGCTCCCACCAGCGCCTCCTTTAATTGGACCCAGCAGCTCTGATGTTCAGTGAAACAGCTATTTTAGGAGCTAGGGAGAATACACCAAAGCCCAGAAACCAAGTGTGATTCATCCGTTTTCACCGTAGGTGGCCAGCGGTGTCTGGAATGCCAGCCTCTGTCTGCATCACATCCCAGGTACACGTGTCACCACCAGGGTGGGCTGGAGCAGACTTTCAAACCAGCACATTCGCCAGGGAAACCAAAACCTCCAAGAATAACCCAATGAAACAGGCCTCAAGACGTTTAGTGAGGAAAATGAATAAATAAATAATAAAGGTGTTTAGTGAGGGCCACGAGGCCAGAGGTGCAGGCTGTGACAAACACACAGAGACGAAGAGGGAGAGTGAGGCAGGGTCAGCTTGGGCAGTGCCCCTAATAACACCCATCTGCTGCCCGACCCTCTTGCCCAAGCCAAGCAGATAAGCCTGCTAACGACAGACACTGCCCCTGGGATGGACGGCGGGGCCCAAGTGCTCTCCAGGAGCCCTCGTGCTCTGTGCAGTGGCGTCATGGAGGCAGCCTCGGCCCAGGCCTCTCTGGGGCGCCTGGCACTCACTTCCACAGGAGGCCTCCGCGGCCACCTTGCAGGGCCCAGCACAGGCTTGGCGGGAAGCTGAATGGACACAGAAGGAGCTGTCTCGAGGGAAGCGGGGCTAAGAGGGAGCGAGGACCAGGGCAGGCGCAAGCAGACGGCTCCCAGTGAAATTTCAGAACACACTTCCCCTGGCTGCCTACAGGAGTCAGAGCCCTGGGCACTCGTCCCCTCCCTGCTAGTTCAGTAAACCACAGCTGACTTGCACCCACCCTGCCAGATGACATGCTCGGAGGCCGTCAAGGCAGATGCCGTAAACTCGGCTTCCCAGTGGGTAAGCAAGATGGCCGCGAGCAATGAAAGAAGAAACCAGGTCAGGTGTGGTGGCCACACCTGTAATCCCGGCACTTCGGGAGGCTGAGGTGGGAGGACTGCTTGAGCTCAGGAGTTTCAGACCAGCCTGAGCAACACAGCACGACCCTGTCTCTATAAAATAAAACCTAAAAATTAGCTGGGCGTGGTGGCGGGTGCCTATGGTCCCAGCTACTCGGGAGGCTGAGGCAGGAGAATCGCTTGAACCCGGGAGGCGAAGGTTGAAGTGAGCCGAGATTGCGCCACTGCGCTCCAGCCTGGGCGACAGTGAGACTCCGTCTCAAACAAAACAAAAAAGAGAAATCGTGAAACCCGCCGTTCCTCCACAGTAGAGCAGACACCAGCACGGAGCTCCTTAGAGACCTGCAGGTCGAGACCCGCTCCCCCACTCTAAAGCAACAGGAACAGCCCCTCGAGGGTCACAGGGCAGCTCCTCAGAACCAGCACCTGGCCTGCCCCAAAGAGTGGGGTTTGGCAGCACGCAAGAAACCAAAAGCGCCTCCACCCTCAAGGTCAATATAATCTGAAAGTATAGTTTAGGGAGTTTAAATGGATGTTCAAAAAAAGTTACCATAAAAAAACGAAGTCTCAGGACATAGGCCGGCCATGGACATGGGCCTGCCCTCCCTTTGAGGCGGGGGTGACAAAGGACATCAGGCCCCACCACGCACTCTGAGCTCCCACACTACAGTGAGAAGCGTCACCCACTGGCTGGTGGGGCTCCCACAGTCAACTAATTCTCAGCCCCCCAAGAACTCGCCAATCAAAAAACAATTTAAATGCATGTATCAATGCACCTTTATTGGAAGACAATCAGGTTTAACTGGTAGAGCGTAACTCCTACAAACAGAAAACGAACCCACGTCAAAGATTTAACTCATTAGTTAATGAGAGAACCAGTAAGACTAAAAACCCAGTTCAAAGGAGAATCCAAAGAGCAGACATGGATACAGGCCGTGAGGAAGGAAGATATGAGTTGTAAACTGGCTCCTCTCGCAGGGACCCTGCGGTGGGGCGTGTGAGAGAGGACGTCAACTTCACCTCTGAGGGACAAAATCTACTTGCATCTCAGGGACTAGAAACACGTGCGTTACTATCAGTTTTCTACAATTTGAAGCTGTCAGACAGTTTGAAGATGGTGACAGGTGCAAACACTATGATCGCATCCTGGGAGGGCTATGCTGAGGGCGGCCTGGCCTCCCACAGGGAGTTTAAATGGAAATTTAAACTCAGCCCAGGAATCCTTTTTTGTGGCTTGAAAGTCTCAGTTTTACCTAACATCAGTAAAAGCTCTCCAGCCTGGGTAACACAGCAACACCTTGTCTCAAAAAAGAAAAAGCTCTTAGCCAGCCACAGGGACCCTTGAGAAGCTCGCCGGTGTCCCTGGCAGTATCTCATGAGGCTGCTGGTTCCCAGAACACCTGCGGAGGCTCTGGCAGTCCCTTGCACCTCACAGGGGTGAGCTTTGCCCAAGCGCTGAGATCCTGGAAATAATTCTGAAACCCCCCACCCTGCAGTGCCCTGGGAAAGCCTTCCACCGAGAACCACCCTCCCCATTCGAGCCAGAGAGCACAGATGCCGCCCTTGTCCACCTGCAGCAAGGCCCTGCACATTCCCATTCTCTGCCTCAGAAAACACTGGCCATTTCTCCTCATGATCAACTGGAACACAATTCCCTTACCTGGTTTTTTTTTTTTTTTTTTTGAGACAGTCTTGCTCTGTCACCCCGGCTGAAGTGCAGTGGCACAATCTTGGCTCACTGCAACCTCCTCTTCCCGGTTCAAGTGATTCTCCTGCCTCAGCCTCCTGAGTAGCTGGGATACAGGCACACACCGCCATGCCCGACTAATTTTTGTATTTTTATCATCTATTTATTTTTTTGAGACGGAGTCTCACTTGGTCACCCAGGCTGGAGTGCAGCTGCACAATCTCAGCTCACTGCAACCTCCGCTTCCTGGGTTCAAGTGATTCTCCTGTCTCAGCCTCCCGAGTAGCTGGAATTACAGGCACACACACCACGCCCAGCTAATTTTTGTATTCTGGCCTCAGCTCTCTGATCTGCTGGAGGTCCTCACCCTCCACTGGCCCATCCCACCTCCCCAGCTTGATTCTTTCTAGCCTTGGCCACTCCTCCCTGCAAAAGAAAAGCCCTGTCCGGCCTGGCCTGTGAGACCCTCACAGAACTCAGGGTCCCTTGTTCTCCCCGCTGCACAGCCCCAGACGCCTCTAGCAACAGTCCTCACTTCAGATCTCTCCTCATCCGAGTCCAGGCTCGTGATCAGACACCCACGTGCTCTCTCCTCCCTGGTTCTGAATCTAGAGTATCCATCAAAGTGTCAACCCGCCAGCATGGAGCTGCGGTCATTGCTTCTGCCAGCACCACGGATGGGAGGTGGGAGGGGTGCACAGTGGCAAGGATTTTAAGGATAAAACTCAGGATCTCAGCTGCTTGTGACAAGCCCAGATGGCTGCACGCCCGGACCGCCCACCCCCAAGCCCACTGCCTTGCGTCAGTGTCGGATATTTGATGGCAGAGTCAGACAAGCCCCAGAGATCATCCGAGGCTTCCTTCACACCCCCAAAGCACCTCTATCCAAAGTGGTGTCGCACGAAGCTTTACACACCGCCTCCGCCTCCCCTGCCCCACAGGTTCTTGAGGAGGCACAGACTGGAGAAACGATTCTCAACGGGTTCTGCATCAGAGCGCCTTGAGAATCTGAGAGCTGCAGGCCACCTCTCTGAGAAAGGTGCACGTGTGCACACACTCTCCAGGGGTTTTTGCAGCACTTTAAAGGGATAACCCTCATGGGCCCAAACTGATAAACCAGCCTGGTCAGGCACCTGGTATTCCGGAGATGTGCAGTGGGCTGGATTCAGACTCCCCTGGCTAAGGACAGCGCCGGAATGAAAATGGACCAACACGTTTACACATATGATGATGATGCCGATCGGCACACGGCCACCAAGCCAAGGACAATGTTACCCACCTGCCAAGTTCTACCAAATTCTCCTCTCCCCATTCCAAACCACCTCAAATAAACCTGTTTCCCACAACTGGTTATCTGCACATTTGAGTCACCTCCCGACAATCACCTTAGCGGCCCCAAGCACGCAGCCAGCACAGCGTAGCTCAGCGTCCCCTTCAGCATCGCCACGTCAGGCGACTGTTACCGGACGTGTCCCCTCGAGCTATTGCGACTAAAGCTGGACTTTATTCCAAATCTTCCAGCCCTTACTGCCCCGTTGTGAGTTCCTCCAGAACACTGTCTTTGGTCATTTCTGGCCTGTAAGACCATGCTCCAATAAAATTCACAACACAAAACTCAGAGACCACGTCCATCTTCATTAGAATGGTTTCTCTGTCCCCCAAGCCCACGCAGTGCTAGGACCTCCCTCAGCTGCTCAGATCCCAATTAGTCATCCAAACATGGTGGGGGGCTCTGGAGGGGTATCTTGCCACCACGCCAGCGTGGGAATGAATCTTCTCTTCCACCAGGGACGCCACCATGACTCAAAGGTTTCAACTCCACTCCGCCGGAAGTCACCGCGGGACTTCCACACAGTGCCTCAGCAGAGGCCACAAAGAAAGGCGGGGAAAAATCCTAAACAATTCAGCTGACACCAGAAGGGCTGTGGAAGAGAGAATGAAGGAGGGGAACACAGTGGTTAACTAAAAAACAGAACCGTAAGATCAGTGCATGTGTACAGTAGGGAGAAAGAAATTGTGCTTTGGTGGAAACCTCTGCCTCATCTTGGCCACACTTTCTCACGTGCTCCATACGGTTCATACAGACGTGGAGTGTTTCTGTGCTATTAAGAGTTCATTACACCATAAATACAATTTTCACTTGTCAACTTAAATGTAAATTTTTAAAAAGATGTCGTAGGAAGATGATTGGGGGAGTGTCTAAAAAGACTCCTTAGGGTGGCGATACTGGGGACAGGTGAGCAGCACTGGTCTCGACTCTCCAGGACACGCTCAGTGACCGGTGACGGCTCCGTACACTGTAAATGCCTGAGACACTTCCCCAGAGTCACTCGAATTCCGTCCTGTCCCCGAGGCTCTGTGGCCGCCCACCCCCGCACCAGGCCTCCGACCAAGCTTCAATGAACCCAGTCAATTAGTGCTACTTTGACTTCTTGAACCTGGTTCCAACGTCTGCTTAGTTCTCTCACCTGAGGGAATTAAACGAATCTGTAACATGCGTTAGGCATGAAAGTCATATTACAAAAATTCTTTTTCTCCCCCAACTTTTTTTTTATCCTGGTAAAATCCACAGAACAGAAACTGGACACACCTGTTAGCGCACAGCCAGTGGGATTAAACGCACTCGGGGCCTTCCTAGTTGGCCAAGGGGCTGGTGTGAGGCAAAGGCACCTCCAATCAGGTCACAGGGAACCCCGCGGGAGGCCCAGCGGATGGCCTGGCTCAGGGACCCCACGCCCACGCCCCAATGTCTGCAGGAGTGGCCTGGGCAACTCCCGCCGTGTCTGGGCCTATGGGAAACGGATGCAGCACCCGCACTCCTTCAGACTGTCCAGTGGGCGACTGCGCTCTCGCTTCCGAGGTGGAGGGTGGTGTAGACGAAGGGAAAGTGGGGGCAGCCTGGCCCGCAGAGTGGGTCCTGGCCCTCCTCCCGGCCCGGCTTCTGAGCAGGAGGTGGCTTCGGAACCGGCCAGCCGCCCGCGGCACCGACGCCTCCCCTGGTTCCCGGGAGGGACCCCTGCGGGGCCGCCAGCTCCAGCGTTTCCGCGGACAGCACGCGCCCTCCCCACCGAGCCTGCGAGGAACGCGCTCCGCCTTCCACTTTCTCGGGAGCGAGCCCCAGCTCTCGGGACACAGTCCATACGCGTTAGCCCAGCACGAACCGGCCTCGGACAGGGCCGCACCCACCCCTGGGACCAGCCTGCGCCCCCGTCCCGCCTCCCGGCGCCCGCCCTGGACAGGTGCAGGGCCTCCTGCCCTGCCAGGACCCCCGCACCGGGACCCCGCGCGCCTCCCGCCCTCCCCGCGGGCGCAGGAGCCTGAGGCGGCGGCCCGGGGATGCGGCCAACTTGGGAGAGAGCGGGGCGGGGGCCGGCTGGGGAAGGGACCGCCCGGAGGCGGAGGGGGCGTCGCGGGAGCCTGGAAGCCCGCGGGGCCGGGCCGGGACGGTGGGGCGGCGGGGCGGGTCGGAGGCGCGGGACGGGGCGACGGCCACCCACCTCCTTGTCCGGGACCCACTGCGGCTCCTCCAGGCCGAACGGGCTTCCGAAGGCGCGGTGCTCGGGCACCATGCGCAGGCCGCTGGGGGAGCGCACCAGCTTCTTGGCGTCGCGGCGCGCGGACACTTCGGAAGACATGACGCCGCCTCAGCCTCCCGGCCAGCGGCCCCGCACCCGGCCCCTCGCCCAGCCCGGGGCACCGCCCCGCCCCGCCCCGCCCCGCCCCGGTCCGCGCACGGCTGACAGCGCCAGCGTCCAATCGCCAAGCCCGCCACGGAGCGAGGACTAATCGGAGCTTGAACTCCGCCCCATCGCTGCCCTCTCCAATCCGCGTAAGGGCACCTCCCCTGCCACCCTGCGGTCGGTCACCAATCGGCGGCGAGGGCTCGCTCGGGTACGCTCCGCCCCTTTCAGAGAGATTGAGACTTTGGATTGGTTAGCTAGTCAGTCACGTCAGCGTCGCTTCGTCTCTGATTGGTGTAGCCCACTCAGGGTGCTCGGCGCCTATTGGAGGAGAAGGCCGAGAGGGGCAGGACGGCGCGAAGAGGAGTGCGGAACCCGCGGGAGGTGAGGCCCGCCGAGCCGGGCTGCGGGGTCGGGCGGCGGCGGGGTTGGAGGTCGTGGGCGGCAGCGGGCGTGAGGGGTGAGGCAGGGTCAAGGGGCGGGGGCGGCCGCGGGTCTCCATTGCCCGAGCCTGTGGGAGCAGGCGGGCCTGGGGCTGCAGCACTCACCCCGGGGGCCCGCCGCGGCTCGGGTAGCGTTCAGGCACCTCCCCGGGGCAGGGCCGCGTGCGCTCGGAGCGGGGAAGGCGGTCTCCGGGGCCCCCGGTGTGCGCGGGGAGGCGTCCGCTCGGGGGAGGCCGAGGTGGGCCCGCGGCTGCGCCCCCGGCCTTCGATGCCTTCACTCTTCCGCCTGGGACCACGCTGGCCTCGCATCGAAGTGGGAGAGGTCTGAACAGTTATTTTAATGCTTTGATTTGGAAAGAAAATCTTTTAGGCCAGGCGCGGTGGCTCACGCCTGTAATCCCAGCACTTTGGGAGGCCGAGGCGGGCGGATCACGAGGTCAGGAGTTCAAGACCAGCCTGGCCAACATGGTGAAACCCCGTCTCTACTAAAAATACAAAAATTAGCTGGGCATGGTGGCACGTGCCTGTAATCCCAGCTGCTTGGGAGGCTGAGGCAGGAGAATTGTTTGAACCAGGACCCGGGAGGCGGAGGTTGCAGTGAGCCGAGATCACATTACTGCACTCCAGCCTGGGCTACAGAAAAAGACTCGGTCTCAAAAAGCAAAAAAAAAAAAAAAAGAAGAAGAAGAAAATGTTTGTTCATCCTGCCTTTAATTCCTTATTACAAGGCGTGAATTTTTATTGTTTTTTTTTTGAGACAGTCTGGCTCTGTCGCCCGGGCTGGAGTGCAGTGGCGCCATCACAGCTCGGTGCAACCTCGACCTCCCGGGCTCTCAAGTAGCTGGGACTGCAAGCGCCACCACGGCGCCCGGCTTTTTTTTTTTTTTTTTTCTTTGGTAGAGAATAGGTCTTGCAGTGTTGCCCATGCTGGTCTTGAACTCCTCCTGGGCTCAAGCGACCCACCGCCTTGGCCTCCCACGGTGCTGGGATGACAGGCATCAGCAGCATTGAAGCCTGTGAGGTGGGGTCCCTGTGGCTGACTCTGCCCTCTGCTGTGACCACTGGCAGTGCAGGGGTCCTTGTGTGTGGAGGAAATAAGGAGATGATCAAAGTATGATTCCACGAATCACACGGTTTATTGTCAAAGACAATTTGTTCTCGGGTTCACAGTGCTCAGAGGGGAGGAGGTGAAGACACCTGGCAGGGAAGCAGGGCCTCCATGGATGGGGTGCATTCACCGCAGGGAGGCGAGTGCCAGAATGGCCAGAGTCCAGTTGCTCTGCTGGGATGGAGCGGGCCCCTGGAAGGTGAGATCTGGTTAGAGTTCGAGGTGTGCCTTAGTAGCAGTGGAGAGCATGAGAGCGGGAGCTCTCTGAGAAGCTGGGACCGAGGACCAGCTCCCAGGCCAGCAGGGTATAGCTTGCCTCAAAGCATCTGCCCAGCCTTCAAGTTGATTTGTATTTTTGCAGTCCAGCAGTCAGGGTCAGTAACTCACATAAGGGAGTGTCTGATAAGGTTTAAGTGGCATTCCCAAGGTTGCAGAGTTCACTTGAGTCCTCACATATGTGGTCTGATAAAACATCACACTTTCGCAGGGGGCTCAGGTCACCCCAAAACATGAGACTATGTGAGTGCTCTGAATCACTTCAAAGCTACACAGCAGGTCCCAGGGCCCGAGGCAGAGGAGTGAGTCCACCTGGGAAGGCTCAGAGTAGCTCCAGGCAGTAACCACGGCATTTCCAGGGTCTGAATTTCCGGAGTCTGGCGTGTGAGCCTAACAGCTCTGGTGTGACCATCCGTACTCACCTAGCAGCATGTGACATCAGCTGTCCCCCTGAAGTCATTGCTCAGCTCGGGTGCTGCAGGAAGACACACAATGTCTTGGACCAGCCCCTTGCCTGCTGTGGGCTGCTCCCTGTGTGTGGCCTTCACCCCGGTGTAGAGCGATGGGCTAGTCACACCCTTGCCCCTCACAGCAGTGAGGGGACAGAGAGGCATGTGCTGGGCTGTCTGTGGAGCTCCCGGGCCAGTGTCGGATGTGGCAGGTGCTTGGTGTTAAAGGGAAAATATTCCAGGATACTTGTGAAAGCACGTTAGGCAGACCATGATTTCATTCAGAAACTTTGAGAGGTGTTGGAACCACCACAGCGGGGTCTTGGAGTGGGAGAGAGGCTGGGCTCAGCTCTGAACAGGCCATGGGCTGGCGGCGGCTTATAGCTCCAGAGCTGGGCGAGGGCAGAGGGTGGAAGGTTGCTAAGAGGAACCCCCAGGGGTGAAGGGGATGCGGGTTAAACTGACCTGCCAGGAGATCGGGCCGCCCTGGGGACAGTGGAAGATGAGGAGCCTCATCAGCTGTCAAGGGTGATGGGACACGGGAGGAGGTCCTCGCTAAACCGACTTTGAGCCGGGCCTGTTAAACCAAGTTCTCACCAGGATGTGCACAGAGGGCCCCAGAGGAGCCTCAGGAGCCGGACTGCCATTGGCCAGGCAGTGAGTCTGTTATCCGTCAGTGGGCACTCTGCTTCCAGGTGCCTTGGCCCGCCTCCTGAAGGCGGGAGACGTTGCAGCCACGTGCTGGCCTTGCGGGTGCTCCTGCCAGTGTCCCGCTGCTTGACACAGTCCAAGTTTTGTATCCAGACCCAGCCCGGGGCACAGCCTCCTGACAGCCCCCAGGCCCAGCCTGTCTGTGACAGTCACACCTGCTCAGGGAGCCATCCCTCCGGTGCAGATCTGGGCTGTGTTTTGGGTGGTGCCTCGGGTGTGGGGTCCCCTACCAGGCGCGAGGTTCATACTCCCCAGGCTGCCTCCTGTCCTCAGGGCTTGGAGAGTCCCATGTTCTGAAAATGACCTCTTTTCGAGCCAGGCGAGGCCACATCTCCTTTGGCAGTGTGGTGCCTTCCCTGGAGGTGGCATTCCTTTTTGATTTGCCTTCCGTGCTTGGGAACCTCACTTCCTCACTCTGGCCAGCTCTGCCAGCAGTTTGGAGCTGGTTCAGCGCCCCACCGCCCTGCCTTGGCCTGCGCCCAGCCCTCCAGGGTGGCTTCTCGCCAGTTCCTGTCAGGCCTGCCTGGGCAACCAGGCCTGGGCACCTCCCTGTCCCTTGCTCAGAAAACCCACAGGCCGTGGGGCCCCAGGAGCCTGGTGCGTGGGCAGGAAACGCATCCTGGAGCACCAGCTTCCCTGCCCTGCCCGCATCACGAGGTCCCTGGGGGCGTGCCTCAGCCTGTGGCTCCTGCAGTCTGTTCTCCACGCCGGGCCTGTCTCCCTGAGCAGGCTGAGCATGGGCATACGAGTGACCAGCGTGATCGTGTCCAGACCAGTGCCACATTCTGCATGGTCCAAGGGAAAACCTTCTCCAAGTCCGTGGCCCGCCCTTTCCTCTGCTGGGTTACAGCCAAGGGCGCCGGGCCTCACTGGAGGACATGGACCCTGGGCCCGGCCCTCGAGGCTGCTCCTTCCGGTTTCCCGGTGCCCTGGACACTCTTGGTCTCGCCATTTGGGAAGTCAACAGGGGATGCCGAGTGGCCTGTTGGAAAGGCCTTATGTGACCCCAGGCTGAGTCCCTGAGCAGCCCGCCGAGGCCGGAGGGGAGAAGAGCTGAGCTTCTCCCTCGCTGGGCCAGGCTCGGGCTGTCGAAGGGCTGCCAGCTCCCTTCCTGGGAGAGGCTGGGTGGGGTCCACAGTGCCTTCCTCCCGTCCCACAGGAAGCTGTCTTCTGCTGTTGGCTGCTGAGACAGCTGGGGGCCACCGATGTTCGGATTCCCTGAGCACCCTGCCAATCCCAGACTCACCTTCCCACTCTTTCCAGAGTCCCCAGGGAGACACTTAAGGGAAATTAAACTGCAGAGTGCAAGAGATGCCTCAGTCAAGTCAGCCAAAAACACGCGGGTCATCCCCGAGCCCCAGAGAGGTGAGTCGGGCAGGGCACTCACCTGCCACGGGAGGATGGTCTTATTTCTAGCACTTTCCACAGGGGGTAAATGTGGTGGGTTTGGGGGATTTTTCAAATGCATCAGTGTCTGGAATGGGTTCTAAGCTGCTAAATAATTCTTAGAGGTAAATTACAGACATGTTGCCCTAGATGTAGCTAGACAGCCTTCCCTCTACAGTGAAGTCAACTCCACCCTCAGTGACAGAGCCCGATGACACGGACACCTCGGCTGCTGTCACTTCCCTGGTTCAGGCCTCCCACAGGCTTTGAATTGAAGGCGAGTGCCTCAGAATTTGCATCCATTGTTCTGTCTTTCCTGGGAAGTTATTCATCCTGGTGGCCAGCCCACCAACAAAATGGATTTGGAGCTACTGGACCTGAATCCCAGAATTATTGCTGCAATTAAGAAAGGTACATTTATTTCTATTTACATAAAGGGTGTGGGTGGGTGTGTGCACTTTATATAAGGCAGGTTAACAAAATGCTGGCTGGCTAAGCCTTCCTCCCTTTGCCTACCCTGATTATTAAACCGAGGGCGGGATGTACTGTGGGATTTTCAGCTGTGTGTGTGTGTGTTCTTAACTGCATGGATTTCAGTTACTTTTATTTTTATCCAAGTAATACATGTATATTGCCTAAAAGGTAAAATGGAGCTACATAAAGTCTTTTAGTTTTTTGTTTTTTTGTTTTTTTTTTGTTTGTTTTTTGTTTTGAGCTGGGTCTCGCTCTGTTGCCCAGGCTGGAGTGCAGTGGCGTGATCTCGGCTCACTGCAAGCTCCGCCTCCCAGGTTCACACCATTCTCCTGCCTCAGCCTCCCGAGTAGCTGGGACTACAGGCGCCCACCACCACGCCCAGCTAATTTTTTGTATTTTTAGTAGAGACGGGGTTTCACTGTGTTAGCCAGGATGGTCTTGATCTCCTGACCTCGTGATCCGCCCGCCTTGGCCTCCCAAAGTGCTGGGATTACAGGCGTGAGCCACCGCGCCCTGCCATCTTTTAGTTATTTTTTAAAAAAATATTTACATCTGGGCTCCTAAATGTGTTGATGTGTAATGTTTGATTTGTCAGTGTTATTGATTATCCATGGACTTCTGTTGGGGGCTGTGAGGACTGAGCGTGCCTACACCTGTGTACCCCAACCTCCTCTCCCCCCAGCTCACTGCCCGTGCTTAGAACCTAGTTTGGGTGACATCAGCCGTCAGGGTTGTGACTGGGTGCATGCTGGCCATTGTTGAACCTGCTGTGGTGTTGCAGGGGATCCTTTTCTTTCTTACAGCATCTTTTATCCCCCGAGTTAGTAAATGCTCAAAGCTCAGGCCCCACGTGCAGCCCCTGCCCCCTGCTCCCCATGCCAGCCGCCTGGCTGTCATCCGGGGACCCTCCTGCCATCTTCCATCCTCCCCCGTCTCCCAGGGCCTCAGCTACGTGAACCTCAGCACGCTGTCTGCGGCGAGAAGCCGGAGCGCTCATGGAGCTGCTGCAGCGGCCTGGTGACAGGGCAGGGCCTCGCTGTCCTGACCCTCCATCCTTGGCTGTTGGTGGCCTTGTGATCACAGCTGCTGCCACAGCTGCAGACACGACGCTTGCAGAGCAGGGACAGAGAAGGGCTCAGCCAGGGAGTTCCTTTCTTACCTGTGTCTCTTATCCAAAAACCAATGTTTCCAGAAGTCCCTGCAGACTTCGTAGCTGTGAAGGGTGCTGGGGCTGTGAGGCTTACCAGGGGGAGCGCCCCGCCATAGCCCCGATCCCGGCGAGTCCTCAGGGCCCACAGAGCCTTCTGGAGCAGCCTGTCTGCGGGAAGCCCTCTCCGCTGGATCTGGTGAAACCCAGGGGCGCTTTCTTCATTCCCACCTGTCCATCTCCTTGTGTTTTCTGTGTGGCTTTTCTGAAGATCACACCAGTGCTTACTGTTTTCCAGCCTGACAATGGTTGTCTTTTCACTGCAGCGTTCAGCACACCCGTGTTGAGGGGGGTTCTGATGTGGCGAGTGTAAGTCTCCGTGGCCAGGCAGGGCCCTTCATCCACCACTGCTCCCTCTCGTGTGCGCTTCCTCGCACTTCCCTGATCAGCTGATCAGTCTGCAGCATTTGTCGTCTTTCTACGAGTTTGAAATTAGAAAGTGATGCACTTATCCGAGTCCAAAATTAACTTCCTTGCCCTCCTTCCCAAATGGCAGGTCCTGGGGATCTGCACCTCTGTAACTGCTGCCACCACCGTTCTGATTTGCACGTGCTCTGCCCCCTGCCCTGACTGCCCTGCACAGCTGGCGTTTGGACTTGGGCTCTGCTTCCCTCCCAGCACTCCCCTCCCCAGGGCACGTGTCCTCACCCGCGGCTCAGCCCGGATCCGTGCCTGGTGGGCGGGTGGTGGAAAGCTCGGTGCTGGTTTTTTCCTGCCCCTTTCTGGAGCACTGTCTCCAGCTGGCATGGAATTGGGTGCCTGTCGTTTCTTCTCAGCGCTGGGACCTGCTGTCAGCACCGGGACCTGCCCGGCCCCGTCTTCTGGCTTCTGCCCCAGCTCACGAGGCTGGCGTCCGTCCGAGTGCCAGGACCCAGGGCTGCTGGACGCCACGCCACACTGTCCAGGGTTTCCAGGGAGCAGGGGATCCGGTCCCTACCTACCTTGTCCCCAGAATCGGAAGCACGGTGCTCTCACAGCGCTCTTACAAAGCACCTTTTATCACTGTGTTGCCCTGCATTATGACAGTCTGACATTTTCCTGTAATTTATCTGTGTTATTTCAGCCAAACTGAAATCGGTAAAGGAGGTTTTACGCTTTTCTGGACCAGACTTGAAGAGACTGACCAACCTCTCCAGCCCCGAGGTCTGGCACTTGCTGAGAACGGCCTCCTTACACCTGCGGGGAAGCAGCATCGTTACAGGTAGGTGGGTCCTGGCATCTCTGCCAGGGGTGACATGTGGCTCCAGCATCATGGTCCCAGTGGTGCAGGGCGTGGGGCTGTGCAGACTCCACCCAGGGACCAGCCTCAGGGCGTGTGGCAGCTGCTCCAGCCCCAGAGTTCCCATCTTGCTTGTCCTACACCCATGGGGCTGTGGTCACAGCATCGGGTCAGAAGATGCATGAGGTGGACACAGAGGGGCTGTGGGGCCTCCTGGGGACCTTGCTCCATGGGCCAGAGGAGGGGGGTGCAGGAAGCAGGGGTGGATTTGGCAGTCAGCACCCAGAGCCCTTCAGGCTCTGGCAGTGCGGGCACGGTGTGAGATGGGGCCCTGGCCGCGGTCCCACCACCACGTGTGGGAAACCAGGTCTCTGCAGGGGAAGGAGGTACCCAGGGAACCCCATGTGCCTGGACTGACAAGGTTTCCATCCCTGCATCTGAGCAGGCCCTAGTGGGCAGCGGAGTCCTGGCATGAGCAGGGTCCTCCCTCCCCTGCAGGTGGCTCAGTGGCCCGGGCCCCAAGGAACACACTGAACTTGGGGCTGCCATGGTGGGCAGGTGCCACGGCCGCACACATGGTGCTGTGGGCAGGGCTCTGGGCAGGCCTCACAGTCAGGGTGGCCTGCTCCACCTGGACGGGGTGCCCAAGGCAGTGTGCAGACTCCGAGGGAGGGGCTCCCCCTCCCGGCCCAGGCCCCAGGCCAAGAGCGCAGCCTGCACCACGTGTCCCACCTTGAGCCTCGCCCTGAGGGGCTTCGGTGTCATGGAGGAGGCTGTGTTGAATGGCTCATCCAAGGCCCTTTAGCCAAGAGGCTGTGACCAGCATTGCTCTAGAATGGTGTCTGTCACAGAGCACTGACAGCACGCGGGGGGGAGCCCGTTAAAGCCACTTGAGAACGGTTCAGCACCCCAGGGCATCCCAGCTGGATGGAGTTGGGCCTTTTTCTTCACATGGAGGCAGTTAGGGAGTGCTTCGGGGCTCTCTGGAAGCTTTGGCTGAAGGCGTCTGGTGCTGCAGTTGCCCCATAGGGGGATCCCTGGGGGCATGTGATGGTGGCCCTGGGGCTCCCCCTGACTCTGCATCTCAGGTACACCCGTCCTTCCCGGCCGGGCCACACCTCCCTGCCCTCAGCACCTTGCTCACCCCTCGTGACCGCAGGCACCTGTGCTCCGGTCGTACTGCACCTGGCACAGGCAGGCTGGCCGTGCCTCCCGCAGTCCCCAGCCCTGCCCGCAGGCCCAGGAGAGTCAGGCCTGACGCCATCCCTGCCCTTTAGCACTGCAGCTGCACCAGCAGAAGCAGCGGTTCCCCGCGCAGCACCAGCGCCTGAGCCTCGGCTGCCCGGTGCTGGACGCGCTCCTCCGCGGCGGCCTGCCCCTGGACGGCATCACTGAGCTGGCCGGACGCAGCTCGGCAGGGAAGACCCAGCTGGCGCTGCAGCTCTGCCTGGCTGTGCAGTTCCCGCGGCAGCACGGAGGCCTGGAGGCTGGTGAGTGGCCACCCCTTCCGTGGGGTCTGGGCAGGTGGGCGGCCCCTGCTGTATGCGGGACAGCTTTCCGTTGAGGCGGGGGAATGGCCGCCTCTTGCGCTGTTCCTACCGTTGCGTCTCCCTCCTTCTCGCCCTGACTGCCCTCGCTCCTTCCAGAACAGGGAGGGGGAAGTGAGGCTGGGCTCAGCTGACAGCAGGAGGGGTGGGAGGGTACGAACTCCACCACCAGGCAGCCGGCCCTCAGCAGAGCTAGGCCCCCAGGGGTCGCTGGCTGAGCACAGCGATGCTGGCCCACGTTCAGCACAACTGCCAAGCACAGAGTCCACAGAGCTGGCAGCACGGCCTTTCTCCCGGGTGCCCCGCCGCCAGGCCGGGTATGCTCGTGGCACGGCCCCTTGAGCCTGTACGGCTGTCTGTGAAACGAGGGTTCCCTGCATTGGACTGAAGCTTTCAGAGCGTGCCTGCTTGGGTCTCTCAGGTGTTAAAAGTTCACGTAGTTTTAAACTGTGAGCTGTGAGTAGGAGAGATGTTTCTTAGCAGCTCCTTAACTTTTAAACCAATTCCCTGGTGTCAACATGCGATTCCCACGTTGTCTTAAACTCCACGTGAACACAGAGTGGCAGCATTTTTCATCAGTGGCGCCTTCGAGCGCATCTGCTAGGCTCACTTCCCACACAGGGCGGGACCCCAGGCCCTGGACCCACAGGCCCAGCCAGCCACCTCCTCACGGGCCTGACCTGCCAGCTGCAGTGTGGCTGGGAACCTCACCTCTGCCACCCTCAGGTCAGTGTCATCCCCGGGACTCAGGGTGTGCTGTGCCTGCCCGGGCTTCAGTGCTGGGTGGAGGGTGAGGGTCTCCTGAGAGTCCAGCTGGGGTCTGCTCACGCCACAGGCATTTTTGTCCCTGCAGCCCAGGGGAGGGTGCCCTCCTGTCAGGTGCCTGAGTCCCTGCGGCTGGTCTCAGGGATGAGCCTGGAGACAGCCAGAAGCCGGGAGGATAGGAGTTGGCCTTGAAAACGGGAGTCTCCCACCTGCCCCACGGAAGAGCTGCTGTGAGGTGGAGGCGGGACTGGAGCGTGCTCAGGGACGGGACGGGAGCCGCCCTCATTCTCCAGCGTCCTCCGCGCCAGGCTTCATGCAAATCTGATTTGTGCAATGACTCCCCCTGAGCTTCCACCCCGTTGGCCTTTTCAGTGAAGCCCATACTCCCCACTACCCAGGGACACGGAAGCCTGAGGACACCCTTCCTGAATGCCCCAGCTGTGCCCAGCCCAGTGACTGCTGTGGATGAGAGCACAGTTCAGCCTTGCAGGCCAGGGGCAGGGAGGAGGCCCCACGGCCACCATGACCACATGCAAGGCTAGGGATCAGATGTGCTTTCCTGGGGAAATGACTTCTTTTCCTGGATCCAATCTAAAGGCCCGAATTTTGAAAAGAAAGTGGCAGGCGGGCTCTGGAGTGATTCCGAGTCCCATGCTTAAGCCGCGTGAGGCTCTCCCAGGCCTGCTGGGGCCCCGCCCACCGCTGGGCTGCCCACAGCCACCCTCCTGCCAGCTTCACGATGTCCCCATGACTGTGCAGCCCCTACATACGTCACCCCAACAAAAACACGCTGCTTGACCGGTTTCACCTGCTTCCGAGCCTTCAAGCCCAGCCTCTCTCCAGCCAACAGGACGGAGAAAGCCCAGGGCCCCGATCTTCCTGTGGCCTCCTGACTAGGGGCACAGTCACGGCTGGGGACACTGGTGGGGAAGGGAACCAGCCACAAAAGGGATGTGGCCTCCCAAGGCAGTATTTGTACGTCCCTGGCCTCAAGTGGGCCAGATGCTTCTCAGAAGCTTAGTTCTGAACAGAATGGGGCAGGGGGTTCCTGACCCATTTTTGCAACTCTTCTTTATGTTTGAAATTCTGTCAAAACAAAATCAGGTCAGAAATAAAGGTTATGCGGACACTCACAAACAGGCTGCATGACCCAGCGTGGGGGTGCTGGCTCTCCCACAACTGCATGCGCTACTGCAGGAACAGGACGACCTCCATGGGCCACGGGCTCCTGGCTGGGCAGCCTTCCTGGCATAGTCAATGCTTAAGAGAGCTCGCCGGCCTTTTTTTTGTTTTAGTTTTTGTTTTTGCAGGAAACTGGAGTTTTATTATTACTCAAATCAGTCCCCCTAAGCATTCCTGTTTTTTAAATTGAGATGTAATTTACGTGCCATAAAATTCCCTCTAAAAGTGTACAGTTCGGCCTGATAGGTGCAGTGCCTCACGCCTGTAATCCCAGCACTTTGGGAGGCCGAGGCTAAGGCAGGCGGATCATGAAGTCAAGAGTTCCAGAGCAGCCTGACCAACATGGTGAAACCCAGTCTCTACTAAAAATACAAAAATTAGCTGGGCATAGTAGCGCATGCCTTGTAATCCCAGCTACTCAGAAGGCTGAGGCAGGAGAATCACTTGAACCTGGGAGGCAGAGGTTGCAGTGAGCTGAGATCGCGCCATTGCACTCCAGCCTGGGAGACAGAGTGAGTCTCTGTCTCTCAAAAATAAAAAATAAAAAATAAATTCAGTGGCTTTTAATAGAAGCACAAAGTTCTGTGCCCGTCACCACTATCCAATTCCAGAACAGTTCCCTCACCCCAAAAGGACACCCCACCCATGAGCAGTCAGCCCCACCCCCAGCAGCCTGCCTCCCCTTTCTCTACCTGTGGCTCTTCCTGTCCTGGGAGCTCCACGCGAGTGAAACCGGACAGCACATGGTCTCGTGACGGGCTTCCTTCATTGGCATTGCGTTTTCGAGGTTCATCCATGCTGGAGCAGGTGTCAAAACTGCCTTCCCTTTTAAGACTGAATCATCCCACTGTAAGGATGGGCCGCATTCCATTCGTCCACTCCTCAGTTGGTGGCCTTTGGGCCGTCTCCCCCAGGGCTGTCATGAAACGTGCTACGGTGGACATTGGTATTTGTCTCCAGGCGGACGTGTTTTCTCTTGGGTATCTACCTAGGAGTGGGGCTGCTGGGTCATGTGATTTGTGTTTAACTTTTTAAGGAAGTACCAATTGTTTTCCGAGCTGCACCATTTTACATTCCTAGCGGCAGCACGCAGGGGTCAGGGGTCCGCCTTCTCCACATCCTCACCAACACGTGTCTTTTCAAGCTGGCTTTTTGAATTGCACCATGGAGTCCAGATTGCAAGAGCTTTGAAGAGAGGAAACACTTGCTCAGTGGGGGCCTTGAGGGTGGCCGTGTGTCGGGGCTCAGGGGCCATTTCCAGAAGGCGTTGCCCTGATGCTGCCACTTGCTCCCTGCCCTGCAGTGGGGAACAGAGGGGCACAGGGGGAAGGAGGGGCAGGGTGGAGCAGGAGAGACCTCCCATCTGTGGCCATTCCAGCCCAGGGCCCAGGACAGGGGAAGTCCTTGCCTGGGTGTCAGAAGTAGAGGCCCAGCCCGTATTCCTCCTGAGGGGTCACCTGGCCCCGAAGGTGGCTGCCAGTGGGAGGGTGAGAACCAGCACCAGCCTCCTCCCTCCCCGGGCCAGGGGCAAAGAACCTATGAGGGGCAGAGAGTTAGAAATGGCGGGAGACATCTGCGCTTGATTTGTGTGGCAGTCACAGGCCCGTCTGGAGTCCCTTGGGCACATCAGGCACTCTCACTTCCCAGGAGCCGTCTACATCTGCACGGAAGACGCCTTCCCGCACAAGCGCCTGCAGCAGCTCATGGCCCAGCAGCCACGGCTGCGCACTGACGTTCCAGGAGAGCTGCTTCAGAAGCTCCGATTTGGCAGCCAGATCTTCATCGAGCACGTGGCTGATGTGGTGAGTGTGGGAGAAGCCCCATGACACCCCTAAGGCAAGCTATTCAGGACCACTGGGGCAGGTGTAGCCACCACGGCAATGGGGTCTCGCAGCAGGGCAGGGAGAGATGGGGCTCAGCTCTGAACACAGCATGGGTCGTGGGGGTTTACGCCCAAGGAACAGGTGGGGTCAGAGGATGGAGAGTGACTGAGAGGAACTGGCAGGGGAGGGGGTTCTGACTGAAGCATCCTGCCAGGACCCTTGCTGAAGGTGGGCCTTGGGGATCAGACTGCCCCTGGGGACTGTGGAGGATGGACCAGTCAGCTACTGAGGGTGACTGGATACGGAGGGCAGGGGTCCTGCTACAATCTCAGCAGGGATTGCCAAAACTGGATTTCACGAGGACATGCACAGATGGGCCTAGGAGGAGGCTCAGGAGCCTGACAGCAGTTTGGCCAAACAGAATCCTGGCCAGGAGTGGCTGTGGGTCATGCAGGCAGGGCGGCAGGCTGCGACACCCAGTTACATCTGAATCTCAGGCAGCTTCGAAGCGTGTTCTAGAATGAGGATGCCCATATTCAGATCAACTTTCTTCATGATCTGAAACTCAGATGTAACTGGGCGCCTGTATACCATCTGTCAACCCTGCCTATGAAGACGGAGTGGGGAAGAGAAGCCCCAGGCGGGTGGCAAGGGCCTCCTCTGGGCTGTGGGCCCCTGACCAGCTGCCCCAGGAGACCACCGCCCTGAGAAGGATGGGACCTGCTCTCCAGGCTGCTGTCCTGGTGAGATAGCTGTGTTGGTTTCACCCTTGCCTCTGAGGGGAAGAGGCCCTCACTAGGGGCACAGGGACTCCACCTAGCCAAGGCCTGCCGGGCACCCAGCTCAGACAGGCGACCTCAGATCCTTGATCACTGCCTGGCTGCTGGCTTCCCTGCAGACACTGGCTGGGCTTGGAGGAGGGACCCATGGCAGGGCCTTGCAGAGAGCAGGGACCACTCACCGGGGGCCAGTGGAGTCCATCCTGTAGCCAAGAAGCAGGCAAGAGAGGCTGGGACCCATCCCTGCAGCTGGGGCAGCAGTGCTGTGAGCTGTCAGTGCTTAGTTTATAGAGATCATCCTGGGAGGGAGAAGTGATGAAGTAGAAAAGATGCAGAATAAAAGATGGGAAGTTTGGGAGTAAACCCCTGACCAAAGGCAAATAAGGAAATTCCGCCCTGTGCAGGGGGAGCAGCTGCCATGTCTAGCCCACCCTAGACGTGGCTGTGGCCTGGCAGAGCAGCTCCTGGGTGGGCCTTCCCCAACTTTTTTTTTTTTTTTTTAAGACGGAGTCTCGCTGCCGCCCAGGCGGGAGTGCAGTGGCGCAATCTCAGCTCACTGCAAACTCCGCCTCCCGGGTTCACGCCATTCTCCTGCCTTAGCCTCCCAAGTAGCTGGGACTACAGGCACCCGCCACCACGCCTGGCTAATTCTTTGTATCTTTAATAGAGACGGGGTTTCACCATGTTAGCCAGGATGGTCTCGATCTCCTGACCTGGTGATCCACCCGCCTCAGCCTCCCAAAGTGCTGGGATTGCAGGCGTGAGCCACCGCGCCCAGCCAGCCTTCCCCCACTTCTAAGAGGTCTTATAAAAACTTTCAAGTAAAGCATAAGGCATATAAACTTTTAATTTAAAAAAATGTACAATAGAATACATTATCGCACACAACGTGAGGAGGTTACACATGGGAAGGGAGCCGTGGGCCCAGCTCATGCCCCAGGTCTCCTGGGAGAGGCCACGCCGCACCAGGGCACCAGCTTAGGCCCAGCTCCAGCCCCAAGGTCACGCCAGCCTTGTGGTCATTAGTATCATGCCCCCCACACACAGACGCAGGAGAAATGAGTGGGCGCCGCAGCTCCCGGCCAGGGGCCCTCCCTGCCGCCCTGGCTGTCCCGGGCCAGCTCCGGGCCACACTCGGCAGTCCCATCCTGGAGCGGGGCCAGGTCGGGGTCACTGCAAGAGAAGATAGCAGGTCAGGGCTGGGCCGCCAAAACCTGACAGTGTTACTAAGTTCTGTTCTGGAAACAGCTCTCTGGGGAGCCCCCACCCCAAGTCTGCCTAGAGAAGAGGGTGTTGCTGGTTGTGAGCCTCCCTGGGGCCGAGGGGTCATGGGGGACCGGTGTGTCTTTGGTCTCTGCTCTCTGGAGCACCAAAGGCCTGCATCTAGCACGGGGGAGGCCAGGGGTGTGGACACAGAGCCTTCTCTTGCATAAGCAGAGCCTGGTGCCGTTCCCACCCCCACCCCGACTCCTCTGTGGCCCTTGGGCGTGGATGAGGATGGGGACCTCTGAGCCAAGCCCCTGTTGGAGGCCCAGCCCGGCAGCTAGCAGCAGTCACCACTTGCCCATCCCCAGCCTCCCCAGTCCCTGCACGTGCAGAGTCCCTCCCTGGCCCAGCTGCCTGCTTCCTGGGGCTGCAGGCCGTGGGACTCACGTTAGCGGTGGCGTCTTCCAGGCCACTGCTGCTGCTGTCGTTTTCCACAAAAAGAGGCTCGGCCAGAGACGCCCTGGAGACGAAGCACAGACGAGTTTCACTCAGGGCGTGCAGGCGGGCCCTCAGGCGTCTTCAGAGCTCCGGGCGTGACACTATGTGTGTGGCTGCAGACCTTGGACTTGAGGGGCAGCCTAAGGACCCCTTAGCAGCCTCCATCTGGCCAGAGCTGCTGGCAAGGCCCATGGGGCCTGAACTACCCTGCTTGGTGCCAGGAGCAGCTGTGCCACCCTCCCCCATCACCACGGCTCACCAAGCTCTGCTGTCAGAGGCCAGGCCAGCCATGCCAATGGCCCTGGCACCCACAGGCCACGGCAGCACCCAGAGGGAGGCCGAGGACACCTGCCTTCCCTGGAGGCCCCACCCCTGGAAGCTCTCCTGGGAGCCGCTGGGCACAGGGCCGTTTCCACCCCTTGGCCAGGCCAGGCCAGCTCAGAGCACAGGGCTGGGTGCACGGGAGGCACTGGCCTTGAGGGTGTCTCAACCTACAGCCCCATCCTGACCCCCAGGTGGTCTCCCAGAGTGCCCCATGGCTTGGCAGAGGGAGGCCAGGCCTGACTCGCCTGAGTAACGCCTGAAGGGCATCAGGCCCCTGCCTTGCTGAGCATCTGAAGAGGTCATGGCCCAGGTGGTCATGGCCACCATGGGCTGGCTTTGGTGGCACTGTGGCCAGGTTCGGGTGGTCTGAGTACCTGGTGTGGGGCCACTGAAGGAGGGGGCTGGTTGCTGCTGACCTGTGAGGGGGAGAGGGTGAAACCATGGCAGAAGGAGAGCAGACCCCTCCAAGGACTCACTCAGGAGCCTGCGCAAAGGACGCCTCTACAGAGGACAGTGTTGGCACAGCCAAGGGGTGACTGCCTGGGAGGGCCAGAGGAAGGACATGGGGCCCAGGGAACCAGTTGTGTGACCCTGAAGCTTCTATAGTTGGAGCCTTTTTGAGAAAAATACAGAATTGGGCTCAGAGTATGGGGACTACAGAGTATGGGCACTGTGAGCCCGATGGGCAGGAACGTTTTGAGTCAGACGGTCGAGTGACAGTCCAAACGGGGTCTGGTCACCTGGGGCGGGGGCTTGCTGACCAGCATAGACAATGACAGCTGTCCCCACAGGACACCTTGTTGGAGTGTGTGAATAAGAAGGTCCCCGTACTGCTGTCTCGGGGCATGGCTCGCCTGGTGATCATCGACTCGGTGGCAGCCCCATTCCGCTGTGAATTTGACAGCCAGGCCTCCGCCCCCAGGGCCAGGCGTCTGCAGTCCCTGGGGGCCGCGCTGCGTGAGCTGAGCAGTGCCTTCCAGAGCCCTGTGCTGTGCATCAACCAGGTGGGCACCAAGGCAGGGGTGCACCCATGAGCTCGTATTTTTAGCCAGGATGTGGAAGCAGAGAGAGCCGGTCTGGAGGTGGGGCGGGTGGCAGTGAGGTGGCCTCCAGCTCCTGCGGGTTGCAGCTGACCTGGACTGTGCTCTTTCCAGGTGACAGAGGCCATGGAGGAGCAGGGCGCAGCACACGGGCCGCTGGGGTGAGTGCAGCCATGTGGTGTGTGTACCTCTCTGCACAGGTGCCAGGGGCACAGCCGGGCCAAAGTGGGCGGGGCCACCAAGCCTGAGCACCAGCTTGCCTGCTTCCTGTTTCTCAGGTTCTGGGATGAGCGTGTTTCCCCAGCCCTTGGCATAACCTGGGCTAACCAGCTCCTGGTGAGACTGCTGGCTGACCGGCTCCGTGAGGAAGAGGCAGCCCTCGGCTGCCCAGCCCGGACCCTGCGGGTGCTCTCTGCCCCCCACCTGCCCCCCTCCTCCTGTTCCTACACGATCAGTGCAGAAGGGGTGCGAGGGACACCTGGGACCCAGTCCCACTGACACGGTGGCGGCTGCACAACAGCCCTGCCTGAAAAGCCCTGACACACGGGGCTCCAGCCTTTAAAACGCTGTCTGCCTTGGCCGTGGTACAGCTGGGAGCCTGGTTCAGACACAGCTCTTCCAGGGCAGCAGCTCCACTTCCTCATCCGAAGATGGTGGCTACAGACTGACCCCCACCTGCGCTGGGGGGCTGTTCCGCCTCTCCCTAGGTTTGGGGACAGACCCCCTTGCTGGGTACCTGGTCCCCACTGCTGAGCTGGTCCTTGGGGACAGGAGATTCTCAGGGCTGGAGCCTGGCGTGTCCTACAGTGACTCCCTGGGAGCCCCCTGCTTCTTCTCTCCACATGGAAGCCCACCTGGGGTCGCATCTGAGGCCTGCCCCCTAGGCTGGGGCCTCAGACCCCCTCAGCCTTGGGACCGTGCCCACGAGAGTCTCCCCTCCTGCACACAGGGCAGTCCTTACTCCCCCCCCCACTCAGGCCACAGCGGGGCTGCAGGCAGGCGGTTCCTCCTCACCCACCTCTGGGTCCTTGGCTCCCGGGAGCCCCACCCCGGCACACACTGTGCCCCACAAAACTTCAGTGTGGTACAAGGTGGAGAAAGCATATCCCACCGACCTCCAGTTTCAGGGTCCAGGAGAACCTGGGGGTGGGGGGGCTGCCTTGTCTCTAGTAGTGTGGCCTGTGCCACCACCACAGCCGGTCAGAGGAGCGCAGGCAGCGCAGGGCTGGCACATGACAGGCTCGTCAGCCACCTGGGAACACAGTTCTGGGCAAAGAGGATCCGAGGTTGAGAGGAAAGAGAGTCCTGGTGTATCCTGGCCCTGGGGCTCTGGGCGCCCAGCTCAGCCCTGGCCTGGCTGCGTGGCACTCTGGTAGGGACATGGCAGGACTCCTGGCAGGGCCACCTGCAGACCCAGTCCCACACTATGGCCAGGCCTTACATCTGGCCAGAAAGCAGAGCCTCCTGGGAACACATCTGGCTGCAGATGCTGAAATACCCACCCAGCAGTCAAAGTGGCGTGGCCTCCCCATGGGCAGAGTGGTGACCCCCTTGATTCCCATTGTACAACCCCCTCCACCCCCCCACCCAGTGCTTCCACGCGCTGCCTGGCACAGACCAGGCCTTTGACAAATAAATGTTCAATGGATGCAGTTCCAGGACCTGCTTCTTGCTGTCTGCCAGGCACTGCTCTAAGTAATTTATGCACATTGAAGTATGTTCTCCTCACAACTCCTAGGGATAGGTACTGTTACATCTCCACTTGCAGGTAGGGAAATTGAGGCCCAGAACTGTTAAGTGGCTTGACTCCTCCCACAACCCAGAGGCAGAAATTGTCACCCCCCCCCCACCTCATGTGCCCAGGGTGAGCCTGTGGGTGCTCCTACAGTTGGGAGGAAGGGGGGCTGGCACTGGTTAGGGGGAAGATAAGGGGTGGGGCCATACTGTGCAGAATTTTTCTGTTTGCCATTTTCTAGGGTGGGACAATCCATTTAAAACCTTCATCACATTATCAAGGCACTCTATGACCCTAAAGTTAAGAATCACTGGCATGACCATCGGAAAAAGTTATTTTGGGGTTGGATTTTTACAAAACAGCCTTTCTGCAAAAGTGCAGGGATTCTACAACAGCAAGTAAGACATTTTATTTCTGTAATTGAACATAAGCAATTCCAAATGCTTTTCTAGGCAAGACATGCCAGCGATTAGAAAATGAGACAGCTTAAAGACAGAGGTACATTTAACAGAGAAAACACGCCTGGAAGCTCGGCCGGCCCAGTTCCTGCCCCCGGAGGGAAGGGGCTGAGGGGCTTCCCGTCCCAGGGAACTCCCACCACAGGAGTCTGCAGAAGGGCTGGCCTGGCAGTCCCAGGAGCACTGACCATCCCCTTAGGGAGGCACCACGCCCTGGGGAGCACAGCCCCGGGCCAGGGCCACGGGTCTTGCCCTGAAGACCCTCCCTCAGGGACCACACGCCCTGACCCTCATTGCCTCACCATATTATAAAACACTAAAACCACTTAAATTCTTCCCCACAATGTTGGGGAACTAATTGTAAACAGAATACAGGTCTACCTACCAGCCCTAAGACAGCTGGCCCCGCTGCACACGCAGCCTGCCGGCCCTAGCAAGACATGGTCAGAGCTGGTAAGTGTGCTACAGCATTCAGAAATCTGACCACAGCTCGCAAGTCAGTGCAAACAGAAGCTAATGACACCCTCCAGGAAAATTCCATACAGTTAGGACAATGGAAAACCTGTTACAGACTGTAACCATACCTCATTAGCAATGTTTAATACATCTTACTATAAACACTGAATTTCTAATTACATGATATGCCTAGCAGCTTAATCCAGAAAATAACGATGTGAATCCCTCCAATACTGTAAACACAAGACCAGGTGCTGCCCATGAGAGTGCCCCGTGCCACCCGCGGGCACCACCGGCCTCTGAGGACCCCTGAGCCGCACACTGCTGCTGCTTCAGGGAAGCATTCATGTCACAGGACCTCCCCAGGGGCCTGGTTTCTGCCACAGCTGCACTGACTACCCAGAGATAGGCTGTCCGCCCGCAGACCCAGACGCTCCCATGCCATGGTTGCTGGGGCCGGGGGCTGCACACGTGGCTGCCGTGGGGGGTGCAGTGATTATTTTGACAGCAACTCTGAAGAAACAGGTGTGACTCTCACACGGGGTTCCTCTCACCAGAAAGAACACAGAGAAGGAGGGATGGCTGGGCCCACCACTTCTCTCCTCTGAAGGGAAAAATTCAGACCGCCATATGGGAAATGGCTTAAATCACTGCACTTCTATTGGGTGGGGGGGGTTCAAACATCGGGGACTCAGGTACTCAGATTCCCTTGCTACCTCCCTCTCTGAAACACGAACCTTCCTTTACGAGCTGGCTTCAGGGAGGCCCCCTGGCTTCTCTTACCCCAACACACAATGCTCCCACAGCCACAGTGCTGCAGAGGCCACCTCGGCCCTAAAGTCCCATGGCTGGAAGCCAGAGCAGGCTCCACAGAGGCCCCACACAACCTCGTCTGCACCCATCAGACTGAAGAGGTTAAAATTCAACTCCACATTCAGCCCTATATTTATTCCTTCTAAATGCCCTTTTTCCTTTACAGATAACTGTCACTAAGGGAAGCTGTCTGGGTTCCAAACTCTGCTCACATCCTCACAGGGACAAGGCACCCCCACCACAAGGGAAGCTCCGGAGCCCTCCTGCCTGTGGCACAGACGTAGCCCACTACAGGGGCAGCCACAGCACCTGTCAAGGGAAGCAGCTGTACAACCCCCTTTATTTTGGGGGGGTGGCTTCCCACAACCCGCCAAATTATATATATATGGGGGTTTTTTTGGTAGACACAGGGACTCGCTATGTTGCCCAAGCTATTCTTGAACTGGGCTCAAGTGATCCTCCCGCCTCAGCCTCCCAAAGTGCTAAGATTATAGGATTACTGGTATGAACCACCGCACCCAGCCATATATATATATATATATAATCTAACATTTTTTATTTTAATCCCATCCACTATTACAGAACCTATCAAATTTTCTTTAACACCTCTATGTAGCATTTAGAAAGTAAGCTCCTGATCCATCAGAATCTCCAAGAATGGAGTCAGGAGCCTCAGAAAAGGAGCCACGGCCACAGGTGAGCAGCTCGGGGACAACGCTGGCTCCACAGGGCAGCTCCTGTGCCAGGCACTCGCTGGTGACTACACGGAGCTTGTCTTGTGGAACCACGTGTTTTCACAAACACAGCAGTCCTGCGACGTGAGATGGGATGAAATGAAACTTTTAAAGGTATTTTAAAGTCTAGCCTTGTAACAAAACCCCGGGACACTCTGTCCCCAGCCTTTGTGCCCCACAGGGAGCTTCTAGGGGCTGAAGGCGACAAGTGTGAGCCTCTGCTGTGCCGCCACCCGCCCTGTTACATGACAGCGGCAAGCTGACCTTTCACGCGATGGCCGGTGTTTCACAGACCGCCCCTCCATCCCGCAGCCTAGTTGGCTGGCATGGAGGTGGCGCTTCTGAGCTTCAGCCTTTAGAATCACTGATCACCTCAGCATCTGTTTTGTATGCTCTTTACCTATGGACTAGTCTGTGGACGGCTAAGAAATACGGCCTCAGCATTGATTTGCAAAGGTTCCTGTCAGAGTCCACCATGCTCCCTCATTCTATAAAGCTTAAGCTTTTAAAAAGTGAAACGCCGTGTTAGCCAGGATGGTCTCGATCTCCTGACCTCGTGATCCGCCTGGGGGGTGCCTGTAGTCCCAGCTACTCGGGAGGCTGAGGCAGGAGAATGGCGTGAACATGGGAGGTGGAGCTTGCAGTGAGCCGAGATCGGGCCACTGCACTCCAGCCTGGGCGACAGAGTGAGACTCTGTCTCAAAAAAAAAAAAAAAATGAAATGCACGTCTCTATGGGCTTCGTGTGCAGGGGCATCTGGGAGACAGAACACTGCTCAAAAGAGGTGGGCATGGGGCCCCAGGCACCCAGGGCCACAGGCATGGGGACCTCAGAAACAGAGACCCGGAAGATGCTCCTGCTGGGAAGGAATTCACTTCCCACTGACCAGTGTCTGCTGAGCTTCAGGCTTTACTGCCATAGATCACTAAATGCCTATCATTCTGAAAGGGGTACTTTATGTTTCCAGATTCTTAATTTACAGCCTTATTACAATATTACAATTTAAAAGAGAGTTTGGTGTCATGGCAAAAAGGTGGCAGGCAGGAAATGCAACAGCATCGGTGAGCAGGAACCAATCCCCAGCATGCTGAAGCCACCTCAGTGCCGCCTCGGCCTCCCTGAGCCAGCCTGGCCAGCTCACGGTTGGGGCGGCTCCTGGCACTGGGGCTGCAGGCCAGGTAACAGAATGCTGGGGCACAGCCGCCCGGGTGTTTTGAAAAGGCACCTCCAAGGTTGGTGGACGTCACTATCTAGGAAAGGAAGCCAAGGAGTGCGGCTGGCGCCTCCGGGCAGGGCGGTGAGGGGCGTGGCAGGGCGGGGCGGTCTCACACTCCCAAGGCAGGTTACCTAGCCCTGCCGGCCCTCAGAGGGCCAGGTCAGTGTGGCTGGCACTCAGAGCTCGCGAGTCGGCCAGACAATTATTTCGTTCCTGCATGAAAAAACAAATAGAAAAATTACACTTAACCAGGACTTCAAATGATGCCAGCTTCAAATGGCCTCAGGCCTAACAGTACCAGCTGCACAGCTAAATCTAGGTTGGCACTCGAGAGGCCCAGGGGTCAATGTGCATGTGGAAACTCCAAGAAACCAGAGGGCAAAACACTGGGTCAGCCACAGAACCCTGTAAAATGAAGAGACTTTCTTTCCTCTCGTCATTACGGGTGCTTCAAGCAGTATGTCCAGCACCCTACAAGCCTCTTTAGCAGCCACCGAGAAGGGGGCTGGGGAAAAGCTTTCCCGAGGTGGCTGCCTCCCAAGAGTGCTGGGGGATAGGTCGGGGCACTGGCCTGTCTGCGAGGATTAGTGGATCTGGACAACTGGGAGGGCAGTGCCTGGCCACTGTCGCGAGCTCTCAGCACCAGCACAGGGGCAGGGACTGCCGAGTCCCAACAGCTCGAGCTGCCGGGCGGGCTCCAGGCACCTGGCCACCCACTGACAGCCACAGCAAAGGTCGGAGTGAATGAAAATTCAAACAGCCTCCGTGATGGGGAAGGGAGCCAGTACTTTCAGGCACCTGGCCAGCCGCTGACAGCCACACAAAGGGCGAATGAATGAAGACTCGAAAGGGCCTCCGTGATGGGGAAGGGAGGCAGTACTTTCAGATGTAAACCTGATGTGTCTGCGTGAGACCTGAACAGCTTCACCAAGTGCTTAAGATTTTAGTGTCAAATTGACAACACGTTAGTCATCATGTTAATAGAGTTTTGAATAGTTTTGAACACTGAACAGCAGCTTAAGTAGAGAATTATTAATAGTTATAAACTTAGTAGAGGCTAAAATCAAACAAACTAATCATACAAACTAGTAATTGGTCAAGCTTTGATAGTACTTTAACAGAATAAATTAATTAGGTTAAACTATTTTTAAAGACCATTTGAGATCATTAATATTCTGAGAATGTTCACAGTGTGAACATGGCCATAATTCACATAATCGGTGGTTAAGCAGAATATTAAAAATACTACTGTCACAACTGTCTGTCTAGGAACAGACGTGGCAGCGGCCCCAGCCCTCTGCAGGAGCAGGGGCCGAGCAGGGGCCAAGCAGGGGCTGGGCACGGGTCTGCAGCAGACCTGCCAGCATGGTCTGGGCAGCCTAGGACACAACTCGGGGTAGGCTCCTTACTTGAAAGCGATCTTCAGCAGCCTTGCCACCCACGTTAAGGACATTCAGAGAGCTGGCACGCTTCATGCTGCAACCCGGACACGGACATGCAAGGACAAACGATCAGCACATCGGTCAACCAGCAACAGGAAGCACAGGCAAAGCCCCCTCCAAGGCCTCTGTGACAATGGGGGCTCTCGGGACCTTGTCTTCATCTTGCTTGGGTAACAGGGGAGTCCTATGTCTCACTCTATTTAGTGCCCAGGAGAAAAGACCACAGCTTCTCTGCATCTTTCACAGCAAAATGCTTCTTTCGAAGTACCATATGCAAACTCAAAATGTCCTTAGACTTGCACTTTTAAAAAGTGGCTCATCTAGACTGGGTACAGTGGCTCAAGCCTGTAATCCCAACGCTTTGGAAGGCCAAGGCAGGAGGATCACTTAAGCCCAGGAGTTCAAGACCATCCCGGGTAACATGGGGAAACCCCATCTCTACAAAAATAAAAATAAAAAAATTAGCCCGGTGTGGTGGCACACATCTGTCGTCCCAGCTGCTCGTCAGGCAGAGGTGGAGGATCACTTGAGCCCAGGAGGTCAAGGCTGCAGTGAGCCATGATCGCACCACTGCACTCCAGCCTGGGAGACAGAGCAAGACCCTGTCTCTCTTTAAAACAAAACAAAACAAAACAAAACAAAAGACCAGCTGTGGTGGCTCACACCTGTAATCCTAGCAATTTGGGAGGCAATCTGAGCTCAGGAGTTTGAGACCAGCCTGAGCAACACGGTGAAACCCCATCTCTACCAAAATACAAAAAATTAGCAGGGCATGGTGGCATGTGCCTGTAATTCCAGCTACTTGGGAGGCTGAGGCGGGAAAATCATTTGAACCCAGGAGGCGGAGGTTGCAGTGAGCTGAGATCATGCCACTGCACTCCAGCCTGCGCAAGAGGGAGACTCCAAAAAAAAAAGCCAGGCGTGGTGGCTCATGCTTATGATCCCAGCACTTTGGGAGACGAGACTGAGGCGGGTGGATCACTTGAAGCCCAGAGTTCACAACCAGCCTGGGCAACATGGTGAAACCCTGTCTCTACTAAAAATGCAAAAAATTAGCCAGGCATGGTGGTACACACCTGTAATCCCAGCTACTCTGGAGGCTGAGGCACAAGATTCACTTGAGCCCAGGAGGCAGAGGTTGCAGTGAGCTGAGATCACTCCACTGTACTCCAGCCTGGGTGACAGAGCAAGACTCTGTCTCAGAAAAAAAATAAATAAATAAAATAAAAGGTGAACCATCTGGGAGCAGAGAGGCTCTGCCTTCAGTCTGATGATTTTCAGGGAGGGCGCTCAAGGGCTCATGTCAGACTCATCACCATTAAGGGATCATGAAGAGACACTCAAAACTCATTGCTAAGAGAAGATGCATAAATATACTGTCTTTTATCTTTCTATATTAAAAGCTGGGAAATCAACTTTATTGTTAGTAAAATAAACTCTAAAGCCAGTATTTCTCTACTTAGAAAGCAAAATTTAAAATAAAGTCATGGCTCTCCATTTAAAGAAATACAGGGATTTATACATATATTTACTTTTCCTTCCATCTGATGTATTTAAAATACTTGATGAAATAGCCTATAAATAATCTATAACTTAAATGATGGATAGTCATAAAATGACTATCATTGTTAACCACCATGGATGCCTTTGAACATAAACTCACCTGAAGTTTTAAAGCTAAAGCAGCCGATACTGAGGGTTACTTAAATTCTGAACGTGAACTGCATGCAACATGGACGGCGAACGTGAGCACAGCAGTTCCTGGGCAAGCCAAGGACGGCGGCTGTGAGGCTGAGGCACAGGCTTGAGGGGTGACAGGGACAGCCTCACACAGGATACCGGGATGAGGCTGAAAGCCCAGGGCACCCGCCCGTGTGTCAGCAGTGCTGTGAGCACAGCGCCTGGCACATGGCAGATACTCAGCCAGCCCCTGCCGAACAACTGCACCAAAAGCAAGACCTGAGTTTCCTTATCCCCAAGCAAAACTCACCCCTAAAATGTCCCAACCAGGACAAAACAAAAACACCCCAGTGAAGCCCACAGCAGACACTGCTGGAGCCTCAACAGGTTTTCCTCCACCCAGAACCACTCAAGAACAAACGATAAAATCAAACCAAATCACAAGTAAATTATCATCTGACATACTCAATTATTCTTGCCATAAAGTGGCCATTAACTCTTTTTTTTTTTTTTGAGACGAAGTTTCACTTCATCGCCCAGGCTGGAGTACAGTGGTGTGATCTTGGCTCACTGCAACCTCTGCCCCACTGGGTTCCAGTGATTCTCCTGCCTCAGCCTCCTGAGTAGCTGGGACCACAGGCATGCACCACCTGGCCCAGCTAATTTTTGTATTTTTAGTAGAGACGGGGTTTTGCCATGTTGGCCGGGCTGGTTTCAAACTCCTGATCTCAAGTGATCCACCTGCCTAGGCCTCCCAAAGTGCTGGGATTGCAGGCATCGGCCACTGCACCTGGCCGCCATTAACTCTTTTTAAAAGAGCTACACAACCTTCCCTCAAACCCCCTTTTACGAAACGAAAGAACAATTCGAATCCTCAACGTCTCTTCCTGTTTGAACACGTTGCATTCAAAACCTTTCAGTACAGTAACTGTTAGGAGTCAGCCAATCAGCAAGCTGCAAACACCCTGGTCCTTCAGCGATTCTCAAAAAGTGGCCCCGGGCCGGCAGCCCCAGCACCGTGGGAACTTGTGTGAAATGCAAATTCTGAGATCAGGGACTCAGGAATTGGAAACTCAGGGGTGGGGCCTTACAGTCTCTGTCTGAACAAACCCTCCAAAAGATGTCTGAGACTACTGTCTAGTTAATAAAAACAGTCACTCTCATTTGGAAAGATTATTCAGTTGTATGCATTTTACGGGATGCAATTTCCAAAGTCATGTAGAAAACGTTAGTCCGTGCAAGTGTGTGCATCTATGTCACATGGGTCAGGCTGGCAGTGCTATAGCCCCATGAACACTGACCACAGTTCTAACACTGGGAACTGGTCACACATTGCTACATTTTTATCACGGCAAAGACACAAAACACGAAAAAACAGAACAATTCTGAGAGCTGTCATGTGGGAGTGTGGACCAAGTTACAACACTCAGCACCAGAACTGGACTCTGCACTTAACAGGCTTCAAAACTTAAGAACCTCAAACAATCCGTGTGTTCCCCTCCAGGAATTAAATAATGTCCAGAATGCTCTCTCTGGGGCATCATGTAATTCCTGAAGGGGATCTGAGAGCTACTGCGTGACTCATCACATCATTCCAAGGGAGGGACACCAAGCAGTCACGCAGCACTGCTCAGACCCTCTCAACGCTGTAAGAAGAAATGTGCAATCTCAAAATTCATCAAGAGGCAGATAGGAATCTATCATTTTGGTTCTGGAAATCTGTAAACATTTTAAAATAAGATCACTATTCCAAAGGCAATTTAAAATCTCTTTCCCCCAAATAAGAGTTCATTTGTTTCATTGTAAGCAATTTGCTGCCAAGTCCCCATAAACTTCCAGAAGTCCAGTCTTCAAACCCTGGGATCTTCCAGGGAGTTTTCTGAATGAACATTCGTGGGGCTCCTAAAACTCCCTCTCTAGAAATGGGCTGGAAAACAGTTGTGAGAAGCTCCTTACAAAAGCCACGTCACTCCTCTTGCCTCAGGCCTGCACCTCTCTCACAGCCACGAAGAGAAGTCTCCATCCTCAACAGAGACTCCCACAGGGACACCAAGCAGACAAGACGATGAGCCCTACTACCAAGGGGCTGGGCCACCTCTGGCCACCCCGCACCCTGGCCGTGTATGGCAGCAGTTCTAAGGGCTTAGGTTATCAGGGATACTGGGAGGGATGAAAAAGTGGACATACTTTTTTTTAAATAGCTTTTAATCCCAGCAATTTGGGAGGCCAAGACAGGAGGATCACCTGAAGTCAGGAGTTCGAGACCAGCCTGGCTAACATGGTGAAACCCCATTTCTACTAAAAATACAAAAAACTAGCAGGCGTGGTGGAGTGTGCCTGTAATCCCAGCTACTCGGGAGGCTGAGGCAGGGGAATCACTTGAACCCAGGAGGCGGAGGTTGCAGTGAGCCAAGATGGTGCCATTGCACTCCAGCTTGGAGAACAAGAACGAAACTCCGTCTCAAAAAAAAAAAAAAAAAAGACAAAGTAACAAAACAACTGATCAGGCAGATAACTTTTTTATTTCCAGTATGTTCTCCAGAAGAACTCGGTTTCACCATCCTGAGGTGATCAGACTTCTTACTCACAGAACTTAAAGTGGGATCACTTGTAAAATAGTTTTACTAGGAATCAATCTCTAAAAAGTCGGTACCATTTAGGAAGTCAGAGTTACACAGAATGGCTGGCAAAAGCCTGCCTCATGAGAAATACGTCCAAGCCAGGAGCAGCTGCCCAGAGGTGACCTTGGACACTGCGGCAGGGACAATCTGTCAACTTTGTGCACCATATTAAAAACAAAGGGGCCAGGCGCAGTGGCTCACGCTTGTAATCCCAGCACTTTGGGAGGCGGAGGTGGGCGGATCACGAGGTCAGGAGATCGAGACCACGGTGAAACCCCGTCTCTACTAAAAAATACAAAAAATTAGCCGGGCGTGGTGGCGGGCGCCTGTAGTCCCAGCTACTCGGAGAGGCTGAGGCAGGAGAATGGCATGAACCCGGGAGGCGGAGCTTGCAGTGAGCCGAGATCGCGCCACTGCACTCCAGCCTGGGTGACAGAGCGAGATTCCGTCTCAAAAAAAAAAAAAAAAAAAGAAAAAAAAAACAAAGGATATCTTAAGAACCAAATTCCTTTGACAACTTAAATGTTATTTTTCAAAAGACTCTAAGACCCTTGACTCAAACCATTTTTTAAACATATGAAAAGCCTGAGGTTTTGAGAATCACCTTATAATAAAGTCTTAAAAGTTCTGATCCTATTTGAAACCATTTTTCTCCCTATTATAATACTGTATGAGATTTAATATAGTCGTAGCTAACATATCTGATTTAAAAGATTAAAAATGTTGAAGAATTTAAACTAATGCTAATTTAAAAAATAACGCATATCTAGAGTAAACAAGTTCAAAATGCTCAATGTTTTAATATAAATTCCCACATTTTGTTGCTAAGGCTTTCTTAGAACATGTGACAGAATCGAAAAATTCCATAAATTTCTTTTAAAGGTATTCGCCCTTTAGCCACTAACAGGAAGTTACCCAATTACTTCTCAACCTATCCTGGGAAAAACCTAGGCGGCAACTATGAAACCCTTCCGTTGTGAGAATACGGGAACCAACTGGAGTGTCCTTCCTGAAGTCTGTGGGTGAGGAAGGCTGCGCTAGGAAGAGAAGCGGCCCAGCGGCCGGCGTGCAGGGGAGTCGGGAGAGCTGGAAGAGATAGTTACCCGGGGTTCTTTGGCTCACTCTCTCGTGAACTTCCTCCCTTCAGCTTCCTAACCAGCTTCTCACTGCTGCGTCTAATGGAAGCCCGGAGTTTGCTAAAGGAACCACTGCGTTTTAAAGATCCAGTGCCATCCTGAAAAAAACGTGAACAAACGTGAAGCTGCAGGTGGTTCTCCCTCCCTCCCACAGGAGCCACACCGGGTGCAAATAAGAGCTCCACCAAGGCCGCCCTGCTTGCCAGCAGCTCACTGCTGACAGAGTCTTGCAGAAACCACCAATTACCATGTACGTGAATATGCTTTAACTAGAAATTATTCTTTTTAAATTTCGTTAAAGATAATCCAATGATCATGAAAACCTTTGGACATAAGGAAGCTCATTCAAACAAGTGATTGCATCCCAAAAGCAATGTGAATCGCGCTATTTTGAGACAAAAGCCAACACGCAAAGTCTCAAGAAAATTAAAGCAGCTTCTAAGAATATCATCAAAATCGACTTCCACATTTAACAGATACGTGAGCATCTGGCCCAAGTAACACAGTACAGGACCCAAAGCATTTGGATCTGACAGAGGCTCTTCAACAGTTTCGTCTAAATGCAATAGTTGGAGGTACTGTTTCCTTCAGTAAATTTTACACAACAGTTTCATTAAATGTTAACTATCAAGGTGGTTGGAAAATTAAATAAAATGCTCATTCTATACAAATAACTAAAAATCCTCAGACAACCTGGTAGGGAGGTGAGAGTGCCCAGCTCTCATCTTAATTGATTCAGGTATTAATAAGTGAAATACTTGGCAGTATCTGAACATGAAAATAAAAAACACAGAGTGAAGAAGATGTGCATACAGCAGCATTTCTTCTTGGAAGGAACTCCTTGGTGAGATGAACTGTCACCCCATGACCCCTAGCAGCTGTGCCATGTGGCGTTTCATGGATAAAGAGTGAGAAGTTCTACCAAGCAGACAGACACCAAGACACAGGTCAGTCGGAGTGAGTTTATTAGAAGTTAGAAAGACACAAATACACAAATCACTGAGCACTTCAAGATTAGTAGAGAAAAGCAGAATGCCCAAATTTCACACACAGACTACACAGCAAATGCTACTGGGGCGTATCCTAGGGAGACCCGGAGTCCGAGCCGGGCCCCCAGGGCTCTAAGTACCACGGAGCACGTGCGGCACATGCCTTGCTCTAAGGCTTAGTTACATCAACAGGTCACTGTCATGCCATTGCAACAACACCTTGTGTGACACTTAACTACCTGTTATCAAAGTGAACAGCTAATCGCTCTTAATTTTTAAACTCGTGTATTACACAGTAAATGGATTTTATTAATACAATTTATATTACTAAGTACATATCTGGCAAAGCTACATGTATACAGAAATCAGGAACCCCCCCAAAAAGGACAGCAGCACCGAAAGGAATGGCCAGTTCACAGAGAGGTGCAGCTCTGACAAGATCCTAGGGGCTGCTAGACACAGCGCGCAGCACTGGAGAGAGAAGGGAAGCTGCGGGAGACGCCACCCGTCATGCAGGAGACAGTGTGAGAGTCACGGGCGGCTAGGCCTGTCAGACAGAAAGGAGAGAGAAAACCCACGTGAAACCGCGGCGAGGAAAGGCAACAGGCTCTGCATAACAGCCTGGCTTACAGTATTTCTAGGTCACAAGTCTCAGCAGCCTTCTGAGTGGCTTTAGGACTGGGATGACCTTCTGCCTGCTTCTACCAGCCCAGCATAAAGCAGGTGCTGGGCCTCGTGGTGCATTTCACAGAATCCAGACTGGTCCATTCCCAATGGTCATCAAAGTAAATTTCAACACTTTAAGCGTAAAGACTGGCAATGTATTAGAAATCTCCTTGACACTTGGTGTAAAAGGCTTTACAAGCAACTGTACATAAGGAGATTATGCAATGAAAAACATAGGGACCAAAATAAAGGCTACAGGTATGACTTTCATTCTCTTAAAAACACATTTTAGACATTTCAGAAACTTTAGGAAACCACGGACTTTAAAAGTCTACAGCCCATTTTAAACATGCAGTTGATAATCCAAAAGAAAGTCAATTTCCACAGGCAGCAATGCGTCCTGGGTCCTGCCAGATTGGAAAGCCGACGTCTCGACAGAAGCACCAGACAGCAGGGCCTGCGCCCCGCCCGCTCGGACTCACCATGGGACGCTGAGCAAGTCATTTAACCAGCCCGAGCTTCATTTTTCTCATCTTTAAAATGGAAAAATAACACTTGTTACCAACACCTCAAAAACGTGGGGAGGACAAGAAAACATAAGTTTTTGCTGCTCTTTAGAAAAAGGATGCTAAAATGCTAACATATCGTCGTTAACAGTGCCGCCCTTGCTGTTCATTTCAAAACTCAGTGCTACACTACAGCAGTATTATAACACACCTGAACTAAATACTTGGCAGAACACAGAAGATTCGTTTCACTCAGATTCAAAAGTATTTCATGTGACACACACACACACACACGCTCACTCACGCTCTCTCTCCCCTCTGCAGCTGCTGGAGTAGCAAGCTGACAGCTGACAGCTGGGCAATGGGCCCAGGAGTCCCAGAATTGGGGTCCGACCCAGCTGCCTCCTCCTCCCTGAGCCTCTGCAGATCCAGACCACACCTGGGGTTGGCAATGGAGCAGGTCTGCCCCACTCTGGGTCAGTCTGCCTGCTTCCCTGAACTTGCCTCCTGAGGACCTTGGCTGTGAGAACCAGGGGGAAGGCCGGTGGCTGCCCTGGCCCAGACAGATTTCCATTCAACTGGACTTCAGGACCTGGGAGGATTCACTGCATTCTAACAGCTTAAGAAACTGTCTACATCTTTATATTACTGGGAAAGAATATTCACATTACAAAGGTGGGTTATCTGAGCAGGATTAATAGGATAATGTGTTCACAGTTTAAAAATATGCAGTCATCGTTATTATCTATATACAGTGGGATCTCAGATAATTTGGCGCTTTTTAAGTTTATTTATTTTTGGCATATTCTAGTTGTCTTACTAGTGTAATTTGAGACAGATTCTGATTCTGTTGCCCAGGCTGGAGTGCAGTGGCATGATCTTGGCTCAATGCAGCTTCCACCTACTGAGTTCAAGCGATTCCCTGCCTCAGCCTCCTGAGTAGCTGGGATTACAGACGCGCGCGACCATGCCTGGCGGATTTTTGTTTTTTTTAGTACAGACGAGTTTTCACCATGTTGGCCAGGCTGGTCTCGAACTCCTGACCTCAAGTGATCCACCTGCCTCGGCCTCCCAAAGTCCTGGGATTACAGCATGAGCCACCTCGCCCAGCCCTTAGTGTAATTTTTTAAAAATAAAAATTCATCTATTTCTAACCATATATTCCATTCCCCAATCATCCTAGGTAAGAATTTGGTGTATTCGAAACGTGTAGAAATCGTAACATGGGAAAAGAATGGCAAGATGGAGAGAGGCTGCTGACCTGCGGACAGACAAAGGTGGCGCAGCTGGGAGGCAGACCTCGGGCTCTACCTAGGATAGAGCATGTGTGATGTGGCTCTGTGTGTCTCGTGCGACCACTGTAAAGACAGCTGCTTAATGATGAGACAGCCCAAGGGGCTCCCACATCCCAACAGGGACCTGGTGCTGGTGGCTGACACATGCACATCACACCATGAACATGAAGCCACACGGACAGCAGTTATAGGAGGCCCAGTTTTAACCAGAAAAGGATTTCTGTGCACAGTGCAGCTGCATTTTCAGAGGCAAGACCATGAGAGAGAGCCAACTGAGACTCACGGTGACAGCGGCTTCCAGATCTGCATGCATCACACGAAAACGAGGTCACAGAAGTGCTGCTGTCAAGTCGTTTAATCATAGTCCCTACAGTGTGTACCTAAAAGAAGAGAACTGTCCTTCCCTGGACAAACCACCCACCAGGTCGAGACTCCGATCCAGACACTCCCTGCACATTACCAGCATCTGTCACCGCCTGATTTCCTTCTCAGTTCTGTGTGACACCAACGCTCAGGGCCCACAGGGGACGATTATCATTAACCAGTTTGTCCTTTCTTTGACCACATAACTCTTTGTTTTAAATGTTACTTATGAATATTGAGAAAAACTGAGTCCAATATCTGGTGTATGTGGTTATTATAACTTAATCAAAAGCTGTCACATTCATTCCTGGCAGTCACTTCTGCTGAAGCTGTAACTTCCCAACAGGGAGCACAATGTTTTTCCCTATGGTAGTAGTTTTCAACCTTTTAAAAAGCATTAAAATGCCTTTTAGGCTGAGGCAGGAGAATCGCTGGAACCTGGAAGGCAAAGGTTGCAGCGAGTGGAGATTGGGCCACCTAACTCCAGCCTGGGCAACCTCCGTCTCAAAAAAAAAAAAAAAAAAAAAATTTTATATATATATATATATATATATGTATGTATGTATATAAATATGTATATAAATGTATACAAATATATATGTATATAAACATATATGTATATAAATAAAATCGAAATCACATTTTCTCAATATAAATACATAACAAGTTATTCTAATAAACAAAACAAGAACAATAAAGCTGCCTTTATAAAAACCCAAAATTTGAAATCTGAAGTTATAGATAACAGGTATAGTTGTTTTCTTTTCTTTTTTTTTTTTTGAGACAGTCTTGCTCTGTCACCCAGGCTGGAGTGCGGTGGCGCCATCTCGGCTCACTGCAACCTCTGCCTCCAGGGTTCAAGGGATTCCCTTGCCTTGGCCTCCCAAGTAGCTGGGATTACAGGCGCCTGCTACCATGCCCGGCTAATTTTTGTATTTTTAGTAGAGACAGAGTTTCCCCATGTTGGCCAGGCTGGTCTCAAACTACTAACCTCAAATGATCCACCCGCCTCAGCCTCCCAAAGTGGTGGGATTACAGGCATGAGCTACGGCACCCAGCCACAGGTATAGTCTTTTTTTTTTTTTTTTTTTTTTTTTTTTGAGACAGAGTCTTGCTCTGTCGCCCAGGCTGGAGTGCAGTGGCGTGATCTTGGCTCACAGCAAGCTCCGCCTCCCGGGTTCACGTCATTCTCCTGCCTCAGCCTTCTGAGTAGCTGGGAATACAGGTGCCCACCACCATGCACAGCTAATCTTTTATATTTTTAGTAGAGAGGGGGTTTCACCGTGTTGGCCAGGATGGTCTCGATCTCCTGACCTCGTGATCCACCCGCCTCAGCCTCACAAAGTGCTGGGATTACAGGTGTGAGACACCATGCCCGGCAAGGTATAGTCTTAACATTTACCTCAACACCTAATTTATTTCTCTGTTTTAACTTAATTGCATAATAATACTGAAAAAAATCTTGATGCACACAAATAAGTGGCTACAGTGGTAACAGTTTGCTTTGCAATCTCAGGGAAATTTTCATTTAAACAGAAACAGCATGAGAAACTCTGTTCTAACATCTGTATAAAGACAAACTAATGTGCTGACCTGCACTGTGTTAATATTTAAATCAGACAACATTTAAAATGGGCTCCTTTTATTGTCTCTAATTATCCCTCAATAAAGTTGATTAAAAATTAATACCTATGTGCATACTGCCCTACCTTTTAAAAAACAAGTCGGTGGTTTATGCCTGTAATCCTAGCACTTTGGGAGGCCGAGGCGGGCAGATCAAGAGGTCAGGAGTTAGAGACCAGCCTGGCCAACATGGTGAAACCCCGTCTCTACTAAATATAAAAAAATTAGCCGGGCGTGGTGGTACACGCCTGTAATCCCAGCTACTCAGGAAGCTGAGGCAGGAGAATTGCTTGAACCAGGAGGCAGAGGTTGCAGTGAGCCAAGATAGCGCGACTGCACTCCAGCCTGGGCGACAGAGCAAGACTCTTGTCTAAGGGGGAAAAAAAGTGTACTTTGGAAAAGAAAATCAAAAGTCGGTCGAGTTTAGCATTCTGCCTCCTCAGAACCTTAGAGCTATGGGGAGATCGGGTTGGAGGCCAAGGCCTTCCTGTGAAGGCTCTGAGGCAGCCTCAGCTGCCCGCCTAGTGAATTCACTCACTTTATCTAAGACTCCATCTAAAGAGGGGCTGCCTCCACGCACAAAGTGAGTTTAGGAACCACTGCACTGGACAATTTAAAACTCAAACTGTTTTGGTAGATCACCCGTGGCCAACGCACCCCGGGATGAATTCCATCAAACCTGCAGAGCTACCAAGTATACTGCTCAGGAAAGGGACACACCAGAAACACAGCCTGCGCATGGCCTACAGAATCAGGTGTCCAAAGTGAGAAAGGAAGCGTGGAAGGAGGAAACCAGCAGGCGCGCAGAGGAGCAGCTGCTTTCATCCACAGCAGCGACACTTCCAGCCCGCGGGCCTGACGGGGACACCTGCCCACGAACCCCCTGCAGTGGACACGAGCAGTTCTCCCTCCTCTCTGAGTCCATCTTTAAGATGGTAACAGAGCTCTGAATCGTCACAATTTTATCATCAGATGATTTCATGTCAACATGGACCTAGAAATACTGTCTCGAGAAACTTCCTCCAGAACTTCATCCGAGAGGATCACAATCTGCACCCTGGCTCCTAGAGCCTAGATAAAGGACTTGTCCTTCTATACAAAGCATTCAGGTACGACAGCAACCAAGAGAAGAGTACAGTACACAGTTCTGACAGAATGCGGGCGACAGGGAGGCCTGCGGGCCAGGATTTCAGTTTTAGACTACTGCCCAACTGGGGTTGAGTGGGCAAAGCAGATGCTGATTGGTTGTCTTGGCACAGAGAAAAACCAAAGCAAGAAAGCTGCCAGATAAAGACAGTCAAAGAGAATGTTCTCCCTCAAATTTTACTACTAACATTTTTTATAAAATATTTATTTAGAATGCTAGCTCCTACCAAATTGCTATAGCTATAGAAAATCCTAAAGAATAAAAGGATTTACATTATAAGAAAGCCCAAAACTACAATTTGGCAGAACATCTGTAGAATTATAACTAATCAAACTGCACTACGGCAACTTCAAAAAACCAACTGTGCCCCTAGATGAGTCAAATGTTGCCTTCAACTCTCCCTGACAAAAGCAAAATACCAAAGACACCAGCTTCATGTATCAAAAAAAAAAAAAAATATCCATGTGCTAAAAAATTCACCGGAGAAAAAATGTCCAGAAGGCCACATGGTCTTTGGCAACCACTGGATAAACAGCAGTGGTTAGGAATTTCCAGGGGCAAACCAGTAAACCCAGAGGGGGCCCTGTGCAGCCTCTCAGGCACATGGCGGGCTGGCAACCAGGAAGAGCCAGCCCCAAAGATCTGGACGCCCTCTCAGGGGAAATGCAGGACGCTCAGGACTGAGGCAGGACATCAAGAGAGCAGCCACCTAAGCTCTTGTTTCTGACCTGTTTTCTAAAAACAAATTCCACTTAAACAGCATCTCCCTTTAAAGCATTTCAACTCATTCTAACAAAATCTAGAGCGGCCTGGTCAGTGAAGTTAGGAGCACTGGAGTTAGCAATGAAATGGGTGAGTTAAAGAAGCAAGTTAGTTATCTGCCACACTGATCCCGATATTAAAATGAAACCAGATAGGGATCATGCTTTAAATAGCCAGGACACTCAATCAGCATTTAAGTGCTCAAAGTTAAGCCAAACAGCTTTCATGGATTCCTGAGAAAATTACCACTTTAAACAAATAACAGACTTCAGTATTAGCAGAAGTGAAGAACTTACAGAAAGCTTAATTGGCACTTAATTTGAGAAAAGCAGAAGGTCTAGCACATGAGACAGGAGGAAGGCCTGGCAAGCGCCACTTGGGGGCGCCTCCCGGAGCACGTGCCCGCTGTGTACTGTACTTACCCCGTTCCACTCTACGCTCATACTCACTTCCTCCCCTCCGTCAGGGCCACTCTCGTACTTGACCACGTCCACGTTGAGGCTCTCACGGCTCCTGCGCTTCTCCATGTTCTCAGGGTCATTGAGCACTTCCGCCACCCTCTGTTTGTGAACATTGTCAAGACCCTGTGAGCCAGGCAGGGGAAAATGGTTTGACCCATTAGCACTTAAGATTTTCTTAAGTATTTCTGAGATACTTCGCTAGAAAAAAAAAAAAAAAGAAAAAAAAAACAGTTCTTAATCACTGGAGGGAAAAAAATTGGAACAGTGGTTCCTTGGAGGTGGTGAGGGTGGAGGCAGGGAACTGGAAACACAAAGGACCCCTTAGGGGAACAGTGATGTGTGCCCGTGTTCAGTTATTCTGGGTCTATACCTAGGACTGCAACTGCTGAGTCATGTGGTTTTCTAAGTTTAACTTTTAGACAAGCCATCAAACTTCTCCAGTGCCTGCACCATTTTACATTCCCACCAGCAAGAAGACATGAGGCTCCAGCCTCTCCACATCCTCACCAAAATGTTATTTTCCATTTGTTCGCTTATTATAGCCAGTCTAGTGGGGATGAGGTAGTATCTCACTGTGATTTCAGTTAATATTTCTATAATGACTAAAGATGTTGAGTATCTTTTCACGTGATTGTTGGCTATCTGTATATCATCTTCAGTAAAATGTCTATTCAGGTCCTTTGCTCATTTTTTAATTGGGTTGTCTTTTTGTCTGGATACCAAAACCTTATGAGATACATCATTTGCAAATATCTTCCCCCATTGCATGGGTGTCCCTTCACTTTTTCTTTTTTCTTTTTTTCTTTTTTCTTTTAGACAGGGTCTCGCTCTGCTGCCCAGACTGGAGTGCAGTGGTACCATCTAAGCTCACTGCAACCTCCACCTCCCGGGTTCAAGCGATCCTCCCACCTCAGACTCCCAAATAGCTGGAACCACAGGCTTGGGCCAACACACCTGGCTAATTAAAAAAAAAAAAATTTTATAGAGACAAAGTATCACTATGTTGCCCAGGCTGGTTTCGAACTCCTGAGCTCAAGGGATCCTCCCGCCTCAGCCTCCCAAAGCACAGGAATTACAGGTGCTCACCACCACACTCAATACCCTTTCACTTTCTTGATGATGTCCTTAGATGCACAAGAGCTTTTAACTTTGGTGAATCCAAACATATCCAGTTTTTATTTTGCTGTTCATGCTTTTGGGGTCATATTCATGCTATTTTATTTTATTTTATTTTATTTTATTTTAATTTTTGAGACGGAGTCTCGCTCTGTTGCCCAGGCTGGAGTGCAATGGCGCTATCTCGGCTCACTGCAACCTCTGCCTCCTAAGTTCAAGCGACTCTCCTGCCTTACTCTCCCGAGTAGCTGGGACTACAGGCTTGTGCCACTGCACTGTGTTTTTAGTAGAGATGGGGTTTTGCCATGCTAGCCAGGCTGGTCTCGAACTCCTGACCTCAGGCAATCCACCTACCTCGGCCTCCCAAAGTGCTGGGATTCAGGTGTGAGCCACTGTGCCCAGCCTCATGCTTTTTTTTAAATTGAGACGGAGTCTCATTCTGTCACCCAGGCTGGAGTGCAGTGGCATGATCTCAGCTCACTGCAGCCTCCACCTCCCAGGTTCAAGCGATTCTCCTGTCTCAGCCTTCCGAGTAGCTGGGATTACAGGATTACAGGCGTGTGCCACCACGCCCAGCTAATTTTTGTATTTTTAGTAGAGACGGGGTTTCACCATGTTGGCCAGGCTGGTCTCGAACTCCTGACCTCAGGTGATCTGCCCACGCTGGCCTCCCAAAGTGCTGGGATTAAAGGTGTGAATCACCACGCCCGGCCTCATGCTCTTTTAAACAATATAGCTTTATTTGTTCAAACTAAAATAATCAACATTTTCTATTTCTAAACCAAGCTTTCAATAAAAGTCATGTAAAAGAGAACCATTCAATTCAAAGTTCCCATGGGCCGGTTAAGGACAGAAGTATGACTAACCTGTTTACGAGACCGCATAGCAGCTTCTTCTAATGTATCTGCAGCTTCAAATTTGCCTTGACGTCTGTAAAGTGCCCCAAGGTTTTTTAGAGTGGTTGTAACAGTTGGACTGTAAGAAAGCACATGACATCCAGAACTATGACATAGAAGCTCTGAACAACCACTATCAACAGCACATAATCTAAAGAACTAACAGACTTATGTTTTGCCTTGAATATATTTCAACTTTCTCTTGTACTTTTTTGAAACTGTAAAATTCTAAAGCGTTCTTCCCTCTCAAGTAGCTCTGCCTCCCATGACCCTGGCCCTTCCTGTGGACAGCCCCTGTAGGCCAGGCTAACACCACACTCCATCCAGGCTGAGGCGGCTCTCACAGACCACTGGCCACTCTGTCGACAGAAACATCTGGGCCAGGTCTGTGTGGTGATCAGCATGCTTTCCCTGGAGACAGCTAGGTCTGCGCCGGCAGTAATGACCAACAGTGCTCTGAATGTCACTGCTCACGTGCTCCCGTCTCCCGTCAAGTACCCGGGAGAAGACAGCAAAGCAGAACCTCCCTATCAGTGGGGTGTGAGGGCAGAGGATAAATGCTTCATGTACCAGGGAAGCAATAAGCAGATGGCTGAGAGGGCAGCTGTGTTTCTGTATTCTTTCTTTTTTATTTGCAAACTGTATCATTGGGCTTGATGTTTCTGCATTCTTGATAGAGCAGACTTACTAAAAAAAATTATAAATAAACCTAGATTCATTTCAGCATAGATAAGTACTTCGAGAGATTCCTGTTCACTTTCTTACAATAGGCATTTTGGGTACAGAAATAAAGAAGCTATTTTCTATGTCTCTGAAACAATTAATCTATGGTAAGTGCTATGGGAGCCCTAGAGAGAGTTCAGAGAGTTTTCTGAAAATAGATGAATGGTGGGCTGAGTCTTAAAGGATGAGGAAAGTTAAGAGTGGAAAGACACAGTGGCTCATGCCTGTAATCCCAGCACTTTGGGAGGCCAAGGCGGGTGGATCACCTGAGGTCAGGAGTTCAAAACCAGCCTGGCCAACATGGTGAAACTCCGTCTCTACTAAAAATACAAAAATTAGCCGGGCATGGTGACAGGCTGTAGTCCCAGCTATTCGGGAGGCTGAGGCAGGAGAATCGCTTGAACCTGGGAGGTAGAGGTTGTAGCGAGCCAAGATCGCGCCATTGCACTCCAGCCTGGGTGACAAGAGTGAAACTCTGTCTCAAAAAAATAAATAAAGAGTGGAAAGACAGCAAAACAGGTGGGCCACCTGGACCCAGGGACGGCAGCCATCACAGAGGGCAGTCTGCACAGGCTCGGGCTCAAGAGGCAAGGCTCTCGGGCCGGCCACGGAGGGGCCTACACTTCCCTCTGCAGAGGACAAGGTCCCATGGGCTGTGAGGAAAAGGAGTGTGTGTGTGTATTTGTGTCTCCAGTGCTGCGTGTGAGGAGCTGGCTTTCCCAGGCCTGCTGGCACGCTTGTCATGAATTTACTGTATGGTTTCTGCCATTAAAAGTAAAAGTAATGGCAAAATCGCAATTACCTTTGCACCAACCTAATATGATGGTGGGTTTTATACATGTAAATGATCTCATTTACAAAGTTAGTGGGGTTTTTTAAATTGGAATTCGGGAAAAACATGGGACTGTGCACTTAAGGAACACTACACATTGGTCATTTATAAGCTGCCCTGTAGAACACAATTACCTTCCCCCTGCTTTTTGGTTTTTCCAGCCAAACGCAATTCCAGACGTACCTATCAACTTTGCAGGCTTTGTACCAGCCGCCATACTCTCCAAAAGATGTCCCATCCTTTTGCTTTCCCTAAATTATAACAAATAATTTCAAATGAATAATTATCTTGAATGCAGTATACACAATTTAGAAAATCTCAAAATAATAAATTCTCACTTTGCATTCTTCTCTTTCTTCAGCATGCATCCAGATGGGCTTATTTTCATCTAGGGAAGAAAACACAGCATACAGGTTGAGCATCCTTAATCCAAAACTCCAAAATCTGAACTGCTCTAAGGGGAATTTCCTTTGAGTGTCAAGTCAGCACCCAAAAAGTTTCAAATTTTGGAGCACTTTCAATAATGGGATACTTAACCTGTACTATAAATGAAGGATAACAGAGCCTGCTAAGTAAAATAGAAATCATTAAGCCTTGGTGGTTGCTTTTTTATTTTTTTGAGATGGAGTCTCACTGTGTTGCCCAGGCTGGAGTGCAGTGGTGTGATCTCGCCTCACTGCAACCTCCACCTCCTGGGTTCAAGTGACTCTCCTGCCTCAGCCTCTCAAGTAGCTGGGATTATAGGCAGCTGCCACCACACCCAGCTGATTTTTTTTGTATTTTTAGTAGAGATGGGGTTTCGTCATGTTGGCCCAGCTGGTCACTCCTGACTTCAAGTGATCCACCTGCCTCAGCTTCCCAAAGCGTTAGCATTACAGGTGTGAGCCACTGCGCCCAGCCTGTTTTCTTTTTTATATGATCCTTGTTAGATAGTATTTCTTACAGCAGGGACAGATTAGGTTCACACTGGAGGAAAAAGTCTGTGGAAGACAGAGCTGGACACCAAGCAACAGGTAAGACACAGGGCACAGAATCAATGTCCTGAGACAGGTGGGCAACTGTCAAGACACCCCAACAAATGCTAGGGCCCTGTAATGTAACTTCTAAAATGCTAGCTGCTCAAGTAGCATAATGGAGTATTCAGAATGTGAGCACTAAACAAAAACATTAAACAATAGTCTAAGAAAAAGTAGTAAGATGTTGGTAGCAAAAGTAGAAAAGATACAAATCAAGGCCGGGTGCGGTGGCTCACACCTGTAATCCCAGCACTTTGGGGGACTTAGGCAGGAGGATCACCTGAGGTCAGGAGTTCGAGACCAGCCTGGCCAACATGGTGAAAACCTGTCTCTACTACAAATACAAAAATTAGCCGGGCGTGGTGGTGTGCGCCTGTAATCCCAGCTACTCGGGAGGCTGAGGTAGGAGAATCACTTGAATCCAGGAGGCAGAGGTTGCAGTGAGCCAAGATCATGCCATTGCACTCCAGCCTGGGCAACGAGAAAGAAATTCTGCCTCAAAAAAAAAAAGCAAGCAAACAAATCAATATTCGTTTTAAGTCATCTCCTCGGAACACTCACTCAAGTTTCTAGACAACCAACAGACCCATGCCATGGAGGAAAAAGCCATCTTAAAAATAATGTTTATGGAAATATTTTTGTGACTGAAAAGGTACTCACACTAAAAATGTAAAGAAAATAAGCAGAGTATACATGATGATATGGACGGTATGGTTTGAAATCTGTAAACCAAAGGCACAGAAGGAAGGAAACACACTAAAAATGTGAAAAGATGAATATGGGTGATTCTCCTGTTTGCATTTCTGTGTGAATTGGATAGGTCTCTGCAGTGAGGACATGAAGATGGACTGGGTGATGCTCCTGTCTCCATCTCTGCGTGAACTGTGTAGGTCTCTGCAGTGAGGACATGTTATGGGCTCTGGGCACTGCAATCCCAGTCTAACTGCTTCTCAGCCTCGGGGCCTCATGCAAGTCACTTAGTCTGTGGTGTCCCTTTTTTTTTTTTTTTTTTTGAGACGGAGTCTCACTCTGTCACCCAGGCCCCAGGCTGAAGTGCAGTGGCACGATCTCGGCTCACTGCAAGCTCCGCCTCCCGGGTTCACGCCATTCTCCTGCCTCAGCCTCCCAAGTAGCTGGGACTATAGGTGCCTGCCACCATGCCCGGCTAATTTTTTGTATTTTTAGTAGAGACGGGGTTTCACTGTGTTAGCCAGGATGGTCTCGATCTCCTGACCTCGTGATCCACCTGTCTTGGCCTCCCAAAGTGCTGGGATTACAGGTGTGAGCCACCACGCCCGGCCTGTGGTATCCTTGCTTTTAAAATGGGGTAATGTTTGACCCGCTGCACAGGACTGCTGTGAAAGTGAAGTGAAATCACACATTTAAACTATTTAGCTTAATGATATACACAGTTAAGTGCTTAATAAACAGTAAGTAATACTATTAGTATATTACTATTAGTCAAGTCATTACACAATTAAATTCACTTGAAACGGGAGTATATTTCTTACCATCTACAGAACCAAACTCCCTTTCATGTGCACGAGTGAGAATCTCTTTGTACAGTGTTTCTGCTTGCTTGAACTTTCCTTGTTTCAAATAGCAGGATGCCTTAAAATAAAATAAAATAAAATATTTCATATCTTTCAGATGTAAATAAAGCATATATTTTAATCTCCACTTAAATGAGAAAGTGTTTGGACTTGGGAAGAAAGCACTCCTGGCCCCCTCCCTAGTGCTGTGCCAGTCAACACACCAGGTTATTTTTCGTCTTAGCCACGTTGGGGTCATCAGGTCCCAGTTTTGTCTGGTAGATCTCGAGGGCTCTTTGATAATAATATTCTACTTCTTCATACTTGCCCTGGTTCTGGCACAGTAAGGCCAAGTTATTTAACTGCTTGGCAACATCGGGGTGATCCTTCCCCAAAACCTGAAAATAAAAAACAGCATATTAGACACACTTATTCTGCTCCCATCCAATCCATTCTCCACCCTACTGTCACATTAGGATCTTCCTCAACATAAGCACAACTGTGCTACACTTTCAGATTTAAATCCTTAACTGGCTCCCCACACCATGTAATAATAAAATAACCAGCATTTATCAAATTCTTATACATGAGGGGAGGGAGGGAACTGTGCTAATTTTCTTTAGCTGTGTTAATTATTGTAGTAATCCTTCATGGTAGGTACATTTTTGTACATTTATTATACTATGTACAAATGTACACATTAGGCACATTTTGAAGATAAGGAAATGGGCTTTGTAAAGGCTATGTGAGTTTTACTGCCAGGTTCTGGAAGAGCCCACAGCTGTCCCAGTTGCCCAGGACGCTCTTCTCCTAGCCCTCCCCACTAGCAATGACTTATCCTTCAGGGTTCTCCTTAGTTCCCCTCAAAAGAGACTTCCCTCGGCCACCCCACCTCACCTAGTGAACTCACAGGCACATCACCTGTTTGTTCTTTCTTTGTAAGAATCACTTCTCTAAACTACCTTGAATATTCTTTATTACAATGTAAGCCCCAAGAGTGCAAATTCTTTGTCTCTCTTCTTCACCAATGTAATCTCCGCATCGAAAAAGGGGCCTGGCACAGAGATGGATGAATGAACACTAACCTCCTCCCTCAGTACCTTGAACAAGTGATGAGTTCTCTCTGCTTTGTGCCTTTACACATGTGGTCCTCAGGGAGGTAAGCTGCCTCTCTACTCCTTTCTGCATTCCCCACCTCCCTATGCCTAGGACACTTTTAACTCAATTATTCAAGATGCAGTTCCAACACCGACCTTCCCTGAGAAACCATCCCCAACACCCCCTGGCTCTGGCCCGCAGGAGCCCACACTCCATATCCTCCCAGAGCTCTCTATTCTAGATGCTGATGTGCCCTCTGCGGTCCTCAGTCTGTCCAATGGACTGTGTCCTAGTGGAAGGAACTACATCTCTGATCTGTAAATCACCAACTCTAAGCAGGGGGCTCTAAATGCGTGAAAGGGTAAATACATGAATGAATTTGGCAGGTCATCTTATATGGTTCCTAATCCTTAATTTGATACTTTTGTGCTCTCCCTGACTTTAACTCCAGCCCACCCCAAATTCGACCATTCTATTTCAGAAATATCAAGCAGATTGACAGCATGATAAAATATTACCTGTATAACTTGATAAGGAGCCTCTTTTTATTTTCACTCCCCCAATTCCTTGCCATGTGGCTCAAAATTAACTATAAGAATCACTGATAAATAATCACAAAAAATACCAGGTTAAAATACCATTTGTGCGGCTGGGCGCAGTGGCTCACGCCTGTAATCCTAGCACTGTGAGAGGCTGAGGCAGGTGGATCACCTGAGGTCAGGAGTTCGAGACCAGCCTGGCCAACATGGTGAAACCCGATCTCTACTAAAAAATACAAAAATTAGCCGGGTGTGGTGGCACATGCCTGTAATCCCAGCTACCCAGGAGGCTAAGGCAGGAGAATCCCTGGAATCCAGGAGGCAAAGGCTGCAGTGAGCCGAGATCATGCCACTGCACTCCAGCCTGGGCGACACAGCAAGACTCCGTCTCAGAAAAAAAAAAACAACAAAAAAAACACAATTTGTGGTCATTCATCGGATAGACCCAATACCTGAATCTTCATAACATCTAAAGAGACTGTCATACAGAGCACTGCTGAAATGAACAAGTTGTTATTTTTTTAATACCTAATTACCATAAACTGTAGCAGCTGGTATTAAATATACATGACATTGACTTAATCTATAGCTCTGAGTTAATCTTGTTATAATAATTAGTTCATTTTTCAGCTTCATAAAGCATATTTGGTGAATTTATCTTTAAACTATCATGTTTTTCTTATTGACAAGCACATGTTCCACTGCCAAATGCAATGCTCCTAGGCTTTCCATCTCTAGTCCTCAGACATGTCTTCTTCAATCAGAGTCACTTCTAGGCCATATCAGGCTTGGACGGCACCAGACTCAGGACTGCACCTTTCTAAATGCACATGCCTCATAACTGGACCTTCTTTTCTTTTTTTTTTCTTTAGAGACGAGGTCTCACTATGTTACCCAGGCTGGTCTTAAACTTCCTAGGCTCAAGTGATCCTCCCACCTTGGCCTCCCAAAGTGCTGGGATTACAGGCATGAGCCACTGCGCCCAGCCTGTAATTGAATCTTAAACACTGATTTGTATGGGCCAATCTGGCTTTGTTTTGTGGGCTATTTCCTAATTAAATGAGTTGTTTTCAGCTAATAGTCAGTTAAAAACACAACACAGTGGTTATTTCTCAAAACCTAAAACCGAAAAATTTTTAAAAACACAAAAAACAGGGCCGGGCACAGTGGCTCAGCCTGTAATCCCAGTACTTTGGGAGGCCAAGGCGGGTGGATCAGGAGGTCAAGAGATCGAGAACATCCTGGCCAACATGGTGAAACCCCATCTCTACTACAAATAACAAAAATTAGCTGGACGTGGTGGTGCATGCCTGTAGTCCCAGCTACTTGGAATGCTGAGGCAGGAGAATCACCTGAACCATGGAGGTGGGGGTTGCAGTAAGCTGAGATCACGCCACCGCACTCCAGCCTGGTGACAGAACGAGACTCCGTCTCAAAAAAAAAACAAAAAACCACACACACACAAAACAAAAATCTCAAAGAAGACGACTGCCCCCTTCTTTTGTACCTTTTCTCGGATTTCCAGAGCTCTTTTACACAATGGCTCTGCTTCTTTGTACTTCCCTCTTTTACCATAAAGGACTGCAAGGTTATTCAAAGTCGCCGCCACCTGTAAACACAGACAGAACCACTAAGAATGGTAAAAGATAACCAAATAGAGTACATTTATACACCACATATTCATTTATACTCAATCTACACAGTAAAGCATTCTTAGTCGGATAGAACAATATGACTTCAGTTAAAACGAAAAGCGCAATTCACTAGAGTATAGATTATACAAAGTAACACTGCAGAATACTAAAATTAAACAAATCAACATCAACAACGTAATATTGACTCTTTAAAAATTTCCCCAGAAGCCACAAAGCCAACCAAAACAGATTCATATGCAAATCTGACCAGATTTTAATGAAGACAATATAATTATTCAGAAAAAAATTTCTAGAAGGACATGCAATTTGATTTACAATCAAAAACTACAGTTGGTGATCCATCTGAGGGGGGGTCATAAACAAATGAAGTGTGCTCTGGCCTGTTGCTAGCACTGAGTTAAGTGAAGACCTCCTACCTGCACCATCTAGGGAGAAGGCAGCGCTTAAACTTTCCCTGTTGAGTTTAATGGTAAAATGAGTTGGATAAAAGAAATGTATGGGGAAAATAAAACATAAAAAGAATGAAAGAACTGGATATACAAACCGCAGGATGATCTTTGCCCAAAGTTTTCTCACGAATAGCCAAGGCATCATTCAGTAGGTTAGCTGCATCTTTGTATTTATTCTGATCCCTAAATGGAAAAACACAAATTAAGTGTTTTAGATAAGTGTTTCAGATGTAGATCACGACAGCTTTTCTTTTCTTTTTTTTTTTTTTAGACAGAGTCTCACTCTGTTGCACAGGCTGGAGTGCAGTGGTGCCATCTTGGCTCACTGCAACCTCCGCCTCCCGGGTTCAAGCAATTCTTTGCCTCAGCCTCCTGAGTAGCTGGGATTACAGGCATCTGTCACCACGCCCGGCTAATATTTGTATTTTTAGTATACTAACGGGATTTCACCATGTTGGCCAGGCTGGTCTCAAACTCCTGACCTCATGATCCACCCGCCTAGGCCTCCCAAAGTGCTGGGGTTACAGGAACGAGCCACCGTGCCCGGCCTCACTACAGCTTTTTTAAATGTAATTTTCAACTACAGAAATAAAAGTTAAGCTTAAATTATTTAAGAAAAACCACAGGGCCGGGCGCGGTGGCTCACGCCTGTAATCTCAGCACTTTGGGAGGCTGAGGCGGGCGGATCACGAGGTCAGGAGATCGAGACCATCCTTGCTAACACAGTGAAACCCTGTCTCTACTAAAAATAAAAAAAAAATAGCCGGGCATGGCAGCGTGCGCCTGTTGTCCCAGCTGCTGGGGATGCTAAGGCATGAGAATGACGTGAACCCGGGAGGCGGAGCTTGCAGTGAGCATAGATTGCGCCACTGCACTCCAGCCTGGGTGACAAAGCAAGACTCCGTCTCAAAAGAAAAAAAAAAAAAAAGAAAAACCACAAGCTTATGGATGGGGAAAAAAACACTGGAAGGAAATCCATCAATAAATGGACTGGCAAGGTGAACTCTGGAGTCAGACCCAACTAGCTTCTGAACTTGACCTTCCCATCTAGGCCATTGGGAAGATAATGTCCCCGTACTACAGTGTTGTCCTGTGTATGCCAGCTGGCCAGCACAGAATAAGTGCAACAGTCCAGAACAATGGACCAAGCTTGCATTTGGTATCAGACAGAATTAATTCTAGTGTCTGAGCTTGGGCTCTACCAGTTAATAGCTACACGGCTCTGGGTACATTAAGTGACCTCACGCAGTCCCAGCCTTCCCATCTACAAAGCAAGTATATGATCCATTGCACAGTCTTGCTGTAAGAAGATATGCTACATGTATACTGAAAAAGTCTTTTAAAAAACAACAAACAAGAGTAAATATATTGTTGTGTCTGAACTTGGTACCCAATCTGCCTCCATTTTGTTGAGTATGGAGGAACAAAGAATCTTTCTTGATTGGAGTAAAACAGAAACACCCCAGAACCAGAAACTCTCAGTTTAAGTGTGCTACTCACTACTGATGTGACTGAGAACAAGTACTTGCTTTTGAGACTTAGCACACATCTTTCTCAAATGAGTAGTAGTAACTGCCTGGCAAGGCTTTCCCCTGAAAAACGTGAGAAAGGTTAATAAGGCTTCTAGAACCTCTGAAGCACACCAATTCTGGCCAAGTATTAATATATTGTTGTTTCTTCTTTCATCCTATTACACCCTATTGTAAGCTGCCTCAAACTTTTTGTGAAAGTCAGCAAGTACAAAATAGAGTTCCAAAAAGTAGTGGCCAGGTGCGGTGGCTCACACCTGCAATCCTAGCACTTTGAGAGGCTGAGGCGGGCAGACTGCCAGAGCTCAGGAGTTCAAGACAAGCCTGGACAACACAGTGAAACCCCATCTCTACTAAAATACAAAAAATTAGCCAGGCGTGGTGACATGCACCTGTAGTCCCAGCTACTCGGGAGGCTGAGGCCAGAGAATTGCAGCAAATGCAATTTAAAAATAAGCTACCAAGGCTGGGCACAGTGGTTCACGCCTGTAATCCCAGCACTCTGGGAGGCCGAGGCGGGTGGATCACCCGAGGTCAGGAGTTCAAGATCAACCAACATGACAAGACCCTGTCTCTACTAAAAATACAAAAATTAGCTGGGTGTGGTGGCAGGCACCTGTAATCCCAGCTACTCAGGAGTCTAAGGCAGAAGAATTGCTTGCACCCAGGAGGCGGAGGTTGCAGTGAGCTGAGATTGTGCCATTGCACTCCAGCCTGGCCAACAAGAGTGAAACTCCATGTAAAAAAAATAAAATAAAATAAGCTACCTAAAGTGTTATGAGAATTAAATGAGGCCGGACATGGAGGCTCATGCCTGTAATCCCAACACTTTGCGAGGCCAAGGCGGGTGGGTCACCTGAGGTCAGGAGTTTGAGACCAGCCTGACCAAGATGATAAGACCCTGTCTCTACTAAAAATAAAAAAAATCAGCTGGGCATGCTGGCGGGCGCCTGTAATCCCAGCTACTCGGGAGGCTGAGGCAGGAGAATCGCTTGAACCTGGGAGGCAGAGGTTGCAATGAGCCAAGATGGTGCCACTGCACTCCAGCCTGGGCGACAGAGCAAGACTCCGTATCAAAAAAAAAAGAAAAGAAAAAGAAAAAAAATGGCCAGGCACGGTGGCTCACGCCTGTAATCCCAGCACTTTGGGAGGCCAGGGTGGGTGGAATCACCTGAACCCGGGACACAGAGGTTGCAGTGAGCTGAGATCACGCCATTGCACTCCAGCCAGGGGTACAAGAGCGAGACTTTGTCTCAAAAAAAAAAAAAAAAAAAGAATTAAATGAGATTAGGTATACTAAGCACTTCTGTAAACGATGACATATTATAAAATGTCTGGGACTATTAGTTAGCAGTGGTTCTCAGATGTGGTCCCAAACCAACAGCAGTCAGCCTCGACTGGAACTTATTAGAAACCCAGACCTACCCTAGCCCTGCTGAACCAGAAACTCTGGGAGTGGGACCAGCACACTGTGACTTGTTAAATCAAGTGGGCTTAAGAAGCCCACGAAGAACTCAAATTCAAAAGAAAACAAAAATAGAATACTAAAGCATTAAAATCCTAACAGAAAAATGTGCAAGGTAACAGGAAATTCACAGAAGGATACAAATGACTAAAAATACATAATCAAAGAAATACAAATTAAAACACAATGCATACTCTTATCTCCACCAACGGAACAGAGCCCCCCACCTCCAGGGTGGCGCCTGTGCGGCAGGAGCATGGGCAGACACAGCCTTTCTGAGTGGCAGTTTGGCAGCAGGTACCAAGGACTATAAAATGTTTATACTCTAACCCATCTTAGGAATTTATCCTAAAAAAAGAAATACATGGCTGGGCACAGTGGCTCACACCTGTAATCCTAGCACTTTGGGAGGCCGAGGAGGGTGGATCACCTGAGGTCAGGAGTTTTGAGACCAGCCTGGCCAACATGACAAAACACTGTCTCTACTAAAAAATACAAAAAATTAGCGGGGCTTGGTGGCAGCTGCCTGTAATCCCAGCTACTTGGGAGGCTGAGGCAGGAGAACTGGTTGAACTCGAGAGGCTGAGGTTGCAGTGAGCCAAGATCACTCCACTGCACTCTAGCCTGGGTGACAAGAGCAAAACTCCATCAAGACACAAGAAAGGACAGGACAGGACAGGACAAGACAGAAAGAAAAGAAAAGAAAGAAAAGAAAAGAAAAGAAGAAAAGAGAAAGAAAGAGAGAGAGAGAGAGAAAGAAAGAAAGGAAGGAAGGAAGGAAGGAAGGAAGGAAGGAAGGAAGGAAGGAAGGAAGGAAGGAAGGAAGGAAAGAAATCCATCCATCCATCCAGGCCAGGCATGGTACCTCGCAGCTCACACCTATAATCCCAACACTTTGGGAAGCCAAGGTGGAGGATCATTCGGAGCCCAGGAGTTTGAGACCAGCCTGGGCAACACGGTGAGACTCCATCTCTACAATCAATCAATCAATCAATCAATCCAAAATCTTGAACAAACCTTATAAAGATCAGTAAAAAATTAAAGGCAAAAAAAAGCTTAAAATTATGTGTCCCTTAATACAAGAATGATGAAATAACAAGCTGAAAGGTAGAATACTGAATATGAATACATATGCAGCTACTATTTTTTTTCCAAACATCTACACACGTGGGTCAACTCTCACACTATAATGCTAGGGAAAAACACAAGACTGACAGAGGCCACGGCATCCCTGGCACCCAGCAGTGATGTGTGTGCCCATGCACACTGTGCACAACAAAAACCTAGTTATGCTTAACTCATTTATATTAATAATATCCAGTGCTGTCCAGAAACTTCCATAGGTTTTAATGGGCATATAAGTTTAAAAAAAAAAAACCTTGGCCAAGTGCAGTGGTTCACACCTGTAATCCTAGCACTGTGGGGTACCGAGCTGAGCAGATCACTTAAGCCCAGGAGTTCGAGACCAGCCTGGACAACATGGCAAAACGCTGTCTCTGCAAAATATATAAAATTTAGCTGGGTGTAGTGGTGCATGCCTGTGGTCCCAGCTACTCAGGAAGGTGAGGCAGGAAGACTGCTCGAGGCCAGGAGTCGGAGGTTGCAATGACCCATGATGGCGTCACTGAGCGAGACCCTATCTCAAAAACAATTTTTTTGGAATGAAATGTCTCAATCTATTAAGAGCTAAATGCAAATATCTCTAAGAATTTCCTGCAGTGAAATATGCAAACAATTGGCCAGGCACAGTGGCTCATGCCTGTAATCCCAGCACTCTGGGAGGCCAAGGCAGAAGGATCACTTGAGGTCAGGAGTTTGAGACCAACCTGGCCAACATGGTGAAACCCCATCTCTACTAAAAATACAGAAGTTAGCCAGGCATGGTGGCGTGCGCCTGTAATCCCAGCTACTCAGGAGGCTGAAGCAGGAGAATCACTTGAACTCAGGAAGCAGAGGTTGCAGTGAGCTGAGATCACACCACTGCACTCCAGCCTGGGTGACAGAGCCAGATTCTGTCTCAAAAAAAAAAAAAAAAAAGAAAATATGCAAACAATCTCAACATTCACCAGCAGGAAAACAGTCAAAAAATGTCTGGAATGTCCACGAAACCCTGCTGCATAGTCATGGGGCAGACCAAGCTGCTGACAAACTACAGAGCCAAAGGCAAAGGGCACGGCCTCATTTTAAATAGTGTTGTTATAACAGGGGGCTTACTTTCTTATTTGTGTGTTTTTATTTTATCAACTTTCAAAACTTATTTTTAAAGAAATCACTTATGCGTGTGGGCAGTCATATCACTGCATTTCTCTTCAAGCGTCATTAGGCCCTGTACTCTCTTCTTCCTCCACACATCCTCCTCCTTGCTCAGGTTCCCCTCGCCCCACCCCAACAACCTCAACCCTGTCCCAACAGCACACCCTGCCTCCGGCTCCAGCCCCCAACTGCATCATAGGCACTGAGCCAAAGGAACTCTTCTAGCACACAACTCAGAGCCCACCACTCCCCTGGGGCATCCTTCAGCAGGGGTGAAAGGGTTAGGGGAGCACACAGGGACAAAGGGCAAGTTGAATCCTGGATTCCAAAAGGAGGTACAGAGTACCAGGCCTCACAAGGCAGGAAGACACTGCCAGGCCAAGTGGGAAGGCTATTTAGACAAAAGAAGCCGCCTGCACAGGGTCTTGTGGAAAAGGTCGAAACAGCTTGGTTTGGCTGGTGTGAGGGGTACACCATGGGCTATTCTAAACAAGCTGAACTGAGTGGTCACGGGCAGCGTCTGTTCTGATTCAGTGACACCCTTCCACAAAGCTTGCTAAATATTTTTAATTTAACCCGTTTAAAGAGAAGTGGATATGGTTGAAAAGTAGTTTATACAGATACATAAAAATATATTTTAAGGGGCAAGATGGTTAAAAACATTGTCTCTAGGTAAAATTCAGTAGGTAAACAAAAGTGACTAGCCTGTACACCAAGGCCAGGATGTTGAGCATGGTGGCCACGTCCGGGTGGTCGTGTCCTGAAGTCTTCTCCAGGTCCTCCAGGGCCTGCTTGCAGAGGGGCACAGCTACCTCGTAGCGCCCCTGCGAGGCGTACTGGATCACCAGGTTGTGGAGCGTCCGCAGCCGCGCAGGGATCTCGTAGCCGCCCTGCTGGGCAGCCGCGGCTGCGCTGCTGTGCTGCTGCTGGACTGCACCGAGAAAGTTCACTTCAGATGGGTTTTTAAAGACAATTATCCAGATGAGTCAGTTTCTTTAAAATTATCTTTACTAGCTTTGGTTCAAGTTAGTATTTGGCCCCCAGTGCTACTTAAATCTTTTCGTAGTACTGCCTGGGCAGGCAGGATAAGAGTAGTGACTGTAGTGTCAGGGATGGCACCATGGCCGCTCAGTGCCATGAGACTCCTCTTGGCGCCATGAAACAAGCAGAATAAGTAATTCTGACCTCTTCACCCCATAAGAATCTGCAGCTCACGTCTGAACTGCACATGCATGCCGCTGTATCCTAGGGTCTGCTCTAGCATATTCCTGTATCCCAACACACAACACAAATTATTTTGGAAAACCAAAGGCAACCCTGCTCTGGTGGTGCTTCCTCCAGGCAGGCCGCATGCACTAAGGCTGCCACTGATTGCTATGACCGTGTTCCAGGGGGAAAACGCCTCTCTCCTGCACTCGGTAACATTCCCGCATCACCCATCACTCACTTCCTTGCCCTGGCTCGTCTTCGTCATTGGGGAAAAGGTCATCCAGAGGCTCTTTGGTAGAATCAGTGTCTTTGTCCTCCTATAAAACAGACCCAGGACATCACTTCATCTTGCAAGTACTATACACATCCTGTCCTGAAAATCTTTAATATTAAATACATTTTAACTAAGAATCTTAGAAAAGATGATCAGTTTTTAACATCAAATGTAGGATTGCTGATGATCTGGCTTATCCATCAGTTGAACAGGAGTAATGAAAAGTTTGCTAGACTAAGAACACAAATACTTAAGTGCAGACCAGAGTTTGACGAAATGGGCCATGGCTGCATTTCCATGCCTCAGATCCTTCTCCTGCGCTCTGAGGGAGGTCTAGGAGAGCAGGGAAAACCCTGACTCAAAATAAAATCTTATTTGGGAACCAAACATGTAGCAACAGATGAAAATGGTACATCTCTGATCCCCAGAGAAGTGGAGGGGCTAGATTCCTCACCACCACAGTCAGCTCTGGGGCAGGATCCCTGGGAGCAGTTTGAAACCTCCCAGCTTTTAAAAGGCCTGTGACCCATGTTTCCCCACATATTGCTGATTAGTCAAAGAAATAAAATCAGAAACTACATAATGGAAAAGACAGGTAACAGCCTGACCAGTAAGAAATTAGCTTCGTCATGGGGCAGATGAACACTGCTTGGCTCCGGAAGGGAAAATGTGATAAAGACATACTGCTTTTAGAATATTCCTGTCTGGGATGCATAATCCAGGCATTAGATGAACCCCAACTGAGGAATGATGGACGAAATAACTGGCCTGCATTTCTCAAAAGCACCAATGTCACGAAAGACAACCACAGACGGAGACCCCATTCCATGTGAAAGGCTACTCAAGAGATATGACAGCCACATGCAGGATGCGCCCCTGAACCGGACCCTGGGACACAGTGAAACAATGCCATGAAGGATGCTGTTGGCAGTTAACAAAATGAGAGTATGAGCTGCAGAGGACAGCATATACTGGGTCTGTGTGCCCTTGGCCCTGGACTGCCACAGAAGAACCCCTCACCCTAGGGAAAGATGCCCAGCAGCAGTGAGCAGCCGTGGCACGTGCTATGCCACTATGTGAACAAGGTTCAGAAGAAACAGGCACTCGTAAGTACTCTGGAAAGGGTAAGGAGAGTCAGCTCATTGGATGTTTTCTCCAAGTTTAACACTTTTTCAAAATAATAAATTTTTAAAATCTCTGATCCTACGAAACCAGCTTTCCTCTTCTCAACATCCTCCAGTGTCCCAGGTCAATCACTGCTGGCATCGACATCTGCAAAGTACTTGCATTTCCACAGCACTCTGGAGCAAGCACATCATTTATTTATTGCTTGTTTGTTTTTTTGAGACAGGGTCTCCCTCTGCCACCCAAGCTGGAGTACAGTGGCATGATCTTGGCTCACTGCAACCTCCGCCTCCCAGGTTCATATGATTCCATGCCTCAGCCTCCCGAGTAGCTGGGACCACAGGTGCACTCCACCACACCCAGCTAATTTTTTTGTATTTTTTAATAGAGATGCGGTTTTGCCATGTTGGCCAGGCTGATCTTGAACTCCTGGCTTCAGGTGATCCGCCCGCTTCAGCCTCCCAAAATGTTGGGATTACAGGCATGAGCCACCGCATCGGCCTTAATTTTTTTTTTTTTTTTTTTTTTGAGACAGAGCTTTATTCTGTCATCTAGACTGGAGTGCAATGGCGTGATCTTGGCTCACTGCAACCTCCATCTCCTGGGTTCAAGCGATTCTCCTGCCTCAGCCTCCTGAGTAGCTGGGATTACAGGTATGTGCCACCACACTTGGCTAATTTTTGTATTTTTAGTAGAGATAGGGTTTCACTATATTGGCCAGGCTGTCCTCCAACTCCTGACCTCAGGTGATCTGCCTGCCTCGGCCTCCCTAAGGGCTGGGATTACAGGCATGAGCCACCGTGCCCAGCCACATCTTTTAAATCAAAACATTCAGTTGGACCCTAACCTAGAGGAGATGTGAGGGAGCAATATGGTATAAGCCTTTTGAAATAGCATGCTGTCAACTAAACTGTGTTCTCCCCAAATTCCTATGTTAAAGCCCTAACCCCCAGTGTAATGGTATTTAGAGACGAAACCTTTGGGAGGTGATTAGGATAAGATGAGCTCGAAAGTGTGGGGCCTTCATGATGGGATTAGTGCCCTTATAAAAAGAGATACCAGAGAGCTTACTCCCTCTCTCTCTGTACCATATGAGAACACAACGAGATGGCAGCAGTCTGCAAGCCAGAAAGAAGGCCCTCACCAGAACCAGACCCTGCTGGTACCCTGATCTTGGACCTCCAGAACTATGAGAAAATAAATGTTAAGCCATCCAGCCCGTGGTATTTGTTACAGTAGCCCAAGCAGATGAAGACAGAGGGGAAATGCAGGTTTGCTGGTGCTATGCAAAAAACTGTTTCAGTAGTCTAAGATGGGGATTTGAACCAGAGACACAAATGTGCACCTCTCTAGTATTCTCATTATGTACATGAACATGTCTGGCATCATACAGGTATTTAAAAAACATTAGTTCCAAATGCAATGTGGAACACTGGACTAGGTCCTAGCACAGAAAAGAGATACTAGTGGAAGGCCTGGTGACATCCAACCAAGTCTGTGTTTCAGTTAACAGTAAAGTATCGATGTTAATATCTTAGTTCTGACCACTGTTCTATGATTATGTAAGATTAGGGGAAACTGGGTTATGGGCATATGAATTTTCTTCTCTAACTTTTCAACTTTTCAATCAATTTAAAATTATTCCATTGGAAACTTGAGAGAAGGGTAAAATTTTAAAAATTAAAAATAAGTAAAATAAAATAATTCCAAAATTTAGAAATTTTCTTTAAAAAGAAGTTAACTGAGGCCGGACGTGGTGGCTCACGCCTGTAATCCCAGCACTTTGGGAAGCTGAGGCGGGTGGATCACCTGAGGTCAGGAGTGGCCAATATGGTGAAACCCCATCTCTACTTAAAATACAAAAATAGCCAGGCATGGTGGTGCACACCTGTAATCCCAGCTACTTGGAAGGCTGAAGCAGGAGAATCGCTTGAACCCAGGAGGTGGAGGTTGCAGTAAGCCAAGATTGCGCCATTGCACTCCAGCCTGGCGTACAAGAGTGAGACTTTGTCTCAAAAAAAAGTAAAAACAAAAAAAAAATAAAAAGTTAACTGGGCTGGGCGCAGTGGCTCACGCCTGTAATTCCAGCACTTTGGGAGGCCGAGGCAGGCGGATCATGAGGTCAGGAGATTGAGACCATCCTGGCTAAAAGGGTGAAACCCCATCTCTACTAAAAACGCAAAAAATTAGCCGGACGCAGTGGCAGGCGCCTGTAGTCCCAGCTACTCGGGAGGCTGAGGCAGGAGAATGGCGTGAACCCGGGAGGTGGAGCTTGCAGTGAGCCGACATAGCGCCACTGAACTCCGGCCTGGGAGGGAGACTCCATCTCAAAAAAAAAAAAAGAAGTTAACTGGCCGGGCGCAGTGGCTCACTCCTGTAATCCCAGCACTTTGGGAGGCCGAGGCAGGCAGATCACAAGGTCAGGAGATCAAGACCATCCTGGCTAACACAATGAAACCCTGTCTCTACTAAAAATACAAAAAATTAGCCAGGCGTGGTGGCACATGCCTGTAGTTCCAGCTACTCGGGAGGCTGAGGCAGGAGAATCGCTTGAACCTGGGAGGCAGAGGTTGCAGTGAGCCAAGATCGTGCCACTGCACTCCAGCCTGGGCAACAGAGTGAGACTCCATCTCAAAAAAAAAAAAAAAAAGTTAACTGAATCAGAAATAAATGTTGAATGAAAAATAACTGAGACTAGGATAAACATCCAAACAGAGCCAACAGAGAAAGAAGGCTGGGCATGGTGGCTCCCACCTGGAATCCCAGCACTTTGGAAGGCTGAGGTGGGCAGATCACTTGAGGCCAGGAGTTCAAGACCAGCCTGGCCAAAATAGTGAAACCTCATCTCTACTAAAAAAAAAAAAAAAAAAAAAAAAAAAAAAAACAACAAACAAAAAAAAACTTAGCTGGGCGTGGTGTCACGCACCTGTAATCCCAGCTACTCCGGAGGCTGAGGCAGGAGAATCCCATGAACCCGGGAGGCGGAGGTTGCAGTGAGCCAAGATTGTGCCATTGCACTCCAGCCTGAGTGACAGAGCGAGACTCCTTGTAAAAAAAAAAAAAAGAAAAAGAAGAAAACCAAGATCCTTTCTTCCACTGCAGATATAGGAAGATAAGCTGGCAAGGGAAGCCAAGGGAAGGATGAGAGAGGTGGCAAGAGAGCCAGGTGGTGTCCAAAGGGCCAGGGGAGTTTCAAAGAGAATGGCAATGCCAAGAGCACCCACCAAAAGGGGCAGAGAGCTTGCCCAGAGTCCAGATTCAGAGGGCCGGATTGGACCACTGCTACACCAGCAGCTGATGGCATGGAAGCCAAGATACAGAGGGGCAAGGAAGCTCCGGAGCCTAAGCTGGGGCAGACCTCGTTGAAGGTAATGGTGTCTCTCTGGATTGTGGCTTATATTTACAAAACATTTTTGCATGTTCTGGTCAATGTTCTAATATGAAAAGAATATGGCAAACAGAACTTCTATGACTTTCCCAGGGACTCCATTTTAAACATTAGCACCACATTTGCTACAGAGCCACTCACGGATGGGGAAATGTCGTCATCATATTTTTTTAGCTGATTCATAAACTCCAGATGCTTCTTCTCCTCCTCCAGTTGAGCCACAGACTGCTCACTCTTCTGCAGTTTCTGCTGTGTGTTGGCCAGTTCATCCCGTAGCCACTGATTCTCTTGGCATAGACGACGAACCTGCGCACGCAGTTTCTGCTTCTCGGACTCCACAGCATTCAGATGATTTGACAAAGCCATCATAACCTGAGCAGACAGAAATGTGTGCAGCACTGTGGCACGTTGTCCAGCAAGAGTCCCTCCCACCTGTGCGAACATTCTGTGGCTGGGGCTGTAGCCTACACTCGCAGATATTTTCTCCAAAGTACATATAAGTACAATCTGCCATTTATTTCTCTTTTCCCCTTCAGCCACAGACTACATAGCAGATAAAGAATATCACACGCTCAGAATTCCTATAAAAAAATACTTATTTTTTTGAAGAGCATGTCAAATGGACTAGCCATGAAAACACAGCTACCCTTCTGATGAAACTGTATTAGTTTACTTTCTATCAAGATGGCCCCAACATAATTTTTCATAGACCCTTTCCCGTGTGTGAGACCTTGTGTACACACATGCATGTCTGCACACAGAGTGCAGGTTGGTGAAGGGCTGGAAGTGGGGGTCAGAGAACAGTGCACATACAAATTTTCCTTGATGTTCCAAGGTGAGAGAAGACATCTCTGTAGCTACCAAGAGTAAGAATGCACTGGTGCACTCATAAGCTTATGTTTATGTCATAAAATCCAGGGGCCACTCCAGGGCTCTGCCTACAGAGTGCTCACCAGTTTCTGGAACAGACCAGCATGAGGCTGTGGCAAATTCCCAGGAGCATAAGAGCAGAAAGAGCTAGGAGAAGCTGGCTGGCTGCAATCTGTTCTCTCTTTAGAACATACATCTGCCCGTCCCTCTCATAACGTAATAACCAGGTTATTATCCTCCAAGGTTTAAAACCTGAAACTCCAGAAGGTGGGACCTTTCCTTCCTTCTATTTTTAAAACTCTTATCTGCGACACTAAAAAAGCAAGTTTAAATTCATGTCACCTGTTCTCAAGATAACAGAACTTGAGAAATAATAGGTTCACAATATCCAAACAAGGCTACAGTTCTGCAACTCAAGAGTCTGTAACATGGTTAGGATGAAGACTCTAAAATCAGGGTGTGGACAGTCACTTCCTCTATGAAAGCAGAAACCGCTGGCCAGCAGCCCCTCTTCTGTTCTATTCACTCACTAAACTAGAGAAAGCTAAGAAAGAAGCCAAGCTTTAGTATATTTAATTTTACCTAAGATATGCTGACAAAGCCAGAAGTTATCAGGAGAGAGAATTTAAAAACCTGGATGTTTCCAGTGTTTTCATCTCTATGTCAAGCATGATATTATAGAAACAAAGGTTAGTCAAACATATGACACAGTCTGGCCCTGGGATTGCAGAGACCACCACCCACTGGCCAGTGTCCATTCTCCTTTTCTTCCTTAGGCTTAAGAACCTGCCACTGTAAGTGGGAAGACAACATTCCCCAGTCTCCCACTCACCCAGGTACAGCCATAAGGTCTGGCCAATGAAATGTAAGCACTGCTGTACACAGCATCAAAGTAGTAGCCTTCAAGGAAGGAGGCACGTCCTTCCTTTCCCCTCCCCTATGCTAGAACACGGCCACGTGGAGCTCACTCTCAGTCCCCAAGACAGGCTGCCAAGGTGTAGTGTGGCAGATGTTAGGAGCCTGAATATCCCTGATGACTGTGTAGCTACAGAACCCATCCAGGATAGTGTACCTCGGTACTTATTTGACAAATGTCTTGTGGTTTAAGCCACTGTTTTTGTTTTTTTGATACTGGTAGCCAAATCAAATCCTAAATGATACACAGCAGTATCCACTATTTTGGCTCTGCTTTTCAAAATTCAGAGAGGCCCTGAGGTCAGGAGTTCAAGACCAGCCTGGCCAACATGGTGAAACCCCGTTTCTACTAAAAATACAAAAAATTAGCCAGGAATGGTGGTACGTGCCTGTAATCCAGCTACTTGGGAGGTTGAGGCAGGAGAATCACTTGAACCCTGGGGGCAGAGGTTGCAGTGATCCGAGATTGAGCCATTGCACTCCAGCCTGGGTGACGAGAGCAAACACCGTCTCAAAAAAATAAAAATAAAAATAAAATTCAGAGGCTGGGCATGGTAGTTCGCGCCTGTAATCCCAACACTTTGCTGAGGCAGGCAGATCACGTGAGGTCGGGAGTTCAAGACCAGCCTAACCAACATGGAGAAACCCCGTCTCTACTAAAAATACAAAATCATCCAGGTGTGATGAAGGCACATGCCTATAATCCCAGCTACCTGGGAGGCTGAGGCAGGAGAATCACTTGAGCCCGGGAGGCAGAGGTTGCAGTGAGCCGAGATTGCATCACTGCACTCCAGCCTGGGCAGCAAGAGCAAAACTCCATCTCAATCAATCAATCAATCAATACAATTATGATAGGCCCAAATCAACAGTAATTTATTAACATACAGAACACACGATCTGTTTTTTTTTTCTTTGAGACAAAGTCTCGCTCTGTCACCCAGGCTGGAGTGCAGTGGTGCAATTTTGGCCCCCTGCAACCTCTGCCTCCCAGGTTCAAGTGATTCTCCTCCCTCAAGCCTGCCTAGTAGTTGGATTACACACGCCAGCCACCAGGCCCGGTTAATTTTTGTATTTTTAGTAGAGTCAGGGTTTCGCCATGTTGGCCAGGCTGGTCTCAAACTCCTGACCTCAAGTGATCCACCTGCCTCGGCCTCCCAAAGTGCTTGGATTACAGGCCTGAGCCATACCGCACTTGGCCTGGATCTGTTGTTCTATAACCATCTTTCCTCTTCTTTAGTGAAACTGCTTATTTCAAACAAAGTCTCCATTTTACCATCAAAAGTTCCTGATAATGTAGGAGTCATTCTCACTCGTACCTGTGCCTCACTCAGGCCGAGCTCCAACATCTCCAGTGACTTCCGGATCATGTTTGATTTCTCCTCCACCAAGTTACTTTCATCATCTTTCTTCAAACATTTCAGTGTCTCCAGCAAACTTTGTAAAATGGAATTGTGCTCATTCTTCAAAGCTTCCAGCCCCTGAATTACTTGCTTTGTCTTAGAAATAATTTCATCCTGTGTAAGTTTCTCCAACTTGTCTTCCTTTATGTACACCATTGTGGACATGTTGTCATACATTCTGGAATGAAAAAAGAAAAATTAGACCCCTCATTACAGGTTTCATTTCTGTTACATCAAGTAAATATGAAAAATTTTTAATTAACATTTTATAGGGGAATAATAAATATGCACATTTGTAATTTATGACCTTGAAATACCATATTCTGCACTGTTTCTGTTTTTCCTTTGCAGACACATTTAATTACTTTTCTGGTTTATGTCTCAATTCTTTTTTATGACAGCAACTGAAATTAATGCCAAAGATTAAAAGCAGCAAAACATCTAAATGGCATTTCCAAAACACATATCCTCAGTGAACATTTTTTCTTGAATGTTTGCAAGCCTTTTTCTCTTCCTAATGAAATGCAGAAAGAACACTACATTCTTGAGGCCGGGCGTGGTGGCTCAAGCCTGTAATCCCAGCACTTTGGGAGGCCGAGGCGGGCGGATCACGTGGTCAGGAGATCAAGACCATCCTGGCTAACACAGTGAAACCCCGTCTCTACTAAATATACAAAAAAATCAGCCGGGTGTGGTGGCCGGGGCCTGTAGTCCCAGCTACTCGGGAGGCTGAGGCAGGAGAATGGTGTGAACCCGGGAGGCGGAGCTTGCAGTGAGCCAAGATCATGCCACTGCACTCCAGCCTGGGTGACAGAGCAAGACTCCGTCTCAAAAAAAAAAAAAGAACATTATATTTTTGGTAACATGTTTAACTGGACAAAGGCTTGAAAAGGAGTCACGTAGCTGCAAGAAGAAAGAAAAATCAGCCAAAGAACATGGAACAGGAAGAGCAGCAGGGGAGGAGCAGACCTGGAAGACACAGGGCATCAAGGACAGGTGCAGCACGGTCACCAGGCAGGCTCACAGACGAGGAGGGCACAGTGAAGCACCGCTGGGGCCAGGCCCAGGGTGATGTGATGCAATGTCTGGAAGGGGCTTTCAAACACCAAAGCGAGAAAGAAAAGGGGGAGGCAAGGGGAATATAAAACAGCATCATTTGTGCTGTTGTGCCTGAGAGCTGCTGCCACTGAGCAATGGTTCCCTCTGCTAGCCTCTCTCCTTTTTTCTAAGTCTTAAAACCCCATAGTTAAGTTTAAAAAACAAAAAGATAATGAGCAGTGATCTTTTCGGCAGAGTGACAGGGATGAAGGCGAGATTACACGTCAGAGTTATTTCCTTCATAGCACTGCCAACTGTCTGAAATCTCACGTTTCATGAAGTGTCTAATATCACCTTGAATATAAGCTCTTATTTAAAAAGGCAGGACAGCCAGGCATGGTGGCTCATTCCTGTAATCCCAGCACTTTGGGAGGCCAAGGCAGGCGGATCACTTGATGCCAGGAGTTCAAAACCAACCTGGCCAACACGGCGAAACCCTGTCTTAACTAAAAATACAAAAATTAGCTGGGTGTGGTGGCACACACCTGTGGTCCCAGCTACTCAGGGGGCTGAGGCACAAGAATCACTTGAGCCTGGGAGGCAGAGGTTGCAGTGAGCCAAGATCTCACTACTGCACTCCAGCCTGGGTCACAGAGCGAGACACTGCCTAAATAAATAAATAAAAATAAACAAAATAAAATTAGCTGAGTGTGGTGGTATGTGCAGATATTCCTTGCTACCCAGGAGGCTCAGTGAGGCACAAGGATCGCTTGAGTCCAGGAATTTGAGATGACAGTCAGCTATGATGGTACCACTGCACTCTAGCCTGGGTGACGGAGCAAGACCCTCTTTAAAAAATTCCAAAAAAAAAAAAAAAGGCAGAGACTTGAACTTATAGGACTCCACAGCATCTAGGGGCAGCTCCTGGCCCAGAGAGTGGTGAATAGATGGACTGACAGATGCTGGATGAAGGGAAGAAAAGCTGAATCAGCAGATACAGACCATATATTCCAGGATTTTGGGGTGAAGCTATGAGTGCTTGAGAATAGGGTCACGTTAGTCTCTGCATCACCGATTTCACACTGGAAAAATGATTTTTTTTTCATAAATATGAAGACTAAATTCCTTTTAAAATTTGGAAGTTGTCTGTAAGACTATTCAGAAATCCACCTCCATTCCACTAACAAAGAGCCCAGAAAACAACAAAAGAACAAATGCCAGCCGGGCACGGTGGCTCATGCCTGTAATCCCAGCACTTTGGGAGGCCAAGGCAGGCAGATCACAAGGTCAAGAGTTCGAGACCAGCCTGGCCAATATGGTGAAACCCCCGTCTCTACTAAAAATACAAAAATTAGCCGAGCCTGATGGCGCTCGCCTGTACTCCCAGCTTCTCAGGAGGCTGAGGCAGGAGAATCGCTTGAAGCCAGGAGGCAGGAGTTGCAGTGAGCCAAGATCACGCCACTGCACTCCAGCCTGGGCAACAGAGGAAGATTCTGTCTCAAAAAAAAAAAAAAAGAACAAAGGCCACTCCTCTACCTGACAGTATGTTAACTGTATTTATTTAACACAGGGATCTCCAGCTTCACTGTAGCAAATCCATGGTATGCCAGGCTGGGAATAGATTGCTGAACAATACTGCTGCTCCATTAGGGACCTCATCCATACTGTTCCATGATATATCCCCAGCCTGGCACTCAATACACATTTGTAAAACGAGTGAAAGAAAACACTTAAGGACCAGTTTTCAACAAACAAGATTAAAATGTACTATGTTAAAGTGTTGATCTGAACATCTTTGAGGTTCCTATGAGTGAAGGGAAGGGTCTTCAGGAGGAGGAAAATAAAACTTAAGGCCTGTTTTTCCACCCTGACAGCAAAGTATTCATGTATTATATCCAAATGATACAACATATATTCTTTTATGTTTCCCAAACTAGCAGATGCAAGTGTTTTACTAAAACTTACTCTGAGCTAAGCCCTGGAATGTACAGATTAATAAGGGCCTCGCCCTCGGGGACATGCGAGCTAGTAGAAGACAAGCTATACAAGCAGGTGAACAAAGCCCTGAAGGCTCAGGGACAGTGGCTGTGCGGCGGAACACGGTGGTGGGGGGCAATGGCCAACTGAGAGACGAAGGCCAGACAGAAGAAACCACTCCCAAGGGAAGCCAGTGTTATCAAGTAGCACCTCTCAAGGCTAGCAAGGGCTACTAAGATTGCTAAGGGCACTGCCAGCCTGGCACGAAAGGGGAGCTAAAGGCAGAGGTGTGACGGCACCCACTGCTGGCGAGCAGCTGCTCATCACTGGGGAGCCAGACCCAGTACCAAGGCTAGAGGAGCAGCACGGAGCGACAGCACAAGAAACCTGCCCCCCAAGTGACCGTGGTATAGACGTTAAGTACACGCGCCACTTCTTCAGAGGGAAACAGAGAGCGGCATGTATATTTAGACTCGATACCTCTCACCATTTCTAGGCTAAGCCATTATAACCAAAGACAGCTTATATAATAAATGGTGCTAAGGCAACTGGCTATTCAGGAAAAATAAAATAAAGTTAAACTCCTACACTCACTATATACTAACATGAATTCCAGATTAATAACTAAATTTAAAAAAAAAAAAAACAAGAAACTAGAAGGAAATATAGGCAAAGGTCTACATGCACGTAGGTCAAACTAAAGATCATTCTATGAATAAAAGTAATGGCAAGCTGGGCATGGTGGCCCACGCCTGTAATCCCAGCACTTCGGGAGGCCGAGGCTGGCGGATCACAAGGTCAAGAGTTCAAGACCAGCCTGGCCAACATGGCGAAACCCGTTTCTACTAAAAATACAAAAAATTAGCTGGGTGTGGTGGTGCACACCTGTAATCCCAGCTATTATGGAGGCTGAGGCAGGAGAATTGCTTGAACTCAGAAGGCGGAGGTTGCAGTGAGCGGAGATCCCACCATTGCACTCCAGCCTGGGCGACAGAGCAAGACTCCATCGCTAAATAAATAAATAAATAAATAAGGTATAAAACTGTAAACCACTGACAAGTCTACTTAGGACATTTTTCAAGTTTGATGCAGAAACAAAATTCGTTTCTGGGGAACACTATTTTGCAGCTCATCAAGATGAAGAATTCAAAAGTATACAGGCGGCCGGGTGTGGTGGCTCACGCCTGTAATCCCAGCACTTTGGGAGGCCCAGGTGAGCAGATCACTTAGGTCAGGAGTTCCAAACAAGCCTGGCCAACATGGTGAAACCCCTTCTCTACTAAAAATACAAAAAATTAGCTGGGCGTGGTGGCAGGTGCCTGCAATCCCAGTTACTCGGGAGGCTGAGGCAGGAGAATCACTTGAACCTGGTAGGCAGAGGTTGCAGTGAGCAGAGATCGCACCACTGTACTCCAGCCTGGGCAAGAGTGAGACTCCATCTCAAAAAAAAAAAAAAAAAAAAAAAGTATACAGACTACCACTAAGCAATAGGTTACACTGATTTCTGCAAGGTAAAAATTACTCAGAATCTAAGTTGACTCAAACATTTTGCCAGCCTATAAATCACATCATCACTGGACCATCTTCCAACTCTCATGCTGTGTATGCCTGGAGATGATTCAATGGAACCAGGAATCAGCCAAAACAATGCCTAGCAACCCACGGGCATGCAATAAAAATGCATGCAATGAATGAATGAAGCAGCTTTGGAGCTACTGCATCTTCTTCTCACCTACCCTGGGGGGTGGTGGAGGCTCAATCTCCCTGTACGTCAAGTGAAATTGATACACACCTGACCTGGAACATAGGACAGGCTCAGAAATACTCCCTTCCCTCTTTCCCTCTGACTGACACACAAGCTATCTGGCCCCAGGTTATTCTAACTACGAACCTTTTTTATTATGCTTTTATTTCTTAAAAAAAAAAAAAGTCCTATTTAAAGTTCCATTATTTACTCTGTGAGACCAAAAGAACTCAATGCAAAATCTCCAGTGTAAAACCTGATAAATCTAACATCTGAATTAAGCTCCCAAAACACAAGAAGCGGCCGGGCGCGGTGGCTCACGCCTGTAATCCCAGCACTTTGGGAGGCCGAGGCGGGCGGATCACGAGGTCAGGAGATCGAGACCATCCTGGCTAACACAGTGAAACCACGTCTCTACTAAAAACACAAAAAATTAGCCGGGCGTGGTGGCGGGCACCTGTAGTCCCAGCTACTCGGGAGGCTGAGGCAGGAGAATGGCATGAACCCGGGAGACGGAGCTTGCAGTGAGCCGAGATGGTGCCACTGCGCTCCAGCCTGGGTGACAGAGCGAGACTCCGTCTAAAAAAAAAAAACAAACAAAAAAACACACACAGGAAGCCCTTTTCAGGGTCAAACCTCTTTAAGGCTATTGTTCAGCAGGCAAAGCTATTACAGTCTACTGAATTTAAAGTCTCGGAATTCAAGTAAACCTAACAAATTCTTTTTTTTTTTTTTTTTTTTGAGATGAGGTCTCACCATATTGCCCAGCCAGGCTGGTCTAAAACTCTCGGGCTCCAGTGATCCTCCCACCTTGGCCTCCCAAAGTGCTGGAGGTACGGGTATGAGCTATCACACCAGGCCCCTAACAAATTATGTACTGTGTCTACAGACTGTAAGTCACTACCTAACATAATGAAGACCAAAAAAACCCTATAATTGTTATTTTTATTTTAGAACTTATTTTGTGTCCATTATTTTAGTGACTCAACTTTTGCAATTATATAGTATCGTGGTTTTCATGTTTTTCGTTTTCTTTTAGAGATGGGGTCTTGCTATGTTGCCCAGGCTGGACTTGCACTCCTAGACTCAAGCAATTCTCCACCTTTGGTCTCCCAAGGAGCTAGGAGTATAGGCAATTGTCACTGTACTGTTGTTTTTTTTTTTTAAGACAGACTCTCATTCTATCACCCAGGGTGGTGTGCAATGGCACTATTTTGGCTCACTGAAACTTCCACATCCTGGGCTCAAGTGATCCTCCCACCTCAGCCTCCCAAGTAGCTGGGACTACAGGCCTGTGCCACCATGCCCAGCAAACTTTTGTATTTTTAGTAGAGACACAGTTTCGCCATGTTGCCCAGGTTGGTCTCAAACTCCTGAGCTCAGGTGATCCGCCCACCTCGGCCTCCCAAAGTACTGGGATTACAGGCATGAGCCACTGCACCCGGCCCACTGTGCCGTTTTGACATGTATTTTTAACATACATGATTCTCCTTTTTTTCTGAGACAGGGTCTCACTCTGTCACCCAGGCTGAAGTGCAGTGGCATGATCTTGGCTCATTGCAACCTCCACCTCCTGGGCTCAAGTGATCCTCCCACCTCAGCCTCCCATGTAGTTGGGACTACAGGTGCACACCACCAAGCCTGGCTAATTTTTCTTTCTTTTTTATTTTAATGTTTTTTTTCTGTAGAGACGGTCTTGCCATGTTGCCAAGGCTGGCCTTCAACTCCTAGACTCAAGTGACCTGTCCACCTCAGCCTCCGAAAGTGCTGGGATTACAGGCATGAGCCACCATGCCTGGCCACAAGTCTCATGTCCAAAGATTTACTTCAATCATTCTTTCGTACTACCACATTGCGAGGACATAAACTGAGACTGTGAAGAACCTATCCTGTCAGGCTCCACACTGGGACCTCTGATTAAACGCCTGTATCGCAACTTGCCAGGAGTAAAAAATAAATCAAAATAAATTTTAAAATCCTGTCTGTAGCATTTTGTAACCTAGAAATAAAACAGTTTTTACTCTTTTTTAAATGTCATTTGAAAAACAATACAGGCCAGGGGCGGTGGCTCACGCCTGTAATCCCAGCACTCTGGGAGGCCAAGGCAGGCAGATCACGAGGTCAAGAGATTGAGACCATGCTGGCCAACATGGTGAAACCCCGTCTCTAATAAAAACACAAAAATTAGCCGGGCGTGGTGGCGCGCACCTGTAGTCCCAGCTACTCGGGAGCCTGAGGCAGAAGAATTGCTTGAATCCGGGAGGCAGAGGTTGCAGTGAGCCAAGATCGCGCCACTGCACTCCAGCCTGCCAAAAGAGCGAGACTCTGTCTCAAAAGAAAAAAAAATCCAATACAAATAGACATGGTCTTTTACAAACTACCCATTGGGACAGAAATTAGGAAATGCTATTCTTTTTTTTTTTTTTTTGAGATGGAGTCTTGCTCTGTCGCCATGCTGGAGTGCAGTGGCACGATCTCGGCTCACTGCAACCTCCGCCTCCCAGGTTCAAGCGATTTTCCTGCCTCACCCTCCGAAGTAGCTAGAACTACAGGCACACACCACCATGCTCAGCTAATTTTTGTATTTTTGGTAGAAATGGGGTTTCACCACGTATGCCAGGATGGTCTTGATCTCTTGACCTTGGGATCCGCCCACCTTGGCTTCCCAAAGTGTTGGGATTACAGGCGTGAGCCACCATGCCCAGCCATGCTATCCTTTCAAAAGGCTTACTTGCCTTTTGGAAATATAAGAAACAGTAACAAAAAAGTTTCTGGGTAAGGCACGGTGGCTCTCCCTATAATCCCACCACTTTGGGAGGCCCAGGCAGGCAGATTACTTGAGGTCAGGAGTTCAAGACCAGCCTGGTCAACATGGCGAAACCCCATCTCTAGTAAAAAAAAAATACAAAAATTAGCCGGTGTGGTGGCACACACCTGTAGTCTCAGCTACTCAGGTGGCTGAGGCAGGAGAATCGCTTGAACCTGGAAAGTGGAGGTTGCAGTAAGCCGAGATCCCGCCACTGCACTCCAGCCTGGGCAACAGAGCAAGACTCCATCTCAAAAAAAAAAAAAAAACATTTCTGGATAAAGAAAGTAATTAAAAAACCCATGCTCAAACTTGAAAGAAGGCTTAACAGTTCGGATAGACAAGGTAACTGTAGCATGTTTGTATTATTCCACATCCTACTTGACAGGTAAGGATTTGTACCTGTGTAACTGAAAACAGATGGCATGCAGTAAAACCTAATATACAGACTACAAGGAACGTTCTATCACTCAGCTCTGACAGAACACCAGACATAAATACGAATTTGCATATTCAGTTGCTTTATCTCTAAAGTAATCCAAGCAGAGGTAATATGAAAAACAGAAATAGTTCTTATGCTGCACACTGTGGCTGATGTGTGTAACCCCAGCACTTTGGGAGGATGAGGTGGGAGGATCCCTTGAATCCAGGAATTCAAGACCAGCCTAGGCAAGACAGCAAGACCCCATCTCTACAAAAAAACAAAAAAAATTAGCTAGGCATGGTGGCACATGCTTGTAGTCCCAGCTACTTGGGAGGCTGAAGCAGAAAGATTGTTTGAGCCCAGGAGTTCAAGACCAGACTGGGCAACATAGACGGGTCCCATCTCTTCAAAAAAGAAAGAAAAAAAATTAGCTAGGCATAAAGATGCATGTCTGCAGTTCACGGCTGCAGTGAGCCATGACTGTGCCACTGCACTTCAGCCTGGGTGACAGAGACCTTGTCTGAAATACGTATATATACACATATATATGCATACATATATTTTAATTAAAAAATTAAAAATTAGATGGGCATGGTAGTATGTGCCTGTACTCCCAACTACTTGGGAGGCTGAAGTGGGAGGATGGCTTAAGCCCAGGAGTTCAAGGCTGCGTGAGCTATGATCATGCCACTGCACTCCAGCCTAGGTGACAGAGCAAGCAAGACTGTCTCAGAAAATAGTTATTACACACTAAAACTGTCCTTTTAATTTGTCCTTTATGACAGGAGTGATACTTTACTTACTCTATCACACTAATGACTAAAAGAGAAGGCCTTGGGAATTTTAACTAACTCCCTGATAGATGTGACGCAAACGAACAAATTTAGAATAGACAATTCTGTACAATACAGTCATGCGCAGTATAATGACATTTTGGTCAGTGAGGGACCTCATATTTGACAGTGGTGCCATAAGAGTATAACACCAGGCCGGGCACGGTGGCTCACGCCCGTAATCCCAGCACTTTGGGAGGCCGAGGCTGGTGGATCACTATGTCAGGAGATCAAGACCATCCTGGCTAACACGATGAAACCCCGTCTCCACTAAAAATACAAAAAAATTAGCCGGGCGTGGTGGTGGGTGCCTGTAGTCCCAGCTACTCGGGAGGCTGAGGCAGGAGAATGGCGTGAACCCGGGAGGCGGAGCTTGCAGTGAGCCGAGATCGTGCCACTGCACTCCAGCCTGGGCAACAGAGCGAGACTCTGTCTCAAAATAAATAAACAAATTAATTAATTAATTAATTAATTCAGGCTGGGCGTGGTGGCTCACGCTTGTAATCCCAGCACTTTGGGAGGCCAAGGTGGGCAGATCACCTGAGGTCAGGAGTTCGAGACCAACCTGGACAAAACAGTGAAACCCCGTCTCTACTAAAAATACAGAAAAAATTAGTGGGGTGTGGTGGTGCGTCTGTAATCCCAGCTACTTGAGAGGCTGAGGCAGGAGAATTGCTTGAACCTGTGAAGTGGAAGTTGCAGTGAGCTGAGGTCGCACCACAGCACTCCAGCCTGGGCGACAGAGCAAGATTCCATCTCAAAAAAAAAGAAAAGTGCAAAGTACATGCTGAGGTACAAGCAGACTCAGAAGATGATCAGACAAGGCAAAGGGAAATTGGTCATCCTCGCCAACAACTGCCCAGCTTTGAGGAAATCTGAAATAAATTACTGTGCAATGTTGGCCAAAATTGGTGTCCATCACTACGGTGGTAATAATATTGAACTGGGCAGGGCATGTGGATACTACTACGGAGTAGGCACACTGGCTAGCGCTGATCCAGGTGATTCTGATACCATTAGAAGTATGACAGAACTGACTGGCAAAAAGTAAACCCTGCGGCCGGGCGCGCGGCTCACACCTGTAATCCCAGCACTATGGGAGGCCAAGGTGGGCAGATTACCTGAGGTCAGGAGTTCAAGACCAGCCCAGCCAACATGGTGAAACCTCATCTCTACTAAAAATACAAAAAAGTAGCCAAGGGTGGTGGTGCACACCTGTAATCCCAGCTACTTAGGTGGCTGAGGCAGGAGAATCACTCGAACCCAGGAGGCAGAGGTTGCAGTGAGCCGAAATCGTGCCATTGCACTCCAGCTTAGGCAACAAAAAAAAATAAAAGATAAAAATAAACCCTGCGAAAATTTCTTTTTTTTTTTTTGAAACAGAGTCTCACTCTGTTGCCCAGGCTGGAGTACAGTGGCACAATCTCAGCTCACTGCAACCTCTGCCTCCCGGGATCAAGCAATTCTTCTGCCTCAGCCTCCCAAATAGCTGGGACTACAGGCGCGCACCACCACGCCCGGCGAATTTTTGTAATTTTAGTAGAGATGGGGTTTCACCATATTGGCCAGGGTAGTCTCAAACTCCTGACCTCGTGATCCACCCGCCTCAGCCTCCCAAAGTGCTGAGATTACAGGTGTGAGCCACCGTGCCCAGCCGAAAATTTCTTTAATAAAACTTGCCAGAGCATGGTTAAGAAAAATTAAAAGTATTGATTTATTAAAAGGCACTACCAAAAAATAAAGTTAAGCCATAGATTAGGAAAAAATATTTGCAACACATATATATCTGGCAAATGGCTTGTATAAAAAATATGTCAGCCTGGGAAACAGAACAAGAGCAAGACTCCATCTCAAAAAAAAACAAAATATGTAAGGAACTGCTGGGCGTGGTGGCTCACGCCTGTAATCCCAGCACTTTGGGAGGCCAAGCTGGGTGGATCACGAGGTCAGGAGATCAAGACCATCCTGGCTAACATGGTGAAACCCGTACCTACTAAAAATACAAAAAAAAAAAAAAATTAGGTGGGCGCGGTGGCAGGCGCCTGTAGTCCCAGCTACTCCAGAGGCTGAGGTAGGGGAATGGCGTGAACCCGGGAGATGGAGCTTGCAGTGAGCCGAGATCGCGCCACTGCACTCAAGCCTGGGCAACAGAGGAGACTCCGTCTCAAAAATAAATAAATAAATAAATATGTAACGAACTTAAAAATACAAACAATCCAACTTTTTAAATGGGCAAAAATCTTGAACAGACACTTTACAAATCCAGGTATACAAAAGACCAACAAGCACGTAAGCACTCACCATTATGAGTCATCAGGGAAATGCACATTCAAACTAACAAGATGTCACTATACATCCACTAGAATGGCTCAGATGAAAAAGACAGGCAAGGCCGGGCACGGTGGCTCACTCCCAGCACTTTGGGAGGCCAATTGGGGGGGGGGGGGGGGGCGGTGATCATCTGAGGTCAGGAGTTCGAGACCAGCCTGACCAACATGGAGAAACCCATCTCTACTAAAAATACAAAATTAGCCCGGCGTGGTGGCCCATGCCTGTAATCCCAGATACTCAGGAGGTTAAAGCAGGAGAATTGCTTGAACCCAGGAGGCAGAGGTTGTAGTGAGCCGAGATCGTGCCACTGCACCCCAGCCTGGGCAACAAGAGTGAAACTCCATCTCAAAAAAAATAAAAAATAAAGTATTGAAAGTAGTCAAAATCATAGAACCAAAGTAGAAAAGATGGTTACCGGGGGAGGGCGAGGGAGAAGGAGATATCGGTATCTGGGGGCTACAGTCTCAGTGCTGCCAGATGAAAGAGTTCCAGAAATATGAAACAACGATGTGCCTATCACTACTGAATTGTGAACTTTTAAATGGTTGAAATGGTACATCTTTGAAAAAAATTGAAGTGGCGCAAGGTTTTCCCAAGGAAAAGTAATGATAGGATTAAACAGCATTATGATGATTCACCTGAAGCTGCAGCTTTTAGTACTGCAAGGTGATTCGAAGCTTATACTGCAAAGCAAAAAAACAGAGTTAGAATCCTGACTTCACAGCTGTGTAACTTTGGTTTCAGAAACTTCCCCTCTCTCACCCTCAAATTCCTCAACAGTAGAATCTCAGTAACAGTACCTATTTTACATTTTTTTTTTTTTTTTTTTGAGATGGGAGTCTCACTCTGTCGCCCAGGCCGGAGTGCAGTGGCACGATCTGGCTCACTGCAACCTCTGCCTCCCGGGTTCAAGTGATTCTCCTACCTCAGCCTCCCAAATAGCTGGGACTACAGAAGCATGCTACCACACGCAGCTAATTTTGTATTTTTAGTAGAAACAAGGTTTCACCCATGTTGGCCAGGCTGATCTCAAACTCCTGACCTCAGGTGATCTGCCCTCCTCAGCCTCCCAAAGTGCTGAGATTACAGACATCAGCCACCAAGCGCAGCCTTTTATTTTTTTAAGAAACAAGGTCTCACTATATTGCCCAGGCTAGTTTGCACTCCTGGGCTCAAGTGATTCTCCCACCTCAGCCTTCGGAGTAACTGAAACTACAGACACATATGACATCCCCGGGGTTTACAGTACCTATTTTCTCTGGAACAGTGCAAACATCACTCTGATCAGTTTTAGCAGCAGTATAGTGAACTTCAGAGAAGCCTGAACATAAATTTATGTTATGCAACTGAAGTCAGGGAACAATCCATGGTTTAAGTGAAGGTAACTGAGATATTTTAGAACCAAGGAAGTAACTTAGTTCACGTATGCACGTAACTCAGCTTAACATGTTTGCTCCATATCCGCTGCTTTAAGTTCAGATAGCACTTTTCAGATTCAAAAAGCATAGATGCAAACTGCTTTCATCTGCCTCCAAAAACTAGTTAAAACTAAAAAAATCATAATTCATTTCTGATCCATGAGTATACTAACTAGGAGGCTACAGAGTACAATGCCACAAAGGATGCCTTGGGAGAACGAATGAAGATATCTCGAAATAGCCTCCATCCTGAAGAGGTAATATTCTCAGGAAACAGGCAACAGGCGGGGTGCGGTGGCTCACACCTCTAATCCTGACACTTTGGGAGGCCATGGCAGGCGGATGGCTTGAGCCCAGGAATTCGAGACCAGCCTGGGAAACACAGCGAGACCCCTGTCTCTATATAAACTATATTTAAAAAAAAAAAAAAAAAAGTTAAAGGTCATTAGTAACCTCCTAGAAACAAAATCCATAGAGACTTCTCAGTCCAACCCATCACTGACTTCTTGGCCAATTTGATACTGATCTCCCTCCTCTTTTCTTGGTTTCCCAGGGCCCTCTCCTCTTAGACCCACTCACCATCTCTACCAGATGGACATCACACCTGACTGGCTCAACGCTATGATGCAGTCTCTGGAATCTTTACCTCCAGCCTCAGCCTCTGTCTTGAGCTCCAAAGATGTATCTCTAACTGCCCACTAGTCCACTTGGCTGCCCCACAAGCACTTCAGATTTAACATATCCAAAAACAAACTTGTAATCTCATCCTTCTCCCATTTTCCCTCCTTGGATGAGTGACACCAGCCAGTGAGTCACCCAAGTTAGAGATGAGGAAGTCATTCTAGATGCATTCCTTCAACACACATTTACTAAGTTCCTATTACGTGCCAAGCACTGACACTGAATACAAGAGACAAAACTCCCCGCCCTTGTGGAGGTTATGAACGTAAGTGGAGACAGACAATAAAAATTTAAAAATGATTAAAATAATACAGTATTGGCCGGGCACGGTGGCTCAGGCCTGTAATCCCAGCACTTTGGGAGGCTGAGGTAGGTGGATCACTTAAGGTCAGGAGTTCGAGACCAGCCTGGCCAACATGGTGAAATCCTGTCTCTACTAAAAATACAAAAATTAGCTGGGCGTGGGCACATGCCTGTAGTCCCAACTACTTGGGAGGCTGAGGCAGGAGAATGGCTTGAACCCGGGAGGCAGAGGATGCAGTGAGCTGAGATCATGCCCCTGCACTCCATCCTGGGTGACAGAGCGAGACTCCGTCTCAAAAAGTAATAAAAAAAAATAATAATAATACAGCATTTAAGATAGTGAGGTGTGCTAAGGAGAAAAATCAGGGCAGAGGCTAAAAAGTATGTGGGGAAGTGAGGAAATGCTAATCACTATAAGAGTGGGTTTGGTTCAGAACTCCAGATGCACCTGGAAGTGCTTGAGTAGGGCCAGAGCAGGAAGATGAAAATAGACAGGGTGGGGTGCTCAGAGGACACTGACAAAAGCTTTAACAGAGGAGTGACTCAGGTTTTCACAGGATCATTCTGGGGAGTCCTCCTTGCAGCTCCTCATTTACCCCAATCAGCCCCAAATCAGGTCCACTATAACCCTTACAGCCCAGCCCCCACCCCCATCTAGCTTCTCTGTTCCTTCTGTCACTGCCCTAATCCTGAGGCTTGCTGATTAATCTCATCCCAGTTCATAGCACCTGCCCCACCACTGCCTATGCTCTTTCTAAAGTGGCACCTGGCTCCTTAGAATCTTCCAACCCTCCGGCCAGGCCTGGTGGCTCACACCTGTAACCCCAGCACTTTGGGAGGCCAAGGCGGGCGGATCACGAGGTCAGGAGATGGAGACCATCCTGGCTAACATGGTGAAACCCTGACTCCACTAAAAATACAAAAAATTAGCTGGGTGTGGTGGCACGCACCTCTAGTCCCAGCTACTCGGGAGGCTGAGGAAGGAGAATCACTTGAACCTGGGAGGTGGAGGCTGCAGTGAGCAGAGGCCACGCCACTGCATTCCAGCCTGGGTGACAGAGCGAGACTCCATCTCAAAAAAAAAAAAAAAAAAATCTTCCAACCCTCCCTTGTAAACCTCAGAACGAAAGTAGACTTCTAAGAAGTCATTCAAGGCCTTTCCTAACCTCGTCTTTCCACTCTCACTCCCATGTCCCCTTCCCAACACGCCCCTTTATAGCAGCACAACCTCAGGATTTATTTCCTCCAAACAGGAACCCCAATCCCAACCCCACCCCTGACCCCCTGACACTGGCTGATTTGTACTTTTCTTTTGTGAAGAATCGCCTCCTCAGTGCACTCCACAGCCTTTAACCTGGTCTGTGGTATCTGTCCATGCCAGCCTGTGAGCTCCTAGAGGACAGAGGTTTTTTGTTTTTTGGTTTTATTTTGAGGCGGAGTTTCGCTCATTGCTCAGGCTGGAGTGCAATGGCGTGATCTCGGCTCACTGCAACCTCTGCCTCCCCGGTTCAAGCGATTCTCCAGCCTCAGCCTTCTGAGTAGCTGGGATTAGAGGCACCTGCCACCACACCCGGTTTTTTTTTGTTTTTGTTTTTGTTTTGTAATTTTAGTAGAGACAGGGTTTCACCATGTTGGCCAGGCGGGTCTCAAACTCCTGACCTCAGGTGATCAGTCCATCTTGGCCTCTCAAAGTGCTGGGATTACAGGAGTGAGCCACTGCACGGCTGACAGCGGCTCTTTTTGTTTGTTTTGAGATGGGGTCTGGCTGGAGTGCAGTGACGTGATCTCGGCTCACTACAACCTCCACTTCCCGGTTCAAGCGATTCTCCTTCCTCAGCCTCACAAGTAGCTGGGATTACAGGTGTGCACCACTACACCTGGCTAATTTTTTGTATTTTTAGTAGGGACGGGGTTTCACCATGTTGGCCAGGCTGGTCTTCAACTCCTGACCTCAGGTGATCCACCCGCCTCGGCCTCCCAAAGAGCTAGGGGTGATCCGCAGCCTCGGCTTCCCAAAGAGCTAGGATTACAGGCGTGACCATGCCCGGCCAACAGTGGCTCTTTTATCAATGTATCGCTGACTACTTAGCACAGTACCTGCCATTCAGTTGGTTCCCAACAGACATTTAAGACCAGTATTTGCAAGGCCGGGCACGGTGGCTCACGCCTGTAATCCTAGCACTTTGGGAGGCCGAGGCGGGCGGATCACCTGAGGTCAGGAGATCGAGACCATCCTGGCTAACACAGTGAAACCCCGTCTCTACTAAAAATACAAAAAATTAGCCGGGCATGGTGGCAGGCGCCTGTGGTCCCAGCTACTCAGGAGGCTGAGGCAGGAGAATGGCGTGAACCCGGCAGGCGGAGCTTGCAGTGAGCCGACATAGCGCTACTGCACTCCAGCCCGGGTGACACAGCGACACTCCATCTCAAAAAAAAAAATGTATACATTTAAACAACTGCAGTTATTTGCTATGAAATATTTAAGATACTGTGTGCCTCTCCCCAGTGTCATTCCCTCCTCCCTTGCTGGAGATAAACGCTGTCCAGAGTCCTGTGCACGTCTGGATGCTTTTCTAAGACAATGCTAGATGAGGTGCGCCAAGGCTGCAGTAGGGTTAGAGGTTAGCACCTGGGTCCTCCACAGTACTCAGTGCCAGATAGGGCTGCCAGGCTCAACTGCAACATGATGTTGCATTCTTTGATGACTTGGAGAGACACTGGCTCTTTAGAGTGCCTACCCTCCCACACAGAATTCCATACAAGTTGAAATATACTTCATACTTAGTATCATTGTATTCCTACAAATATTTAGGAAACAGAGCAATAGGTCAAATTTCTCACCATAACAGGCTTGCTGACAATCCCTGAAAGAAGCAAGGCCATGTCTGTAATATAACTTAAGGAGGTCCTTCCAGTTTTCTAAAGTGTTTTTCACTAAACTAGTGCAATGTATTCCGAGCTGATTCTTATCAATGGCTTAGTCACGCCGTACCAAAAAAAAAGGCCTTGGAATTTAACTAACGCAAAGAATCAAAGCTCTAATTGCCCTTTTACAGAACACCTGAAATAGTGTATCTCAAATTTTTTGTTCTCACATTTTTAAAAAACATCATTTTTCTAAGTATTCCTTTTCAAACGCTTAATATGTAAATTCTTAATTCATTTAAATAATAAAACAGTAACAGGCAGCAACAATTCTAATACAAATATACCTAGAAATGACCTACAAATGTTAAGTTATAAAACCATCCACTCCATCACGCATTAATTTCACTATTTTAACGCTTTATTTTAATTTTCTTAAGGAAAAGGGTGCACCCAATTTTACATGGGAAAAGCATTCCAGGACGGGGGCTGCTTCAAGTTTAGTTGGAGCAACGCCAGCCTAGGTGAACAGGGTAGCCTGAAACGTTTCGCATCTGGTTACTGAAAAAAAGGGGGTCGCCAAGGAGGCAAAGCGGAGCCAGCTCTCGGGAGGGACCCGACCCCCCGCCGCCCGCGAGGATGACAGGCGCGTCCGCTCAGGGCGGTGCCGGGAGAGGCGGGGGTGGAAGAAAGAGGAGGAATCGGACAAAGCCAGCCCCGCCGGGCCTCCGGCCTCCCCGCCCGCCGCGATCCCGGGGTCGGCCACCTCCCCTGTCGCGGGCTCCCAGGGCCCACAGCTGTCCCTGGGAACGGCCGCCGCCGCCCGCAGCAGGGCCAAGCCGGGGATGCGGGGCCAGGGCGGGGCCCTGGGCAGGGCCGGGGACCGGAACCTGCAGTGGGACGCGGATGGGGAGGACGCGCGGCGCCGGGAGCCGGGGCTGGCAAAAGGGCCGGGGACAAGAACCCGACCTGAACCTGGAAGGAGTCGCGGACCAGCCGGGGTGGTGAACTAGGGCGGGTACCGGGGTGGGAACCGAGAGGGGCCGGGACCCAAACCGGGAAGGGGACCTGGATGGGGACAGAGTTGCGGCTGGGGCGGGTCCGAAGAGGAGCGGGACAGGGATGGGGCGGAGGATGAGGAGGGGGCCGCGGTCCGGGGCGCACGCCGGGGACTCACCGTCTTGCTCCTGAGGGCCGCGCTCTCTCGCGCTGTCAGCACCTGGAGCGCCGCCGGGCGCGCGCGCGGAGCAGCGACTGCGCGCCGAGCCCACCTCGGCTGTTTGAGGCGCGGCGCAGCAGTCACCAGCGAGGGGCGCCGGCGCGGCCGCCCCGCAGCATCCTCGGCCGCCCACGCGCTGTCCCCTTGGCCGCCGAGCACAGCCCCGCGGCTCCTCGCAGCAGCCGCCCAGCCGACCCAGCCAGTTCCGCTCGGCCGCCTGCGCCGCTCCCGCCGCCGAAAATGGCGTCTCACTGTTGCTCCCCCGGCGCCCCGCCTCGCCCCGCCCCACAATGCCGCGCGCCGGCATGACGTCATCGCCCCTCGCACCGCCTGGGGCTGGGGAAACTGAGGCTGAGTGGCTCCCCGCAAGCGCTCGGCGAGCTGGGGACTGGAGGGACGAGAAAGTTGTTTGGGTATCAGGTGGGCGGTCACAGGGAGGAGGGTGACGGTGCAGGACTCAGCGGGCCTCCCGGCTGCAACGCGGACGGGGGCGGGGCGCTCGGGGCAGGGCGCGGCTCGCGGGGTGGGCGGCCAGGCCCTGGCCTCTCCGACGCCGCAGCCACGATGACCGAGCGCTTCGGCAGCTTCCCTTCCAGCCGGGCTGTAGGCCCTACCGGAATGCGGCCGGGGAAGGTGCAGGCCCGGCCGCAGCCGCCACCACTAGGCTCCCGCCCCGCTCCACCTCCAGGCCCGCGAGCTTCATGCGCTCACTTCGGTCCCCCCAAAACCCCGCTAGGAGGCCTTCGGGAGGCCCCGGAATCACAGGATCCCGGCCAGGCCTTTCTCCCTTCTCCAGGAAAACCGACAGCCTTTGGTCGAGACCCTGACCCCTAACCCTGCGCCTTCCCCTTCTCATTATTCCCTCTCCTCGGGGCTTTTGGACCCTCGTAGCTATACGAGGAAACTTTCCAGGCGCTCCCCCTCGACACAAACTGCGCCTCAGACGGGCAAAGGGGAAGGGCCGGGGTGTAGGCTGTGAGGGTGGGAGACACCCACCCTCTGTCCCCACGCAGCCACCGGCGCATCTCCCTGGCTGCAGGGCCTCGACCTCCAGCCCGGCCTGAAGGGCAGCGGAGCGCCCCTGGGTCAAGTCCTGCGGCTTCGCCGGCTCCGCAGGCCTGACTCAGCAGCCAGCCGGGAGGGCATGCTGATTCAGTGGGCGAGGCTCCGCTCGTTGCTGCCAGCGGCTTGGGAAAAACCTTCCCAGTGCCTGCAGACGTCCGAAATGCGGGGCCCGGAGGCATCATTTAACCTAGAGGGGTTCCTGGGCCAGTCCCCCCGCCCCATCTTGTGAACTGCTGTTCCTTTCCGATGTTATCACCCAGCACCAGCAGCCCTGTGTGAACCCTGCAGTTATGCCCCGCAGTCACCAGAGAAGCAAGTGCTCCTCGGTTTTTCCAGGGAGGTCTGGTTACTTTTATCTCATTTATAAAGACCAAGGTGGGCTACAAAGGGGGAGCTCCTAGGTAACACGTTAGGGTTGGCCCGGGGAGAGGCACCGAGTCAGGGTCAAACAAACCTTCTCCATACCACTTTCAGGTTAATGATTTCAGCCAGACTGCAGCTTGGATGTCACTAAGCTCAGCCACTGGGCTGGGCACCGCCAAGCATCGAGTGCTCATTCTTTCTGTGCCGCTGGGCCCAGTAACTGTCCCCTCTGCTTACCCACAACCCTAGCCAGAAACCCGGGATGCCTGCACGGCTCCCTTATGCCCTACTAAACAGGTGAAAAAGATTCTACTTCCTCAATCTTTCTTTCTTTCTTTGAGTTAGGGTATCTTTGTCAACCCTGACTGGAGGGCAGTGGCAATCATGGCTCACTGTAACCTCGAACTCCTGGGCTCAAGACGTCCTCTTGCCTCAGCCTCCCAAGTAGCTAGGGACTACAGGTGTGCACCACCACTCCCAGCTAATGTTTTTTTAAATTTTTTGCAGAGAGGAGATCTTGCTATGTTGCCCAGACTGATCTTGAACTCCTGGCCACAAGTGATCCTCCCAGCTGGCCTCCCAAAGTGCTGAGATTACAGGTGTGAGCCACCATGCCCGGCCTCTCAGTATTTCTTGAATCCATCCCCACTGCCACCACTTTGTTCTGGCTTTATTACCTTGTTCTTTTATTTCCTCAACAAATATTTGTTGCTCTCCCATGATCATGATAACAGCGAAGGATGCATAGGTGAACAAGATAGATAAGATCTCTGCTTTCTAAGAGTTTACTTTCCAGTGAGAAGTAGGCCATAAACACATAAGGAAATACCGGATCTTGCAGAGATGATGGAGTAAGCAGAGATGGAACAAAGATGATGGAACAGGCAGAGTCTAGGTGGTCAGGGGTGAACTCAGAGGCAGGCGGGTGAGCTGAGACCCAAATGAGAGGAAGGAGGCAGGCGTTCAAAGCCCCAGGAGAGGACGGGCGAGGTGGCTCACGCGTGTAATCCCAACACTTCAGGAGGCCAAGGCAGGTGGATTGCCTTCAGGAGTTCAAGACCAGCCTGGGCAACACAGTGAAACCACATCTCTACTAAAATACAACAAATTAGCCGGGAGTGGTGGTGCACGTCTGTAGTCCCAGCTACTCGGGAGGCTGAGGCAGGAGAATCCCTTGAACCTCGGAGGCAGAGGTTGCAGTGAGCCAAGATCACGCCACTGCACTCAAGCCTGGGCAACAGAGCCAGATTCTGTCTCAAAAAAAAAAAAAAAAAAGCAAAAAAGCCCCAGGAGAGCTCTGTGGGCAGGAGTGTTCAGGCAGGAATGACCCTGGAGTGTTGGGGGAAAGGAGAAAAGGCCAATTCATCCACCAGTGCTGCCACGCATCACTCTCTGCAGCAACTTCAAATTCCTTGGGTTGGTCAACAAGGCCCCCAGGGCCTGGTGCTGCCAACCTCCTGGTCTCCTGTGCTCTGAACACCCTTACCTGTTCCTGAGTTCACTCTGGTCTCTCACATAGCCACGCCCCTGTACATAGTATTCACTCTGCCTAGAATGTTCTCCCTCCCCCATTCCCCCCAGTGCTCCAGGATTCAGCTGATAGTCACTTCCTGGGGGAAGCCTCTTCTGACAGCACCTGCCTGGGTCAAGGCCTCCTCTGACTACCCATCTGTCCCTTCCCCAGTGTGTACTATGTGGTCAGTTGACACAGCTGCCTTCTTGTCGGCCTGTAAGCAGAGAACAGGAGGGGCCGGTGTCCTCGTCCCCACAGCCCGCTCAGCACCTGACGCAGCTGCAAGGGCACCCCTCAAGCAAGCATGAGAGGAGGGCTGGGCTGCTTCTTCTCCAGGCTTCCTTTGCACAGAGATGCTCCTCTTGCTCCCCTTTCAAAGGGAGCAGACTCATCGGGTCCCCTTAAGTCCCTGACTTCTGCCGTGATCCTCAGGAGATCCTGCAGTCCTTGGAGCCGTTAGCAGCTCCTAGGCTGGGCTCCTAAGGTGCTGCCTGGGATTAAAAGGCATGGACAGCCTGGGCAACATAGTAAGACCCTGACTCTACAAAAAAATTTAAAAATTAGCCAGGCATGGTGATGCACCCTTATAGTCTCAGCTACTCAGAAGGCTGAACTGAGGTGGAAGGATCACTTGAGCCCAGGAGGTCAAGGCTGCAGTGAGCTATGACTGTGTCACTGCACTCCAGCCTGGGCAACAGAGTGAGACCCTGTCTCAAAAAAAAAAAAAAAGGAGGGGGGAACTACCCATCTTCTGCCATTTGCCAGTCCCCTGGGACATCAGAGACAAGCATAGAGCCTACAATTTTTCGTATTCATGCCATTCTCAGTATTTATCGAGAACTGCTAGTATCAGGTGCCAGGCTGGGCAACAGAACCAGGTGCCCTGGACAAGTGAGCTGACTGCCAGCAGGAACTGAGATGAGAGGCCTGAAGAAGTGCAGAGGGGAGCCCTGCATCCAGAGGGATCCCTCCTCATCCAGGAGATGAGGGAGAGGGACACTCACGTGGTGGGTGGGAAGGCTGCAGCAGGTGGAGGAGCCACAGGAAGGAACTGCAGTGCCCACATAGAACAAACCATGCAGTCCCGTTTGTCTCAAGTGGAGATTGGAACAAGAAGTTGTTATTTTTTACACTGTTCATTTTTTTACTGTAGATGTTTGTAGATGTCTGTCTTTGCGAACGGCTTTTTGGAAGAGACAAGCAGGCAGGAATTTCTCTTTGGTTCTTGAGGGTCTGCAATCTTGTGGGCAGCCCTGTCTGTGAATGCCTGAAGAAAGGAGGGAGGAATGGGGTGGGGAGGAAAGAGGGAGAGAAGAAGAAGGGCAGGGTGGAGGCAGCCTGAAGCCTGTCCCTGGCTGGCGGCTGTACTCGGGTGCCCATCCTGGGGCTGGGAGGGGTGACCTGGCTGGAGGGGCAGGGGCAGGGGAAGCACAGGCCATGGGAAGAGCAGGCTGGTTGACTCCACACAGCCCTGACCCCTCCCCGCAGCCTGCTCATCTTCCTTGTCAGCATGAGGCTTAGAGACGAGTCACCGAGTCACCAGACGGGTGTGCTGGGCCAGGGAGGGGCTGCCTGGCATCCGGACCTGGCTAATCTGGGATCTGGCCTGCCTTGCTCTCAGCCGCAGGTCACACCCTCTCTGGTCTCAGGCTTCACTTCTAAAAATGGAATTCCTCTGATTTCCAGGGTGTTTTTTCCTTTCTTTTTTTTTTTTTATTGAAACGGAGTCTCACTCTGTTGCCCAGGCTGGAGTGCAGTGGCGCAATCTCGGCTCACTGCAACCTCCACACCGCAGAGTTCAAGCAGTTCTCCTGCCTCAGCCTCCGGAGTAGCTGGGATTACAGGCGCCCACCATCACAGCTGGCTAATTTTTGTATTTTTAATAGAGACGGAGTTTCACCATCTTGGCCAGGCTGGTCTTGAACTCCTGACCTCGTGATCCACCCACCTCGGCCTCCCAAAGTGCTGGGATTACAGGCATGAGCCACCGCACCCGGCCAGGGTGTTTCTTCTTTAAAGAGCTGGGGCCGCTCAGCACAGCGCTCCAGGGACCACTTCCTTCAGAACTGCAGGGAAAGGCACGCTGGAGATCGGAAAGAGGTGGGGTGGACACCCTGCCAGGAAGCCACCCCTCAGTCTGTCTCTCTGTCCTTCACACGCACTCCACTCCCGCAGGATAGCCCAGGGGCCCCTGAGAGAACAGAGCCCGGGGTTCTCCCAGGGCCAGCAGGCCACTGTGACCGCTCAGCAGCACTGTCCCCCACACCTGGGATGCTGTCTCAGCAAACCTCCGTTGTGGTAGCTGGTTTCCTCACATGGCCTGGTGACCCAGACCCCCAGCATTTGTGTCCTGTTTCCTGGTACAGCTGGAGGGAGGCTGCGCCAGCGCCAGCCTAAGCTTTAAGACAGCTGGAGGCGCCAAGCAGCGAAAGAAGCCGTCTGGGTGGTCCCCTGGGACCAGCATTTCTGCAGCTGAGGACTCAGGCTCAAATGGCAGCAGGGAGGAAAACATCACCAACCAAACTCAGCCTGGCTGGGTGCACTGGGTTGATCCTGTGCCGACTGAACCCCACCTGTGTCTCTGGACTTGAGCCAGGTGCCAGGCTGCCAGTACTTCAAGTGACCGGGAGAATATTTACCCCACTTCACTGCCTCTCAAGGAATCACAAGATATCTTGAGGAAAGTGCTGGACTTCCCACAATATGTGGCATGGAGACTGGATGTGTTTTATGTGGTTATCCAAAAGGTTATGCCAGAAACTGGGAGAAGGGAAGACATTTATGTCATCCAGATAATTTCAAAATGGTTTGAAGAACACTGATAGAGGGAAACAGTGGGGCTGTGGTACCTGTGATTAGGGATTTGCCATGGAAAACAGATTCCATATTGGAGATTTTCTCCCAGCATTTTATTATGAAAATACATTTACAGAAGAGTTGGAAAACCGGTACAGTGAAGGCTGGGTGCAGTGGCTTACACCTGTAATCCCAATACTTTGGGAGGCCAAGGGAAGAGGATTGCTTGAGGTCAGGAGTTCGAGACCAGCCTGGGCAACATAGTGAGACACCAACTGTACACAAAATTTAAAGAAAAAAATTAACCACGCCTGGTGGTGTACGCCCGTAGTCTCAGCTACTCTGGAGGCTGAGATGGGAGGCTCCCTTGAGCCCAGAAGTTCAAGGTTACAGTGAACTATGATCATGCCACTGCACTCCTTCCTGGACCACAGAGCAAGACCGTGTGTCTCAAAAAAAAAAAAAAATAACAAACTGTACAGTGAACGTTCACATACCCACCACCAGGATTCTACCATTAATATTTTGCCTGGGCTGGGCGCAGTGGCTCGTGCCTGTAATCTCAGCAATTTGGGAGGCTGAGGCGGGTGGATCACTTGAGGCCAGGAGTTCAAGACCAGCCTGGCCAACATGGCGAAACCCCATCTCTACTAAAAATACAAATAATTAGCTGGGCGTGGTGGTGCGCACCTGTAGTCCCAGCTACTTGGGAGGCTGAGGCAGGAGAATTGCTTGAACCTGGGAGACAGAGGTTGCAGTGAGCCGAGATCACACCACTGCACTCCAGCCTGGGCAACAGAACAAGACCCCGTCTCAAAAAAAAAAAAAAAAAATATATATATATATATAGCCTTATTTCCTTTATCACATCTCTCCTCCCCATTCTTCTATCAATACATTTTTAATGCATTTCGAAGTAAATTGCAAAGATCAGTATATACCACCTCTAAACACTTCAGCATTCATAGCATTAATGGAATCCAATATTCTTTGCTTGTTTGTTTTAGGAAATATTTACACGTGGTAAAATGCATAAATCTTAAGGACAGCATTTGAAGAGTTTTGTTTCACATGATATTGACCTTTATTTCAGAGACTAAGCAGTTTTGTTTTGTTTTGTTTTGAGACAGAGTCTCACTCTGTTGCCCAGACTGGAGTGCAGTGGCGCAGTCTCGGCTCACTGCAACCTCCACCTCCCAGGCTCAAGCAATTCTCATGCCTCAGCCTTCCAAGTAACTGGGATTACAGGCACGCGCCACTACCGCCCAGCTAATTTTTGTATTTTTGGGGTTTCACCATGTTGGCCAGGCTCGTCTCAAACTTCTATCTCAAATGATCCACCTGCCTCGGCCTCCCAAAGTGCTGAGATTACAGGCATGAGCCACCGCGACTGGCCGGTTTTGTTTCGTTTTTAATTGTGTTTCGTTAAAGCAGTTTTAGGCTCACAGAAAATTTGAGCAAAAAGTACAAAGAATTGCCATGTATGTCCTGTACCCAGTTCCCCTACCACTAAAATCCTGCACTAGTGTAGTATATTCATTACAACCAGTGGACCAATATTCATATATTAACTAAGTCTAGAGTTTACATAAGGGCTCACTCTCTGTATCATACACAGTATTGGATATTCTATGGGTTTTGACACATGTAAGTATAATGATATGATGAGTTGTGAGAAAACTTTCACCTGTGTAACTGAAGTCCCTACCAGGAAATGGAACATTTCCATCACATTGCAGGGTTGCCTCATGCCCCTTCCCATCTGACCCCAGGCAACCACTGTTGGGTTTGTTAGTTTGTTTACTTATTTATTCTTGAGACGGAGTCTCACTTTGTTGCTCCGGCTGGAGTGCAGTGGCACAATCTCGGCTCACTGCAACCTCCACCTCCCAGGTTCAAGCAATTCTCCTGCCTTAGCCTCCCAAGTAGCTGGGATTATAGGCGCCCACCACCACGCCTGGCTATTTTTTTGTATTTTTAGTAGAGATGGGGTTTCACCATGTTGGCAGGCTGGTTTTGAACTCCTGACCTCAAGTGATCCGCCCACCTCAGCCTCCCAAAGTGCTAGGATTACAGGCATGAGCCACCACACCCGACTGTTTATTCATTTTTTATTTATTTTGTAACGAGGAGGTCTCACTATGTTGCCCAGGCTGGTCTTGAACTCCTGGCCTCAAGCAATCCTGCCTCAGCCTCCCAAAGTGCTGGGATTACAGGCGTGAGCTACCATGCCTGGGCTGTTTTTTTTTTTTTTGCTTGTTTGTTTGCTTTTTTAGACGGAGTCTCGCTCTGGCACCCAGGCTAGAGTATGATGGCACAATCTCAGTTCACTGCAACCTCTGCCTCCCGGGTTCAAGCAATTCTCCTGCCTTAGCCTCCCAAGTAGCTGGGATTACAGGCACACATTACCACGCCCTACTAATTTTTGTATTTTTGGTAGAGATGGGGTTTCACCATTTTGGCCAGGCTGATCTCGAACTCCTGACCTCAGGTGATCTGCTCACCTCCCAAAGTGCTGGGATTACAGGCAGGAGCCATCGCGCCCCACCCCAGTTTTTATTTTTCTAATGTAGACCTGTTTTGCCTGTTCTAGCATTTTATATGAAGTCACATAGCTTGTACTTCTGTGTCTAGCATCTTTCACTCACCTCCTGTTTTTGACATTCATCCACGTTGTCCCACATTTGTTTGCCATTCTCCTGCTGATAGAAGCTGGGCTGCTTCCATTTTGGTTGATATGAGTAAAGCTAATCTCAGCTTTCTTATACAAGCCTGTTGCTGAACATGTATTTTCATTTCTCTTAGGTAAATACTTAGGAAGGCCATGTACAGTGCCTTATGCCTGTAATCCCAGCACTCTGGGAGGCCAAGGAGGGCAGATCATTTGAGACCAGCCTGGACAACATGTCAAAACCCTGTCCCTACTAAAACTACAAAAAAAATTAGCTGGACGTGGTGGCACATGCCTGTAATCCCAGCTACTCAAGAGGCTGAGGTACGAGAATTGTTTGAACCCACAAGGTGGAGGTTGCAGTGAGCCGAGATGGCATTACTGCATTCCAGCCTGGGCGACAGAGCAAGACTCTATTTCAGAAGATAAAAAACAACAACAACAACAAAACCTAGGAGTGAAATTGCTAGGTCACCAGGTGGGCATATGTTTGTTTGCTTGTTTGCTTTTTTTTTTTTTTTTTTTTGAGATGGAGTCTACCTCTGTGGCCCAGGCTGGAGTGCAGTGGTGTGATCTCAGCTTACTGCAACCTCCGCCTCCCAGGTTCAAGTGATTCTCCTGCCGCAGCCTCCTGAGTACTCCTGAGTAGCTGGGACTACAGGTGCATGCAACCACGCACAGGTAATTTTCTGTATTTTTAGTAGAGACAGGGGTTTCACTGTGTTAGCCAGGACAGTCTCAATCTCCTGCCCTCGTGATCTACCTGCCTCAGCTTTCCAAAGTGCTGGGATTACAGGCGTGAGCCATTGTGCCCGGCCAGGCATATGTTTAGTTCTGTAAGAAACTTCTGGGCTGGACACCGCGGTGGCTCATGCCTGTTAATCCCGGCACTTTGTGGGGCTGAGGTGGGCGGATCACAAGGTCAGGAGTTCAAGACCAGCCTTGCCAATATGGTGAAACCCTGTCTCTACTAAAAATACAAAAATTAGGCCAGGCACGGTGGTTCACGCCTGTAATCCCAGCACTTTGGGAGGCCGAGGTAGGCAGATCATCTGAGGTCAGGAGTTAGAGACCAGCCTGATAAATATGGAGAAACCCCATCTCTACTAAAAACACAAAATTAGCTGGGCATGGTGGCATATACTGGTAATCCCAGCTACTTGGGAGGCTGAAGCAGGAGAATCACTTGAACCCAGGAGGTGGAGGTTGCGGTGAGCCGAGATCATGCCATTGTACTCCAGCCAGGGCAACAAGAGCAAAACTCCATCTCAAAAAAAAAAAAGAAAAGAAAAAAAAAATTAGCCCAGCATGGTGGCACTTGCCTATAATCCCAGCTACTCAGGAGGCTGAGGCAGGAGAATTGCTTGAACCTGGGAGGCAGAAGTTGCAGTGAGCAGAGATCACGCCATTGCACTCCAGCTCTGGGCCACAGAGCAAGACTCCATTTCAGGGGAAAAAAAAAGAAACTTCTGGTTGGGCACAGTGGCTCACACCTGTAATCCCAGCATGTGAGGCTGAGGCAGGAGGATTGCTTGAGCCCAGGAGTTCGAGGCCAGCCTGGGCAACATGGCAAATCCCCGTCTCTACTAAAAATATAACAGTTAAGGCCGGGTGCGGTGGCTCAAGCCTGTAATCCCAGTACTTTGGGAGGCCGAGGCGGGCGGATCACGAGGTCAGGAGATCGAGACCATCCTGGCTAACACGGTGAAACCCCGTCTCTACTAAAAATACAAAAAAAAAAATTAGCCGGGAGTGTTGGCAGGCGCCTGTAGTCCCAGCTACTCAGGAGGCTGAGGCAGGAGAATGGCGTGAACCCGGGAGGCGGAGCTTGCAGTGAGCCGAGATCGCGCCACTGCACTCCAGCCTGGGGGACAGAGAAAGACTCCGTCTCAAAAAAAAAAAAAAAAAAAAAAAATAGTTAGCTGAGTGTGATGGCATGCACCTGTAGTCTCAGCTACTCAGGAGGCTGAGGTGGGAGGATTGCTTGAGCCTGGGAGGCAGAGACTGCACTGAGCCAAGATCATGCTACCACACTCCAGCCTGGGCAACAGAGACTCTATTTCCAAAAAAAAAGAAAGAAAGAAAGAAAGAAACTTCCAGGCCTTTCTCCTAAGTGACTGCCCATCTAACCCTCCCATCAGTGAGCTATGGGCATTCCAGTTGTTCCACGTCTTCCCCAGCATCTGGTGGTATCAGTCTTTTTGAATCTGAGTCGTTCTGGTGAATGTGTAGTTCTCTCTGTGGGTGGTTTTTTTTTTTTTTTTTTTTTTTTGAGACGGAGTCTTGCTCTGTCACCCAGGCTGGAGTGCAGTGGTGTGATCTCGGCTCACTGTAACCTCCGCCTCCCAGGTTCAAGTGATTCTCCTGCCTCAGCCTCCCAAGTAGCTGGGATTACAGGTGCCTGCCACCACTCCCAGCTCAATTTTTTTTTTTTTTTTTTTTGTATTTTTAGTAGAGATGGGATTTTGCCATTTCACTATGTTGGCCAGCTGGTCTCGAACTCCTGACCTCAGGTGATCTACCCGCCTGAGCCTCCCGAAGTGCTGGGATTATGGGCACCCACCACCAAGCCCAGGTAATTGTTTTTTTCTTTTTTTTTTGTATTTTTAGTAGAGATGGGATTTCACCATTTCGCCATGTTGGCCAGCCTGGTCTCAAACTCAGGTGATCTACCCACCTTGGCCTCCCAAAGTGCTGGGATTACAGGCGTGAGCCACCACACCTGGCCCTAAACCAGGTTTTGTTTGTTTGTTTTAGACGGAGTTTTGCTCTTTTTTGCCCAGGCTGGAGTACAATGGCGCAATCTCCTAAGCCAGGTTTTAAAAGGTGATACAGGCCGGGTGCGGTGGCTCATGCCTGTAATTCCAGCAATTTGGGAAGCTGAGGCAGGTGGATTACCTGAGGTCAGGAGTTTAAAGACCAGTCCGGCCAACATGGTAAAACACCAACTCTACCAAAAATACAAAAATTAGCCAGGCGTGGTGGCGGATGCCTGTAATCCCAGCTACTCGGGAGGCCGAGGCAGGAGAATCACTTGAACCCAGGAGGCAGAGGTTTCAGTGAGCCGAGATCGCACCATTGCACTCCAGCCTGGGTGACAGAGCAAGACTCTGTCTCCAAAAAAAAAAAAAAGGTGATACAGCCGCCACCTGGCTCTCTTGGGAAGCTCACACTTGGATCTCAGCTGCCATGCTGTGAGGAAGCCCAAGCATCCACTGGGGGCTGGGGTGGGGGACAGGACAACATCTCATAGAGAAGCCCATTCGTGACAGCCAGCATCACCAGCTGAGCCGTGAGTGAACATGTCCTTGGAGCACTCCAGACCCTAGCCACTGTGTCCGTCTTTAAGACACTGAGGAGCAGACAAGCCATCCTTGATGTGCCTTGTCCAAATCTTTGACCCACAGAATCTGAGCATAATGAAATGGTTATTTATTTATTTATTTTGAACAGGGTCTTGCTCTGTTGCCCAGGCTGGAATGCAGTGGCACAATCATAGCTCACTGCAGCCTCAATCTCCTGAGCTCAAGCAATCCTCCTGCCTCTGCCGCCTGAGTAGCTGGGACTGCAAGTGCATGCCCCCATGCCTGGCTAATTTTTTTTTTTTTTTTTTGAGACAGTCTCACTCTGTCGCCCAGGCTGGAGTGCAGTGGCACGATCTTGGCTCACTGCAACCTCTGCCTCCCAGGTTCAAGTGATTCTCCTGCCTCAGCCTCCCAAGTAGCTGGGATTACAGGTGCTGTGCCACCATGCCCAGGTAATTTTTGTATTTTTAGCAGAGACAGGGTATCGTCATGTTGCCCAGGCTGATCTTGAGCTCCTAACCTCAAGTTATCTGCCCGCCTCGGCCTCCCAAAGTGCTAGGATTACAGGAGTGAGCCACTGTGCCCAGCCACCTGGCTAATTTTTTTTTTTTTTTTTCAGACAGAGTCTCACTCTGTTGCCCAGGCTGGAGTGCAGTGGTGCAATCTCGGCTCACTGTAACCTCCGCCTCCCAGGTTCAAGCAATTCTCCTGCCTTAGCCTCCCAAGTATATGGGACTACAGGCACGCACCACCATGCCCAGCTAATATTTGTATTTTTAGTAGAGACGGGGTTTCACCATGTTGGCCAGGATGGTCTTGATCTCTTGACCTCGTGATCTGCCCACCTCGGCCTCCCAACATGCTGGGATTACAAATAAAATAGTGTTTTAAATGCCGTTACATCTTGGGGTGGTTCATCAAGCCGCAGTGGTGACCTGCACATCCCCTGGGGTCTTCTCAGTTCCCGGCATGATCCTGTTCCTTGGAGCACGCACGGCCCGCCGTGAGCCCTGCTACCTGGGCGTGGAGGGGTGTCGTTATCTCTAGAAGCACTAGCACTTCTGCCTCACGTGCCTGCTTAGGTGAGTGTTGCCTCCTCCCACACAGCCGAGGTGAGGCTCATCTCTGTGGCTCCTGTGATGATACACAGCGTGGCTGGCACTAAAGGAAGGAGGGAGAGAAGGGAAGGAAAAAGGAAGGAACTGAATTCAGTCCTGAGTCATGGCCCATAAGGAGCCACACTGGACTGGGAAACAGGAGCTGACGACTCCAGTCCAGTTCCCCACTCTGTGGTCTCCATCTGTTTCAGCCTCCCAAAGTGCTAGGATTGCAGGCGTGAGCCACTGGGCCTGGCCGCCTCGTGACTTTTAAGAGCTAGGAGGGGCCATTATGATTTGATTGAGCCATTTGGGAATAAGTTGCAAATACAATGACCCTTCACTCCTAAATGCTTCAGCCTACCTGTCCTAAAAACGACGGCGTATCATCAAACCCAGCAGACACAGCACTGAGACCACAGTACTGTCTACAGTCAGTCCTCGATTAAATATCACCAAGTGTCCCAGTAATGTCCTGGAGAACAATTTTCCTTAAGTCTGGATCCAATGGCATTTACTTGTCGTTTTTTTCACTTCTTTTATTGTAGAACAGCGCCCCCAGTGTGTCTACCAGGACATTGATGTTCCTGAGGAGTAGAGACATGATATATACAGATACAAAATCATATGTTTTATTAAATGTTTTCCTTTATTTTTTTTTTTTTTTGAGACGGAGTCTCGCTCTGTCGCCCAGGCTGGAGTGCAGTGGCACGATCTTGGCTCACTGCAAGCTCCGCCTCCCGAGTTCACGCCATTCTCCTGCCTCAGCCTCCGGAGTAGCTGGGACCACAGGCGCCCGCCACCGCGCCCGGCTAATTTTTTGTATTTTTTTAGTAGAGACGGGGTTTCACTGTGGTCTCGATCTCCTGACCTCGTGATCCACCCGCCTCGGCCTCCCAAAGTGCTGGGATTACAGGCGTGAGCCACTGCGCCCGGCCTCCTTTATTTTTTATGTACATTTTTTTTTTTTCTGAGACAGAGTCTCTGTCATCCAGGCTGGAGTGCAGTGGTGCAATCTCGGCTCTGCAACCTCCACCTCCCATGTTCAAGCAATTCTCTTGCCTCAGCCTCCCACGTAGCTGGGACTACAGGCGTGTGCCACCACGCCCAGCTAATGTTTGTCTTTTTAGTGGAGACAGGGTTTCACCATGTTGGCCAGGCTGGTCTCAAACTCCTGACCTCAGATGATCCGCCTGCCTCAGCCTCCCAAAGAGCTGGGATTACAGACGTGAGCCACTACACCCAGCCAAATTTTTTTTTAATGAGACGCAGTCTTGCTATGTTGCTAAGGATGGTCCCCCACTCCTGGGTGCAAGCAATCCTCCCACCTCAGCCTCCCAAAGTGCTGGAATTACAGGCACACGCCACAGCACCCAGCTAACTTTTGTGTCTTTTGTAGAGACGAGGTTTCACCTTGTTGCCCAGGCTGGTCTTGAACTCCTGGGCTTAAGTGATCCTCCTACCTTGGCCTCCCAAAATGCTGGGATTATAGGCATGAATGAGCCACTGCACCCGGCCACATGTTTATCTTATTACACAAATAATATATCTCTATTGTGGAAAAGCCAGAAAACACAGATTTGTACAAAGAAACCATGTTTAGCTGATAGGATCTTAGTTGACAAGTGTCTTGCTTCTTTTCTTTTCTTTTCCTTTTTTTTTTTTCTTTTGAGATTGAGTTTCGCTCTTGTTGCCCAGGCTGGAGTGCAATGGCGCGATCTCAGCTTACTGCAACCTCCCCGCCTCCCAGGTTCAAGCAATTCTCCTGCCTCAGCCTCCCGAGTAGCTGAGATTACAGGCGTGCGCCACCATGCCCGGCTAATTTTGTGTTTTTAATAGAGACGGGTTTCTCCATGTTGGTCAGGCTGGTCTCAACTCCTGACCTCAGGTGATCTGCCCACCTCGGCCTCCCAAACTGCTGGGATTACAGGTGTGAGCCACCGTGCCCAGCCTTCCCTTTTTTTTTTTTAACATTGTGGTAAAATACCCACGACATAGAATGTGCCATCTTAACCACTTTAAAGTGTGCAGTTTAGGCCGAGTGCTGTGGCTCATGCTTATAATCCCAGCACTTTGAGAGGCAAGCAGATCACTTGAGGTCAGAAGTTCAAGACCAGCCTGGACAACATGGCGAAACCCTGCCTCTACTAAAAATTCAACAATTAGCCGGGCGTAGTGTTGGGACCTGTAATCCCAGCTACTTGGGAGGCTGAGGTGGGAGAATCACCTGAACCCGGAAGGTGGAGGTTTCAGTGAGCTGAGATTTCACCACTGCACTCCAGCCTGGGTGACAGAGTGTGACTCTGTCTCAAAAAAATAAAAATAGAGCCAGGCACGGTGGCTCACACCTGTAATCCCAGCACTTTGGGAGGCCGAGGTGGGCGGATCATGAGCTCAGGAGATCAAGACCATCCTGGCTAACACGGTGAAACCCCGTCTCTACTAAAAACACAAAAAAATTAGCCGGGCACAGTGGTGGGCGCCTGTAGTCCCAGCTACTCGGGAGGCTGAGGCAGGAGAATGGCGTGAACCCGAGAGGCAGAGCTTTCAGTGAGCCGAGATCGTGCCACTGCACTCCAGCCTGGGCAACAGAGCAAGGACTTCGTCTCAAAAAAATAAATAAATAAAAATGTAAAAATAAATAATAAATAAATAAGTGTGCAGTTCAGTGGCACCAAGTACATTCATGTTGTTGGGCAGCCCTGCCACCATCCATCTCCAGAAATTTCTCATCTCCCCAAACAAGCCCTGTACCCATTACCCATTAAGCAGGCACTCCTCATCCCCCTCACTCAGTCCCTGGCGCCCACCATTCACTTTCTTTTTCCTTTCTTTCTTTTTCTTTTTTTGAGATAGGGTCTTATTCGATTGCCCAAGCTGGAGTGCAGTGGCACTATCTTGGCTCCCTGCAGCCTCTGCCTCCCCAGGTAGCCAGGACTACGGGCGTGTACTATCACACCTAGCTAATTTTTTAGTTTTTATTTGTTTTAGAGACAACGTCTCACTTTGTTGCCCAGGCTAGTTTCAAACACCTGGGCTCAAGTGATCCTCCCACCTTAGCTACAACCAGCTGTTGTGCTACCCCATGGCCATTTCCCAACTCGGCAGAGTGGGGTCCTTACCGTCTCCCATTTTTACCCCCGTTAGCTCAGACCACTCCATGTTTTAGTCTCTTTACTTGTAACACCCCACTCCTGGTACCAAATTCTGTGTTGAGGTTTGGAGACTTCTGGTTGCAGTCAACGACAACCCACCAAACTGGCATTCTGGCTGTTCTCCTTTTGCCACACCGCCCCTCCTCAATCCCGCTTTTTATGCCTTGGGAGGCCTTCCCTGCAGACTGCTCTCCTAGGCTCCTTCAATGCCTGGTTTCTGATTGGGTTTGCCCCAAGTGGGGGGTATTAATTTGTAGGGTTGCTGTAACAAAGTACCACAAACAGAGTGGCATAAACAATAGAAATGTATTGTTCCACTGTTCTGGAGGCCAGAAGTTCTAGATCAAGGTGTTGGCAGGACCATACACCCCGTGAAGGACCTAGGGAAGGATGGGATCCCCTGGTGTCCCAGCTCCTGTAGTTCCTTGGCTTGTGACAGCATAACTCAAAATTTTCACATGGCATTTTCCCTGTGTTCATGGCTCCGTCCACACTTCCCTCTTATTTTTCTTTCTTTCTTTTTTTTTTTTGAGACAGAGTTTCACTCTTATTGTCCAGGCTGGAGTGCAATTGCCTGGTCTCAGCTCACTGCAACCTCCACCTGCTGGGTTCAAGCAATTCTCCTGTCTCAACCTCCCAAGTAGCTGGGATTACAGGCACCCACCACCATGCCCAGCTAATTTTTGTATTTTTAGTAGAGATGGGGTTTCACCAGTTTGGTCAGGCTGGTCTTGAACTCCTGACCTCAAGTGATCTGCCCGCCTCAGCCTCCCAAAGTGCTGGGATTACAGGCGTGAGACACTGTGCCCGGCCGAGTTTCACTCTTGTCACCCAGGCTGGAGTGCAATGGCACAATCTCCGCTCACTGCAACCTCTACCTCCCAGGTTCAAGAGATTCTCCTGCCTCAGCCTCCCGAATAGCTGGGATTACAGGCGCCTGACACCATGTCCCACTAATTTTTGTATTTTTAATAGAGATGGGGTTTCACCATGTTTGCCAGGTTAGTCTTGAACTCCTGACCTCAAATGATCCACCCGCCTTGGCCTCCCAAAGTGCTGGGATTATAGATGTGAGCCACCATGCCCAGCTCACGTCGCCCCCCCCCCACTCTTTTTTTTTTTGAGATGGAGTCTCGCTCTGTTGCCCAGGCTGGAGTGCAGTGGCGCAATCTTGGCTCACTGCAATTGCTCCCAGGTTGAAGCAATTCTCCTGTCTCAGCCTCCCGAGTAGCTGGGACTAGAGGCGCACGCCACCACACCCAGCTAACTTTTGTATTTTTATTAGAGATGGGGTTTCACCATATTGGTCACATTGGTCTCGAACTCCTGACCTCAGGTGATCCACCCACCTCGGCCTCCCAAACTGCTGGAATTACAGATGTGAGCCACCATGCCCGGCCCACATTTCCCCTTTTATAAGGACACCAGTCATGTTGGATTAGGGGCCTGCCCTACTCTAGTATGACCTCACTTTAATCACATCTGCAACGACCCTAGTTCCAAATAAGGTCCTAACTGGGGTTAGGACTTCAACATATGAATTTTGAGGGCACACATTCAACCCATAACAGGGAAGCCCAAGAGGAGGCCTGGGTGGGAGGAAAGAGCAGTCCATATATTCAGTCCCCTCCCCTCTCCTCATTTCCAGCCGAAGGGGCATCTGTCCTTCCTGACTGTTGCTCTTACCAGGCAGCCCCCATCAGGTGCCGTCCCTTCCCCTTGTCCCTTTGGCTTCTCTCTGTTCCTAGTCTCTGGGCACCCTAACATCCTTGGTTTGTTTCCAAATCCCTATTCACCCATCTTGCCCTTTCATTCAAGTCTCCTTCATTCCCTCTGGGGGGAATCCTATTTCTTTCTTTTTTTTTTTTTTGAGACAAAGTCTCACTCTGTTGCCCAGGCTGGAGTCTAGTGGCACGATCTCAGCTCACTGCAACCTCCGCCTCCCAGGTTCAAGTGATTCTCCTGCCTCAGCCTCTCAAGTAGCTAGGATTACAGACATACGCCTGGCTAATTTTTGTATTTTTAGTAGAGATGGGGTTTCACCTTGTTGGCCAGGCTGGTCTCAAACTCCTGACCTCAGGTGATCCACCCTCACCCTCCTCAGCCTCCCAAAGTGCTGGGATTACAGATGTGAGCCATTGCACCCGGCCTGGGAATCATATTTCTTGCTGTAATCCTAGATGATTCAACTGGTTAAACTACAGAAGGGCTGTTGGCTCATGTAGGCACCCGGATGAGCAGGCTGTGGTTGCCCTTGAGCTCCCAGACCCTACACTGGGGGTCCCTGCAGCTTTCTTGGCTCTGCCTCCCAGTGTCTGTGTGGCTGTGTGGCTGGAGGTCAGTCTGGCTCCTCTGTAGAAGAAGAAATGGCCAGAGCAGTTCCAGACGTTGTATCTGTGGTCCCCACTGTCCAGCAGGAGAAGCTTGTCCCCCAAGGCATCAATAATGCCCCAGGCTTCACTTGGAGTCCACCTTCCAAGGTTACCAGCCCACCTTGGACCCTTGTCTGTGGCCAGGAGAATGCTGGGCACCGCCTGGCTTAGGCCCACAGGCCTCCCCAGGAACAGGCTGCAGCAGGCTGGGGCGGCCCAATCCTCTCTAGTGTTCTTGGAGTGCACAAGCCCTGTTCCTTGGGGTGGCACCTCTACCCCCAGAGGCAGGGGTGGTGTATGGGAGACAGCTCCATGCTCCCACCCTCCTCTCCTATTGTTAAACTTCTCCAGGATGAGTTCTCCTCCAGGGACCCCACCTTCCCCACCCCAACCCCTGCCCGCTTCCCTTTTCCCTCCCCCGGCAGCCCTGCCTCCTGTCTACCGAGGAAGCGCAGCTGTGGGCACTGTTCCCACTGTTTCTTTCTCTCTCAGCAGCTTTCTGGGTCCCCGAGGATGCGCAGTCATCTTTGGGAGAAGAGGGCCACTCACATCCTCCCAACTAAGCTCTGTGTTGACCAACTGGGACCACACACCTCGGGCTTCGTCCAAGCGAAAGGCGATCCGGGGGCAAGAGGAATGGGGTTCCGGCACCTCCAGCAGAGGTGGACTTCCAGTCACGGCCCCCACCTGTGCAGAGGGAACGTCTCCAGACCCGTGGGAACAGGAGGAGGGCAGAGCCGGCCGTTGGGGGAGGGGGTCGCATTCAATTGTCCCAATAGAAAGTCCTGATCATGCCGTTCAGCTCAGCTCTGCAGGGCAGACCCAGACCCTGAATAAGGAAACGTGCGAATGGAGATATCCTGCAAAGGGCTTAGGTCATATTGAAAAGGAAAAGCGCAGCCTTCAGAGAGAAGATGCGGGGGGCGGGGGCGAGCCGACCCTGGTGGTCCGGGGGGTCTATCGCTTTCAGCCCCTGTGGTTCCTGTCTTCACAGAACCTCGGCAGTCACGGCCACCTGGCACACAGCACTGCTCACCATCTCTCCTGAGCAGCAGCCAGGGCAGGTGCAACCCATGTCACAGACAGAGAAGCCGAAAGGGGACTCTGATGCGGGGCCTTGGCTCAGGTCTCACACTGCCCCACCCCTGTCGCCACTGCGGTAAATGAGGAGACTAAGGCTTCTACCAGGTTCCAGCTCTGCAGTCTGGCCTCAAGGAGAGGCTGTCAGCGACGCCTCTAGCAGCTTCCATCTATCGATTCCTTCCAGAAGCTGCTGAACACACAGGCTCCCCGCCACCAGACATAAATCTCCGTCTCCTTTTCCGGGACTGCACATCCACCCAGTCTCACTTCCAAATGCTGATGAGTTCCTGCTGTTCTTGCGGACACCAGCTGTCATTCTGGAAAGCACGTGTTTCCTGTGGCTGCTGCACCACAGCACCACATACTGGGGGCTCAGGACGGCAGGGATTTACTCTCTTTCTCAGTTCTGCGATGGAAGTCCAGAATCAAAGTGTCAGCAGGGCTGGCTCCCTCGCTCCGGTTTCTGTGGTTCCACCGGCCCTCGATGCTCCTGCGCTTGCAGCTGTGTCCCTCCAGCCTCTGCCTCCACCTCATCTGCTCTTCCCTGCTGTGCATCTCTGTGTCTTTCAGGGCCCACCCCTAATCCAGGAGGCTCTCATCCCGAGACTAGCCTGGGCAACATAGTGAGACTTTGTCTCTAAAACAAATGAAAATTTAAAAATTAGCAAGGTGTAGTGGTACACACCTGTAGTCCCAGCTACTTGGGGAGGCTGAGGCTGTGGTGGTGAGCCAAGATAGTGCCACTGCACTCCAGCTTGGGTGACGGAATGAGACCCTATCTAAAAGAAAAAAAAAGAAAGAAAAAGAAGGAAAGAAAGAAAGAAAGAAAGAGAAAGAAAGAAAGAAAAAGAGAAAGAAAAAGAGAGAGAAAAGTAAGTCAGTGGTGGGTGGGGATAGGGAGTGCCTGCCTAATGGGTACAGCACTTGTTTGGGGAGATGACAAAGTTATGGAGATGGATGGTTGCGAGGCTGCCATGAATGTACTTGGTGCCACTGACCTGCACACTTTATTATTTTGAGACAGAGTTGCATTCTGTTGCCCAGGCTGGAGTGCAGTGGTGCGACCTCGGCTCACTGCAATCTCTGCCTCCTGTCACCCAGGTTGGAGCTCAGTGGCGTGATCAGGGATCACTGCAGCCTCGACCTCTTAGGCTCAAGTGATCCTCCCGCCTCAGCCTTCTGAGTAGCTGGGACCACAGGCACGTGCCACCCTGCCCAGCTAATTTTTTTATTTTTTGTAGAGATTGGGTCTCTCTGTGTTGCCCAGGCTAGTTTGTTTGTTGTTGTTTTGTTTTGTTTTGTTTTGAGATGGAGTCTCGCTCTGTCACCCAGGCTGGAGTGCAGTGGCACAATCTCGGCTCACTGCAAGCTCTGCCTCCCGGGTTCACGCCATTCTCCTGCCTCAGCCTCCCCAGCAGCTGGGACTACAGGCGCCCGCCACCATGCCCAGCTAATTTTTTTGTATTTTTAGTAGAGATAGGGTTTCACCATGTTATCCAGGATGGTCTCCATCTCCAGACCTCGTGATCCGCCTGCCTCTGCCTCCCAAAGTGCTGGGATTAGAGGCATGAGCCACCGTGCCCGGCCAATTTTCTAATTTATTGTAGAGATGGGGTCTCCCTGTGTTGCCCAGGCTGGGTTTTTGTTTTGTTTTGTTTTTATTTTTGTTTTGAGATGGATTCTCACTCTGTCACCCAGGTGGGAGTGCAATGGCGCGATCTTGGCTCACTGCAACCTCTGTCTCCCCGGTTCAAGAGATTCTCCTGTCTCAGCCTCCCAAGTAGCTAGGACTACAGGCACGCACCACCACACCCTGACAGGCATCCTGTCATGACCCTATCAGAGAGGTTGCTGGGCCAGACCAGGGCTGCTCTGGATACCCAGACCACCAGGGACAGGGGAGGAGGCACTGAAGATACACTGAGACTCTTTTCAGCATCAGATCCTCTGCCCAGAACTGTGTTCCCAGCACACTGACCAGCCTGTCACATGCCAGCCCATGGCTGCTGGTGTTCCTCAACCCGGGTGTGGCTGGTGGGGAGGGGTCAGGGGGAATAAAACAGAAAGACAGACAGACAGACAGATCTTCGCTAGGCCTCTGTGCCTACCACTCCAGCTTTTTTCATGTTAATCTTTCCACCCCGAACCAAACCCTGGATCTGCTTTGATGGCAAACTCCAGTCTTTGGGTCAAGTGTGTGCTTGGCTGGAGGTGTGATGTTGTCAGCGGGGGTGGGCCCAGAGGAGCTCATAACCCCTAAATACCTGGACAGAAGGCCCCCTGGCCACCTCCTCCTATAGCCTTTCCTGCACTTTGCCACCAAAGGGCTGACTCAGGATAAAGTGAAGACAATTATTCTTCCCAATCAATAGCTGAGGAGCTCAAAATGCAACCTGAAGCACCCTGAACACTTCTGGGATATTGACCAACCCATTTTCAACAGCATAAAAGGAAAGAGATGACTTTCCTGGCAGACCAGTGAGGTGAGCAGAGTGTCTGAGCTGGGGCACTGCTGGGCAGAAGGAAAGCAGGTGGAGGGGGGGGCGGTGGCCCTCTTCTTTACGGCTCTATTCCCAGGGGTACAGCAGGGCCTGGCACGCAGGAGGTACTTGGGAGTATCCACAGAATAAGTCACCAAGGACCCTGCTGTCCTCCCAGGAACGTAATTGGACCCCTCATGTACCTTTTGTGGTGAAGGATCACTATTCCCAGTCTACAGCAGTGTCTGAGGCTCAGAGGGCTCAAGTGGCATAGGCAAGACTGGGACTTGGCTTGTCTGTCTGCAACAGGTGTCTACCTGCTGCACCACGGATGGACCTGGAGGACCTGTGCTGAAATAGGCCAGTGAAATAAGCCAGCCACAAAAAGACAAACACTAGGCTTGAGGTCCCCAAAGCAGGCAAATTCATAGACACAGGAAGTGGAATGGTGGTTGCCAGGGACTGGGAGTGGGAGATGGGGAGTTGTTTAAGGTGGACAGAGTTTCAGTCTGGGAGGATGAAAGATTTCTGGAGATGGACGGTGCTTGTACAACAGTGTGAATGTGCTCAATGACACTGGCCTGTGCACTTGAAAGTGGTTAGAATGGACCGGGAGCGGTAGCTCACGCCTGTAATCCCAGCACTTTGGAAGGCCGAGGTGGGCAGATCACGAGGTCGGGAGATCGAGACCATCCTGGCTAACATGGTGAAACCCCGTCTCTACTAAAAATACAGAAAGTTAGCCGGGAGTGGTGGCAGGTGCCTGTAGTCCCAGCTACTCCAGAGGCTGAGGTGGGAGAATGGTGTGAACCCAGGAGGTGGAGCTTTCAGTGAGCCGAGATTGCGCCACTGCACTCCAGCCTGGGCGACAGAGTAAGACTCCGACTCAAAAAAAAAAAAAAAAAAAAAGTGGTTAGAATGGAAAACTGTACACACAGACTGTCATTTTTATTTATTTATTTATTATTTTCTGAGACAGAGTCTCGCTCTGTCCCCCAGGCTGGATGCACTGGCTCGATCTCGGCTCACTGCCACCTCCACCTCCTGGGCTCAAGCAATTCTTCCACCTCAGCCTCTCATGTAGCTGGAACTACAGGAGTGTGCCACCATGCCTGGCTAATTTTTCTATTTTTAGTATAAAATTTAGTAGGGGTTTTGCCATGTTGGCCAGGCTGGTCTTGAACTCCTGGCCTCAAGTGATCCACCCCCACAGCCTCCCAAAGTGCTGGGATTACAGGTGTGAGCCACTAAACCCAGCCTATTTTATTATTATTATTATTATTATTATTATTTTGAGGCGGAGTTTCACTCATCACCCAGGCTGGAGTGCAGTGGGGTGATCTCAGCTCACTGCAACCTCTGCCTCCTGGGTTCAAGCGATTCTCTTGTTTCAGCCTCCCAAGTAGCTGGGATTACAGGCATGTGCCACCACGCCTGGCTAATTATGTATTTTTAGTAGAGACGGGGTTTCTCCATGTTGGTCAGGCTGGTCTCGAACTCCTGACCTCAGATGATCTGCCCGCCTTGGCCTCCCAAAGTGCTGGGATTACAGGGGTGAGCCACTGCACCTGGCCAGAATATTTTCATTGCCCTAAAAAGCCTCTGTGCTCTGCCTATTCATCCCGCTCCCTCCTAACCCCTGGCAACCACTCATTTTTTCACTGTCTTCATAGTTTTGCCTTTTCCACAATGTTATACAGTTGGAATTGTACAGTATGGAGCCTTTTCAGATTGGCTTCTTTCACTTAGTAATATGCATTTAAGATTCCCCTGGCCAGGTGTGGTGGCTCACGCCTGTAATCCCAGCACTTTGGGAGGCCGAGGCGGGTGGATCATGAGGTCAGGAGTTTTAGACCAGCCTGGCCAGCATGGTGAAACCACATCTCTACTAAAAATACAAAAAATTAGCAGGGCATGGTGGCATGCACCTGTAGTCTCAGCTACTCAGGAGGCTGAGGCAGGAGAATTGCTTGAACCCGGGAGCCGGAGGTTGCAGTGAGCTGAGATTGCACCACTGCACTCCAACCTGCGCGACACAGTGAGACTGTCTCAAAAAAAAAAAAAAAAAAAAATTACTCCATGTCTTGTTTCCTTTTAGTATTGAATAATATTCCATTATCTGGATGTACCACCAACTGAAGGGTGTCTTGATAGCTTCTAAATTTTGGCAATTATGAATTAGTCTGCAATAAACATCTGGGTACAGGATTTCGTGTGGATATGTTTTCTCTTTTTTCTTTTTTTTTTTTTTTTGAGACGGAGTCTTGCTCTGTCCCCCAGGCTGGAGTGCAGTGGCGCGATCTCGGCTCACTGCAAGCTCCGCCTCCCAGGTTCACGCCATTCTCCTGCCTCAGCCTCCCGAGTAGCTGGGACTACAGGCGCCCGCCAACACGTCCGGCTAATTTTTTGTATTTTTAGTAGAGATGGAGTTTCACCGTGTTAGCCAGGATGGTCTCGATCTCCTGACCTCGTGATCCGCCCGCCTCGGCCTCCCAAAGTGCTAGGATTACAGGCTTGAGCCACCGTGCCCGGCCGAAAGTTAAGATGTGTTTTTGTCTCCCATCCAAGTACTAACCAGGCCCGACCCTGCTTAGCTTCCGAGATCAGACAAGATCAGGCACGTTCAGGGTGGTATGGCCATAGATTGATATAAGTTTTCAATTCATTTGCATAAATACCTAGGAGCATGATTGCTAGAATGCATGGTAAGAGTATGTTTAATTTTGTAAGAAACTGCCAAACTCTTCTACAGTGGCTGTGCCATTTTGCATTCCCAGCAGCAATGAATGAGCGTTCCTGTTGCTCCATCCTCACCTGCATTTGGTGTTGTTTGGAGAGCAAAGATCACCTGGTGGTGATCACCAGGAAGGCCATCCAGAAACAAAACTCCTTATCTGAGGAATTCAAAAGTAATTAGGCTTCCCTATTATCTAAAGCAGGGATCTGGTCCTAGATTTCTTTCCCCAGAATTTCTTTTTTAATTTTTTTTTAATTTTTTTGAGACAGGCTGGAGTGCAATGGCACAATCTCGACTCACTGCAACCTCCATCTCCTGGGTCCAAGTGATTGTCCTGCCTCAGCCTCCTGAGTAGCTGGGATTACAGGCACTCACCACCATGCCCAGCTAATTTTTGTATTTTTAGTAGAGATAGGGTTTCATCATGTTGGCCAGGCTGGTCTCAAATTCCTGACCTCAGGTGATCCACCTGCCTAGGCCTCCCAAAGTGCTGGGATTATAGGCATGAGCCACTGTGCCTGGCCCTTTCCCCAAAATTTCTAAGTAACTAGAATTTCTATAGCTCTGCAGAATGCATGCATGTCAAAACTCACTGTGCAACCATTGCTGACATTAAGGCACCAAATGTCTACAAAAGTAATTATTTATCATGACCTACATTGCTAATATGGTTCAAATTACCCTTAAGCCCCCACCTTAAGATCCATAAATGCCCCTAAGGAAAAATCTACCGAGGCTCACTCGGTCCTCTGTTACTGAGGAACCTTGATGCCCTCTTCCTCAGCGTTCTTTCTTTCCAATAAAACGTTCCTTTTTCTTTTTTTTTTTTTTTTTGAGACAGAGTCTTGCTCTCACCCAGGCTGGAGTGCACTGGTGTGATCTCCATTCACTGCAACCTCCACCTCCTGGGTTCAAGCGATTCTCCTGCCTCAGCCCCCTGAGTAGCTGGGATTACAGGTGCCCACCACCACACCTAGCTAATTTTTGTATTTTTAATAGAGACAGAGTTTCGCCACGTTGGCCAGGCTGGTCTGGAACTCCTGACCTCAAGTGATCCACGTGCCTTGGCCTCCCATAATGTTGGAATGACATATGGGCCTGAGCCACCACATCAGGCCAAATGTTCCTTTTCCAAACCTATACTGTCGCCAGTAAATTTTTCTTACCAACCCTCGAGTGGACCACTTTCTGATGCTGGAGCTTTGACACCTCACCCAGCAGTCAATGTTTTGTATGTCAGCAGCCATTCTAACAGGTGTGTAGTGGCATCAGTTTTTTTGTTTTTTTGTTTTTTTTTTTTTGAGACAGGATATCGCTGTCGCCCAGACGGGAGTGCAATGATGAGATCTCGGCTCGCTGCAACCTCCACCTCCTGGATTCAAGTGATTCTCATGCCTCAGCCTCCCCAGGAGCTGGGACCACAGGTGTCCACTACCACGTCTGGCTAATTTTTTGTTTGTCTGTTTTTGTTTTGAGATGGAGTCTCGCTCAGCTGCCCAGGCTAGAGTGGAGTGGCATGATCTCAGCTCACGGAAACCACCGTCTCGGGGTTCAAGAGATTCTCCCATCCCAGCCTCCCAAGTAGCTGGGATTATGGTCACGAGCCACAACACCCAGTTAATTTTTTTGTTTTTTGAAACGGAGTTTCGCTCTTGTCGCCCAGGCTGGAGTGCAATGGCACGATCTCGGCTCACCGCAACCTCCGCCTCCCGGGTTTAAGTGATTCTCCTGCCTCAGCACCCCCGAATAGCTGGGATTACAGGCACCTGCCATCATGCCTGGCTAATTTTTTGTATTATTAGTAGAGACAGGGTTTCACCATGTTGGCCAGGATGGTCTCGAACTCTTGACCTCAGGTGATCCACCTGCCTTGGCCTCCCAAAGTGCTGGGATTACAGGCGTGAGCCACCGCCCCCAGCCATTTTTGTGTAGTTTTAGTAGAGAAGGGGTTTCACCATGTTGGGCAGGATTGTCTGGAACTCCTGACCTCAAGTGATCTGCTTGCCTCGGCCTCCCAAAGTGCTGGGATTACAGGCATGAACCACTGCCCCTGCCTGAGTTCTTTACAATAGCACATTCATTTTCTAGTGACAAGGTTCATTCGCTAAGAATCCCCAAGGGACAGGCCTCTTGCACTGTGCCAGCATCCCAAGCCCCCCAGGTGCTTACTGGGATGACCTCTCCTTCTCACTGTGTAATGATTATCTCATTACAGACTCCTGGCACCCACACTCCCTTCCCAGAGGGTTTCTCAGGCTGTTCGAAATCAACTGGGGATGCCTCTGATGGTCAGGCCCAGAGATGGGCTCATGGCCTCTGCCAGCCTGGCTTGGTTTCAGGTGGACCCCGGGACTCAAAGCCAACTGGATGTTGATTAAAATGTACTCGGATCACACCACCACCTTTACTACCCCCACCCCAAGAACGGAGACCTCAGAGGCCACTCTAGGCATGTGCTATTTGAGGTAATCTGGGTCAGTCAGGCTTCTGGGGTGCAGGTAAAGAAACTTGAATCAAATTTCAAGCAAATACCTCAAAGTTGGAGGGTGATCTGAGGCCCCAGGCATGGCTGGATCCAGGCACTCCACCCTTCCTGTCTGGAATCTTCCTCTTTCCATTTCTCAGCTCTGCTCTGCAGAGTTGACTTCATCCTTGGGCAGGATCACTACCAGACTCACACCCCTGACTTCAGAACCCCCTGGGAAGAAAGCGCTGGGTCTTTTTTCCTCATTGCTCTGGGAAGGCCTGGGCTAGCTTTGGCCAGCTATGCTGGCTAGTGTGCCCAACTCTGTAGAGGAGGTGGTTTTGGCCTTCCTAGAGCCACATGGGCACAGAATGGGGAGGCCTGGGCCCCAGAAATGCCAGGTAAGCAAAAGTCTATCCTCACTACACTTCTCTTCCCATGAGCCTCTGCATTCATTCATTGAGCAAGTGTTCTGAGTGGGAGGCTCCTGGATACCAGAGATGAGTATGACTCACCCCCCACTAGGCAGATGCTGGTGTGTGTGGAGAGGCTGACACATCACCAATGACAGGATGGCCGAGTGGGTTCTGTAAATCTAGAATTTTTTTCTTTTTTCTTTTTTTTTTTTTTGAGATGGAGTTTTGCTCTTGTTGTCCAGGCAAGAATGCAATGGCGTGATCTTGGCTCACCACAACCTCTGCCTCTCGGGTTCAAACAATTCTCCTACCTCAGCCTCTGAGCAGCTGGGATTACAAGCATGCACCACCACACCTGGCTAATTTTTTGTATTTTTAGTAGAGATGGGGTTTCTCCATGTTGGTCAGGCTAGTCTCGAACTCCCGCCCTCAGGTGATCTGACCACCTTGGCCTCCCAAAGTGCTGGGATAACGGGCGTGAGCCACTGCGTCCAGACTCTTTTTTTTTTTTGAGATGGAGTCTTGCTCGTCGCCTGGCTGGAGTGCAGTGGCTTGATCAAGGCTCACTGCAAACTCCGCCTCCCGGATTCAAGCGATTCTTCTGCCTCAGCCTCCCGAGTAGCTGTGACTACAGATGTGCGCCACCACACCCAGCTAATTTTTGTATTTTTAGTAGAGACAGCGTTTCACCACGTTGGCCAGGATGGTCTCAATCTCTTGACCTCGTGATCTGCCTGCATTGGCCTCCCAAAGTATTGGGATTACAGGCATAAGCCACTGCGCCAGGCTTTTTTTTTTTTTTTTTTTTTTTTTTTTTTTTGAGACAGAGTCTCTCTCTGTTTCCCAGGCTGGAGTGCAGTTGCGCAATCTCAGCTCACTACCACCTCCAGCTCCCAGGTTCAAGTGATTCTCCTGCCTCAGCCACCCAAGTAGCTGGGATTACAGGTACCCACCACCATGCCTGGCTAATTTTTGTATTTTTAGTAGAGATGGGGTTTCACCATGTTGGCCAGGCTGGTCTCCAACTCCTGACCTCAGGTGATCAACCTGCCTCAGTCTCCCAAAGTGCTGGAATTACAGGCATGAGCCACCTTGCCCGGCCAGAGTTCTGTAAATCACTGAGGCTTGTCCAGAGCACTGAGGGGCACAGAGCAGGAGCACCTGTCCACCCAGGGGAGACTCTGTGGTTTCATAGGGGAGCCGTGTCCACAGAGTGGGGAGTGGTTGTGAGGGCATTCTAGGCTACACCTGAGGCTTCAGATAGATGAGGCCAGGTAGGGAGTATGACAGGTGACTTGAAGGGCTCCTGTAATTGTATGTACATCCCTACTTGAAATTTCATGTCTTGGCCGGGAGCAGTGGCTCATGCCTGTAATTCCAGCATTTTGAGAGGATGAGGCGGGAAGATCGCTTAAGCCCAGGAATTCGAGACCAGCCTGGGCAACATAGTGAAACCGTCTCTACAAAAAGTATAAAAATTAGCTTGGTGTGGTGGCCAGCGCCTGTACTCCCAGTTAGGAGGCTGAGGCAGGAGGATTGCTTGAACCTGGGAAGCAGAAGTTGCAGTGAGCGGAGAGTGCGCCACTGTACTCCAGCTTGGGGGACAGAGTGAGACCCTGTCTCAAAAAAAAAAAGAAATTTCACGTCTTAAAACTTGGCTATTAATTTCACAGTGCTTTCGTTGTGACATAGCAAGAAATCATTTTTATTAATGAGCACTCAGATGTAATTGCTGGACCTTGTGAGTAGAGAGGCTTCTGCAACTGAAAGTTAAGAATAGGCCGGGCACGGTGGCTCACGCCTGTAATCCCAGCACTTTGGGAGGCCGAGGCAGGCGGATCATGAGGTCAGGAGTTTGAGACCAGCCTGGCCCATATGGTGAAACACTGTCTCTACTAAAAATACAAAAATTAGCTGGTGGTGGTAGTGCGCACCTGTAGTCCCAGCTACTCAGGAGGCTGAGGTAGAAGAATCGCTTGAACCCAGTGGGTGGAGGCTGCAGTGAGCCAAGATCACGCCACTGCACTCCAGCCTGGTGACAGAGCGAGACTCCGTCTCAAAAAAAAAAAAAGAATATAATTAAAACCTATGATTAACTGGGAATGTAAACATGAGTCAGATCAGCTGATTCTGTAAAACATTCTGGTGGGGTCTATGTTATGTGACTGGCTTTTTTCTCTTACTTTAAATCCTGCTAGTCTGTGCAGGGGGAGCAACAATGAACTACCATCGGGGCCCTTGTGCCCAGCAGAGCAGGTGCTCAATATTTCTTGGCTGAATAAACGTTGACAGATTTTAACCATTCCCCACATCTCCTCCCTTCAAATGCTTGCAGCCTATAGTTGAAGGAGCAGCCAGAACAGCTGGTCAGCAGGTGGGACCGGCTGGAAGGGTGCGGCCCACATCCACCAGGAGGCAGGGGTGGCTCAGCCTCGCTCTCAGCCATCCACAACAAAAGCTGACCCACTGCAGAGCATGCACCACGAGAGGAAAATACTCTGGAAAGGAATGAAGGCGCTGTAGCACACCGTTCAGAAGGGATCTATGTTAAAAGGCAAAAAAAAAAAAAAAAAAAAAAAATGCAAGCATGGGGGAGCCTGAGAGGGAATCTAATAAGACTCTGGGAAGGCGAACCCAGTGGGCCACGGGGACGAAAATGCCAGCAGCACCCAGACCCCAAACTCTACTGGCTGCCTCCCAATTAGGGGGCTTTCAGAACAGGAACCTCCAGCCTCACCTTCAGGAAAATTAATTACGGATTTAGAAAGGAAGCCAGCCTATTCCTTTGTCATCTCCTCCTTCCTATGCTGCTCCGATTTCCTAACCAGACACACTGTTACAATTTTAACTTTAAAAATGTCAGCAGAATAGAGCTATTTTTGTTTCTGTTTTTTGTTTGTTTGATTGTGTTTTGAGACAGAGTTTGGAGTCTCGCTCTGACGCCCAGGCAGGAGTGCAGTGGTGCGATCTCGGCTCACTGCAACCTCTGCCTCCTGGGGTCAAGCAATTCTCCTACCTCAGTCTCCTGAGTAGATGGGGTTACAGGTGCGCACCACCATGGCCCAGCTAATTTTTGTATTTTTAGTAGAGACGGGGTTTCACCATGCTGGCCAGGCTGGTCTCGAACTCCTGACCTTGTGCAGAGGTCATGCCAAAGTGCTGGAATTACAGGCGTGAGCCACTGCACCCGGCCTTGTTGCTGGTTTAAAAAAAAAAAAACAAAACAAAAAAAAAAAAAACAGAAAAAACAATGCTGGTAGCAAAAATAAAAATAAAAAAAATCAGCAAACAGAAAACTGTCATACAATCTGCCAGGAGTTGCGTGGTTTCCCCATTAATCAGAAGTCTAAAATACTCCTTGCAAATGTACAGAACAAAGGGCCTTCTGTGGCTCACTCCTCTGCTGGGGGTGGAAGGCTCAGCATGTGCCTGAGGCACAAAGGCTTGGAAACAGCCACGAGGCACAAAGGCTTAGAAACAGCCACGTCCCCGTGCTGGAAGCAGACTAAAGGGCTTGTCAGAAAACAGCTCTCAAGCTTTGTCCTCTTAGGCACAAAAGATCGAAGCAGGGTAGCACTGCTGCCCCAAGGCAAGGCTTCTCCATAGCCCTGATGCAATTCCGCTTCCTTTAAAGAGCAGCATGTGTGTGGGCAGGCCTGGGTCCTCCACCTGCAGCTCCCAAAGATGCTCCCCACACGGCGGCCTTCCCCTGGGGAGGTTTTTTTTTTTGAAGACGCTCCTATTACTCATTATAACTCCAGCATTTGTGTGAGCAAATGCCGTACCTGATGCCAACTGGAGCCCTGCTGGGGGCTCTGCCAGAGCTACGGGATGGCATCAAGGGAGCTGAGGCTTGCAGGCAGGTGCAGCTTCCTGTACATTATTAGGATTAAATAAAAACAAGGAAGGTGGGGCTCGGTGGCTCACACCTGTAATCTCAGCACTTTGGGAGGCTGAAGCGGGCGGATCACCTGAGGTCAGGAGTTCGAGACCAGCCTGGCCAACATGGTGAAACCCCATCTCTACTAAAAATACAAAAATTAGCCGGGCGTGGTAGTGCGCGCCTGTAATCCCAGCTACTCTGGAGGTTGAGGCAGGAGCATTGCTTGAACCCAGGAGGTGAAGCCTGCAGTGAGCAGAGATCATGCCACTGCACTCCTGCCTGAGTGACAGACCGAGAGTCTGTGTCAAAACAAAACAAAACAAAAAGAAGAAAAGGCATTAGATATCCTGTTTTCACTGACCTGAGATAGCCCTCGTGAGTCCTGCTGAACTTCTGATAGCTATATCCGGCTTCTTTTTTTGGGTGAATATGGGCAGGTAAAAAATCAGTTTCTACAAACACCACCCAACACACAAAGTGGGGGGAAGAGACTCAATTTTATGTTGCTTTTAAACTCCAAATTAAAATATTTAAAATATTTGGCATTTTAACAAACATGCATTTTGTGGGAAAAGTGGCATAAAACACATCACTGGGCTGGTCGCGGTGGCTCACGCCTGTAATCACAACACTTTAGGGAGGCTGAGGCGGGCAGGTCGTGAGGTCAAGCGATCAAGACCAGCCTGGCCAACATGGTGAAACCCCATCTCTACTAAAAATACAAAAATTAGCTGGGTGTGTCGGCACGTACCTGTAGTCCCAGCTACTTGGGAGGCTGAGACTGAAGAATCGCTTGCACCTGGGAGGCAGAGGTTACAGTGAGCTTAAATCGCGCCACTGAACTCCAGCCTGGGCGAACGAGCAAGACACCGTCTCAAAAAAAACAAACAAACAAACAAATAAAACCCCAAAAACCCACATCACTGAGATAAGCTTTATTTTATAAATATTTAAAAGCCCACAGAAATACTTTATTTGAATATGGCTGTTACAATTATATTAACCTAATTAAAAAAATGAGCATACAAATTTTTGGGTTAATCTTTTTTTCTTTTTTTTTGAGAGTTTTGCTTGTCACCCAGGCTGGAGTGCAGTGGCGCGATCTCGGCTCACTGCAACCTCTGCCTCCCGAGTTCAAGCAATTCTCCTGCCTCAGCCTCCTGAGTAGCTGGGATGACAGGCGCCTGCCACAACACCCGGATAATTTTTGTATTTTTAGTAGAGACAGGGTTTCACCATGTTGGCCAGGCTGGTCTCGAACTCCTGACCTCAGGTGATCTGCCCTCCTAAGCCTCCCAAAGTGCTGGGATTATAGGCGTGAGCCACCACACCCGGCTGGATAATCTTTTTTTTTTTTTTTTGAGACGGAGTCTCGCTCTGTCACCCAGGCTGGAGTGCAGTGATGCAACCTCGGCTCACTGCAACCTCTGCCTCCCAGGTTCAAGTGATTCTCCTGCCTCAGCCTCCCGAGTAGCTGCGACTACAGGGGCACACCACATGCCCAGCTAATTTTTGTATTTTTAGTAGAGATGGGGTTTCACCATGTTGGCCAGGATGGTCTCGATCTCTCCACCTCGTGATGCGCCAGCCTCGGCCTCCCAAAGTGCTGAGATTATAGGTGTGAGCCATGGTGCCAGGCCAATCTTTTTTTTTTTTCTTGAGATGGAGTCTTTTTTTTTTTTTTGAGACGGAGTCTCGCTCTGTCACCCAGGCTGGAGTGCAGTGGCGTGATCTCGGCTCACTGCAAGCTCCGCCTCCCGGGTTCACGCCATTCTCCTGCCTCAGCCTCTCCGAGTAGCTGGGACTACAGGCGCCCGCCACCGCGCCCGGCTAATTTTTTGTATTTTTTTTAGTAGAGACGGGTTTTCACTGTGGTCTCAATCTCCTGACCTCGTGATCCGCCCACCTTGGCCTCCCAAAGTGCTGGGATTACAAGCGTGAGCCACTGCCTGGCCAAGATGGAGTCTTGCTTTGCCACCCAAGCTGGAGTGCAGTGGTACTATCTCAGCTCACTGCAACCTCTGCCTCCCAGGTTCAAGCAGTTCTCCTGCCTCAGCCTCCCAAGTAGCTGGGACTATAGGCATGTGCCACCACGCCTGGCTAATTTTTATATTTTTAGTAGAGACAAAGTTTCACCATGTTGGCCAGGCTGGTCTCAAACTCCTGACCTCAAGTGAACCACCCACTCGGCCTCCCAAAGTGCTAGGATTACAGGCATGGGCCACCGTGCCAGGCCTAGAATAATCTTTTTTTTTTTTTTTTTTTTGAGATGGAGTCTCGCTCTGTCATCAGGCTGGAGTGCAGTGGCTGGCACAATCTTGGCTCACTGCAACCTCTGCCTGCTGGGTTCAAGTGATTCTCGTGCCTCAGCCTCCCGAGTAGCTGGGATTACAGGCACACGCCACCACACATTAATTTTTGCATTTTTAGTAGAAACGGGGTTTCACCATGTTGGGCAGGATGGGTCCTCCCTGATCTGTGGTGTGCTGGAATTACTTGGACCGCCATCTCATGGGTGGAGTATTGCTCGCCCCGGCATCTTGGGCCCCACTCCAGCAACTGCTGCTAGAGCTGAATTACAGGCTGTTGAGCCAGTGGCTGGCTGCCTGGGCCTTTAATTAGATCTATTATTATTATTATTATTTATTTTTTTTTTTTTTTTTGAGACGGAGTCTCGCTCTGTCACCCAGGCTGGAGTGCAGTGGCGCAATCTCCACTCACTGCAAGCTCCGCCTCCCGGGCTCACGCCATTCTCCTGCTTCAGGCTCCGGAGTAGCTGGGTCTACAGGCGCCTGCCACCACGCCCACAGAATTTTTTGTATTTTTAGTAGAGACAGGGTTTCACCGTGTTAGCCAGGATGGTCTCGATCTCCTGACCTCGTGATCCGCCCGCCTCGGCCTCCCAAAGTGCTGGGATTACAGGCGTGAGCCACTGCGCCTGGCCTTCTATTATTTTTTTTTAATTTTTATTTGAGACAGGGTCTGGCTCTGTTGCCTAGTGGTGGGATCTTGGCTTACTGCAGCCTGGACCTCACTGGCTCAATCAATCCTCGAAGCTCAGCCTCTGAAGTAGCCGGGACTACAGGCGTGTGCTACCATGCCCAGCTAATTTTTGCATGTTTTGTAGAGGCAGGGTTTCGTCATGTTGCCCAAACTGGTTTGAACTCCTGAGCTCAAGTGATTTGCTTGCCTTGGCCTCCCAAATTGTTGGGATTACAGGTATGAGCCACCACGCCTGGCCATTTAACCTTTGTGTTTAAGAAAAGAGGAAAATAGTGCTGCTGTTTCTTGTTAATTTGCTTATAGCATTGAAGAATCTACTAACATAGTTAACACCAAGAATCAAGTTAAACTTTTTGGCATGTAATAAAATTGCATTTGCTTTCATGTCCTCACACCGCACCCGCATTCAGGACGCAGCCCGTGAGGACCCACCAGCTGAGGACTCACGGTGAGGGTGGTGCTGACCCCACGGCCAGCACACCGATCGCTTGGCAGTCAGCTTCCACATCATTCCCGTCGGCAGGCTTTTTTTTTCCAGTAAAACTTTATTAATATATTTATTTATTTATTATTATTATTTTTGGATACAGAGTCTCACTTGGTCTTCCAGGCTGAAGTGCAGTGGTGCGATCTTGGATCACTGCAACCTCTGCCTCCTGGGTTCAAGCGTCTCATGCCTCAGCCTCCACAGCAGCTGGGACTACAGGTGCGTGCCACCATGCCCAGCTAATTCTTTGTAGAGACAGGGTTTTGCCATGTTGTCCAGGCTGATCTTGAACTCCTGATCTCAAGTGATCCACCTGCCTCAGCCTCCCAAAGTGCTGGGATTACAGGCGTGGGCCACCGTGCCTGGCCAATGTTTTGTTTTTTTTTTGTTTTGTTTTTTTTTTTTTTTTGAGACGGAGTCTTGCTCTGTCGCCCAGGCTGGAGTGCAGTGGCGCGATCTCGGCTCACTGCAAGCTCCGCCTCCCGGGTTCACGCCATTCTCCTGCCTCAGCCTCTCCGAGTAGCTGGGACTACAGGCGCCCGCCACCACGCCCGGCTAATTTTTTGTATTTTTAGTAGAGACGGGGTTTCACCGTGGTCTCGATCTCCTGACCTCGTGATCTGCCCGCCTCGGCCTCCCAAAGTGCTGAGATTACAAGCGTGAGCCACCGCGCCCGGCCAATATTTTTAAATAGTTCTGTTTTGAATTGGTATAATTCGAAACACAGGAAACGGGCACCCAGTTCTTGGGCTTTATTTGACACCACGTCCATGACAACAAGCTGGCCTAGAGCCCACATCGGCAGGCAGGCAGCCCACAGTGCCCCAGGACCTACCCTGCCCCCAAACATGCCACGGGGCCCCTTAGGAAGATGTGGGGCTTCTTGTGATCAGTTCCAGTTTTTCTCAGAGCCCCTGTGAAAGGAGCTCCTCTGACCATCTGCTTCCTGTGGAAACCTGGACTCTGGCTGGGTCAGAGTGGACTCCTAGTTGCTCCTCTTCTTTTGTTTCTGTTTAAGCTTGTTCCAAATCCTTTCCAGGGCCACTTTTCCCATGAAGAAGGTGATGGCAAAATTGCGCTTGTACCAATCTCTGTAGAGAAACAGAGGATGCACAGGTGACATGGCGGCAGGGACTGAGGCTTGGTGCCCTGGCCCAGAAGCGGCTCTCAGCCGAGGATGAGTTCAACTGACCAGGCCTCAACTGCTTTGCCCTTTCCCCGCCCTTGTTAAAGCTAAACTATTCATAGAGGCCGGCCTCTCTTCAGGCTGAGAGGGAGGCCCACTGGCGACGCCTGGAGTCCTCCCCAATCTTGTTTCTGGAGGCCGCCACCATCCTCCTTTGGTGTTTTTTTTTTTTTTTTTTGAGACGGAGTCTCGGTCTGTCGCCCAGGCTGGCGTGCAGTGGCGTGATCTCGGCTGACTGCAAGCTCTGCCTCCTGGGTTCGCGCCATTCTCCTGCCTCAGCCTCCTGAGTAGCTGGGACTACAGGCGCCTGCCACCATGCCCGGCTAACTTTTTGTATTTTTTTTTTTAGTAGAGACAGGGTTTCACCGTGTTAGCCAGGATGGTCTCGATCTCCTGACCTCGTGACCCACCTGCCTCGACCTCCCAAAGTTCTGGGATTACAGGTGTGAGCCACCGCGCCCGGCCCCTCCTTTGGTGTTTTTTTGTTGTTGTTTTTTAATCTTGCTTAGTTGTCCAGGCTGGAGTATACTGGCACAATCTTGGCTCATTGCAACCTCTGCCTCCTGGGTTCAAGTAATTCTCCTGCCTCAGCCTCTTCAGTACTCCTTCAATTTTTGCTAAAAGATCCAAGAGAGCCCTTGGAAACCCCAGGCCTCCCGAGCTGGCAGCATTTTAGGGACGTGATGGGCCACGACCACTCTGGAGGCTTTGCATGGCAGGACAGAAAGTTCCTCTCCACCTGCAAACCACCTTTACATCTCCACCTACTTAAGCAATGCTGTCATGAGGAGCAGTGCCCAAAGTAAATAAGCACTTCCAGGAGAAGAAAACCGGTAGCCCATGGGGATTACAGTTCTTCAAGGAAAAGCCATATTCCATTTCACTAATATAGACAACCTGATTCTATGACATGTAAAAGCAAGCTACGCTTCTGCTATTGCCACGGGGAAGGCAGGGGCAGGAGGTGGTGGTGGGGGCCAAGCTCCTCTAAGACCTGATCTTGGGTAAGGCTGGTCCTCTTCACCTGAGTGCCACAGAAAAAACATGAAGCCCATCAGAGATTGTGCCCAGTGCAAACAAACTACGTGTCCAACGACCAGGGAAAGATTATACTCGCTTGTTTGAATGACTTAACTAATTCAGAGTAATACATGACAACCTTAGAAACGGAATCCAGATATTTCAGGACTAATCTTTAGGTCAGACTGTCCCTCACTGAGTCCATCCAGCCTTTGACTGTATCTACATTCTCTTTTTATTAGACAGGGTCTCACTCTTTAGCCCAGGCTGGAGTGCAGTAGAGGGATCTGGGCTCACTGCAACCTCCACCTCCTGGGCTCAAGGGATCCTCCTGCCTCAGCCTCCTATAGCTGGGATTACAGGCGCACACTACCATACCCAGCTAATTTTTGTATTTTTTGTAGAGACAGGGTTTTGTCATGTTGTCCAGGCTGGTCTCAAACTCCTGGGCTCAAGCAATCCGTCTGTCTCGGCCTCCCAAAGTGCTTGGATTACAGGTGTGAGCTACCATGCCTGGCCCATATTGACATTCTTGAAGTCTGGCTTCACCTGCCCATCAGGCTTTGTAACTCTGTAACTGTTTTTTATATATATATATATTTTGAATTTTTAATTACTTGCTTATTTATTTATTGAGACAAGGTCTTACTCTGTCATCCAGGCTGGAATGCAGTGGCCGGATCTCGGCTCACTGTAGCCTTAACCTCCCAGGCTCAAGTGGTCCTCCTAGCAAGCCTTTCACTATGTTGCCCAGACTGGTCTTGAACTCCTGGACTCAAGTGATCTACCCACCTTGGCCTCCCAAAGTCATGGGATTACAGGTGTGAGCCACTGTATCCAACCTACAAATATTTTAAAGCAAATCTCAGATATCATGTCCTATTAATTTCACCTGTAAATACAGGTCATTATTATCTGTAACCAGCTAAAAACCCTTTTTTTTTTTTTTTTTTTTTTTTGAGACGGAGTTTTGTTCTCATTGCCCAGGCTGGAGTGCAATGGCACAATCTCAGCTCACCGCAACCTCCACCTTCCACATTCAAGTGATTCTCCTGACTCGGCCTCCTGAGCAGCTGGGATTACAGGCATGCACCACCACGCCCGGCTAATTTTGTATTTTTAGTAGAGACAGGGTTTCTCCATGTTGGTCAGGCTGGTCTTGAACTCCCGTCCTCAGGTGATACGCCCACCTTGGCCTCCTAAAGTGCTGGGATTACAGGTGTGAACCACTGCACCCGACCTAAAAAAAATTGGTATCTTTTTAAGCCACTGCAGTCACTTAAAAAATAAAGTTGATAGGCCGGGCGCAGTGGCTCACGCCTGTAATCCCAGCACTTTGGGAGGCCGAGGCAGGTGGATCACGAGGTCAGGAGATTGAGACCATCCTGGCTAACACGGTGAAACCTTGTCTCTACTAAAAATACAAAAAATTAGCTGGGCGTGGTGGCGGGCGCCTGTAGTCCCAGCTACTCGGGAGGCTGAGGCAGGAGAATGGCGTGAACCTGGGAGGTGGAGCTTGCAGTGAGCGGAGATGGCACCACTGCACTCCAGCCTGGGCGAGAGAGCAAGACTCCGTCTCAAAAAAAAGTTGATAAAGTCTTGCAACTTCTACCTCTGATATAAACATGAATGTTGTTAAATTCAGGTAAGAAAACACTCCTACCAAATTAGCCGGGCGTGGTGGCGGGCGCCTGTAGTCCCAGCTACTGGGAGAGGCTGAGGCAGGAGAATGGCGTGAACCCGGGAGGCGGAGCTTGCAGTGAGCTGAGATTGCGCCACTGCACTCCAGCCTGGGTGACAGAGCGAGACTCCGACTCAAAAAAAAAAAAAAAAAAAAAAGAAAACACTCCTACCTAATCTGGATGTGCTATTCAAATTTTCAGGAAAAGAGTAAACACCTACCTGTTATAATACATGTGCTTCTGAAAATTTTTACTTAAAAATTCCTTGTAAAAGTCCGCCATTTCTTCTGCATTCAATGTTGCTTTCTGACCTGAAAGTTAATTTCAGCTTACACATTAAGACTTAAGGAGAAAGGATAAACAAAAAAACTATTAGAGCTAACAAGGGAGTTCAGCAAGCTTGCAGGATATATACAAGACCAATATACAAACATCAACTGTATTTCTATACACTAGCAATAAACAGTCTGAAAATGAAATTAAGAAAACAATTCTACTTATGATAGCATCAAAAATAATAAAAGACTTAGGAATAAATTTGAGAGGAGACATGTAAGATGTGTACACTGAAAAATACAAAATAGGCTAGGTGCAGTGGCTCACGTCTATAATCCCAGCACTTTGGGAGGCCGAGGTGGGAGGATCACTTGAGGTCAGGAGTTCATGACCAGCGTGGCCAACATGGTGAAACCCCATCTCTATTAAAAATCCAAAAATTAGCCAGATGTGGTGACTCACGCCTGTAATCCTAGCACTTTGGGAGGCCAAGGCAGGTGGATCACCTGAGGTCAGGAGTTTGAGACCAGCCGGGCCAACATGGTGAAACCCCGTCTCTACTAAAAATATGGGGGCAAGTGGGGGGTGGTGGAGGTTACAATGAGCCCAGATCATGCCACTTCACTCCAGTCTGGGCAAAAGAGTAAAACTCCGTATCAAAAAAAAAAAAGGCCAGGCGCGGTAGCTCATGCCTGTAATCCCAGCACTTTGGGAGGCCGAGCTGGGCCCATCACGAGATCAAGAGATCCAGACCATCCTGGCCAACAATGTAAAACCTCATCTCTACTAAAAATACAAAAACTAGCTGGGCATGGTGGTGCACGTCTGCAGTCCCAGCTACTTGGGAAGCTGAGGCAGGAGGATCACTTGGGACCAAGAGTTCAAGACTAGCCTGGGCAACATAATAAGACCTCATCTCTCCAAAAAATAAAATTAGCCAGGTATGGTGGTGCATGCCTGTAGTCTTAGCTACTCAAGAGGCCGGGGAAGGAGGGTCACCTGAGCCCAGGAGTTCAAGGTTGCAGTGAGCCATGATCACTGCACTCCAGCCTGGGCAACAGAGCCAGACCCTGTCTCATAAAAAAAAAAAAAAAGGCCAGGTGCAGTGGCTCAAGCCTATAATCTCAGCACTTTGGGAGGCTGAGGTGGGCAGATCACCTGAGGTCAGGAGTTTGAGACCAGCCTGGCCAATGTCCTGAAACCCCGTGTCTACTAAAAATACAAAAATTAGCCAGGCATGGTAGCAGGCACCTGTAATCCCAGCTACTCGGGAAGCTGAGGTAGGAGAATTGCTTGAACTCAGGAGGTGGAGGTTGCAATGAGCCGAGATCGTGTCACTGCACTCCAGCCCGGGCAACAACAGCGAAACTCCGTCTCCAAAAACAAAAACAAAACACAAAAAAAAAAGGGCCGGGCCGGGCATGGTGGCTCAAGCCTGTAATCCCAGCACTTTGGGAGGCCGAGGCAAATGGATCACAAGGTCAGGAGATCGAGACCACCCTGGCCAACATGGTGAAACCCCGTCTCTACTAAAAGTACAAAAATTAGCTGGGTGTAGTGGTGCGCGTCTGTAGTCCTAGTTACTCGGGAGGCTGAGGCAGGAGAATTGCTTGAACCCAAGATGTGGAGGTTGCAGTGAGCCGAGATCACGCCACTGCACTCCAGCCTGGCGACAGAGCAAGACTCTGTTTCAAAAAAAAAAAAAAAAAAAAAGAGAAAAAACCTATAGAACGGGAGAAAAACATTTGCTAATCATCCATCTAATAAGGGTCTAGTATCAACAATATGTAAATAACTTTTTTTTTATTTTTGAGATGGAGTTTCGCTTTTGTTGCCCAGGCTGGAGTGCAATAGCACGATCTCGGCTCACCACAACCTCCACCTGCCAGGTTCAAGCAATTCTCCTGCCTCAGCCTCCCGAGTAGCTGGGATTACAGGTATGTGCCACCACGCCCAGCTAATTTTTTGTAGTTTTAGTAGAGACGGGTTTCTCCATGTTGGTCAGGCTGGTCTCGAACTCCCAACTTTAGGTGATCCACCTGCCTTGGCCTCCCAAAGTGCTGGTATTACAGGCGTGAGCCACTGTGCCTGGCCAAGAACTCTTTTATCTCAGCAACAAAAAGACAAATCATCCTATTTATTTATTTATTTATTTAGAGATGGAGTCTTGCTCTGTCGCCCAGGCTGGAGTGCAGTGGCGCAATCTCGGCTCACTGCAACCTCTGCTTACTGGGTTCAAGCGATTCTCCTGCCTCAGCCTCCTGAGTAGCTGGGATTACAGGTAAGCACCACCATGCCTGGCTAATTTTTGTATTTCTAGCAGAGACGGTGTTTCACCACATTGGTCAGACTGGTCTTGAACTCCTGACTTTGTGATCCGCCTGCCTCGGCCTCCCAGAGTGCTGGGATTACAGGCGTGAGCCACCACACCTGGCCAAATCATCCACTTTTAAAATGGGCAAAAGATTTAAACAGGAATTTCTCCAAAAAAGATACACAAATAACCAATAAGCACACGACGAGATGCTTAACACCATTGGAAAATCAGAAAGACAAAGTCATGCCACGTCACGCCCACTAGGATAGCTATTAAACACACAGACAATAGCAAGTGTTGACAAGGATGTAGAGAAATTAGAACTCTCATACATTGCTGGTGGAAATAAAAAAATAGGTCAGGCCACTCTGAAAAAGTTAAACACAGAGTTCGTTATCATAAGACCCACGTGGCATTATAGAGAGATATTTGGTCTTTGTCCCCTGTTCCTGGCACGGAGCTCCTAAAACCTCAGAATGTCCTGAGTGGTTAAGGGTGACAGAAGCTGCTCCTGTTCCAATGGGCCAGCTCTGGTGGGCTCCTGTACAGCTTCGGGATGGGGGCTGGAAACACCAAGCCTTGATTGGAAGCTCAAAACTTTCAGTTTTGGGGAAAGGAGAGGGAGTAGAGATTGAGCTAATTACCAATGGCCAATGATTTAATCAATCATGCCTACCTCATGAGACCTCCATGAAAATCCCTAAACCATGGGGTTCAGAGAGCTTCCGGGCTACAGAACATATCGAGGTGCTGGGAGGAGGCCAGGCACGGTGGCTCATGCCTGTTATCCCGGTGCTTTATGGGGCCGAGGGAGGGTTGCTTGAGCCCAGGAGGCTGACGCTGCAGTGAGCCATGACCATGCCACTGCACTCAGCCTGGGCAACAGAGTGAGACCCTGCTCAAAAAAACAAACAAACAAAAGGTGCTGGGAGGGTGGCATGCCCAGAGAGGGCACAGGGGCTCCGCATGCCTCCCATACCTCGCCATGTGCATCTCTGCTATCTGGCTGTCTCTGAGTTGTATCCTTTATAATAAACCGCTAAGAGTAAGTAAAGCACCTTTCTGAATGTTGTGATCCATTCTAGCAAATTATCAATCCTGTGGAGGGGGTCACAGTCTGATTTATAGCCTGTCAGTCAGAGGGACAGGTGGCCCAGGACTGGCAACTGGCAAAGGATTTAAACAGGAATTTATCAAAGAGAAAGACTGCCTCAGTGGAGGCAATCTGTGGGACTGGGTCTTTAACCTGTGGCATCAGACATGAACTCCAAGTGGATAGTGTCAGAATTGCACTGAATTGCTGGATACCTATAGCTGGTGTCGAAGAGTTGGAGAAGTGGAATGAGAGAAGACACCAGGTATTTGGTCTCAGAAGGAAAAAAGACTCTTTTTTTGTTTTTTGAGATGGAGTCTCGCTCTGTTGCCCAGGCTGGAGTGCAATGGCGCAATCTCGGCTCGCTGCAACCTCTACCTCCTGGGTTCCAGCAAATTCTCCTGCTTCAGCCTCCTGAGTAGCTGGGATTACAGGCACCCGCCACCACACCCAGCTAATTTTTTGTATTTTTAGTAGAGATGGGATTTCACCATGTTGGCCAGGCTGGTCATGAACTCCTGACCTGAAGTGATCCATCCACCTCGGCCTCCCAAAGAGCTGGGATTACAGGCGTGAGCCACCACGCCAGGCCAAAAAGACTCTTAACTCAGCAATTCACCTGTAGGTATATACAGGATTATTCACAGTAGCATAATTCATAATAGCCAAAGGGGAGAAATAATCCAAATGTTCATCAACTAGTAAGTAGATAAACAAGACATAGTATATCTGTATATAATATTATACAGCCATAAAAAAATCTCCAAAGTACTAATATGTGAGACAATATATATAAATCTTGAAAATATTATGAACTTGAGTGGAAAAAGGCAGACAGAAAAGACCACATATTGTATGTTTCCATTTATCTGAAAATGTTCAGAATAGGCAAATCCAGAGATAGAAAGTGGGCTGCCAGGGTTAGGTGAGGCAGGAATTGAGACTGGCTAATGGGTATGGGGTTTCTTCTTGAGGTGATCAAAATGTTCAGAATTAGTGATATAGTTGTACAGTCTTGTGACTACTAAAAGCCACGGAATTATACAGTTTAAAAGGGTGAATTTAGGCAGGGCACGACAAAGAGATTCCATCTCAAAAAAAAAAAAAAAAAGGGTGAATTTTATGGTATGTGAATTGTATCTAAAGGTCACAGCATAACTCATTTTCTTCACAAGTGATTACGACTCAGGCAGGTATCTACACCATGCACAATGAGTGACGTGTTTCGTCACGCACACTCCTGCAGATTCTACGGAGGAACTGTGAGCCACTGCTACACGGGAATGAAATGTATCCTAACTTGAATGCATCCTGGGTTAACAGCCTGCCCATTCCTGGGACAGGTCCCGGCCTGACTATTCCATCTCCGCGTGCTGGTGGGGCTGTTAACACATGAGGACCAGTGCCGCTTGCCTCTGTGGCACTCCCAGGGCGGTGGCCACGCTCAGGCTCACCCACACGCAAGAGAGGTAGAAAGGCCACAGGGCAGGACCCATAGCCTGTTACAGGGAGTGGCAGGGCTGCCCTGAAGTAGGGTCCCCAAAGCAGCCCAGGGGACAGTCTCATGCCCCCCAGCTATGGCTCAGGGACCAGGGAATGAAACCACATCCAGGGTGGCGGCTGCCGGCGGAGCACTCTGGCTTAGAAGCCCCAGTCCCCGAACAGGAAATGAGGTCTCTTGTAAGAGCGCTGGGCTCCGGCTCAGGGTCTCCTGCATCTCCAGCACTTCCCATGCAGAGGCGCAGGGGCCATGCTCGGCTCCTAACCAGGGTGCTCTCTAGCCTCCCCAGCAGACTGCCTTCCCCTGAAGGTGCCACCTCCAGCACAGCGCACGCCACCCTGTGGCACAGCTAATGCTGATGCTCCGGCCCAAGGGGGAGGGGGCAAAGTGGCCAAGGGCGTGATTCCACCCTCCCTCCCACAGAGCGGGGAGGGTGTCTGGCAACCCCTTTATTCACACAGACAGAAACAAGCACGGCTGTCCCCTAGCCACATAGCAGACAGGACAGGAGCCACGTGTCCTCTGGCCGCTCGGACAGGTCTAGTGCCACCAGAGTGAGGAGCAGTTTAACTCTACAGCCCCCTGCTCTGCTTTTCCCTTCAGTTCTGCCATTTCCTATGGCATCTGGGGCGACTTCATTTTCTTCCGTGCCTCGGTTTACTCAACTGTGTAAGGGAGATGGCGGCAGCACAGCCGTCCCCTCCATCCATGGTTTTGCCTTCCATGGTTTCAGTTACCCGAGGTAAAGCGGGGTCTGAAAATATTAAATGGAAAATTCCAGAAATGAACAATTCATAAGTTTTGAACTGCATGTTGTTCTGAGTAACGTGATGAAACCTCCCAAGGTCCTGCTCCGACCCGCCCAGGAGGCGACTCCTCCCTTTGTCCAGCACATACACGGTGTAGAGGCGCCCCACTCGTTAGTCACTCAGCAGCCGTCTCGGTGATCAGATCCACTGTCGCCGTACAGCAGTGCTTGTGTCTGAGTAACCCTTATTTACTTGGTAATGGTCGCAAAGCACAAGATTAGAGATGCTGGCATATTGTTATACTTGTTCTATTTTATCAGTTATCATTGCTAGTCTCTCATGCCTAATTTATAAACTTTATCATAGCTAAAAATGAAAAGTTGTCCCTTGGTATCGATAGGAGATTGGTTCCAGGACTCCTACAGATACCAACATTTCAGGATGCTCAAATCCTTTATATAAAATGGTGTAATAGGCTGGGCACGGTGGCTCACGCCTGTAATCCCAGCACTTTGGGAGGCCAAGACGGGCGGATCACCTGAGGTTGGGAGTTCGAGAACAGCCTGACCAAAATGGAGAAACTCCATCCCTACTAAAAATACAAAAAAAATTAGCCGGGCGTGGTGGCCCATGCCTGTAATCCCAGCTACTCAGGAGGCTGAGGCAGGAGAAATTCCTTGAACCAAGGAGGCAGAGGTTGCGGTGAGCTGAGATTGCGCCACTGCACTCCAGCCTGGGCAACAAGAATGAAACTCCGTCTCAAAAACAACAACAACAACAACAAAAAAAACAGGCCAGGCATAGTGGCTCACGCCTGTAATCCCAGCACTTTGAGAGGCTGAGGTGGGTGGATCTGAGGTGAACAGATTGAGACCATCCTGGCCAACATGAGAAACCTCATCTCTACTAAAAATACAAAAAAAATTAGCTTGGTGTGGTAGCACACACCTGTAGTCCCAGCTACTCAGGAGGCTGAGGCAGGAGGATTGCTTGAACCCAGGAGGTAGAGGTTGCAGTGAGCCAAGATAGGGCCATTGCACTCCAGCCTGGCGACAGAGCAAGACTCTGCTTCAAAAAACAAAACAAAAAAACCCACAAAAAACAAAAAACAAAAATTAGCTGGGTGTGGTGGCAGACGCCTGTAGTCCTCGCTATTTGGGAGGCTAAGGCAGGAGAATTGCTTGAACCCAGAGGTGGAAGTTGCAGTGAGCCGAGATTGCGCCGCTGCACTCCAGCCTGGGTAACAGATTGATACTCCATCTCGAAAAATAAATAAAATAAAATATAATGGTGTAATAAACCTGGGCAACATAGAAAAAAATTCTACAAAAAAATTTTTTTTAAATTAGCGAGGCATGGTGGCGTGTGCCTGCAGTCCCAGCAACTTGGGAGGCTGAGGCAGGAGGATGGCTTGTGTCTTTAGTTTTGTGTCTTTAGTATAGACGGGATTTCACATTGTTAGCCAGGCTGGTCTCGAACTGCTGACCTCAGGTGATCTGCCCACCTCAGCCTCCCAAAGTGCTAGGATTACAGGAGTGAGCCACCGCGCCTGGCCGTTATGCTGTACTTCTAAATTTTTCTATTTTTGGCCAGGCGCGGTGGCTCACGCCTGTAATCCCAGAACTTTGGGAGGCCGAGGCGGGCGGATCACGAGGTCAGGAGATCGAGACCACGGTGAAACCCCGTCTCTACTAAAAATACAAAAAATTAGCCGGGTGTGGTGGCGGGCGCCTGTAGTCCCAGCTACTCGGAGAGGCTGAGGCAGGAGAATGGCGTGAACCCGGGAGGCGGAGCTTGCAGTGAGCCGAGATTGCACCACTGCACTCCAGCCTGGGCGACAGAGTGAGACTCCGTCTCAAAAAAAAAAAAAGAACTTTGGGAGGCCGAGGTGGGCGGATCATCTGAGGTCAGGAGTTTGAGACCAGCCTGGCCAACATGGTGAAACCCTGCCTCTACTAAAAATACAAAAATTAGTCAGGCGTGGTGGTGTGTACCTGTAGTCCCAGCTACTCAGAAGGCTGAGGCAGGAGAATCGCTTGAACCAGGAGGCAGAGTTTGCAGTGAGCTGAGATCGTGCCACTGCACTCCAGCCTGGGTGACAGAGTGAGACTCTGTCTAAAAAGAAAAAATTGTAATTTTTATTTTCAATATTTTATTGTTTATGTTTATTGTTTTTGATATTTTTCAATCTGTGGTTGGTTGAATTGAGGACATAGGGGAGGGACAACCGTGTAGGGAAAAACCCAGTGTACATACAGGGCTTCGTACTAGCCTCGGTCTTAGGCATTCACTGGGGGTCTCGGAATGTATCCCTCGGATAAAGAGGGCCTACTCTGTCTCATGTGTTACTGTTAATACACACATAGGGCACTCAAAACTGTGTCCATACTCAGAGGTTGAGGCAGGAGGACTGCTTGAGGCCAGCCTGGTCAACATAGCGAGACCTCATCTGGGATGGACAGAGGCCGAGACCGTCCCCACCTGGCTGTGTGGCCCCAGGGCTGTGACTTACCTCCATCTGAGTTTCTTCCTCTCTAGTGTGTGACGGCAACCGCACACCTCATGAAGCTACACTCCGTCAGTGTGGCAGGAGGGGCAGGGCTGGCACATTAGTGCCTTGCTTGTGGTTACTGCTGTTAGGGTGACCATGGGAGTATTCCGCAGGCAGGGGTATCAGCTGCTGCCACCTGACTCCATTGACACGGGCGTCCCTCAGGGCAGGTCTCCTTGCATTTGGCTCAAACACCCCCAGGCCAAGGCTCAGCAGGCAGCAGAAGCGCTGTCATATCTGCCAAGCAGGGCACCATCCACACTGCAGCACTGCAGCTTAATACCGAACCTACTACTAAGTTCAGGGAAAGAGGCAAAACACCGAGTTCACCACACTTACTGAAAACCGAGTGGGTGTTTCACGAATACTCGGGAGACTGACTTAAGCTAAACCCATCTTGATGGTACACTTCCTGCCACTGCATAAATACTCTGGGAATGAAATACATTAGAGGAATTCTCCCACAATACTGCCTGCCTTACAAATGAGATTTAATTTTGAGACCGGCAGAACTGAAATCACAGTATTCGGCTGCTTGCACTTCAAACTCAATCACTCATTTTTCTGCACTGCTGCAGAATATTCCAGTGAAGGCCACTGAGTGGGTAGAGACCACTACAGCCTTATCTGTTGTTCTAGTGGACATTTCCATTCTTCCCATTCTTCTGCAATGAAAGATGGCGCTGCAAGGAACACACAGCTGAACTCTTCCCATGTTTCCCCACAGGAATTTTTTTTTTTTTTTTTTTGGACACGGTCTGGCTCTGTCACTCAGGCTGGAGTGCAGTGACACAATCTCGGCTCACTGCAGCCTCCACCCACTGGGCTCAAGTGATTCTCCCACCTCAGCCTCCCGAGTAGCTGAGACTATAGACACATACTGCCAAACTTGGCTTTTTTTTTTTTTTTTTTTTGAGATGGAGTTTCGCTCTTGCTGCCCAGGCTGGAGTGCGATGGTGCGATCTCGGCTCAGTGCAACTTCCGCCTCCGGGGTTCAAGCGATTCTTCTGCCTCAGCCTCCTGAGTAGCTGGGATTACAGGCATGCATCACCACGACTGGCTAATTTTGTATTTTTAGTAGAGATGGAGTTTCTTCATGTTGGTCAGGCTGGTCTCAAACTCCTGACCTCAGGTGATCTGCCTGCCTCAGCCTCCCAAAGTGCTGAGATTACAGGCATGCGCCACCGCATCTGGCCTTAATTATTTTTATTTTTAAATTTTTTGTAGACAGAAGGTTTTACCATGTTGCCCAGGCTGGTCTCAAACTCCTAGGCTCAAGTGATCCACCCACCTCAGCCTCCCAAAGTGGTGGGATTACAGGTATGAGCCACCAAGCCTGGCTCTCCACATGAATTCTCAGAGATGATTCATGAGCATCATTTGCCTGCTTCCTGGGATATATGTAAATATGCGTAGCTAAATCCTTCTGGAAAAGGGGCTGAGGATTTTCTGCTGCCATCCACCTTTGATGTAACTCCACCAGCACTGAGTCTCAAGACTGAAAACATTCTCCCATGAACTGAGTAAGCATGAAATGATGACTTCTTGTTGCATATGCACTGCAGGCTGGGCGCGGTGGCTCATGCCTGTAATCCCACCACTGTGGGAGACTGAGATGAGAAGATCACTTGAGGTCAGGAGTTTGAGACCAGCCTGGTCAACATGGCGAAACCCCATCTCTACAAAACACACGCACAAAAATTAGCCGGGTGTGGGGGCAGGTGCCTGTAATCCCAGCTACTTGGGAGGCTGAGGCAGGAGAATCACTGGAACCTGGGAGGCGGAGACTGCAGTGAGCCGAGATCACGCCACTGCACTCCAGCCTGGTGACAGAGTGAGACTCCATCTCAAAAAAATAAACAAATATGCCTTGTAAAATTTAGAGTTTGAGCAATTTTTTCTTCTTGTAGTCACGTTATTTGTCTATAAATGTGTGTTATTTCTGCAAATTTGTGGCAGCTTTCCCTGAAGTCCAAATTGCCCGTGTTGTCTTTGCTGCTAGCACTTGCCCTTCCTCACATTTCCGGGACACTGATCCCTGCGCCTACCCAGCCCTCTGATCCTTTGCCAACAGGCCTGCTCTTTTGCCTGCTTCCTCCCGTCTCCATGGCAGCAGCCAGGCTCTCTGCACAAGCCCCACCTCTGCCTCAGCTGATCCGGGCACCTCCCAAATGGGCTGGAGCCAGCCTGAGGAAAGACAGCCTCCTCAGCTGACTGCTTCTTTGAACTTAGGAGGGATAAACAAGGAGGCAGAGAAAGCCAGTTTATAGCATGAGAAAGGTAAAGCAGTGGCCTAGGAGAAAAGTTCAAACACGAGGAAGAAATTGCTCTGGTCCTAGCGTCTGAGCACAGGCCATGACTGGGGCCAACTCCACCCACCTCTGGGTACTGAGCCACCTCCACATCTGCTCAGCAAACTCTCCTGTCCAGAAACCTGGATCAAAAGGAGTCTTAACACAGACGCTTTCGGCTTTTATGTTCTTGAATATCTCCATCTTTACCCTCAAGCTCAGGAGGGTATCATTCCTCCATATAACGGTGACTCTGTTATATCCTATTAGATGCTCTAGAGCTATGAACTATGTATCTAACTCTTTAATCCATAAACAATCGACTTTCATTTTTTTATTTTTTTGAGACAGAGTCTCGCTCTGTCACCCAGGCTGGAGTGCAGTGGCGCGATCTCAGCTCCCCGCAACCTCCGCCTCCTGGGTTCAAGTGATTCTCCTGCCTCAGTCTCCTGAGTAGCTGGGATTACAGGCGAGTGCCACCACAACAAGCTAATTTTTGTATTTTTAGTAGAGACGAGGTTTCACCACGTTGATCAGGCTGGTCTCCAACTCCTGACCTTGTGATCCCCCTGCCTCGGCCTCCCAAAAAGTGCTGGGATTACAGGCGTGAACCACTGTGCCCAGCCTGACTTTTAATAATTAACTTTTTGGCCGGGCACGGTGGCTCACGCCTGTAATCCCAGCACTTTGGGAGGATGAGGAGAGTGGATTGCTTGAGCTCAAGAGTTTGAGACCAGCCTGGGCAACACAGCAAAACTCCGTCTCTACAAAAAACACAAAAATTAGCCAGGTGTGGTGCTGGCGTGCACCTGTAGTCCTAGCTACTTGGGAGGCTGAAGTGGGAGGATCACTTGAGCCCAGGAGGTCAAGGCTGCAGTGAGCCTAGATGGTGCCACTGCATTCCAGCCTGGGAGACAGAGTGAGACCCTGACTCAAAAAGCAAAAAAAAAAAAAAAAAAAAATTAATAATAACTAACATTTTGACCCACTGGAATACATTTGCATTGCAGGGAGAACGAATCTAAATTTGTTATTTTGGGCCAAAGGTTTCTCCAACATCACGTATTCAACAAAGCTCCCCTTCTCTTGGTTCTTGGGGACCTATATCCTCACACATTGGTGCAACCGTGTACAAGACATGTGCTCTGGCTCAAGGTGACATGCCTGCTGCCCCACTCCCACTGCAGGCACCGCGGCCTGCTCACTGTCAACAGCTGCCAGAGCAGGCAGCTCCCTGTATGTTTCCCTTCCTTAACACATCCTGTCCTATTACCAAACTCAGTTTCAAACCTAATTTAAGGCCAGCCTTTCAATACTCAGCAAAGCCATCAATAGGATTCTGGGACCTTAGTAAGAATCAAAACAACTTCTCCCATCTGTTAGGAGAGTGGCTGTCTCCAAAGCACTTCCAAGATATGAGCCGACCTAGTCCTACCTGATATGATGACAGACCTACGGACACAGCACATGTGATGTGCACACGCGCACACACACATGCACGCATGTGCACACGCACACGCACACGCACTCATACATGGCCAGGTCAGCATGGAATGCGCTGACGGCCATGGGGCGCGGCGAGGCCCAGTAAGGCTTTGCAATCCGACTCCCGAGGTGAGAATCCAGGCGAGAATCCAGGTGAGAAACCACATTCTCACTGTGCAATTTTGGTGAAGCCTCAGGTTGCTCATCTATAAAATGGTAAAGATAACAGTATCTACTTCATTGGGTCACTGTGGGAAACGCAACAGGTGATATACGCACAAGACTTGCACAGTGTCCAGCACAGGACCCAAAACTGTGAGCGCTCATTCTCATGCTTACTGTTGGATGCAGCATCTGCTCCAGCTCTGCCCTGTAAGACCCCACCTCTCCAGGGCCTGCAAGACCCCACCTCTCCAGCAGCCAGCAAACAGCAACAGAGGTCCTGGCACGGGGGTGACTCGAGCTCCAGGCCTTTTATTCCAAATGAATTAGGAGAGGCAAAGGATTAGTAGGAATGGCACTTTAGCCCAATGACAGACTTGGCTTTTGGGGTCGATGGTTTTGGATTTTCTATCAGAACAACTTGTTGGCAGCAGACATCTGTTTAACGAACAGCATGAGATGTTATTGAGGCCTAACATCAACACCAACAGAAAATAAGGAAAGGCTATTTTGAGCACTGAACTGAGATCAGGAATCAGAAGAGAAGCTGGTTTGGAGAGGAAGAAGCTGTAAAGGCTGAGATCTCAGGACGAAAGTCAAAGGTCAGAGGTTGGTCATCCATCATAACCACCTAAAATCCTGAGAGAGAAGAGGGAGCTGGAGATTGGAGAGCCACACCTGGGAACTGGGTGTGCAAGAGAACTTGGACAGGGGTGTGCCGGGCACTGCCCCATAGCAGACCAAGGACTGCCCTGAACTTCCCCACTTCTCTCACCGCCCTTCCTTTCCCTTCTCATGGACTTGCTCAAACCCAAACAAAGAAAGCAAAAAACAAACAAGCAAACAAACGCACTCACCCGATTCAGTTCTCAGGCCCAGGCCTTTAGTTTTTAGTCTTGAGTGAATAAATTCTTCTTTTTCCTTAAAAAAAAAAAAAAAAAAAGTCTCTCAGAACTCCTTTCTCTGTCTTTCCATTTTTCTTTGGCTAGAGCACAGCTCACAGTGTCCTGGAGAAGTTTAGATGTGGACTTTCTGAGAAGCGGGTGACCCATCTCAAAGCTCGTTTAAAACCCTCTGAATGTGGTTAAAAGTTTTGTGCTTGAAACAGGATTTGAAAAGATGTTCAATAAACTTTGGGAGACACTGTTTGTTTATAAATCCACAGAACAGGTCAGGCGCAGTGGCTCACACCCATAATGCCAGCACTTTGGGATGATGAGGTGGGTGGATCACCTGAGGTCAGGAGTTCCAGACCAGCCTGGCCAACATGGAAAAACCCTGTCTCTACTAAAAGTACAAAAATTAGCCCGATGTGATGGTGGGCACCTATAATCCCACCTACTCAGGAGGCTGAGGCGGGAGAACTGCTTGAACCCGGGAAGCGGAGGTTGCAGTGAGCCGAGATCACGCCACCGCACTCCAGCCTGAACAACAGACTGAGACTCTGTCTCAAAACAAAAAAAAAACCCCACAGAATATGATAAATATACCCCACCTGACATAGGCCACTCAAATGGAAAGTCAAACTTTAAATGTTGCCGGGCATGGTGGCTCACACCTGTAATCCTAGCACTTTGGGAGGCCAAGGCAGGTGGATCACCCGAAGGTCAGGAGTTCAAGACCAGCCTGGCCAATGTGGTGAAACCCCATCTCTACTAAAAATACAAAAATTAGCCGGGTGCGGTGGCGGGCGCCTGTAATCCCAGCTACTTGCGAGGCTGAGGCAGGAGAATTGCTTGAACCAGGGAGGCGGAGGTTGCAGTGAGCTGAGATCACGCCACTGCACTCCAGCCTGGGCAACAGGAGTGAAACTCCATCTCAGAAAAAAAAAAAAAGTTAAATGTTTTTCTTCTGGTTTAGACTATTTATACTTCTTTCTTACACAGTTTATTTATAAGTATCCTGTTAAGAATTTTGAATTCTCTGCTGGGCACGGTGGCCCATGCCTGTAATCCCAACACTTTGGGAGGCTGAGGTGGGCAGATCAAGAGGTCAGGAGATCAAGACCATCCTGGCCAACATAGTGAAATCCCATCTCCATTAAAAATACAAAAATTAGCTGGGCACGGCGGCACGTGCCTGTAATCCCAGCTACTCGGGAGGGTGAGGCAGGAGAACCGCCTGAACCTGGGAGGTGGAGGGTGCAGTAAGCTGAGATCACACCACTGCACTCCAGCTTGGTGACAGAGCGAGACTCCGTCTCAAAAAAAAAAAAAAAAATTTTTTTTTTTGAATTCTCGGGAAGAATGACAACACATCACAAAAACGCAGATTTTTTTTGAGGGTCTCACTCCTGTCGCCCAGACTGGAGTGCAATGGCGCGATCTCGGCTCATTGCAACCTCTGCCTCCTGGGTTCAAGCAATTCTTGTGCTTCAGCCTCCCAAGTTACAGGGATCACAGGTATGTGCCACCACACCTGGCTCATTTTTATATTTTTAGTAGAGATAAGGTTTTGCTACGTCGGCCAGGCTGCTCTCAAACTCCTGGCTTCAAGTGATCCACCCGTCTCAGCCTCCCAAAGTGCTGGGATTGCAGAGCCACCGTGCCCCACTTAAAAAAACCGGTATTCTCATAAAGATGAACACACACACATATGTGTGTAAAACATGTACTTCTAGTTCTGGCTCTGCTGCTCACACATTGCTTCCTTCAAAGTCTCGAGATCTGTGGTTCTACGAATGACCGTTTCTCAGATACAGTTACATATTAGTTTTTAAAACTATATGCACATACGTACATACAGTGCGGGGACGGACTGAGACCCAGTACTACCACGTAACAAATAGCAAAGCAATATACTAAACACCTAGCACCCTCAAGTGGCCAACTGTGTTATTTCTCATTCTGATCTAAAACTTAAACTTACCTTACTAAAAGTCAAATTCTGGTTTGCCCAGAACTGTTGATTCCATTCTTGTGTTTCTTGTCTTAATTTTCTAAGCTTTTGTTCCAATGGAGATTCATTTTCAGGTATGTAAAAGTGAACAGGTCGAAGGTTTGAATATTTATCTGGGGGTCCTATCCAATCATGGCAAGACTTTCTTGGAGGGCAGAATCTTGAGACCTTTAACAAAGTAAATTGGATTAACATATGACAAAATGAATGTCTAGTATTACAAAATGTACAATCTGGATTTATTTATTTACTTAGAGACAGAGTCTTGCTCTGTTGCCAGGCTGGAGTGCAGTGGCGTGATCTTGGCCAAAGTGCTGGGATTACAAGTGGGAGCCACCGCACAGGGCCTAGCTTCTGGTTTAAATAGTAACAGCCCTTTCCCGAAACTCAACCACCTTTGCTAAGCTTTCTTTCTTTTTTTTTTTTTTTTTTTGAGATGGAGTCTCACTCTGTCGCCCAGGCTGGAGTGCAGTGGTGAGATCTCGGCTCACTGCAAGCTCCACCTCCCAGGTTCACGCCATTCTCCTGCCTCAGCCTCCCAAGTAGCTGGGACTACAGGCGCCCATCACCACGCCCGGCTAATTTTTTTGTATTTTTTAATGGAGATGGGGTTTCACCCTGTTAGCCAGGATGGAGCTAAGCTTTCTTAAGCTAATGAGAGACCCTACCAGGCTAGGAGGAGGTGAGGAGTCTGAAGTGCCAGCCATCATTCCAGAGGTCACAAAATCTGCAACTTCTCCAATTACTCCTGCATCTCTATTGCAGAACCTAAGATTGGCCTTTTGAGATATCTTTTCAGGTTTTTTGCAAGTCCAACGTGATGGTTCCTCCTGGACCCGCCCAGAAGCCACTCCGCACACAGGAGGATGAGTCCCACACCCCTGTGATTGCACCCGGACCAATTGGCAGCAAGCACCCATTGCCTAGCCACCTCCACCCCTTACTCCAAACTATTTTTGAAAAACTCTAGCTCCCAGATGCGTGGAGAGGCTGATTTGAGTAATAACTCTTCCATGTAGCATGGCTGGCCTCACATCAATTAAACTCTTTCTTTCTTTTTTCTTTTTTTTTTTTTTTGAGATGGAGTCTCGCTCTATCGACCAGGCTAGAGTGCAGTGGCGTGATCTTGGCTCACTGCAACCTCCGCCTCCCGGGTTCAAGCGATTCTCCTGCCCCAGCCTCCTGAGTAGCTGGGATTATAGGCACATGCCACCACGCCCGGCTAATTTTTGCATTTTTAGTAGAGATGGGGTTTCACCATGTTGACCAGGCTGATCTTGAACTCCTGACCTCAGGTGATCTGCCTGCCTCAGCCTTCCAAAGTGTGGGATTACAGGCGTGAGCCACCGTGCCCGGCCCTAAACTTTCTTTACTGCAATGCCATGGTCTCCATGAACTGATTTTGTTTGTGCAATGGGCAGGAAGAACTGTCAGGGAGTTATAGTGGGGGGACCCCGCTATTCAAGACCTGAAACTATACTGCTCATCGTCAGGGTTAAAATACACTGATTTGATGCTGGATCAATTTAGGAATCCTTTTTAGAAAGTAAAGGCAGGATTGCAATACAGACCTTCAACATTTTACCCATCAGTCTAAAAACTGTATACAATCACCAAATATCCCATTAAAAAAATAAAACCTACATTTCTAGCCAGGCGCGGTGGCGCACGCCTGTAATCCCAGCACTTTGGGAGGCTGAGGTAGGTGGATCACCTAAGGTCGGGAGTTCAAGACCAGCCTGACCAACATGGTGAAACCCCACCTCTACTAAAAATACAAAAATTAGCCATGTGTGGTGGCCGGCACCTGTAGTCCCAGCTATACGGGAGGCTGAGGCAGGAGAATGGCTTGAACCTGGGAGGCAGAGGTTGCAGTGAGCCGAGATCGCACCACTGCATTCCAACCTGGGCAACAGAGCGAGACTCCGTCTCCAAAAAAAAAAAAAAACAAAACCAAAACCTACATTTCTACAAATGCTGTCTTTTATTTTTTTTTTTTTCTTCTTTATCATACATTAAAGGACTCAGAAAATGTTCATGGGCTTCTCCCCCAAGTCTTTACATCTGTGATATCTGGCTGTTGGTAGAAACTAAGGTGAGTCCCACCAAAGGGACGGCACTAGAGTCCACCCCCTTAGACTGTGGCCCACCCCCCTAGATTGTGGCCCAGGACGGAGACTCCTTCCCGCCTCCTCCGAGCTGACCCGGGTGTCTGCAGCTCAGTGGGTTTCGCGCTAACAGTGCATGACCACTGTCCAGGGCTGCACCCGCTCTTTTGTGCTCACAGGCTCCCCATCAGGAAATGTTAAGGGAGCCACCTAACAATTAGCTGCTTTTTCTAGCTGCCCACATATCACAAAGCAAGCTCAGAGAGGTGTCAGGTGTGTTCAGCTACTTTTCCATATTTATCTACCAATTATCACTCACATAAACTGCTTTAGGGATAAAGCTGGTGTACCAATATTTTCAAATCATTGTTTGCCACTATAATGTGAGAGATGCTATCTTCCTTTTTTCCTCCCCAAAACCACGTTTCTGCCTTTATTCACGGAGGAGCTACTATTTAAAAGCGAGGAGAAGCAGCTTGGGGGAGGAAAATGTCCTTTGGTAAGAGGAAGAGCCCTTTGTAGTGCGAATAATTACCATAATTGCTAGTTTCCACAGTACAAGCCTATGATTCATGGTGTCCCACTGGCTATGCTGGGGAGAGAAGGCTCTTCCATCCGGCCCTCGTGTCTGCGGGAAGGGCACGCTAGACCCTCAGTCTCTTGAGAAGCAGCCTCAGTTCTGCCCTCCCCACAGAGAGGCACAAGTGCATTCCTGCTGGTCAGGCCCAATCTGCATCTTTGGGTCTGGGAGGGGAGTTAACCTTCCAGTTCTTGTGAAAATCTTTTTTCAGCCAGGCGCAGTGGCTCACGCCTGTAATCCCAGCACTTTGGGAGGCCGAGGCAGGTGGATCATTTGAGGTCCAGAGTTCAAGACCAGCCTGGCCAACATGGTGAAACCCCGTCTCTACTTAAAATACCAAAAAATAAGCTGGGCGTGGTGGTGTGCACCTGTAATCCCAGCTACTTGGGAGGCTAAGGCACAAGAATTGCTTGAACCTGGGAGGCGGAGGTTGCAGTGAACCAAGATCATGTCACTGCACTCCAGCCTGGGTGACAGAGTGAGACCCTGTCACAAAATTATACACACACACACACACACACACACACACACATATCGTTTCTTCTTAACTGTAAATTGGCAGGCCGGACAGCCCTACAACAGGCTTCTCCGTGCTGGCTCTGCAGGCCAGGCCTGGCTCTCCAGCCCCCTCTGCTTTTATTAAGCTTCTGAGTTCTCCACCAAGGAGCACTCCCACCCCAGCATCTCTCCCTCCAGAAGCCAAGATTCGGAAGGGGAGACACTGAGACGTTTCCCCTACACCCTATTCCTGGAAGTGCCTGTACATGACACAAAGCTACCATGGGGAAACCACCAGGGAATAATGAAGAGAAAATGTTAGCAAGTTCTTAGCGTTCTTGCTTCCTGTTCTAACTCTCAGTTCTATAAAGGCTTTGAGTTCCCATCTGAGAAGGAGTCAGGAACTTCCGTATTTACTGAGGGTTAGGGTCCCTAGCCCCCTATTCTACATGGACGCTAGACAAATCCGCAAACCCGATCCAGCAATATAAAAGAAGGATAATCCACCAGAAGGGCAAACACTAGAAAGTCAATGAAAACAGTCTCCTAATTTCAGGAATGCCAACGACATGGGAGAGCTATCCAGGCTGGAACACTTTCACCCAACGCTGGAGTGACCACAGCAGGAAGCCACCCCTGCTATATACACACATTAATTATTTTTATTATCTTTAAGGCCCTAGTCAACCATCTCTTTCCCGCCACCAACAGACACAAGGCCTGCACCTCAGTATTGTCTAAAGACGATTAGACAATTTGTCTAAAGGTGATTCGTGGGCTGGGCTTGGTGGTTAACACTTGTAATCCCAGCACCTTGGGAAGCCGAGGCAGGTGGATTGCTTGAGCTCAGGAGTTTGAGGCCAGCCTGGGCAACAAAGTGGGACCCCATCTCTATAAAAAAATTTTTTTTTCGGTCTCTGTAGAGACTGTCAAAAATTGCCGGTGCCAACTATATTGCAAGTCATCACGGCGGGGTATTGGGAAAAGTTTTCAATTATCAATAATCGCTCCTCAGATAAATCTCATTGGCTACAATACTGCCGCTGTGCAAAGCTACAGAAAAAAATTTTTTTTTTTGAGACAGTCTCGCACCGTTGCCCAGGCTGGAGTGCAGTGGCGCGATCTCAGCTCACTGCAGCCTCTGCCTACCGGGTTCAAGCGATTCTCCTGCCTCAGCCTCCCTAGCAGCTGGGATTACAGGCATGCGCCACCATGCCCGGCTAATTTTTGTATTTTTAATAGAGACGGCATTTCACCATGTTGGCCAGGCTGGTCTTGAATTCCTGACCTCAGATGATCCACCTGCCTTGGCCTTCCAAAGTGCTGAGATTACAGGCGTGAGCCACTGCGCCCTGCCAAAAAAATTTTAAAAATCAGCCAGGGGGGCGGGCTCACGCTTTAATCAGCCTTGGAGGGGCGGGGATCACGAGTCAGGAGATCGGCCGGTGAACCCGTCTACTAAAATACAAAAATAGCCGGGGGTGGGGGGCTGTAGCCCAGCTACGGAGAGGCTGGGCAGGAGAGGCGTGACCGGGGTGGGTGCAGGAGCGAGATTGCGCCACTGCACTCCAGCCTGGCACAAGCAGACTCCGTCAAAAAAAAAAAAAAAAAAAAAAAAAACAGGCGTGGTGGCACATGCCTGTAGCCCCAGCTACTAAAGAGGCTGAGGCAGGAAGATTACTTGAGCCAGTGAGGTTGAGGCTGTGATGAGCTGTGTTTGTGCCACTGCACTCCAGCCTGGGCAACAGAGCAAGACCCTATCTCCAAAAAAGGGAAAAAGATCGTTATTTGTGGACTTGTTCCAACCCTCCTCCTCTCAGAAGTTAGGTGCCCAACAGGCGGGCCCAGGGTGGTGCTCCCCTTGCATCCTCAGGAGACCCTGCCTGGAGCTGCAAACAATAAACTTCCGATAGATTCCAAAGATGGACATGGTGGATTCAGCCTTTTTCCATAAGCATCAACCTGTCTGTCCCTACGCCACCATGCAAAGGCCAAGCACTGCTCTAGGCACCAGGGAGGCATGCGTTAGCATGCCGAGCTCCTGCCTGGAGAGCCATCTGTGCATGTGTGAAAAGAGGCACACACATTCATTTCTGTATCTCTGGCACCTCATGAAGAACCTGTGCAGGAAATAACGACCACCCTGAGACAAATGTTTCCATTGGTGTTTTAAGCACCATAATACAGGACATGGTTTTCAAAAATACATGAGACTTGATCAGATGTCTTGCTTAAATCAATATGCAATGGCTCACTCTTTTTTTTTTCTTTTTGAGAATGAGTCTTGGTCCATCACCCAGGCTGGAGTGCAATGGCGTGATCTCAGCTCACTGCAACCTCTGCCTCCTGGGTTCAAGCGATTCTTCCGCCTCAGCCTCCCAAGTAGCTGGGATTACAGGTACCGCCATCATGCCCGGGTAATTTTTGTTTTTTTTTTTGAGACGGAGTTTTCGCTCTTGTCGCCCAGGCTGGAGTGCAATGGCGCAATCTCGGCTCACCACAACCTCCGCCTCCTGGGTTCAAGTGATTCTCCTGCCTCAGCCTCCCGAGTAACTGGGATTACAGGCATGCGCCTCCACGCCCAGCTAATTTTTTTTATATTTTTTAGTAGAGATGGGGTTTCTCCATGTTGGTCAGGCTGGTCTCAAACTCCTGACCTCAGGTGATCCACCCGCCTCGGCCTCCCAAAGTGCTAGGATTACAGACAGGCGTGAGCCACCACGCCTGGCTAATTTTTGTATTTTTGTAGAGATAGGATTCACCATGTTGGCCAGGCTGGTCTTGAACTCCTGACCTCAGGTGATCTGCATGCCTCAGCCTCCCAAAGTGCTGGCAAGGTGTGAGCCACCATGCCTGGCCGGATCACTCTTATTTACCAGTTTAGTAACTCTAACCAAAAAGAAGATGGGGTTAAACTCTAACCAAAAAGAAGATGGGGTTAAAATGGCTTGTTCTTATGAAAACTCAGGTTCAAATGACTTGTAGGTTCTACCAGTCATAAAAAAATTCAAACCTTAGTAAACAATCCACAGAAACAGAAAAAGAAGGCATACCCTACAGGTCATTTTTGAGGCTGAAAGTGACTTTGGGCCAGGCACGGTGGCTCATACCTGTAATCCGAGCACTTTGGGAGGCCGAGGCGGGCAGATCACCTGAGGTCAGGAGTTCAAGACCAGCCTGGCCAACATGGTGAAACCCGTCTCTACGAAAAATACAAAAATTAGCCGGCCGTAGTGGTAGGCACCTGTAATCCCAGCTACTCAGGAGGCTGAGACAGGAGAATTGCTTGAACCTGGGAAGTGGAGGTTGCAGTGAGCTGAGATCACGCCACTGCACTCCAGCCTAGGTGACAGAGTGAGACTTTGTTTCAAAAAAAAAAAAAAAAAATCTGAATGTGGTCAAAGCTCTAGAATACAGCTGTCAATTTACAGGAAAGAGGTCAGAGGAACATGCTAAATCCCACCATGGAGACACAATCACCAAAATCCTGACTGTAGGAAGTTTTAAAGGACATGTGATCCCCTCTCCAAATAAATTGCTTAAAAAAAAAAAAAAAAGGTGAGGAGGTGCTACTCGGGAGGCTGAGGCAGGAGAATAGCCTGAACCCAGGAGGCGGAGGTTGCAGTGTGCTGAGATCACGCCACTGCACTCCAGCCTCGGTGACAGAGCAAGACTCCATCTCAAAAAAAAATAAAAATAAAAATAAAAAGGTGGGGAGGTGATGGAGGCACAACCTATGGATTAAAAAGAACTAAAAAGGAGTATCTCTGAACCTATTCTGATTCGGGAACTTCCAGATTAAAGAAAAAAAAAAGAACTAAAAGAGCAAGACTAATTCTTACGTGCAAACAAGTTTAGGAACAAATGATGCAAACTACATAGGTAAGACGTAAGCGGCATGAAGTGGCTAGGGAACAGAATTTAAAAGTCTTAATTTTTTTTTTCTTTACCAAAAGCAGTTATATTTCTGAAAAGCTTGAGTTTTAAAGATGGATTTGGAGGGAAGAATGGTGCCTGACTCTTAAGTTCTATAATGTTTTTCAATTAAAAGCTGGTGCTGGCTGGGCCTGGTGGCTCACACTTAAAATCTCAGCACTTTGGGAGGCCGAGGCGGGTGGATCACCTGAAGTCAGGAGTTCGAGATCTGCCTGGCCAACATAGTGAAACCCCATCTCTACTAAAAAAAGAAAAAAAAAAATTAACCAGGCTTGGCAGCACGCGCCTGTGATCCCAGCTACTCGGGAGGCTGCGGCAGGAGAATTGCTTGAACCCAGTAGGCGAAGGTTGCAGTGAGCCGAGACTGCGCCATTGCACTCCAGCCTGGGCAGCAGAGCAAAAACTCCATCTCGAAAAAAGAAAAAACGAACAAGGCAGAGAGGTCTCTCATCTTGAGAACAGACCCATGGTAAGATTTATTTTACTTTAACAAGAAGTCTAAGGCTGAGAGTGGTGGCTCACGCTTGTAATCCCAGCACTTTGGGAGGCCCAGGCAGGCGCATCACTTGAGGTCTGGAGTTCGAAACCAGCCTGGCCAACAGGTGAAACCCTGTCTCTACTAAAAATACAAAAAAATTAGCCGGCATGGTGGTGGGCGCCTGTAATCCCAGCTACTCGGAAGGCTGAGGCACGAGAATCACTTGAGCCCGGGAGGCGGAGGTTGCAGTGAGCTGAGATCACGCCACTGTACTCCCGCCTGGGCGACAGAGGGAGACTCCATCTCAAAAAAAAAAAAAAGAAGTGTATATGACAATAGAGAAATCCTTATTTGGGTGCTGTTGTTTCTTTCCAGTACAAGTTCACAAAATAAGCTAGGGAAATGTCTTGGTTGATTCCCCGTTCGCTCTCTTAGAGCATTTCTAGACACCTGCTGTATCTTTCTGCCCAAAGACGGAGATGCTGGGTGGGTTTCTATGTTCTAGGAATAGGAGGCAAGGGCTTGGCCACTGTAACACAGAACTGAGCTGGCCACTGTAACACAGAACTGAGCTGGCCACTGTAACACAGAACTGAGCTAGCCACTTGGGTGTCTGGTTGACAAGTTGCCCTGATAACTCCTTGTTTAAATTGTAAACTAGACAGACCTTCAAAGCTACAATTATAAAAGTGTGCTAACAGCCACAGCCCAACAGAAATGAAAATGTACAAGCAAGTACATTTGCAATTTTTAATTAGCTTTTTTTTTTTTTCTTTGAGATGAAGTCTTCCTCTGTCGCCAGACTGGAGTGCAGTGGCGCGATCTCAACTCACTGCAACCTCCGTCTCCCGGGTTCAAGTGATTTTCCTGCCTCATCCTCCCAAGTAGCTGGGTCTACAGGCGCACGCCACTACGCCCAGCTAATTTCTGTATTTTTAGCAGAGACATTTCACCATATTGGGCAGGTAGTCTCACCTCTTGATTTCGTGATCTGCTCGCCTCGGCCTCCCAAAGTTCTGGGATTACAGGCGTGAGCCACGGAGCCCGGCCAATTTTTAATTAGCTCTTTTTTATACTTCTTTAATTATTGTTTAAACCAAGTTTTCCAGCCTCCTTCATTAGCCTGTTTGGTATTTGCATACTTTGCTTGAATATTTTATCTCCAGCCCATTCCACACAGTCAACATTTTCATCTGACAGATGGAATCAAGGCCTAGGCCTCCCTTAAACAAAACATCCCTCCCAAAAGTACGACTTAGAAAAATTGCTTGCCACTCTTTCTTGCTACAGACATTCTTTGCGGATCTTCGGCCAGTAACATGCATATAGCCACACATAGTTTGCAAATAAGAACAACTATTCAACGTGAAGTGCTACAAAAGTACGATAATAAAGTGCTCGCCGCTTGAAGAAAAACACTAATAATTTTAACAAAGCCAACACACACACACACAACGAAAAAAAAGGCACGCTAAGCCAAGAGCTCTTTAAATATAAAAAATAATCATTCTCGGGAACAAATAAGGTAGGTACAAATTTGCCAGGCGACTCTGTTACGCTTAAAGGTTCTGGCTGTCAACAATCCCCGGCGTGGTGGCGGCGGCACCCTCAGTCCCATCCGACCGAGGGCGTTGATGCGGGAGCCTTGGGGCTGCGGGACTGTTCGGGATAGGACGCAAGTGCACCAGGAGAAAGGCCTGAGGCGGCTGTGCAGGGCAGCGAGTGGCCCCGAGGCCCGGGTTTGTCTTCCCTTCCGGTCACCCCTCCCGGCCCAATGTCCCAGGCGCCTGCTTACCTCGCTGGGCGCCGTATCCCTGCGCTCAGCGCCGCGCTCCGGAGCGAGTTGAGAGCCGCGGCAGGCGAAGGCGCGGCAGAGAGTGTGCAGAAGGGTCCTCTTCCCCGCCCTCAAGGCCACCATGGCCCCACGCCCCCTGGCTCCCGCGGCGCACGGCAGCATTGCGACGGCGCGAGGGGCCGCTTTACGGCAGGGGCGCGAAGCCCGAGGGAGCGCGGCGGCGCGGCCGACCGTGCGCTTTCCCAGCGGTGCGACGGGGTGCGGGGGCGACGGGCGGCGCGGGCTGACCCGGGCGGCCGCTCGTTGGTCGCGGTCACTCCAGGCTGCCTCGCTGCGCCGCTGGCGGTGGGCGTGGCGCTGTCGGCGGCTAGGCGCGGACGCCGGAGGAGGTGTTCCCCGGGTTTAGGGGTGTTCGGCCAGGGGCGGGGCTGGCGGGCCCGGGCGACGGCCGGAGCTGCGGAAGTCGTGGAAGCGTCGGCGACGCATCGCGCGATGGCGCGGGCGGGACAGGTGAGCGAAGCGCGGCTTGTAGCCTTTTCCCTCCGTCGGGGGGGACAAGTGGGGCTGCACCTGCGCGCGGGGCTCCCCGCTTGGCCACCCCTTCGCCAGCGCCCACCCCCGCGCGGCCTGTCGGATCAGGCAGGGTAGAGCCGGTCTCGTCGCCGTCCCCGCCCCTGGGTCGGACGCTGGCCGGGGCTGGCCGGGCCTGGTCTCTGGTGTCTCCGGCCGGGCCTCGGTTCCCCTCCTCCCCCGGTTCCCCCGGCCGGGTCGAGCGCCCCTCGCGCGCCCATTGTGAGGTCAGGTCCTGCGGGCGCGCCCTGGCACCCGGGCCGAGACGCCTGGAGCGGCTGCTGCAGCCAGTAGCGGCCCCTTCACCGCCGGCCCCTTCACCGGCTGCCCCTCTCAGACCTAGTCGGGAGGGGTGCGAGGGATGCAGCTGGGGGCCCAGCTCCGGGGCCGCACCCCGTAAAGGGCTGATCTTCCATCGCGCCACCTCAGCCACGGGACGCCAAGACCGCAGCCAGTTCAGACCTCTTCTGGGTAAAGGGCCAATAGGGAAGGGCGAGGCGGGGAGGAAGGAGCTCGGGCCGCCTTCCCTCCGTGGCCTCCAGTACATCCTCCGGGGATGGGTGATGCGTTTCCGTTGGCTACCCACCTTGAGCGAGCCGTTTGAGAGAAACCAAGAGCTTGAAACGTGCATTAGGCCATTGTGAACTCCCAGTGGGAGGCGAGTGAATGAATTATTCATAGTTATCACGTTTTCGCGGGTTGTATTTTCTTGAGAGAGTGGAGCATGTTGGGGGCTGAGGAGGTGCTGGCCCTCGAAAGCCCAAGGTGGTGCCCTTCAGCGCTGTACCTGTCGCTCTTCTTTACCTGTGGGGTTTTAATCTTTTCAGGGAGACGTCTGTGAGGGAAAATGTGTGAGGAGCTAAAAGGGTGGGGAGGGGAAGTGCACAAAGGGATGGAGAGAAACGAAGAAGCGGGGACCTTGGGGATATCTGAGAGCCGCTGGTTTTTGTTCTACTGGTTCAGCTTCTTTTGCTTAGAGTTTCTGGAAACTAGGCATAGCTGTGTGGCGGGGCGGGGTACTGTTAGTGTTCGGAAGGTTACAAGAGCTACTGTTTCACCTTGCATAAAGGTGCCCTGCTGGTTCCAAATAGTTTGTGCCACGTACGGTGACTCACACCTTAATCCCAGCACTTTGGGAGGTGGAGGCGGGCGGATCGTCTGAGACCAGCCTGGGCAATATAGTGAGACCTGTCTCTACTAAAAATAACAACATTAGCCGGGCATAGTGGTGTACGACTGTAGACCCAGCTACTGGGGAGGCTGAGGTGGGATGACTGCTCAAAAGTATACCTTTTTAAAATGAGAATTTTAGAATGACTTTAATATACCATTGGTGTTCTGCAGAAGCCTTGTGCTGTAATAAGTTATCATTCTTGTCATCTTTTAGTGCTTGTGAAACTGAACACAACAAAAGTATGGATATGGGAAACCAACATCCTTCTATTAGTAGGCTTCAGGAAATCCAGAAGGAAGTAAAAAGTGTAGAACAGCAAGTCGTCGGCTTCAGTGGTCTGTCAGATGACAAGAATTACAAGAAACTGGAGAGGATTCTAACAAAACAACTTTTTGAAATAGACTCTGTAGATACTGAAGGAAAAGGAGATATTCAGCAAGCTAGGAAGAGGGCAGCACAGGAGACAGAACGTCTTCTCAAAGAGTTGGAACAGAATGCAAACCACCCACACCGGATTGAAATACAGAACATTTTTGAGGAAGCCCAGTCCCTCGTGAGAGAGAAAATTGTGCCATTTTATAATGGAGGCAACTGCGTAACTGATGAGTTTGAAGAAGGTATCCAAGATATCATTCTGAGGCTGACACATGTTAAAACTGGAGGAAAAATCTCCTTGCGGAAAGCAAGGTATCACACTTTAACCAAAATCTGTGCGGTGCAAGAGATAATCGAAGACTGCATGAAAAAGCAGCCTTCCCTGCCGCTTTCCGAGGATGCACATCCTTCCGTTGCCAAAATCAACTTTGTGATGTGTGAGGTGAACAAGGCCCGAGGGGTCCTGATTGCACTTCTGATGGGCGTGAACAACAGTGAGACCTGCAGGCACTTATCCTGTGTGCTTTCGGGGCTGATCGCTGACCTGGATGCTCTAGATGTGTGCGGCCGGACAGAAATCAGAAATTATCGGAGGGAGGTAGTAGAAGATATCAACAAATTATTGAAATATCTGGATTTGGAAGAGGAAGCAGACACGACTAAAGCATTTGACCTGAGACAGAATCATTCCATCTTAAAAATAGAAAAGGTCCTCAAGAGAATGAGAGAAATAAAAAACGAACTTCTCCAAGCACAAAACCCTCCTGAATTGTACCTGAGCTCCAAAACAGAATTGCAGGGTTTAATTGGACAGTTGGATGAGGTAAGTCTTGAAAAAAACCCCTGCATCCGGGAAGCCAGGAGAAGAGCAGTGATCGAGGTGCAAACTCTGATCACATATATTGACTTGAAGGAGGCCCTTGAGAAAAGAAAGCTGTTTGCTTGTGAGGAGCACCCATCCCATAAAGCCATCTGGAACGTCCTTGGAAATTTGTCTGAGATCCAGGGAGAAGTTCTTTCATTTGATGGAAATCGAACCGATAAGAACTACATCCGGCTGGAAGAGCTGCTCACCAAGCAGCTGCTAGCGCTGGATGCTGTTGATCCGCAGGGAGAAGAGAAGTGTAAGGCTGCCAGGAAACAGGCTGTGAAGCTTGCCCAGAATATTCTCAGCTATCTCGACCTGAAATCCGATGAATGGGAGTACTGAAATACCAGAGATCACACTTTTGATACTGTTTTGCACTTCATATGTGCTTCTGTGTATAGAGAGCTTTCAGTTCATTGATTTATACGTGCATATTTCAGTCTCAGTATTTATGATTGAAGCAAATTCTATTCAGTATCTGCTGCTTTTGATGTAAGACAAATATCATTACAGCACATTAACTTTTCCATTCGGATCATTATCTGTATGATGTGGTGTGGTTTGTTTGGTTTGTCCTTTTTTTCTTTGCGTTTTTAATCAGAAAACGAAATAGAAGCAGCTTTTGTAAACTTTAAATGGGTTGTGCAAGCATTAAAATGCAGGTCTTTCAGAATCTAGCACTAGGTATAACCTTACGTAATACTAGGAAAATTATGAGAAAGGGGAAATTTTGGGTTACATAAGAGTAAGGTTCAAACACAAGCAGTACATGTTCTGTTTCATTATGCTCAATAGAAGGCTTTTTTTTTTCACTTATAAGGCCTGATTGGTCCTACCCAGCTTAATGAGGTGGGGTTTTTTTGTTTGTTCAGACAGTCTGTTCTTTTGTAAACATTTTTAGTTGGAAAAACAGCATCTGCATTTTCCCCATCCTCTACATTTTAGAGAGAGGAATCTTGTTTTCGTGTGCAACATAAGAAAATTATGAAAACTAATAGCCAAAAAACCTTTGAGATTGCATTAAAGAGAAGGGATAAAGGACCAGCAATAATACCTTGTAAGTTGCTTTTGTTTGTAAAATCTGAACTTAGTTTTCCTTAGTGAGTAATTCATGAGGATGGGAACATTTAAATGAAGTTAATGGGCCTTTAAAAAAAAAAAAAAAGGAAACACCCATCCCTGTAGTTGGAGGATGAAGACCAGAGATGGGTGACCAATGTCAGGTTATACTAAAACTAAGTCAAAAAGTCTGAATGTAGCATGTAATGGTTCTCTTCTGTTGTCCAAGGCTGTAAAATGGATAGCCTTGTCACACCTCCCCGGTGCTGTTTTACAACGTGAGGGTAGATGCTGTCAGTAACCCAGAGGGACCAGGCCTTCCTAGGTTTTCCTAGGCAGTCAGCTGTTAACCACTCACATAGTAAGTATTATAACTACACCTGCTCCAGGACTAATTAGTGAAACCTGCTTGGAATTAAAGGCTTCCTCTGGGTGCCTGCTGATCAACTGAGCTCATGTTACGGGCATGTGGTGGTTTCTCTGTTGCCAGAAAGAGCCATTAAAGTCAGTCGTGCATGAAGCATCTCTCTTCTGCTAAAGGATGTGTATTTCCATAAATACTTTCTGAGGATCCAGTACAAAATGATTTCCCAAAGTTCTGAAGTGCCTTGAGAACGTGGGTCCGAGTGTTATAACAGACTCCTCCCCTGGGTCACCTTTTGCCTGGTCATCCTATTAGAGTACATCTTTGGAAATCCAGGGTAATATTATTCTCTTTCAGAGATGCTCATTTTGTAACTTTGTGTAGGGAGATTGTCACTTTAAACGGCTGAAAGTGTGCTAAAGGAGTAGCCTTAAATACCTAAAAGATGACAGAAGCATAGCCCTTAACAAATCTTCAGCTTGTCTCTCAGTATTTCCCAATCATGAAAATCCCTTGCTGTGTCTTTCCTACTAGAAATGTTCTAGAATCACTGGATGATGGGGTCAGAGGGCAGTCGTTATTTAGGCCGTGAGCTTCCCATACTACTGCAGGTCCAACTCCTGGCAACTGCGGGCTCAAGGCAGGCCATTGGAATCCACGTTTTGGCCACAGTAGTTGTAGGATTGCTTTTCTGTATCATAATTTTAGAATGCTCTTAAAATCTTGAGGAAGAGTTTTTATTTTTTATTTATTTATTTTTGAGATGGGGTCTCACTCTGTTGCCCAGGCTGCAGTGCAGTGGTGCCATCTCAGCTGACTGCAACCTCCACCTCCCAGGTTCAAGCGATTCTCCTGCCTCAGCCTCCTGAGTAGCTGGGATTACAGGTGTGTGCCACCACGCCAGGCTAATTTTTGTATTTTTAATAGAGATGAGGTTTCACCATGTTGGTCAGGCTGCTCTCGAACTCCTGACCTCGTGATCCGCCTGCCTCAGCCTCCCAAAGTGCTGGGATTACAGGTGTGAGCCACAGCGCCCAGCCCAGGAAAAGTTTTTAAATTAGAGCTCTGTTTAATTATACCCCTGGGAAATCATGGTTACACTTAAGGCGTATTCTTCACCAGAGTACTACTTACATTTTAAATTTCATTTTGTAAAGTTAAATGTCAGCATTCCCCTTAAAAGTGTCCATTGTTCTAGGCCGGGCGCGATGGCTCATGCCTGTAATCCCAGCACTTTGGGAGGCCGAGGTGGGCGGATCACGAGGTCAGGAGATGGAGACCATCCTGGATAACACGGTGAAACCCCGTCTCTACTAAAAATACAAAAAGATAGCCGGGCGTGGTGGTGGGCGCCTGTAGTCCCAGCTACTTGGGAGGCTGAGGCAGGAGAATGGCGTGAACCCGGGAGGCAGAGCTTGCAGTGAGCCGAGATCGCGCCACTGCACTCCAGTCTCTGGGCGACAGAGCGAGACTCCGTCTCAAAAAAAAAAGTGTCCATTGTTCTTTGAAAGTAGATGTTTCCGTCATTCTTTTCAAACAAAAGTGTTTGTGTACCTTTTGCCAAGTTGTGAGCATCATGTGTGAGTACAGGGTGCTCAGCTCCTCCACCGTCATTCTGAATTGTTCACACGGGTAATTGGTCATGGAAATGATCAGATTGATCTTGAGTGACTGTCAGGCATGGCTTTGTTTCTGGTTTCAATCTGTTCTAGTTCCTTGTACCGGATTATTCTACTCCTGCAATGAACCCTGTTGACACCGGATTTAGCTCTTGTCGGCCCTCGTGGGGAGCTGTTTGTGTTGATATGAGCTACTGCATGTAATTCTTAAACTGGGCTTGTCACATTGTATTGTATTTTTGTGATCTTACATGAAAAGAATCTGTACTGCAAGGAAAACCTACGCCCCAAAAATGTGTGGCCTTGGGTCTCCATTAAACGCTATAATCCATGTTCATGCCAAAAATGGCTGGGAACGTTTGCTTTATTTACATTTGGTCAGTGTTGCTTTCAGATCACACTTTATCCAAACAGGAAAGCCAGTCAGCCTATAATGAAGTAGTTATTAAAATAAATGTAATGAATATGTCTACAAAGTACAGTTTAGTGGTTTATTTTGCTAAAATGCACATATATTTGATATAATTTAGTTGAGAAGTTCAGCCAGTTTTTCTTCTTTGTTTGACTTTGTCAATTTCTATCTGGTTTTTAAGAGTCTGAGCTTAGCTTGTACGTGCAAGGTTTTGGGTTTTTTTTTTTTGAGCACAGCTTTTCAGCTTTTAATTTGTTGGGTATTTTTCTCTTAATAAGTAGAGAAATACTGGCCATCGATTTTTACATATAATACAAGTGTGTTTTTCCAGTACTTTGGTCCCTGTCCCCTCTCCGTCAGCTGTTGGACTCTTGGAACAGTATGTCTTCAATAATTCAGTGTTATTCTGAGATACACGTAGTAGTATACCCTTAGTTATTCTTGAAATAAAACCAGTGTCTTACGCTTGCAGTGGAGAAAGGCTGTGAGTCTGAGGTGGGTGTGCTCTATATATTATCACCTTCACGGACTGTCTGACCTGGGTGAGGAGCCCTTTTTTTTTTTTGAGATGAAGTCTGGCTCTGTCACCCAGGCTGAAGTGCAATGGCACGATCTCGGCTCACTGCAACCTCTGCCTCCCAGGTTCAAGCAATTCTCCTGCCTCAACCTCCCGAGTAGCTGGGATTACAGGTGCCTGCCACAACCCCTGGCTAATTTTTTGTGTTTTTAGTAGAGACGGGGTTTCACCATGTTGGCCAGGATGGTCTCGAACTCCTGACCTCAGGTGATCCACCCACCTCGGCCTCCCAAAGTGCTGGGATTACAGACGTGAGCCACCACGCCCGGCCTCCGATTGTATTTTTGTTATTTTCTCTGCCTGCTTTTATCTTCCAGAGGATCCAAACAGAGGCGGTCTTTGCAAGCCTCGCAAATGCATGATAGGCCCAGAGCCAAGAGAAACGATGTGTACAGGTTAAAGAGAAACACTCTGGGGGAAATGTGAGCTTTTGAATAAATCCTCTACCACACGTGAGGATTCTTTTTTTTTTTTTTTTTTTTTTTTTTTTTTGAGAAGGAGTCTCGCTCTTTCACCCAGGCTGGGGTGCAGTGGCGCGATCTCAGCTCACTGCAGGCTCCGCCCCCCGGGATTCACGCCATTCTCCTGCCTCAGCCTCCCACGTAGCTGGGACTACAGGCGCCCGCCACCTCGCCCGGCTAATTTTTTGTATTTTTAATAGAGACAGGGTTTCACTGTGTTAGCCAGGATGGTCTCGATATCCTGACCTCGTGATCCGCCCGCCTCGGCCTCCCAAAGTGCTGGGATTACAGGCGTGGGCCACCGCGCCCGGCCTTTTGAGGATTCTTATCACTTATACTGGAAACAGCATTAACCAGGCTCCTAGTGTATCCTTGTGTTGTGCTGAGGATTGAAGAATCCATCGTGCCACCAGTGGCCATGGAGAAATTCCAGTCTAGTCAGAGAAGGGACGAGGGGAGTCAGCTGCGCCTGGTCTGTCTCAGGTGTGAATGTCTGGTGTCAGGGCAGGTGTCAAGTGCAAGCCGGAAAAAGACCAGTGTCTTAGGGAGGAGTCTCACTGGGCCCTTCAAGGCTGGTTAGAAGTAGGACAGGAGAGGGTGGGTGTGGCGGCTCACACCGGTGATCTTGGCACTTTGGGAGGCTAAGGTGAGAGGACTGCTTGAGCCCAGGAGTTCAAGAACAGCCTGGGCAACACAGACCCCATCGCTACAAAAAAATTAATATAATTTTTTTTTTTTTTAAAGAAGAAACCCTGGAGAGAGCTGAGCTGGAACGAGGTGGCAGGGGCTGAGGGCAGTGTCCTGGCAAGCCTGGCTCTTGATTCTGGGTACAAGCTGGGCCCTAACTGAAGGCCTCTTACATGCAGGTCTGGGGTCGCCCCTGCTGGTCAGGACATGTCCGAGGGCATCTTACAAAATGTTTTGGGTTCTTTTGTTTTTTATTGAAACACGGTTTTAATATGTTGCCCAGGCTGGTCTCGAACTCCTGGGCTCAAGCGATCCTCCTGCCTCAGCCTCCCAAAGTGCTGGGATGACAGACATGAGCTACCACGCTTGCCTTGCCTTTCCATTTTGTGTAGTTATTGCACAGATTTTGGGGTGGGGGGGTTCACCAGGCAGCCTTAGGACTCTGTGTCCCTAGTTCTAGGTCTCTTCAGCTTGTGCCCTTTTTATGCCAATCACCAGCAGGCTATTTCAGGTCCTCGTTCACCTATTTGCCCTCTTGGTCTTTCTAAAAGCACGGCTCTGATCATATGGCTTTTCTGAACAAAAACCTTCAGTGACCTCCACTATTTCACCCGGCCACGTCCGTGCGAGGCCCTGAGTGGTGTGGTCCAGGCTGCCCAGCAGCCCCAGCTCCACTGCCCGGCCATCTGTGCAAAATGTTCTACATACATTTTAAGGTCTCAGCCCCCCTTGAGGCAGATTTTTCATACTATCTGTTTCATAGGTGATTCTGAGATTCAGGTGGTCCCTTGCCCAGGGAACTGCCCAGAGTCACTTGGCAAAGGAGGGAAGGACAATTTGGTTACAGTTCACAAGTCATGGACTTACCTGAGAGTTGAAGAAATGGCCGGTGCCTGGGGCACCCCAGGGATTCTAGTTTCATCAGGATGGGGTACAGTCTGGACATCAGGATTTCTGAAAGCTCCCACCTCAGGGAATGCTGACCAAGTAGCTAAAAGCAGGCTGGGGCCCAGACTGCCAGGTTCACATCTCAGCTGTGCCACTTTCTTTTTTTTTTTTTCTGTCGCCCAAGCTGGAGTGCAGTGGCACAATCTTGGCTCACTGCAACCTCTGCCTCTTGGGTTCAAGCGATTCTCCTGCCTCAGCCTCCCAAGTAGCTGGGACTATAGGCATGCGCCACCATGCCCAGCTGATTTTTGTATTTTTAGTAGAGACGGGGTTTCACCATGTTGGCCAGGATGGTCTCCATCTCTTGACCTTGTGATCCGCCCGCCTCAGCCTCCCAAAGTGCCAGGATTACAGGTGTGAGCCACCATGTCCGGTGAGCTGTGCCACTTTCAAAGCTGAGCCCCTGAGCTTCAGTTTCTTCTGAAAGGTGGGCAGTACTTAGCACTTAGGTTTAAAGGATTCAGCTGGTTAATGTGAAACATTCAGATCCAGTATTGTCTCAAAGTCACTGTGTCAGTGAACCGGCATCCCTCATCCTGGACAGACTGTCTTAAACGAGTGCTTTATTCTGTCCACATGTCTTCCACTTGTGAATTACAACTGCAAAAATGTATCTTTCTACAGTAAGGTTGAAGTGAAGTGAAGCTGTTTCCCCCCTTAGGATTCTTTGGTCTTTCCGGAGCTGCCAGGGGTCTCTGACCCCACTTGGTAAGGACTCGGTGCCGCACGCTGCCTCTCCATCTCTGGTCCCCGCTGCGGTTACAGCAAATGGTAGGTTTTCAGTGTGTGTTAGAACCCTTTCAGTTCTCAAGCCGTTTCCCTGTGGCCACGTTTTCAGAAGAATGTTGCCAGTTCCCCACCTTCTGTCTCCCTCTCACACTGGTGTCTGCCCCACCTCAGTCCTCTGTGGGTGCTGGGACACGGAGCTGGGTGGTTCTGAGTGCCGAGCGGAGAGCAAGGTCATCAGATGACTTTGCTGTTCATGGCCCTGGGTTCTGGTGCTCTCAGCCGAAGCCCTCCCTGCCCATCCCTTGGGCCGTGGAGCGTATCTTCTGTTCCTGTACCCTATTAACACAGTGGCTCACCTGTCTCTCCCATGCCAGGCCACAGTGCCTTTCAAGGCAAGATCTGTCTCTTCATCCATGCAGCCTCAGGTCCTGGCAGTAATGGGCACTCACATGCCTTTTGGATGAGCTGTTCTTTGGAAATAGTGTCCTTAGCTCCTGGCACGTAATAGGCATTCAGTGAATACTTGCTGAATAAATGAGTGGAAAAATCTCAAATCTTCAGATAGCTTCAGAGGGTATTTAAAGTCCTTCTGCTTATCGGATCCAAAGGACCTTCTCTCTGCTGCACCTTCCACTGGGGCTGGGATGGCCAATCAATATCTCTCACCTGAGGCCACCTCATCCCCCTGACAGCCCGGGTGGAATCAGAAGTGCCTCCCACTCGGTCCCTGGGGCAGGAGGGCCAGCAGGCCAGAGCAGGTCACACCCTGCCGCAGAGAAGCAAGGCCTCTCCAATTCCAGAGCCCTTGGCTGACCACCCAGCCACGGAGGCCAGGCTGGCTGGAGCCTCTGAAGATGAGGGGTGGCGATGTTGGCTTCTGTCTCTGAAATTCATCTGCTCATGCTTGTGATGCTGAAATGAGCAGTTAGCTCTTTGATTCCTGAGCCTGGGCATGTCCGCAGTGCTGTTGGAAAGGACCAGGGAGGGGCAGTGTCAGGGCCAGTGCGTGCCTAGTGTGCCCTTCCGACCGATTTGAGATGACGAGGAATCTTCCTGGTTGCTGGGTGAGGTACTTGAAGGAAACCCACTAAGCCGTGGGGGTGAGGAGGACTGAGGGAGTGCAGCTGAGCCTTGGGGTGGACTCTCCATTTAACTAGCATCTGCCGAGTGCCTATGAGGTGCTGGGGACAAAGGCATGGACCCGGGGCAAGGATCCGTGCAGAGGCTACGTGGCTTTCTGAGAGATCCATCGCAAGGAGCATTGGCCGGATGTGATGGGGTGGTTGAGAAGCCCAGGGAGGCTTCCTGGCGGAGGTGTGAGGTTAGCTGGTCACGGACAAGAAGTGGAACGTGACAGGAAGTGCAGGAGTTCGTCTCCTTCCCAGGCAAGACTGTAGTTGTGAACACACTGTTCCAGTCGGCAGGCTGGGAGCTTCATCAGAGTGAGAGTGCTGGCAGCCGCCACCGCTGCTGGGGCCTGGAGGGCCAGGCAGGGCCAGCCAAGCTGGACCACGAGCTGCTGGGGCAGGGTTGGGGCCTGAGAGTCCTCCAAGGGACAGGAGGCAGGTCTGCTCTCCACAGGGTGAGGGAGAGAAGGGGACCTGAGAGAGTCGGGGTGGGGCCTAAGAGCTGCGCTTCAGCCATGAGGAGGGGCAGCCGTGGATGGTTTTTAGCCTGGGGAGTGACGGGCCATGCTTCCCTTTGGGATGGCCCCAGCAGGACAGCGCCCCGCCAGTCCACATGAGCCAGCGGCCGCTGTGCCATGCCTGCTCTTCCAGGCCACCTCCACCCCCACAGTCGCGCCCGACTCTGGTCCCCAGTGAACATCGGCCCTTCCGACAGCTTGTGTGTGCCCCGTGGTGCCCCCCCATCCCCACCTAGCACTGTTCCAGGTGGGCGGGCATCCACTCAGCCTCTCCCTGGTGCTCACCCAGCTCCCTCCAAGACAGAAATGAGACCAGCAGAGACGCTCTGTGGGAGGCTGTCCATGAGCCCCAGAGCCCCAGGAGGGCCCTCCAGGCTGGTCCCGCCAGCCCAGGGTGCAGCACTGCCTGAGGTGACGTGGGGGGCTGCAGGTGGCTGGCAGTTCAGATACTGGAGCTCCCAGTGGGAGGGATGGCTAGCCACTCACCCAGAACCTTCCCAGAATGGGGAAGGAGAGAGCCCACTTGTGGCAGCATCAACAGGATTTTGAGGACACAGTTCTGGAGCTGAAGGCCTGCAGCGAGCCTGGTGCAGGATGAGGCGTCAGACCTGGGCCCCTCCCAGGCCGCTGGGTTCCAGTGCTCCCGCCAGGCCCTCTGTGCCCACCAAGCCTCACCCTGGTCATAAGCGGCCCAGGGCAGGTTTTCTTTTCAGGCTGAGAACTGGGCCTCTGGGCCTGGTGAGGGGCAGTGGCCCAGCGGTGGCCACCTCCCAAGGCTCCTCTGTGGGGTAGGACACCCCTGCCAGGAAGAGCCGGTGTCCCAGCCCTGGGGTGGGGAGCAGAGCCTTTCCCTAGGAGCCTGGGCTTCCAGCCCTCCCTCCCCACCCAGCCAGTCTGGTGGGGGAAGGAACCACCTCGGATTTGATTGAGGAAGACTTTTTTTTTCTTTTTCTTTTATTTATTTAAAGGGCTTTCCAGCAAAGACCGGAAAACCTGCTAGTCAAATTCTAGAAGAGCTGTAACACTGGAAGAGACATTTTTTTTTTTTTTTTTTTTTTTTTTTTGAGACAGAGTCTTGCTCTGGTCCCCAGGCTGGAGTGCAGTGGCGCAATCTCGGCTCACTGCAAGCTCCGCCTCCCGGGTTCACGCCATTCTCCTGCCTCAGCCTCCCGAGTAGCTGGGACTACAGGCGTCCGCCACCACGCCCGGCTAATTTTTTTTTTTTTTTGTATTTTTAGTAGAGACGGGGTTTCACCATGTTAGCCAGGATGGTCTCGATCTTCTGACCTTGTGATCCGCCCGCCTCGGCCTCCCAAAGTGCTGGGATTACAAGCTTGAGCCACCGCGCCCGGCCATGGAAGACACATTTTTGTAGCTAAGTTCATGAACAAATTCACACGCTCCACACTGCTGCCTTCTCGGCCTCCCTTTCCCCAGCCGACCTCCATCACCTGCCCCTGCCCTCAAAGCACCGAGTCCCCCAGGGCCTGTGCCTCAGGGCAGCTGCCAGGGCTGCCAGGCCCCACCGGGGGCTGTCTCCCTCCCTCGGGGACATGCTCAGAGCTGCACTGGCTGGGGAGGCTCTGGGCGGAAGGGTGGAGAGACAAAGAGGTCTTTGTGTCCCTCTGGCTGGACGGGAGGACAGACGGGTCAGCCAAGGCTGTGTGACTGGTGAGGCCCATCCGAGGTCCCAGACTCCTGCCACCACCTACCTGGGGCCCTGACATGTGCAAGGCATCTCTGTGTGCCTCAGTTTCCCGGCTGCGAGGTGGGGTCAGTCCACGCACCATCCTGCCTCCGCACCTGGCTTCCTGCCCAGCATCACCAGCCCTCACAGCTTCACGTTCCTGCTGTTTGCCACTTTGGTGTCTTTGCTGGCCCCTTCCCCACAGGCACGTGAACTCGCCGCATCCCCAGCGCTTTCACAGACTGGCAAGGGCTGGGAAGGGCAGACCCACAGAGGACCACAGCCGTGTGGGGTGGGGCACCCAGGACTGCTGCATGGACCAGGAGGGAGGAAGAAGACAAGCCCTGTCCTGGCAGCTCGGAGGCCCTGCGCCTGCAGAGGCCACTGCAGGGCAAGGTCGGGCAGGGCCGGGATCTGGCTCTGGCCTAGGTGAGGGGTGGCCAGGTGAGAAGCAGAAGGAGCTCCCCAGGGCCGCCTCTGTCACCTCATTTTCCTGCCAGGCCTGGGGCAGGGAGGGTGCCCAGCAAGCATCTGCGGGCTGACAGAAGGGCATGGTGCCCGAGGCTCAGTGTGGCTGGGAGCCAGGACAGAGCCATCTTCCCACCCCTGGGTCGCAGGCCAGCCCTTCCCAGGTTGGGCAGGCTGGGCCTAGAGAGGCACCAGGGCCGTGCTCACAGGGACAGAAATGGAGGCAGAGGGCCAGCTGGGCTCCTCGAGGTCCCCCTCCCCTCTGCTGTCTCTGGGTGTACCAGTCACCCAGAGAGGGTGACAGTGGAACGGCTGCTGTCTGGTGCTGGGTCACGGGCAGAAACAGCCTCATGGCCAGGCCACCTGATGGCCATTCCCACAGGAAGGACTGGCTTCTGTGCTGTGTCCCAGCTCTGGCATGACCAAGCCATCCTCTGACCACCAGCAGCCACACCTGGCTTCAAAGAAGAGCCCAATGGGCCACATGGACCCCAGCAGGCACCAGATGTCAGCTGCAGTCAGTCTCCAACCACACTGCCTGCGCTCTGCCCCACCCTGCCTCATCGTCCTCAGAGGACTTAGCACAATGCCAGGGGCCCCGCCACCTGAGACCCTGAAGACATAAAACTTGTTCCTGCTTGTATCCCTAGTACCTAGAGCAGCACCTGGCTCAACACGCTGACACCTGTGGGTGCACTCTGCATGTGGCGTGGACCCCGGGGGCAGCAGGAGCAGAGTCGAGGGGGATGGTTTTGCCTCCTGAGTCAGGGAACATGCTGCAAAGCTCCGTGGGCACCTGTCTTGTGGGGCATGGGGGGTCAGCAGGAACCAGCGCCCTCAGGTGTGGCTGGGTGTGCATGAGCCCTGTGCATGTGCCACCAGGATCACCTGTGATGGGGGAGTCAGGGCCCCGCTGGGTACACCCTTTACATGGAGCCTGGCCCAGAGGCAGGGCCTTCGGGTGGAGGGGCACGCCCTTGCTGATGGCCAGAGATGAAAGTGAGACCCAGAAAGAGATCAGGAAACTGGGGTGCTCAGATTCTCCTGGGGGCTCCTCCAACTCCGCTCCTCCAGCACAGCTGGCATTTCTCTGCACGTGGGGATGTAAAGGAAAATGAAGACTTTTCAAAAGCAGAGCCCAGAGCCAGGGCCAGGCACACTGGAGGCCCTGGAAGAACTTCAGGCAGCGGGTAGGGGACAGCGCCAGGACTGCCAGGTCTCTCTAGGCCCCACGAGCCAAGGGAGGTTTGGAGGCTTTGCTGAGTGCCCCTGGGGGCAGCAGTGGGGTTGGGGGAGGGGGTCAGGGAAAGGATTTGGGGGCAGTGAGGACGGCACCAGGGGATGGGGGCACCCAGGGTTCTGGCCTGGCTAGCAGGAGGAGGGGTTAGCCATGGGGTCGGGGTCACAGAAGCATGGGCAGCAGAACCCACTGGGCCTCGCTGATAGCTGCTTATTAAAGGCACCGGGCGCCTGTAGTCCCAGCTACTCGGGAGGCTGAAGCACGAGAATCGCTTGAACTTAGGAGGCAGAGGTTGCAGTGAGCCGAGATCGCGCCATTGCACTCCAGCCCAGGCGACAGAGCAAGACTATCACACACAAAAAATAAAAAATAAAAAATGGAAAAAAAAACCTAAAAAATGTGCTGGGGATGTCAAAGTGCAGGCGTGGGGCAGTGAGGCGCCCAGCTGCCTTCTTGAGCTGTGGTCTGGTCTGGGCACTGCCCGCAGATGGCTACAGCAGCCCCTGAAAGGAAAAGCAGGCATCCCAGCACCAACGTGGCTATGCAGGTGGTCCTGGGGAAGAGTGTGCAGGCTGGACGGCTGGAGCAAGGACCCCCAGGTTGGAGCCGGGCAGGCAGGGGAGAGTCTGCAGGGCCAGATCCCCCAGAGCCTTAGGGTAGCGGGCCCCTACCGGGGCAGGACTGCATCCCTGAGAGCACAGCACCAGTCCCAGGCTGCCCCTGGGCTGGGTTCTCTTGAAGCCCCCCAGGCCTGGGCCACAGCAGCCCACCAAGCCTGGCCCAGTGACTGCCATGGACCCCACACCAGCAGCAGGTCTGTGCCAGGGCAGACACGATAGCCCGCCTCAGGGGGTGCCTCTAGCTGAATGTGCAAGGCCTGTCCCTGCTGGGCCTGGGCTGTTCTGGCCCGTTCCCTCGTCCAGTCCCAGTGCACATGGGCCCCCCGCACAGCTCAGCATCAGCACTGGCCAGGCTGGGTGGAGGGAGGACCCCAGACAGACCCTGCTACCTGCTGCCCTCCGCACAGTCCCTGGCCTGCAGGGTGGCTCACCTGCACGGCACGTGGCTCCCTGACCTTGGAGGTCCCCCGAATGCCATGCGCCTGACCCCCCAGGACCCCACTGGCCTGCTTGGTTCTCCCATGTCTGGTCACCAGGCGGCGCCCAAGGCCAGGTTTTGCCGAGCCCAGAACACCAGAAGTGGTCTGGGGCCAGCCGGCCGGCGCAGCTGTCCTGCCTGGGCCACGCCGGCTGCACCTGCCCTGGCCAATGGTGGACAGGTGGCCATGGCATCGCCTGAGCTGCGCTTCTGTTCTGGGGGTGGATGGCACTTGCGCGGGGCATCCAGTGACCACCTGCTACCATCATGGGTTGGTACGGAGCCCCCGCAGATCTGGCAGTCTCTAACCTGCCCCCCAACCCCCCTAACTCTGCCACAGGCAGCCTGCCTTGCCTGCCGGTGTGGTTCTGTCATCAGGATGGTGGTGGCTCACAGCCAGCTGGCAGCGGCTTGTCCTTCCCCATGGCAGGGCCTGTGGGCAAGGCCTGTGCCATCAGCCCTGCGTCTCTGCACAGGTGGCCCCTTCCTTGGACCCTGGCCTGGCCCTCCTGGGTAATTTGTGCTCCTCTTCCACACCCCAAGCCAAATGCCACTTCCGGCAAGAAGCCTTTGGTGACCTCCCCGACCACGTCCCTGGGTGCTGACCCCATCCCTGGCCGATGGGGTCACCATACTGCACAGTGGTGTTGGCAGCAGCCAGGACAGCTCAGGCAGCCGTGCAGCAGGCAGGGGTCACTGCTGTGAACAGCCGCCCCGGAGCCGCCTCCACGCCGCACAGGGCAGCCGGTGGGCAGGGTGTGGGGCCGTGGCACTGGCTGCCTTGTGCCTCCCTGGGCGCAGTGGGGGCTCTGGGTGTGGTAATGGAGAATCAGCGCCTGCCCTCCAGCCTGGCTTCTTGGTGACGGAGGCCTCTGCCCAAAGCGAGACTCAGCGCCTGTCGCTGCAGCTGCAGGAACAAGCCAGGCCCTCGCACCCTGGCCTCTACGCCCCCGAGTTCTCCCTGCCTTGCCCTTTCTCCCTCATTGCCCTAAAAGACCTCGGTGCCAGCAGACACACCTGCCACAGAGTCACCAAGGCAGCTGCCTCTGTGAAGCCCCCCTCTCTCTCAGGAAGCTGTTTGGGGCCTCTCGGTACCCACTCCTGCCCTGCCCTAAGCCCAGCCCTGCCTTCTGAGAGCACCTCTGGGCACATCTCACACAGCACCGCGCTTAGGAGGGCTGCGGGGGGACTCAGCGGCTTTGTGACGAGGGCCCCGCCTGTCAGCCTCAGCTCCAGCCTGTCCCAGAGGCCTCAGATTCTAACAGGCAGCAGCATTTACCCCAAAGGACAGACGCGCTCCTGGGGAAGCCGCAGCCTCCGTGGCAGTGCCAAGAGCTGTGGGCCTCCTGCTGGTAAAGGGACCGCCGGGTCCTCACCGGCCCCTCAGGAGCCGGCGGCGGCACGCGTGGGGCAAGGACCTCGGCCAGCTCTGTACTGTTGGGCTGGAGGCTGAGGCACGGGTCAGAGGGCCCAGCCGTGGTCTTCAGAGAGGGCTGGGTGTTCCCAGCGTTCCCACCCTGCAGCCTATAGCCCGTCCCCTCTCCAGGACGCCAACTGCAAGGAAGCCGTCCTGCCCCTTGGTGGGGTTGTCATCAGCAGGTTTCAGGGCAGCCAGGGACCTCGGGGCCATCTGTCTCCCCAGACACCCAGGTTCTCCACCCTGTGACGTCAGCTGACAACAGGAGCCAGGCTGGGCCACCCAAGGCCTCTCGTGCCTCAAGAGACCGACACCCTCCTGCCGCACCCCGGCAAAGCGTCGCCGCCCGGCCCCCTCCATGCCATCTCTAGGCCGCTTTGTCCTGCGTGTAGGGCTGGTGGTGCCCACCCCACTGTGGGGCTGTGAGCACCCAATGGGGCGCTTGGTGTCCAGTGGCCGGCGAGGCGCTGGCCCAACAGGAAGGGCCCAGCCTCAGCTCACCGGCATCAGAAGTCCCAGTCCTCCCAGCACAGGGCCTTGAGTCTGTCCCACAGGCCCAGCAGTGGGGAGTAGGGTTCAGGTTAGCTTGCCCCCTGAATTCTAGGCCCCCAGCCTCCTCCCCAAGGTCAGCAATGACCTCTCAGTCTCAGCAGGTGGCTGAGATGGGGTAGCCCCTGGCCTTGCACGTTCATGCCCCCACCACGTGTGCTCTGCTCGGAGGCCCGCACTGGCCTGGGGCCCCTGGGGCCTGGGTGTGAACCTGAAGGCTGCAGCCCCAGGGCACACTAAGGACTGAGCGCCTGCCTGTGGCTATGGGGTGTATGCATGTGTGTGGCACGTGTACACGTATGTGTGAGCACGTGCACATTCCTGTGCGTGTGTGTGTGCTGTGTGGCTGTGAGCATGTGTGCGCTGTGGGTTTGAGGGTGTAACGAAGTGGAACAATTAGTCTGCCCCCCAGCAGCCTGTGGGTGAAGGCTCTGAGGTCCCCCGACTGGGATGGGGCCCGGCCAGGGGCTGGGAGGGCCAACTGGCAGGCTCTGCGTCCTGGGAACATGCCCAGAGGAAGCCTGCCCAGGCGGCGGCGGCGCCATAGCAACGCTGCACAAAGCGCTGTCCTACTTATACCCGCCCCCGCCCATCTCGCTTCGCTGCCGGGGAGGGGGCATAGGGCCTCTGGGGCTCCTGGGGGAGCCACACACCCCAGCCTGTGGTCGCTCGGTGCCCCGGAAGCCTCAGGCCTCCTCCTGGCCTGGGCCAGGCCTGCAGACACTCCTGCCCATCCACACACGGGGTGAAGACGAGGTGCAGGGAGGTCCAGCACCCGGCAGGCGCCCCCAGCCCTGGGCAGCTGTGGACCTAGTGGCTCTGTAAGGCTTTGAAGGTTTCCCAGCCCCAGAAATCTGGGAGTCTTGGCTCTGCTGATGACTGCAAGGCAAGCTCAGGCCTCAGGTGTTGGGGCTAGAGGTCAGGCCAGGAGCTGCTCGCATGCCCTACTCACAGGACAAGGCCCTTCACACCCTCTGGCCTACCCACTTGGCCTTCTGTCATCCGCATGGCCAGGACACCACCTGGGCCTGGCAGTGAGCCCTGCTGACCAGCACACCCCGTGCCTGCCTCCCAGACCCAGCCTGACCTGGGCCTGCTGCCTCCTCCTGCAGGAAGCCCACCTGGTCTGGCCTGATGTGCTCAGTGCCTTGGGGATGGAGCATGTGCCCAGTGCCTGGGAGGCAGAGGAACAGGCCTTGGGAGCTGTGCCTGAGTAGCAGTGGACATCTGTGGGACTCTCAGGCCACCTGTCTCTCTGTGCTGGCCACACTGCTCTCTGCATTGGCCACCGTGGGCCACCAGGCCCCAGTGCTCAAGACGGGGTACAGGGAGGTGGTGGGGGGGGACAGTGTCCTGCGGGGGGCTGGGAAGCCAGGCGAGGGCCAGCAAGGCTGTGAGGACACTTTGTGGGTCACCTGGACCCTGGGGACGGGAAGCCCTTGGCCACATGTGGGGGGTGGGTGTCACTCAACACCACACATTGAAAATCAAATATTTTCCTGAGCTCTCCTGGAGGCCTGGGGCGGCCTGCTGGGTGACCTGCTAGGTGACCGTGCTCAGCAGGGATCTTCCCGCCTGCCCCAGCCCAGGCCCTGGGGCTTTTGGGCAGCTCTGACTCGTCTGTCCTAGTTCCCCCTCCAGACTAGGCACCCCCCACCCCCCACCCACTGCTCCCTCATCCATCAGATGCATCCCCTCTGTGTCCCCAGGGCCTTCACACGGCCTGCCTGGGCCAGCGCCCAGCAGCCATCTGCAGAATGAAGGAATGGGCCGAACGAATGAATGAAGCTTGAAGGGGCGGCCCCATGCACCTCACATGTAAGTTGGGGGCTTGGTTGTCTGTTTGCACCAAGTGACCGTCTCCCAGGGTCAGAGTAGTTGCCGTCCCTTCCCCCACCTCGGCCCCCCCTGATTTATGCTACCAGGGGAGCCAGCCACTCACTGGTCCCCTGCCTGGCAGCGGCTTTGTCCCCAGGCGGATTCCCAACGGCTGCCTTTGGGAAGAAAGGGCCCTTCTCCGGCCGGTGGTGAGGTCACCAGGAGGGGCCCAGCGCACACAAAGGCCGCCCTCCCCGCCCCGCCCTGCTGGCAGCTGCCTCTTTGTCCCCAGGAGAGACGCTGAGGGGCCCCAGCTCAGCCTTGGAGGAGCCTGGCCTTCCATCCCAGAGGGGGCACAGAGTGGGGGAGGGGCAGGAGCAACCCCAACCCTGACTTTGCTCCTGATCAAGTGGCAACACCTGTTGAGGGGGAGCCCCTCCAGAGGCCTCCCCTGGGGAGGGGCTGTGTCCAGCTGTCTGCCTGGGTCCCCAGGAGAGGCAGGCGAGCTTCTGGGGGTGGGGACGGCAGCTGCAGGAAGGGGCGGGGAACCTGAGGTGTTGGGAGCTGCCTGGGCCTCTGACACTGGTGAGGGGGGCTCTGGGGGTAACCATCCAGACGTGTGGACCAGCCGCTAAAACCATGCCTCCCTGGCGTGCACGCGGTGGAGGAGCTGGCAGGCCTGGGGCACTCTTGGGCACTTCCAATGCCAGCCTCAAGGAGACTCCCACGAGCCCAGTTTGGGAGCTCCTGAGGGTACCCCTGAGACGGGCAGAGGACTGAGGCTCAGAGAGGGCAAGGCCTTTGGCCAAAGCCCCGCCCAGGGTGGTAGGGCTAGGACCCACCCCTGCCCCGGCCTCCCTGCCTCCCCCAGGCAGTGCACAAAGGAGGCATCCCTCCCCATGGAGGGCACTGGACACCTCCTGGTGTGGGGCAAAGGGCCCAGTGAGGCCAGCGAGGAGCGGGTGGCAGAGACCAGAGTGGCAAAAGCTATGCAAACAGAGCAGCGGGGGCTGAGACCATGGGAGGGTGGTGGCACTGCCCGGCAGGTTACACTGTGTGTTCACGGAGCGCCTACTGTGGGCCTGGCCCACCCAGGACAGAAAGGAACTGTGTACATTCTTGGCCCACACGGAATGTGTGCTTTAGCCAGGACCCTGGGTGCCACTGGAGACAGCAGCTGGGGTCTGGCCTCTACCCTCAGGGCTGGGGGAAGAGGCAGGGGCTGAGGCCAAGGGACGGAGGGCGTGCATTGGGGGAGGGCGCGGGCTGGCCGCTGTGCCCAGAAGCTCAGGAACTGTCTATGAGGTGGGGAAGGCCACCAGGCATGGCGACCTCCTAGCCTCCCTCCTCCTGGCCACCAGCTGTGCCCAGAGCTCCTTAGCAGGCCATCCACGGAGTGGGGGATGTGGAGCCTGAAGGGAGTGGCACACACCCTCCAGAGGCCACTGGACAGGGACAGCCATAGGCACCAGGGGCTCTGCAGTGTGGCTCTGGCAGAGCCTGGCTGGCAGGGCTGGGAGCTACTGAGTCTGGGGCCAGGAGAGGGGTGGCAGGGGATGGAGGCTCCACCAGAACTCCAAGCCCTGTTCTGAACCCCATGAGGGCCCGCCTGCACCTGGGGGCACCAGCCAGGCAGGCACAGTCAGAGGCAGCAGAGGCGGGGAGTGCAGGCGCCCCGAGACAGAGGCCACGAGGAGGTGAGCAGGCCAGGGCTCGGGGCTGCAGGAGCCATCGAGGGCACCCTCCGACCAGGTCCCCAGCTGGGTGGGGGCTGGCGTCAGGGAGTGTTGAAGCCCCGCCAGGAGGGTGGCTGCCCTTCACCCTGAGGGGCCAGGCAGCCAGTGAGCCTCAATGGCCTAAGGGTGGGGGTGCACGCCACATTGCTGAGGGACAAGTGTGACCTGGGACCCTCCAGGTTCCCCCGCCAAGAAGCGTCTCCTTCCCTGTTGCCTGGCACCCGGAATGTCTATTGTGCCTGTAGCTTAGCAACAAGCCTGTCGCCCCCACTGTCCCCACCCCATCCATGGCCGGCCCCCCACCCACAGCTGGTCCGGCATTCCTCCGCAGGGCCTGTGTCTCTGCAGGCCCAGGGCTTCCAGGCAGGGGCCAGGCCCCGGACCGCATTCTGCCTGCGTGTGCCGTACCAGCACCCTGGGTGACAGGCTGGGTCCTGCCAGCTACCAGTGCCGGCCACTGGCCTGGGGCATCTCTTTTTTTGTTTTTTAATTATTTGTAGAGACAGGGTTTCCTTGTGTTGCCCAGGCTGGGCTCAAGCGATCCTCCCATCTTGGCCTCAGGCATGAGCCACCACACCCAGTCTCCTTTTTTAAAAAATAAAAACTTTGGGAAATTGTCAAAGAAATGCACCAACAGAATCGTGTGAAGAATCCTGTATGCAGCTCCCAGGAGTCTGTGGCCAGCCTGGTTTGAGGTCTACTCCCCTTCCTCCCCAACCCTGTTATTCAGAGTTGGATCTCAGCCACCCTGTCATTCCCCAGCACTTTGTCAGCATGCCCGCAAATGTGGCCACTCCTTAAACTCACAAAACAGCCACTCAAGCTTCAAACTTCCCAACTGTCCTATTTGGTTTATTCAAATTGGGGCCCAGCAGGGTCTGCGCACAGTGACCTGCTGTTGCTGCCTCAGTTTCTCTCTGGGAGCACGAGGGCATTCGCAGTGGAGCAGCAGGGAGCGACAGGGTCTGGGGCTCAGAAGCAGACAGTCCAGCCAAACCGGGTGAAACTGAGCTGCAACTGACAGCGCAGCCTCAGAGGATCAACCAGCCGCTTGCAGGAAGCTGCCAGAGAGCTGCCGCTTCAGTTAATAAAGGCGGTTGTTTAAGAAATAAAAAGAAATGTTTGCGAGACTCCTGGGTCTTCCAGCAGTGATTCTCAAATTTGAGTACCAGAGCCACCTGGAGGCTTGGGGAAAGGGGGTCCCCTGGGCCCTGCCTTGGAGTTCCAGCTCAGCGGGGCGGGGGCGGGGGGGATGGCGCTGACCAGCCGGTCCAGGGGTCACATCTTGAGATGCTTAGTGTCACGGGCACTTCAGGAACATACCTGTGGCTAAAGTTTAGCAATGGTGTCACCTAGAACACGAGAAGAACTGCTTTGTGGGTTTTTAAAGAACCGGCCAGGCGCGGTGGCTCACACCTGTAATCCCAGCACTTTGGGAGGCTGAGGTGGACGGATCTCGAGGTCAGGAGATCAAGACCATCCTGGCTAACATGGTGAAACCCCGTCTCTACTAAAAATACAAAAAAAAAAAAAAAAAATTAGCCGGGCAAGGTGGCAGATGCCTGTAGTCCCAGCTACTTGGGAGGCTGAGGCGGGAGAATGGCATGAAGCCGGGAGGCGGAGCTTACAGTGAGCCGAGATCGTGCTACTGCACTTCAGCCTGGGCGACAGAGCGAGACTCCGTCTCCAAAAAAAAGATTAAAGAACGAAAATCAGCGTGCCTGGCATGTGGTAGGCACATCTATCTCTCTGTGCAGGAAGCACCTACTATGCTGCTACGAGGATGGCTTCAGCACCCACCTGGTGGCAGCATACGCAGGTGACAGCACAGATGCAGGCTCTGAGGGCCTGTGACACCACCCACCTCAGCCCTCTTAAGGCTGCTCTGGGACGAGGAGGGCCCGACACGGAAAAATGGATAGGAAACAAGACGGGGTGAAGTCTTGGGCTGGGGGAAGCAAGCCCCCAAAAGCCTGGCGGGGCAGGATGGCCTGCTCTGACCCATGCCCTTCAACCATGTTAGAAGAGCCCAGGACAGACCGAGAGGGGCGAGAGGAGGGCGGCTTGGGGCAGTGGCATGCAGGCCCCTAAGTCTCAGGAGCTGAGGGGCATGGCTGGCAGAGCACTGGAGGGCCAGGCACAAGCGCCACCCTCTCCGCAGCCCCCAGCCGGTGTCCTCATCTGTCAGGGGGCACTGCCATGCTTTGCTCCCCTACCTGGCCCTGCGAGGGAAGCTGGTGGGACCTGAGGCACGGAAGGGAGCATGGGGTGGGCGGGAGGGAGGGAGGGGGCCTGCCATGGGGGGCCAGGAGGTATGGACGCCCCTCCCCACTCCCGTCCCCTCTGCTTTGCTGCTTCTAGAAGTGCCTGCACCCGCCTGCCCCCTCTTTGAAGGGACAGATGTCGGGGAGAAAGCTGATTATTGTCAAAGGCTGGAGGCTGTGACCGGAGATCTCGGTGAGCGTGACCCAATTCTGAGCTATTCTCAGCCTGGTGGGAGCGAGTTATTCCCTCCCGCCAACGCCACTGCTTCGGAGGCGGCCTGACTTTGAAACGCCCTCGTCCTGGCTGCTGGGCTGGGCCATGCAGGCTCCCCTGGGCACAGAGGCTCCTCGTGGGGAGGGCCCATGGGCTGGCAAGGCCACTGCTGGGGCAGGGCAGCAGGCTGGCCCCACTGTGCCCCTCCTTGCTCACTGATGACCCACCAGGGGCAGGGCCCAACCTGCTGGCTCCGGGGTCCACACACCCAGCACCCAGCCTGTCTGCTGCCAACCCACTGGCCACCTCAGGAAGCGACTTCTCTCGAGGCTCAGTTCCAGTGTCCAGGAGTGGGCAGTGCGCAGAGCTCCCGGGACAGAAAGGCCTGTCCACTCCCCTACTCCACACCAACCCAGACCTGCCACACAGGGTCCAGGCCACCGCCGCTCCCGCAGCCACAGCTCACTCTGCACTGTGTGCCCAGATCTGGGTCTGGCTCCTGGGAGCCCCGAAGGGCAGGCTTGGGCGTCCTGAATGGGCAGGGGCTGGCACGTGGGAGGCACTCAACCCACGCATGCTGGTGACAGCACCCACCCTCTGTGGCTGGAGAGGACAGGGCACAGGGCCCGGCAGTTGCTCACTCCCTCCTGAGGGCATCAGGAGCCAGGACCCTCTCTGGGGACCCTCTCGCTCAAGGCCCCTCCAGGCTGGCGTGCGAGCCCAACAGCCCCGGGGCTGTGGGGGCACTGAGTCCAGTGCCCACCCTGCTTAGAGCAGCTTTGGAAATGGCACTTGCCAGCCCAGAGGCTGGAGGTGCAGCCTCTCCATCCACTGCTTCTGGGGCACCACCCACCCCACCTGCATGACTCACCCACCCTTCTCCAACGTCCACCTGCCCAGGTGTCTCCTCTTCTGAGGAACCTTCCAGGACTCTGCCTGAAAACTCTCTGCCCTCTAGGGTCATGCACTGGGGAACCACTTATGGCCAGGATTCCGGAGTTGCATCTATATGCCTCAGTTTCCCTACCTGTGCAGTGGACTGTTGGGGGACTCGGGTCCCCTGGCAGCCCACCTACCCTCCATCTTCTGGCCCAGAGGTGGTGGGTGGAGAGAGCAAAGCTGCAATGGAGGTGGGGGGGGCATGGGGGGAACAGCCCCAGACCTAGACTGCGGGGGTGAGGGCCTCTTGGGCCCTCAGGGGCAACCCTGCCTCATCACGTTCTGCTAGACAGGGTGTGCCCCCAGCGGCCTGCTGCCCTCTACCCACCCAGAAACCCTGCCCTGGTCCCCACCCGTGCAGCCCAGGTTGGGCCCAGCCCTCTGGGGCTCTTGGGTGAGGGGCTGGGCCCTGAGGCAGGCATAGGTGGGGCAGAGTGAGGCCCAGGAGCAGCTGACACCCCGGGGCTTCCTGAGGGAGGGGGACTCTAATCCCGGCTCTAGGGCAGTACCCAGGACTGGGACCCTCCAAGCAGGTGAGTCAGGGCCAGGGCTTGGGCAGCCGGGAGTCATGTGCCACTGTCTCAGTGCGGGACAGCAGGGCAAGGGGGGAGGAATTTCCAGGGAAAATCTGAGGGCCCCAGGCGAGTACACACTGGGCCAGGCAGGGCGTTTCCGGTGAATCCTTGCCCCATGATGAGCCCGTGCTGCTGACTTGAGCTGACTATCCGGGCCTGCTCATCGCTCACTCATGGCCATGGGCCCAGCCCTGCCTCTGAAAGCCAGGCTCCCCATCACAGAACTGGGGCACTGCTTGCCTTCTGCGCCTCTGCTATGGGGGCTCCTTCGGGCCATGGTGTGCAGGACTCTACCGCCTGGGCGTTAGATGGTCTGGGGAAGCATGCTGAGAAAAGGACATTTGAAGGGGTCTTGAAGGACATACAGGAGTTTAATGCTGGCTCAAGGCCAGGTGAGGATCCAAGCTGAGGGAGTGGGGTGAGGCCCAGCTGGGTCTAGAGGGCTATACGGTAGGGGTGGATGCCTGGAGGCTCAAGGTCATCACGGGGGCCTGTGTGCAGGGCAGAGCAGCAGGGCCGAGGGGATTGAGACAGCGACTCTGTCCCATGTGACAACTAAGGGTGGGCTGGGACCTCCCACTCTCCATATGCGGACCCTGGTGACTCACCCAGGGCCACCACCTGGGCAACCAGCCCCAGCTGGAAAATGGGCACAACCTGGACCCTGCAGTGCCTGAGGCCTATGTGTCCTATAAATCATGGAGCTGCGCCTCAAAGAAACACCTCCTGGTGTTCGCCCATCAGACACCATGCAGGTCTTTGCTGTGGCCAGGAGGGGCAGGGCAGGCTTGGGGGAACTGAGATCTCAGGGGTGTGCGTCACCCAGTTCATGACACCCCAGGCACGGCCTGACCCCAAAGCTCCTGGCATTAGGGTCACCCACTTCCATGCTGAACCTGACCAAGGGCCCCTCCTCTGTGCCCCAGGTGAGGAACAAGGTTAGGACGGAAGCTGGGTCCTGGAAGGACAAGCCCTCGGAGCAGGGCTGAGCAACTCTCAGGGACACAGGCCTCCCGGACCACATTAGCCACAGCCCCCGGTGACCCACAGTGTGACACTTCGCAGGGACCAGGCAGCCTGGGGTGGACCCTTCCTTCAGGGGCGCATGCAAGTAACCCAGGCAGCCACACTGAATTCCAGCCCAGGGCTGTGGAAGAAGGCCCAGCACTCCTGGACCACCCCAACCCCAGGAACGAGCGGCCTTTTCTGCAGCCAGATGGGGGTGGCCACACATTCGCCCCTTTGTCCTGGAGACTGGAGCGCCCATCATGCCAAACCAGGACAGGGAGGAGCAGGGATCGGGGCAGAGCGCAGGCAGGGCTGGCCTAGACAGCAGCCCGGGGTGGCCTTGGCTGCTAGGGATCACTCAGAACAGAGGCGGACGGCACGTTTATTGCTCACCACTCACTCTTGGGGCCAGGCCCCTGCTAGCACAGCACTCAAGGCCCCCAGCACAGGGGAAATGGAGGCTCCCAACAGCTGCTGGCTGCCTGGGCAGAAACCCAGGCCCCCTAGGCACCAGCGGCAGCTCCAAGGGCCCCACGGCTGACACAGGCGCTGGTCCTTCCTTGAGGCTGTCACACACCAGGACGGGCGAGGAGAGCCCCCGGCCTGGGTGTCCCACCCTCTGTCTCCGCTTTGGGAAATGCCCCTAAGCTTAGCCTTTAAGAGGTGATCACACAGGCACTGTCCCTGGGAGGTGTCCTGGATGCACCTCCTCCACCCCACACCGTTGTCCCCACGGGGGAACCTCCTCCATGCCCTTGGCTTCTGTGAGGGGTAGGAGTGCCCACATAGTTCCGGGACTCACAGGCTGGCATTCACACCCCAGCCCCGACACACTTGCCTGGTCACCTGCGGCAGACAACCCACTCTGCTGCTCCTCCCCGCAGCGCTGCCCGGCCTCAGCGAGTGCAGCCCCTGTCAAGGGGCTCTAGCTGGGTGGGGGATGCCCCGCCTCTTGGACATTAGTGGATGCATGCAGGCCTGGGCTGAGCCCAGTGCTGTGACATCAGCCTGGAGGCCAGAGGGCAGGGCCACCTCCCTGGTTCCTGGGCTGGCCTGGTCTCCTAGCGCTGGGGAGAGCAGGGCAGGGATTCTGGGTCAGCTCACCCCAGCTTCTGGCCAAGGCTGGAGCCTCGGCCCGGGGACTGGAGAAGCACGAGATAGTCTCAGGCCCCATGGGGCAGCCAGGGCCGTGGGGGCCCAGGGGTCAGATGCAGCGTGGCCTCAGGGACAATGCCCCCTCCCTCCTCCACCCCCTTCCTGCTTAGGCCCACCTGGGAGGGGGTCAGACTCCCCCACCTGTACCCTTTGGCTTCAACACCCAGGGGAGCCTGTGGCAGTGGATACTTCATATTGGCAACAAACAGCAGCTGGGATGCGCTGCAGGGCTGGACAGGAATGGCTGAGGCCCAGCCCCAGCACTGCTCCTCCATCACAGCCGCCCTTCCTGCCGTCCCACTCTGGCCACCCAGGAGGCCCCCAAGCCCCGCCCCACCGTCTGTGTCTGGCAGGCGTCGCTGACCATATAAGGTGCCTCTGGCCTCCCTGCCCAGCCCTTCAGTGCTCCCAGCTCCCTGGTGCCCTGGGCGGCGGCCCCCTAGCCTGGGGTCTTGGTGGCAAAGGTCAGGTAGCCGGTGTGGCCCACGGCCTCCTTCATGGGCGTGCCACTGCGGAAAGGGCTGGTGTCGGAGCCGGCAGGGCCATCTGTACCCGCGCCCAGGTCAGGCAGTGGCAGGCTGACAGTGCGTACGTTGTAGACCTGTGGCAGCACCTCCAGGGTGCTCAGCTCCGAGAAGCCGCGCGCTGCCAGCGCCTGGCACGTGCGTTGCACCTGCTCGATGCACGGCGAGAAGGAGCAGAAGCGCCCGCCTGTGGGAAACAGGACCCAGGGGTCAGAGGGCAGGGGTGGCAGAGCCTGGCCTGTCTGGCCCTAGCATCCCTGGACTCCCACCTTAGGGTCTGAGGCCAGCCTAAGACGGCCCCAACACAGACTGCAAGTCCTCCAGAGAGCTGGGACTGCAGGGCAGAGGGGACTGGCCCTCAACTGACAGCCCAAGGGGCCTGGCGCCGCTGTTCATCTCACCCAGCTTAGCCACGCCAGGCCCTCCCAAGTGCCAGGCACCGGGTCAAGTCCACGCTGCCATCGTCTCACTCGGCCCACAGCGGGCACTGCTCTCCTGCCTTCCACAGGGCTGCTGGAGCGCTGGGCCCAAGCAGCTCTGACAGCATGGCAGCGCGGGGCGGTGCGGGGGCCGCTGCTGTCACAGGAAATTAGAGGCTGTCGCTGCTCCCGGGAACAGGAGGCGCCTACTCGAATCTGAGCCCGAGCATGACAGCCCCTCCCTGCTGCCTCCCACCAGCACAGCCTCGGGCTTCACTCAGCCTGGCCCGCAGTGAATGAGAACCCAGCCCTGGTCCCTGTCCTGGCAGGGAGGACCTGGGGAAGCCAGGGCCGGGTAGAGGTATGTGGCCCAGGCAAGTGTCCTCAAACGTCCCTGAGGCTTGGTCCCGTCAGCTGTACCCTAACACGGGGCCGCCGGGAGGTTCGGGGTTACAGGAGGCACCTTCTGTGTGACAACAGCCTAGACAGGGCACAGAGGCTGAGCACGCCGCACCCTCCCCAGCGGGCTCCCGTGGCCAGCAAGAGATGCTGGGCCCACGAATGAGCCAGGAGCCTTTGGACCCAGAAGGGGGAGCTTGCAGGGAAAGGGACAGGTCCCAGAGGCAGGCGCGGGTTCCCTGGGCCACTCTGGAGGAAGGAGTCACAAAGGCAGCATGGGGCCTCAGGGGAGGCTCTGCTGGGTTCAGCCTCCCTGGGACTATGGTCCAGGCCCAGAAGTGTCCCCAGAGCAGGGAGCCTAGGGAGGCAGGGTGTGGAGATCCCCATAGCTACCCCCCTCAGCAGAGACCAGGACCCAGGAGTCAGGGTTGGGCTGGAGCTAGCAGGGGACCCCCGGCCACAGACTTGCTGTTCGCACCAGGCCTCGGCTAATTTTTGAGGTGGGGCGGGGCGCCCCGCACCCCCACCCTCCACCTTCTCACAATGCAACTCTCAGCTGGGAAGAAGGAAGGGGGCCCCTGCTGCCTGAGCCGCTCCTTCTCCAGAAAAGGGAAAAACCCTGGGCCTCCCAGCCACCTCCCTGGCTTGAGGCCCGACCTTCCCCAGGGCTGCCCCTCCTCCGCACCCAGCATCTTCCCTAAAAGGGGCCAGCTCCCTGGGCTCCAGAGCTTGGGGGAGGAGAGACTTTGGGAAACAGCAGGGACGGGATTCCAGACCCCTCTGGCCGGGCCTGCCCTGGACTTGGGTGGCGCTGCCACCTTCCTCCATCAGGGGGTTGGGACAGGCCAGAGACCAGGAGCAGGGCCCAGCCAGGGCCCATCCTCCCCAGCTCTGCCTCCCCTGGCCAGCCAGACCCACTCCTCACCTCAGGCCAAAACGGGGCCCTGGCCTGGCCACTGCCATGGTGTGGCTTGGTCTCTGGACCCCTCTGAGATCCCAGGAGCTCAGTCCTGCACCCTTGCCCCACCCCCACCCAGACTGTAACTCTCCCAGAACCCCTGATGCACCTTCGACCTTGAGGGCATCCCAGGCGTGGCCCACGGCCTCCCAGGGTGACGGGATGTCCAGGAAGACGGCGTCGGCCACGTGGCTCACGCCAAAGCCACTGCGGCACACGTCCTGGGTGCGCACAGTCACCCAGCGGCCCACACGGTGCTCCTGGAACTCCTCCCGGGCCTTCTCTGCCCGCTGCTGGTGGAACTCCACCGTGTGCAGGTGGCCCGTGGGTGCAATGGTGCGGATGATGGCGTGGGACACAGAGCCACTGCCAGTGCCTGGCAGGACAAGAAGGGATGGGCAAGGCATCAGTTGGGACTGCTCGGGACCCACAGCCTCCCAGGAAACAACCCCCACCTCACCCTGGAGACCCACACAGAGCTCGGGAGGACCCCAGGCTACAGGTGGGTGTCACGCCAGGGCTGCGTGGTCCTGGCTGCCTAAAGCCTCAGGCTAGCCCTGGGTTGGGCACCCTGTCTAGGGGTGAGCTGGGGTTGACAGGCTGTGTATGCCATGCTGTCTGTTGTGGGCATAGGCGAGGCCAGTGGCAACCCTGCCCTATCCCGCCTAGCGCAGGTATAGGCAATGAGAGCAGCCCAGTTGCCTGGAGCCTCCGGGGAAATCTGTGCAAGGGGGGACAGGGAGGCCATCCCATCGCTCAGCCCTGTCTCCTTCCATGCATGACCAATCCCTTCCTCAATCCCCGTCAGCAGCAGCCCACCCTGCCTCCACCCTGCCGGTCCTCATGCCCACCTCTCCCCAGAAGCTCCTTGGTCCCCCTGAGACAGCCCACCCCCACAAAGCCTGACCAAACCTGCCCCCACCACACAGGGGCTGGGGCTCTGCCCTGGCCTGGTTGGACTCAGGACGCAGGGCCTGGCCACCAGCCACACCACCCCAGTCCTCCCCAGCGCACCTGCCCCCAGCTTCCCTCAGGACGGCCCCTCTGCTTGACTTCCTGTCCTATGGAAGGGGCCAAGGCTTACACCCCTCCTCCCGCTCCAGCTTCAGAGGCCATCTGCCTGATGCCACTCCCATTCCCAGCCCCTCCACTCGAGACTCCTGCGAGAGCAGCCACTGCACACTTGCCACCCATCCCTCGAACCCAAATAGCGCTGAGCATCGCAAGTGCTTGGGCCAGACCATGGAGGTGCCTCCACTCCCTCTATCCCATCCCACGTCCTGCCACCTCCCACATTCTTTTCAGGGGCCAGCCCCTCTCCCCACCTGTCCAGCCCCTCCCCTAGGTGCCCCCAGCCTGCTGCCTCTCCCCTCTGCAGAGCCTGGCCATGCCCCCTTCCCACTAACAGGCAAGTCAGACTTGTTGGCGTCCGGGGTGGAGCTCGCTTCCCCTCCAGCCTCACTCCCAGCCCCTCTGCCTCCCCCGCTGAGCCTGACTCGGCAGCATGCTCCAACTGCAGGGCCTCAACACGGCTTCTCCTTGGTGCAGAGCTGTCCCTTGGCTCTTCGTAGGTCCCTCCTCGTCATGTTCAACTCAAATGTCCCCTCCTCAGAGAGGTCTTCCCTGCCTGGCCTAGCTGGAGGGACCCCACTCTGGGTCCCCCTCAGACATGCAGCCCTGTCTCACAAGCTTCACAGCAACCAGCAGCACTGAGATGCTCACCCAGGCTGTGTCCCCCTCCTCGAGGGCAGGAACCTGGTCTCTCTTGTTCACGGTTCCTAGGAGGGGACCTGGCATATCTGAGGAGGCCAGGAGAAGCGTGCTGCTTGATTGAGCTCTCTCACGAGAGTGGGGCAGGGGCGGAGAGGCCAGCACCCGCCACAGGATGCACAGGAGCAGCAGCTGATGGGGTTAGCTAAGTCCTGCTCTCCACCTCTCCCACCCAGACACCCCAGGGAGGGACACGGTGACCCGCAGCCCTCAGAAAGCCCGCATGGCAGTGCTAGGCACTCTTCGTGAACCTGGACCCTAGCTCTCCTGCCCATGAGGAACACGCCACCAACAACCTAGATGCATCAGGGCCTGGGGCCAATCTTGGCTTCAATCGCCACGCTGGGCGGCCCCAGCACCTGTATGTGTGCAGGGGTTCCCACAGCCCAGGCCCTGGACTCAACAACAATGGTGCTCACATTCATTGGTAGCAGGTGAGGATCTGATCATGGATGAGGATGGGGAAGGCTCCCCACCTACAGTGAGCTCCTCGGGGTAGCCCTGGCCTCTTTCCAGAAGGGGCAACTCTCTCTGCTTCACCATCAGCACAGAGGACTAGAGGTTGACGGTCAGCACCTAGGACAGCGCCAAGCATCAAACTGGCCACGCCCCACCAAGGCAAGCAGGACCCTCATTAGAGCACCAATCCTCCCCAGCTCCCCCTGGTCCATTTCCCACCACCTCTCACTCCAGTTACAGCACCAGCCTCCTAATGGGCATCCCTGCCTCCACCTTCACTCCCTGCTGTCAGCATCCCGGAAAGATGCGAAAATAGAAACTTGAGGAGCCACATCTGTCTGTAGGAAGGGCAGGCTGGAGGCTCTGACCTCCACGTTTGTGTCAATTTCTGAGTTAAACTGAGGCAGCCTGAGGAACTCACCAGACTCACAGACCACAGAGCCGGGCCGAAGCTCCAACATCATGGTGATGAGGGCGATGTCTGTGGAGTAGAGGATCTGTGTGCGGTGCGGCAAGTTCAGCGTCCAGAGCTCGGGCGTGGGGTGCAGCACGTACACCCAGCCACCTCGGCCGCACGTCACCTTGGAGCCGAAGGGGCGGCCGATAAGGTCAACTGAGTGCCTCAGGACACCATGCCGGGTCTGGGTCTGTGCCCCACGCTGCACACGCACTGCCACCATTGCACCGTGGCCCAGTGACAGGATGGCCGTGTCACCCTCCTTGATCAGCTCCTCGTATGCCACGAAGCTCATGGTGCTAACGTCTGGCAAGGGCCAAGGACCTGGGGAGGGGTGTGGGTAGGCATGAGCAAGTCAGGAGCAGGATGAGGGCCTGGGGTCTAGGTAGAAGGCTTCGAGGCCTACATCCCAGCAGTGGGCATGGGCGGGGTGTGGCTAGCTCAGCCTCTGCCACTGCCTGACAGGGAGCCCAACAGCGCTGCACTCTGGCCTGGCCTCTGAAACCTTTCTTGGTCTAGGACAAGAGACAGGGACTATGAGCCTAAATCAGAGATGAAAAGACTGAGGCTTGGCAATGGCGGAGGTCGGTCCCACGGATTCCCGTAGTGAGGACCCGACCCTCCCATCACCCTTCTCCAGGAGCTTGACTCCCATTCCCCAGGTGTGAGATGAGGAAGCGCCTTTGCGAGGTGTCCACCGGCGGGGGAGAAGCAAATGGTCAATGAGGTCACCTCCAAGCCAGGCTTGATTCCCCGCCCCAGTCTCCCCCACGGGGGCTAGGTGGAAGGGTATGACAGAGGAGTAAGGGCTCCCCTGGGTGTGCGGGTGGCAGGGTATGACAGAGGAGTAGGGCTCCCCAGGAAGGGACTGGGGACGCGGAGCTGGCAGTCCACGCAAACACCGCCCAGCCGGTGCAGAGGCAGCAAGGGGCCAGGCTGGGCCGGCGGGGGCCGCCCATGCGAGGCTGGAGGAACAGGCCCTGCGCGCCGTGCCCGGCCCGGGCCACCCTCACCCGCGCCCTGCCACCCTGGGCCCCGCGGAGTCTCACCTGCGACGCTCCCGCTGCCGGGGCTCCACACGTGCCTCCGCGACGCGCGGCGGCGGCGGCCACACCACTTCCGGCTCCGCGCCCGCTGATGACGTCGAGCCCCGCCTCGCCCCCTCCGCGCACGGGATCCTGGGAGCGCCAGGCTGCCCTTCCCGCCCCTCCCAGAGGACGTTTCCTGGGCGACTTCTTCCCTCATGTGAGCTGCTCTGTTTACACTTGCTGGTCGCTGGAAGATCGAAAGACTGGACAATATCCATATGGCGGCCGGCCGGCGCGGTGGCTCTCGCCTGTGATCCCGCGCTTTGGGAGGCCGAGGCGGGAAGTTCTTCTGAGCTGAAGAGTTCGAGACCAGCCCAGGAAACGTAGTGATACCCCACCATCTCTACAAATAATAACAAACAAACAAAAGGTCCCCCCGCCCCGCCAGCCGCGGGTTGCCGTCGCACCCAGGCACATTTGAAGGGCGGCAGGAGCCAAGGCCTGGCTGTCACTGCTGTCCCGGACGCCTTTGACAGCCCCTGGGGGTTCACCAGAGGGCCGGCCCTTGGCTCACTGCCCAGTCCTCTATGAGGACACTTTGCCATAGACATTTTGTTATTGCAGACTGCTCAGGGAACACCCCTGACTGGGCCCTAAGATGAATTCCAGAAAAGGAATCGCAGATCAAGAGGCGGTTCTAAAAGGCTTGGGCTAGGGTCAGCCAGAGCTCTGTGCAGCAGATGGGGGCCTGGAAAAGTCTGCAGAAGTGGCCTTCCGCCCAGGCCCTGCCTTCCCCGACGGGGGCACGTTCTCCTGAGTGCAGAGCTGCTTCTAGGAGGGAGCGGGGGTCCCGTGTCCCCTCCTGGGAACCAAGGCATAATGAGAACTGGATGACCTGGGCCCACTTTTGGGTCTGGTGAGGAGCCTGAGCAGGAGACTGGAGGAGGTGCTGCTGGAAGATGGGCAGAAAAGGGAAGCGGGAGTGGTGTTCTGTCTCAGCAACACTGTTCCCAGCTGGCTCCTCTGTGGAGTGTGTGTGCAGGGGAGCGGGGGCAGGGGACACGGATTTTCTTCCTCCAGCTCTTAGCTCTCAGGACCAGAGCTTGGGGAGGAACAGAGACCCCCCTACCCAGCCTAGGGTTTAGCCTGCGCCCGAACCCAAGCCAATTAGCAATGACCCTAGAGCACCCTCCCCAGTCACTCAGCCACTCCAGCCTGGTAAAATGAGGTGGCCAGGCTCCTGCAGGGCGAGCTCCGCTCTGGAGCCCTGGCAGCCTGTAGAGCACTCAACTCTCTCGCCTCTCACCCAGGCCAGGCCAGGGTGTTTGTGGCCGTCGCATTGGCTTCTTGGGGTCCATCATGGAAACCTAGCGGTCCAACCTCAGCCCCTCTGTGTCCCTGACCTAGCTGCGGCCGAGAGCCCCCAGGAGTGAGCTAGTGAGAGGCCTTCCATGGCCTCCCACTCTCTGTGGGCTCCTGTCCCTGTGGGGCCACAACGCTGGCCACCAGCTGCCTCTACTTCTGCCGTATGGCCTCCCTGCCTTCTGCTCTCAACGTTGAAACAACCCAGCCCCATCCACAGCTCCCCAACCTGTGTTCCAGTGGATGCTTCTCTCCCTTGATGCACCCGCCTGAGTCACCCCCTAATTTCTCCCCTGGGGGATTCTGACTTTCCACTGCTCTTGGGTGTCTCTTCCCCAGCCTCTCAGCTGTGGTGTGGAGTCAAGGCCGGGTGCCTATAAGGGCCTAAGGTAGGACTTGGTGACTCGGTGGTGGTTTCCCTTGGTTCCAACTTCCCTCTTGCCTCTCTGTCTATTACTGGCTGGTCAACTCCTCCAGTGCCCCTTCCTCCAGGCAGCCTCCTCAGCCCTGCCCACCTGCTCCATCTGAGCCTTCCCCAGTCCCCAGCCTGAGTCCTCAAGCAGAACCAACCCCCCCTACCTCAGCTGATGATTCCCTGTGCAGAGTTTGTACTGGGGCTCCCCTAACAAGAGCTGATGCTGTATATGCCCAGCTGTGCCATCTCATTGAATTCTCCCCAGGATCCTAGGAGGGAGGGAACACTTTACAGATGGGGAAACTAAAACTCAGAGAGGTTAAATAACTTGCCTGAGGTCACAGCCAGTGAGGTCAAAGTGGGATTAGGATTTAAAGCCAATAAACCCGCAAAGCTCAGCACTGAGGAGGCTGAGGAGGGAGGACTGCTTGAGGCCAGGAGTTGGAGTTCCGCCTGGACAACATAGCAAGACCCCATCTCTTAATTAAGAATGAAAGCCGGCCGGGCGTGGTGGCTCACGCCTGTAATCCCAGCACTTTGGGAGGCCGAGGCGGGCGGATCATGAGGTCAGGAGATCGAGACCATCCTGGCTAACACGGTGAAACCCCGTCTCTACTAAAAATACAAAAAATTAGCCGGGCGAGGTGGCGGGCGCCTGTAGTCCCAGCTACGTGGGAGGCTGAGGCAGGAGAATGGCGTGAACCCCGGGGGGCGGAGCCTGCAGTGAGCCGAGATTGCACCACTGCACTCCAGCCTGGGTGAAAGAGCAAGACTCCTTCTCAAAAAAAAAAAAAAAAAAGAATGAAAGCCAGTAAACCGGCTTCAGAGAACCAATGGCCAATTTGAAGAAAGGTGGGAACAGGCAGGAAGGATGCCCACTGGGGAGGCTGCTCTGCCCAAATCCCTGGCAGGGACCACGTGACTGCAGTCCCTCCCCTCTGAGCAGCACAGCCTCCTACCCCACTGTGCTCTGTGAACCCCAGTCAGCCCGTGTCCCTCTCCTGACCTCAGCCTACTTCCTCTTCGGGCTCTGCAGAACTCAGGGGCAGGGCACTGGGAGGAAGCAATGCTGCCTCCGGCTGCACTCTGCAGAGGAGCAGACTACAAGGATAGAGTCCAGTGCCCTGCCTGGAGTCTGCCCTGTGCCTGACCTGCTGAGCTGGGTCATGTTTTGTAGATAAAAGGCCTGGGCCTCCTTTGAAGCCCCCTCCAGGCCCAGTGGTTCATGTGTAACCAGGTGTGATTTCTGAGGAACCCGGACCAAATACTGGCCTGGTAGCGTCATGCAGCCTCCTGCCTGGGTGCTGCCAGAGCAACCCCTGTGGACCCCGGGGAGAGCAGGGGCTGTGGACAGGGGAGGTCAGCTGGAGGGGAGGCTGGCACCTTCCAAGCCCCTCCCCTTGTGCACCTGCTCTGGGGGCCACTAAGGCTCCCAGTCAGCCCCTGCCTAGGGGGTCTCACCCTGACATTTGAGTCTGAAGGCCTTGAGGGCCACCTCCCCACTGTTATCTGCTGCTGCTGTCCCCGTCACAGCTGCCTGGCCCCCCTACACTGTCGGTCTGCCCCAGGCAGGCTAGCACAGGGCCGGTGCTCTGGGAGGGTGGAAGGATTGCTGGGCCCATGACTGGACACCTCTGTCCCCCAACTTCTGATCTATCTGCACATTGAGACCAGTCTGGCCAACACAGTGAGATCCCTGTCTCAACAGAATAAAAACAAAAATAAGATGATCTTCTGTCTGCACGCTGGGGACAAAAACACCCACCTCAGAAAGCTGAGGGTTGCCAGCGGCCCCAGGCCGGAGCTGCCCCAGTGCCAGGCTCACTGCTTGCCATAGAGAGCCCTGCCCTCTGGACCTCATATCTGCAGTTCTGACCTTGCCTGTGGAGGGAAAGTGTAGGGGAAAGAAAGAGAGATGAGACTGTTACTGCGTCTATGTAGAAAGAAGTAGACATAAGAAACTCCGTTTTGTTCTGTACTAAGAAAAATTCTTCTGCCTTGAGATGCTGTTAATCTGTAACCCTAGCCCAACCCTGTGCTCGCAAAAACATGTGCTGTGTTGACTCAAGGTTTAATGGATTTAGGGCTGTGCAGGATATGCTGTGTTAAAAATGTGTTTGCAGGTGGTATGCTTGGTAAAAGCCATTGCCATTCTCTAGTCTCAAGTACCCAGGGACACAATGCACTGCGGAAGGCCTCAGGGACCTCCGCCCAAGAAAGCCTGGGTATTGTCCAAGGTTTCCCCCCACTGAGACAGCCTGGGATATGGCCCGTGGGAAGGGAAAGACCTGACCGTCCCCCAGCCCGACACCCATAAAGGGTCTGTGCTGAGGAGGATTAGTGAAAGAGGAAGGCCTCTTTGCAGTTGAGATAAGAGGAAGGCATCTATCTCCTGTTCCTCCCTGGGAATGGAATGTCTTGGTGTAAAACCCGATCATACATTCTATTTACTGAGATAGGAGAAAACTGCCTTATGGCTGGAGACGAGACATGCTGGTGGCAATACTGCTCTTTACTGCACTGGGATGTTTGTATAAAGTCAAACATAAATCTGGCCTTTGTGCACATCGAGGCACAGCACTTTCCTTAAACTTATTTATGACACAGAGACCTTTGCTCACATGTTTTCCTGCTGACCCTCTCCCCACCATCACCCTCTAGTCCTGCCACATCCCCCTCACTGAAATAGTCGAAATAGTAATCAATAAATACTGAGGGAACTCAGAGACCAGTGCCGGCGCGGGTCCTCCATATGCTGAGCGCTGGTCCCCTGGGCCCACTGTTCTTTCTCTATACTTTGTCTCTCTGTCTTATTTCTTTTCTCAGTCTCGTCCCACCTGACGAGAAATACCCACAGGTGTGGGGGGCTGGCCCCCTTCAGGAAAGGGGAAAGGGGGTCCTTTCCCATGGGGGACCTGGGGAAACAGGTTAGGGAGGGTGAGAGAGGGGAGGGTTGGCCTTCTGAGAAGCTGCAGATGCTGAGGACAGAGGAAGTCCTGAGTGTGGCCCCCAAGTCTCTCCCTCCCCCAAGTCTGCCTCCAGGGGCTGCAGCTATCCCTTCCAGAAACAGAAACTTAAGCCCTCAGGCTTTGTGGGGTAGCAGGTGGGCCACTGCAGAAATTTCTAAAATTGGGGGAAGAGGCTGCACGGGCCACAGAGTGCAGGAATTCCAGGCTTAAGGGACACCTGCTGTCTGGCCAGCCCAGAGGGGCCGTTTGCCTTTTTACATGGGTTGGTTTTATTAAGTCTAAAAAATGCTGACTTGGAACAGGACGAAGCATGCCAAGGAGCAAAGAGGCATGTGTCTCCTCTGCAGTGACCATGGGGATGGGACAGGAGGCAGGGCCCCCACACCGATGCTCACATAGGCAGAGGCGAACAGGCTTCCCCTGCCTTTGGGCCTTGGCTCTGGTGCCTTCTCCTCAGAGGCACCTATTCGGGGTCCCTTATACCTGGAACTCCACTGCTCTGTGTCCCCCTGACCCCAGTAGCACTGATCTGATGTCATCTGGTTTGTTGGGCTGCTGGCTCATGGCCAGTCTTCCTGCAGCAGCAGGCGCTGTGTACCTTGCTACCTGCTGCATCCCCAGCGGCTGGCACCCGGCAGGTGCTCATTGTGCCACTGCTGGAGGGATTTGTATCAAATATACCCACAGATAAGGGTTCCCCCCTTCCTTGCTTTATTCACAGAGCAACGGATGAGGGTCCTTGATGGATATTAACCCCACATACTCCACTTCCCCCCTCTTAACAGCTGCATAATATTCCACAGCAAGCAGATGCCTTCCTACCCTTGGCCACTCCCGCCTGATGGGCATTGGGTTGTATCCAGATGTGTTTGTTTTTCCCTCCACAGATCTCTTGGTCCATTAGGGGAGAGAACTCAGACATCCTTTCTAAGGGCTGCATTCCTAGAAGGGGAGATTGCTGGGTCACAGAGTTCGAACATTGTTAATGTTAATAGATTCTGCCAAATTACCTTGCCAAAAGCATGCAGCAATTCAAGTTGCAGGCAGCCTGTGGACGCCTGTCTTCCCGCATTCCAACTCAAAGCCAGCACTGGCTGGGGTCGATCTGGGAGTGCTGGGGGTAGGGACAGGTGGAGTCACTGCTTAATTTGCATGATTCTGGTTATTCGTGAGATGAGTTTTTTTTTTTTTTAATCGCACTTATGCTTATTGTTTATTAGCGTTTCCTCCTAGCTTTGCCTGAAGTCTCCGGGGACTGCCTTTGGGGGTCGGGTGAACTTGTTCCCTGCGAAGAGGGCCCAGGGTTGGGGTCTGGAAACTCCGAGGCTGCACTTGCCAGCGGCCTCTTAAGGCCACAGCGTCCCCGTGGTTTCTGGCTCGCATCCCCCCGAGACCCAGGACTTGTCCAAGGTCAGGGCACCGCGGGTGCCCCTGGGCTGGGCCGCAGCCAGACTGCGCCTCCCGCGCGCCTTCGCTTTGCACCAGGATCGCCCAGGACATGCCTGCGGGCACCTTGAGGAAGGTCGGCGGCTCCGGGCCAGCTCGCACTGGCCGGGGGTGGGTTGGGGGCAGTACCTGCTGCGGAAGCCCCGAACGCTTTCGCTCGGCCCCTCGCCGCCGCCGCGGGGGCTGGCTGGACTAGGCGGGCGGGCTCGAGGATGCGGATGAACCCAAGCGTCCTCGAGTGCCTGGGGGGCTCTCCGCCTCAGTTTCCCGCCCGGAGGCAAGGGTGTGCGAGGGGATCCAGATATCCAAGGACCTGAGGTTTCGGCCTCGAGGTCTTGGGCGGGGGACTGGGCAGGCTGCGCGGGGTCCCAGCCAGGGGACAGCTCGGGTGGGCGGCCGGGGTGTTGGGGGCGGCGGGCGGCGGACAAAGCGGCGGCACCACCCCGCGGCGCGGGCCAATGGAATGAATGGGCTATAAATAGCCGCCAATGGGCGGCCCGCGTCGTGCCCCTTAAAAGCCGCAGGAGCGCGGAGCGGCCGCTGTTCGCCTGCGTCGCTCCGGGAGCTGCCGACTGACGGAGCGCCCCCGCCCCCGCCCGGCCGCCCGGTGAGTGGGCCCGGGGGCCGGGGGCGTCCGCGCCGGGGCTAGGGGCGCTGCGTGCAAAGGGGGCTCGTCGCTTGGAGCGCGCGCCGGACCGGCCGGGGGTCCCCGGCGATGATGGCGCTCCCCGCGCGCGCTGTGGACCCCGCTGACCTTGGCCGCGTCCCGGGGGCGCCGGGGGGCCCGGCGGCGGGGACGTGAGTGGTACGCGGGAGCCCGGGAACCCCGGCGTGCCGGTCCCCGCTGACCCCGCGTCTCCCCGCAGCCCGCCGCCGCCATGCCCTTCTCCAACAGCCACAACGCACTGAAGCTGCGCTTCCCGGCCGAGGACGAGTTCCCCGACCTGAGCGCCCACAACAACCACATGGCCAAGGTGCTGACCCCCGAGCTGTACGCGGAGCTGCGCGCCAAGAGCACGCCGAGCGGCTTCACGCTGGACGACGTCATCCAGACAGGCGTGGACAACCCGGGTACGCGACCCCTTGGGGCTGGGATCCCGGCGCCCCCTCCCCGCGCGCAGCCGCAGGGTCCTCAGCAGCGCGCTCGGGCCCGGCAGTGACGTCACTGTCCCCGTCCCGCGCCCCCTCCCCCAGGCCACCCGTACATCATGACCGTGGGCTGCGTGGCGGGCGACGAGGAGTCCTACGAAGTGTTCAAGGATCTCTTCGATCCCATCATCGAGGACCGGCACGGCGGCTACAAGCCCAGCGATGAGCACAAGACCGACCTCAACCCCGACAACCTGCAGGTGCGGGGCGGCGGGCGGGCCGGGCGGGGCGGGGCCGGGGTCTCCGGGCGCTCACTCCCGTCTCGCCCCCCAGGGCGGCGACGACCTGGACCCCAACTACGTGCTGAGCTCGCGGGTGCGTACGGGCCGCAGCATCCGTGGCTTCTGCCTCCCCCCGCACTGCAGCCGCGGGGAGCGCCGCGCCATCGAGAAGCTCGCGGTGGAAGGTAGGGGCCGGGCGGGCCGAGGGGCGGCGGCGGCCGCGTCCGCCTCCCGGCGCGGTCCCCACCCGCTTTTGTTTACGTCGCCCGGGAGCGGCAGCCGCCGCCGCGCTCTTATCTGCGCGCGCCCGGGTTCAGTTTCCCGGAGGGACCGAGGGACGGAGGCCCAGCCCCGCGCCCACAGCGGCCTGGGGCCCAGGGAGGGCGGGTCCTGGCGCGGGGTCACCGCCTGGGACTGTCGCCCGGGCCGTGAGGACTGGACGCCCGCAAATCCGGGCGGGTGGGGGGGCCTCTGACGTCCCCCGAGGTGGGGCACGGGGGCGGGCGGGTCCGCGCTGCGGGCTGGAGAGGCGGGCGCGGGAGCCGAGCGTCCTGAGCGCACTCCCCGCAGCCCTGTCCAGCCTGGACGGCGACCTGGCGGGCCGGTACTACGCGCTCAAGAGCATGACGGAGGCGGAGCAGCAGCAGCTCATCGACGACCACTTCCTCTTCGACAAGCCCGTGTCGCCCCTGCTGCTGGCCTCGGGCATGGCCCGCGACTGGCCCGACGCCCGCGGTATCTGGTGCGTGTCCCTCTGCGCCCTCTCGCGGCGTCCTCCCTCCCCGCCGCCTCCCCTTTCCCTCTCGCCCCCTTCGCGGGAGTGGAGCCCCTCGCGGCGAGGAGGAGGGGGAGGAGGGAGGGGCCGGCCGCGCCCCGGGTCTGGGTTCCGTGACGCGCCTCCTCCTGCGCAGGTGACCTTGGCCGAGCAGGTGCGTTAAGGGACTGGGCCCCGGCCCGTGGAGGCTCAGGACTCAGCAACGCCTCCCCACCCCGAGACGTGAGGTGGGGGCGGGGCTCGCTGGCGCCTCTCCCCGACGCCCCTCGGAGCTGGAGCTCTTTGTTTTCTTTTCTCACTCCTCCGCCGCTGGGATTCTACCAGGGGCTGGTGACGCGGAAGCTTCTCCAGGGGCAGGGCTCCTACCCCCACTGTGGGGGGCGGGCCGGGATGTCCTGGCGGTCCCTGGCCCCGCCCCACCTCAGGCCACAGCACGTGATGGCAGCTGGGGTTCTCCTGCTGTGAGGCGTCCCGGTTCCCCTGCCTGCCCCGTGTTGGCGGGTGGAGTCTTGGCAGTAGCCCCCACTCCTGGGCACCGCTGGGAGCAGCACCTTGGGGATTTGAGAAGTTCCTTTGGTCTGGGGGCAGCCTGGGGCTTTTTTCTGGATATGCCCTGAGACCAGCCCTCCCGCAGGCACAATGACAATAAGACCTTCCTGGTGTGGGTCAACGAGGAGGACCACCTGCGGGTCATCTCCATGCAGAAGGGGGGCAACATGAAGGAGGTGTTCACCCGCTTCTGCACCGGCCTCACCCAGGTGCCAGGGACGGGGCAGGCCCAGGGCCCCAGCAGGGATGTGGGTGCCCCATCAGTCCCCCTGGGGGATTTCCGGGGCTTGGGAGTCCCAGGGCCTGTAGGGGTTTCAGGCAGGCCTTCTCCCTCATACCCTTTTCTCCATCTGCAGATTGAAACTCTCTTCAAGTCTAAGGACTATGAGTTCATGTGGAACCCTCACCTGGGCTACATACTCACCTGCCCATCCAACCTGGGCACAGGGCTGCGGGCAGGTGTGCATATCAAGCTGCCCCACCTGGGCAAGCATGAGAAGTTCTCGGAGGTGCTTAAGCGGCTGCGACTTCAGAAGCGAGGCACAGGTGAGCAGGGCAGGTGCTGCGGGCTTCCCGTTGGCCTTTGGGCAGCCCTGTTTCCTCCGCCCTGACTTGCTGTCTCCCCAGGCGGTGTGGACACGGCTGCGGTGGGCGGGGTCTTCGACGTCTCCAACGCTGACCGCCTGGGCTTCTCAGAGGTGGAGCTGGTGCAGATGGTGGTGGACGGAGTGAAGCTGCTCATCGAGATGGAGCAGCGGCTGGAGCAGGGCCAGGCCATAGACGACCTCATGCCTGCCCAGAAGTGAAGCCCCGCCCACACCCGACACCAGCCCTGCCGCTTCCTAACTTATTGCCTGGGCAGTGCCCACCATGCACCCCTGATGTTCGCCATCTGGCGAGCCCTTAGCCTTGCTGTAGAGACTTCCGTCACCCTTGGTAGAGTTTATTTTTTTGATGGCTAAGATACTGCTGATGCTGAAATAAACTAGGGTTTTGGCCTGCCTGCGTCTGAGTGGTGCCTCTCCTTTCCCGGGGGGAGGGGGAAGGGCAGCAGCCAGGTCCCAGGAGTCTGAGTCCTGGGCCTGCTGTGGGCCTCGCCTTCTGTGAGATGGGTCAGGAGCCAGCAGGTGGCCACTCTGTTCTGCCTGCCCCACCTAGTCCTTGGGCCCTTTCCCTCATGTCTATCGGGCTGTGCAGGCAGGAACATGGGGGAGTGCGAGGGAGGAGTTCCAGGCCTGAGCATCTGAGGGCATTCAGGCCTGGGTGTGGAGCCTGGCACGTTCCTCAGGCCCATGCTGCAGGGTGGGGGAGGTAGGGATAGTGGAGGTGGGAGGTTGACCTCAGAAACTTGAGAGCTTTCCGGTCCCTCCAACTGGGTTCCTCCTCCAGTCTTCCAAGCTGCAACATTATCAGATCCAGGCATCTCCCTGCCTCCTTCCTACCCCGCCAACACCTACTCTCTATCTTCTCTTCCCTGCTTCCTTCTCTCCCAGCCTGGGCCTTCAGGCTGAACAGCCCCCCTGGCTCCACTGGTCCTTGGGCTCAGTCCTCAAGACCCTCTAGCAGCCCTGGGGAGCCATTGGTCCCCCCTTTACTGGCAGCCTCCTTTTCAGGGGTCTCTGGGTGTCCAGCCCCTTGGCCTCAAGGTGGAACCACAAGGTAGGGACCCTGGGGCAAAAGGGGGGTTGGGGCTGTTTAGGGCTTGGTCTCCCTGGTCCCTGGTGCAACTCCCCCCCCAACTCACCCTAGTTGCCACTTGCCGCCGTCCCTGCCCAGCCTCTGGCTCACGGCTCCTACCATGGTTGGGCACCCTGAGGGGCTCGGCCAGCTCAGGGAGTGGAGGCGGATGGGTGAACCAGCGGGGGCTAGAAATCCTGCTCCCCACCTTCCTCCAGCTCCTAAGCTCCAAGGACGCAGCCTGTGCTGCCACCTGCTGGCCAGGGCCTCCTCTGCCCCACCCCTGGGGATCAGGGTCTGGGGCAGGCCTCATCCTGCATCTCCATACCCACCTGGACACTAAAAGTGGGGGATCACTGCGCTCTCACCTCCTTGGGACACGAGGGGATGGTCAACCTAGACACTGGGGCCCAGGAGCAGCAGTGGGGTGCATCCCTGAATCCGCTGCTGGGCTTGGCGAGTGGGGGGCCCTAAGGGCAGGGTTGAAGTGTCCACCTCCCTGAGTGAACACCTGGTAGGCTAGAGGCATAGGGGGCAGCTCCCCTGGTGCAGAAGGCTGGGGGGACTTCTGTATCCATCCTTTGGACCCTAGACTGGGCCCTCCCTGGCTGACCAGCCTGGGCACAGAGCCAGTTTCTGGCTTAGCCTTTTGCTAGGAAGGCCAGGGCCAGGATAGGCTGGGCCGTACAATCGGGAGTCTCGGGAGAAGGGCGGGGATGAAGGACCCGAGGTGAGCACAGGAAGTGAGCCCCTCCAGAAAAGGGAGGCTGAGGGCAGTGCAGAAGGGGTGCAGACCCAGTGGGGACCTGGCCAGCAAAGCCCCACTCCCAGGGGGCCTTGTCAGTGCTGCCCTCCTCCCGCTCCACAGCTGCAGCCCCTCCTGCTGGCTCAGTCCCCCTCACCACGGCTTGGGCAGAGCCAGCCCGACAATCGCTGGGGTGGTGTGGGCCCCACTCCGAGGTGAACACAGGGCTGAGGGCATGGCTGGGCAGGCCTAACACTTCTTGTGTTTCAACGCTCCCCTTTTCCCATGTTAACTCTCAGAGTGGGGCGCTCCTAGAACCACCAGTGGTCAAACAAGCGGAACCGGTAATCACCCTGTGCAGGCCCCTCAACGCACTGTCCAGGAAGGCCGAGACGGCTGGGCCTGGCTCAGGATGACTTCTGAGGCAGTAAAACTCTGCAGGTGGGTGGTGCCTTGGCTGGCCTGTGGCGCCCACAGGGCCTGGACCCCCAACTCTCCAGAGCCCACTCTCCTCCCTGTGCCTCACATATTTTATCTTGCTGCATTAATTCTTTTGGGGACCAGGCAGGGCTGAATATACACTCCCCTCAGTGGGGGAGCGACAGTCCTGTCTGCCTGTGCCACTAGTTCCAGGGAACCTCTAACCACAGTCTAGACAGCCTTCCTTTTCCTCAGACTCTGCAGACTTTAACAGGCAATTCTCCTTGAAAGCACTGTCAAACATGGGCAGCAAAGGACAGTATCTAGGGGTGGCAGGGATGCAGGAAGACGTCCTGGGTGTTGGACACATCTCCCCGCAGGGCAGTCTGGCTGCACCAAGCCCCACCTCAGCTGTACCTCCCGTCCACTCAGGGACTTCCCAGCTAGGGAATGAGTCCACGGCGGGGTTTCCGCAGTGGCGCTCCAGACACTTGGGCTGGACCACTCTGGTGGGGGCCGTCCTGTGCGCTGCAGGATGTCCAGCAGCAGCCCTGGCCTCCAACCGCCGCATGCCAGTAGTCCTCACTTCCCCAACTTATGACAATCAAAAATGTCTAGACATTGACAAATGCCCCTTGGGGGGCAAATCAGCCCCCCTTCTTCGAGTCCCATTGCCCTACAGAAATATAAGTGATACAATTACTGAGAACAGGGAAACGGTAAGGGCTTGCTGACACTGAAGAGTTGGCTGCAGCCCCACCCCTCCTCTGGGGTCCTGTGCAGACAGGGAGGACAGTGTGAGCAATGTAGTGAGGTGGTGACATGCTGAGAAAAGCTCAAGAGCAGAAGCAGGTTATAAAACAGCGTGTGCTCTGAGATCCCACACAGAATATGTATGGAAAAACCCCAAAGAACAGTAGTCCCTGTGGGTGGTGGGGTAACAGGTGATTTCCTTCTTTATACTTTATTTTCCAAATTTTCTACAGGGCACATTTATTACTTATATAAGCCAAAATAATGTTTTTAACGGTGTTTTGTAGAAAATGCTGTCATGTGCTCCAGTCTGCGGAAGCCCCCACCAAGTAGCAGCAGGACTTTCCCACTACTGCAGCCTGAGGCCTCTCACAGGGAGACTCCGGCTGAGAGAGGAAGACAGACTGGCCCGGCGTCGCCACCTCCAACTCCTGGGCTGTTTTCACTGCTCTTCTAAGAACATTCTAGCCTCCCACAGTTGGGACCTGCTTGTCTTAGCAGTGGCTTAAAAGGCTGCACTTGCCCCTTCTGCATTTCTATTTCGAGCCAGCGGGCACTTCCTAAAGCCTCCCAGAGCACCCTTCAGGGGTTGCACATTGGACCCACATGGATGTGAAGTGAATCTCCTTTTCTACAGGTAAAAAGAAAATAATTTGATTGGCAAGAAGTCTTTTGGCTGTGAGGTTTCCACTGAGCAGATGACAGCATTTCAGCTTAGATAAGTGAGGCTTTTTTGGTACTGCTGAGAAGGCTGAGGCTTTTTTTTTTTTTTAGACGGAGTTTTGGTCTCATTGCCCAGGCTGGAGTGCAATGGCACGATCTTGGCTCACGGAAACCTCCGCATCCTGGGTTCAAGAGAGTCTCCTGCCTCAGCCTCCAGAGTAGCTGGGATTACAAGCACGTGCCACCATGCCTGGCTAATTTTGTATTTTTAGTAGAGATGGGGTTTCTCCATGTTGGTCAGGATGGTCTCAAACTCCTGACCTCAGGTGATCCGCCCACCTCAGCCTCCCCAAAGTGCTGGGATTACAGATGTGAGCCACCGCGCCCGGCCAGGCTGAGGTTTTTTACACGCAGACTTCTCAGTCTGGCTAGAGGCTTTCTGCACTCGCAGTGATTGAACGTTTTTGAGGTGGGGTTTCACTCTGTCACCCAGGCTGGAGGGCAGTAGCACGATCGCGGCTCATTGAAGCCTTGACCTCCCTGAGCTCAGGTGATCCTCCCACCTCAGCCTCCCAAGTAGCTGTGTGACTAGAGACGTGCCACCACACCCGGCTAATTTTTTCTATTCTTTTTTCTTTGTAGAGATGGGGTTTTGCCATGTTGCCCAGGCTGGTCTCAAACTCCTGGGCTCAAGCCTTTCCCCTGCCTTGGCCTTCCACAGTGCTGGGGTTACAGGTGTGAGCCACTGTGCCCAGCTGGTTGGACTCTTTCCACCTTTTTCCCCAAACCCAACTTGGTATTGTTTTGCTTGGGTTCAGAAGTCCTGATTTTCACACCCTTTTCAGGGCTGGGGATTTACCAAAATTTCAGGCTTAACAAAAATTAAGGTCCCCAAAAGATAAAAGTGCTACTTCCAGCAACACCTGTCTCTGATTCACCTTCATGGCACGGATGCTGGTGGTCCCCTAGCAGCCATTCTCCCCTCTGCTTGAGTGACAACGCCCTGGTTTCCAGCCTGCACGCAGCTGCCTGGCTGTGAAAGCACATTTCCAAGACTCCCATGCAGCCAGGGGTGGCCGGGTGTCAACGTGCTCCAGCAGCCACCCAGGTTGTGAGGACAAGGCCGTCCTCGGTGCTGCGGGGTGAAATGCCTGCGTGTGTGCAGCCTGGCACCAACTCCTGACGTGCTGGCAGCATTCCTGCTGTGGTGATGGGGCTGCGACCCCGTTCTACCATTCACGAACTCCATGCAGCGTGGGGCTCGGCTCGGGATCCTGCTGGGCTTGCAGAGGAATTGGCCCAGTAGCTCCAGGTACTTCACACCCACTTGCACTCAGGATGGCACCAACCCCTCCAGACGCGTTCGTTGCCTGTTTGCCTAACCTAGGGCAGGGCTCCCACCTGCGTGTCTGCTCTTTGCTTCCCACACTCGCCCGAATCCCCTCAGGGAGGACTGTCCTGCCTGCCCAGGCCTCCTTCCCAGAGGGCCTCCTTCTGCATCCCTGTTCCCCTCGGGCTCTGTCCTCTGTCTCCTCCCCATTAGAGGACTGCTGGGCCAGTGAACCTTCTCTCTGAGAATGTGGCCTGCTTCCAGGGCAGGGCTTAGGTCTTGCTTCATTACTCTCATTCCACCTATACTCAGCTGCACCCATTACTGGTATATGTGGCCTGTGTTAACACATATCAAAGCTGTTCTGGAAATATACAACTTATAGCAAAAAGACAGAAACTTCCATTAAAATTAAAATGAAAAGTCTAGTTTTGTCAATACTTTCGACCCATCAACTACCCAACATATTAAATGGCACTTCAAATGTGTTACACTCTCAAAAGAAATATGGCAATCAACTCGACCAAAAAAAAAAAAAATAATAAAAAAGAGAAATAATAAAGGTGGCACTACTCATCCATCCCCATACCCAAAATTGTTCCTTTAAAATTTATTCTTTTTTATTTTTTTTGAGATAGGGTCTTGAAGTCACCCAGGCTGGACTGCAGTGGCAGGATCATAGGTCACTGCAGCCTCAATCTCCCGGGCTCAAGTGATCCTCCCTCCTCAGCCTCCCCAGTAGCTGGGACCACAGGAGCACATCTCCACGTCTGGCTAATTTAAAAGTTTTTTTGTAGAGACAGGGGGTCTCGCCATGTTGCCCGCCCAGGCTGGTTTTGAACTCCTGGCCTAAGTGATCCTCTTGCCTTGGCCTCCCAAAGTGCTGGGATTACAGGTGTGAGCCACTATGCCTGGCCCCAAAACTTCTGTGCTTCTGAGGGACCCCTGTGCTGCAGCCCCCACTCAAGTCACAGCCGCAGCACCTACCTAGGGGACAAAACACTGTGGCAGAGGGGCCAGAGTCTGGCCTGACCCTATTCACTCTTCCTTGGGATCAGAAAGGAGCATGGTGCTTGCTTTCCTCTGTTCTCCTGGCCTGGACACAGGATAACATGACTAACTTTGTCAGCCAAGTTCCAGTGTTTTGGTTAAATTAATGAAATATACAGGTGGAGTATCCCAAATCCAAACATCTGAAATCTAAAATACTCCAAAATCTGAACCTGAGTGCTGATGTAATGCTAAAAGGGAATGCTCACTCGTGCATTTCAGAGTTCAGATGTTCAAATTTGGGATGCTTAACCAGTAGGTATGATGCAAACATTCCAAAATCTGAAAAAAACCCCAAACCTGAAACACCTGTGGGTGGTCCCAAGCATTTCAGATAAGGTATTCCCAAACCAGGAAATGCAAGCCAGCAAAATGTGCCCTATGTACTTAGTGATATCAACACAAAAGGACACACAGCATCGCCATTCTGGGGAGCAGCAACTCCCACCCACAGTGACAGGCTGAGGAGATGTCCGAGCAGCATGGGACAAGCTTGTTGGAGCCCTCTAGAGCCCACAGAATGGAGGTAGCAGAGGAGTGGCCAGTGGATTAGGGTGGAGAGCACGAGAACCACATGGCCCAGAGACAGCCGAGCTGTGTACTAAAGAGCAGCGGAGTCCAGCCTGTAGCAGGGGAGTGACTGGCAGAGCAGAACTCACGAGTGCACAGGTGCGTCTGGGAAGGGGTGGAGTGGAGGGTGGTGGCGGGTTGGAAACGCTGAGGCACCCTCCACCCAGGGACTTCTGGTGCCACATTAATGAACATGACTACATATGCTCCTACTTCCCAGCTGACTTCCATGCAAAACATAACTGCTTTGAGAATGTGCTCACGCCTACCCACGCCTGCTGGCAGCTCCATCCTGAGAGGAGGGTGCGGCGAGTCAGAGCAGGCCTTGCTCTGGAAGACGCCAACACAGGCAGTCTCATGCCAGGCTCTCTGGGGTCACCAGGCTCTGGCTGTCTGGTACAGCATTAGTCTGCTTTAGTCTGGCAGCAGCACAACCCTGCCCAAAGCCTGCTAGGTCACTCCCTAATGAAGTACTGGGGAACGAAGGCCCCTTCACAGAAGTGCAGTGTCTCAGAGTCTGAGACATAACATGTTGGGCTGGTGACAAGAAAGAGCCTGCCCAGGAGTTGGCGGCCCAGCTGCTGCCCCCGCGCCTGAGTCGGAGATGAGCCAGGCCCCTGGCGCCTGCCTCTGCACGTGCCACTCCTCTCTCTCCCACTGAGCAGACTTGGTGCACCGCCACCTCTACATGCCTCCCCTGCACCCAGGCCTGGCTCCCTTTGGCCAGGGCCCTGGCCTTCCTGAACGCAGCATCAGCCCTTCCTAGTATCACACCAGTGCCCCTCGCCTCCCTGTGCGATGAGGTAGTCGAGGCCAGGAGGTTTAACCTTGTTTATTTTTGTAGCTCCAGGGGTCAGCACAGAGGAGCTTCTACCTTAACCCTCAAAATATGGCTACAATGAATGAACACATGAACAAATGACTGATGAGAAGTCTTCTTGCCTTGTTCTAGAACACCTGAAAATAACTGGGGCAGCTTAACTTGGAGAAGCAAGAATTTAGGGAGGAGGCCGGGTGTGGTGGTGGGCACCTGTAATCCCAGATACTTGGGAGGCTGAGGCAGGAGAATCGCTTGAGCCCGGGAGGTGGAGCTTGCAGTGAGCTGAGATCGCAGGAGAATCACTTGAACCTGGGAGGCGGAGGTTGCAGTGAGCTGAGACCGCGCCACAGCACTCCAGCCTGGGCGACAGAGTAAGACTCTGTCTGGGAAAAAAAAAAAAAAAAAAAGAATTCGGAGAGGGAACACACTTTTAATCTTCAAATACTTGAGTCTTTTTTTTTTTTTTTTTTTTTTTTTTGAGACGGAGTCTCACTCTGTCACCCAGGCTGGAGTGCAGTGACGTGGTCTCAGCTCACTGCAACCTCTGCCTCCCGTGTTCAAGCGATTCTCCCGCCTCAGCCTCCCGAGTAGCTGGGACTACAAGCACACGCCAACGCACCCGGCTAATTTTTGTATTTTTAGTAGAGACGGGGTTTCACTATGTTGGCCAAGCTGGTCTTGAACCTCGTGATCTGCCCGCCTCGGCCTCCCAAAGTACTGGGATTACAGGCGTGAGCCACTGTGCCCGGCCTTGTTTTTGTTTGTGAGACAGAGCATTGCTCTGTCGCCCAGGCTGGAGTCCAGTGGCGTGGTCTCAGCTCACTCCAACCTCCACCTCCCAGGTTCAAGTGATTCTCCTGCCTCAGCCTCTCGAGTAGCTGGAATTACAGGCACTGCCACTATGCCTGGCTAATTATTATTTTTTTGTATTTTTAGCACAGACGGGGTTTCACCAAGTTGGCTAGGCTGGTCTCGATTCCTGACCTCAAGTGATCCTCCTGCCTCAGCTTCCCAAAGTGCTGGGATTACAGGCATGAGCCGCCACGCCTGCCATGGAGTCTTGAATAGTTAAAACTTCCAAGAACAGGAGACTGCCAGGGTGGTGAGGAGGCCCATGTGCACGCGGAGCAGCAGAAGCAGCCGAACTCCCCCCACAGGTGCTGGAGGCGGGCTGTGAGCGTCCCGGCACTGCAGGTGCCCGCAGATGCAGGAGACGCACAGGATGAGCCATTGGAGACTTCCCTCTTGCTTGAGAGATGGGTTGTAGAACGCTGTTTTAAAATAACTCTTAGAGGTGGGTTAAGTGGGTGGAATGTAGATAGAGCAGGAAATTGCAGAAGTCACTGGCTTGGGGAAAGAGCCCCCTCAGAGATGAGGATGAGTTGAATTTTTTCTCTGTTCAGTGACCGCGCCCCCTGCTCCCGCTCCAGTGAAGCCCCCTGTTTATCAACCCACTTGGTCAGAAGACATTTCACCACAGCCAGAAACCAGGTATGAATGAATACCCAGGGAGCTGGAAACGCAAATAAGAACCTCAGAACTTATAAGCAATCAGCCCCATCACTCTAACAACAACAAAAAAACAAAATAAATCAACAAAGCTTACTGAACCAAAGCCGATGGCAACAAAGAATGCCTGAAGTGGCCCCCAGTTTCCCCTGGCTCCACCGTCAGGACCAGCTTTCCTTCTTCTGTGAGAGACCCGTGCAGGCCCTTTAATGAGCCGGACTCCGCTGGGAGGGTCTCGCCTCGCCTGGTGCTATGACTGCTGATGCCTACACAACTGCTTCCCCTCCTCACTAAACCCCAGCTCCCACGCTGCCACCAAGTGGCAGGCTGCTATTCTTTCCCGGGGTTGAAATACAAACACTACCTGGGCTGTATGACTCTCCAGGGCGGATGCAGATTAGGGTGGTAAGCCAAAGGGTTTAACTCCTAGTTCCACACCCGATGGTAAATGTCATCTCCACGCAGGGTCATCTACTTCATGTCCACAGCACCCACCACCGCAATGTGCACGGTCTGCACCTGACCCAAGCTGAATGATGGACATCACCTGTGTAAGCATTTTGGTGAAGGGAAAAGCTCACTGGCTGCCAGTCCCATCCCTTCCGTCCTCTGGGCCTCAGTCTTCTCTGTCAAACAGGCAAGACTCAAAGGGCTCCTGGAGACCAAACAGGCCAGGCTATAAACCAAGACATGACCCCAGAGCAGCCACCTATCTCATCCTTGTGCCATCCGGGGCAGGGGCAGCTGGGGGGACCTCAGTGACACTTTTGACTGCAAGCCACTGAAAATGTCTCGTACTTGCTATGTATCTCCTGCTTGCTTCCTATCATTTTTTTTTAAAAACACTAATTTTGCACTAACAGTGCCTTCGCCAGGCACTATTCTAGGTACTTGCAATAGAGGAAAAGAAAAGGGACGAAGATCGCTGCTGCATGGGGCTCACATTCTAGTAAGTGTGGGGAGAGGAGACACAAAGGGCAACACGACTGTGTAACTCATGCTGATGTTGGTGTGACAGGGGCAGATGGTGAAAGGGCAGAGTTGAGCACAGAGGCCTGACTGTGCTTTTTGGTGTCACAGCCAGGGCAGGCCTCTTAGAGGAGGAGGGAGGCAGACAGCCTTCAGTTGGTCTAAGCTCTTACCCCAAGCTCATTGCTTTTACCTGTTCTCTAGGAATATCTGCAAAAGCTCTGGGCCAGGGAGGTGGCAGTACAGGCCTGTAAACTCCTAATAGAAGGTCCAGAGTCCAGAACTCTCCATCTTAGAAATGGGAAAGATTTCCTTACCAAGTCTCTACTCGATAGGCAGTGTCCTCTCCTGAGGGCCAGGGAGTACGCCGTTCAAGGACTTGACTGCACTGGCTAAGCCAGGAGAGGGAGGAAGAGAAGAGGGTTAGTGTGTGATTTTTTTTTTTTTTGGAGACAGTCTGGCTCTGCCATCCAGGCTGGAGTGCAGTGGGGCAATCTTGGCTCACTGCAACCTCTGCCTCCTGGGTTCAAGCTATTCTCGTGTCTTAGCCTCCCAAGTAGCTGGGACTCCAGGTGCATGCCACCACGCCCAGCTAATTTTTGTATTTTTAGTAGAGATGGGGTTTTGCCATGTTGGCCAGGCTGGTCTTGAACTCCTGACCTCAAGTGATCCATCCACCTCAGCCTCCCAAAATGCTGGGATTATTGGCATGAGCCACTGTGCCCGGCCTTTAATGGAACTTTTCAAGGAACCATTCAAAAACAGTTGTTGGGGCTGGGTGAGGTGGCTCACGCCTGTAGTCCCAGTACTTTGGGAGGCTGAGGTAGGAGGATTGCTTAAGCCCAGGAATTCAAACCAGCCTAGGCAACAGAACAAGACCCTGTCTGTACGAAAAATAAAATTAGTTGGGCACAAGCCTGTGGTCTCAGCTACTCAGGAGGTTGAGGTGGGAGGATCACTTGAGCCCAGGAGGTCGAGGCTGCACTGAGCTGTGATTGCGCCACTGTACTTCAGTCTGGGTGACAGAACGAAACCCTGTCTCAAAAACAAAATGAAACAAAACAAACCCAAGACAAACCAAACAAACAAAAATAGCTGTTGAACCGTTTCCTTTCTCCTCGACTGGCAAAGACACTGAGTTCCTTCCACTCATGGAGGAGTCACCCCGGGACTCCCCGTGCACTGTCAGAGCACCTCTAAGGCACCATCTTCACTTCACTCCCTTGAAGAGCAACAATCTCTCCCATCTAAACGGCCCCTGAGCTGCGTGGCAAAGCAGCAATGAAAGAAACAAAAAACGCACAACAGAAACATAAGGTTTGAACTCTCGAGCACAAGCTCTTTCTCATTTTGATGCCCCTCTGAGACGGACTGGAAGGGGCAGTGTGTGGGAAACACCCCTCTTCTGCCCCTACTCTGCCTGGTGCCACACCCATGGGAGGGGCAACTGCTCTGCAGACCTGAAAGTCAGCAGGAAGGTCGCTTACTGGGTAGGGGCTGCCTGACACAGCTTCCATAGTAACCATAATTTATTCACAGGCACATGTATGGAGGTTTTTCTTCTAAATATCATTATTCTAAGTATCATCATGGGCACAGTGGCTCACGCCTATAATCCCAGCACTTCGGGAGGCCGAGGCAGGCAGATCACCTGAGGTCGGGAGTTTGAGACCAGCCTGACCAACATGAAGAAACCCCATCTCTACTAAAAATACAAAATTAGCCGGGCACGGTGGTGCATGCCTGTAATCCCAGCTATTCGGAAGGCTGAGGCAGGAGAATCGCTTGAACCCAGGAGGTGGAGGTTGTGGTGAGCCAAGACCTTGCCATTGCCCTCCAGCCTTGGCAACAAGAGTGAAACTCCATCTTGGGAAAAAACAAACAAACAAGCAAACAAAAAAACGCCAGGCACAGTGGCTCACACCTGTAATCCCAGCACTTTGGGAGGCCGAGGTGGGAGGATCACGAGGTCAGGAGATCGAGACCATCCTGGCTAACATGGTGAAACCCCGTCTCTACTAAAAAATAGAAAAAATTAGCCAGGCGTGGTGGTGGGCGCCTGTAGTCCCAACTACTCAGGAGGCTGACACAGCAGAATGGTGTGAAGCCGGGAGGCGGAGCTTGCAGTGAGCCGAGATCGCGCCACTGCATTCCAGCCTGAGCGACAGAGCGAGACTCTGTCTAAAAAAAAAAAAAAATAGATAAAAATAAAATAAAATGAAATAGAAATCATTATTGTCCAGGCTTTTGGAGAAGCATATGCTGTGAAAATGATCACGGTCGTGCCCCTAAAAGCCAGTCTTGTTTCCGTAACAGTTTTCTGCTTCAGCCTTCACTTTCAGAAATGCGAAGGTGGCCTGAGAGCCGGGCACCTCACTCACTTGTAGGGATATGGTTTTGGTTCCTCTAATGTGCCTGATCTAGAAGAGAGGGAAGTCGGCACTCAATGAAGAGGAACACCATCGTCAGGATCAGGAGAATGCTCTGCTTGGCAGGTAAATAAAACCAGCAGCACAGCCCCACTAGGTGCCTCGCCTCACTTCTGAGAGATTTCCAGGTAGTTGATGAGGAAAAAATGCAGTCTCTCATGATTTTCAATGGTCGTAGAATATCCCTTTCCAAAATTCATTGTATGCAGAATAAAAATGTCACATTCTGAGAATGGAGAATCTATAGAAAGGGCCTGGAACCTTAGTAATGAATGAGTTTTGACATTTTAACCTTGGTAAAGGGAATACTACCCGTGTTGCCATTAAAATCAAGGCAAGATCAATTAGTAACATAGTCTCATAAATATAACACACTCCGGTAACTTTCTGTGGATGAATACTAGTCTCTGAGACACACATTCCTTATTTGACCAAGTAACGCATTAAAATGCAGCCACTGCTTATGACAAGTGAGCCCCTCAAGAAAATATGAGCATAAAGAGTGGCCACTGCATCAGGGCATTCAGAAACTCATTTCTCTTAAAGGAATTTAACTTCCAGTACTCAATTTGTCCTTGAGAATGCAAAAATGGAAAACAATTCAAAATCAGTCCCAGCTACAAAGGAAGAGGAAGTCCGCTGTGGCCCCGCCTCTGCTTGGCAGGGCTCTGCTCCACCTCTGCAGAAATTATGCACAGGAACCTGCTGTGATGAGTGTTTCTGGGGTAGGAATCTTTTTTTTTTTTTTGAGATGAAGTCTTGCTCTGTTGCCCAGGTTTGAGTGTAATGGCACAATCTTGGTTCACTGCAACCTTTGCCTCCTGGGTTCAAGCGATTCTCCTGTCTCCGCCTCCCGAGTAGCTGGGATTACAGGCATGCGCCACACACCCGGCTAATTTTTTTTAAATATTTTTGTAGAGACGGGGTTTCACCATGTTGGCCAGGCTGGTCTCGAACTCCTGAACTCAGGTGATCCACCCGCCTCGGCCTCCCAAAGTGCTGGGAGTACAGACATGAGCCACCGCACCTGGCCTTGGGGTAGGAATCTCAAGGAAGCCAGTTTCATAGTCACAAATTTCATAGAATGGCTCAGAAACATCTACCCAGAGGAGGAAGTAATTTATGGCAGAACATCTTCTCCTTGGTTTTCTGCTCAGCGGAAGGGACAGTGACAGACAAGGGGGAGAGAAGTCTGTGTGTAGATCTCCTTAAAGAGGCTCATGTGTGCCGGGCACGGTGGCTCACACCTGTAATCCCAGCACTGTGGGAGACCAAGGCAGGCGGATCACGAGGTCAGGAGATCGAGACCATCCTGACCAACATGGTGAAACTCGTCTCTACTAAAAATACAAAAGAAATAGCCAGGCACGGTGGCGGGTGCCTGTAGTACCAGCTACTAGGGAGGCTGAGGCAGGAGAATGGCAAGAACCCAGGAGGGGGAGCTTGCAGTGAGCCGAGATTGCGCCACTGCACTCCAGCCTGAGCAACAGAGCAAGACTCCGTCTCCAAAAAAAAAAAAAGGAAAAAGAGGCTCATGTGTGCAGAGAGAGAGACATCCCAATTCTCTTGTCCGGGTTGGCTTTATGATGCTTTAATGGGATATAAAAACCAGCTTGCACCAGGCAAAAATAGCTGGGGAAGTCCTCACTGTCTGTGACCGGGCACAATCAGCCCCGCTAGAGGACTCCACTCTGAAAGGCACTGGACAGAGAGAGGGAAGGGGACTTACTTGCTAAAAGTCAAGTTGAAGGCTGGGTGCGGTGGCTCAAGCCTGTAATCCCAGCACTTTGGGAGGCCGAGGCGGGCGGATCATGAGGTCAGGATATCGAGACCATCCTGGCTAACACGGTGAAACCCCGTCTCTACTAAAAAAATACAAAAAATTAGCCGGACGTGGTGGCGGGCGCCTGTAGTCCCAGCTACTCGGGAGGCTGAGGTAGGAGAATGGCGTGAACCCAGGAGGTGGAGGTTGCGGTGAGCTGAGATCGCACCACTGCACTCCAGGCTGGGGGACAGAGAAAGACTCCGTCTCAAAAAAAAAAAAAAAAAAAAAGGTCAAGTTGGAAAGTTCCCGCAAGGTGAGCCTTAGGTCATGATGTCCACCTGCCTGACACCTGGAGGGCCCTCCAGGGCCTTGCCAGCTTCACTTCTTCTCCCTGGGCCTCTCCCCATGCTGCATCCAGGGCTCAGTCCTGGTTTCTCCTCTGTCTCACAGCTTTGAACAGGAGCCTTCCACCTGCTGAGGGCTTCCTATGGTCTCTCCCAGACCCGACCTCTCCCAATACTCACACTTTTTTTTTTTTTTTTTGAGACGGAGTCTCACTCTGTCGCCCAGGCTGGAGTGCAGTGGCGCGATCTTGGCTCACTGCAAGCTCCGCCTCCCGGGTTCACGCCATTCTCCTGTCTCAGCCTCCAGAGCAGCTGGGACTACAGGCGCCTGCCACTGCGCCCGGCTAATTTTTTGTATTTTTAGTAGAGATGGGGTTTCACTGTGGTCTCGATCTCCTGACCTCGTGATCCACCTGCCTCGGCCTCCCAAAGTGCTAGGATTACGGGCGTGAGCCACCACGCCCGGCCTTGTTTTTTTTTTTTTTTTTATACAGTCTCGCTCTGTTGCCCAGGCTGGAGTGCTGTGGCGCGATCTTGGCTCACTGCAAGCTCCGCCTCCCGGGTTCACACCATTCTCCTGCCTCAGCCTCCTCAGTAGCTGGGACTACAGGCGCCTGCCACGACGCCCGGCTAATTTTCTGTATTTTTAGTAAAGACAGGGTTTCACCATGTTAGCCAGGATGGTCTCGATCTCCTGACCTCGTGATCCACCCGCCTCGGCCTCCCAAAGTGCTGGGATTACAGGCGTGAGCCACTGCACCCAGCCGAACCCCCCACATGTTTATCCAACTGCCCACTAGACGTTGCCACTCAGTGTTTAAAGGGACTTCAAATTCAACACATCCCAGTTTGCTCTCCTCATCTTCTTCCCCTCCTGTCCCCAAACATCTCCCCAGCCACATTCCGCATCTCAACTAACAGCAATTCCGGCCTTTTTGCTTTCAGATCAAAAATCATGAAGCTGTCCTTGGCTCTACTCACCTCATATCCAACTCCAGGGAAAATGCAGTTCCCTCTTATTTCAAAATATGTCCAAAACCCAACCACCATCTGCGCCAAGGCCCATCCTCACCCAAGGCTGCACTACCTCTTGCCTGTATTACTGCTGAGAGCCTCCAGGCGGCTTTGCCAGCTTCTCCTTGCCCCATTTCAGTGAGTTCCAAACATAGCTGCCTGGTGATCCTCTGAAAGCCCAAGGCCACAAGGCTCATCATCCCCTCAGCTGCTGACATGTAGGAGAAGCATCTCTACACTCTGCTCCAGGCACGCCGTGCACTCAGGCCTCAGGACCAAGCAGTGCTCTTCCCCAGAAATCTGCGTGAATGTGCCCACCCAGGCCTCTGCCCAAGCAGCACTCTTCACATCCAGAGTGCTGATGAACCCCGTGCCTGCTCTGCGCTTTCTCACACCTGCTGCTGTGCTCCATACTAGGTAACTTACTTGTTTATCCACTGCCTAGAATGTCAGGCTCAAGGAGAGAGGGGTCTGTTTTGCTCACTGAGGATCTCAATCACAACAGTGCCTTGCCCACGCTAGAGAGAGACAACAATATTTCTGATTGACTGACTATCCAGACTTTCCTTCTTTTTTCTTTTTTTTTTCAGACAGGGTCTCATTCTGTTGCCCAAGCTGGAGTGCTGTGCACAATCACAGTTCACTGCAGCTTCAACCTCCTGGGCTCAAGCCTCCCAACTCAGCATCCTGAAGAGCTGGGACCACAGGTGTGCCACCACACTTGGCTGATGTTTTTATTATTTATTTATTTATTTAATTATTATTATTTTTTTGAGATGGAGTCTTGCTCTGTCGCCCAGGCTGGAGTGCAGTGGCACGATCTCGGCTCACTGCAAGCTCCGCCTCCCAGGTTCACGCCATTCTCCTGCCTCAGCCTCCCAAGTGGCTGGACCTACAGGCGCCCGCCACCACGCCCGGCTAATTTTTTTGTATTTTTAGTAGAGATGGGGTTTCACCATGTTAGCCAAGTTGGTTTTGATCTCCTTACCTTGTGATCCGCCCGCCTTGGCCTCCCAAATTGCTGGGATTACAGGCGTAAGCCACTGCGCCCGGGCAATGTTTTTATTTTTTGAAGATGTGGGGTCTTACCACGTTGTCCAAGCTGGTCCTGAACTACCGGACTCAATGATCCTCCAGCCTCAGCCTCCCAAAGTGCTGGGCTCACCGGTGTGAGCCACTGTGCCCGGCCTCCAGACTTTCATACTCTGACCAACAACAAACCCAGAACCCAAAATACCAATCAGTGTGACAACTTCCCTGTGAGAATAAAGCAACACAATGAGTGATGAGCTCATTACCCCTACACAACCACGTAGGTGTTGGACAAAAGCCGTAGGTCTGATTCATGTACTGAATCACAAGAAAAGAGAAAAGAAATTTACATACTTCACAGAGAACCAACCCAGAACCGTCAAGACCTGGTGTTTCTCCATAGGGCTGTGCCACAACTCCCAGCGTTAAGCTGCAGCTGCTCTGGATTCCCTTCCTTCTTGGGTCACCATGAGGGCCGTCTTCTCTCTTTATTGCCTTGGGAGAAAAAATATGCTGGTAATCACAAAATGCTGGGATCCCTGCTAGGGTCCACGTGGCCCCGAGCCTTCATACACATTACTTTTGCTCAACTTGAGGGTGTGTTAAATACAGTATTAGGAGACAATGCAAGATTTTACTGAGAAAAAGTGAATTTTTAATTATCTTGTGAATCTACTTAGAAAAACACACACAAGCAATGTTCACAACTATAAATTTAAACCTTTTGCACTAAAAAAAACACAAAACAACAAACACAAAACCACAGGCATGAACTGTAAACCTGTATTAACTATGAACTAGTCTTAAGGTTAATTCTTAGCAGTAATTCAGTATTTTCCTCCTTGGCAATTGTAATGTTTTAGCACCAGATGATCTCCCGCAGAGGTACTAGTAATGACTGGCTGCCAGTGTAGGGAGATGCTTCCACATACACCACTTCACACACATACTGTCCACTCTCACACCCACCCAGATGGGAGGCACATGGAGATGGGGCCACACGCTGACTCTCAGGGCAATGGAAGTAGGGCAGGGGGCGCATAGGTTGCACATCTTTAATGTAGTGCATTTGTAGAAAAAAGGCCAGCTTTCGTTCCCAGGCGTGCTCTCGTCCTCAGACTTTAATATCATGATTTAGAAGATGCAGACGTTATTGCCTAAATATTATTCTATACATTTCCATCTGTGTTCAGGAAAACACTTTAATTGCTACTTAATTTACATCATAATTACTGGGTTACAGCTTTAGCTCATTGGCAATTTTGGAGGCAATATTTTTGAAGGCTATGGATGTCCCCGATATCCGCTTAAACCGGACCCCGTTCAGAGACAGTCTTGGCAGCTTGCATACTTCCATTTCCCACTGCACGAGGTTCTCTGCGTGCCCATCTCCGTGGACACAGAAGAGCAAGAAGCGCTCCCTCTGCTCATAGTCGCAGTTATTGGCGTCCAACACTTTGCGGATTTCCCGCATCATGTCCCCGGGATCCATTGAACTAGTGGTTTTCATGCTCCAGGTGAAGCGTAGGGATCGAGGCTTTGCTTCTTTGTTTTCATCCTTTTGCTCAACAGATACATTGCGACTGAAATGCATAGAGGCAGGTTTATTTTTAATCGTACAGGAAAATCAACCTCTTACACTTCAGCTAGTTCCTCATTCACATCTTTGATACAACACAACTAACGACTGACCTCCACATTTTCCTGCACAGACTCACATTTGTAACTAAGTCTATTTTCGTCTATTTTCTTCCCCCACCCCCTAAAAGTCATAAGCCACACACAAAAACATCTACCTGGCTGGAAAATCTTCACCAGCCACCTGTGCTTACTAAAATGAACAAAGTAATTGGTTAAGCAGAATCCTTGGAAATCAGGCAAAAGGGACAGCATGCCCCACTCCTCCACTCAGGGCTCTGCAGGCCCAGCTCAGGGAGGGAGTTGGCAGCCAGCTCCTGCCCACCCCACCCATCCACCCTGGGCTGTCCCTCTCCTGCAACACTGTTCTTTCAGATGTGAATCACTGTAACTGGCACTCAGGGTAACTGGAGACTCAACACCCGCAGTCTAAAATTGCTTTGCTGTACAGTCCTGAGGCTGAACATGATGCTCTACCCACCTCATTGTTTTTCCTCCTCTCTGGTTTGTTAATTAAGCGTCCAATTATACAGATAAAGCAAAAATCTTAGATGACACAATCTTACTACTGGAATAGATGGAAAAATGCAATGGGACACTTCTCTGTCTGTGGAGGACTGACACCACCCATGTGGATGTTCTGTGGATTCAGAATGTAAGCCTTGGTCTGATGCCCAAGAGGCAGCATAAGTAGGGCCCAGGCCTGGGTTTCTAGGGAACACCACGGTTCACCAGCCATTGATGGGCATTTAGTCATTATTGCCACAAGCCGTTATTTATATTCTCATGTGTGTATCTGGTGGCCTCAATTAAGACAGTGAGTGCCTAGCATTCTTGGGAGTAAAATAGTCTATGTACCTTAAGTACACTCCATCCTATGGCCAACTAACCAGAGGTGAGGGGCAATAGCTTTTACATATGCACATAGCTCTCCGTGTCACCAACCTGCTAGTATTCAATTTGGTTCACATCCACCAATACTGATGAGAAGCTTCTTATGTATAAAATGCCACGTTAGATACTAAATGGGTTACAAAGATAAGCAAAAGCTCTCAAACTAATCTGGAGCCAGGAAGACTGTAAGGTGAGGCAACAGTAGCAGCACAGGAAAGGTTGGCCATCTCCTAGAGGGCAGCAGAAGAGGTGGAGCCCGCCTAGCAGGAGAGCGTGACAGGCAGGATGAGACAAGGAGGAAATGGCACGGGTGGGGGTGGACCTGCATCTGAGGAGAGCTATGAAGAGCCATGGGATTTCAACAAAATGCAATGAGACAGGGAAGAGTTTTTGCTTTGAGTAGAGGGGATCACAGCCAAAGGGGAGGTAGGAAAGTACAGGATGTGTCTGTGGCATAATAAAGTACACAGACTGAGTGGAACTGGAGGCACAGTGTCATCACCCCCACAACAGCTGGTGGCACTTAATAAGCACTTGTGGTGGTCAGGCCCCAACTTACTTGATGCCCACGTAGGCCCTATTATCTCACCTTCCTATTATGGGTGGGGAAACAAACCAGGATCTAGAGCCTGCTCCTGGCTGGGATGGGGAGGTCTGGAGGCACTTACCCCAATGCTCTGCCTTGATGGGGCAGTGGAGCTGGGGCTGCTGGGGCAGCCTGGACCATGCCACTCATGGCCTCGCAGGGACATGGCCGGGTGAAATAGTGGAGGTCACTGAAGGTTTTAATTCAGAAAGGTCATATGACCAGAAGCGGGCTTTTAGAAGGACCAAAAGGACAAACAGTGAACGAGGACCTGAAATAGTCTGCTAGTGACTGGCATAAAAAAGGGCACAAGTGGAAGAGGCCTAGAACTAGGGACACAGAGTCCTAAGGCTACCTGGTGATTGCCTCCCCCCAAAATCCATGCAATGATAACTACGCAAAATGGAAAAGCAAGGCCAGGCGCCACAGCTCATGTCTGTCATCCCAGCACTTTGGGAGGTTGAGGTGGGAGGTTCACTTGAGCCTAGGAGTTTGAGACCAGCCTGGCCAACATGGTGAGACCCCCATCTCTACAAAAAATACAAAAATTAGCCAGCATGGTGGCAGTGCCTGTGGTTCCAGATACTCAGGAGGCTGAGGTTGGAGGATCGCATAAGCCCGGGAGCCTGAGTAAGCCGTGATCACGCCACTACACTCCAGTCTGGGTGACAGAGCGAGACCGTGTCTCAGAAAAAAAAAAAAGAAAAGCAAAACACTCAACTATATAGTCACCATTCTTAGAAGAAAATGTATCTAGTTTGAAATATGGACATTCTATTAAGTACCTTGCTTTTATTCCTTGTGACGAGAACCATGTGAGGAGTCAGTGATGAACTGAGGGCTTATTTCTCTAAGCACTGCTACCCAACCCAGACCTCCAAAGGCTGTTAACGCCCAGGCAGGAAGGCTGAAGGCATCGCCATGCTTTTAACACAAACACAAATGTAGAGCAGAGGCCAAGCTGGATCTGGACGGTGCTCATGGCAGGCTGGCGCCCCCTTGTGGCCACCCTCTCTACCTGATGCCAACCTCTCCAAGTTTTAACTCCTACAGAGGCAGCAGGAATACAATAGGGAACATTCAGAAAATAGTGTTGCCTCTGCCACAGAAATGAAGTAAACACCTGAAAAAAATTTTAAGTAAAAATCATTTCCCTCACCTTGAGCCCTCATATCTCCCGTTCCTCTCATATTCAGTTGGAAGCCTCAATGGACAGAATGTAGAAGCAGAGAGAAGAGGGAAAGAGGGAAAGAGAAAAGAAATCTTACATGCCAGTACATGTAAACCATCATCAAAACCAACAGCAACACCATAAAATGAACAAAGCCAAAACACGTTTTAAACACCAGCTGGGCTTATGAAAACTCTTCCTCTCATTTGACTGAGCCAGCGCTACCTTCTTCCACAAGGCTGCAGGGGTGTACACAGGGGCCAGCTCCATGCTACACACTGCACCCATCACACACATTGCACGCCATACCGCTGCACACTGCACACACTGCACACCACGCACGCACAGCAGGCACTCCTGCTGGCTCTTCAGCCTGAGGACACTCGGCCTCAGAATGGGGTTATTCTCACTTTCTAACTGCACCACACAGTACAATGGGTTTCCAATTAAAAGCCAATGAGGCTACCAGTTGGATTCCATATTCAGTTATTACCTGTTCTGTCCAAGGAAAAATCAGACAAGTGGGAAGATCAATTAAAAAATAATAATAGAATGGAACTTCCAACAGGAAGAAAGTGCTTTTCCCACAGTTTCGACCTGCAGCTTGGCCTTCTGGTGACTTGAGAGGCACAGGTACAACGTAGCCCTTCATTAATGTGTGCATTAAGAAAGCAACATTTTTGGTCTCTTAATTATCACCATCAAAAAATATGCTTTTCTTTTTTGAGGCGGGGTCTCACTCCCCTAGGCTGGAGCACAGTGGCATGGTCATGGTTCACTGCAACCTTGACCTCCCAGGGCTCAGGTGATCCTCCTGCCTCAGCCTCCTGAGTAGCCGGGACCACAGATGTGTGCCACCACGCCCGGCTAATTTTTGTATTATTTGTAGAGGCGGGGTTTTGCCATGTTGTCCAGGATGGTCTCGAACTCCTAGGCTCAAGTGATCCGCCCGCCTATGCCTCCCAAAGTGCTGGGATTACAGGCATAAGCCACCACGCCTGGCCTAAAAAATATTAATAAAATCAGAACACCACTTACTGTAGTGCTTTAAGTAAAAATAATGAGATACTCTTTCTTCAGTGGTTGCTGGAAAGTGGCTTTCAACTCTGAAAATATTAAAACGTTTCTGCTATGCAGCTGTTCACGTTTTAATTTCTGAAAAAGCCAAATCAAATGAGGCTGTAGCTTTGAATTTTATGCTTGTTTTCTGTATTAGCTCATTTTCCTGTCATTTTAAAGCCTTTTGCTAATTCCATCCTCAGTGAAATAAAAATAACACAATTACCACTTACCTTTTGCATGCCTGTGGATAATCATTAATTGTACATTAACATTACTGAGCATCTCATTCTTCAAACAGGAGCATGCTAAGTGTTATTAGTATGAAGACAGAATTATTTGGATGCTAAATAATTCTACCGAAGAAAGAAAATACACAGAGCATGCATCAGCCTTTTGTTGCATGGGTGCCATAGTCCCTTTAAAATGCCTGACAGAGTTAATCTATTTCTTTTCAATTTCCTTTCAAGGAATTAAGTATTTAGTTCTCAGCAGAAAGTTTAGTTTATAAGGAAAAAACAGGGCCAGAAAGCCAAACCTAATGTTAATCGCAGGAGCCATTTGGGAGTGAGGATTGAAAAATAAATGTGTATATATAAATCCTACCTTTTGATAAACCTGAATGACATGTTTCTAAAAGAAATTAAGTAAAAAAAAAAAAAAAATTAACAAAAATAACTCGCACGAATTAAACAGAAAATCTAATCAATTACAGAGAGAAAGAAAAAAACAAAGCAGGGTTCCTTCTCTGGCCAATCAACAAAGAAATGCTGACATTTGTTGAAAAAGTAAAATTATTACAGGTAATTAAATGAGTATGTGATCTTTTAATATATCAAAAAAAGTAAGAAAAGGTTTAGCAGTACATATTGACATTAGCTGTAAATTAAAAGTTCTTCAGATGGACACACCTTTTTTTTTTTTTTTTTTTAAAGACAGAGTCTCGCTCTGTCACAGTGCAGTGGTGCAATCTCAGCTCAATGCAACCTATGTCTCCTGGGTTCAAGCAATTCTTGTGCCTCAGTGTCCTGAGTAGCTGGAATCACAGGCGCGCGCCACCATGCCCAGTTAATTTCTATATTTTCAGTAGAGACAGGGTTTTGCCATGTTGGCCAGTCTGGTCTCGAACTCATGGCCTCAAGTGATCAGCCCACCTTGGCCTCCCAGAACGCTGGGATTACAGGTGTGAGCCACTGCGCTGGCCAGATACACTTTCTAAGATAAAATTTATGTCCTATGTTAAAGAAGTGACAAGTCATTTGCAATGTACTAATAAAACATCTTTCAATTTTCTTCAGAATACCTTATGAACAAAAATCTTGCCTTCTTATTACACAAACATTAAAAATTTCATTATAAAATATTTGACCACTAAGAAAAAATCATTACTTCTTTCAGGAAAATCAAACAAACATTAACATATTATTTGCTACAGTGGTATGACATAAATCACTTTTTAAGAAAAAAATAGGTGATTGGGATTTAAACTAAAGTAGACTTTTCAGTCTTAGATATCAAAATGAATAAAAACTAAGTGGCAAGACAACAGTATGAATTTTGCTTTTATGTAATAAACAGGAAGAATTCTATTTAAAAGGGGTAACTCAGGTTATTAAAAAAATTTAAGGAGATGTGCAGGTTGTGCTGAAAACAATCTGACAAAATATTTTTCAAACTACGAATGAGGTTTTTATGATCAATGCGATCAGCTTCCCTGGGCAAAAATAGGCTGAGTTTGTTAATTTCTATTTGTAAAGTCCAGTTCTGTAACTGTATATAGCAGGCAGTCATCTATATCTGCTGAATGCCTGGATTAATGAAATCCTTGGTTGGGATAACTTTGGCATTGCTTTAGGTATTAATTTACCAATTTAAAAAAGTCTGACTACTATAAATAACTGCCAATCACTTCATAATCAGATCAGTGGTATACAGCAGCATCATCAACAGTACAATCATGCACGCGAAAACCTTTAATATATACTGCAATATTATCCAAAATATTTTAGTTGAAAATGATTAAAAGGTCTTTAAGACCTATTTTTATTTCCTAATTTTCTTTTACTTTTAAATATTTATTTATTTATTTATTTAGAGACAAGGTCTTGCTCAATCACTCAGGCTGGAGTACAGTGGTGTGATCATAGCTCACTGTAACCTCAAACTCCTGGGTTCGAGCAATCCTCCTGCCTCAGCCTCTCAAGTAGCTGGGACTACAGGCATGCACCACCACTCCTGGCTAATTAAAAAATGTTTTTGTAGAGATGGGGGTCTCATTATGTTGCCCAGGTCAGTCTTGAACTCCTGGCTTCAAATGATCCTCCTGCCTCACCTTCCCCCAAAGTGCTAGGATTACAGGCATGAGCCATGTACAGTGCCTGGCCCATTTCCAAACTTTTTTTCTTTTTATTAAAAAAATAGGCCGGGCGCGGTGGCTCACGCTTGTAATCCCAGCACTTTGGGAGGCCGAAGTGGGTGGATCATGAGGTCAGGAGATCGAGACCATCCTGGCTAACACGGTGAAATCCCGTCTCTACTAAAAATACAAAAAATTAGCCGGGCGTGGTGGTGGGCGCCTGTAGTCCCAGCTACTCGGAGAGGCTGAGGCAGAAGAATGGCGTGAACCCGGGAGGCGGAGCTTGCAGTGAGCCGAGATCGCGCCACTGCACTCCAGCCTGGGTGACAGAGTGAGACTCTGTCTCAAAAAAAAATAAAAAAAATAAAAAAAAAAATAAATAAATAAATAAATAAATAAATAAAAGGCTGGGTGTGGTGGCTCATGCCTGTAATCCCAGCACTTTGGGAGGCTGAGGTGGGCGGATCACTTGAGGTCAGGAGTTTGTGACCAGCCTAGCCAACACGGTGAAACCCTGTCTCTACTAAAAATACAAAAATAGCTGGGTGTGGTGGCATGCAACTGTAGTCCCAGCTACTCGGGAGGCTGAGGCAGGATAATCGCTTGAACCCAGGAGGCAGACACTGCAGTGAGCCGAGATCGTGCCACTGCACTCCGGCCTGGGGAACAGAGCGAGACTCCGTCTCAAAAAAAAAAAAAAAAATAGAGATGGGGTGTCATTATGTTGTCCAGGCTGGTCTTGAACTCCTGGGCTCAAGCGATCCATGTGGCTCAGCCTCCCAAAGTGCTGGGATTATAGACATGAGCCATGGTGCCTGGCCATTTCCTAATCTTCCACTGGGAAAAATCAGGGTTACTGGTCAATTACTATAGGAGTGCTTTTCTTAACTTTTCCTCCTATAATCCCTTGAAGTATAAAGAGGAAGGAGGAGGAGGAGGCCTTCACACTGCCCATGGCAACATGGATCAACCTGAGGGCAGAGGCACTTGCGTGTGCCTGGCTGTTCTGCCTGCAGGGTATGGGTGACTGCAGTCTCTGAGCAAGGCCAGGCCTGATCCCAAGGGGAGAGAGTTTTGCTTCTGACTACAAAGGGCCCATAGCTCTCCAAAGCCATGTGCTCTCCAAGCAGAGTGCAGGCTTCCTGACTCCAGCCCTCTCCAGACCTGGCCACACCAGGTCTCCCTTGCAGCATCTAAGTGCAAACACCTCAGCCTTTCAGGTAATGCAATTTTAATCCTAGCAATTCTTGCTAAAGGAGGATAAGAACTTTCAACCACTCTAGCAAGGATTTTGATTGTTTTCAAGAACAAACTGTCAATAGCTGATTAAGTATAGCACTAAGGGAGACAACAGACCTCAGTTAATAAACTTTAACAAGACAGGATAAAAGACTACCTTTCTGCAAAAATCTGGGGGTGGTAATAGCCTGGAAACTGTAAATAAGATGACCACTTAGAATTCTTTTAAACAACAAGCCTGAGTCTCTAATTTTAATTCAAATATATGAAATAAACGTAATGCAACTGTCACACCTGCAACTTTTTTCTAAGGGGAGCACAGTGTAGTGGCTAAAAGGGCAGAGTCTGGTCAGATAGACCTGGCTCAGCCTGATACTTCTTTTTTTTGAGACGGAGCGTCACTCTGTCGCCCAGGCTAGTGTGCAATGGTGTGATCTTGGCTCTCTGCAAACTACGCCTCCTGGGTTCAAGCCATCCTCTTGCCTCACCGTCCCAAATAGCTGGAATTACAAGCATGTGCCACAACATCAAGCTAATTTTTGTATTTTTAGTAGAGATGGGGTTTCACCATGTTGGCCAGGCTGGTCTTGAACTCCTGACCTTGAATGATCTACTTGATCTACCTGCCTTGGCCTCCCAAAGTGCTGGGATTACAGGTGTAAGCCACTGCACCAGGCCCTGATACTTTTTAAAATATGTGCCTTAATCTCTCCAAACTTCACCTTCAGTTTCTTTTACAAAATGGGGTGGACTATGGAGATTAAATTAAATGAGGAGTGTGTGTGCACACTTGTACATGTGTATAAATATACTCATTTCACACATATAAATGTGTGTATGATACTCATTTTATACATAAAATATGCATATATATAATGTACATACATATTTATATGTATAAAATGAATATGACTGTATCTATGTATATAGATATCTACCTTAGCACATAATAAGCATTCAAATAATGGTAGCTTTGGCTGGGCGCGGTGGATCCCTTGAGGTCAGCAGTTCAAGACCAGCCTGGCCAACATGATAAAACCAGGTCTCTACTAAAAATACAAAAATTAGCCAGGCGTGATGGTGGGCGCCTGTAGTCCCAGCCACTCGGGAGGCTGAAGCCAAGAATCACTTGAACCTGGAAGGCGGAGGTTGCAGTGGGCTGAGATCATGCCACTGCACTTCAGCCTGGGAGATAAAGTGAGACCCCGTGGAAAAAAAAAAAAGAGGTAGCTGATATTTTTATCAATGATAATCTTGTTTCCTTTTTTCCATTATATACATGTAATAAAAATCAATGCTGGTCTTTTGTGTTTTTTTTTTTTGTTGTTTTTTTATTTTTTGAGACAGAGTTTCACTGTTGTTGCCCGGGCTGGAGTGCAATGGCGTGATCTCGGCTCACCACAACCTCTGCCTCCTGGGTTCAAGCGATTCTCCTGCCTCAGTCTCCCTGGGATTACAGGCATGTGCCACCATGCCCGGCTAATTTTGTATTTTTAGTAGAGACTGGGTTTCTCCATGTTGGCTAGGATGGTCTCAAACTCCCGACCTCAGGTGATCCACCTGCCTCAGCCTCCCAAAGTGCTGGGATTATGGGCGTGAGCCACTGTGCCCGGCCAATGCTAGTCTTTTTTTTTTTTTTTTGAGACGGAGTCTCGCTCTGTCATCACCCAGGCTGGAGTGCAGTGGCGTGATCTTGGCTAAATGCAACCTCTGCCTCCCAGGTTCAAGCGATTCTCCTGCCTCAGCCTCCAGAGTAGCTGGGACTACAGGTGTGCGCCACCACCCCTGGCTAATTTTTATATTTTTAGTAGAGATGGGGTTTTGCCATGTTGGCCAGGCCTGTCTCAAACTCCTGACCCCAGGTGATCCGCCCTCCTTGGCCTCCCAAAGTGCTGAGATTACAGGCATGAGCCACCTGGCCCAGCCCAATACTAGTCTTACAATGACTGAAAAAAGAGTACAAAGAAGACAAATAAACTCAAAGTTTTTTTTTTGTTTGTTTTTTGTTTTTTTTTTTGAGATGGAGTCTCGCTTTGTCACCGGACTAGAGTGCAGTAGTACGATCTTGGCTTGCTGCAACCTCTGCCTTCTGGATTCAAGCAATTCTCCTGTCTAAGCCTCCTGGGTAGCTGGGACTCCAGGCGCCCACCACCATGCCTGGCTAATTTTTGTATTTTTAGTAGAGACGAGGTTTCACCATATTGGTCAGGCTGGTCTCAAACTCCTGACCTCAGGAGATCCACCCACCTCGGCCTCCCAAAGTGCTGGGATTACAAGCGTGAGCCATCACGGCTGGCCAGGAAGGAATGATTTATTCTGGGAGTCACCAGACTCTTCTCAGATTGAACTCACTGTCTCTCTTGCTGGCTGGTCATGAATGGGTGCCCCAAACCTGGCAAAGCTCTTTGGCCGATTCCGTTTTGCCCAGTTTAAAATGAGGTGGCTTAATAAAGGGGCTAAGAAGCGAGTAAGAGGGTAAATAGAAACCTTCTGACGCATCTGACTTCTAGTTAATGCTAATGGATGTTAGAAATCCTCCCTAATCTAGGCGGAGGTTGAAGTTAGCCAAGATTGCACCACTGCACTCCAGCCTTGGCGACAGTGAGAATCCGTCTCAAAAAAGAAAAAGGAATACTACTCCCTAATCTATTCCATGTCCTAATAATAAGCAGATCAGACTTTAATGTGACTCACCGAAGTTTCAGATGATTGAATATAAGATTACATTTAGCTTAGTTTAAATAATGGAGATGGAGTGAAATGAAGTAATAGGCTATAGGCCATAGGGAATGCAGAAAAACAGAGGGGGGTACTGATCATTTCAGACCCGGGAAAGACTCCTACTGCTGTCCTGTAAGCTACAGATGACAAATAAGAGGGTCCGTCCCAAGCAAACCTGCAAGATACCACAGACAGAGTCATCCACAGCTAGGCTTAATTTCAAAACATTTCCCCAAGGATGTCCTGAAACTGCAGGGGCTCTTGGGTTTCCTGGGTTCCTTCTTGGAAAGGTGCCTTTCACTATTGTTTATGGTTCAAAGTGATATCCTTTCTTTTTCCTCTTGAAGCAGCCAGTATTTCTGGGCTTTTGTAACAGGTAACAAGGTTATGGAAATGAAGTTATCTCAAAGGACCCTTGAGAGTTTACTGAGGCCCCAAATGCTAGCCTACTAGACACATGGAGCATTTTAAAAAATTTCCAGGACCATCAGCCAAGAATCATGCAGCATTTAATAAAAATAACTTAATAATAGTAACATTATTTTTTGATAATAAACCACAGATTTTTTCTCCAAAACGATACCATTTAAGGACATTACCTTGCTCTCAATATAAATAACTAAGACTGAGAGAGAAACTTTCAAGATTTGGACTCTAAGAAATTTACTGCTCCTTAACAACAATTAAGTGAGAAAAGAGAAGCTGTCTCTTTCCTCTGAGGCTGAAGATGATTAGGAAAGACATGCATGGTCTTTCCTGCTGATTGTTACGGAGTGCCAGCCCCCACCCCACACCAGAACTCGAGGTCTGCCTGCCCAACAACAACCAACATGCCATGCAGACAGATATGTGAGCAAAAGGAACAATAATTAAAGAACAGTAACAAAAACCTCCTAAATGCTAGTTAACTTTTAGTGTTATGAGGACTCTGAGCTCTACAATTTCTACTTTAGAGGTTTAAAAGTATAAAGTTAGATATATATAAAACCAGAAAACCATGAGCTGAAGGAAGACTGAAAAGCATCCAGGCAGCAGTGGCTTCACACAACAAAAAAGACATCTTTCCTTTTGCTGTACGTGTTCACTCCAAAACAACCAGCACCTAGCACTTACCTCCTTGTGAGTTTTGAAGTTAATTTACTAAAGAGATTAGTGGAGCCTCGGCTTCGAGTCTGGGACAACGGCGTGGCTTCATGGGACAGGCTGGGAGAGGCAGGAGGGCCATTATATGTTGCGGTTCGCCGTTCCCGGGGCTGGCCGTGGAAAGTGCTACGACTGGCAGTGCCTCTTGGGAAGCGGATTCGATCCGGGGTGGCTGCACTACTAATACTGTGTGTTGAAGCAACTGGAGTTCTCTGATCAGGAATAGTACTATAAGATCAGAAAGTAAGAAGCTCTCAGAACATGATATACAAAAATTTACAGTCACAATATACCTTTTATACACAGTGGAGAAAATCGGGTATAAAAATCCAGATCCAAGGAGTATTTTATAGGACTTAGGAGCAAAAGGTAAGTTAAGTGAGAAAGGGTACCAAAAGAACAATACATAATGAGACAAAGCCTCATGGAGTTTAAGGGACCAGTATTATATATATTTTCAAGGACAAGATTAATGCAGGGAAATTCTAGGACAGAGAACAGCTAACTCAAACTTTTCCCCTTTGCTTCCCTCTCAAATTGCTTACATAAAGAGAACTGTGCCAATGCCAAAGAAATAAAGGATATGCAGGCGTAACTGAAGAACAGGCAACTAAAAAGTTTTGGAAGTACACAAATGATATATGTATAAAATTCCACATGCTGAAAGCAACTTGGGAGGAGCAGGAACTTCTTATACACTTTGCAGTACGCAAAGGCACGAAGACACACAATACACAACCGAGGACATCATGACACAAGATGTGCTTAACTAAAATCACATGGAGGAAGGACACCTTGTGGACAACTGTAACAAAATCTCAGACTATAAAATCCACAGCACAAAATTAAGAAGCAGTGGGTACACATTAGTTTCACAAAGAATGTGCATTTTTCTTACATAGCCTTGAAGTTATCTCCTTCACTGTCTATTGGAGGTAACATCATCTTGGGGTGCCCAGAGGCTGACATGGACATCGACTTCTGATGTCTCAGCCGACAGGTAGATGTACAAACTGAGGCAGGGCTAGCTGCGTAAGCGAACATTTCTGTCAGGCTGGGAGGGGTTTGGGTTCAGGCAGAGGCAGAAACACAGTATGAAGGAGCAGTGACCACAGAGCAACCTGTGTGTAATGCACACACCTTCCTCCCAAGGCATCTCATTTTTGGTAAAGAATAAAAATCTCTTAAGCTTGTTTTGGAGATTCTGGAGCAACTGCTAACCTATAGTTGCTTTTTTTTTTTCTTCAAACAGTAATCATAAAAATGTATTACCTTAAAAGAAAATAGCAGATTACATGTTTGAATATCTGCTTCTATGAGAGGGACAATGTCCTCTGAGGGTATGAACAAAATAAAACCTATTCTAAGAGATGCCTCAATTCAAATCTAAGTGGTAAAATGAATATATAATATGAGCATGCTATGCTCTCAACCTGTTCCCAAAACACACTGACATATTTTATTTTTTATTTACTTTTTTTTTTGTAGAGACAGGGTCTTGCTATATTGTCCAGGCTGGTCTTAAATTTGTGGCTTCAAGTGATCCTCCCGCCTTGGTCTTCCAAAGTGTTGGGATTACAGGTGTGAGCCACCACACCCGGCCCACACTGATGTATTTTAAATGAATTAATAAGATAACAGGTATAGGAACTAGCTGTTATATTACACAGTATCCTATGTTGTCTGGTGTTTTTTTGAGACAGGGTTTTGCTGTCACCTAGCTGCAGTGCAGTGGTAAGATCATGGCTCACTGCAGCCTCAACTTCCTGGGCTCAGGCGGTTCTCCCACCTCAGCCTACTAAGTGGCTGGGAATACAGGCGCACTCCACCATGCCTGGCTAATTTTGTATTTTTAGTAGAGAGAGTTTTGCCATGTTGCCCAGGCTGGTCTTGAACTCCTGGGCTCAAACGATACGCCTGCCTTGGCCTCCCAAAGTGTTGGGATTACAGGCATGAGCCACCATGCCCAGCCTTCCAATGTTGTTTTAACAATATAGTCTAGAACCTTCCTAACCAAAGGACATTTACTCCAAGATAAAAAACGGTCAGCAGAGCCCCCTTCTCCAAGATGGGCAAATTCATCAGAGCAAATTAACTGTTAACAGACACGGTAAGATAGAGTGGCTGGAAGTCTGCGGTTTCACCTAACACACACAGTTACCAGACAAAACTACCCACAGGAGTCTCACTGGGACACATTATTTGGAATTCCAGCTCAGTAATCATGTCCTTGGAATTCAAGGGCAGTTTCTTTCCTTTAAGGATAAGTAGGAATACAGCTCTTCCAGTGCCTTTCTGCAGAAATCCTTTGGAAGGATTAAAACCTGGAAACCGGCAAGTTCTTCCTTTCCCTCACTCCCCATACCCAGACTAACGACATCTTGTTGGTGTCAACTTCCTAGTAGCTCTTCAGGTGGCCCATCTGCTCCACTTCTACCAGGGCCTCAGTATAGAGCCTCACTCCTTGCCTTCACTGGGTCCCCTGCCTTTGCCCCAACACCTCCAATCTATTCACCTTACAGCTGAGAACTTCTTAACATATAAACCAGACCCTGTCACTCATCTTCTCATACTTCTACAGAACACCAAGTCTTTGGTACAAAGTTCAGTCTCCTCGACTCAGAATGCAAGTACACAACCCCAGGCCCCTGAAGTCTGGCCCCTGCCATCTCTCTAGGCTTTGCCTTCTATCATTCCCTCCTGGAACTCAATTTTCTAGCCTTCCTGATGATGTGTGGTCCATTGGCCAAGCACCAGGTCAGAAAATGTTTGCAGGAGTTACTCTCTTGGTATGGAGGGCTGGGATCTTTCTATTTACTCTTCAAAAATGAACCAGACGTCGTCATCTCCATGAAGTATTATCTGATCCACTTTCCCTCTGAGAGTTAAATCACTTCTGTTTTTAGCTCATGCATACCACATTGTATCCTGGTGACCCTTCTCTGCTGGAGGTCCCTGAAAACACAGCCCAAAATCTTGTCAATGTGCCCCCCACCAGTGTAAGCAGAAAGCCTGGCAGGGCAGGTATTCAATAAACGTTCTCCTAACAGAGCAGATTAATTAATTAGCAACTGGAATTCTGATAGTCCCAACATAAGGGAGATACATCTTTAAAATCAAGAGCTGCTTGTCCCTGAATTAACATTTTTATTTAAATTTTTATTTTTGGAGACAGGGTCTTGCTCTATTCACCCAGGCTAGAGTGCAGTGGCACTATCACAGCTTGCTGCAGCCTCAACCTCCCGGGGTCAAGCAATCCTCCTATCTCAGCCACAGGAGTGTGCCACTATGCCTGGCTAATTTTTAAATTTTTTGTAGAGATGGTGTCTCACTACGATGGCTAGGCTGGTCTTGAACTCCTGGGTTCAAGTGATCCTTCTGCCTCGGCCTCCCAAAGTGCTGGGATTATAGGCCTTGTGAGCCACTGTGCCTGGTTCTGTCCCTGCATTTTTGTTTGAGAATTTCTGCCCTCTGACTTGGGAGAATTTACACAGTCTGAGAAGCACTGGAAGCAAATGTCTTATAAAGACAAAAATTTATTCAGTTTCGTATTTCTGCCACTCCGTATCCATTCTTTTCCTGCAGCAACAATACTCAAATTTTGCTTTGGTGGAAGCAACTCTAGGCCCCACACAGATCAAGGAGACAACCTGAGGGCTTCTGCTTGAGCATAGCTGTGTGCGGGAAGAAGTTATGTCTGACGGTGCCGAGCCCAATTGTGGAACTACGGCCAAGGAGGCAGAAGCAGATGGACCCTAACTCTAGCCCTGGACTTTTTTTAGTTATATGAACCAACAGCCCTTTTATATTTAAGCCTGTTTAGACTGGGTTTTCTGTCACCTGCAACAGAGACAGTTCTAACTGACTAAGGTTTTAGAAGAAATGCTCAGTTGTTTCTTGTACACGTGTACAGACACACGTACACATGAATGCACACAAATGTTATTATTATTATTTTTTTTTTGCGATGGAGTCTCACTCTGTCGCCCAGGCTGGACTGGAGTGCAGTGGCGTGATCTCCACTCACTGCAAGCTCTGCCTCCTGGGTTCACGCCGTTCTCCTGCCTCAGCCTCCCGAGTAGCTGGGACTACAGGCGCCCGCCACCACGCCTGGCTAATTTTTTGTATTTTTTGTAAAGACGGGGTTTCACCATGTTACCCAGGGTGGTCTCGAACTCTTGACCTCGTGATCCACCTGGCTCGGCCTCCCAAAGTGCTGGGATTACAGGCGTGAGCCACTGCGCCTGGCTACACAAATGTATTTTTCTAACAAGATACAGCTAAATACAACTATCTCTTGTGCCCTTACCTTTCAGGGTGAGTCCAGGGTCAACACACTCTACCTCCAGCTGTTGACTTTTTTCTTGCCCAAATTAGGAGCTAGTATCAGTAGATGCGCCAAGAAAAGCAGGGGAAGAAGACGCAGTTGTTTGACCCTTTCCCTGGTGAATACAAATGGTGCCAAAGTCTTTGGAGAAGGAAGAGGCTTTTAGTTAGCCTGCAGGCAGAAGGGTGCTCCATCGATTCCCAATGAAGCACACTGCTGACAGGCCAAGCTAGATCTTTAAGGCATATAAGCATTGTAAGAGGGTGTGGGCAGATGCTTTGCAGCAAAAAAACGGATCCTCTAGAGACCTAAGAAGGAAATGTAAATTTATTTTCTCATTATAAATTAAAAAAAATTTTTTTTTGTAAAGACGGTGTTTCGTCATGGCCCAGGCTGGTCTGGAATTCCTGAGCTTAAGGCAATCCACCCGTCTTGGCCTCCCAAAGTGCTGGGATTGTAAATTATTAACTTGAGGCTGGGCGTGGTGGCCCACACCTGTAATCCCAACACTTTGGGAGGCTGAGGTGGGTGGAATGCTTGAGGCCAGGAGTTCAAGACCAGCCTGGCCAACATGGCAAAAACCCATCTCTACTAAAAATACAAAAATTAGTTGGGTGTGGTGGCGGGCCCCTGTAATCCTAGCTACTCAGGAGGCTGAGGTATAAAAATCGTTTAAACCCGGGGGTGGTGGCTGCAGTGAGCCGAGATCATGCCACTAAACTCCAGTCTGGGCAACAGAGAGAGACTGTTTCAAATTAAAATAAATAAATAAATAAATAAATAAATAAATAAATAAACAAACAAACTTTTTGACATACTAATTTTAAAGGCAATTAAATAAACTTTTTAGAAATTTAATTCATGTCACATCATGAGTTTCACAAAGCAAGCAACAAAATATTTCCGATTTTTCTGACTTCTACAGTAGGCCTAACACCCAGAAGGAAACAGTAAACTCAGTAAGATATTTGCAAATTTCAATTTTGTACAATCAAGCTCACAAAAATCCTATTTACAACAGGCAGCCCCGACATCACAATGGTCCACATATATATTCTAAAAGGTCATCAAGTTAATTGTTATGAAATTCGAATAATATTCCCCCTAGAAAAGTGTTAAAAATGATAGTTTTATTTCCTAGTCTAGCCCACAATTTACATAAGCAAAACAGTAGCAGTATTAAATTTTTTTATAATTAAAAAAATTTTTTTAAGTTTTTGTGGGTTCATAGTAGCTGTATTACATTAATTTTTTTATTTTTATTTTTTTGAGACAGGGTCTGGCTCTACTGTCCAGGCTGGAATACAATGGTGTGATCTCAGCTCACTACAACCTCCACCTCCCAGGCTCAAACCATCCTCCCGCCTCAGCCTCCCAAATAGCTGGGACTACAGGCACCCACCACCACACCTAACTAATTTTTGTATTTTTAGTAGAGATGGGGTTTCATCATGTTGGCCAGGCTGGTCTCGAACTCCCAACCCCAGGTGATCCACTTGCCTCGGCCGCCCAAAGTGCTGGGATTACAGGCGTGAGGCACTGCACCTGGCACCCAGCTAATTTTTTTGTATTTTTGGTAGAGATAGGATTTTACCATGTTGCCCAGGCTGGTCTTGAACTCCTGGGTTCAAGCAATCCTCCTGTCATGGCCTCCCAAAGTGCTGGGATTACATGGTGGCGTGAGCAACCATGCCTGGTCTACATTTAAACCTTAACTGATAGAAATAGCAATGTTTTTCTTAAAATTCAAGTTGCACGAAGTTGAGTTCCTATTAATCTTCCCAACTGTTTTGTATTCATGACTATCTTTTAAAATTAAAAAAAATATATTTTTATAGAGACGGGGGTCTCAAGCTACTTTGCCCAGGCTGGTCTTGAACTTCTGGCCTCAAGTGATCATCCTGTCTAGGTCTCCCAAAGTGCTGGGATGACAGGCCTTGTGAGCCACTGTGCCCAGTCTTGACTATCTTTTCTTTTCTTTTTTTTTCTTTTTAGACAGAGTCTCGCTCTGTCACCCAGGCTGGAGTGCAGTGGTGCGATCTTGGCTCACTGCAAGCTCCGCCTCCTGGGTTCACACCATTCTCCTGCCTCAGCCTCTCCGAGTAGCTGGGACTACAGGTGCCCGCCACCACACCCGGCTAATTTTTTGTATTTTTAGTAGAGATGGGGTTTCACTGTGGTCTTGATCTCCTGACCTCGTGATCCACCCGCCTCGGCCTCCCAAAGTGCTGGGATTACAAGCGTGAGCCACCGCGCCCGGCCTTGACTATCTTTTCTAAAACATTAATCCACTTAAGGTTACTAAGGGATAGGCACTTTGAATTTGTTGGTATGACCTCTAGCCCCTATCAGAACATCCTGATAAGAAATGTATTGGCTGCTGATTTAAAGCATACTCAGTGATTGGGCAAAAGCAGAATTAAAAATATAGTCCAAGGGCAGGCATGGTGGCTCATGCCTGTAAACCTAGTGTTTTGAAAGGCTGAGATTGGAGGATCCCTTGAGGCCAGGAATTTGAGACCAGCCTGGGTAACATGGGAAGACTTCATCTCTACAAAAAATAAAAAATTAGCCAGGTGTGGTGGTCCACGCCTGTAGTCCCAGCTACTTAAGAAGCCAATGCAGGAGGATCGTTTGAGCCCAGGAGTTCAAGGCTACAGTACACTATGATCATGTCTGTGACTAGCCACTGCACTGCAGCCTGGGCCACACTGCAAGACTCCAACCATTTAGGAAAAAAACAACAACAACAACAACAAAAAAAAACAAAAAAAAAACCACAGTCTTTTTTTTTTTTTTTTTTTGAGATGGAGTTTTGCTTTTGTTGCCCAGGCTGGAGTGCAATGGTACAATCTTGGCTCACTGCAACCTCTGCCTCCTGGGTTGAAGCGATTCTCCTGCCTCAGCCTCCCAAGTAGCTGGGATTATAGCATGCACAACCATGCCTGGCTAATTTTTTTTTTTTTTTTTTTGTATTTTTAGTAGAGATAGGGTTTCTCCATGTTGGTCAGGCTGGTCTCAAACTCCTGACCTCAGGTGATCCGCCCACCTCGACTTCCCAAAGTGCTGGGATTACAGGCGTGAGCCACTGTGCTCAGCCCTTTTTTTTTGTTTTTGAGACGGAGTCTCGCTCTGCTGCCAGGCTGGAGTGCAGTGGCGCTATCTCAGCTCACTGCAACCTCTGCCTCCTGGGTTCAAGTGATTCTCCTGCCTCAGCTTCCCAAGCAGCTGGGACTACAGGCGCATGCCACCACGACCAGCTAATTTTTAGACAGGGTTTCACCATGTTGGTCAGGATGGTCTCGATCTCCTGACCTCATGATCCACCTGCCTCAGCCTCCTCAAATGCTGGGATTACAGGTGTGAGCCACCGCGCCTGGCCTAAAAAAAGCAACTTTTGTATGTAGTCCAAAGATACGTAAGCTAAGTGTCCTCAATTCTCTGCTCAATCTCTATGTGGTTTGATGCAGGGTAAGTGGATAAAATAATAAAGCCACTTCATAATTTTGAAACTTTACAGTAATATCCAATATCTAAAATTTATTTGAAAGATTCTGGGCCTGGCGCAGTGGCTCATGCCTGTAATCACAGCACTTTGGGAGGCCAAGGCAGGTGGATCACTTGAAGTCAGGAATTTGAGACCAGCCTGGCCTAGTGAAACCCAATTTCTATTAAAAATACAAAAATCAGCCAGATGTGGTGGTGTGTGCCTGTAATCCCAGCTACTGGGAGGCTGAGGCAGAAGAATTGCATGAACCTGGGAGACAGAGGTTGCAGTGACCCGAGATTGTGCCACTGCACTCTAGCCTGGGTAAAAGAACGAGACTCCATCGCAAAAAAAAGAAAAAAAAGAAAAAAAAATAGAAAAGATTCTGTTTGCATTACTGTAACACCGTCACGTCACTTCTCTGGGGTCTTTAAATGAAGTAGTCTAAACGGTGTCATCCGGGTATCTAAAGCATATGAAATCATAGGAGCAGAGTGTCTCTGCTATGTAGGTGGTTCAGCTACATTATTAACTTGAGAGATTAGGTTTAGTCAGTGCAAACTAAGAAAATTCTTCATAACCTTGTCTGAACAGTCTATAATTAACAACGAAAGCTAACATTTGTTGAGTACTCACTATGTGTCAGTGCTATGTGGTTTAAGACTCACTGCAAACCTATACCATCATGATAGAATCACACAGTTGAAGGTGTAATCAAACCTTCTCATGCCTAGTTTACACCAATGGCCTGGAATCTGGCCATTTTTCGAGAATAACATCAGAAAGCAGAATAATTACAGCACAAAGTGGGGTGGCCTTCAGCACGACCAGTTTAAAACTAGTCTCAGAAAACCACTCACAGGTGTTTGTGCCAAAGTAACAACTGGCCCTAACCTATGCTCCCTGCGTCATTAACTTTATTGTTCCCACAGGAAAGCTGATAAAGACTGACCTAGTAAGAACCAATTAATAAAACTAATTTTCAAAAGAAAAAAGCTATTAAAATTAATTATATTGCCTATGACGAGAAAAGGCCTTGCATTTAGTAAGCCTTTAAAATACCCTGTTTACGGTAGGATTTTGAAGGTAGTAAGGGCTTAAGATATCTAGAGTCTTTGGTTTAAACCTTTACACAGTTTTTAAAAAACCAGCCATCATTATTCTCATGTTGAAATTCTGTATGAACACTCATATAAAGAAGAAAACATTTAAGGCTAAATGTCGAAAATATTTAAGGCTAAAATTGGAACTTAATGTGTTTGTTTCAGAAGTTAACAGAGGTCCAGGCATCCTACAGCTCACCCATATTTTAAATTAGTGAAGAAATAAGATACATGGGTGGGTGAAGACAGGGAAAAGGAACAATTTGCCGAAGAAGTCATCTGTGCAGGGAAAGCTAATTGTATCTCACTGAAGACTCAAGCATCAATTTTAAGGGAAAGTTGTCACATTTAGTGCCTTAACTAAAGAAGTTAAACCCAACAATTTTCCAGTCTTTTAATTCATTTATAAGATAGGAAAGGAAAATCCAAATATTATTAAAACAATGGGCCCTGTCTTTTAAGGTTTGGCGCTGAGACTCTCTTTGACTGAAGAGAAAGATGACACCTTCAAAAGCAAAGTATTTCAATGACTGATGCTAAGAGAAACAATGAGACAGGTCAGGATACGAAAGAGTTGGCCCCAACAAGGCAGGTGTCTCCAGGGGGAATGCAGAAAGGAAATGATGCCAAAGAAATTAAAGAAGTCTTAAATATTGTTTCCAAAGAGTGAAACAAAAAATTTTAGGAAAAGAGAATCAGAAGACACAGGCATATATGCATGTGCCTGGTGTATGATATGTGTAGCACAGGATGGGAGCAGAGAGCAGATCTTAGTCTTAACACCCTTGAGGAGACTGACTGTGCACCTCAAACAGTCACATATCCTAAAGTTCAGAAGGAGCTGGGTAGTGCATTTTCAGAATTTAGAAGTAGTAAAGGTAATGAAACAACTTTTTTTTTTTTTGGACGAGTCTTGCTCTGTCGTCCAGGCTGGACTGCAGTGGCGTGATCTCAGCTCACTGCAAACTGCCTCCCGGGTTCAAGTAATTCTCCTGCCTCAGTCTCCCTGGTAGCTGGGACTACAGGCATGCGCCACCACACATGGTTAATTTTCGTATTTTTAGTAGAGACGGGGTTTCACCATGTTGGCCAGGCTTGTCTCAAACTCCTGACCTCAAGTGATCCGCCCACCTTGGCCTCCCAAAGTGCTGGGATTACAGGTGTGAGCCACTGCGCCTGACCATGAAACAACATTTCTGTAGTCCTGTAGACTAAAATCTATAACACCAGAAAATTCTAATTAAGTCTTCTGTTGATATTTTCTATTAAGTCACTTTTGAACTAGAAGAAATTTGAGAGTTAAGAATTGAACTATAATACAAATCTACCAGAGTAGACTACTATTTAAAGAAATACCTGGCCGGGTACAGTTGCTCACGCCTGTAATCCCAGCACTTTTGGAGGCCGAGGCGGGTGGATCACAAGGTCAGGAGATCGAGACCATCCTGGCTAACGTGGTGAAACCCTGTCTCTACTAAAAATACAAAAAATTAGCTGGGCGTGGTGGCGGTCGCCCATAGTCCCAGCTACTCGGGAGGCTGAGGCAGGAGAATGGCGTGAACCCGGGAGGCAGAGCTTGCAGTGAGCCGAGATCACGCCACTGCACTCCAGCCTGGGCGACAGAGCGAGATTCTGTCTCAAAAAAAAAAAAAAAAAGAAAAAAAAAAAAATATATATACCTATACCAATCATTATCTGTAAACTATCTACCCTAGCTGCTACACTCCAGTTCTTAATAGTTTTTAATCATAAGAAAAAAGACAATGTTGAAACACACACACACACACGAGTCAGAAAAGAGAACAAGAGAATGTAAATATTGCTAAAAATTCAATGAATAATAACCATAATCTTACAGAACAAATGTTACTCCTCATGTCAACTCCATCCTAAGTGGCCTATGCAATAGGGAAGTGATAAGCAGTTTGGAACTCAGGAAGAAGGAGGAGAGAATTTTTGATTAGGCTGTCATAAAATGTAGTGATCAAACATTTCGTTTGACTAATGAGATCAAACATAGGTTAGGATTAAGAAACAGAACCTTACACTGTAACTGCAGAAAGTAAACGTCAGAACAATTCTGATGCAAACAATGTTCAAGCTGAAAGAATGATGTACACTTACTGCTCTTCCAAAAACAAAGAGGGAAAATCCATGCCAGCCTGGGAAATTTGTTCTGAACAGAATATAGCATATTTAACTGTTCTCTACCAATCTAACTTCTCTTTTCTCTCCACCCAGACTAACCCCACCTCAGAGTCTCTAGACCTATCTAATCCCATTTTACTGACTCTACTTATTTTATTTCAAAACCCCAAGAAAATCATGTGCATGACAGGATGCTCTCCTTATTGACATGTAACATCACTGTGTTTTTAAAATCACGCTCATCCTATGTATGCTTGCTATGTAGCCAAATTAAAAGCATTCAGAAGGCTGGATTCTCCACTTCTCTTGGCTTCTCCAGTGTTTCTATTTAGACTCAGCCATCTGGAACCTTTGGTAAACTGCTGACCTTTAATGCTGCCTGGTGCTGTACATTCTCCCAAGGTATGACTCTCTGCCTCAGGTCCTTACCTTCCCCCACTTTCAGCTTTTGTTCAAGTTATTAATGAGCACAAGACAATCTCCATTTCCTTATTCACTGTTCTACAACATAACCACAGCTTACTATCTACTTCCTCTAGGAAACCTCCTGGGTTTAACTCAATCCTTTTAATCATCATACACAGCCAGGCAGGATGATGATGCTCTGGACAACAAAAAGAATTTAGAATTCTAGTATCTTGCTAAAAATTAGTATACAAATTTAACTTACCTTCAGAGAATACTTACAGTTTTAATTTGAAAATGATTATAAAAACAAAGCAGTAAATAACATGCTTCCACTTCTCTTGGGAAAAACAACTTTTCTTACAAACAGGTAGAATTTCCTACCTGTTTTCTTTGCCATTCTGAATCACTGAGTGTCTATCAGCTGTAGTTCTCTCACTGCAAACATAAGTATTTCGTCGTGTCATTCCACCAGATGCTGTGTTACTCTATAAAAAAGGGCATTTTTGTCTTAAATTTATTTGGTAAATACAGCACAATGAGAAAAAATGAACTTATCTACATAAATAGGAATACCAGTCTTTTATTTACTTATTTTTTGAGGCAAGGTCTTACTCTGTCACCCAGGCTGGAGTGCAGTGGAGCAATCTTGGCTCTGCCTCCCAGGATCAAGCAATCCTCCCACCACAGCCTCCCAAGTAGCTGGGAATACAGGCATGTGCCACCACATTTGGCTAATTTTTTTTTTCTTTTTTGAGACAGAGTCTTGCTCTGTCGCCATGCTGGAATGCAGTAGTGCGATCTCGGCTCACTGCAACCTCCCCCTCCTGGGTTCAAGCAATTCTCCTGCCTCAGCCTCCTGAGGTGCCCAGCCTGACAACCTAATTTTAAAATCGGCACCTTCAATAGATATCTCTTTAAAAAAGCTATACAATGGCTGGGCGCAGTGGCTCACACCTGTAATCCCAATACTTTGGGAGGCAGAGGTGGGCGGATCTCCTGAGGTGAGGAGTTTGAGACCAGCCTGACCAACATGGAGAAACCCCATCTCTGCTAAAAATACAAAATTAGCTGGCTGTGGTGGTGCATGCCTGTAATCCCAGCTACTAAGGAGGCCAAGAGGCTGAGGTAGGAGAATCACTTAAACCTGGGAGGCGGAGGTTGCAGTGAGCTGAGATTGCACCACTGCACTCCAGCCTGGGCAACAAGAGCAAAATTCAGTCTCAAAAAAAAAAAAAAAAAAAAAAAAGCTATACATATGGCCAAGAAGCACATGAAAAGATGCCCAATATCACTGGTCATTAAAGAAATGCAAATCAAAACCATGAGGTCCTACTTCATACCCGCTAGGAAAGCTTTAAATAATAAAATAATTATTGTTAGGAAGAATGTGAAGAAAACAGGGACTCTCACTATGCTGGATAAAATGGTACAGTTGTGAGGAAAACAGTTTGGCACTTTCTCAAAAAATTAAACATGGAGTTACCATATTACTCAACAATTTTATTCCTAAATACATACCCAAGAAAAATGAAAACACAGCCAGGTGCAGAGGCTAACACTTACAATCCCAGCACCTTGGGAGGTGAAGCAGGAGGTCTGCTTGAGCCTAGGAGTTTGAGACCAGCCTGGCTGGGCTACAAAGGAAGACCTCATCTCTACCACAACAGACAAGCAGAAAAAATAAGCCAGGCATGGTGATGCATGCCTGTGGTATCAGCTATTTGGGAGGCTGAGGTGGGAGGATCACTTGGGTCTGGGAGGTCGAAGTTGCAATGAGCCGTGTTTGCACCACTGTACTTTAGCCTAGGTGACAGAGTGAGACCATCTCCTCCCCAAGAAAGAAGGAAAGAAATTAAAACATAAGTCCACATAGAAATTTGTACACAATTGTTTATAGTAGCATTATTCATTTTAACCAATACATGGAAATAATATAAATGTCCATCAACAGATGAACAGTTAAATTGTGGTATATATACAGAATGGAATATTACCCCCAAAAGAAACAAAGTACTAATACATGCTACAGGCCGGGAGCAGTGGCTCACGCCTGTAATCCCAGCGCTTTGGGAGGCCGAGGAGGGTGGATCACCTGAGGTCGGGAGTTCGAGACCAGCCTGACCAACATGGAGAAACCCCATCTCTACTAAAAATACAAAATTAGCCAGGCATGGTGGCGCATGCTTGTAATCCCAGCTACTCAGGAGGCTGAGGCAGGAGAATCGCTTGAACCCAAGAGGTGGAGTTTGTGGTAAGCCAAGATTGTGCCATTGCACTCTAGGCAACAGGAACGAAATGCCATCTCAAAAAAAAAAAAAAAAAAAAAGAAAAGAAAAGAAAATACATGCGGCCGGGCGCGGTGGCTCACGCTTGTAATCCCAGCACTTTGGGAGGCCGAGGCAGGCGGATCACGAGGTCAGGAGATCGAGACCACGGTGAAACCCCGTCTCTACTAAAAAAAAAAAAAATACAAAAAATTAGCCGGGCGTGGTGGCGGCCGCCTGTAGTCCCAGCTACTCGGAGAGGCTGAGGCAGGAGAATGGCGTGAACCCGGGAGGCGGAGCTTGCAGTGAGCCGAGATTGCACCACTGCACTCCAGCCTGGGCGACAGAGCAAGACTCCATCTCAAAAAAAAAAAAAAAAAAAAAAAAAAGATAATACATGCTACAACTTGGATGAACCATGAAAACATTATGCTGAGTCAAAGAAAGACGCAGACACAAAAGGATACATGTGAAATGATTTCATTTATATAAAATATTCAGAATAGGCAAATCCAGAGAGACAGAACACAGACTGGTGGTTGCCAGGGCATGAGGGGGAAGGGAAGGCGGCAGAGGAGAGAGGAGGAATGGAAAGTGATTACTTAAGGGATACAGGTGTTCTTTTTTTTTTTTTTTGAGATGGAGCCTTGCTCTTTCACCCAGGCTGGAGTGCAGTGGCACCATCTCGGCTCACTGCAACTACAACTTCTGCCTCCTGGGTTCAATCGATTCTCCTGCCTCAGCCTCCCGAGTAGCTGGGATTACAAGCGCCCGCCACCATGCCTGGCTAATTTTTGTATTTTTAGTAGAGGTGGGGTTTCACCATGATGGCCAGGCTGGTCTTGAACGCCTGACCTTGTGATCCGCCCGCTTCGGCGTCCCAAAGTGCTGGGATTACAGGCGTGAGCTACTGTGCCCGGCCGCCTTTTTTTTTTTTTTTTTTTTTTTTTAAGGACAGGGTCTTGCTCTGTTGTCCAGGATGGACTATGGTGGTGTGACCATGACTCACTGCAGCCTCAACCTCCTGGGCTGAAATGATCTTCCCACCTAAGCCTCTCAAGTAGCTGGTACTACAGGTGTACATCATCATGCTCAGCTATTTTCTTTTTAATTTTTTTTGTAGAGATGAGGTCTCACTCTGGTGCCCAGGCTGATCTCAAGACTCTTGGGCTCAAGTGGTCCTCCCACCTCAGCCTCCCAAAGCGCTGGGATTATAGGGGTGAGCCACTGTGCCCAGCCTAAACAGATGCTCCTTCTGGGGAGCTGAAAAAGTTCTGAAACTAAAGAGAGGTGTTGGTTGCACAATACTGTGAGTGTACCAAATGCCACCGCATTGCCCACTTTAAAATGGTTAATCATTGTCATGTGGATTCACATGAATTTAACTTCTAAAACAAAAAACTAAAAAGCAAGGAACAAGTCATAGCTATGGACTTTTATTTTTATTTTTTGAGACAGAGTCTCACTCTGTTAGGAGTGGGACTGGAGTGCAATGACACAATCTCGGCTCACTGCAACCTCCGTCTCCTCGGTTAAAGCAGTTTTCCTGCTTCAGCCTCCCGAGTAGCTAGGATTACAGGAGCACACCACCACACCCAGCTAATTTTTGTATTTTTAGTAGAGATGAGATTTCACCATGTTGGCCAGGCTGTTCTTGAACTCCTGACCTCAAGTGATCTGCCCGCCTGGGCCTCCCACAGTGCAGGGATTACAGGTGTGAGCCACCGTGCCTGGCCATAGCTATGGAATTTTATCAGATAATTTTTAAACAAAGATAGAGCAGTCACTTTTACTATAGCTTGAGCAGACCATCTACAGAGAAATCCCGAAGACTGATGGGAGAAAATAATAATGTTGCTAACTACCTTTTTTCCTTTGTAAGTAATTTAATACGGGTGGACTGAAAACACTCATGATTCACTTTCAGAAGGGCAGCGTGCAGACAAGAGCAAAGGGGAAAAGAAGTCATGAAGGCAGGGAATAATGCCCTCATCTTCTCTGGTAACTGTCAATAAATGTTGGAGACTGAATTTTAACTGAAGGAGTATGGAAACAATAATCCTATTGTATGGCATTTGGAGGCCAAGGTCAGAGGATGAAACACGCAAAGCCCCTTGGGGTCCTTTATGCACCCAGTCCCCAGAATGGAACAATGAAGGGCTTTCAGAGAGGAACTGGGTTTCTCCACAGCCTCCTCAGTCCAGGGCTTTTCTGGAGTTGGAGGCAGGGCTGCATCACTGTTAATTTTGAAGGGAAAAATGTGTTTATAGAATAATCTTAAGATTGTTTACTTCTCTGCAAATTCTTTAATATGTTAGGTTAGATAGAACATACTTCAATACACAGAAAAAAGTTTCTGAAGCTGAATGGATTCAATTTAATTTAGTAAATATTATCTACTTACTGGGGAGATTTTGTTACAGATAGGGATTAAGAGCTGGATTCAGGTTGGCAGTGTAATTTTAGGCAATTACCCAACTTTTTTTTCACCTTGAAATGTAGCTTAATCCATGAAAAAGCACTTAGCATGGTCCTTGGCACATGGTAAGAACTCAGCCAATACTCTTCATCATTAGAGCCCTTGGAAGACTCAGTGTGAACACCACATCTTCGGGACACTGGCAGTCAGACCTCCCCGTGTGTGCACATAGGTTTCTGTCTGCACTGTCATTGTCTTCATTCACTGCCTGTTAGATTGTGAGGTCCTCCCATGTCTCAGCACCCAACAACCTAACGCTCAGCAGGTGTCTGTGAAATAACTGGAACCAGCCCTTGAAATAAAGGACCTATCACCATCTAGTGTCTATGGTGGGTGTGCTATGCTCTGAATGTGTCCCCTCCAAAATTTATGTTGAAGCTTTATCTCTCATAGGAGAAAACAGTATTTGGAGGTGAGTCTTTTAGGTGTTTAGGCCATGAGGGCTCCACCTTTATGAATGGATTAGTCTTTTTTTTTTTTTTTTTTTTTTTTGAGGAGTCTCGCTCTGTTGCCAGGCTAGAGTGCAGTGGTGTGATCTTGGCTCACTGTAACCTCTGCCTCCCAAGTTCAAGCAATTCTCTGCCTCAGCCTCCTGAGCAGCTGGGATTACAGGTGCCTGCCACCATGCCCGGCTAATTTTTGTATTTTTAGTAGAGACGGGGTTTTACCATCTTGGCCAGGCTGGTCTTGAACTCCTGACCTTGTGATCCACCCACCTTGGCCTCCCAAAGTGCTGGGATTACAGGCGTGAGCCACCGCGCCTGGCCGGATTAGTGTCTTATAAAAGGGCTTGAAGGGGTGAGTTCACCCCTTCTGTCCCTTCAGCCACACGAGAACACAGCATTTGTCTCCTCTGGAGGATGCCAGCGCCAAGGCATCATCTTGGAAGCAGAGAACAGGGCCCTTGCCAGACACAGAACTTGCTGGTGCCTTCATCTTGGACTTCTCAGCCTCCAGAATTGTAATAAATAAATGTCTTTTCTTTATAAATTAGCCAGTCTCAGGTATTTTGTTACAGCAGCAAGAATGAACTAAGAGAGTGTCGACAATAAATACCTACAACGCAGCAGGTAGGATTTCTATAAGTTAAGACTGGGCATGGCTGCCTAGTAGAGAGGGCATTCCAGGTACGGGAGACCACAGGAGTAAAATGAACACCTGATGTCTGGCCGGTTCCAACCCTACTGCCCTAAGACCATCCTATAGTTCAACAACACTTACACTAGGGACGGTGGAGCTTTTCTTGCGTTCAGGAATATCCGCCTTATTGGGATTACTTGCATTCCCAAGCATGGGACTGGCTGGAGCAATTCCCTTTCCTCCAGCAGCACTGCCACTTGATTTCCGGGAGGAAATTCCATCTTCTTTGAGGTCACTATCTGCAGTGCTGGTCTGACTCCTTTTCGGATACGCCACAACAGAAGGAATAGCTGGTCCAGCTAAAATAAAGAGTTCACTTTTTAAATGACTGAATATAGTTTCAAGTTTTATTTTGTGACAGTAACCGTATTTTGTAAGATGATCTAAGGTTGCTATTCACCTAAAAAAATGTAAAACAGTAAAATCCTCTAAGATGTTTCCCACTTATATCTAATGTTTGCCTTATGCAATGAATTCAATATTGAAATTTCACTTAATACCCCTAACTTTCTACTTAAAAGGTTTTTTTTTTTTAATAGTAAGTGTTTAGAGTTGTCCTTTGGAAACATCTTAAGGTGGTGGTACTGCATAGATTCAAACTAATTAGATGCATACATAAAAAGCAGAATGAACCAGTTCATCTTGTACATCTGAGTGAATTACATCCTCTTTTGTAGGAGAGATGCCATCACCTTTTGGAATAGAAAAGTATAGATTTTATGGGCCACTTCTTTTGAAGTTTTATCTTGGATCTTTTTAAAAGCACTCATAATCTTCTAGATAAACTGGAGTTTGAGTAGACAGGGGAAGGTGTAGAAGCAGAGGAATCATGCAAGCGACAGGGAGGAAGTCGGTGGAGGTCACTAGTCATTCCTGCCACTCCAGGAGGAGTGTGTCCAGGGACATGTGCCTAGGGACATGGGGATGACAGACTAATGTCCTGTAGTAAACCATATAGAGACTCCAATAGCAGCACAGGAGATTCAGAGGGCAAAGAATTTTGGAAATGAACATGATAACTAGTATATGCCTCAGATATGATAATCCAGTGGTAATCTTAAAAGACAGAGTCAAATGCTTGTTTTTTTTTTCTTTTTCTTTTTTTTTTTTTTTGAGACAGAGTCTAGCTCTCTCGCCCAGGCTGGAGTGCAGTGGCGCGATCGCAGCTCACTGCAACCACTGCCTACCAGGTTCAAGGGATTCTCCAGCCTCAGCCTCCAGAGTAGCTGAAACTACAGGCGCGTGCCAGCTAATTTTTTCTTTTTTGTATTTTTTTTTTTTAGTAGAGATGGGGTTTCACAGTGTTAGCCAGGATGGTCTCAATCTCCTGATCTCGTGATCTGCCCACCTTGGCCTCCCAAAGTGCTGTTAATTACAGGTGTAAGCTACCGCGCCCAGCCTGTTTTTTCTAAGGCAGAAGAGAATTTATATTTTAGATATATTAAAGGTGGGAGGTGTGTGGTAGCTCACGCTTGTAATTCCAACACTTTGGGAGACTGAGGTGGGAGGATGGCTTGAGCTCAAGAGTTTGAGGCTGCATGTGGCTTGGGTGACAGAGTGAGAACCTGTCTCAATAAATAAATTTTAAAAACAAACAAACAAAAACTGGGAGTGGGGAGGAGCTAGTTCTTGGACAAAAATCTAAATGGCAAACCTATTTGGAACTGAATTAAAAGTAAATAAGGGCTTAATTTTATTTATGGGAGAACAACAACTAAGCTTTTGGTTTAGTAATTTTAACATATAAAACAAAAACTTAATCAAGTATAGGGTGATATTAGCCTCAATGCTTATCTTTCTTCCCAATACCATGAGACGTCTACTGACGTTGTGAACTTTCAGGTTACTACTGATTTGCTTTCAAACTTTTATTTGTGTTTAGAAAATATAAAACCTTTTAAGATTTGCGATTCTGAAGAGAAACAGACCTTGATCTAATCCACTGACCCCGTCCAGATTTCCCCAGTTTTACTTGCATTAATCTGTATGTCTGTGTGTTTCATTCTATACTCTTTTATTACATGTTCAGATTCATGTGGTCACCACCAGTCAAGATTCAGAACATTTCCATCTCAAAGACCCTGTGGACTACCCTTTCATAGCCACAGCCACTTCCCTCTTACTCTAACTCCCTTTTGCTAAACCCCTGCAACCACTAACCTGCCCACCATCTCTTGAATTCTGTCATTTCAAGAATGTTATACGAATGGGCATCCATGGAATGTAACCTTTTGTGTACTTTCACCCAGTATAATTCCCTTGAGATCCAACCGAGTTGTGCATATCATAGTTTGTTCCTTTTTTTTTTGAGACAGAGTCTCGCTCAGTGGCCAGGCTGTGGAGTGCAGTGGCTCAATCTTGGCTCACTGCAACCTCCACCTCCCGGGTTCAAGCGATTCTCCTGCCTCAGCCTCACGAGTAGCTGGGACTACAGGTGCCTGCCACCATGCCCGGCTAATTTTTTGTAATTTTAGTAGAGACAGGGTTTCACCATGTTGGCCAGATGGTCTCGATCTCTTGACCTTGTGATCTGCCTGCCTCGGCCTCTCAAAGTGCTGGGATTACAGGCGTGAGCCACTGCGCCTGGCCTGTTCCTTTTTATTGTGAGTAGTAGTCCACGGTATGGATGTGTCACACAGAAATTTCATTTTTTTTTTTTTTTTTTTTTGAGACGGAGTCTTGCTCTGTCGGCCCAAGCTGGAGCGCAGTGGCTTGATCTCGGCTCACTGCAAGCTCCGCCTCCCGGGTTCACGCCATTCTCCTGCCTCAGCCTCCCAAGTAGCTGGGACTATAGGTGCCTGCCACCATGCCCGGCTAATTTTTTCTATTTTTTAGTAGAGACGGGGTTTCACCATGTTAGCCAGGATGGTCTCGATCTCCTGACCTTGTGATCCACCTGCCTCGGCCTCCCAAAGTGCTGGGATTACAGGCATGAGCCACTGCGCCCGGCCCTATATTTGTATCTTAACTCCAATTAGAATTCATCCTTGTATAAGATGTGAGAAATTGATTCAAATTAATTTTTTTTCTGAAAACTACCAAATTGCCCCAATACCACTCATTGATTAGTAAACAGTGATTTTTTTTTTCATTTTTTAAAAAAACAAGCTAAAGAACCCCTTGAAAATCGGATGAAGATCACCATTTGCAGAAAAAGTGTGTACCCACATATGGGGTATTCACACGTGGGTCTCAAATTAGGAAGGACAGCTACAGATTACATTGTGGCTTTAGAGAAGCAGGCACCCATGCAGAGGTCAGCATCCACAGGCAGGAAAAAGGGAAGGGAGAGGTGAGACGAGGCAGGAGGATGAGGTGAAAGTTAGCCTGGCTATACAGGCTTGCCTGCCTTCAGAAATTCCAAGAAAGATGAGGATTATGAAAAAGCTACTCCAATGAGGTGCTTCAGTGAAGAAAAACACAGGGCTGGGACCAGGAGGCCTGAGCTCTGCCCCAGGTGTTTCTCATTTACTATGTAACCTTGGGAGACTTGGTAATCTCTCTCGGTCTATTTCTTTAGGGATAAAACAGAGGTTTGGTGAGTGTACAAAACCATGTCTAAAGCTCGTTTTATCTCTAAAATTGTGCTGGGGGAAAAAAGGCACTAATAATCCGGATGGAATCTATGTGCTTAAGGAATAACTAACTTACTAACATATTCCTTAGAGAAATGTGAAAATCCCATTGTCAGGTTTCTTCTAGGATTCAGGGACAATTTAAACCAGATGGTTTCAGGGCAATATACAGGCATTTAATTGCCATGTGGTCCATAAGCACTAGAAATCCCCCTTGTTAGTGACTAACATGAACACAAAAAAGGCAGATCAACACGTCACCTACAAATGCTAGGAGCACAAATCCTAATGTGAGAATGAGTTCTGAGCTCTCAGTTACACCCTAGAATAGCAGGCACTGTAGATGGTTTACTAGTGATATTAGTACACTGTTGCTTCAGTCTAAACCATGTAGAAAGGCAGGCAACAGAAGGAAGAGAAATGGAAATCAAACCAAGTGTAATCATTTTTAGTACAAAATCAAAGCCGTCCACACCTAAAATGCTCTGTGCAGTCCTAAGTGTCAAATCTCTAGATGAAAGTATTAAGATGGAAAATGTCCAGAGAAGAGAAATAAAATGAGGCCGAGTGTGGTGGCTCATGCCTGTAATCCCAGCACTTTGGGAGGCTGAGGCGGATGGATCACCTGAGTTCAGGAGTTTGGGACCAGCCTGGCCAAATGTGGTGAAACCCTGTCTCTACTAAAAATAAAAAAATTAGCAGGGCATGGTGGTGCATGCCTGTAGTCCCAGCTACTCGGGAGGCTGAGGCAGAATTGCTAGAACCCAGGAGGTGGAGGTTGAAGTGAGCCGAGACTGTGCTATTGCACTCCAGTCTGGGCGACAAGAATGAAACTCCGTCTCAAAAAAATAAAAAATAAAAAATAGATTTAGTTCCTGAATCCTGGAATAGTAGAATTAAAGGAAATATCTGCAAGTTAACATTTATAGTTATGGGTGAGTAAGCACATGTTAGCCTCAGGACTCTGACACACAGGCTGCCTTGAAGGCAGAGCAACTGTAGAGCCTGGTAAGCCTACCTATTGGAAGTCTTATGTCTCATGAAGGACTGGCTTCTAGGTGAAGTTTAAAAGGGAGAGTGGCTTCACCACACTAACAGCAAGAGTATGGACGAGAATGACACAGTAAAACATTTAAATCAATTAAGGCAAAACTGAGGTTCCATATATTCTCCAGGGCTGTCCTGTCTATTATGATAGTTACTGGCCACAACTGGCTCTATATTACACTTAAGTAAAAAAAAAAAAAAAATTTTTTTTTTTTTTTTTTTTTTTTTTTTTTTGAGATGGAGTCTCACTCTGTCACTAGGCTGGAGTGCAGTGGCGCAATCTTGGCTCACTGCAACCTCTGCCTCCCGTGTTCAAGAGATTCTCCCGCCTCAGCCTCCTGAGTAGCTGGAATTACAGGCACACACCACCATGCTCAGCTAATTTTTTTATTTTTAGTAGAGATGGGGTTTCACCACGTTGGTCAGGCTAGTCTCGAACTCCTGACCTAACAATCCACACGCCTCGGCCTCCCAAGGTGCTAGAATTACAGGCGTGAGCCACCACATCCGGCCAGGAAAATTTTAAAAGGGTAAAAATCAGCCAGACCAATCATAGACTCACACATGTAATCCCAGCACTTTGGGAGGCCAAGGTGGGTGGATCACCTGAGGTCAGGAGTTCTAGACCAGCCTGGCCAACATGGTGAAATCCCATCTCTACTAAAAATACAAAATTGGCCAGGTGTGGTGGCATGTGCCTATAGTCCCAGCTACTTTGGAGGCTGAGGTTGCAGTGAGCCGAGATCATACCGTTGCACTCCAGCCTGGGTAACAAGAGCGAAATTCCATCTCAAAAAATAAACAAATAAATAAGGCCAGGCATGGTGGCTCACACCTGTAATCCCAGCACTTTGGGAGGCCAAGGTGAGTGGATTGCTTGAGCTCACACGTTCAAGACCAGCCTAGCCAATATGGTGAAACCCTGTCTCTATTAAAAATACAAAAATTAGCCAGGTGGGGTTGTGCATGCCTGTAATCTCAGCTACTCAGGAGGCTGAGGCAGGAGAATTGCTGGAACCCGGGAGGTGGAGGCTGCAGTGAGCCAAGATCATGCCACTGCACTCCAGCTTGGGCGACAGAGCCAGATTCCATCTGAAAAATAAATAAATAAATAAATAAATAAATAATAAAAATAAAAAGGGTAAAAATCATTTCCTCAGTTCAAGTACTTGATAGCCACAAGTGGCCAGTAGCTTCTTGACTGGATAGCACAGATATACAAAACTGTAATCATCTCAGAAAGTTCTACTGGACAGTGCTACTCTACAAAGTAAATCCAATGCAGAGGTGAAGAGAGTGAATAGAACTATAGACTAAGCGCTGGGCATGGTGGCTCACACCTGTAATCCTAGCACTTTAGGAGGCTGAGGTGAGAGAATTGCTTGAACTTGGGAGTTTGAGACCAGCTTGGGCAACATAGCGAGACCCCCAACTCCATTAAAAAACAAAAGAAAAAGAAAAGCTACAGATTAAAGCAGAGGTTCTACAAGGGCAAATGGTAAGGTTTCCACTCAACTAAGCTTTATCCAGCAAAAATCTACTGAATGCATAAAGAAGATCAGAGCCTTGAAGTAATATGTAATCATGGCAGCACCTGCAGGAACACTAAGAAAAAATGCTGGCCAGGCATGGTGGCTCATGCCTGTAATCCTAGCACTTCGGGAGGCTAAGGCAGGCGGATCACTTGAGGCCAGGAGCCGAAGACCAGCCTGGCCAAATGTGGTGAAACCCTGTCTCTACTAAAAATACAAAACTTAGGCATGGTCGTACATGCCTGTAGTCCCGGCTACTCAGGAGGCTGAGGCAGAACTGCTTGAATCTGGGAGGTGAAGGTTGCAATGAGCCAAAATTGTGCCACTCCACTCCAGCCTGGGCAACAGAGTGAGACTCTGTCTCAAAAAAAGAAAAAAGAAAGAAAGAAATGCCAAGAAAGGACATCAAGCCAGGCTCTGAGCAAGAGGATGCTTCCCAGTGCTAGGAGACCTCTTGCCTGGACTCTAAGAGAAGGCACTGGGATACTCCAAAACTTACCATGGTCACTGTAGCGTCTTTGCTTCTGGCTTGAAGAAACACTTCTCTGCACTTTGTGGTGAGGAGACTGGCCAGTACTGTTGTTGAGATCACTGCTCGGCCTAACCTTAGCAAGTGAAAGATTGCTGCTAGAACTGGAATCACTAGCATCCAGCTAAGAGAAAATGAGAAAAACAGAGCAAACCACAACACGAACCCAAATGGCTTATTAGGAAGTTAAACTTTTCATTAACACAGACCTCTCATAAACCATTCAGAGAGAGGAGGAATCACAACGTACAAAAATGACAAGCCTAAACTCAAGCGAAAGTAGTTTTCTGACTGCTGGAAAGACACTAAAGGTAATGTATTTATGATTTTCTTTCCAGGCTTTCTCAAATAACTTTAAATGCTGTATTTACTTCATCTGATGCTTTACGTCATTTCTAAGCTATTAATGACTACAGGTTAATTTATGAAAGACCAGGTTTATGACAACATCCAACTTGTTTTTTTTTTTTTTTTTTTTTTGAGACAGTCTCGCTCTGTCACCCAGGCTAGAGTGCAATGGCGTGATCCTGGCTCATCGCAACCTCCGCCTCTCAGGGTCAAGCAGTTCTCTTGCCTCAGCCTCCCAAGTAGCTGGGATTACAGGCACACGCCAACACGCCCGGCTAATTTTTTGTTTGTTTGTTTTAGCAGAGACAGAGTTTCTCTATGTTGGCCAGTCTGGTCTCGAACTCCTGGTCTCAAGTGATCTGTCCGCCTTGGCCTCTCAAAGTGCTGGAATTACAGGCATGAGCCACCACACCTGGCCAATATCCATCATTAAGGGTTAAGTTGAAATAGCTTATAATAGTCACAGGATTTAGATTTGCTATTTGCAGGTAAATCTAAAAAATGATGTATCAAAAGTTACAAATATTCAAAAGATAAAAACTAAGAAAACAGTTTATATAAACTAATAATTACATAAAGGGCATTTCAGCTCTTTCTGATTACTCTTACCTCTGAAGATTTTCTCCCCAATAACAAATATGTAGCTGTGATTTCATCGTATTTCATTTTACTAAGAGATTCTTGAATTTCTTCTTGCGAATATCCCATTCCCACCATAATATCTAAAAGAAGGGCATAACACAGTTTATGTGTTTTGTTTGGGTAAGAAATCATCCTTTTTTTTTTTGAGACAGAGTTTCCCTCTTGTTGCCCAGGCTGGAGTGCAATGGCGCGATCTTGGCTCACCGCACCTCCACCTCCCAGATTCAAGCAATTCTCCTGCCTCAGCCTCCCAAGTAGCTGGGATTACAGGCATGAGCCACCATGCCTGGCTAATTTTGTGTTTTAGTAGAGATGGGGTTTCTCCACGTTGGTCAGGCTGGCCTCAACCTCCCAACCTCAGGTGATCTGCCCGCCTCGGCCTCCCAAAGTGCTGAGATTACAGGCGTGAGCCACAACGCCCGGCCAGAAATCATCCTTTTATGGAGTAAAATAATTTTCATTTGACCTAAAAGATGACATATTACATACATTTTGTAACATAAATGGGCACTTGTTTCAGAGTTACTGGGTGCCATTATAGGAAACTGCAGGTAGTTACGTTCCTAAATATGACAGAACAGATAAACTGTTCATATAACTTGTGCTTAACTTTCCATTATTCACATTTTAGGCACAGACAGGAGTCAAAACAGAAATATGTTACTTAGACAAAAACACATGAACATGGAGGCATGGAGTGATTACCTATTCTTTTTTGGTCTGAGATGTCTAGCTCTGGTTCAACAAATGGTTTGAGTTCATCTTCTTCATGCCCTGCATTGATCCACCTGTCCTTCATGATTTGCTAAAAAAGGTAAACTGTTCATTAGCAGAGTAAAATGAAATATTCTGATAACCATAGTATTTACAAAAATTTATTTTCAACGTTTCATTGACTATCTTTCAAAGCATAAACTCAAAAAATATTTTTTAATGTTTCAATTCTTGCTTAAAAAGCCGCAGGATGTATCCAGTATGGCATACAAATCAAGCAAAGATCTAAGGTCACTCTAAAGACTCTCCAAAGTTGTTGCTTGTTTCCACCTACATGATTACCTCTAGAGTGCCGCGTTTAATTGGATTTAGCACCAGGAAACGTTTGAGAAGGTTTTCACAGTCTGTAGACATGTAGAAGGGAATTCTGTATTTCCCTCTTAATACTCTCTCTCTCAGTTCCTTTGGGGAGGTAGAGAGGAAAGAATACGAGTAAGTCAACCTTTAGGTTTACTTAACAAAACACAACAAAAAACCCCCTGAAGCCCCCGCACTGATATAATGTTAAAAATATTAAGCCATGTAATATTAGGAAACTTCTTTTAGTTTAGTGAAGTACATGGGTGCAGCTTCTTATACCTTTAGGTTTTGCCCATCAAAGGGAAGTGAGCCACTGACTAGTGTGTATAAAATGACCCCCAGACTCCACACATCCACTTCTGGCCCGTCGTATTTCTTGCCCTGGAAGAGCTCAGGTGCTGCGTATGGAGGACTGCCACAAAACGTGTCGAGTTTACTGCCAACAGTAAATTCATTGCTAAAACCGAAATCTGCTATTTTAATGTTCATATCGGCATCTAACAATAGATTTTCAGCCTAGAGGGAAAACATCAAGACAAAAATGAAATTTAACCAAAATAGAATTAGAATTATGACAGGATTAGGCATTTTAGAAAAACTTTCTGTAACGATATGAAGTTACCTCCTAATTAACGTGAAAACACTCTTTCTAGAGAAAAAAACAGGAGACAAGTTAGAACTCCTTATTTTATAATTTAACAATAACAAATATGAAGTACAGATTAATTCCAACACTAACTTAAACATCAATGTCCCAAGATCAAGAAAAGCCCTGATGAGTTTTTCAATTAATAATAATAATATGGGGGCCGGGCACGGTGGCTCACACCTATAATCCCAGCACTTTGGGAGGCCGAGGTGGACGAATCATCTGAGGCCAGGAGTTCGACACCAGCCTGGCCAACATGGTGATACCCTGTCTTTACTAAAAATACAAAAATCAGCTGGGTGTGGTGGTACACACCTGTAATCCCAGCTTCTCAGGAGGCTGAGGCAGAAGAATTGCTTGAATCTGGGAGGCAGAGGTTGCAGTGAGCCAAGGTTGTGCCACTGCACTCCAGCCTGGGCGACAGAGCAATACTCCATCTCAAAACCAAAAAACAAGAATAATATGGGGCAGGGCCAGGTACAATGGCTCACTTGAGCCCAGGAGTTCAAGACCAGCTTGGGCAACATAGTGAGACCCTTTCTCTACAAAAGATTTTAAAAAATTAGCTGGGTATGGTGGCACACGTCTGCAATCCCAGCTACTTGGAAGGCGGAGGTAGGAGGATCTCTTAAGCCTGGGAGTTTGAGGCTGCAGTGAGCTATGACTGTGCCACTGCACTCCAGCCCGGGTGACAAGAGTAAAACCCTGTCTCAAAAAATAAGTAACTTTTTTAAAAAAGGGGCATTTCATAAAAACTGCTAAATAGCTATAAAATGGCTGTTAATGAGGAGGGGAGAATCCTAAACCTCATTCAAGAGTCAAATCATGGCTGGGTGCGGTGGCTCACGCCTGTAATCACAGCACTTTGGGAGGCTGAGGCGGGTCGATCACCTGAGGTCAGGAGTTCGAGACCAGTCTGGCCAACATGGTGAACCCCATCTCTACTAAAAATACAAAAAGTTAGCTGGGCATGGTGGTGGGTGCCTTTAATCCCAGCTACTTGAGAGGCTGAGGCAGGAGAATCGCTTGAACCTGGGAGGTGGAGGTTGCAGTGAGCAGAGATTGCACCACTGCACTCTAGCCAGGGCAACAAAGCGAGACTCCATCTCAAAAAAAAAAAAAAAAAAAAAAAGACAGACAAATCACAGTCACTTTATTTTAACAAACATTTCCTATGTGGCTACTCCACAGCAGATGCTATATTAGTGTCTGGATGGATAATGATGAACAAGACAGATAAAGCCCTACCCTCAATAGCTCACAGTTTAGAAGGGAAGAGGCAGAATGATAAGCAGCTGTCCTGAGACACAAATGACATAACTGAAGAGGCACAGGGAGTTGTGGGTTGGCACTGAAAGGTGTGGATGGCTTCCCAGATGAAGTGAAATCAAAGCACCAGAAGGTGCATCTGATCATAATGGATGTGTTGATGAGGGGTATTTCAGGCAGAATAAAGTCTCAGAACCCATGTGAGACAGAGCATGTTTCACACAAGAAACTGAAAGACAGTATGTGAGATAGAGATGTGTAGAGGGGGCTGGGGAGACGGTCAGGGCTTAATCACAAAGGACTGCACTTGAGAAGTTTGGGTTTTCATCGTAAGAGCAGTGGGAAGCCACTGAAGAGTTGTTCAAGCAGAGAAATGACCATCTTATTTGTGTTTCCTTAAAAGACCATTCTGAGTGCAGTGTAAAAAACATACATGGGAGGAAGAGGCACTAGAAACAGAGAAGAACATATAAGAAAGTAGTGTCGGAATCACCTATGAGATAATGGTGGTCTGGCCTTGGATAGTGTAACGGGCATAAAAGAGTGAGCTTAAGAGATATTTGGAACATAGCAGCAAAAGGACCTGGTAACTGAGTGGGTAGTACAGGAGAGTAAGGCATTTGAGGGACATCAGTCACCTGAATGAGAAGTGAACATTCATGTTTATAGGATTTGAAACTGCTGCACCCAAGGGAAGCTTATATGAAGATACCCTTTGCTCAGCTGGGTCCTGGATCCCAGAAGAGTGCTCTGGCCACAGGAACGGATTTGGGGCCATCAGCATACAGTTGGCCACTGCAGTTGAGAGAGTGAATGTGAATGCTCTAGGGGCGGGTGCAGAGAACAAGCAAGTCAATGACAATTACGTAAGGGGAGAGTGAAGGTGAGTGCCAAGTTAAGACACAGAATCTAGGAAATGCTTAGAGAAATATGGCTATGAAGGGGAAGAGAGAAAAAGCGTGCATCTGGGGAACAGGGATGGCTTTTTAGTTTAAAAAAAAAAAAAAAGGTATATAGACGAGCATGTGTAAATGCTGCTGGTGAAAAGCCAGTAGAGAAGGAGAGTGAATAAACAAATGGAGAGAAAAGAGGCATCAGAGAGAGCACAGCCCCCAGAGGGAATCAGGACCCAGAGCTCAGAGCAGAAGCACCCCACTTTCCTATAACAGGAGGAAAGAAGTGATGGATGGGGGTAGGTGCAGCTAGGTTTGAGGGCCTGGTAGAAAATGAGAGTTTCTGCCTGGTGTTTCTATTTTCTCTGTGCGATACGAAACCTCATCCTATGCCAGAGTGAGGGCAGAGGCTGAGGACCTTCAAAGAGGTCTCAAACAGGCACTGCTGTTAATGGGAGAGAATACTGATGAAAGCAGCAGAAATGAATGCCGGGTGGCACTGAGGATGCTGTGGGCGTGACCATACATTTCTGGAGGCCCCTATTTGTTTGGCTGTGTGATGACTGTCCTGCAGAGATCAACCACCAGTCACCGTAACTGAAATGTAAAATACTTTCAATAACCTTTATTTTTCTTTATTTTTAATGCTCTTTCCCATAACTTGATTAAGAGGATTCAATTATTGTGGGATTTTAAAAAAATGTTAATAAGTCTAATCTACACCTTTGTGTAATGATCACTGAGAGAACTGCACACATACAGACAGAGCATACATTGAGTGAAGCACTTCTACTCACCTTGAGGTCTCGATGTACGATCCGTTTCTGATGGCAGTATTGAACCGCAGACACAATCTGAATAGGAGAGACGCAGAGTCAGTCATCACTGGTGCAGATTCGTAATTAAGATGAAAGTAACTTTGTTAATGTTCACACATAAGAATACTGAGTATGCACTCGAATGTCCGTGTGGATTTCTAAAAACAATTTTCCTATGCCTTGAACTTTCCAGTCTGGAGAAATTCAGGGGTGAGGGCAAAAACAAATAGGTGAGGATGTTCTTCTGTTTTCTACTGTTTTAAATGAAGTCTCTTTTTGGACCCTATCTGTTGACATTCCACTTATAGTGTAGTGCAAGGACCCAACAAATTGCCTGGATCTGGAGGACCCTGGCTGCCCCTAGGCCCAGATGGCTCTGGTGTAACTTTTTTTTTATATAGAGTCTCGTTCTGTCACCCAGGCTGGAGTGCAATGGCATGATCTTGGCTCACTGCAACCTCCCCGTCCCGGGTTCAAGCAGTTCTCCTGCCTCAGCCTCCCAAGTAGCTGGGATTACAAGTGTGCGCCACCATGCCTGGCTAATTTTCTATTTTTAGTAGAGACGGGGTTTCACCACGTTGGCCAGGCTGGTCTCGAACTCCTGACCTCAGGTGATCCGCCCGTCTCAGCCTCCCAAAGTGCTAGGATTACAGGCGTGAGCCACTGAGCCCGGCCTGATGCAACCTTTCCATATCTATAGAGTCAACTCCAAACCAAACCAGCGGTTAGAGAGTTGCCCATACCCAGGTGTTAATCCAGGTTGGCTCTCTTCTGTAAGTGCCCTTCTCAGCCTGCTCCCTGCAACAGTCTTCCTTCTAACTGATGTGGATCATGGAGAGCAAAAGTTAGTTAACTTCTCTGAGGGTCAGTTTCCTCTTCCTTTATTAAAATGGAGGAATGAATGTTGCAACGTACATGAACTATGAAAACTACTACGTGCACTATTAAAGATTCCTCCCACTTTCACCAAATAGTATGCTTTTATTTAGTCAACTTGCAATCATGCCTATGATTAAACAATTGTTTTACTGAAATTTCACACTTACTGGTCACTTAAAAAAAGTCTTCTAATATTAAAGCTTTATATGCTCATTGTAGAAATTTCAAGAAATACAGAAAAGTCTATAGAAATAAATTCCTGCATTACCACTAACTAGAGGTAACATCTCTTGTTATTTTGCTGTACTTGCATCTAGTCTTTTCTTTGGTATTCTGCATGTATATTTAGACACATATGATTATACATACACAAAACTGAGGTTATAATAAAAATACCGTTGGTTCCTCCAAATCATCATCAACTCTTAGCTGTAAGCCCCACGGACCCACCCATGGACATAAAATCTCAGAGGGCTGTACAATATTTTGGTTCAGAATAAGCAGCAAGGAAAAGGTGAACTGGGGTTAGGATGAGATGATAACAAAAATCAGCACTTTCCTAAGCAGCTTCATTATTTAAAATTAACATTCAGAATATCAGACCCACTTATAATTAACTAAAGGTACAAAAATTCCATTGCCAAAAAACGGGTTTTAGAGCATCTGTTACTTTGGATTTATCACTATTGTTCTATTCAGTCAGCATGAAAACCTGAAAAGTAAAATAGCTTTGTTTTCCCAAAACAAAGTAATAGTTTTGTCACCTAGGACACAAGTAAATTTTATCTAATCTTTTTCCTTTTCTCATTCAGAATTTATATTAGTTTTTCCTCATACTGATATTTCTCTTATAGGTTATTTTCAAATTTTGCTTTTGAATCACATTTGATTTCCTGCCCTTTCTCAAAGACATCAAAGGATTTCTCTCTCTTTAGCTCCAAAACAGCTCAAAGCTAACCTGATGCCACAACAAGCTGAAAAGACTCAATTTGAATTTACTGCTTTTGTTGCATTCTATCACCAGCTAGAAATGGTGATTTCTAACAGATGTTATTTAGGTTAAACTATGAATGCTAGCCTAATTCACTTTCGATCATACATAAAAGAGCATCAAATCATCAATATCACCAGCCCACCAAGAAAGAGGTAAGTAAAAAAGATGGAGCTGAGCCGGGCGCGGTGGCTCAAGCCTGTAATCCCAGCACTTTGGGAGGCCGAGGCAGGTGGATCACGAGGTCAGGAGATTGAGACCATCCTGGCTAACATGGTGAAATCTCGTTCTCTACTAAATATACAAAAAATTAGCCAGGCGTAGTGGCGGGCATCTGTATTCCTAGCTACTCGGGAGGCTGAGGCAGAAGAATGGCGTGAACCCAGGGGGAGGAGCTTGCAGTGAGCCAAGATCGCGCCACTGCACTCCAGCCTGGGCGACAGAGCGAGACTCCATCTCAAAAAAAAAAAGATGGAGCTGGAAATCTATTCTTTTTCTCGGAAAAGAACGAGCTCAACCAAAAAATTAAAATGTCATAAGCAGTAACTAGGATGGGCATGGTGAAGAAAGCAGGAAGGGGAAAACCCATCTGGTGATGAATATGGAAAAGGGATCACACACAGTGTACTTTGTGTGTGGCATACCTTCCTTTTTGTCATAAATAGAAAAACTTGTTTTACTTAGTCAAAGTAATTATGACTTATAAGCTCCTAGAAAGCACAGAAATTGAGGCCAGGCGCGATGGCTCATGTCTGTAATCCTAGCATTTTGGGAGGCTGAGGTGGGCGGATCACTTGAGATCAGGAGTTCGAGACCAGCCTGGCCAACACTGGTGAAACCTCATCTCTACTAAAATTACAAAAAAAAAAAAAAAAAAAAAAATTAGCTGGGCACGGTGGTGCACACTTGTAATCTCAGCTACTCGGGAGGCTGAGGCAGGAGAATTGCTTGAACCTGGGAGGCGGAGGTTGCAGTGAGCTGACATCGGGCCACTGTACTCCAGCCTTGGTGACAGAGGGAGACTCCATCTCAAAAACAAAAACAAAGAAACCACAGCATTTGAAACAGAAAAGTGGAAACACCAATATCATGCGTATCCTTCCAAGTCTAATGGAGCTGTTTTAGGCAAATATCGTGGAAGAAGGGGTCAATTCTAAAGCACTCTAAATCAATTTGCTAATTGAAAAAACACATACATACAAACCATCTTTCCTAGTCCAACTAACAGGCTCCTCAAATAAAGGCTTCAGAATTTCTGCAGGGAATTTACAATAAAAATTGGAATAATTTCCTCAAGATTTAGATTAGTAAGCTCTTGCTGGGTGACACCAGCCCCTTCCTCATAGTAAATAAGCCACCTTCACACACATTTGCAAGTCAGATTCATCTGAGTAGGAAGGAATGTAAACTGTATGAAGCAAAAAAATTTTACCTTTTAGGTGGCCAATTTATAAAAATTAAGAGTACAGTTATGGAAAGAGCCAAACACTTTTTTTCTAATAAAAATCTGAATTTCCTTTAATAGACCATACAATCAAATTATATTAGAATTGCAAAGAACTATGGAATTCATCAAGTATAATTTCTTTTTTTTTATAGCTTTAAAAACAGGATCAGAGAAGTTAAATGATAGCCAAAGTGGATTTTTACTTTGGTTTTACTAGATTTGAATTCAAAGTATCATTAGTATTTAAGCAACAGCAAAATACAAGCAACATTTATAAGAAACTTAAGTCCTATCACTTACAAATGTAAACATCAGACTAAGCAAATCAAAGGAGACTTGAACTTTAATAGTCCAGCTTGACAACCTTGTATATGAATAAAACAAAATATAAAGGTTCTAAGAAAAATGAGGCTATAATTCCATTTCAATGTAGGCCTTGTGAGAATAGAGTTAATTTAAAAGCAGTGAAGCACTGCTCCTTTCCTTCATCTAAATCAGGGGTTGGCAAATTATGGCCTCTGGCTACATCCGGCCCATCCCTGTTTTTGTAAATAAAGTTTTGTTGGAACACAGTCACGTTCATTCATTTGGTATTGTCTACAGCTGCTTCTTTTTTTTTTTTCGAGATGGAGTCTCACTCTGTCACCCAGGCTGAAGTGCAATGGTGCGATCTTGGCTCACTACAACTTCCACCTCCCAGGTTCAAGCGATTCTCCTGCCTCAGCCTCCCCAGTAGCTGGGATTACAGGCACCTGCCATCATGTCCGGCTAATTTTTGTGTTTTTGTAGAGACAGGGTTTCACCATGTTGACCAGGCTGGTCTCGAACTCCTGACCTCAGGTGATCCGCCCAGCTCGGCCTCCCAAAGTGCTGGGATTACAGGCATGAGCCACCGCACCCAGCCTACGACTGCTTCTAAGCTACAACATGAGAGTTAAATAGTTGCGACAGAGACAGTGTGGCCCATAAAGCCTAAAATGTTCACTATCTGGCCCTTTACAGAAGTTTGCTGATTCTCAGTCTAAATAATAGCACAATATAATGATTGCAAATCTGAGTTTTGGGTTCGGAGGGTTTGGGACTCTGAGTCTATGGCAGGTCTCCTAATGAAAGGCAATTCTGGGACCTGCCTGGGCAATACAGCGAGACCCCGTTCTCCACAATAAGGGGGAAAAAGAAAAAAAGAAAAGCAATTCTGGGAAAGTTATTTAATCTTCCCATGTCTCAGTTGTCTTATTTTTTAGCAAATGGGTATAACAGTCCTTAACTCACAAGGCGGCTGTAAGATTTACATTAATGTTGGTAAAGTGCTTATCTCAGTGTGTGGCATGGTCAATCGACAACAGTAATTATTATTAATAAAGACAGGAGAGTTAAGTAACCTGTTTGCTTAAAACCTGCTTATTAAAACCCAAGTCTCTTTAAAAAGCAGAGTAAAAACAAAGCAAGAAGTAAAGTTACTAATTAACAGTTTAAGTTACACTTGGTCTTGGTTTATGTCAGACAAAGCTAATAATGAACCTTGGGGTTCTGACATTCTGCTTGCTAAAAACTCTGAAATGGTTTTAATTAATGTAATCACAGGTGTTTTTGAAAGGCTCTAGATTTTTAAGGCTCAATTGTAAAAAGGGAAGGTTAAGTGTTAAGACTAATGCTCTCATTACAAAGCTAGGAATAGAACCATGGCTGCCTCCAGCACAGTGCCTTAGGTATGAAAAGTACTTCATAAATTTTTGTTGAATTGAATGGCCAACCCCAGCCATCCAACAGGCCTTATAAGCATTTATGGAGGCAAACACTTGTTTGCTTCAGGGTTTAAGTGAGATAAATTATCAAATTAACAAAGTAAAGACAGATTAATTCATACCTGTCTAAATTTAGATCTTGCTTCTTTTTCCTTCATCCTGCCATGTGCAACCAAATAGTCAAATACTTCACCTATAGGTGAGAGAAATAAAAGTAAGTAGAAATCCTACTTCTGAGCATTAATTTTCCCATAAAGTGATGATGTTTCACTTTTAGCAATCCTCTGATTTTTAAATATAAATATAAAGTTAGCCAGAAATATGTGGAATTTGAACTAAGCTGGCTTTAAGTTTAACTACAGGCATTTAAATTCACCAACAAAATCTTTAAGCTGGAGAAAAGCCTTAAAATTAAATTCCCTATACTTAACTTATATAACTCTTATTTTAAAGAGCGTTTTCAATAGGCTTTAATAAAAACTAAGCAATTAGAACAGAAAATTAAAATGGATGAAGTTATCTGTGTTAGAAGAGGCCACCCTCACTGCGGGATTATGACAACAAAGCATTTCCTGAGTATATTCATTCATTCAACAAATATTTACTGAATGTCTACTAACTGCAAGGCACTGTTCTAGGTCGGCTCTGGGGAAATGCAGCAGTGAACATAAGATCCTTTTCCTCATAGAGTTTACATTCTAGTTGGGGGAGGGTGCAATAAATGAATAAACATATAGTGTATCAGAGGACAGTAAGTGCTGTGGAGAAAAAGTAGGAGAAAGAGACAAGTGAGTCTGTGTGTGCACACCCTTGTGTTCTGCTGACTACTTGAGGGTATGGACAATGTAGTTATTTGGGGTAAGATTCTACAGTAATTAAGAGAAACAGCAAGAAGGCCACAGAGCTGGAGAAGTGTGAATGAGGGGAAGAGGGTAGTTCATGAGGCTAGGAAGAGTCCTGCAGGCCATGGTGAGGACTCTGGCTCTACTATAAGTGAGACAAGAAGCAGAGATGAAAAAAGACTGACCTCTTAAAAGGATCACTGGCTGCTAGCAGGGAAGAGGTTTCCAATGACGGGAAGGGACAGGAAGACCAAGAGGGAGATCAGTACAATAATCGAACCAATCATGAAAGTGACGGGGACTAAGTGGGAAGCACAATGGTGGTGAGAAGTGGGAGCTCAGGAATACAATGGAGTTGAAAACAACAGAACTAGCTGATGCACCCCTAGGTGGCAGTTTACACAACATTAATTCTTTGGGGAAGAAAGGTCACACTTCAAGGAATATATTATTAGCACTGTCAACTGCTTATCAATGTAGAATAAAGAATCACCACCTCTGAAATCAATAGAAAAGAATACTAATTTAGAAAATTAGATATAAAGTGTTTTCAGGAAAGAAACATCTTTACTTCATAGAAATAAGGAATACCTCCATCAGCTTAGTGAAAATATTAAACTAAAATATTTTGATACTTGAAAGTCATCATGAATTACACAATTATCTGACTTTGAAACTCTTATTAACCCTAACTCTGAAATAATAAATTTTACATAATGAATGGGCATAAATATTTTCATGTTATTACTTGATTGCATAATGATCTTTTTTTTGAGAGAGAGAGAGAGTTGTGCTGTTGCCCAGGCTGGAGTGCAGTGGCCCGATCTTGGCTCACTGCAACCTCTGCCTCCCATGTTCAAGCAATTCTCGTGCCTCAGCCTCCTGAGTAGCTGGGATTACAGGCGTGCGTCACCACACCCAGCTAATTTTTGTATTTTTAGTAGAGATGGGGGTTTCACCACGTTGGCCAGGCTGGTCTCGAACTCCTGGCCTCAAGTGATCCACCCGTCTTGGCCTCCCAAAGTGCTGGGATTAGAGGCGTGAGCCACCATGCCCAGCCTGCATAATGATCTTTTAAAAGGCATTACATACTGTCAAGTTTACACGACACAATTCACTCAACTATGATGAGTTATGAAGTTAAATGTCAGCTCGGTAAAGTGTCAGCATTTTCTGTGCGAATGACCTTTCTATTTGCAGAAAAGCACACAACGTCAAAACAAGTAGTTAATAAGCAAAAACAACTAAACATGAGTGAATATCATACAGAAGAATTTTTACTTAAAAAAATTAAAAGATTAAGCCCACCAGCTGTTGCAGAGTAACACAGATAAAATCCAAGTCTGTCAATATAATTTTGACAAGTTTTTTTTTCTAAATTTGAATTCAATATAAACCTCTTAAGAGATTTGTGGAACCATATGTCAACTCATAATTACTAAATTATAATTCAGGAGTTCAACTTTTATACCAGGAATTCAATCCAGATCTTTTTTTCCTTATTAAAAATGTATTAACATTCAGGTTAAGCAGCTGAACTGAAAAATACTAAGGCTATTTATTAGAGATAAAAGAAGCAAGAAGCAAAGAGTGGCTCTCCTGCCTGGGCAGGAACAGGTGGCTGGATGGAAGGACACTGACAGGCCAGTTCAGAAAGCCCTTAGTTCTAGTTCAGGTCCTGAAACTAACTAGCTATGGACCCCTTGGCATAGAACAAACTTTCTGAGCTTTAGTTTCATCTGTAAAAATTAGACCGTTGCCCTAAAATTTCTAAGATTATTTTCAATTCTAAAATTCTATGAGTCTACCAAATCAAAAGGCAGCAGGCTGGGGGGTGGGGGAGGTGCAATGGTGGAATGGGTGGCCAATTTAATAAAACTTTTCACTATGGCAAACACATCAACAATAAAACATACGTTCTGGAAATTGTTTTAATAAACTCAACAAAACACTGTTAAAGAGGCCAGGTGCTGTGGCTCACACCTATAATCCCAGCAATTTGGGAGGCCAAGGCGGGTGGATCACTTGAGGTCAGGAGTTCAAGACCAGCCTGGCCAATGTGGCGATACCTTGTCTCTACCAAAATTACAAAAATTAGCCAGGTGTGGTGTGCGCCTGTAGTCCCAGCTACTCAGGAAGCTGAGGCAGGAGAATCGCTTGAACCCAGGAAGCAGAGGTTGCGGTGAGCCGAGATGGCGCCACTGCACTCCAGCCTGGGCAACACTGAGACCCTGTCTCAAAAAACAAAACAAACAAACAAGAAAACCTAAGGTAATACAGAACCACCACCTTGGATTAAATGATTCAATGCTGTTACAATGTTGCCAAGTGCACTGAGCCCTCAGAGGGGGTTCCTATGCTCACTGTGAAGCTGGGCTCAGCACATGTTACTTGCCAGGTCACATGGCCAATGAGTGCCACTGGCTGGATTTACTCCATGTCTGTCTTTTCCAGAGCTCATCCTCTTTCTACTAAATTTGGATGATTCTCAGAGGTTTTTGTCTTGCCCCTATATGAGTAATCTCTGTGACCTGGGTAGCTAAAATAGATGGGAACAGAAAGCCGTGACAGACCAACAAACTAGAAAGGCTATCTGCTGTCAGAGCACTGGGGGTCCAGGCCCAGAGTGCCCACAGTGAGACTTCCCAGCCTCCATTTCCTCAGGGGTAAAAAGCCCATCACTCACTGCCTGGCCACAGCATGGAGTCGCTGTGAAGGTCAAAGGAGATCTGGTAAGAGAAAGCACCTTGTACACTATAGAGGCTGTACAGCGAGAGGGCTATGAACACTACTCTGTGTTGTTTGCCCATAGACAGTATTAGAACTCCATAAAGCTTTTTGGTCCTGAAATTAACCTTCCCCTCTTTCTACTACCCCTGAAGTTTTGAAAATCCCAATGAAATTCCCAAACTAGACATATATAAAAGTATAAAATACACAACTAATAATGAATTAGGAGTATAAAAAAGTGGTGTCAGAGGTATGCTTACTACAACTCATTGTTTTCCACAACAGGTTTACAATCTTTTTATTTTCAATGGTAAACTCACTCAAATGAGACTATAATCCAACTTTCTATCTTCAGGTTTTATAACATGGATCAAAGTGCTAATGATAAAATTACTATAGAGTTTAACAGAATATGTACCCAGTAGTTTATAATTCATAAATGCAGTCTAATTCTTATCTGTTGAGTATCTGCTGTGTGCCCAGGCAGTGTGCTAGAGGCAGGGGACACAAAAAGATGAACAAGAAAGCTTCTGCTCTTCACAGACAATGAAACTCACATGTGGTCGCAAACTACAAACCCAGCCCAATCTCAACCATAAAATACAAATCATTATAAAAGACAGCAGCTATAAACATGCATTTCAGAAAATGTTTACATTTTTACAAAACCGTAGGCAAATAGTTACTAGTCATTAATCTTTATTTTAAGGAAACTCTAGTGGTGTACTGTAACCATCATTTCTGGCCTTGGGGAAGACAGACACCAGCGACATTAAAATCTGGTAAAGAAAAGCATCTAAACCAGAGCACACATTTGTTTCAAACAGACTAAGCATTCATATGTTTAAATAGCCACATACTCAAGATAAACAAAATGTGGAGAGTGTGTCCCACACACAATGGAGTATTATTCGGCCTTAAAAAGGAACGAAATTCTGACACATGCTACAGCATGGATGAATCTTGAGGACACTATGCTGCATCAATCAGCCAGACACAAAAAGACAAATCCTGTATAATTCCACTTGTATGAGGTTCCAAGAGTAGTCAAATTCATAGAGACAGAAAGGAGAATGGTTGCCAAGGACTGGGAGAAGGAGAAATGGAGAGTTAGTGTTTAATGGGTATAGAGTTTCGTGCTGGAAAATGAAAACATTCTGGACATGGGTGGTGGCGAGGGCAATGTGAATGTGCTAATGCCACTGAACTGTGTACCTAAAAATGATTATAATGATAATTTTAAGTGATGCATGTTTTACCACAAAAAATATCCAGGTATTTAGATATTATCAATTAACAATGCTAATAGTGAAACACTTCATGGCAAGCCCTAGAAGTGCTAAGAGTCAGCTTTTCTGACTCTCATCCTAGTGTATTATGGCTCTGGATGTTAAATGAGACCTTAATGATGACCCATATAGGCAGTATGGTTGTGTATTTTTTTAAAAGGGAGAAAGAAAAAAAACTCAATATACATAAAAATGTTCTTACCTCCACTTGCATATTCCATGATTAGGTAGAGTGTTTTTTCAGTTTCAATGACTTCGAATAACTTCACTGGGGGAGAGGAGAGGATACAGAAGAAAAAAGAGACAAATGTCTGTATGCACAAACCATGCACATATAAACTGTAACTATGAAAAGCAACCTTTTCCCTGTTAAAGATTTTAATAGCTGGCCCTCTAAAAAATGCTTTTAGGGAATTTTATCAAATACCACAACAACAGAAAAGAGTCTATGAAAGCATGGAATTCCATAAAAATAAAGATTATTTCTGAGTGTTCAGTGTGACTTCCGTATGTGCTCAGCAGTCCAGCAAGGTGTACCTGAGCTCACTTCCTCTGTCATCCTCACTGTCCTTCAGCATGTCTGTGTTGGCTAGCTGCCCTCCCAGCACCCCAGGAAAAGTGGTCAGCCTGCAGCAACTGCTCAGTTCTACTCTACTCCAACAAATGCAAATCTAGCTGCTTATGATTATGGCTTTAAGGATGTAATTCTATTTGAGACCTTTATTGCTTGGGAAACTTATGACAACTTTCAAAGAACAAGGTTTCTTTGTTACTTTTCTGATGCCAAAGATGGAAAGAAGTAGAGGGATTATACTGCAATTAATGGGGGGGGGGGGAATCTTTTTTATAAGAATCATTTTCAGTAGGTCAGGGTGATTTTCCTACAGCAGTCTTTTGTTACAGATGGAACTATTTCTATTATTGCTAATTCATAAAATCTTATTAGAAATATATACATTTTTGGCTGAGTATGGTGGCTCATGCCTGTAATCCCAGCACTTTGGGAGGCTGAGGCGGGTGGATCGCTTCTGCTGAGGAGTTGGACACCAGCCTGGGCAACATGGCAAAATCCCCTCTCTACAAAAAAATGCCAAAAATCAGCTGGGTGTGGTGGCATGCGCCTGTAGTCCCAGCTACTCAGGAGGCTGAGGTGGGAGAATGGCCTGAGCCAGTGTGGTGGAGGCTGCAGTGACCCGAGATCATGCTACTGCACTCCAGCCTGGACAACAGAGCTGAACCCTGTCTCAAAAAAAAAAAAAAAAAAAAAAAAAAAAAAAGAATACACACACACACACACACACACACATATTTAAAAAATGAAACTGGAGTAAATCTCTGAAGCTATCAAATCACCATTGTGCATATCTACTTTATTTTGTTAATATTTACTTTAAGTTTACCCAAAACTGGGGGGTATGCTAGTGTTTTATATTTCAGGCAATTTTCTGAGGCTTTAATAGAGTATCAGGCCAAACAAAATGCCTAACATAGCGGTCAGTAAATGTTTGATGAACTGATGAATAAAGCTATCATACCATTCTCCAGACTCTGATATGTTACGACTGTGAAGAAAAGCCACTTCAGAAAGTTAAGGCACATGTGTTGGTAAGCTGCATAAAAATAAAACCCTTCTAATCTTCCAATGAAAATTTGGGTCTTCTGGGAAAACTATGTTAATGCAATAGGAATTTTTTTAAATTTCAATTTATTATCAAAGATATGTCAAGTTTTAAGTACAAAACTCTAATCAGGTCACAATTTAAGTAATTAAAAGACAAAATAAATATGTTTATGTTAGCTAGTTCTAGGCAATAGTGATAAAGTTTTTTTGTAGGGGGTGGGAGGACGGGTGTGAAAAGTTGGAATTTGAAATCCAGAGTTGGCTAGCTAGCCCCAAAGGATTGAAATGAAAATCAAGGAAACAAGATTATCTTCCCACTATTATATTCCTTGTGAGTTTTTTTTTTTTTTTTTTTAAATCCAACTATGAAGTTGTTCAGTGGTTTTTTCTTCAACCATACTTATTGATTCTAAATTTTTCTTCACATTTTAATTAATATCCCTGATATCAGGATGAAGGCTTGCTAGCATTTCTCTCAGTAGTATATGAAACAAGGAAACAAGAACACCTTTAAAGTAATGGTGGCTCAGACTGATGCAATAGGGCATACGCCTTTTGTTAAAAAAACGACTCTCTGTAAAAGCTTCTTTCTTCCTGTGGTGGTTCTGTTACTCTTCTATTCTTGTGCCTGATGCATTCTTGATGGGCTACCCTTGATACTAAACATCAACCCTTTCATTTCCTAAAACTGATGTTGACAGTAAACTGATTATGGGCTGTCTTAAGAGTGATTTCATTCTTGAAATATTATTTTTAGATTGTATGAGCTATCACTATACAAAAAAGCAGTTATGTAATTTTTTAAAAGCCCTATTACAATGTATATGGGATCAAAAGTTTTCACTGGGTCAGTATTAAGTCATTTGCTTATTCTCTTCTTGTTCCTACAGTTACTGTAAGGGAGGACCATGTCCCTTCCTCATCTTTAAACACACCTACTAGCACCTGGCACAGAGTTGTGCACACAGAAGAAACAGAAAACCAATCTTTGATTTATAAAGTAATTCCTATCACAATTCCATTAGATAGCAAGTATTCCATCTTTTAAATAAGTATTTTCTTAGGACACACAGCAAAAAGTATTGGACCTCTGAAATATCCATTTTAGAAATTTTTAAGTTTATTATTATTATTACTTTTTTTTTTTTTTTTGGTAGAGACGGGGTCTCGCTCTGTTGCTTAGGCTGGTCTTGAGCTCCTGACCTCCAGCAAACCTCCTGCCTTGGCTTCCCAAAGTTCTGGGATTACAGGCATGAGCCACTGTGCCCAGCCCCTTTGAAAATATTAATTCTGACTTCCTATAATTCCCTTCTATCTACTCATGCAATACAATTATATTTTCTAATATACTTAAAAATTAGAAAATTATAATCAGATTACAGATGTTTCTACCAGATTAAAGCTTTAAATTCAACGTTTAATACCTAAGCTTTTAACCTGTCTTCAGTAATTTCAAAAAGCTAATACAAATGATCAACAACTTGTATATATATTTTACTAGAAGTGTACTCTACCATTTCTAGAATACGTGTTTAGCTTTATGACATAATTTCAAGAATGTATTTAGACCCAAAAGTATTTAAAAAAGCAGAAAGTACCTATATTGGGATGATTTAAAATCTTCATTATTCTTACTTCTCTGAAGAGCTAAAAAAAAAAACAAAACACACAACCCCCCCAACACAAGTTATTAAACATTATATTCCACTGTTGTAATATAAATTTAAATTTTTCTCGTAGATAACAGATTCATTGCTAATGTTTATTATTCCATATCTAAGACTAATATGAAAGTCCAGAATATCTCTGAGGTAGTTTTAATAAACTATTACCAAATAGTATTCCCAAATGCTTCCATTTATTAAAAACAGCAGAGGTCTCAAAGGGGGATGGTAACATACTCTGAATTTTACAATGCTATCTTGAAAACATAAGATCAGACTTACGTAGGAATAATTTCTGTGATTAAACTTAGTCTGATTCAGTATCTACCCAGGGCTCCCAACTCTGCGAATCAAAACCTGTATGGTTCCAGTGAAATACATCATGAGCATATTAAACTGATAATTCCAAATAATTCTATTAGAAGACTATAAACAGAACCACCTTGGGAAATCCTCACTGGAGAATACAGGTAACTTAGCGTGGAGGTTGTGGTGACTATTACATTAGTGACCCTCATGGGTCATGCCTTACGTGTTCACGCTTTTGTGGAGTGCCCCTTTCATACTGACATTAGACCTGGCCACGTAATCTGCTTTGGCCAATGGGACCTTAGCAAACTGAAGCAAGCAGAGGCTGGATAAAATTCTTGGGCATCATGGCTTGCTCTCTTGGAGCACTGTGGAGGAGCTGGTCTGGCCTCTTTGGGGATGAAGGGTAGTTATTTAAAGAGACAGACCCTCTGTTGTAACTGCATTCAGCCCCTGCCAAACCACCAGCTGAATTCAGCCACACAAGTGAACCCAGGTGAGACCTTAAGAAAAACCAGCCGAGTGCGGTGGCTCACGCCTGTAATCCCAGCACTTTGGGAGACCAAGGTGGGTGGATCACTTGAGCTCAGGAGTTCAAGACCAGCCTGGGCAACATGGTGAAACCCCGTCTCTACTAAAAATACAGAAATTAGCTGGGCGCAGTAGCACGTGTCTGTAGTCCCAGCTACTCGGGAGGCTGAGCAAGAGAATCACTTGAGCCTGGGAAGTGGAGGTTGCAGACAGCTGATGGTGCCACTGCACTCCAGCCTGGGCGACAAAGCGAGACCCTGTCTCAAAAAAACAAAAAACCGTCCAACCAAGACCAGTAGAGCTTCCTAGCCATTCCACAGAATAAGGAGAAATATTAAATTGCTGTTGTATAAATACATGTTGTGAATTCAGAGCAGGTTCTTATCATTATGGCCTGGGTTAATATAACCCAGAAAAACAACAGGATTTTAGAGACCATCCTATTCAACCCTCTTGCAAACAAGAGGAAACCAGGAAAAGAAAGAAAAAGATCTTCTAAGGTCCTGCTATCCTTCTGTGGGGAATGTGTCCGGAACCTAGTCTCCTAACACCCAGGATACAACCTCCAGGAGGCAAAAGCTGGGAAAAACCTTGGAAGAGGAGAAGCAGCGGCCTATGTGGAAAGGAAGCTGGTGAGAAATCACAGGACTCTCACCATACTTGTCCTTGTCCACTGTGTCTAATCTAAAATTGAATTAGCAGCTAAGAGGAGATGGACATGGATCAGATTTTTTTTGTTAATTTATTTTTATTTTTATTTTTTGAGACAGGGTCTCACTCTGCTGCCCAGGTTGGAGTGCAGTGGTGTGATCACAGTTCACTGTAGCCTTGACCTCCCGGGCTCAATCAATCCTCCCCCTCAGCCTTCCAAAGTGCTAGGATCACAGGTGTGGGCCACCGTGCCCAGCCCATGGACAGGATTTGACACATAACCTTACGCTCAGAATTTTAAAACATGTAATCAGATAAATAACCTTTCCTATCTAAAATACTGCCTCATTTTTGAAGGGAGGAGCATTTTTATCTCCAACATAAACATCTCCCTTTGCTACTGTGGTAATTCCTACATTTTATGTTCTGAGATGAGAAGATAGTCACCCAAATAAATTCCTGACAACCATTCAGGCCAGAGTTCTTTTTTAGCTCTCCTCTGTTAAACTAACACAGAAATCTTGTTTTCCAATCCATTATAGTTGAATTGGTAGCTAGAATTCAAATCTCCCAATTACTTCCCAACTGCTAAATTAGAACACCTCCTGGAGGTTGCAGTGAGCTGAGACCGTGCCACTGCACTCCAGCCTGGGTGACACAGCAAGACTCCATCTCAAAAAAAAAAAAAAAAAGACAACAATCTCCACTTTGGATGCCATATCAATATAGCTCAGGATACAGCACTGAGAATGAAACCCTGACCATGGCCATAGCATCCCTGCATCCTGCAACTTCTGCATACCCCTCAAAGGTATGTTCTAGTCACCCCAACTCCTTTTAGTTACTAGAACATACTAAGTTTATTTGTTTGTTTATTTTTGAGACGGAGTCTTACTCTGATGCCAAGGCTGGAATGCAGTGGCACAATATCGGCTCACTGCAACCTCCGCCTCCCAGGTTCAAGGGATTCTTCTGGCTCAGCCTCCAGAGTAGCTAGGATTGTAGGTCCGACCATGCCTGGCTAATTTTTGTATTTTTAGCAGAGATGGAGTTTTGACATGTTGGCCAGGCTGGTCTCGAGCACCTGACCTCAGGTGATCTGTCTGCCTTGGCCTCCAAAGTGCTGGGATTACAGATGTGAGCCACCGCGCCTGGCCACAGAACATACTAAATTCCTTTAAATGTCTTCTCCCTTTTCATCCTCTAAGTCTCAGGCAGATTCTCTGAAAATATATCTAAGTAGGTCTCCTTGTTTTACATCATAGCCCATCTGTTCACTTCTTTCCTGGGATGTCTTTCAAGCTATGAAGACACATTTTTGTGCACCTGTTTGTTATCCTTGTGTCACCCACAGGGAGCATGCCTATCTCCTTTCACTACTGTATACCCGAAACCAAGCCTGGCACACAACTGAAATGCATTTGTTTGAGAAATGCCTGCATGAAAGCACTAACTACCAACAACTGTGGTCTGAGCTAGCCTCAGCATTCTAATGACCACACAGCTTTTAAATCCTCCACAGCACAATACTTGTTACAGAGTTGTCACAGTTCTGATGACAGGGGAGCAGGTCAAATGAAGGCAATCATTTTTAAGTCTCTACTAACAGTACAGTAGAAATGAAACAAAGTGAATTAGAGCCAAAAAGCAGGAAAAAGATGGACTAGTATAGGAATTCAAAAGATTTGGCTTTAAGTTGCTAAGTTCTGGAGGAATTTGTTAGGCAGCAGTGGATAACTAATATTCTGCAGACACCATATTAAAATGTGAGAACCCCTGAGTTACAGCAGAGGTCATATCAGGGATGCAATGTGAAAACAAAAAGGACAGGTAAGTGAGACCAGATAGAGAGATGACTAGTACAAATTTAATTCTGTAGGCAAAAAGAGCAGCCAAAGAATCCCAAGAGAGGTAGTGGCAGGATATTAACCCAGATAACTTTATGTATTCACCTCTCTATTGGAATTATGTATTAGGTAGATACTGGCAGGCAGCAAATGTGTAAATAAGCTTTATGCTAAGTTAAACAAGCAGGACAGGGAGGAAGCAGGAAGCTAACAGTTATCTAGTGCCTGCTGTGTCTGACGCACAGAGCCAGATGCTTCACATCCACAATCTTATCTAAGCTTAATTTTCACAACTCTATCAGCTGAGTATGATCATCTCCAATATACAGAGAAAGACGACTGAGACAGGTTAGGAAACTCATCCAAAGACTCAGCTAATACATGCTGGAGCCAGAATTCTCACTTTGGGTTGCCTGACTCCAAAGTCCTACGCTCATCTCAGGATTCCACATTGCTACCTTAGAAATTTAACTAAAAAAAAAATCAACAAATTATAAGCTGCTGATATAGAAAAGTCCAGAGCAACAGGTGGGTATTGGCACAGAGCTTTTTACGAAGTTGACCATTTGCATACAAGTGAGATAAAAATGCCAGAGACTTCATAATCTCTGAATCTGATGACCAAAGATAGTTAAATTTGGATAGGAATAATGTACTGAAAGGCAAAGTGAACTTTAAGGAAAGTCCCTATAAGGACTATACCAGAAAAATTTTAAAAGTTTTGTAATTGTAAAAGGCCATTTAAATAAGAGAAACTCATCTTATTTCTATTATCTTTTTTTTTTTTTTTTGAGATGGAGTCTCGCTCTGTCGCCCAGGCTGTAGTGGCGCCATCTCGGCTCACTGAAAGCTCCGCCTCCCAGGTTCACACCATTCTCCTGCCTCAGCCTCCCTAGCAGCTGGGACTACAGGTGCCCGCCATCACGTCCAGCTCATTTTTGTATTTTTAGTAGAGACAGGGATTCACCGTGTTAGCTAGGATGGTCTTGATCTCCTGACCTCGTGATCCGCCTGCCTCGCCCTCCCAAAATGCTGGGATTACAGGCGTGAGCCACCGCCCAGCCTATTTCTACTATCTTAATACAACTTATTTCTCCACATTCCCTTTTCAATCTTAAATAGATGTTAGTTGGAAAAAAAAATCAAATTACATAGAAACGTATAAATTGAAAGAATTCTCTCCTTACTGATCAATCTATATCCTCCACACATTTTCACATCTATACATCCTCTATGGAACTGGTACACAAGAGGAGAATAAACACCTTTGAAGGCAAAGATTTGGAATCCTGGCAATGGGAATATCAAGGACACTAAATCTATGGTATCAAAAAAGTAAAGAAACATGTCCCAACAGCCAGGACCTGGGAGTTGTCAAGTACTACCGTTGGAAAAAGAAAATTTTACCTTTTGACAAGTAGAAAAGAGAGAGAGAGAGAGAATTTTAGTCTCTAGTAAAAAAAAAAAAAAAAAAAAAAAAAAAAAAAGACAATTTTACCAACCAATACGAAAGTAAAATGAGTATGTGAAAGAGAACACGGGGGTTACAGACATAAAACTGATCTAAACCATCACAATGAAGGTGTTCAGTCTCCCTTCTCCAGATACACAGATATGGGACAGAAGACCAGGCCACCTAAGTCACTCCCTCATCTGTCCCTTTGCCTCAATTACCACAGCACCTAAATGGAAGAGTACATCAAAGGCCCTCTCAGACAAACCAAGACAGAGAGGCTGGCAAAGTTCATAAGAAGGAATTTTCAAGAAAATGCATTTGTGTAAAAAAGGAAAAAAAAATTTGCTTCTTAATGTACAGAGTATCTCCGGAGGGACTCAAAGGAACTGATGTCACTGGTTGCCACAGGCTGGTCTGGTCTCCCAAGTGCTAGGTAGGTAACCTATTTTAAAGACAACCCCTTCCCCACATGCTCTAAGTCTCAAAGACGAATCCACTGTGACCGCTGGGTATCTCTTCCTCTCTTGGGGCTCTTCCTGAGAATGCCTCAGTACTCAACTCCTGGACTCTTCCCCTCCTTTTTAATTCCTTTACCATCATTTAGTGAATCTTTGGGGAAACAAAGATAAATGTACCAGTATTTAGTCCTATATGCTAATATTTTTAATTCCCAATTTTAGAATGGATATTATAAGTGAAACTGAACTGTAGTTTTCTTTCCTGTTTCCAATGTATTTCAATAGCAATGTTTCTGAATTTCGGAAAAGAATTTGGAAGTTCCTCTTCTTAAGTTCTGGAGCAGCTGAACAGAGACAGAGTATGTACTCACAGTAGATCTCAAAGAATTCAATCATGAATTCCAGGTTTGGCAATATTTTAACCACTTTCTCAACTTCTGTTGTTACTGATGTGTATCGATTCTTTTCTAGAGTTAATTTTGGTAAGTCATGTTTTCCTAGAAAATTAACAATTTCTTTGGATATTCTAACATTTTTCAGAGTTGTAGAAAAGGTTCCTTTATAATAATTTAAATTCTTCAGTATCTGGTATTTCCCCCTCATTTGTCTGTGTTTTCTCTCCCTTCCTCCTGGCAACACCTAGTAGCTTATCTATTTCATTGCCTCTCTTCTCACTTCCTTCGGGGGGGCGGGGGGGACACCAAAGTTTTGGATTTACCATTTCTACTGTTTTCAAATTCATTGTTTTCTGCCTTTAGCTTTACTAACTCCTCACATTATTATTTATTCCTGATATTTATTTTGTTCCCTTTTCTAAACTATTAGTTTAATGTTTAATGCATTCCTTGTCATTCTTGTTTAATAATGTGTTTAAGGCTACATTTCCGGGAGCACCAAAAAGCAGTATTACATAGGTTCTGACACACAGCTTATTATCATTAATTTCTAGATATACTGCAATTTTTGTTTGTAATTTTTCTTTGATCCAAGAATTCTGTGTGTTTTAGGTTCCACATGTTTGTATATTTTGTTTGGTTCTATTTTTATTGCTCTACATTAGAACTATAGCCTAGAAAGATGTTAGTCTGGCTTATTCAAATGTTATATATTGCCCAACTCTGAGAAAATAATATATCTCATAGTCATCACACATTGGAATAGTTATGACAATAACATCCCAGCACACAGCTGTTATGTATCCTCAAAAGGAGGATTAAAACAGCTATAATATGGGCTAATGGAAGTGCTGTTTTTGTTTTTTTTTTTTTTTTTTTGAGACGGAGTCTCGCTCTGTCACCCAGGCTGGAGTGCAATGGCACGATGTCCGCTCACTGCAAGCTCCGCCCCCCGGGTTCACACCACTCTCCTGCCTCAGCCTCCCGAGTAACTAGGACTACAGGTGCCCGCCACCATGCCCAGCTAATTTTTTTGTATATTTTAGTAGAGACGGGGTTTCACCCTGTTCACCAGGATGGTCTCAATCTCCTGACCTCGTGATCCACCTGCCTCGGCCTCCCAAAGTGCTGGGATTACAGGCGTGAGCCACCGCACCTGGCCATGGAGGTGCTGTGTATTAAGATATGTACCTTTTTTTTCCTACTTACTGTGTAATTAATGAATGGCCTAAAAGAGTTAAGTGATAAAGTCTTCCCTGTCATGCCTGTGTTTCTATTAATTTAGCTCAGACTTTCACCCATGTATTTTGAGGTTCTGGTTATCATTTGGTGTCCTATCATTAAAAATAAAATTTAAAAATTTGAAAATAAAATAAAAATAATTGCTTTTCAAATGGCAATTGTTAAGTGAACCAGAATAACCACTTCTGAAGAACAAAGTATGTGTTTAGACATGGAGACTCTGTCCACGATGCAGATCAGTAAAGAAAGGAGAGGTGAGGCAGCAAGTGATTATACATACGAAAAACCATGAAACTGGATCCCTACCTTGTAACACATGACTGCTGGTGGCTTAAAGATTACTCTAAACACGTGAAGACAACAGAGAAAAATATGTTTATGACCCCAGGTAGAGAAGAATTTCTTAAAGAAGACACAAAAAAGGCCGGGCGTGGGGGCTCACGCCTGTAATCCCAGCACTTTGGGAGGCCAAGGTGGGTGGATCACGAGGTCAGGAGATCGAGACCATCCTGGATAACATGGTGAAACCCTGTCTCTACTAAAAATACAAAAAAAATTAGCCGGGCGTGATGGTGGGCACCTGTAGTCCCAGCTACTTGGGAGGCTGAGGCAGGAGAATGGCGTGAACCCAGGAGGTGGAGCTTGCAGTGAGTCGAGATCGCGCCACTGTACTCCAGCCTGGGTGACAGAGCGAAACTCCGTCTCAAAAAGAAAAAAAAAAAAAAAAAGAAGAACACACAAAAAGTGCAAAGCATATAAAAAAAAGACTGATAAATTCAACTGCTTTAAAATTAGGAGCCTCTGCTATTCATTGAGAGACAATATCAAGAGAGTGAAGATACACCATCAAGTAGAAGGTATGTGCCACATATATAATAGTATCCATGATATATAATGATATCCTAAAATAACTAAGAAAAAATCCACTAGAAATTAAACAAAAGATGAATAAGTACTTCACAGAAGAAACAAAAAACCTAAATATGAAAAGATGCATGACCTCATCAGTAATCAGGAAAATGTTACATTAAAACCACAATGAGATTTTTTTTTTCTTTTTTTTTTTTTAAGAGAGGCTCTTGCTCTGTTACCCTGGCTGGAGTGCAGTGATGCAATCACAGCTCTCACTGCAGCTGTAAACTCCTGGGCTTAATCAATCCTCAGCCTCCCAATTATCTGAGACCACAGCTATGTGCCACCATGCCCAGATAATTTAAAAAAAAAAAAAAATCTTTTTGTAGATACAGAGTCTTGCTCTGTTGCCCAGGCTGGTCTTGAACTCCTGGTTTCGAGAGATCTTCCCATCTCAGGCTCCCAAAGTGCTGGAATTTCAGGAGGAAGCCACCATGCCTGGCCAAATATCACTTTTATATTTACCAACTGATAAGCACAATTTTTTTGTTTTTTTGAGACACAGTCTCGCTCTGCCGCCAGGCTGGAGTGCAGTGGTGCGATCTCAGCTCACTGCAACCTCCACCTCCCGGGTTCAAGCAATTCTCCTGTGATGGCACAAATTTTAAAAAATCAGAAAATCAAATTTTGATGAGGATGCTACATTACTTGTGCTCTCTTACACACTACTGATGGAAATATAAATTAGCACACCTGCTCTGAAAATAATTTGGCCTTCTCTAATGAAGAAGGAGGATGTGCAAACAGACTGTGTGATACAAGAATTCTAAGTATATATATTTAAGAAACTCTTCATAAGTGTGCCAGGACACACAGAGGACAATTCATAGCAGGCATGTTTGCAATACAAAAAGCAATCCAAATGTCTCTGAATCACAGAATAAATACAGAGTGACATATTCACATAATGGAGTACTATATATTCTTGAAAATGGACATAGCAGTGAAGGTGAATTACAGCAAAATACATCAACATGGAACACAATGTAGGTAAAAGAAAGCAAAAGCGGCTGGGCATGGTGGCTCACACCTGTAATCCCAGCACTCTGGGAGGCTGAGGCGGGCGGATCACTTGAAGTCAGGAGTTCGAGACCAGCCTGGCCAACATGGTGAAAACCCGTCTCTACTAAAAATACAAAGATTAGCTGGGTGTGGTGGTGCACGCCTATAATCCCAGATACTTTGGAAGCTGAGGCAGGAGAATCACTTGAATCCAGGAGGCAGAGGCTGCAGTGCTGAGATCACGCCACTGTACTCCAGCCTGGATAACAAGAGCGAAACTCCGTCTCAAAAAAAAAAAAAACAAGAAGCAAAGCAAAAGCCAATAGGAGAATACATATAGCATGAATCCATTTATACAATATTTTAAACTTTACACTACATTGGCGGGGCACGGTGGCTCACGCCTGTAATTCCAGCACTTTGGGAGGCCAAGGTGGGTGGATCACTTGAGGTCAGGAGTTCAAGACCGGCCTGGCCAACATGGTGAAACCTGGTCTTTACTAAAAATACAAAAATTAGCTGGGTGTGGTGGCGCACGCCTATAATCCCTGCTACTCAGGAGGCTGAGGTACCAGAATCGCTTGAACTTGGGAGGCAGAGGTTACAGTGAGCTGAGATCGCACTACTGCATTCCAGCCTGGGAGACAGTGCGAGACTCAGTCTCAAAAAAACAAACAAACAAACAAAAACAAAAGAAACAAAAAACAGACAAAAAAAACCTTTACACTACATTGATGAGGGATCCATATGTGGTAAAATTATACGGACAAAGCAAGAAGATAATAACACAAAATCCTGTTAGTGGTTACCCAGTAGGTGGGCAATGAAGAAGGGGAATCAGGTTGAGGAGGGGCACAATATGGGACTGATTTAAAGGTATGGTTGAAGATCTATTTCTTGAAGCAGGTAGTATAAGGGTGCTCATCTCATATACATATTTATATGCTAAACACAGAACATTCTTTTGTATGTAGTCGGTATTTAATAAAAATTAAAAACTAAATTTAAAAAAATTGCTTAGCTTTAGCTGAGTAATACAACAAAGCATTTTTCTAAAAATGCAAAATAAGAGTAGCAACAATGTGTGTGCTTTTTTTTTTTTTTTTTTAATTAGAGATGGAATCTTGCTCTGTCACCCAAGCTTGAATGCAGTGGCATGAACATGGTTCACTGCAGCCTCGACCTCCCGGGCTCAAGCAATCCTCCAGCCTCAGCCCCCCAAGTAGCTAGGACTACAGGTGCACACCACCACATTTGGCTAATTTCTGTATGTAGAGACAGGGTTTTGCCATGTTGCCCAGGCTGGTCTTGAATTCCTGAGCTCATCAATCTGCCTGCCTTGGTCACTCAAAGTGCTGGGATTACAGGCTTGAGCCACCACGCCTGGCCAATAAAGTGGTTTTTATGATCAAATATTTCAAAGGCAAACTAAGAATTTTCCCATCTCCCAAACTCAAGGTTCTGGTGGTCAAGATTCCTAGAATCAGAGCAACATCAGGAAAAATTGATTTGATGTTAAAATGAATTTGGTACTAACAAAATTAACTTATCAGATTTTCCTAGGTATCTACCACATGCAAGCTGAATTTCCATATGTTCCTTTGTTATCCTTCCCATATGGACAGTACTATGAATGACTGGCTCCAGGGGAACTTATGCAAAGAAAGCTATTTGATGTTATAAATTTAGGTTCTAAGGCTAGTTCAGTCCCTTATTCACTGGATGAGTGAACAAGCCACAAAATCTTGAGAGTTTTAACCTACTTATCTATAAGATAGATTTTGAAAACAGCTACTTCGGCCTGGCGTGGTGGCTCACACCTGTAATCCCAGCACTTTGGGAAGCTGAGGCAGGTGGATCACCTGAGGTCGGGAGTTCCAGACCAGCCTGACCAACATGGAGAAACCCCGTCTCTACTAAAAATACAAAAAAATTAGCTGGGTGTGGTGGCGGGTGCCTGTAATCCCAGCTACTTGGGAGGCTGAGGCAGGGGAATCACTTGAACCAGGGAGGTGGAGGTTGCGGTGAGCCATGATCACGCCATTGCACTCCAGCCTGGGCAACAAGAACAAAACTCTGTCTCAAAACAAAACAAAACAAAAAAACAAAAAAAAAAAAACCAAAGGAAACAGCTGCTTCACAGGACTGTTGTGAAAAGTACATGCAATGATGTAAAATGAAGTGTGTGTAGAATTTGGCTCCAGGAGCTAAGCTGTACCACTCACTGAGCCTAGGTAACTTGACCTCCCTGACCCTGTCACCTCTACAATGAAAGGATGCTTGACATACAGAGTGCATGGAACAGCACCTGCCACACAATAAACTCCTGACATGTGTTTGTGATTCTGTTACTGTTATAATTCTCTCACAAAGGCCTAATTTGTACCCAAGTTTATATTTTCTGCAAATGGGTCCAGGCCATGCTCTAAGCTTAACCCACTTAAAATACTTGGTTCCTTGCTGACTTTTCTAAAATAGCATAATGAATCCTTGGTACAATGAAAAATATACTTTAGCTGGGTATGGTGGTGTGTACCTGTAACCCCAGCTCCTTGGAAGGCAGACTGGAATCCTCGGAAGGAGGATGCTTGAACCCAGGCGTCTGAGACCAGCTTGGGCAAGATAGTGAGACCTCGATTCTAAAAACAAACAATCTCTAAAATACACTCCACTATTCTCAGTTTATAATGTATTCTTTTTTTTTTTTTTTTTTTTTGAGACGGAGTCTCACTCTAACGCCCAGGATGGAGTGCAGTGGCATGATCTCGGCTTGCTGCAAGCTCCACCTCCCGGGTTCACACCATTCTCCTGCCTCAGCCTCCCGAGTTTATAATGTATTCTAAATATCAACCTGTATTATTTCTTGACAAAACAAAAATGAGTCTGGCAAGAAATTTAAAAGTTTATAAGGAATAAAGAAGCAACAATACTGAAAGCCGTATTTTTTTCTATTTCTTCTCTTTTGAAATCTAAAAATAAACAAACATATATACATTTTTATTCTCAATTTTTTTTTTTTCTGGCAGAGTTTCTCTTTTGTTGCCCAGGCTGGAGTGCAGTGGTGCCATCTTGGCTCACTGCAACCTCCACCTCCCGGGTTCAGGTGATTCTCCTGCCATAGCCTCCCGAGTAGCTGGGATTACAGGCACGCGCCACCACGCCTGGCTAATTTTTTTGTATTTTTAGTAGAGACGGGGTTTCACCACGTTCGTCAGGCTAGTCTCGAATTCCTCACCTCAGGTGATCCCATCCACCTGGGCCTCCCAAAGTGCTGGGATTACAGGAGTGAGCCACCGTGCCCAGTCTATTCTCAATATTTTAAATATGTATAATCAGGCTGGGGGCAGTGACTCATGCCTATAATCCTAGGGCTTTGGGAGGCCAAGATGGGAGGATTGCTTAAGCCCAGAAGTTCCAGGCTGCAGTGAGCTATGATCATGACACTACACTTCAGCTTGGGCTACAAAGTAAGACCCAGTCTCAATCAATCAAATCAATCAATCAATAAAAGAAGTGCCTGTCTTGGATTTCATTTGCCATCTCCTATTTGTATTAATTTATCAGATTTATGACACTGATGTGAATGCAGACACTAGATTTTAAATAACAGGCAAGACTGTAACAACTATTTTTACAGTGGTTACTACTTTTGTTAATGGCCTGAAAAGTCAATATAAGAAAATGAAAGAGAAAGGTAGTTAAAAAAAAAAAAAAAAAGAACGAAAAGAAAAAGATGAAAAGAGTTGTTCAATGAAAAGGATTTCCAAAATAACCTGTGCTTCACCCAATAGAGAAAGGAGGCCAGGAACTGGTTACTAAGGCATTCCTAGGAAGAGTTCCAGAGAGGGAGAAAATATTCAGCAGTGGCAGTGGCAGTAACAGCTGTCTATGAAACTTAGAATATTTGGGGAAGGGGTCATCTTTAAAATAGGTTACTTTGCCAGGCACAGTGGCCACACCTGTAATTCAGCACTTTGGGAGGCCAAAGCGGGTGGATCACTTGAGGTAGGAGTTCAAGACCAGCCTGGCCAACATGGTGAAACCCTGTCTCTACTAAAAATACGAAAATTAGCTGGGTGTGGCAGTGGGTGCCAGTAATCCCAGCTACTTGGAAGGCTGAGGCAGGAGAATCACTTGAACTCGGGAGGCGGGGGTTGCAGTGAGCCGAGATGGCACCACTGCACTCCAGCCTGGCCAACACAGGGAGGCTCCGTCTCATAAATAAATAAAATAGGTTACTTTAGTTGGGTGTGGTGGTGCGTGCCTATAGTCCCAGCTACCTCAGGAGGCTGAGGTGGAAAGATACTTGAGCCCAGGAATTCGAGGCTGCAGTGAGCTCTGGTCTTGCTGCTACCTTCCATCCTGGGCAACAGGACAAGACCCCATCAATCAATCACTCAATCAATAAAAAATAAATAGACCGGGCGCGGTGGCTCACGCCTGTAATCCCAGCACTTTGGGAGGCCAAGGCGGGCAGATCAAGACCATCCTGGCTAACACGGTGAAACCCCGTCTCTACTAAAAATACGAAAAATTAGCCGGGCATGGTGGCGGGTACTTGTAGTCCCAGCTACTCGGGAGGCTGAGGCAGGAGAATGGCATGAACCCGGGAGGCAGAGCTTGCAGTGAGCTGAGATCGCACCACTGCACTCCAGCCTGGGCGACAGAGCGAGACTCCAACTCAAAAAAAAAAAACATAATAAAATAAAATAAAAAATAAGTAAAATTGGAAGAGGAGAGAAATTAAGAACTTTGGGGGAAATTGAAGGCAGATTAGGGGCCATTCTCATCTGGGGTGTGTCCTGAGATCGCCACATCTCTAGACCTGCCAAGATAGGATCTCCAGGGAGGAAAGTACTGTGAAGGAAATACGCTTTTTTCAAACTCCACAAATGTTTATAATGCACAAGAGGGGTTGAAAAGTACTGGTTTAAGAAAACCAAATCAACAGTGCCCAAAATAACCCAGCGGTGGCAGCAGTAAAAGTAATTACACGATAGACCACATGAAAAGCATGAACTGGTTCTCCTTGCTTTCAAATTATAAGGTTCCCTCCTACATCCCATGACCAACATTCCCTAGGACACCAAAAAAGCCACTACTGCTACTGCTACAGAGCTTTAAGCACTAACAGTGGCTCCAAAGCAAATACTAGCTTTAAAAAGAAAACAGCCTCCCTCTTCCTGGGTAGGTGTCTGGTGCTTGAGGGGTATCACAGTGGACCAGGCTTGAGGGGCACAATGAATAACCGTATACCTTCCAATTTGAAATTAGAAGCAAAAAAGGCTGCTAAAATATTAATTCACAGAAATGACTTCCAGAAATGACCTGATAAGATTATTCCTGACTGAACTGGATTCTGAATTCTTCTAGTTTTCTTTAATATCTGGCTACAACTTGCCAATGAAGAATGAGCTGCTCAATTTCAGAAGCCCTATAAACCAAAGCTGACAGCTTGATGTAAATTTCGAGTCTCATGCCTGATGTGTAGGCCACACAGAGAATTCACCAGAATGCCAGATGCCACAACCAGAGACATTCAAACTGCGAACCAGGACGAGAAGTTGTGGACTGCAGGCTATGGACAGCTTTTCCCAAGACTGTCAGAACAACAAGACCTCATAACAAGGCTTTTGCCCCTCTTAATTTTTCCTTACTAATGCCTACCTCTTTCACTTTGGCAGGATCATGCTGTAGCTAAAATTTCACAGTCAGTAGCTTCTGTGGGTAACTTGCACTCCCTACTTTATACTTAGCCCGGTCATGGAATGCTGGACTGCCTACTAAACATGGAGGAATCTGTGCAGTTCATGACACTTCTCGTTGCGATTTGGGTATGGTAGAGCAGACCACTTGGTTAAAATTGGCAGACTCCTTGTTTGGCTATACAATTTTAGCTGATTTGGTTCATAAAAACCCTGGCTTAGGAGCATACTCTAAATGCTTGGTGTGATCCTCATGATAGTCATAATGGTAGTCTCTCTGGTATGCTGTACCCTCCTAGAGTGTTAAGTGTCTCCATGTAGCCACCTATCGGATGTCAAATGGTTTCTCTCTGGCTAGAAAAACAAAAACTCAAAAGAAACACACGATGATGAGAACACCCCATCAATGGCACGCTGAAACAGGAAACCCAAAATGATGGCAACTGAGAACAGCAGGGATATCCTAGGTTTTGGTTACACTCTTACCTAGGTGAAAGCCTGACCAAAAGGGAAGAATTGCTAAATAAAAATTATAGGAAGCCATTGTTTGGGACTAAGCTCCTGCATTAGGCCCCAGGAAACCAGGTTAAAATTAAAAATGGAGTAATCCTTGCTAAGGTTCCACATTCCCAAACCTAAATTAAGTTGTTATCTGACCTTCCTAGAAATCAGAAGAAAAGGAGATAACAGCTAATTTCCCAAACAGGACAGTTTATTATTTATTTATTTTTTGAGACAGAGTCTCACCCTGTCACCCAGGCTGGAGTGCAGTAGTGTGATCTTGGCTCACTGCAACCTCCGCCTCCCAGGTTCAAGCGATTCTTGTGCCTCAGCCTACTGGGTAGCTGGGGCTATGTCACCACGCCCAACTAATTTTTGTATTGTTAGTAGAGATGCAGTTTCACCATGTTGGCCAGGCTGGTCTCGAACTCCTGGCCTCAGGTGATCCACCCGCCTCGGCCTCGCAAAGTGCTGCCATTATTGGCATGTGCCACTGGGTCCAGCCCGATTGAAGATTTAAACTGTCCTGGCTGAGCACGGTGGCTCAGGCCGGTAATCCCAGCACTTTGGGAGGCTAAGGCAGGCGGATCACCTGAGACAAGGAGTTGGGAGACCAGTCTGACCAACATGGTGAAACCCTGCCTCTACTAAAAATACAAAAATTAGCCAGGTGTGGTGGCACGCACCTGTAGTCCCAGCTACTCAGTGGGCTGAGGCAGGAGTATCTCTTGAACCTGGGAGGCAGAGGTTGCAGTGAGCCGAGATCACACCACTGCACTCCAGCCTGGGTCACAGGGCGAGACTCTGTCTCAAAAAAAAAAAAAAAAGAAAAAACTTCAATTGGCACAATAATAAAGTTCCTACTGCTTTAATCCTTACAGAAAAAAATGTAGTATGAAGTAACCTGATGTTAACTAATCGGTTACTTTTCTATGTGGTATAGTCTATTGTGGTCTATTGTTCTGTTTCCCTGTCCCTGCCTTACAAAAAAAGGAACTCTGAAAGGATCAATACACTCTTTGTTCTTTGCTTCAGCTTTTTTTTTTGAGACAGGGTCTTGCTCTGTTGCCCAGGCTGGAATGCAGGGGCACCATCACAGCTCACTGCAGCCTCCAACTTCTAGGCTCAAGTGATCCTCCCATCTTAGCCTCCTAAGTAGCTGGGACTACAGGTACACACCACCACACCTGGTTAATTTATTTAATTTTTTTTTGGTAGAGACGGGTCTCTATGCTGCCTAGGCTGATCTCGAATTCCTGAGCTCAAGTGATCCTCTCGCCTCAGGCTCCCAAAGTGCTGGGATTATAGGAGTGAGCCATTGCGCCTGGCCTGCCTCAGCCTTCTTCAGCCTTTGCCTGTCTCTAAAGCCAACTTCTGCTCAGCTCATAGGAACACTTGTTCTATTTTACGGAATGTAGTGTTGCCCTATTTTACAATCACGATAAGGCCAATGGAAGGAAGGGAGGGAGGAAGATTGAGGTGGGTATAAGCAGGATTTCCCTACAAAGACCCTGATGAAATCCATAGTCAATAATGCTTTAATAAATCCTAGTGGGTATTTTGCGTATATTTGTGTTTAATGTTCCTTTTTTTCTTCCTCTGTAAATCTCATTAAAATTTAAAAACACAGGGATTTCCCTTTCTGTCCTACTAAGTCTAGATATTTAAGAATGGTGGTTAAATCTTACTCAAAAAATGCTTTACTACTGGGTCAGCAGTATCAACTTGGATGAATTCTCCATTGAAAGGTCTTGTTCTTGCCTTGTTTAATATTTTAATTGGATGGAGACATCCATATCCAATTTACATAGCAGCTAATACAAATGACCCATTATTCCAAAATCCCCCAAAAGACTGGAATTAAGGCAGAAAATCAATTAAATGAATTTTAGCAGGAATCAAACAAATTCAGGTGGGGGGGGGGAAAACAATTTCAAGTATGGAATAAAGTAGGCTTCTGTTGAGCGAAGCTCCTGTGGGAGTACCCAAGGAGGCTGAGGGGATTTACTCTGCATAAGAGAAAATCAACAAGATCCAAAATAGCAACTTCTAAGGGCTGGTTATGTTTGGAGTGACTATAACTCCATATGACAAATAGTAAACAGTGTTGTAGAAGTTTCTAGAAGACAGATGCTAGTCTGAAGTAAGGGGAAAACGCTCTAATAGCAAAGCCACTGAACACTGGAACAAGGTGCTATGGGAAGGAGTGTGTCTCCATCCCTGAATGTGCTCAAGGTTGGCTAACTAACCAGCTATCATAAATACATTACAAAAAATCACTTATTTCATTACATGTGACAAATTTCTTTTTTTTTTTTTTTTTGAGACAAAGTCTTGCTCTGTCACCTCCTGGGTTCAAGCAATTCTCCCGCCTCAGCCTCCTGAGAAGCTGGGATTATAGGCGTGTGCCACCACGCCCAGCTAATTTTTGTATTTTTAGTAGAGACGAGGTTTCACCATGTTGACCAGGCTGGTCTCGAACTCCTGACCTCAAGTGATCCACCCACCTTGGCCCGGGCAAGGTGGCTCACATGTGTAATCCCAGCAAGTGGAGGCTGAGGCAGGTGGATCACCTGAGGTCAGGAGTTTGAGACCAGACCAGCCTGGCTGACATGGCAAAACCCCCATCTCTACTAAAAATACAAAAATTAGCCAGGTGTAGTGGCGTATACCTGTAGTCCTAGCCACTCGGGAGGCTGAGGGAGAAGAACTGCTTGAACCCAAGAGGTGGAGATTGCAGTGAACTCAGATCCCACTACTGCACTCCAGCCTGGGCAACAGAGCGAGACTCCATCTCAAAAAAACAAAAACAAACAAACAAACAAAAAAACTAACCTAAAAGATGCATAAGAATAGAACAGTATTCCAGACATAGTAGTGAGACACTGGAAGGTATATAGCAAGATGCTATGGTGTGCATTTGTAGTCCCAGCTACTTGGGAGGCTGAAGTGGAAGGACTGCTTAAGCCCAGGAGTTTGAGTCCAGCCTGGACAACAGAGCAAGACCCATCTCTTAAAAGTACAAAAACAATGGAGAAAAATAAATCTCTCACCAGAATCTAACGTTTATTAATTCAATGGCTGCACAAATACAAAGGAAAAATGAAGAGACTCATCTGTGAAAATAATATCAATTTGCAAACATAGTCAACTCAGGTTTACTTATATGTGCATTTAGTAAATGTTCATGACCCAGCATGCAAGCCTGAATACCATGAAACCGATATTTTAACACGTGTGTTCAAACACTGCCTGAATGAGCCAGTCCACCTTTTTCGGTAGTGGTGGTAAAAACAGATTGCATACTGCTGATGGCAGAATGTTCCTTACGATGAATGTTAGCTGCTAGGGCATGCTCCACAGCTTTAAATCGCTATCTAAGAGAGCTGTTCTTGAAGCAAGTGTGATACAACTACGAATGGTGCTGAGAAGAAAAAAGGATGCAAGAATGACTGCAAAGGAGGCTGACAAAGTTGCCTGGTACATTCAACATTGTTGCAAAATGGATGCGGGGGAAGATGGGGGGACTGGTGGTAAGATACTCGGTGAAAAAGAATTGGAAACAAATGTATATAAAATGCTTCTAATTTACTTTATAAGCATATGAAGTTATATACACAATTTTAAACAATGCCCTATAAATTGAAAATATTATACTTATCAAGTTATTTAACTTGGGATAGAGCTGGCTTTAGAATAAGTCTTCGGTGAATGGTTCATACTTGAATGACACCAAAAACAAATCTTAAAGTTTTAATTATTACTATAAGCCAAAATTCAGATGCAAATATGCATAATCACACTAATGGGCTAACCAAACTACCATGCACTAAACTGATAATGATGTGACAAATAATCAAAGAAGAGCAGCAATGAAAAATATTACCAAAAAAATAAAATAAAATAAAATAAATGAATAAAGGAAGCAAGCAAACAAGAAGGAAAAACTGCAGCCAATTGATACAACACCATGGTAAAAATTTTTCCAGGAAAACTGTTAGGATTACAATTATATCCAGGTACACATGAATAGTGGAAGGTATGTAACATCATAGAATACTCAGAGTCCTCATTAAACATCCTTATATATTATTTTTAGTTCTGAATACTAAATTTTATTAACCCCTAATGTATTTATTAGTACCAAATCCTTAGATAGCTGAAGATATGGAAGTTTAAGGAAATAGATAAAATTTACTCTTCAGGACAAAGGACCGGAATTTTTAGATGTTTTATGCCCACCTTGAGAAGCCTTAAGGCCCATTATGGGTTGCCGATCACAAAGAACCACTTGTTGAAATAACATTTTTAGTGCAGAGAAAGTCTACCTCCCTCCCCACCTCCCACACACAAAACAGGGACAGGGCTTCAAAATTACCAGGATATAAATAACCATGAGGAATACATTAGAAATGTATATAGAGCTTATCAAAATATCGCACAACTGTACAGTGCTGTGCAGTTTACAAAGCCCTTTTATATGCATTATTTCATTAATACTCACATCCATCATAAGAAGATGAAATTATCTCCATTTTAAAGATGAGAAACCCAAGGTCCAGAAAAGTTAAGTGCCTTGCTCAAGGTCAGAAATTCGGCTAAGTGGCAGGGCCAGGACTTAAATTCAGTCCTTCCTGTTCCTACTTCATGGTCTCCGTACCCCCTCCCCCCAACTACTACAGGTCAAATCTAGAAATCAAATGAAGTATGTAAAAAGACTCTGCAAAGCTGAAAACAACTAGAAGGACTTTATTATAACGATCATTAATTACTTGCTGATGTCCTACCAGTGAAATACCTATGCCTGGGCCCAACCTAATTGCTTAGGCATTATTATGTAAGTGTTAGGACTTTCAAAAATCTGCCCAGGTGATTCTAAAAGGCACTAGGGCAAATACTTGATCTATGTTAAATGATACCAATGGCAATACTGCTTTATGAACATGCTTTTCCACTTTCAGTTTTACTTTAACATTTCCCTTTTATATTAATCATCAGTCCTTAATCAGATGTGGTGTGTCAAGAGTTTAAGGAAGCCAAAGTGTTCACTTTAAAATTTTATTAGCTATAAGAAAGGTACAAATTTGCACAATATCAATTACATTAAAATATTTTTGTACTGTATTATTTTAAGAAAACTCTAGTCAATATTAAGAATATTCAATAAAAAGTACAGCCTTGTACAACTATATCAATAAAAAAGTACAAAAAAAAGCACAGCCTTTAGTTTGTGCTGTTAAGAACATTTAAAAATAATCTCCAACCAAAGATAACCCAACAATTTTTTATGAAATACTACATTAAGTTGCATTCATTTGCAGAATAGGAAGCTTTATGGCATTAAACATAAAATAACAGTTGAGGTATTTAAGGGACAAATTAGATGGCAACTAGCACTGACGATCGTTTAAAAAGTACTAGATATTGAACCAATCTTACCTTTTGTAGACTTGTTGGATTCAACTGAGTTTTGTCAATTATTTTTATTGCAACCTAGAAAGAATAACAAATATTTATGGATTTTAAGAATTTAGTAATTATGGACTGATAAATGCCAAGATACATGACATTAAGAAGCAAGCAAGCAACAAACCACAAAACCTAAAACTCAGCTGGTTACAATAAGCAATTGTAACTTTATAAAATTGTGTAACTGAAAATAAGGGCTTCTATACCAATGCTTTCTCACTAAACTTCTCCCTACCCTAAATACAAGAGACCCTAATAGGCAGGAATATCATCATCCCTATTCGGCGAAGAAGTTACAGATGATCTTTGTCCCGCTACAATTCTTAAGGATTAAGGGTCCCCCGTAAAAGGGAGGCGGGAAATATGTCAGAAGTGTTTGAACCAGAGCAACTCCATCTTGAAAAGGTGCTGGGTAAAATAAGTCTGAGACCTACTGGGCTGCATTCCCAGGAGGTTAGGCATTCTTAGTCACAGGGTGAGATAGGAGGAGCTTGGCACAAGATACACAAAGACCCTGCTGATAGAACAGGATGCGGTAAAGAAGCAGGCCAAAACCCACCAAAACCAAGATGGTGATGAAAGTGACCTCTGGTCGTCCTCACTGCTCATTGTACGCTAATTATAATGCATCAGCATGCTAAAAGACACTCCCACCACCACGATGACAGTTTAATGCCGCGGCAACCTTGGGAAGTTACCCTAAATAGTCCCCTAAAAGGGGAGGGACCTTCAGTTCCAGGAAATCTCTGCCCTTTTCCCAGAAAGCTCATGAATAATTCACCCCTTGTTTAGCATATAATCAAGAAATAACTATAAGTAGACTCAGTCAAGCAGCTGATACTGCTGCTCTGTCTATGGAGCAGCCATTCTTTTGTTTCTTTACTTCCTTTTTTTTTTTTTTTTTTTTTTAAAACAGTCTCCCTCTGTTGCCCAGGCTGGAGAGCAGTGGCACGATCTCGGCTCATTGCAACCTCCATCTCCCAAGTTTTCATAGTTTCTCCTGCCTCAGCCCCTGGAGTAGCTGGGATTACAGGTGCGCACCAACACGACTGGCTAATTTTGTATTTTTAGTAGAGATGGGGTTTCACCATGTTGGCCAGGCTGGTCTCGAACTCCTGACCCCAGGTGATCCACCCACCTTGGCCTCCCAAAGTGCTGGGATTACATGTGTGAGCCACAGCACCTGGCCTGTTTCTTTACTTCTTTTATAAACTTGTTTTCACTTAAAAGAAAAAAAAAAAGAAAAGAAAATTGGGGCTTCAAACTAATAAACGTATTGTTATAACATTTTATATTTAAGTTACTTATAGACAAGGGGAAAGTCTCCTCCAAACCAAGACAGAGAGAGATTATACACAGAAAGCACTTCAAAAAACATATGCAACGTAGCAAATCTTTTCTTTACAATTTACTGACACTTTAAATTTAGCTGACTCTGGGACAGGTAAGCATACAAATAGGTGGGTATTGAATCGGAAAACTTTAAAAACTTTTTTTTTTTTTTTAAACAGAAAAGCCCTTTGGGCAGTTAAAGAAGGAAAGGGAACTAGGTCCAAACCAATCTGTGGCCTAACCAAGTGAATATATAGAGAGGCAACAGAAGGGTCACCGAGCAGCCTTTGTTCAGAAAGGGTGAGTATGCCCCAGCTAGTGTTTTTAAAAACCATTAGGATATAGGAAGTACTATAGCTTCTATAGCTTCTGGTCAGCTCATCACTGTCACGTAAAAATGATTTCTATGGACTATGGGAAGAGAATGGAAGTGACAATAGAAGGGAAGAAAAGTAGAGAGAGGCTTTGCCATGACCAGGGAATATCAAGTAACTCAGCTTTGCACCTGAGCTCCAAAACAGCAAATGAGCCCACCCCGTAAGATCAAAGAGGCTGTGCTTCCTACTGGGCATCCTGCAGGACACAGGCCCAGAAGACCCACCCCTGAAGAAAGCATCTATAGCCAAAGTCCAGGGAATAAGCTTGGAGTTTCTCTACATCAAACATTCTCACACTTTTTGGTCCCTTTTACACTTTTAAAGATGACTGATTCCCCCAAATGTGGGTTGTATCAATGAATATCTACCATAATACAAATAAAAACTGAGAAACTGTAAAAAAAAAAAAAAAAGTATTTAATAATTGATTTCAAAATAACAATAAGCCCATTATAACACAAATAATATATTTGTATGAAATTTTCATACAAGCTTCTGCATTCAATCTGTTGTGATATCACACATCATGTAACCTCTGGAAAATTCCACTTACACTTGTGAGAGAGAGAATGAAAAAAGCAAATGTTTTACTAGTATCACAAAAATAGTTTTGACTCTGCAGACTCCTTAAAAGGGTCTCAGAAAACCCCCAGGGGTCTCCCCATGCCATACTTTTGAGAATGGCTGCATTATGTACATTAACACCATGTTTTAAAAACCCTGCTTAACTTGGTCTAAAGCCTCCATCTGACCACATTATTTATTCCCTATGAGTCTATAACCTCCAGAGGAGCTACAGAAAAAATCACTGCAACAAGGCATCCAGCAATTCTGACCCTGGAGTGGATGGGCCAGGAGGAAGCAAATCAGAACTGGGGAAGGAGTGGAGGGTCAATGAGTGTGTGCACCTGAAAAACGCAAAGTTGGAATTCTAATTCTGTATTTGGAAAATGTAAGTTTCAATGGAAACTGAATAAGCAAAAGAAAATACTGATTACTGAAATAGGCAAACACGAACTGTCTTACGCATATCTCAACTGGGGAAAAGACATCTTATTCATCTTTATAGCCCTAACTGGCACATAAGGAGTACTCAATAAATGCTGAGTTGTCTGGGTGCGGTGGCTCATGCCTGTAATCCCAGCACTTTGGGAGGCAGGTGGATCACCTGAGGTCAGGAGTTCGAGACCAGCCTGGCCAACATGGTGAAACCCCATCTCTACTTAAAAATACAAAAATTAGCTGGGCTTGGTAGCGGATGCCTATAATCCCACCAGCTACTCGAAAGGCTGAGGCAGGAGAATCACTTGAAACCTGGAGGCGGAGTTTATAGTGAGCCAAGATGGTGCCACTGCACTCCAGCCTGGGAGAGAGAATGAGACTCCATCAAATAAATAAATAAATAAATAAATAAATAAATAAATAAATAGGCCAGGTGTGGTGGCTCATGCCTGTAGTCTCAGCATTTTGGGAGGCCGAGGCAGGCAGATCATGAAGTCAGGAGATAGAGACCATCCTGGCCAACATCGTGAAACCCCATCTCTACTAAAAATACAAAAAATTAGCTGGGCATGGTGGCATGGGCCTGTAATCCCAGCTACTTGGGAGGCTAAGGCAGGAGAATTGCTTGAATTTGGGAGGTGGAGGTTGCAGTGAGCCGAGATCGTGCCACTGCACTCCAGTCTGGCAAGACAGCGAGACTCTGTCTCAAAAAAATAAATAAAAATAAATAAATAAATAAATAAATAAATGCTGAGTTGATATGAGGCCTTGAACACTCATAATCAGTAACCAAGAAACAGGACTTTTGGTGTTTTAACAGATAATGAGGTTTTAAAAATTATATAAATCAAAGTCGAATGAATTTTCTTCAAAATTTACCTTCATAAGTAATTTTACACGGTATACCTGGATCTTCCAATTCCAAAGAAACCCTTAGACATACATCCTCTTTTCTGGCCTCCATTCTGCTTTATTCCTCCTCCTCCTCATGGCCAAATCCATCAAAGATGCTGCCTTTCCAGTTCTTCTTCTCTCTGAGCTCCTGAGACCTGGTTTCTATTTTCACACCTGGACTCTTAATCACTACTTTCTTATGGTTCTGCTCAATATCCTCCTCCTATTCTAAAGATTTTTTTTTTTTTTTTTTTTTTTGAGATGAGGTCTCACTCTGTTGTCCAGGGTAGAGTGCAGTGACATGATCACAGTTCATTGCAGCCTCGACTTCCCCAGGCTCAGGTGATCATCCCACCTCAGCCTCCCAAGTAGATGGAACTATAGGCACGTGCCACCATGTCCAGCTAATTTTTTGTAGAAATGAGGTCTCCTTATGTCACCCAGGCTGGTCTCAAACTCCTGGGCTCAAGCCATCTGTCCACCTCAGCCTCCTGAAGTGCTAGGATTATAGGCATGAGCCACGGCATCCAGTCACTATTCCAAAGATTCTGATTCTGTTTTTTTTTTTCTCTTGAGACAGGGTCTCGCTCTGTTGCCCAGGCTGGAGTGCAGTGGCGCGATCTTGGCTCACTGCAACCTCTGCCTCCCGGGTTCGAGCAATTCTCGTGCCTTGGCCTTCCCCAAGTAGCTGGGATTACAGGTGCGTGCCACCACGCTCAGCTAATTTTTGTATTTTTTTAGTAGAGACAGGGTTTCGCCATGTTGGCCAGGCTGGTCTTGAACTCCTGACCTCAAGTGATCCGCCTGCCTCGACCTCCCAAAGTGCTAGAATTACAGGCATGAGCCATCAAGCCCAGCCTGATTCTGTTCTTATACATTTTCATCTTCAGGTACTGCAATTCAATAGCATCTGAAGCAAAAATAGGAGCTCAAATATGTTTCAATCAGCTTAACCAAACTGCAGAAAAGTCATTTTATCAAAAGCAACTATGTCTCCAGAGTGAAACTCCATCATTTGATGTGACATGTGTATGTGCAGCAAGGAAGCCTGAGCGGGAGTTCCTAATCCCCTCTTCCTCCTAGCTCCCTGCTGGGATGACTCCACCAAAATCACCTTGGCCCAGAGCTGGAGCCTGGAGAGCTCAGGCAAAGCTGAAACCTTGGGGTCACCAAAAGAAGTGGTAACTGGGGTGTCCCCGATTGCAGTGCCTCAGAAAGGTGTAGACTGGAGAGAAGACCACCCCTTTATTCCAATGATTGTGGGGTTAGGTAAAGGGAGACTCAACAAACACCAAGGGGGCTCACTAAGTGAGAAAGCCACTTGCTGTGGAAATTTCTGGGAAATTCCATTTACATTCACTCTGATGCCAGCAGCAAAGTGGAAAATTACAAAATAGGGATAGGGCCAGCTCATACATGAGAAGGGCTTCTCCCAACAAATCCACAGCAGACACCCACTGGAGAAAAATCCTTATCTTCCACTTTCTGTTGGTTCACCAATGGTCAAAAGATCCTAACACCCTGTTTCTGAAAGTGTTAACAGCATTCACAGCCACTAAAAGAGGAGGCAAAAAAAAAAAAAAAAAAAAAGACTGCAAGTCCTCTAGGGGGACAGAGTGGCCTGAAGAATGATGCATTAGTCATCTTGGGCTGCCATAACCAAAATACCACACACTGGGGGACTTAACAGTAATTTATTTTCTCACAGTTCTGGAGGGGACCTTCTTCCTGGCTTGCAGATGGCCACCCTCTCCCTGTGTTCTCACGTGGTGGAGAAACCTAGCTTTCTGGTTTCTCTTCATGTAATAACACTAATCCTATCAATCAGGGTTCATACTTACGACTTCACTTAACCTTCTATAAAGACCCTATAACCAAATACAGTAACACTGGGGGTTAGGGCTTACACATATGAATTTTGAGGCATACGATTCAATCCATAGCAAATGGAGACCAAGCCAAACAACTACAACAGTTGGTTACAAATGAAAACTTCGACATGGAAGAATACCACGAGCATGAAGTAGAGTAAAAGAAATAGACACAAAATAATACACTATTATTAATATACTCTAACATTCAATTAGTACAATGTTAAAATAACAAACAGACAAAACCTATAGTATTAGAAGGTGGCACAGTGGTTCACTTGAGGAGGTGGGGTAGTGAAGGGATCTGAAGGAGGCCAAAGGGAGGTTTCTAGGGTGTGGGTCACAGTATATTTTTTGCCTGGGTCATGGTTATTCAAATTTGTTTACTTTGTGATAATTCATCAAGCTGTACACTTATGATTTGGGCGCTTTTTATGTGTGTTACGTTTCTTTTTGTTTTTTTTTTGAAATGGAGTCTCGCTCTGTCGCCCAGAATGGAATGCAGTGGCACAATCTTGGCTCACTGCAACCTCCACTTCCTAGGTTCAAGCAGTTCTCCTGTCTCAGCCTCTCAAGTAGCTGGGACTACAGGCACACACACCATGCCCAGCTAATTTTTGTATTTTTAGTAGAGACAGGGTTTCACCATATTGGTCAGGCTGGTCTTGAACCCCTGACTTCAGGTGATCTGCCTGCCTCGGCCTCCCAAAGTGCTGGGATTCACAGGCATGAGCCATTGCACCCAACCTGTGTTACATTTCAGTAAAGAGTTTTTGTGTTTTTTAAAGTCAATAAATAAAATGACTTTAAATAAAATGTCAATAGATAATGCCTAAACCTGAAAAACAAGACTACAAGCATGTTATAAAGTATGAAAGAATCATTTAAAAGACTAAAGAATCACTTTAAAAGATTAAAAGTGGCCATCCTGGGAGACAAGGAAACAAGTGAGTCTAGGGGACTCTTTTGTAACAAGTCTTGACTCTTTAAACTGTGTGTAATATGTAACTTGAATAAAAATAATTATATGAAAAGTTATTTTCATAACCATAATAAGGACATTGGTTAAAGATGGCATATGGATCACATGCATTTCTCTGTCCTGCCACCTGATAGGCCCACTGAAGAACAAAGACCAAATGACAAAGAATGGCCAAGAGAAGGGAAGGCGTGCCACCAGAAGACAAGTGACTTCAAAGAACTTTTGGGAGATAAAAATCTGACAGCAGTACAGTGGCACATGTAGTAGGGCAGAGAAAGACAACCCTAGAATATGCTTGGAAAAGGAAAAACTCAACTGTCCATAGAAAAGAACTCTGTGTTGTGTGTGTGGAATGTCCCAGTGTAAAGGCTGACGTTCCTCTGGCCTCTATGAGGCTAAGCCAGGCACTTGTTACTCATTTACTGGGAGCTCTCAGTTTTCTTCTTAGGGCTCCACTCTTGAAGACATGAACAGAATCAAAAATCACACAAATGAGGAAAGCCTGTGATTTTTCCTGATGCCTTTCTCCATAATTAAGCCTCTTCTTTCAAAAAAGGAGCTACAGTCAATTCTCATTGTTCATTCTATGCAGTTACTGTGCTCACTGAATTAGTGAATACGAAATCATTGCTTCTAGGGGGTTAGGTTTCTGCAAGCCTCTGGTCACAACATTTTGCATCAGCGGATTAATACATAAGTTTGTTTTATGTGTATGTCTAAGAACACCTTCTTTACTATATATGATTGCTTAACACTGAATTCACAGCCACAGCACTGCAACGCACACTTGAGTGAAACTTCTAACACGTGCATCTTCTTTATAAAGCATCACAGCCATGTGCAGTGCAAGGAAAAACTCAACTGTCCAGAGTTTTATCCATGGCAAAGCTATGATGTGCCTTACAAAGAAAATGCATGTTTAGGTAAGTTTCACTCAAGTGTGCGTTAGGAAGACTAGACAGCACTTCAGCACTACGCTTGGGGCCCATTTTAAATGGCAAAATCATCAACAAAAAGTAAAAAAAAGAAAAAAAAAATGGCATTAAATAGATCACAAAAAAGACACTGGTTTACGGCACAAAGACTGAAAAAAGAAAGCAAATGTCCCCTTGTTGAACCTCAACTAGGGATGTGCATATTTTTTCCCCGTTCCGCATATGTCCGAAAAGAATTACCAAAGCGCTGTTCTGATTTTGGGGTTACAAATAAATTTTATCGAATAGGTAAATTTGCAAATATAGAAACCACAAAAAAATGAGTATTAACTATCTGCCTGGAAATGAATAGTGGTGATGGTTGCCCAACGATGTACATATACTTGATGTCACTGAACTACACACTTAAAAAATGGTTAAAATTGTAACTTTTATGTTGTATATATTTCACCACAAAAAAAAAAAAAGTGTTGGCCAGGTGTGGTGGCTTATCCCTTTAATCCCAGCACTTTGGGAGGCCCAGGCAGAAGGATCACTTTAGCCCAGGAGTTCGAGACCAGCCTGAGCAACATGGGGATGCTTTGTCTCTGTAGAAAATACAAAAAATCAGCCGGATGTGGTAGCACACACCTCTAGTCCCAGTTACTCAGGAGGCTGAGGTGGAAGGATTGCTTGGGCCCAGGAGGTAGAGAGCTGCAGTGAGCCAAGATTGCACCACTGCACTCCAGACTGGGCGACCGAGCAAGACTGTCTCAAAAAGAAAAAAAAAAATGTTCAGAACTGTGGAATTCAGTGATTTTTTTACATACAGGGATTAGGCTTATATGGAGCTTTTTTCCTGCACATTAACTATACCTCCAGGTTGTACTAAAAGCATGCTGACTGTTTTTATGCTTTTTAGTTATGTAAGATATGTATTCTGTATCTTATATAGAACACATAAATTATATCTTATACCAAGGCTTTCTTTCACCCTTGTCTGCTTGTTTCCAAAAGTTTCTGTTTCTTTTTCTTAAGAGACAGGATCTCGGCCGGGCCGGTGGTTCACGCCTGTAATTCCAGCACTTTGGGAGGCCGAGGCGGGCGGATCACAAGGTCAGGAGATCGAGACCATCCTGGCTAACACGGTGAAACTCTGTCTCTACTAGAAATACAATAAATTAGCCGGGCGCAGCAGTGGGCGCCTGTAGTCTCAGCTACTCCCGAGGCTGGGGCTCGGGAGTGAACCTGGGAGGCGAAGCTTGCGGTGAGCCGAGATAGCGCCACTGCAGTCCGGCCTGGGCAAAAGAGCGAGACTCTGTCTCCAAAAAAAAAAAAAAAGAGACAGGATCTCGCTATGTTCCCCAGGCAGTGGCTATTCACAGGAGCAATCTTGATCCCAATCCCCATCCCACTCATCAGCAGAGGAATTTTGACCTGCTCCGTTTCTGGGCCAGTTCACCCCTCCCCTCAGACAACCTGGTGGACCCCTGCTCTTGGGATATAATTAATTTTTAATTGAAGCAAATCATTCTGGGTTTTAACTTTTTTTGTCAGTCACTACAGTTGTTTTGAATAAAAATTCAATTCATCACTGTCTACCCGCCCCCAAGAAACTACTTGCTGAGTTTTGGTATAATGTCAAAGAACGATATCCACAATCACCTGAAAAGGGTGTTAATATGCTCCCTTCCTTTTGTAGCTACATTGCTTCATACACTTCAACCAAAACAACATACTGAAATAGTGTGAATGCAGAGCAGACACAGGAACCCAGCTAACTTCTATTAAGCCAGACATCAAAGGGGTTTGCAAAAAATTTAAACAATGTCACTCTTTTCAATTATTTGCTTTGGAAAATAGTTGTTTTTCATAAAAATGTTATTTACATTACCATGTAATAGGATTATTATTTTTGATGAATATACATTTTAAGTTTCCTAAGTAATAACTTCTAATTCAGCAGCTATCAATACATATAACCCTAATAAATAAAAGCTTTGGGGAGTTCTCAATTTTCTATTTATTTATTTATTTATGAGATGGGGTCTCGCTCTGTTGCCCAGGCTGGAGTACAGTGGAACAATCTCAGCTCACTGCAAGCTCCACCTCCTGGGTTCACGCCATTCTCCTGCCTCAGCCTCCTGGTAGCTGGGACTACAGGCGCCCGCCACCACGCCCAGCTAATTTTGTTTTTGTATTTTTAGTAGAGACGGGGTTTCACCATGTTAGCCAGGATGGTCTCGATCTCCTGACCTCATGATCTGCCCGCCTCAGCCTCCCAAAGTGCTGGTGTGAGCCACCGCGCCCGGCCTCAATTTTCCATTTAAAGGAGTTCTGAGACAGAAACGTTTGAGAACTGCTGTTCTCATCAATGGCATTGTACATAACCACTGAAATGAACAATTATGACAATTAGTGGCAACATAGAAAACTGCTTTGGATAAAATTCCGAGGGTGGAAAAAACAAGATACAAAATTATATTCAAAAATATGTTGAAAAAACATGTATATGGAAAATATACAAAAACAAAAATGGTATTCAGAATATTAGAATTGTGGGGGTTTTTTTCGTCTCTATTCTCCAAATTTTCTGTAAAGTTGTTAACATAGTCTTCACCAACAAACTCGTGACTAAACATATAACCATTTATGCAAAGTCTCAGGAAGTTTCACACACCCCAGGATGAAGAAATGTAGTTTCAACAGGCCTAGCCAGAGGACAGGAGTGAAGCACCAGATGAAAAGGCAGGAGGGGAGGACTAAGTGACTGAGGAGTGGGATCATCCTAGGCAGAAGAGAAGATTCTTATCTAGAGAAACTGAATACTCTCAGAAATCTAAGGACACAAATATCTGGGGTCTTCAATAAAAGCACCAGACAACTCCCAATAGGAAAGCTCTGTGGTCAAACATGTCCTATTCATACAAACACAGCTTGTGATCAGATGCTTAGGGCTCCACATTAGGTACAGATAACCAGAGGCTACCAGATTTCCAGAGAAAGTCTCTATATGAAAGAGAGGTAACAAGAAAGAACCCTAGAAAAAAAGAGAAACAACGCAGGGAACAAAAATCTACTCTATAAAAAAGCAAAAAAAAAAAAAAAAAGCCTTTATTATTCTCAGGAAGTCAGCAGAAGAAACAGCATTCATAACACCAGGGCTAGATGCTGTAAAGACAGTAACAACAAACGGATGAAAATGATCAAAGAGTGAGCTTTTTTTTTGGAGACAGAGTCTCGCTCTGTCACCCTGGCTAGAGTAGAGTGGCACAATCTTGGCTCACTGCAACCTCTGCCTCCTGGGTTCAATCGATTTTCCTGCCTCAGCCTCCTGAGTAGCTGGGATTACAGGCGCATGCCACCACGCCCAGCTAATTTTTTTGGATTTTTAGTAGAGGCAGGGTTTCACCCAGTTGACCAGGCTGGTCTCAAACTCCTGACCTCAAGTGATCCTCCCACCTTAGCCTCCCAAAGTGCTGAGATTACAGGCATGAGTCACCGTGCCCGGCCCAGACACACATTTTTAACAGAAAGACTGGAAGATGAAGTTAAAAATATCTCCCAGAAAGTAAAAACATAGAGACAGAAGACAGATTTTGAGGCTCTTTTCAAGCACTCCAGTCTCTGCTTAAGGATTCCAGAATGAAGATTTTTTTTTTTTTTTTGAGACGGAGTCTCGCTCTGTCGCCCAGGCTGGAGTGCAGTGGCGCAATCTCGGCTCACTGCAAGCTCCGCCTCCCGGGTTCACGCCATTCTCCTGCCTCAGCCTCTCCGAGTAGCTGGGACTACAGGCGCCCGCCACCACGCCCGGCTAACTTTTTGTATTTTTTAGTAGAGACGGGGTTTCACCGTGGTCTCGATCTCCTGACCTCGTGATCCGCCCGCCTCGGCCTCCCAAAGTGCTGGGATTACAAGCGTGAGCCACCGTGCCCGGCCGAATGAAGATTTTTAAGTTAAAAAAGAGACAATTTTCCAGAACTGAAAGACAAAAATCTCTATATTAAAAGGGTCCAATGAGCACCAAGAACAATGAATGAAGACTACCCCTTGGCACCTCAATGGGTAATTTCTAAAAACCAAGGATAAACTTCCAGGAAGAAAAAAAAATGTTACATACTTAAGCTACTTACATGGTTATACTCCAGTCTTTCACATTACCAATATCTGAAAACCTTTCATGATCCAAGTTTGAGCTTCCCATTATTTAACCAACTTCTTCTGCCTTCCTGCTCACTCACTCTAGTACTCCAATAACTGTCAGAACTTACCAGGATCTGTAATCCACTGACCCCACACCTTCATAGGGTCAGTCTTCCTCCTCAAGCTCTTACTTCCTAATTATATCACTAATTTCATTGTGATCACTCCCTGGGGGGTTCTATAACAATGTTCCTTTGTCCTTTCACTATACTAATGTGACAAAACCCCAATCTCTGCAAATGTCATGCCTGCAGCTGGGCAACTGAATGCGGCTGGAGAGTAACATATCGCCATGCTGACTCTTCCCACTTTAAATCCTTGGTCACCAACCTCAGGGAAGCCTTAAGGCTGCCTGGCAATTCTATCACATTTCTCTAGTCCATTCACTCTCCTGCTTATCTGGCAATTATTTTAACCTCGTCACATCTCTAACATATCTCCTCATCGTAGCAGATCAGTTTGCTTTCCATTTTACTGAAAAAAATAGTTTGCACTCAGAAGAGAATTTCTACAAGCTCCTACTACCGTAAGGATCCCCTCACCTGCACTGGTGCCAGCACCCTCTGCTTTCCTCCTATTTCTTTACTTTATTTTCTTTATTTTCCTGAGACAGAGTTTTGCTCTTGTTGCCCAGGCTGGAGTGCAGTGGTGCGATCTCGGCTCACCACAACCTCTGCCTCCCGGGTTCAAGCAATTCGCCTGCCTCAGCTTCCTGAGTAGCTGGGATTACAGGGGCACGCCACCACGCCCAGGTAATTTTTTGTATTTTTAGTAGAGATGAGGTTTCACCATGTTGGCCAGGCTGGTCTTGAACTCCTGATATCAGGTGATCCACTTGCTTCGGCCTCCCGAAGTGCAGGGATTACAGGCGTGATCCACCACGCCTGGCCTGCTTTCCTCCTATTTCTATGGAAGAACTGCCCATGTTATCCAAAGGCCAATGCCTCCACCATCCCCTCACCTATTCCAAAATCTCTTCGACAGCACCAATTTCCTCCTATTTGATTATCCCCCTTAGTAGAGAAATATGTTGATATTTTGTCCATCTTCTAAAAAATACCTTGGCCTAATGTCTCCCTGTAGCTACCATCCCACTTATCTGTGCCTAGAAAGAGCTACCTTGCTGTCTCTAATTTATACTCACCGATTCTCTCTTGAGCTAATACATTATATTATATGTGTGAGTATTGCAAAATATTTGAAAGATAAGCTAGAACATTTTGGCCAATTAGCAGTAACACATAAAACCTAAGAGTTTATAGAAAAAGAAGCAACTACTAATTTTAGACAAAGCTTTACAATTATAAGAAAATAAATGATCATAGCCAAAACTCAACAATACTTACACAGTCTTAATTTAAGTAAATAAGCCAAATATATCATTGCAATAGAAAAGCTAGGTAAAGAAATGTAGATATGGAAGTGGGAAGTGGAAGTCAATGATGTTTAAAATGATAAATTTGGAGAAAGCTGTTAGAGTATCAGAAGAAAGAGCTTAAAAAAGTCGGGGCCTTTGAGTAATAATGCGGAGGAAAAAGAGGGATAAGAAAAGAAACTTCTGATTGTCATTAGAACTTTTTAGTTCATTTGACTTGTTAAGCTATGTGCATGCATTACTTCAGGAAAATAATTTTTTAACAATAAATAACTCCAATAAAGCACAAATGACTGAAACAAGTGAGTTCTGTAGTTCATGTGAGGGGAAAAGTCTCTGGGAGGCTATGAAAATTAGTGGGGGGAAAATAATGAACTCGAAAGAAAACTGTGGTGTAAAACAGACAATATTTCACACTAAAATAACCATAAGCTATGAAAAGTTGGTCAAAAGTAAGACAGCAGATGCAACTAACACCCCCAGATTCATAGTAAATATGGGATAGATGCTTCCAGGACAATATGGATAATGGGTAGCATTTTCATTTAAGAGCTAAATCAGATGAATTTCACAACTGGTACATGTATTTTAAAAACATATAAAATGAGCATTTTGATATCCATTTCTGATTGGTTCATGGTCATCCTGGGGGAAGTCTCATCTAAACTGAACTTACACCATAACTAGGCTATTTAAAGGCTTGATTTAAAATGGTCTCCAGAGTGTACATATTAATGTATCTTGTTTATAATTCTTACTCCAACACGTTTGTTAAATTAAAACACCTTTCTTCCAACGAACACATAGTTTTTCATGAGTATCTTTTTTTTTTTTGAGACAAAGTCTTACTCTGTTGCCAGGCTGGAGTGTAGTGGCATGATCTCGGCTCACTGCAACCTCCGCCTCCCGGGTTCGAGCGATTCTCCTGCCTCAGTCTCCCGAGTAGCTGGGACTAGAGGCGCACATCACCATCCCTGGCTATTTTTTGTATTTTTAGTAGAGATGGGATTTTGCCATGTTGGCCAGGCTGGTCCCAAACTCCTGACCTCAGGTCTCGATCTCTTGACCTTGTGTTCCGCCCACCTTGGCCTCCCAAAGTGCTGGAATTACAGGCGTGAGCCACCATGCCTGGCCTTTGTGAGTATCTTTTATGTTCATGACATCCTTGTGACTTAAATGCATGACATAGATTGTCCCTACTCACTTCTTTTAGAAAATTCTTTTCACTATATAATTCTACATCTCTGTTCTTACCCCAAGGATAGCAGTTAAAACTCTCAACATAATACACAATAACCCTTTAACTTATACTGACTCAGAATGAATTAAGTCCCCAAATCATCAATGCCACTCTTCCCACAACCCTCTGGGTTTTCTTCAGAGGTTTTAGTTCTTCAACAGGCAAGGTACATCACATTCCCATCACAGGGCAAGAGAACACTGACAAAAATAAAGATCTTAGCTGAGAAAAGTACTAAGTAGCCAGGTGCGGTGGCTCATGCCTGTAATCCCAGCACCTGGGGAGGCTGAGATGGGCGGATCACCTGAGGTCAGGAGTTCAAGACCAACCTGGACAACATGGAGAAACTCTGTCTTTACTAAAAATACAAAATTAGCCGGGCGTGGTGGCACATGCCTGTAATCCCAGCTACTAGGGAGGCTGAGGCAGGAGAATCGCTTGAACCTGGGAGGTGGAGGTTGCGGTGAGCTGAGATTGGGCCATTGCACTCCAGCCTGGGCAACAAGAGCAAAAGTCCATCTTAAAAAAAAAAAAAAAGAAAAGAAAAGTAACAGACCAGAGGCTTTAGGTTTCTTTCTACTAGGAATATTATACTGTTATATAAAACCAGTTTTCTAGTTAACAGTTCACTTAATTCTTTACCACATGATCCAGTAATGTCACTCCTGGAGAAATTAAAACTTATGTTCACAGAAAAACCTGTACAGGAGTTCTATTCATAATTGCCAAACACTGGAAACTATTCAAATGTCCTTCAGTGGGGGAGCTAATACCAACTGTAGTATAGCCATACAACAGAATACTTCTCAGCAACAAAAAGGAACAAACTGTCAATATATGCAACAGCCTGAATCAATCTCAAAGACATTATGCTGAGTGAGAAGAAGCCAGTTTCAAAAGGTTACATACCATATGATCCCATTTTATTTGACATTCTCAAAAAAAGACAACTGACCAGGCGTGGTGGCTCACGCCTGTATTCTCAGCACTTTGGGAGGCCGAGGCAGGCGGACTGCTTAAGCTCAGGAGTTAGAGACCAGCCTGGGCAATATGGCAAAACCCCATCTCTACCAAAAATAACATAACATAACATAACATAACATAACATAACATAACATAACATAACATAACATAACATAACATATTGGGCAATATGGCAAAACCCCATCTCTACCAAAAATAACATAACATAACATAACATAACATAACATAACATAACATAACATAAGCCAGGTGCGGTACTGTGTGCCTGTGGTCCCAGCTACTGGGGAGGCTAAAGTGGGAGGTTGCTTGAGTCCAAAAGGTGGAGCTTGCAGTGAGCCGAGATCGCGCTGCACTCCAGCCTGGGCGACAGAGCCAGACTCTGTCTCAAAAAAAAAAAAAGCGTGCTATTAAAAAACAATATAAATTTAATTTTCGACGTTCCAAATGAGAGATCAAAAGTTTCTCAAATGCAAGAAGTTATATGATTATTGCCTTCTTGAGGAAAAAAAAGTTCCATTACATTAGGAACAAAAATTATAAAATAGCTTGAAATAAATTTAACAAGCATTATATAAAACATAGATGAAAAAAGTTACAAAACCTGAAAACAAATCTGAGACACATGCACATTCCTGAATAGAAACACTTGGCATTAACTGGATGTGGTGGCTCACATCTGTAATCCCAGCACTTTGGGAGGCCGAGGCAGGTGGATCACCTGAGGTTGGGAGTTTGAGATCAGCCTGACCAACATGGAGAAACCTGTCTCTACTAAAAATACAAAAATTAGCTGGGCATGGTGGTGCATGCCTGTAATCCCAGCTACTCGGGAGGCTGAGGTGGGAGAATTGCTTGAACGCAGGAGGCGGAGGTTGTGGTGAGCTGAGATCATGCCACTGCACTCCAGCCTGGGCAACAAGAGCGAAATTTTGTCTCAAAAAAAAAAAAAAAAAAAAAGAAAGAAAGAAAGAAAGAAAGACTTGGCATCATTAAAATATCAATTTCCTCCCAAACTATTAATAATTTATAAAACCAGGCCGGGCGCGGTGGCTCACGCTTGTAATCCCAGCACTTTGGGAGGCTGAGGCGGGTGGATCATCACGAGGTCAGGAGATCGAGACCACGGTGAAACCCCGTCTCTATTAAAAATACAAAAAAATTAGCCGGGCGCGGTGGCGGGCGCCTGTAGTCTCAGCTACTCGGAGAGGCTGAGGCAGGAGAATGGCGTGAACCTGGGAGGCGGAGCTTGCAGTGAGCCGAGATTGCACCACTGCACTCCAGCCTGGGTGACAGAGCGAGACTCCATCTCAAAAAAAAAAAAAAAAAAAAAAATTATGAAAAAAATAATTTATAAAACCAACTAAACCCTCTTTTCTGGTTAGCGTGGCGTGAGAAGCCATAAGCAGCAAAGTCTCTCGCGACACCCTGGAGGAGGCGGTGCAGGAAGTCCTGCACAGCAATCAGTGCAAGTGCCCCAAGTTCCTGAAGACGGTAGAGTTGCAGATCAGCTTGAAGAACTATGACCCCCAGAAGGACAAGCGCTTCTCGGGCACCGTCAGGCTTAAGTCCACTCCCTGTCCCAAGTGTGGGTCCTGGGGGAACAGGAGCACTGTGACGAGGCCAAGGCCATGGATATTCCCCAACGTGGACACTGAGATGCCAAAAAAAACTCAAGAATAAGAAACTGGTCAAGAAGCTGGCCAAGAAGTATGATGCATTTTTGGCTTCAGAGTCTCTGATCAAGCAAATCCCATGAATCCTTGGCATAGGCCTAACTAAGGCAGTAAAGTTCCCTTCCCTGCTCACACACAATGAAAACACAGTGGCAAAGTGGATGAGGCGAAGTCCACAATCAAGTTTCATATGAAGATGTTATGTTTGGCTGTGGCTGTTGGCCACATGAAGATGACAGACGATGAGCTTGTGTATAACATTTACCTGGCTGTTAACTTCTTGGTGTCACTGCTCGAGAAAAAACTGGCAGAATGTCCGGGCCTTATATATCAAGAGCACCATGGGCAAGCCCCAGCGCCTATATTAAGGTGTATTTGAATAAATTCTACTGCTACTAGTAAAAAAACCAAAAACCAAAAACCAAAAAAACAACTAATCCCATGAAAACTAATCTAATCAAAATTGCATGTTGTTTTTAGAAAATGGCCAACTTAATTCTAAAATTCATGTGGAAGAGTAAATGATGACCAAAAAAAAAAAAAAAAAAAAAAAAGCTATGAAAATTTTGAAAAATAAGAGTCATTGGCCAGGCGTGGTGGCTCACACCTGTATGTAATCCCAGCACTTTGGAAGGCTGAGGTGGGCAGTTCATGGGTTCAAGAGATCGAGACCATCCTGGCCAACATGATGAAATCCCATCTCTACCAAAAATACAAAAATTAGCTGGGCATGGTGGCACACACCTGTAATCCCACTTACTCAGGAGGCTGAGGCAGGAGAATTGCTTAAACCTGGGAGGCGGAGGTTGCAGTTAGCCGAGATTCCGCCACTGCACTCCAGCCTAGCGACAGAGTAGGACTCCATCTCACCAAAAAAAGAGAGAGAGAAAAAAAAAAATCATCAGGAGGGGAACTTGACCTAAAACATACAATCCACAGCTGCAATAATAAAAACACCATGGTATGGGTATAGGACTAAATAAACAGACTGGAGAAATAACAAGACACATATGAGGATTTATTATGTGTTAACGCAGGTATCTTCAATTGTGGGGAAAGAACTGATGGTTCTGGGACAATTGTAATCCAAGTGGAAAAAAAAGTCAGATCCCTACACTTAATACTAATCTTCCCAAATATACACCACATGAATTAAACATTAAAATGTGAGCCATGGGAGGAGTATTAGAAGAAAATATAAAACTGGTTTTTTTTTTTTTTTTTTTTTTTTGAGATGGAGTCTCACTCTGTCACCCAGGCTGGAGTGCAGTGATGCAGTCTCGGCTCACTGCAAGCTCTGTCTCCCGGGTTCACGCCATTCTCTTGCCTCAACCTCCCGAATAGCTGGGGCTACAGGCGCCCGCCACCACGCCCGGCGAATTTTTTGTATTTTTAGTAGAGATGGGGTTTCACCGTGTTATCCGGGATGGTCTCCATCTCCTGACCTCGTGATCCACCCACCTCGGCATCCCAAAGTGCTAGGATTACAGGCGTGAGCCACTGCACCCGGCCTATAGAACTGTTTTTTAAATCATGGGACAAATCTTCAAGAAGACATGAAATGCAAATGTAATAAAGAAAAAGATTAAATGATTTTGCCACATAAATACTTAAAAAGTTCCCTAAAACAAGACATCATAAACAGTTAAAAGGAGTAATCTAGGGAAAGATATTCATAACCTACATTAACAGACATATCAGACAGATGACTAAAACATTAAGAGTTTAAATCACTAAGATTAAAAAAAAGAAAAATGAATAAAGGATATAAACAGGAAACTTGTTTTATTTTTATTTATTTTAGAGAGTGTCCTCTGTTGCCCCGGCTGGAGTACAGTGGTACAATCATAGCGCAATGCAGTCTTCTACTCCTGGGCTCAAGTGATCCTCCTGGCTTGGCCTCCCAAAGCACTAGGAATACAGGCATGAGCTACTGCGGGTGGCCAGGGAACTTGCTTCAAAAAGAAATTATGAATGACAAAAATATATAAAAAGATCATAAATCTAAGTAGTGAAAAGGGAAAAAGCAACTTCTGGTTTTTTCTACACCCTTTTTTTGTCCATACGTGCTATGGTTTCAATGAATGTCCCCGCCCAATCTCATGTTGAAATGTAATTGCTGTTGCAGCAGTACTAAGATACCGGGCCCTGGAGAGGCAATCAGACTGCAAGGGCTCTGCCCTCTTTTCTTCCTTTCTCCTCCTCTTCCCTTCCCTCCCCACTCCTCCCCACTCTTTGCCCTTCCATTATGCCCTTCATGTATCAAGAAGGCCCTGGCCAGATGCAGCCCATGGATCTTGGACTTCTCAGCCTCCACAACTGTAAGAAATAAATTTCTTATCTTTATAAATTACCTAGTCTCTGGTATTGTGTTACAGCAGCAAAAACAGACTAAGACATTCAGATAGACAAAAATTATCTACAGTGTAGAAGCATGTACGAAAATGAACTCTATTTCATTTTGGTAGAATAATAAAGTAGGTACCTCACTTTTTATTCAAAACCAATTTAGTAGTATCTATTACAATGTCAAATATCCATCCACTTTCACCTAGGACTTCCATTTCTAGGAATTATCCTACAGAAACACTTAACAAGGACACACAATGCTAAAGAATGTCCACTGCAGATCTGTTCGTAACAACAAAAAGTTAGAAACAACCCTAATGCCCACCGATAGGAAATAAACTATGGTACCACCATACCCAGGAAGACTATGCTGCCTTTAGACTAATATGTCAAATCTATGAGTACTAAGACCCAGACATGGTCAAGGTACATTACTAAGTAAAAAAACTATCATCATGTCCCACATGAGTCCCCTTCTGTTAAAAGTTTTTTAAAAGTTAATGTCTATATAAAAAACTCTGGGAATATATACCAAACTGCTGAAAGTGATTGTCTTTGAAGAGACAAATTTCAAGGAACTTACTTTCTACATAATGAATTTCTATATTTCTATGTTTACATTTTATACGTCATCTCTACAATAGGCAAAAAAAAAAAAAACCCACAAGAGTAAAATGATTTTGTTCAAAGTTTTTTCTTTTTTCTTTTTTTTTACTTTAAGTTCTGGGATACATATGCAGAACGTGCAGGTTACACAGGTATACATGTGCCATGGTTGTTTGCTGGGCCCATCAACTCGTCATCTACATTGGGTATTTCTCCTAATGCTATCCTTCCCCTTGCCCCTCACCCCCTGACAGGCCCTGGTGTGTGATGTTCCCCTCCCTGTGTCCATGTGTTCTCATTGTTCAACTCTCACTTATGAGTGAGAACTTATTCAAAGTTTTAAAAAAACTGAGAAACTGAGAAAGTTTTTAAATTAAACCACTCTGCTAGTCATATTGAAGCATTTCTAGAGAAAGAACCTACTAGAAGTAAACACCACAGACCAGACTCTAGATAATGTAAGTTAGGTAAGGTAAATGGAAGAGGGTGTGTCTGTCTCAATGCTCTCTTGGCCCACCATCTCTACCCACATAAGGAAGCTGGCAAGTTGCCACCTGGAACGGGTGGGAACTAAGAAACTCAGAGGTCTGGTTCCTTATCTCAAGAAAGCTTTAATCAAGGACAACAAGGACAGCTCCGCCCACACAAGCTGTTTACAGATTCCAAAAGCAGTCTGTAAGGCAGCTCAACCACAAGGAGTCTTAACTAAAAATCCACAAGAATTTTATCACTAAAATTGATGAATTGTCAAAAGGCAAATTTCTGGCAACAGTCTTTTAAAATTCCAGTTAGCACAGTCCAGTGCTTCCCAACCTTTTCCAAGTCTCAGCACACACAGGAAATGAGAATATTTACAGGGCACACTACTGCAAACAGAGGATGCATGCTGACAGATGACAGACCCAGGGCTCATGCTCTTGCAGCCCCAGGCTTGGTGGGCTGCAGGCATGAATGCTACGCCATATGTGTCACAGTCTTGGCACATCTATCAGAAGGGTCTCACACAGGGAGAGCATTTGTTTTAAAGGCTTCCTTCAAAAGTAATTACTACATTCAGGCCAGGCATGGTGGCTCACGCCTGTAATCCCAGCACCCTGGGAGGCTGAGGTAGGTGGATCACCTGACGTCAGGAGCTCGAGACCAGTCTGGCCAACATGGTGAAACCCCCTCACTACTAAAAATACAAAAAAAATCACTGGGTGTGGTGGTGGGTGCCTGTAATTCCAGCTACTCAGGAGGCTAAGGCAGGAGAATCGCTTGAACCCAGGAGGCGGGAGGTTGCAGCGAGCTGAGATCACGCCACTGCACTCCAGCCTGGGCAACAAGAGTGAGACTCTGTTGCCAACACCGCCCCCGCCCCCCCCCCAAAAAAACAGTATTATTACATTCATTTAACAAATATTTATTAAGTACCTAACAGGTTCCAAGCACTGCGTTGTTCTGTAATCTTCCCCTACAGACTGGAGATAGCCTACAAACTAGAGAAGGAGACAGACAAACAAGCAATTCCAATACAATGTAAATTGTGCCATATAAGGGGAGTATTGGGATTTTTATGGAATCCCATGCCTGGGGAAAGGGGATTTGTCAATGATTACTTCTCAGAAATGTTTCCTAAACAGAATAGTAAAGAGTATTTCAGGTACAAGGAAAAGCAGGCGCAAAGACCTAAATGCAAGAAACTACATCAAAGGTTGGGCGTGCTGGCTTACACCTGTAATCCTAGCATTTTGGGAGGCTGAGGCAGGCAGATCACCAGGTCAAGAGATTGAGACCATCCTGGCCAACATGGTGAAACCCTATCTCTACTAAAAATACAAAAATTAGCTGGGCATGGTGGCACACGCCTGTAGTCCCAGCTACTCAGGAGGCTGAGGAAGGAGAATCACTTGAACCCAGGAGGCAGAGGTTACAGGGAGCTGAGATCACGCCACTGCACTCCAGCCTGGCGACAGAGAGAGACTCCGTCTCAAAGTCTCAAAAAAAAAAAAAAAAAAAAAAAAAAAAAGAAGCAAAACAGGCTCTGTACCATATGAGTATAACAATAGGAGGGAGTTAGTTTTGCGGTTTTAATGCATGTATTTTTGATTAATAGGAATGGGGCTGAGCAGAAAGCCATTTCACAAAGGTTAGGAAAGTATGTGCCTTCCTACACAATAACCGATTAAACATACGCTATGAGAAAAGTAGAGAGATTAAGAAACTTCTTGAAGATAAATCTGTAAATATTGACAATACTGCTGATTAGCAAGTAGCATGAGCTCATACACACAAGTGTATACCTGAAGTTAAAGACAATTTTTACTGTGGTAGCAGACATTTGCTACTGAAAAAGAACAAAACATTACCTATTTTTAAAGGTAAAGATTATTTCAACCCTCTATGATATTTCCAACATTTAAAGTAATGGGAAAGCAAAAGAACTTCCAGATGGGCCAGGCGCGGTGGCTCACGCCTGTAATCCCAGCACTTTGGGAGGCCGAGGCAGGCGGATCACTAGATGAGGAGATTGAGACCATCCTGGCTAACACGGTGAAACCCCGTCTCTACTAAAAATACAAAAAATTAGCCGCGTGTGGTGGCGGGTGCCTGTAGTCCCAGCTACTCGGGAGGCTGAGGCAGAAGAATGGTGTGAACCCAGGAGGCGGAGCTTGCAGTGAGCCCAGATTGCACCACTGCACTCCAGCCTGGGTGACAGAGTGAGACTCTGCCTCAGAAAAAAAAACAAAAACAAAAACAAAACAAAAAACTCCCAGACACCTAATACATGTTTCACGTTCTTTTGAGAAAGCTTAATTAGGCTGGGCGTGGTGGCTCATGCCTATAATCCCAGCACTTTGGGAGGCTGAGGCGGGAGGATCACCTGAGGTCAGGAGTTTGAAACCAGCCTGACCAACATGGTGAAACCCCATCTCTACTAAAAATACAAAAAAAAAAAAAAAAAAATTTAGCCTGTTGTGGTGGTGTGTGCCTGTAATCTCAGCTACTCAGGAGGCTGAGGGCAAGAGAAATGCTTGAATCTGGGAGGTGGAGGTTGCAGAAAGCCAAGACCACACCACTGCACTCCAGGCCTGGGCTACAGGGCAAGACTCCATCCCAACCCCCGACCCCCCCACCCCGAAAAAAAAGAAAAAGCTTAATTAGTGATGCATGGTGGCTCATGCCTGTAATCCCAACACTCTGGGAGGTTGAGGCAGGAGGACTGCTTGAACTCAGGAGTTCAAGACCAGCCTGGGCAACATGGTGAGAACCCTGTCTCTACAAAAAAACTTTTTAAACATTAGCTGGGTGTGGCAGTGCATGCCTGTAGTCTCGGCTACTCAGGAGGCTGAGGTGGGAGAACTGCCTGACCCCAGGAGGTCAAGGCTATAGTGAGCCATGATTGCGCCACTGCATTCCAGCCCGGGTGACACGGCGAGGCCCTGTCTTGAAAATAAAATAGGCTGGGTGCGGTGGCTCATGCCTGTAATCTCAGCACTTTGGGAGGCCAAGGCAGGCGGATCACGAGGTCAGGAGTTCGAGACCAGCCTGACCAACATGGTGAAACCCCGTCTCTACTAAAAATACACACACAAAAACAATTAGCCTGGCGTGGTGGTGTGCGCCTGTAATCCCAGCTACTCAGGAGGCTGAGGCAAGAAAATCACTTGAACCTGGGAGGCGGAGGTTGCAGTGAGCTGAGATCGCGCCACTGCACTCCAGCCTAGGTGACAGAGTGAGACTCCATTTCACACACACACACACAAAAAACCTAAAATAAAACAAATAAAAAGCTTAGTTAGCTTAGAAATAAGGCCAAATAAGGCCGGGCGCTATGGCTCACGCCTGTAATCCCAGCACTTTGGGAGGCCGAGACGGGTGGATCACAAGGTCAGGAGATTGAGACCATCCTGGCTAACACGGTGAAACCCTATCTCTACAAAAAATTAGCTGGGTGTGGTGGTGGGCACCTGTAGTCCCAGCTACTCGGGAGGCTGAGGCAGGAGAATGGTGTGAACCCGGGAGGCAGAGTGTGCAGTGAGCCGAGATCACGCCACTGCATTCCAGCCTGGGTGACAGAGCGAGACTCCGTCTTAAAAAAAAGAAATAAGGCTTATATCTATATTCTTTTCTCTTACATGGAAATAAACAGAGCAATTGTCATAACAGAAATAAACATAACTGGTATTTACCTCTCTGCCTGTAAGGATGTGTCTTGCCAATTTTACTTTTGCAAAATTCCCCTTGCCGATTGTTTTCAACAGTCTGTAGTTTCCGATGTGAGGTTGTTCATCTGCACAGGAAGCTATAGAGTTTCTACACCGAGCTCCTGAGCGGCTGGTACGAGAGGTAACTTCTTGACGCCCATCTCCATGTGACGTGTGCTGCAATACAGCATACACAAAGATAAGGAAATGAGAGAACACAGAGTACTTGCCAAGTTCTAAGAGCTTCTAGTTGAAGAAAAAACATTCCTACTTTAATTTTAATCTTAAAGTATCTAGCACTTCAAAGGAATTTAACCACATAATATAAATTTGAGGAAAATAAAAATTCTGAGACGAAAAATACCAAGTGCTGAAGTTCAACTGAGTGTTCACGAAGAAATCAGATATTTTGCATACGTGGCTGTCATATAAAATAGGAGTAAAAGGGCTACCTTCCGGTTATACAGTGCTTAACTTTTCCATATGTTAATAAGTGCACCTGCACACCTGAGCCTCACTACAGCCTGTGCAGCAGGGGAAAAGTTAATGTCACCATTCACTAGATAAGGATACAGCCACATAACTGTTCAGGGGGAAATCCATAGAGAATCTGGATTCCCAATTTCCTTCTACACTATACTGCTAACAGTAATTCAAAACAATGTGCTTTACAGAAACAGCTAGACTGTGTGGCCCTTAATATATGGCCCTTGTTGAATAGATGAATAAAGTACTCAGTATGCTTACTTAATAAAGTACTCAATATGTCTCTACCCGATGAAATATTCAGGCCCGAGAATTACACTTCTGTGTACACACTGTGCACATGGCTGTATGCGCAGGCATCCTGCTACTACTGCTCCCTTGGCTCCCACACACTCAAAGGATTAGATGTCCCAATCCTTTCCCCATTGTGGCCCAAGGGAGGCTTCTCATTCCACATGCACTCACAGCCACTTTCCACCCCTTACACGTTTCTCTTTTCCAACTTTTTGTCCAGGAAAATGTCCTGTCTTTCTCTATACACCTATACATCAAAACAAGCCTAATTTAACTAATAAACTGCTTTGTAATGCACTCAAGTCAAAGGAAATGAAACTCAGGTGTTTTAAAGTGAAAGTAAGCTTTAAAACTTGCACCATCTACCTCTGAATTTCTCAAAAGATGTCCTTTTCAGAATTTCCTCATTAATTCCCATCTACTTCTTCATTATTTCTCTAATATTTTCACATTCACATACCAGGTTTGGGGATAGGCTCTTGTCTGTTTTACTCAGTTATCACATAATATGGCATCTCAACAACAATTTGTTTTTATTGCAAATGTCTATTTTAGATAAAACAGGCTTTTTATGACCTCGCTACAAATCTAGGCAACTTGTAAACATTGTTCCTCTAACAAAAATGATTCTGATTTCCATATTAGAACTCTGGGGAAATAGACCATTTATAAATATGCAGTTGATAAAAGAGTAAAATGATGATAAAGCTTTGACACTAAGGCTTTAATACAAAAACAGGTAGATTTTGTTGTGCACAAGATGCATGCTGTTGTAATGCAAATTATATCAACTGCAGTCTAGTTTTAAAAGAAGCTGAGTGATCATGTTTATGTTTATTTCTACATGATTTTAATTACACCAGAATTTAAGTTTCGTGAAAACAGTAACAGGAATTTATTATTCCTTATATCTTAGAACAGCAGTTGGTACAAACCTGGTACTCAATAAATATTAGAATGGCTGAATAAATGATATAAATGCTAACCACTATAGTGTTCAGAAGGTTAAAAATAAGGGAAATTTCTTTTTTATCTTCTGAATTTCTTCATTCATTCGTTGAATATTTACTGAGTGAGCTACACACACACACACACACACACACACACACACACACACGCACACACACCAGGCACTATTTAAGGTGTGGGAAAAAGCAGTGCATAAAGCAGTCCATGTCCCCATGAGGTATGTATCAAGTGGTTTTACTATCTGTGCAATGAAAACATATTCACTGAAATTATACTACTGGCCAAAATTTTTGTTAAAAAAGCTTTTTGCAATGTAAACATGCATTTTCAAATTTACATGTTTCATAAATTCAACCTTCATGTGTGAAAGCTGATCATACTAATTGGGTCATTCTATTCATACTCAACTAAATCAGAGTTGAGGGGCGGGGATGGGGTGGGGGCCAGGGGAGGGGGAGAGATATAACATCGCTCCAGGATTATAATTCTCTGTAAGCCTGGCTGCTGAAACTGCCTATTGTAACCTGAAACCAGTTTACCTAACAGCTACTGAAACAACTTGTTGTTGACTCTAAGACCAGTATTACCCACCACTGTCACTCACCAATCAAGGCTTGCCACCTCCCCAAAACTTTACTAGTGCCAATGACCTGTCTTTCAAAATATGTAACACTTCTCTTTATAAAACCTCCATCCTTTACTTTGTTCTTCATACATACTGAAGACCACCCTGTGGTCTGTGTGCCCCAAACTGCAATTCTTGCGTCCCAAATAACATATTTTAACTTCAGAGATTAATCTGTTTTATTTGACTTCAACGTGTTTTCTATAATGAGACAGTCAAATTGATGAAATAATAATTTTCATGCAAACCAACTGCCTTCTATTTAATGTAAAATGGAAATATTAGAAAAATCTTGTTTTTTGAGATGGAGTCTCACTCCGTCAGCTGGAGTGCAGTGGCGCAATCTCAGCTCACCGCAACCTCCGTCTCCCAGGTTGAAGCAATTCTCCGGCCTCAGCCTCATGAGTAGCTGGGACTACAGGTGCGTGCCACCATACCCAGCTAATTTTTGTATTTTTAGTAGAGACAGGGTTTCACTATGTTGGCCAGGCTGGTCTCGAACTCCTGACCTTAAGTGATCTACCCACCTCGGCCTCCCAAAGTGCTGGGATTACAGGCATGAGCCACCATGCTCAGCCAGGAAAATCTTAAGATTCATAGGCATCCAGTGTTCCTACCTTTGCTTACCCACCAATGTGCTTATAATAAAATACTAACTCCTTAGCGCTTCATCCACTAGCATGTAACCTTCACGAGGACAGGCTTTTTGTGTTTTGTTCATTATCAGATATTCCCCAAACCTGAAACAGTGCCTAGCACATGGTAGACATGCAATACATTTTTGCTGAATGTTAAACGAATTCAAGGCCCGCTCATCTCTTCTTCCTCTCCCACGACATCATCCAGTAGACTCTAGCTTTGAGTCTAGCTCTGACTCAGTCAGTGTTGTTCCCTTAGTTTGAATGTCCTTTCTTCTCTTCAAATCTAAGAAAAATCTGCCCATTCTACTGAGTTTGTATCATCTGTCACCATCTTCATGAACCCTTCTATGGCTCTCCCTGCATCTCATCAGAATTTCTTTCTTCTTACTGGGATCCCAAAGTACTTTGCTTGTATCTAACCGTATTATGCTACTTTTTTTTGTAGACAATACTATATCCACAATACTGGCTTTTTTACATCTGAGTTCCTGGAGGACTGCACTCCCTTCCGTTGAGGTTAGGCATAGACAGCCATGTGACTAAGTTGAACACGTCTTGTGAGTGAAAATGAATGCCATTCCCATGCTGAAGCATTTAGTTGCCTGTGCTTAACTCTCCAGCCCTGTGTTTTGCTCTCCTGACCCTAAGCACTGCCCTAAAATGGATGGCCACAAGACCAAACTGGCCTGGACATGGAGATCAGTTTCCATGGAGCCAATGAGCCCTCAAGCAGACTTTGTGTGAACAAAAGTTTTTTTACTGTGTTAAATGATGAGGATTTTGGTGGTATGTATTACCACGGCATAACACAGCCTAATCTAAAACACGCTCATGCAAATCAACAATCATAACAGAAAGCAGAAAGAAACTTGTATTTCTTCATACAACAGACTGAAAGATCTGATGCTTGTTAGGGTTAAACTCAATATATTTAATTCTAAGTTTCCTGACGAAGTCCTTAAATTAAAAAATTTAAGAATTAACTTTTAAAAAGTTCCCTTAAAACAGAAGCAAATTAAATTGTCTTTTGCTTCCATTTGCCCTTCATTTTATTTTCCCAAGAATCCATCACCGACCCTAAGAAAAAGTTCCCTATTTCTATACCACAGCACTCAGTACCAACATTAAACATTTAAACCAATAATTATGAATTCTTGTACTGTTAATCAAATATTTCATACACATATTTTTTTCTTCCTAAGGAGCCAATAAACAACCTGCATACACACACACACACACACACACACACACACACGTTATATAATTCTTTGATAACCATTTTTTTCTTTTTCTGAGACAGGGTCTCATTCTGTTGCCCAGGCTGGAGTGCAGTAGTGTGATCGATAATACCTCACTGCAGCCTCGAACTCCTGGACTCAAGGGGTCATCCCACCCCAGCCTCCTTAGTAGCTGGTACTACAGGTGCGTGCACCACACATGGCTGATGTTTCAATTTTTTGTAGAGATAGGATCTCACTATGTTGCCCAGGCTGATCTCAAACTCTGGCCTCAGGCAATCCTCCTGCCTTATTGTCCCAAAGTGCTGATATTACAGGTGTAAGCCACCATGCCTGGGCTACTTTATAATATTTCGTGGCAGACTATGCACATAATGGGTACTCAAAAGCTGCTGAGTTTAATTCTTACGGATTAAATGAGTCCTGATTCTTCTCCCTCCTGTGGAACTGAGCTGGTACCACTTCATCCACCATGAAAACTAGAATATGTACACTGCTACTGAAAATAATGCTGAATACAGCCAAAGACACGAGATTTCCTTCTTCAAGAAGTTGAACATGTGTTTAGGGAGACCACATTGGCCAAATACTTGTTTTCCCAAACATCTCTGCAGCTAGAGATAGCCATCTGGCTTAGTTCTGGCCAGTTCTCATTAGTTAAAGTCTACTAGGTGGCAATGTAGTAGGGGGTAGGGGTTGGTAATGCCTTTGTTTATCATAAAAGGGGAGGCCAGGCACTGGCTCACACCTGTAATCCCAGCACTTTGGGAGGCCAAGGCTGGCAGATCACCTGAGGTCAGGAGTTCGAGACCTGCCTGGCCAACATGGTGAAACACCATCTCTACTAAAAGTACAAAAATTAGCCAGGTATGGTGGCACATGCCTGTAATCCCAGCTATTCAGGAGGCTGAGGCATGAGAATCGCTTGAACAAGGGAGGCGACGGTTGCAGTGAGCTGAGATCCTGCCACTGCACTCCAGCCTGAGTGACAGAAACTTCATCTCAAAAAAAAAAAAAAAAAAAGGAGGGTAGGGGGTTAAGGACAGAGTTGCCAGTACAGTTCCTTCCTCCTTCCTTGGATGCAACCATGTAGCTGTAGCTGTAAAACGTTATCCTGTAGCTACAGGGTCTCAAACATGACAGAAAAGACAAAACTACTTTAAAATACCACTAACTCCAATATTACTGAACTGCTGATCCAAAGCTAGACGCTGCATACCTCCAAATTTCTTTTTGGAGAAAAACAAACCCCCATTTGTTTAGGGCACTGTGTTAGGTCTTTGTGACGTTCAGCCAAAGCACTATTGACATAGGGGCCATATCAATGCAATGCAATAAGAAAAATGGGAATGTGCTCCATTTTGTTTTACATATTAGTTCTTAATTTTGCCCACATAGAACCATGGATTGTAAATCACTGTATAATCAGAAGACAAATTAAAACATTTCTTAGACACATTTAAAAAATCTTTTAAAAAAAATCCTTGCCAGCAGGAAGTCCGTAAAAAATTTTTTTAACATCAATATGGGTCCAGAATAGTTTTGCCCTTGTATCTACCAGGCAGAGAACCAACCTGAAATCTGAGAGGCCTACTTAAGTACCCCCCACATGAGAAGAAATCAGGTTTACAAGTTTAAAACAGCAACAACTTTACACTATGCTTCAAATCTTCCGGAACAGAACTTGGTCCCTTCTGTAAAACACAAGAAGTGTGCCCTTACATGCGTTCTATTCCTTAAATCACAAGCCACCTACTTAACACATAGGTACAGTTTCCAAATGTTAAAAAACAAAAACAGAAACAAATTACAAAGCCAAGTTGTGACAATAAATGGCTGCCCTCCAAGAATTTTGTACTTTAGAGATATTCACAAAGTCACGTTTCACTTTTGAAAGCAGCTAGGCAATTATTTCATTCAACACAGAAAAAGGATTTTATAAGATTGAACAATTTATAATTTAAAAACTCTTGGCCAGGCATGGTGACTCATGCTTGTAATCCCAGCACCTTCAGAGGCTGAGGCAAGAGGCTTGCTTAAACCTGGAAGTTTGAGACCCACCTGGGCAAACATAGCCAAGACCCTGTCTCTACCAAAAAGCCCCCACAAAATTCCTATAGCAAACTAGGATTAGAATGGGATGTCTGTCCTTGATTTGATAAAAATCACCAACCCCCCAAAAAAACAAGAATGCACCCAAAGCCAAGGAATGTACAAAGAGATTCTAAAAATCATAGAGAAATACAAGTTAAAACCACAATGTAGTATCACATTAGACCTGTTAGACAGGGAAAAGTTAGAAAGCTCTGAAATGTTGGCAGAGAAACGGGAATACAAAAACTGTGGTGCACTATTGATGGAAGCAGCCATCTAGAAGAACAATCTCACATTTCCTGTGACCCAGCAAGTCCATTCCAAGCTATATATCCCAAAGAAACTCTTACATTGCTCCATAAGGGGACATGCATGAAAATGCTGAAGCATTTTTTTTGTGGTGACAGAGTTGCAGAAAATTAACATGTGCACCTCTGGCGAGCAGACTGGTAAAATGTGGTAGATGCATACATCTCACTGCTATTCAGCAATTAGATGCAATATATTAAGTGCACAGATGAGACATATGTAATATTTACATAAAGTACCAAACATACCAAAATAAACTATGTAAGAACACATACACATACTAAACACATTAAAACAGTAACGCGGGATGGAGGGTAAGCAATGACATATGGAGATTAACAGGAACAGATAAGAAGATAGTCTCACATGGATCAAAGATAATGTGACTCTTCACAGCTGAATTTATGAGAAAGCATCTAAGAATATGAATAGGAAGGGGGAACTGTTATTGTCCCATAAATACAGTAAAATCTGTTTCACTTTTGAATAAAATAATTGTTACTGGTATAGTAGGTGAACTAATGTAATATGGTGAAAAATAATTTACTTGTCTAATCCTTAGAATAAAAAACTTGTAAGGTACAAGTTGTGGCTAAAAAAATGTTGATTCAGGCCAGGTGCGGTAGCTCACGCCTGTAATCCCAGCACTTTAGGAGGCCGAGGCAGGAGGATCACAAGGTCAGGAGTTCGAGACCAGCCTGGCCAATATGGTGAAACTCCGTCTCTACTAAAAATAAAAAAATTAGCCAGGCATGGTGGCGGGTGCCTGTAGTCCCAGCTACTCAGAAGGCTGAGGCAGGAGAATCGCTTGAACCTGGGAGGCAGAGGTTGCTGTGAGCCGAGATCGCGCCACTGCATTCCAGTCTGGGTGACAGAGCGAGACTCCATCTCAAAAAAAAAAACAAAAAAAAAAAGTTTATTCAGTAACGTTCGGCTAGTCAACTATATGGTAGGCATTAGCAGGGAATAAAAGAAATAGAAAAGTGTGGTGTCAAACCTTCAAGGCACTCATGATATACACGGGGTGCTAACGGGGGAATAGCAACTGAAACAAGGGGCAATTCCTGCCCAATGAGAAAATCAGAGTGAATACTCTAATGCTGTCCAATAGGTGTATAATGTGACATACATACGTAATTTTCAATTTTCTAGTAGCTCCATTAAAAAATGTAAAAAGAAACATTTAATATATTAAATTAATTTAAATACCATTTTATTTAACTCAATATTTCAATGCATAATATAAAAAGGCTTTATATCCTATTTTTGAAATACTGTCTTTGAAGTCTGGTTTATCTTTTATACTTACGGAACACGTAAATTCAAACTAACCACGTTTCAAGTGCTTGGTAGCCCCACATGTGGCTAGTTACTACTGTGCTGGATAATGCAGCTCTAGGCATCCAAAGGACATCACATTTGGGTGAGATGAAGGAAAAAAGGTATCCCAAGATGTGAAGGGATGGAGTCCTCAAAGGGCAAGTAGGAGAGTTCTTATGAGAGATGAGGGACATCTCAGGCCAGGCACCATCCAAGAGGTAAGAAGGCTTGGGTGAAAAGGGGAAATGCTACTCTACTACAACAACCCACCATTAGCCAAATTTACCGCCAATTTTTCAAGACGCCTATCAATCTTAGTTTGTTATTTATAATAACAAGTACTAGCTAAATTTTAAAGACATGTATTGACATATGTAACTATCTAATCCAAGTCTGGTTATAAATCATGGCTGTATTTACCTCCCCGCCCTCTCCAAACTCCATTAATATGAAAGTAAAGGAAAAAAATATAAGGCATAAGGAAAAAAGCCACAAGACAAAGAAAACAGAAGTGATGACAGATATACTTTCAGAAACTAAAAAAAGAAGGAAAATGACTTAACATATATAAGAAAATTAATCCTAAGTCAGCTATGGAGATATCGGAAAATCCTAATTTGTATTACAGAACCCTCAAAAGGTTCAGGAACTGGTGGTGCAAGTACCTCTAGAAGTGTGACTGAAGTAAGCCTGGAACAAGAAGATCTGTCAGTCTGTTAAATAACAGACCCCCTGGGTCTCCTCTCCCACTCTGGCAAAAAACTGAAGGTTCTTTAGAAAGGGCAAAATGGAAAGTCTCTGGGCTTGGGGACACAGGGCACAACTGAGGGCAGGGACACTGAAAACAAGGAGAGAAAGCAGAAAGCCACAGACCTTTCCTTCTGCCCTCTCCCGACTCAGCTCCCTGGAACATGGGCATTCTGTGCTTGCCCAAGCCAAGTGATAAGACAAAATATACTGGTATCAAGAGCACCACAAAGAAATAACAGTGTGCCCCACTGTTGTATTCAAGATCCATCCAAATGCACAAAACTTCCAATCAGCCTTAAATAAACACAGAAAAATAAGCAAGACTCAAAATAGCATTCTCTCTCTCTCCAAATTGGAGTGTCAGATGCTATATAAGACAAAAAACAAAATTCTGAGGAAAAAGGGCATTCAGTCTAGAATTCTATATGCAGCCAAAATATCAATCAAGTATGAGAACAGAATAAAGATGTTTGCAGATATGAAAGGATTTTAAAAATTTACCTCCGAGCAACTTTCTCAGAAAATCACTGGAGGAACTGCTGCAATGAAACCTGGGAGTGAACCAAGGGGAAGAAAATAGGATCGAACGGGAAAGGCAAAGGGAATCCCTAGGATATGGGTGAAGGGAGATCTCAGGATGACAACTACGCAGAACAGACAGAACACAAGGTCAGCCTGACAGAGATGAAAGTGACTGAATGCCTGATAAATCTGGCCACAGAGGAAATTGAGAAAGTGAAGTCATAAAATTCTAAGTAAACAAACAAAAAAACCAAGACACAACTTGAGATGATGTTATTCTCTTTTGATTAAAAAAAAAAAACAAAAAACCATGAGGCATAGACAAGTGAATTTGTCCACAGTTACTTAAATCTCAAGACTAGTTTCAAATTCCAGTCTATAACTCTAAATTCTAATTTCTCCTTTTATATTTTGTTCCCTCTTTTTTGCTCCATATCTTATGAGGTCCATTCTACCTTTTCAGAATCTTTATCTCAATCAGTCTTAGGCTCTCATTTTTGTCTTCCACTTTCAAGCTCAGACTCTTTCCATCACACATCCCTTCAGGAAAGTAGTGTAAGATTGTGGCCAGGCGCTGTGGCTCATGCCTATAATCCTAGCACTCTGGGAGGCCGAGGAGGGTGGATCACTTGAGGTCAGGAGTTCAAGACCAGCCTGACCATGGTGAAACCCCGTCTCTACTAAAAATACAAAAATCAGCCAGGCGTGGTGGCGGGTGCCTGTAATCCCAGCTACTCGGGAGGCTGAGGCAGGAGAATTGCTGGAACCCAGGAGGCAGAGGTTGCAGTGAGCCAACATCATGCCACTGCACTCCAGCCTGGGCAACAGAGCAAGACTCCATCACAAAAAAAGAAAAAACACTAGAGTTATGTAAAATTCTATAAACAAAACCTGTAAATTCAACTTCTCTGATTTTATATTAAATTCTACCAATACAGATTTTTGTGTCAAATGTCCACACACAAACCCCACAATATTTAGGTCCAACAAAAAGCAACTGCCTATCAACAAGAAATACAGAAAAAACACCTGCTTTGTTTGAGCTTCAACACTGAACTTCAGGGCCCACATAACCCACAGAAACAATGTCTTATCTAGTGCACACAGAAGTACACAAGACTAACCATAGTTGAGCAGCTTGAGTGGCTAGAGTGTAGTGTCTCGGCTGAAGATAAAGTTGGATGCCCCTCCCATTTCCAAAAAAAAGGCCTTTTCTTTCAAAGCCAACTTCTGCCCTTCCAATTGTTCTGTACAAGCAGGCACAGATGGGTCAGTACAAATTCCTTACTACTTTTGCAGACCAACTCCAAGCACAACCTTTAACTTCTTGTGTGAGACAGGACACTGAAGCTTCCCAGGTAAGAGATTTATTTTCTCCTTCATGTTTATTTGAAATTTTAAAATGGATATGAGACAAATGAATTTTCTGCTTTAGTCCTCCCAGTGGTGATCAGAGGGTACTGCATTCCCTGACTCCTTTTTCTCTTTTAACCAAAGCCACAAGTCACGGAATATTCCCTGACTCTTACTAGGAATTTGTTCCAGCCCAGGAACAAATTCCAGGCATAAAAGTTGGCTATATCTTAGAATAATAAAATGCAGGCTGAGCACAGTGGCTCAAGCCTGTAATCCCAGCACTTTGGGAGGCCAAGGCAGGCGGATCACCCAAGGTGAGGAGTTCGAGACCAGCCTGGCCAACATGGTGAAACCCCATCCCTACTAAAAATACAAAAAATTAGCTGGGCATGGTGGTGCGTGCCTGTAATCCCAGCTACTTAGGTTGGGAGGCGGAGGTTGCAGTGAGCCAAAGTCACGAGATTGCACTGCAGCCTGGCAACAAGAGTGAAACTCTGTCTCCAAAAAAAAAAAAAAGTAATAAAATGCAGAACAATCCTCTTTGCAATCAAATAGTTAATATTAATTTTTATTAGACTGTATAAGCCTCTACGTAATTACAATGTAAATCATGCACCATGTAAGTCTAAATAGTTACAATGTATATATCATGAGCTACATAACTTAAATGACCAAAATTCTGCTTACCGCAAATTTCAACCTTTACCTAGTTTACATACACAAGATAAGGATGCTCAAATTGAAGTCTATAAGCTCTTTCCCTGAAAACTGACTAAATATTTTCATGAATTCTTCAGAGATCAACTTTTCTTTCTTAAGATACATAGTTTCACCATGTTGTCCAGGTGAACTCAAGTGATCCTCTGGCCTTAGCCTCCTGAGTAGCTGAAACTAAAGGCCAACTTTTTTCTGATAAGGCCCAAACAGCTTGATTCAAAAGGTTGTGCTTAGAAGTTAAAAAGCTGATTAAGCCGGGGGCACAGTGGCTCACACCTGTAATCCCAGCACTTTGGGAGGCCAAGGAGGGAAGAGGGAGGATCATGAGGTCAGCAGTTTGAGATCAGCCTGCCAACACGGCAAAACCCCGTCTCTACCGAAAATACAAAAAAAAATTAGCTGGGCATGGTAACAGGCACCTGTAATCCCATCTACTCGGGAGGCTGAGGCAGGAGAATTGCTTGAATCCCGGAGGCAGAGGTGGCAGTGAGCCGAGATCATGCCACTGCACTCCAGCCTGGGCAACAAGAGTGAAACTCCATCTCAAAAAATAAAATAAAATTTAAAAATTAGCTGGGCGTGGTGGCGGCCGCCTGTAATCCTAGCTACTTGGAAGGCGGAGGCAGGAGAATCACTTGAACCCGGGAGGCGGAGGTTGCAGCGAGCGAGATCGTGCCACTGCACTCCAGCCCAGGCAACAGTGCAAGACTCCGTCTCAGGAAATTAAAAAAAAAAAAAAAAAAAAAGCTGATTAAATAAAACCACATTACATATTTTAAATGAGATACTCTACAAAGTATTGCTAGCTGGTATACAGTTAAGTGATCACCAAATGGCAACTATTGTTATTTTCCACAACCACAATTTTTAATAAAGTTTTTTTTAAACTCATGGAACCTGAAAACTCAACTAAATGGTCTGGAAATCTTCCTTTGATAGTCACAGTACAATCTAAAAGGAGTATAGTTTAGTTAGCAAGCCTTCACTGAACACTGAGGCAGTGATTTTTTTTTTTCTTAATAAATAAACATCAGAAATTCTTGCTATAGTGATTCTTGAGAGTGGTCCCCGGACCTGGAGCATCAACATCACCTGGCAACTTGTTAGAAATTCCAATTCTACGGGTAAAATCAAGGTCTGGGGGGTAGGGCCCAGTGATCACAGTTCTAAAGCCCTTCAGGTGATTCTAGTATTTGCTTAAGTTTGAGTTACAGACTAGTTTCATAAAGCTCAGGCTGCTTTGTCCCGCAAGGAGCAGGAAATCCTAAAGAGCAGGAATGCTATGTGTCCCAGGTATATGGCCTCTACAGCACCTAGCACAGTATCATACACACGGTAGGCATTCACACTTGCTGAACAGGTTAATTCAGTCCACATAACCTATGGCTGACTAGACAACAGCATCATCAGTTTCACATAGGTCAGAAATTTGGGGGACTATTTGCATTAACTAATAATCAGTACACATATCAGTAACTGTTAAATAACTTAACTGGGAAAGCCCTGGGCCTCTGGTACTTTGGCCAATAACGTTACCAGGCTTACAAAGTGTCATATCCTTTGAAATTAAGGTGAAAAATATGTTTCTAATTTTGCCAGTATAGAAAAAGGATTTATCCGTGGCTCCATATAACTATGGAACATAAACTGAAATGCAAACTGTTTGGTTGCCTTTAAAAAGCATACTTTGACCGGGTACAGTGGCTCACGCCTGTAATCCCAGCACTTTGGGAAGCCAAGGCGGGCGGATCACCTGAGGTCAGGAGTTTGAGAACAGCCTGGCCAACATGGCGAAACCCCATCTCTACTAAAAATACAAAAAAAAAAAAAAAAAAAAAGGCCGGGCGCGGTGGCTCAAGCCTGTAATCCCAGCACTTTGGGAGGCCGAGGCGGGCGGATCACGAGGTCAGGAGATCGAGACCATCCTGGCTAACACAGTGAAACCCCGTCTCTACTAAAAATACAAAAAAAAAATTAGCCGGGTGTGTTGGCGGGCGCCTGTAGTCCCAGCTACTCGGGAGGCTGAGGCAGGAGAATGGCGTGAACCCGGGAGGCGGAGCTTGCAGTGAGCCGAGATCGCGCCACTGCACTCCAGCCTGGGGCACAGAGCAAGACTCCGTCTCAAAAAAAAAAAAAAAAAAAAAAAAAAAAAAAAAAAAAAAAAAAAAAAGCCAGGCATGGTGGTGGGTGCCTGTAATCCCAGCTACTCAGGAGGCTGTGCACGAGAATCGCTTGAACCCGGGCGGCAGAGGTTGGCAGTGAGCCGAGAATGCACCATTGCACTCCAAACTGGGTGACAGAGCAAGACTCCGTCTCAATTTAAAAAAAAAAAAAAAAAAGCATATTTGACATATCAGCCAACTATAATGTATGAATTCAAGCTGGATTCTAATTTGAACAGTTTAAAAATTAGAAATGTCAGAAAATTTAAATACTGCATATTTGAGATTAAGAAAATATGATAAAGGTATTGCTTTTATTTTTCTTAAAACAGGCTTTATCTCTTCTAAAAGCTTTAGAGAGGGAATGATACTGCATTTGCTTCTTCATTTATAAATAAGATTGGCCACTGAGCTGCGCTGTTGAGTACGTGGGGGCTAAGTACATACCAGGGTTTCTCAACCCTGGCACTACTGACATTTTAGGCCGGGTAATTCTTTGCTGTGGAAGGCTGTCCTATGTACTGTAAAATGTTTAGTAGCATTCCTGGTCAGCCAACCCTTTCTCCAGTTGTGATAACCAAAAATGTCTTTAGACATTGTCAAATGTCCACTAGAGGGCAAAATCACCCTGTGGCTGAGAAGCATTGATAAATAACATTCTATTTTTTTAATTTTCCTATAATAAAATATTTTTAAAAATAGTTTTGACTGAGTGTGGTGGCTCACACCTGTAATTCCAGTGCTCTGGGAGGCTGGGACAGGAGGACTGCTTGAGCCCAGGAGTTAGAGACCACCTTGGGCAATATAGGGAGATCCCATCTCTATGAAAAAATTAAAAATTAGCCATGCATGTGGTGGGGCACGCCTGTAGTCCCAGCTACTCAGGAGGCTGAGTCGGAAGGATTGCTTGAGCCCAAGAGGTCAAGGCTACAGCAAGCTGTGATTGCTCCACTGCACTCCAGCTTGGGTGACAGAGTGAGATACTGTCTCAAAATAAAAATAAAATCTGCAGCAAGCTTGTCCAACCCACAGCCCAAGGGCTGCATGCAGCCCAGCACAGCTTTGAAAGTGACTCAACACAAATTCATAGTTTGTTAAAACACCGTGAGACTTTTTTGAAGTTTTTTTTTAAGCTTATCAGCTATTGTTAGTGTATTTTATCTGTGGGCCAAGACAATTCTTCTTCCTATGTGGCCCAGGGACGCCAAAAGATTGGACACCCCTGATCTACAAGCTTAAAAATAAAGTTTTAGAAATACTCTATGTACAGGTACAACTACATCTCGTTGTGGAGCCTAAGCTAGAGATCTGAGGCCCAGTAGAGGCTTTGCTACTAAATAGTTAGTGTCTCCTGTCATTACTAGCAGACTTTGTCACCTCTCTGAGTCTCAGCAACCTCACTGGATCAGACTGAGTAGTTCTTTTGAGCTATAACATGATATGGCAACAGTGAACTTTTTTTTTTGAGATGGAGTCTCACTGTGTCGCCCAGGCCAGAGTGCAGTGGCACAATCTCGGCTCACTGCAAGCTCCGCCTCCCGGGTTCACGCCATTCTCCTGCCTCAGCCTCCCAAGTAGCTGGGACTACAGGCGCCCACCACCATGCCCGGCTAATTTTTTATATTTTTAGTAGACACAGGGTTTCACCGTGTTAGCCAGGATGGTCTCGATCTCCTGACCTCGTTATCTGCCCGCCTTGGCCTCCCAGAGTGCTGGGATTACAGGCATGAGCCACCGCGCCTGGCCTTTTTTTTTTTTTTTTTTTTTTGAGACGGAGTCTCCCTGTGTCGCCCAGGCTGGAGTGCAATGGCTTGATCTCAGCTCACTGCAAGCTCCGTCTCCAGGGTTCAAGCGATTCTCCTGCCTCAGCCTCCCAAGTAGTTGGGATTACAGGCGCCCACCAACGCGCCCGGCTAATTTTTGTATTTTTAGTAGAGACAGGGTTTTGCCATCTTGGTCAGGCTGGTCTCGAACTCCTGACCTCAGGTGATCCACCTGCCTTGGCCTCCCAAAGTGCTGGGATTACAGGCATGAGCCACTGCACCTGGCCAACAGTAAACTTTTATATATCCATTCACTAAGGGTGGACATTAATATATGGAAATCAAACAAAAACAAATTAGTGTACAAGGATGAAGATAATATTTATGCTGCAAATTGTCTGCTTTTTTTTTTTGGAGACAGAGTCTTACTCTGTCACCCATGCTGCAGTGCAGTGGCATGATATCGGCTCACTGCAACCTTCGCCTCTTGTGTTCAAGTGATTCTCCCACCTCAGCCTCCTGAGTAGCTGGGATTACAGGCATGCACCACCGCACCCGGCTAAATTTTTTTTTTTTTTTTTTTTTTTTTTTGAGACAGAGTCTTGCTCTGTCGCCCAGGCTGGAATGCAGTGGCCCGATCTCGGCTCACTGCAAGCTCTGCCTCCCAGGTTCATGCCATTCTCCTGCCTCGGCCTCCCGAGTAGCTGGGACTACAGGTGCCTGCTACCACGCCGGGCTAATTTTTCATATTTTTAGTAGAGACGGGGTTTCACCATGTTAGCCAGGATGGTCTCGATCTCCTGACCTCGTGATCCACCAGCCTCAGCCTCTCAAAAGTGCTGGGATTACAGGCATGAGCCACCACACCCGGCCGGCCTTTTCTTAGTCTTGATCTAATAAATGACATTCTTATCACAGTTATATACAATTATTTAAAATTTAAATAAGATTCCTGGGATAAGCACAATAAAAATATTTTTACAGAATACTAAAACAAAACTGTTCTAGTCACAATAGCCAAAAATGTCCATCACTGGTGAGTGGATTAAAAAAAATTGTGGCACAGCCAAAGAAGGAAATACTTACACAGCAATAAAAAGGAATGAACTACTGATACACATTCAAATAAATCTCAAAAGCACTACTGTAAGTGAAAAAAAGACACAAAAGATTATTTACTCTGTGACTCCATTTACATAGCATCCTAGAAAAGGCAAAACTACAGGGACAGAAAGCAGATCAGTGGTTACCCAGTGGCTGAGAAAGGGAGAGGGCACTGACTATAAAGGGCCATAAGGGACCTTTCTGGCGATGGAAGTGTTCTATGTCTTGATTGTGATAGTGGTTACATAACTATACGCTTGTCAAAATTCACCAAACTGTATACTTAAAACAGATGAACATTACATCTCAACAAACCTAACTTTAAGAAAAAAGGTTCTCAACAGAATGAGAGCTCCCATTCATTCTTGTACATTCACCACTCAATTGGCAGGAAGTCTAATAATACTTAGCAGTGCAGTAATGTAGGTAATTAATATGGTCTATACCTGAGTTGTAACACTGACACAAGGGCTCCACACTGTGAAAGCTACACAGCTCCTTCCAGAACATGCCAATACAAGAGTTAAAAATGTAACTGGGCATGGTAAATTAATGCAACAATGTGTGATAAACTTGATTTTTAAAAAAAGTCAAAAATTCATTTTAAATACACTACATGGCCAGGCATGGTGGCTCATGCCTGCAATCCCAGCACTTTGGGAGGCCAAGGCGGGAGGATCACCTGAAGTTGGGAGTTCAAGACCAGCATGACCAACATGGAGAAACCCTGTCTCTACTAAAAATACAAAATTAGCCAGGAGTGGTGGCACATGCCTGGCTACTCAGGAGGCTGAGACAGGAGAATCACTTGAACCTGGGAGGCGGAGGTTGCAGTGAGCTGAGATCATGCCACGGCACTCCAGCCTGGGAGACAGAGCCAGACTCCATCTCAAAAAAGAAAGAAAGAAAGAAGACCCATTTGAAATCCTTCATTATCACAAATCTGCTATGACTGTTTTTGGCTTCAATTTAGAAAGCATGGAGTTCCTACTCTGGTTCAATGTAAGGTTTTGCTTCTCTGAGAGATCAATGATCAAAACTAATCAGTTGGGCACACTGGCTCACGCCTGTCATCTCAGCACTTTGGGGGGCCGAGGCGGGCAGATCACAGGAGGCCAGGAGTTCTAGACCAGTCTGGCCAACATGGTGAAACTCTGTCTCTACTAAAAATACAAAAATTAGCTGGGCGTGGTGGTGCACGCCAGTAATCCCAGCTGCTCGGGAGGCTGAGGCATGATAATCACTTCAGCCTGGGAGGTGGAGGCTGCAGTGAGCCAAGATCGCACCACTGCACTCCAGCCTGGGAGACAGTCTCGGTCTGTCTCTACATAAATAAATAATAAATAAATAAATAAGGTTTCTTTAAAAGGACTATAAGAAAATTAGTTCCCTGACTCACCTAGTCTAAGAGTTTCTATTACTCACTCTTTATATAATTTTCTAATCTATCTCAGGTGGAGAAAGGTACATCACTGTTCTACTTACTTAGGGCTAAAGAGCATTAAATATTGTACACTAATATGCTACAGGGATGCTTTAGGCTATGGTTTATGTTTACGGATTAAATTATCAAACAGCTATCCAGCAAACAAGTGGCATTTCTGAAGATCAAAATGAAAGCATTAACACCACTAGGCCACAACATCTCAGGACATTACTGAAAGCATGAAAACACTCAAAGCAAGGAAGCATTCCCTAAGAGAAGACATTTCGTGCCAGCAATTACCTCATAACACTTTTAATGAAAGGCCAGTGAAGTTTCTTTACAAGTTATTTACTAGATGTTTTACAGAATATAAGCAACAACTAGATTGAAACACTTTTGAACTCAGTGTTAGAGGAGAGTTCAGAAAACGAACAGAGTCAAACGTTTCTTCAATGGAATTTCTACTGTAAGTTCTCATTTTCTAGCAGTGCTGTTCCTGGCATTTTGTAGTTTCACATGAACAAAATCAAAGGTTCCTTTTATAAAACCATAGCCTGTGAGCGCTGAAAGGGACCTAAGAGCTCATCTAAGCCAACCTCTTTTTAGGAAGGAGGACAGCGAAGCCCCCAGCGGGTGTCCCTCAGCTAGGCAGTGAGTGGCAGAGCAGAGCTTCACTATACATCTGCTTTTCTGCTTTTCAAAATGTTTAACCAACTCCTTCAAAAAAGATTTGTATGGAAAAGAAACTATGCCTTAATAAAGGCTGCGCGCTAGTGTTCTGGAATTCCTAAGGGTACCGCAAAGATCCCTCAGTGGACACTTAGTGACTGTGATTAAATTTAGTTCCAGACCATCTTAAAGAACGAGACAGCCCACTTGACCCAATCGATTACTCTTAATCAGCACCAGTAACATATGTTATTAATGTGACAGTCTCTCAAGAATTGCCTGACCAAGTTAAAAGCAGAGTTCGGTTAAAATAAGCACTGACCACGGCAGTGATCTGACACACACACATGCACAATCCACTGCGCGGCAACCCGGCCTCTCAAAGCACCGATCCGTAACGCTGCAACTCATGGGCTTTATTAACCGACTAGACTGCCGGCATAATCGATATACTTCGCAGACCCGCCCGCGAACAGCGGGACAGGGCGGACTTCTGGAGGAAACGGTCCGACCTGGCTGCCTCTTGGGTGACTACGGCCTGCCCTCTATTTCCAGAGCGTTCGGCTGGGGGGAACACCTGACTGCAAGGCACTGCCCGAGGAGCACGAATGCCACCCCGAAGGTCCGCCAACTACAACGCCCAGGTTACTTACGTTTTCAGTGTCTCGTTCATTCACCGTTGGCAATGGGGTCCTAGTGGACATTTTACTGCACTTTAATTCTGCACAATGCGAGGGTGAAAACAAAACAGCACAGCCCTAGAAGGCCGGCGACCAGCGTCCTCGAGTCCACGGCAGTTCTGAAAAGGCGCCGTGGGGAGGGCGGCTCCCTTCCCCCAACGGCCGTCTAGATCCCGGGCCTGGCCCGGGCCGTCCCCCGGCGGGTCCCGGGGCTCATTCTCTCCCTGCCTCGGCGGCCGAGGCGAGGAGCCCGGGAGGGCGGCAGTGGCGGAGCCGAGCCTGCGGGCGGCAGGCTGCGCTTCGGCCCGCCGGCGTCTCTTCGCCTCAGGGCGCCCCGCGATCCTGGGCCCCCTCGCCTCCTTCTCCACTCCCGCCCGTCGCGCCGCGAATTTCAGCTCGCGGGCCTCCACACAGCGCCGCCGGCGGCGCCTGAAAAAGAGGAGGCGGAGGAGGATGTAAAGGAAGTGGAGCGCAAGACAGGCCGCCGCGGGCTGTGGGCGCCGACCATGGAGCGGGCTGCAGAGGAGGCGCCTGCGCCCGACTGCTTCTCCCTCTCTAGCGAGCTTAATGCCTCAGCCTCCGCCCTGCTGGCCGCCGCTGCCGCCGCCGCCGCACCCCGGCACCTCGGAGCCTCACGGACCCAAGATGGCCGGCCCTCGGCTTCCTCTGCTGCCTCCGGCTGCCGGAAGTGACGACAGGCCGCCACCCGGAGTCCCGCCAATCAGCGTGGCCTGAGAAAGCCGGCCCGGCTGTTGTTGCTAGGGGCGACTTGGTCCAGACCCCGCCGCTGGGGCGGTGCAGAGGGCGGGATAGTGCTGGCCGGGTCTTCGCTGACTCCCGCGGGCTGCGAGTTCCTCCTGTCCGGAGCGCGCCGGCAACCCCGAAAGAGCCGAGAAACGGCTCTGGGCGACAGCCGGAGCCCTCCCGCTGAGTTGGCATTTACAGACTACAGGCCTGGGTTGGCTGGATTACAGATCGAGAGCCTACTGTGCGCAAAAGTTGCGGTTGCATCCCTGGGACTGCGCTGCACCGAATGGAGCCCCAGCATTAATTAATGGCAGGGCCGCGGCTACGGGAAGGCGCCGGGCTCTTGCATCCTTAACTGTGACCCGGGCATCAGGCTCTCGCCAACAAACCTTCCTGTCTCCGGATCTGAGCAGCTGCGGGCTGGGCGGGGACCCTGAGGGCAGCAGGCGCCTCTTGCCCTCAAGGAGCTGGTGGTCAGACGGATGACAGACCCGGACCCAGCTAAATGCCATCCGGATGGAAGAGTGCAATAACGAGGGTGGCACAAAGGGGATGGGGTCGGGGGCGAAATGAATCTGTAGAGGCACCCAGGGACCAGTTCCCAAATGCCTGTAGGGGGTTTATAAGCAGGCATTTCTTACAGTCAGTGCGCTGCTGCTGGAAGACTGGAAGCATCTCTGGGTGCCAGCCTCGGGCCAGGCTCGGTAGATGCCTGCAGGCTGGAACACTGGAAATGCTACCTGACCTGGAAGCCTTCCTTGCCCGTTCACCTCTTCACGTGCTCGGTGCCTCTACTCAGCTCCTGGCCAGCGGTGGATGGAATCCATGGGTGCAGGGTCCGAAGAGGGAGAGTAGTGTGAGATGGGGGTGACACGAACTGTTGCCGAGAGTCGAGTCCACCTTGTGGGTTCATGACATTTGTTACCTCATTTAGCCTCAGGGTAACCTTATGAGATGGGCAGAAACACATGTGATCCGAAGTCTAGACAGTTACAGTGACTTGGCTAAAGGACACAGGTTGGTTAGCGACAGAGTTGGGATTCTAACCTAGTTCCCAAAGCTTGGATAATAGGTAAGCCCTTGTAGTGGGTGGCTATGTCATGCTTGCTTTCCCTTTGGTCCGTTGGCATCCCAACTGTCTTGCTATGTTTGAGACATTCCTTGCTCCAAGAAATATATGGTTTTTTTTTTTTTTTTTTTTTTTTGAGACGTAGTTTCGCTCTGTCGCCCAGGCTGGAGTGCAGTGGCGCGATCTCCACTCACTGCAAGCTCCACCTCCTGGGTTCACGCCATTCTCCTGCCTCAGCCTCCCGAGTAGCTGGGACTGCAGGTGCCCACCACCATGCCCGGCTAATTTTTTTGTATTTTTAGTAGAGACGGGGTTTCACCGTGTTAGTCAGGATGGTCTCGATCTCCTGACCTCGTGATCCACCCGCCTCGGCCTCCCAAAGTGCTGGGATTACAGGCGTGAGCCACCGTGCCCAGACTGAACTCCTGGCCTCAAGCAACCCTCTCATCTCTGCCTCCCAAGGTGCTGGGATTACAGGTGTGATCCACTGCGCCCAGCCATCTGGGTGTGTGAATTACAAGCAAAAAAGAAAAGGAGAGGAAGAGAAGAAAGAGTAAAATATTGTTCTGTCCAAAGGACTCCCTGTGGCCCAGAATTATATGCATCTATGGTCTGGAAGGAATAGAGAGGAGGGTTTGGAAGTTGTCCTTGGAAAGCCTTCTTCAATCCCTTTTCATATTTCTTGTTTCCTGTCTTCATATTAAAATAGTTTCTACCTTGGGGCCCCAAGCTGAAAAGATATAACTAAATTTACTAAGGTGTATATGTGCATAAGCAATACTTACTTTCATGGCAAGAAGGAAGGCACCATGAGACGTCAGAAGCTGGAGATAATCTAGCCCTACCACGTGTCCCCGTGGGACAGATGAGAAACTGAGTCTCAAAGAGGTGACATGCCACCTCTGAGCCATTAGGATAGCTACTGCCAAAAAAACAGAAAATAACAAATTTTGGCAAGAACGTGGAGAAATTGGAAACCGTGCACTGTTGGTGGGGATGTAAAATGGTGCAGCTTCTATGGAAAACAGTATTACGCTTCTTGAAAAAAATTAGAAATAGAATTACCATATGATCTAGTAATCCCAGTTCCAGGTAGATACCCAAAAGAATTGAAAACACAGTCTCAAGGAAATATCTGCACACTCATGCTCATGGCAGCATTATTCGCAATAGCTAAAATGTGAAAGCAAACCAAGTGTCCATCCATAGACGAATGGCTGAACAAAATGTGGTATGTCCATACAATGGAATATTATTCAACCTTAAAAAGAGGGGAAATTCTGACATTAGCTACAACATAGATGAACCTTGAGGACATTATGATGAGTGAAATAAGCCAAACACAAAAGGACAAATTCTGTATGATCCCTCTTCTATGAGTTACCTGGAGCAGTCAAATATATTGAGACAGAAAGCAGAATGGTGGTGCCAGTGGGGAGGAGGAAATAGAGAGTTCCTGCTTAATAGGCAGAGTTTCCGTTTGGAAAGAAAAGAGACATGAGGACGGATTGCACAACAGTGTGAATGTACTCAGTGCCACTAAACTGTACACTTAAAAATGGTTAAGATGGGGCCGGGCACGGTGGCTCACGCTTGTAATCCCAGCACTTTGGGAGGCCGAGGCGGGCGGATCACGAGGTCAGGAGATCGAGACCACGGTGAAACCCTGTCTCTACTAAAAATACAAAAAATTAGCCGGGCATGGTGGCGGGCGCTTGTAGTCCCAGCTACTCAGAGAGGCTGAGGCAGGAGAATGGCGTGAACCTGGGAGGCGGAGCTTGCAGTGAGCCGAGATTGCGCCACTGCACTCCAGCCTGGGTGACAGAGCCAGACTCCGTCTCAAAAAAAAAAAAAAAAAATATGGTTAAGATGGTTTTATGTTACATGTTTTTACCACAATTTTATGTATTCATTTTTGAGATAGGGCCTCACTTTGTCATCCAGGCTGGAGTGCAGTGGCACAATCACAGCTCACTGTAGCCTCAACCTTTGGGGCTCAAGTGATCCTCCTGCCTTAGTTTCCCAAGTAGCTGGGTCCACAGGCATGTATCACCATGCCTGGCTAATTTTTTGTATTATTATTTTTTTTTTGTACAGAGGAGGGTTTGCCATTTTGCCCAGGCTGGTCTCAAACTCCTGGCCTCAAGCAATGCTCCCACCTCAGCCTCCCAAAGTGCTGGGATTCCAGGCAGGAGCCACTATACTCAGCCCGCAATTTTAAAAACAAATAAAGAAATGCAGTGAAAGCTTCAGAAGCTTTGTCTGAAGCTGCACAACTAGTTAGAACAGAGCCAGAATGGGGGCCCAAATCTCCCAAACTCCGGCAAAGGCCCCCCATATACACTATCACCAGAAAGTATCTGGGTCCCCGATGGCAGCTTCAAGTACCTGCACTAGCAGTGAGATTGCCATCCTCCTGATTTCTTATGCAAAAAAATAAGCACCTGCTTGTTGCACCCACTACAGTTGGGTTGTGTGTTACTCACCGCCTAGCTTGATCCTAACCAGTACCATCATGCTAAGTGTCACATCTGCTGATCCACAGGCCCATGCTTTCTGCACCACATCGAGTTTGGATGGGCGTGGAAAGGCTGCTGTAGGCTCGTCACCCCATCACAGCCCTCACAAACACAACTCCTCTACCAGAGAGTGGGAACTACTGGGACCCGGGAGCCATTCCTCAGTGTGTGTGTGTGTGTGTGTGTGTGTGTGTGTGTGTATGCAGATATGTTGCAGACCAAGAGCTGAACACTGAGAATATGTAAAGCCACAGAGATGGAGAAAAGCAGAGTGTGATAATTATGAGACACTGGGGTCATCATGCTTGGTGGCAGGGGAAAGAGGAGGGGCCGGGCAGTAGGTGTTCCTGGGACACTCCAGGTAGGCCCCAGATGCTTTGAGTCTTTGGGAAATATGAGGTCCATTTGGACTCCATTCCAGGCTGCTCCCCCTGCATCGGGGATGAGGGCAGACAAGCTGCTGTTCTTTAAATTTACCTCTCCAGTCCCCTTCTTCACTCCGGCGGGGTCCTGTTGCCTTCCGTGAGCCCTGCTTCAAGGCCCAGAAGGCACCCCAGGAATTCTCACTTCCAAGATTGTGTTCCTGGCCGGGCGCAGTGGCTCACGCCTGTAATCCCAGCACTTTGGGAGGCCGAGGCGGGCGGATCACGAGGTCAGGAGATCGAGACCATCCTAGCTAACACGGTGAAACCCCATCTATACTAAAAATACAAAAAATTAGCCCGGCGTGGTGGTGGGCGCCTGTAGTCCCAGCTACTTGAGAGGCTGAGGCAGGAGAATGGCGTGAACCCGGGAGATGGAGCTTGCAGTGAGCTGAGATCGTGCCACTGTACTCCAGCCTGGGCGACAGAGTGAGACTCTGTCTCAAAAAAAAAAAAAAAATCGTGTTCCTGCCATTCACCCACCTGGAAAGGCTCCCCTGCCTGCCCAAAGCCTCCCTGCTGTTACGCAGCCATCCTCTCATCCTGTCCTCATCCTGGGTCCTTGTCCTGGTCCTCGCTTCTTCCCTGAAGACTGTGCAGACCAGCCCCCAGGGTGGCCCACCCCTCCTTGCCTTTTCCTGCCTGAGGTCACAGTACATTTATTGAGCTCCAGCTGTGTACCTGGCACAAGACACCTATGCTAGGACTCCCTAACTCTCCAACGGCCTGTGAGACGTCAATGGGCAAGTGAGAGGCGACTGACTGAGACTCAGGAGGAGCTGTAACTCTTCCAACGTCAGGAGCAAGCAAAGGGAGAGCCAGGACTGGGCTCCAAGGCCGAAACTCTGCAATTGATCCTTTCATACCTGGTCAGTGGAGAGCCCTCGAACCTCCTGTGCTTAGGTCAGTGTGGGGCCCAGTTGAAAACTCAGTAGAGCTGCATCAGTGATTCTCCACCTTCTGGCTTCCGGTACCCCAGCCTTTCCCGATCGCTCTGGATGGAACGCCTCTCGGGAAGAACACGGGCGCCCCTGCCTTCCTAAACACACTATTCTGAAAAGTCATGTCAGCTTTTCCCACCGCTCGAAGGTGTCCTTTTCCCACATCCCTTGCTTCACTGCAGTGTAGAGACGGCCCTGGGGGATGCAGGAGAGAAAGGGCCGTTTGCCCCTGCAGTAATTCTCCAGCTCTTGGATCTGCTGAAGATGATTGATCCCCATCTAGTTCTAGATCAGTCAGTTCCCATCTAGATCCGTCAGTTGCCTCTCATGCACACATACACAGTTGTCATTACCAGATTCTGGTAGCATAGCCCTCTGGAGCCTGCCCTGTCCCGTGAGCCACTCTGCTCTGAGCTGGGGAAACCCACTGTCTGGAACTATATCTAAAGGTCTAGGGAGACCACAGTGGGGAGGGAGAGGAAAGGGCTTTGGAGTTTGAACTCTGGCTATGACCCTGAATGCTGTGGGACCTTGGGCAAGTGACTTCATGTCTCTGAGGCATGGTTTCTGAGCCAGTCAAATGGGAATGGTAATAGCTACCACTCACAGTTGCTCTGGAGGTCCATGGAGAAAATTCCCAGAGAGCACCAGCACAGTAGGTGCAGAGTCCTCCCTTCCAAAGCTCAGAGGACTCACCACCTCCTGGGGGGCTGCCCTTTCCACCTCTCCCCACGAAAGGAGCACAGAGCTCAGAGTCTGTAGAACACAGATCAAGGCTTATTAGGCCACACAGGGTGGGGAGTTAGAGACTCACTCCTCCTCCCCGGTTTCCTCCTCCAGTTTTGCCTACCTCACTGAGTACTGAGCTCATGATAGGAGACATAGAAGCCCTTGGAAAGGGACCCTGCAACACCAGATAAGGTGTTAGTGTTTTTATCATTGCCTCTGCTTTGCAGGCAAGGACTTGGAGATTCAGAAGAGCAAGAGGCTTTCTCAAGCTCACAGACCGAAAGCAGTGCCCTTAGACTCCAGTCTGCTGGCTCTGACACCCACTGGCTGCAAGGCAGGTGGGTGAAAAAGGATAGAGAGAAGGAATAAGTGGGTGAATAGACTACCCCAGCACTCCTGGAGCCTCAGACCTGCCCATTATTGCAGGGTTGACCTATTAAAGTAAGCACATCTCCCAAATACAAACAGGTTTTTCCAAGCTCTGCTTGAGGAAACACCGTTTCCTCCATTCCTTAGGCTGCTGCCCTACCCTTGGAGCCATTTGGGCTTCATTGGCTGGAGTCATGAAAAGCCGCATCGGCCTTTGGTGGCTGCCCCCCTACTCCTCTCTCCTTCCTTTGTTCCTTCCATCCACAGTGTTTATTGAGCACCTACTTTGGGCAAAGCTATGTCTGAAGCATTGAGGACATAGCTATGAATAGAGAAACTTCTTGCCCACTCTCAGGTCACAGGACACACATAGCAGAATTCATGCATAATATAATTTCAGGATAGGAGAACCGTAATTTAAAAATTTAGTCAGGGGAGGGTGATACAGACTAAGCTCTTTGATTTTAATTCAAATTTCTTTCCTTTTTTTTTTTGAGACGGAGTCTTGCTCTGTCACCCAGGCTGGAGTGCAGTGGCGTGATCTCGGCTCACTGCAATCTCCGCCTCCCAGGTTCACACCATTCTCCTGCCTCAGACTCCCGAGTAGCTGGGACTACAGGTGCCTGCCACCATGCCTGGCTAATTTTTTGTATTTTTAGTAGAGACGGGGTTTCACCGTGTTAGCCAGGATGGTCTCGATCTCCTGACCTTGTGATCTGCCTGCCTCGGTCTCCCAAAGTGCTGGGATTACAGGCCTGAGCCACCACGTCTGGCCTCAAATTTCATTTTTTTCTTTTGGTCATCAGTACACATAGTGCAAAATAAAAAGCTGCAAAGGAATACACAGTTAAAGCTTTTAACAGTTTATGTTTTTCAAAAACACCATAAAGAGGGTAAAAATGCAAGTCTCAAACTGGGAGAAGTTATAACTGATAAGGATTTAAATCTATACCATATAAGAAATGTCTATAATTGGCTGGCCACGGTGGCTGACACTTGTAATCCCAGCACTTTGGGAGGCCAGATCACCTGAGATCAGGAGTTCGAGACCAGCCTGCCTGACATGGTGAAACCCCACCTCTACTAAAAATACAAAATTAGCCAGGTGTGGTGGTGCGCACCTGTAATCTCAGCTACTCAGGAGGCTGAGGCAGGAGAATCGCTTGAATCTGGCAGGCAGAGGTTGCAGTGAGCTGAGATCGTGCCATTGCACTCCAGCCTGGGCAAAAAGAGCAAAACTCCATCACAAAGAAAAAAAAGAAAGAAAGAAAGAAAAGAGAGAGAGAGAGAGAAAGAAAGAAAGAAAGATAGATCTATAATTTAATAAGATCAACAACCCAATAGAAATACAGCAAAAGACAACAACAGGCACTTGGGGGTTGATAAATAATAAGAACAAATACTTAAAGTCATCTGTTATTGCAAATGCAAGCTATCTCAGTCCATTTTGGATGCTATAACAAAATACCGTGCCGGGCACGGTGGCTCACGCTTGTAATCCCAGCACTTTGGGAGGCCGAGGCAGGCGGATCACAAGGTCAGGAGATCGAGACCATGGTGAAACCCCGTCTCTACTAAAAATACAAAAAATTAGCCGGGCGTGGTGGCGGGCGCCTGTAGTCCCAGCTACTCAGACAGGCTGAGGCAGGAGAATGGCATGAACCCGGGAGGCAGAGCTTGCAGTGAGCCGAGATCGCGCCACTGCACTCCAGCCTGGGCAACAGAGCGAGACTCCGTCTCAAAAAAAACAAAAAACAAAAAACAGAAAACAAAATACCATAGACTGGGTGGCTTAAAAACAGCAAAAATTTATTCTCCACAATTCTGGAGGCTGGGAAATCCAAGATCAAGGCCCTGGCAGACATGGTGTCTGGTGAGGGCTGGCTTTGTGTTCACAGATGGATAGCCATCATCTCACTGTGTCCTCACATGGCAGAAGGGGTGAATGAGCTCTCTGGGGCTCTTTTCTAGGAGGGATCCACTCTCATGACCTCATTACCTTCCAAAGGCCTCACCTCCCAATACCATCAAACACTGGGGTTTAGTTTTCTTTTTTTGAGACAGAGTCTCACCCTGTGGCTGGAGTACAGTGGGGCTATCATGGATCACTGCAGCCTCAATCTCCCAGGCTCAGGTGATCCTCCCACCTTAGCCTCCCAGGCAGCTAGAACTACAGGCACTTACCACCATGCCCAGCAAATTTTTTTGTATTTTTTGTAGAGACGGGTTTCCACCATGTTGCCCAGGCTGGTCTTGAACTCCTGGGCTCAAGCGATCCTCCAATCTGAGCATCCCAGTGCTGGGTTTACAGGCCTGAGCCACTGTGCCCAGCTGGGGTTTAGTTTTCAACATATGAATTTGGGTGGACACAAATCATCTATAGCGCAAAGACCATAATAAGTTACCATGTACTGGCCACCAGACTGGCAAAAATGAAAAAGTCTGACAATATCAAGTGCTGCTGAGGATATGGAACAATGAGAACTTTTTGTTGTCTTTTAGAGACAGGGTCTCACTCTGTTACCCAGGCTGGAGTGCAATGGCATGATCATAGCTCACTGCAGCCTCAAACTCCTAGGCTCCGGCAATCTTCCTGTCTCAACCTTCAAGTAACTAGCACTATGGGCATGAGCCATCATACCTGGCTAATTTTTTTTTTTTTTTTTTTTTGAGACAGAGTCTCGCTCTGTCGCCCAGGCTGGAGTGCAGTGGCGCGATCTCGGCTCACTGCAAACTCCGCCTCCCGGGTTCATGCCATTCTCCTGCCTCAGCCTCTCTGAGTAGCTGGGACTACAGGCACCCGCCATCACGCCCGGCTAATTTTTTGTATTTTTAATAGAGACGGGGTTTCACCGTGGTCTCGATCTCCTGACCTCGTGATCCGCCCGCCTCGGCCTTCCAAAGTGCTGGGATTACAAGCGTGAGCCACCGCGCCCGGCCTTGCTAATTTTTTTTAAATTATGTTTGGTAGAGACGAGATCTCACTATGTTTCCCAGGCTGGTCTCAAACTCCTGGGCTCGAGCAGTCCTCAGCCTCAGCCTCCCAAAGTGTTGACGTTACAGGCATGAGTTGCTGCCCCTGGCTTCAATGGGAACTCTTAGACCCTGCTTGGGAGTGTAAGTTCAAGGTAAGAGCAGAAAATAAGGAAGCACAATGCAAAGATCACATAATCAACAAAGCCAAAACTTAGTTCTTTGGCAAAAGCCAGTAAAATTGACATTTTGTACAACAATCTGACATTAGCAATTAAAGTTGAAGTTGTGGGGCCCCTACAACTGAGCCGTTCCACCCAAAATATTTGCCCTAAAGAAACTCTCGGCTGGGTGCAGCGGCTCATGCCTGTAATCTCAGCACTTTGGGAGGCCGAGGTGGTGGATGACCTGAGGTCAGCAGTTCAAGACCAGCCTGGCCAACATGGTGAAACTCTTTGCCTACTAAAAATACAAAAAAATTAGCTTGGCGTGGTGGCCCACGCCTGTAATCCCAGCTTCTCGAGAGGCTGAGGCAGAATCACTTGAACCTCAGAGGCGGAGGCTGTGGTGAACCGAGATGGCGCCACTGCACTCCAGCCTGGGTGACAGAGTAAGATTCCATATCAAAAAAAAAAAAAAGAAAAAAGAAAAAAAAGAAAAGAAACTCCCGCTTTCCGCGCTACCCATAGAGGGGTCCATACGGCGTTGTTCTGGATTCCCATCGTAACTTAAAGGGAAACTTGCACAAGGTCCGGAGCCTTTGATGTCCTACAAATGAAGGAGGAGCATGTCCTTAAGTTCCTTGTGGCAGGAACCCACTTAGGTGGCACCAATCTTGACTTCCAGATGGAACAGGACATCTGTAAAAGGAAAAGTGATGGCATCTACACAATAAATCTGTGGAGGACCTGGGAGAAGCTTCTGCTAGCAGCTCATGCCATTGTTGCCATTGAAAACCCTGCTGATGTTAGTGCCATGTCATCCAGGAATACTGGCCAGAGGGCCGTGCTGAAGTTTGCTGCTGCCACTGGAGCCACTCCAATTGCTGGCCGCTTCACTCCTGGAACCTTCACTAACCAGATCCAGGCAGCCTTCCGGGAGCCACAGCTTCTCGTGGTTACTGACCCCAGGGCTGACCACCGGTCGCTCACGGAGGCATCTTATGTTAACCTACCTACCACTGCACGTAACACAGATTCTCCTCTGCACTATGGGGACGTTGCCATCCCATGCGACAACAAAGGAGCTCCCTCACTGGGTTTGATGTGGTGGACGCTGGCTCGGGAAGTTCTGCGCATGCGTGGCACCATTTCCCGTGAACACCCGTGGGAGGTCATGCCTGATCTCTACTTCTACAGAGATCCTGAAGAGATTAAAAAAGAAGAGCAGGCTGCTGCTGAAAAGGCTGTGACCAAAGAGGAATTTCAGGGTGAATGGACTGCTCCAGCTCCTGAGCTGCTACTCAGCCTGAGGTTGCAGACTGGTCTGACGGCGTGCAGGTGCCCTCTGTGCCTATTCAGCAGCTGCCTACTGAAGACTGGAGGGCTCAGCCTGCCACGGAAGACTGGTCTGCAGCTCCCACTGCTCAGGCCACTGAAGGGGTAGGAGCAACCACTGAATAGTCTTAAGCTGCTCTTGCACGGGCTCTTCAGCAACATGGAAATAAGGCTGATGGAAAATAAACATCAGTTTCTAAAAAAAAAAGCCTCTCAAACATATGCACGGGAACATGTATAAGAATAGTCATAGCACTACAGTTCGTTATAGAAACACACTGGAAACAATTCAAATGTCCATTATCTGTATGAATACAGAAAATGGCATATTAGCACAAAGAAATAGTATATAACAGAGAGAATAATTTTTACAGCTACACACAATGTGAATGCATCTCAGTATCATAATATTGAGATATTATTTAAAAAACCAGAGCAATTCTTAGAATACACATAGCATGATTCAGAAATGAAAACGTGCAAAACCAAACAACATACTGTTTAAAGATGCAAACGTATAGAATGAAACTATTGAAAAAAACACAAGGGGATGAAAAACACAAAAATCAGGGTAGTGGTGGCTGGGAACAGTGGCTTACACCTGTAATCCCAACACTTTGGGAGGCTGAGGAGGGCAGATCACTTGAGCCCAGGAGTTTGAGACCAGCCTGGGCAACATGGTGAAACCCCGTCTCTACTAAAAATACAAAAATTAGCAGGGTGTGGTGGCACATGCCTGTAATCCTAGCTACTCGGGAGGCTGAGGCACAAGAATGTCTTGAGCCGGGGAGGCAGAGGTTGCAGTGAGCCGAGATGATGCTACTGCACTCCAGCCTGGGTGACAGAGTGAGACTCCATCTCAAATAAATAAATAAATAATCCTTACTCCATTCTCCCCTGTGGATCTGGTTTTACCTGGGAGTCAGTGCACCAGGGCATAGCTAACAGCAGACCCTCCACTGTTCTGGCCCTCATTATGGATTCCATGCAGGAGGCCGATGGGGGATGGTCACCAGGAGACAGAGATTCTACCCTGACTTTGCATTTGGCTGTCAAGTGGCCTTGCCTATAGCCTTCCTTCCCACCTTGAACTTGAACTTCCTCATCTGAGGATCACAATGGCTCTGACTGTCCATCATTTTCCCCAGCACACATTAGCTGTCATCATTTTTTTTTTTTTTTTTTTTTTTTTGCTGCTAGTATAATTTCAGGTCAAGGACAAGAGCAGAGTTGAAAGAGCAAAACCCTCAAAGGTCTAGCCCTTCATCTTGACAAATCCCTGACCTCACATGGACAGCTCAGCATGGCAAGGCAGCATGTAGCCTGGGAAGTTGTTAGAACAAGATTCTGTTCACTCAGCTCTGCTGCCTCCTCTCCCTCGGATGTGACCTCAGACATGAGCTGGCCAGGGCTGGCCCTCTGAGTCAGCCCTGAGTCCCAACCATACGCCTTCCCCGTGGGGCTGCTGGCCTCAAAGCCTCCTTTAACAAAGAGGGCAGGAGGATGGATGACTCGGCGTGTGTAATATACCCAAGTGCAGATGAATAATTGATGGGTTTGAGTATTAATAAGCAGGAACTGGCTACTTTAGCCAGCAAAGCCATAAAGATATTCTGTTAAAGCAAATCCTCCAATTTACACCTAAGGCAAAAAAACAAAAAACAAAAAAACAAAAAAACAAAACATAAACAACAACACCCCCAAACTTCCTAGGACCCCGGTTTTTAACAGAAACCTACTTGGAAAAGATTCTATTTTTATAAGCATGTTATTTTAAAAATTACAATTTTAGGGTTGAAATGGAAAAGGGACAGTGTGTAAGTGTGTGTGTGTGTGTGTGTGTGTGTGTGTGTGTGATGGTGCCACTGTCTTCCACTCCTCAGGCCTGGCCCTGAGCAGCACACTGTCATTCCTGACTCTGTGTTTTGTTTTGTTTTGTTTTGTTTTGTTTTGAGACGGAGTTTCGCTCTTGTTACCCAGGCTGGGGTGTAGTGTGGCTCAGTCTCGGCTCACTGCAACCTCCACCTCCTGGGTTCAAGTGATTCTCCTGCCTCAGCCTCCTGAGTAACTGGGATTACAGGCACCCGCCACCACACCTGGCTAACTTTTTGTATTTTTAGTAGAGACGGGGTTTCACCATGTTGGCCACGCTGATCTCAAACTCCTGACCTCAGGTGATCCGCCCACCTCAGCCTCCCAAAGTGCTGAGATTACAAGTGTGAACAACCACGCCCAGCCAAAAACAATATAATCATATCAATAGGCACAGAAAAAGCATTTGACAAAATGCAACACCTTTTTTTTTCTGAGACGGAGTTTTTCACTCTTGTTGCCCAGGCTGGAGTGCAGTGGCGGGATTGGTGGGATCCTGGTTCACTGCAACTTCCGCCTCCCAGGTTCAAGCACTTCTCATGCCTCAGCCTCTCAAGCAGCTGCGATTACAGGCACGTGGCATCACGACTGGCTAATTTTTGTATTTTTAGTAAAAACGGGGTTTCACCATGTTACCCAGGTTGGTCTCGAACTACTGGCATCAGGTGATCTGCCTGCCTTGGCCTCTCAAAGTGCTGGGATTACAGGCATGAGCCACCATGCTCAGCCATGCAACACCTTTTTTTAGAGGTAGGGTCTAGCTCTGTTGCCCAGGCTATAGCGCAGTGGCACAGGCATACCTCACTGTAGCCTCGAACTCCTGGGTTCAAGCAACCCTCTTGCCTCAGCTTCCTGAGTAGCTAAGAATACAGCTATGCACTGCCACCACACCTGGCTCATTCTTTTTTTTTTTTTTTTTTTTTTTTGAGACGGAGTCTCACTCTGTCGCCCAGGCTGGAGTGCAGTGGCGCGATCTCGGCTCACTGCAAGCTCCGCCTCCTGGGTTCACACCATTCTCCTGCCTCAGCCTCTCCGAGTAGCTGGGACTACAGGCGCCCGCCACCACGCCTGGCTAATTTTTTTTGTATTTTTAGTAGAGACGGGGTTTCACCGTGGTCTCGATCTCCTGACCTCGTGATCCGCCCGCCTCGGCCTCCCAAAGTGCTGGGATTACAAGCGTGAGCCACCGCGCCTGGCCTGGCTCATTCTTTAAAAACAATTTTTTTAAAATTAGAAATGGGGTCTTGCTATGTTGCCCAGGCTGGTCTTGAACTCTGGGCCTCAAGTATTCTCCAATCTCAGCTTCCCAAAATGCTGAGATTAGAGGTGTGAGCCACCATACCTGGCTCCAAGACAATTTCATGATAAAAAACAAAAAACCACCCTTAACAAACCAGGAATACAAAGTAGCTTTGCATAAAGGGCATCTATGGGCCAGGCGAGGTGGCTCATGCCTGTAATCCCAGCACTTCTAGGAGGCTGAGGTAGGTGCATCACCTGAGGTCAGGAGTTCGAAACCAACCTGGCCAACATGGTGAAACCCTGTCTCCACTGAAAATATAAAAATTAGCTGGGCATGGTGGCGCCCACCTGTAATCCCAGTTACTCGGGAGGCTGAGGCATGAGAATTGCTTGAACTGGGGAGGCAAAGGTTGCAGTGAGCCAAGATCATGCCACTGCACTCCAGCCTGGGTGACAGAGTGAGACTCAGTCTCAAGAAAAAAAAAAAAAAAAAAAAGAAAGGCAAGAAAAGACTGAATGCTTTCTTCCTAAGATCATGAACAAGACAAGGATGTCTGCTCTTGGTGTTTCTACTCAACATTGTACTGGAGGTTCTAGCTAGGGCAATTAGGCAAGAAAATAAAAGGCATTCAGATTGTAAAGGAAAACTATCTCTATTTGCAGATGTCATGATCATGCATAGCATTAAGAGATATACCTAATGTAAATGACGAGTTAATGGGTGCAGCACACCAACATGGCACATGTACACATATGTAACAAACCTGCACATTGTGCACATGTACCCTAGAACTTAAAGTATAATAATAAAAAAAAAATCAAAGAACATGCCCAGGAAAAAAAAAATACTAAGAAATCCGGCCAGGCACGGTGGCTAATGCCTGCACTTTGGGAGGCAAAGGTAGGTGGATCACCTAAGGTCAGGAGCTGGAGACCAGCCTGGCCAACATGGTGAAATCCCATTTCTACTAAAAATACAAAAAAAAAAAAAATTAGCCGGGCATGGTGGTGTGCACTTGTAGTCCCAGCTACTTGGGAGGCTGAGACAGGAGAATCGCTTGAACCCGGGAGGCGGAGGTTGCAGTGAGCCAAGATTGCGCCATCGCACTCCAGCCTGGATGGCAAAGCAAGACTCCGTCTCAAAAAAAAAAAAAAAAAAAAAAGGGAAATACTAAGAAATCCACTAAAAAACTAAGAAATAATGAATGAATTCAGCAAGGTTGCAGGATACAAGATCAATATACAAAAAAATATATATATACACACACACAAATATATGTGTGTGTGTGTGTGTGTGTATATATATTTTGTTTTGTTTTGTTTTTTTAGATGGAGTCTTGCTCTGTTGCCCAGGCGGGAGTGCAGTGGTGCAATCTTGGTTCACTGCAACCTCCACCTCCCAGGTTCAAGGGATTCTCCTGCCTCAGCCTCCCGAGTAGCTGGGATTACAGGCACCTGCCACCACACCTGGCTAATTTTTGTATTTCTACTAGAGTCAGGGTTTCACCATGTTGGCCAGGGTGGTTTTGACTCCTGACCTCAAGGGATCCACGCTCCTTGGCCCCCCAAAGTACTGGGATCACAGGCGTGAGCCATCATACCTGGCCCAATTATATTTCTTTCTTTTTTTTGGGGGGGATGGAGTCTCGCTCTGTAGCCCAGGCTGGAGGACAGTGGCATGAACTTGGCTCACCGCAACCTCTACCCCTCAGGTTCAAGTGATCCTCATGCCTCAGCCTTCCGAATAGCTGGGAGTACAGGTGTGCGCCACCACAAGTGGCTAATTTTTGTATTTTTAGTAGAGACAGGGTTTTACCATGTTGGTCAGGCTGGTCTCAAACTCCTGGCCTCAAGTGATCCACCCACCTCGGCCTTCCGAAGTGCTGGGATTACAGGTGTGAGCCATCATGCCCAACTAAAAATCAGTTATATTTCTATGTAGTGGCAATGAGCAAACTGAAAAAGAAATTTTAAAAAGTTTATAAGGTCATCAAAAGTAATAAAATACATAGAAATAAATTTAACAAAAGAAGTGCACATTTATACTTTAAAACTACAAAATATTGTTGAAAAAATTAAAGACCTAAATATATGGAGAGACACCCATGTTTATGGATCAGAAGGACTTAATATTGATAACATAGCAATGCTTCCTAAATTGATCTACACATTCAATGCAGTCCTTATTAAAATCCCAGTTGACTTCTTTGTGGAAATGGACAATCCGAACACTCGCATGGTAATTCAAGAGACTCAGAATAGCCAAAAGAACCTTGGGAAAAAAAAAAGAACAGAGTTGGAGGATTCACACTTTCTGACTTCAAAACTTACTAGCAAAGCTATAGTAATTAAGACCATGTGGTACCGGCAGAAGGATAAACATATAAGTAACTGGAATAGAATTGAACCCAGACGTAAACCTTCACATTTGCAGTCAACTGATTTTAGAGAAGGTACCAAGGTAACTTTTTTGTTTGTTTGTTTTGTTTTGTTTTGTTTTTTATTGTTTTTGAGATAGAGTCTAGCTCTGTTGCCCAGGCTGGAGTGCAGTGGCACAATCTCAGCTCACCGCAACTTCTGCCTCCCAGGTTCAAGCGATTCTTCTGCCTCAGCCCCCGAGTAGCTGAGATTACAGGAGCCCGCCACCACGCCTGGCTAATTTTTATGTTTTTAGTAGAGACGGGGTTTCATGGTGTTTGCCAGGCTGGTCTCTAACTCCTGATCTTGTTATCTGCCCACCTTGGGCTCCCAAAGTGCTGGTATTACAAGCGTGAGCCACCATGCCCGGCCACCAACGTAATTTAATGGGGGCAAAATGGTGCTGTGACAACTGAATATCCACGTTCAAAAGAATGAATTTGGACTCCTATCTCAAGTCATATACAAAAATTAACTCAAAGTGGATCAAACACCTAAATATGAGACTTAAAATTATGAAACTCTCAGAAAAAAAAGTAGGTGGAGGTCTTCACGACCTTGCATTAGGCAATAGTTTCTTAGCTATGACACAATGCACATACAGCAGCCACAACAAAGTAGATGAAGTGGACATCATCAGAATGAAAAGCTTTTATGCTTCAAAGGAAACTACCAAGAAAGTAAAAAAAGAAGCCACAAAATGGAACAAAAATTTTGCAAATCATAGATCTGTTAAGGGACTTCTATCTAGAATACATAAAGAACTCTTACAACTCAATAATAAAAAGACAAAAAAATTAAAAGTGGATGAAAAATCTGCACAGACATTTCTACAGAGAAGACATACAAATGGCCAATAAGCATATGAAAAGATGTTCAACATTATCAGCCATGAGGGAAATGCCATCTAAACCACAATGAGATCTCACTCCACACCCACGAGAATGTCTCTCATCAAAACACCAGATAATACTATACAGCTGTTGACTGAATATAGAGAAATACACTGCTGGTAAGTATGTCAAATGGTGCAGCCACTTGGGAAAATAGATTAATAGGAATTACAGAAAAAGAGAACAGAGAAAACAGAGGGAAGAAAATTATCAGAGAAATAATAAATAAGGCTTTTCCAAAGCTGAAAAATCACCTCCAGTGACCAACCCAATGAGTGAAATTTCTTTTTTTTTTCTTCTTCTTCTTCTTCTTTTTTTTTTTTTTTTTTTGAGACAGAGTCTTGCTCTGTTGCCCAGACTGGAGTGCTGTGGCACAATCTCAGCTCACTGCAACCTCCACCTCCCGGGTTCAAGCGATTCTCCTGCCTCAGCCTCTCAAGTAGCTGGGACTACAGGCACCCGCCACCACGCCTGGCTAATTTTTGTATTTTTACTAGAGACGGGGTTTCACTGTGTTAGCCAGGATGGTCTCGATCTCCTGACCTCATGATCTGTCCGCCTCAGCCTCCCAAAGTGCTGGGATTACAGGTGTGAGCCACCACGCCTGGCCCCAGTGAGTGAAATTTCATGACATCAAGGACAAAGAGAAAGCTGGGAGCTCTGCTTTCTGCAAAGACAGCTTACTTGGCACTCTGAGTGGCAAGCAGTGTGATTAGACCTTGGGTAGAGGATGCTCTCTGAGTAGTTTCTGGTCTCACGTTCTAAGAAAGGCCCTCCTTGTATTGTTGGGAAGGGAAAGTTAAGATGTTGCTTAAATTAAAAATTTTGATCCTTTTGTAGTTCATGAGTGTGCTGATTGGGTGTTCATGAACACGTGTGAGATGTGCCACTTTTAAACTTCGTTAGGATGTTGACACATTACCTTCTGATGTGAAAAAAATTAGATTTTGCTAAATTAAATATGCATGGTAAAACTTCAAGGGCAACCATTAAAAGAATGGAAATGGAATGTATACATTCCAAAACAGACAAGAGAATAAACTAGAATGGGAAAATAAGCATACCATCAAACAAAATACCACCAATCAGTCCCCCCAAAAAAGGCAGGAAAGGAGAAGAAACATAAAATTCAGAAAAAATATAAATAACATTGTAAAAACTCAAATATTTAGTAATTATAATAAAATCGAATAAAACTTATCAGTTAAAAGAGTAGGAAGCTGGGCATGGTGGCTCATGCCTGTAATCCTAGCATTTTGGGAGGCTGAGGTGACGGGATCACTTGAGCCCAGGAGTTTGAGACCAGCCTGGGCAACATAGTGAAACCTCGTCTCTATTTAAAATTAAAAAAAAAAAAAAAAAAAGACTAGGAGACTGACTATCTTATTGAATTTTTTTAAAAAATCAAAATCCAAGGCTGGGCATAATAGCTCATTCCTGTAATCCCAACACTTTGGAAAGCCAAGGTGGGGGAATCACTTGGGCTCAGGAGTTTAAGACCAGCCTGAGCAACATGGTAAAAACCTGTCTCTACAAAAAATTAAATAATTAGCCAGGCACGGTGGCACGTGCCTGTAGTCCCAGTTACTTGGGAGGCTGAGGTGGGAGGATCAATTGAGCCTGGGAGGTTGAGGCTGCAGTGGGCAATGTTCACACCACTGCCCTCCAGCCTGGGTGACAGAGTGAAATCCTGTCTCAAAAAACAAAACAAAACAGGCCAGGCATGCTGACTCACGCCTGTAATCCCAGCACTTTGGGAGGCCGAGGTGGGCGGATCACAAGGTCAGGAGTTTGAGACCAGCCTGGCCAACATAGTGAAACCCTGTCTCTACTAAAAATACAAAAATTAGCCAGGTGTGGTGGTGGGCGCCTGAAGTCCCAGCTGCTCGGGAGGCTGAGGTGGGAGAATCACTTGAACCCAGGAGGCAGAGGTTGCAGTGAGCTGAGATGATGCCACTGAACTCTAGCCTGGGTGACAGAGTGAGACTCCATCTCAAAAAAAAAAAAAAAAACCAAAAAAAACCCCGAAAAATAAAAATAAAAATTCAGCTATATGCTGTTATAAGAGACACATTAAGCCCTAAGGACACAGAAAAGCTGAAATAAAAAGATGGAAAAGGATAGGCCAAGCAAATACTAATAAAAAGAAAACTGTTGTAACCATATTAATATCACACAAAATAGGTTTTAAGACAAAATGCACTGTTAGAAATAAAGTGTGTCACTATATAATAATAAAATGTTTAATTTACCAGGGTGATACAATAACTTAAAACTTGTATGCATCTAATAAAATAGCTTCAAAATATATAAAGCAGGGGCCGGGTGTAATCCCAGCACTTTGGGAGGCCAAGGCAGGCAGATCACGAGGTCAAGAGATCAAGACCATCCTGGCCAACATGGTGAAACCCCATCCCTACTAAAAATAGAAAAATTAGCTGGGTGTGTGGCACACACCTGTAACCCCAGCTACTCGGGAGGCTGAGGCAGGAGAATCGCTTGAACCCGGGAGGTCGAGGTTGCAGTGAACCGAGATCGTGCCACTGCACTCCAGCCTGGCGACAGAGCAAGACTCCATCTCAAAAAAAAAAAAAAAAAAGAAAAGAAAAAAGAAAAAAGATATAGCAAACATTGCCAGAACTATGGAGGACATACTGACAAACATGAAAGATTTTAATAACTCCTTCAATTGTTGGGAAATCAAACATACAAAAATCATTAAAGATACTGATTGTTTGAACAATACCGTTTATAAGCTTGATGTAATGGACATATACATAACTTTTTTTTGTTTGTTTTTGAGACGGAGTCTCGCTCTGTTGCCCAGGCTGGAGTGAAACGGTACGATATTCACTCACTGCAAGCTCCGCCCCCCCAGTTCAAGCCATTCTCCTGCCTCAGCCTCCCGAGTAGCTGGGACTACAGGCGCCCGCCACCACACCTGGCTAATTTTTTTGTATTTTTAGTAGAGACGGGGTTTCACAGTGTTTGCCAGGTTGGTCTCGATCTCCTGACCTCATGATCTGCCCACCTCAGCCTCCCAAAGTGCTGGGATTACAGGCGTGAGCCGCTGCGCCCGGCCCATATACATAACTCTTGATCAACAATTAAGGACTACATATTTTTCTGAACCACACATGAAACATTTTAAAAAAATGGGTCATGCCAGGCACAGTGGTGCATGCTTATAGTTCCAGCTACTGGGGAGGCTGAGGTGGGATATATTACTTGAGCCCGGGAGTTTGAGATCAACCTGGGCAACATAGCAAGACCTCATCTCTTAAAAAAAAATCATGTATTGGGCCATGAAGAAAGTCTTAAACCACTTTCAGAACAGATATCATAAGGCCACATTCTCTGACCATAAAGCAATTAAAGAGTCAAAGATAATAAAAGAATCCCACAAATTTGAACACACACACACACACACACACACACACACACACACACACACCACGCCAATAATTTATGGCCAAAGAAATCAAGAAGAGGCCGGGCGCGGTGGCTCACACCTGTAATCCCAGCACTTTGGGAGGCCAAGGCGGGCGGATCACGAGGTCAGGAGATTGAGACCAGCCTGGCTAACACGGTGAAACCCCGTCTCTACTAAAAATACAAAAAATTAGCTGGGCGAGGTGGCGGGCGCCTGTAGTCCCAGCTACTCAGGAGGCTGAGGCAGGAGAATGGCATGAACCCCACGGGGCGGAGCCTGCAGTGAGCCGAAAATGCGCCACTGCACTCCAGCCTGGGCGACGGCAAGACTCCATCTCAAAAAAAAAAAAAAAAGAAATCAAGAAGAAAATAACAAAGTTAGAAAAATAAAAAAAGTTAATAATAAAAATTTTATTATACACATTAAAACTTGTGGGATACAACAAACGCAGTATTTACAGAGAAAATTATAGCCTTTATGCTTAAATAAGAAGAGAAGGGCTAAACATTAATAAGGTATGTGTTCATATTGTGTAGTTAGAAAAAGAACACATCCTGGCAGGGTGCGGTGGCTCACACCTGTAATTCCAGCACTTTGGGAGGCTGAGGCGGGTGGATCACAAGGTCAGGAGATCGAGACCATCCTAGCTAACACAGTGAAACCCTGTCTCTACTAAAAATACAAAAAAATTAGCCGGGCATGGTGGCAGGTGCCTGTAGTCCCAGCTACTCGGGAGGCTGAGGCAGGAGAATGGCGTGAACCCGGGAGGTGGAGCTTGCAGTGAGCCAAGATCGTGCCACTGCACTCCAACCTGGGTGACAGAGCGAGACTCTGTCTCAAAAAAAAAAAAAAGAAAAGAAAAAGAACACATCCTGAGATGTGACAGAGTTAAAAATAATAATAATAAAGAAAAAGAACGCAGGCCAGGAGCGGTGGCTCATGCCTGTAATGCCAGCACTTTGAGAGGCTGAGGCGAGCGGATCATGAGGTCAGGAGATCGAGACCATCCTGGCTAACACGATGAAATCCCATCTCTACTAAAAATACAAAAAATTAGCCGGGCGTGGTGGCGGGCGCCTGTAATCCCAGCTACTCGGGAGGCTGAGGCAGGAGAATGGCGTGAACCTGGGAGGTGGAGCTTGAAGTGAGCCGAGATCATGCCACTGCACTCCAGCCTGGGCTATGGGGTGAGACCTCATCTCGGAAAAAAAAAAAAAAAGAAGAAGAGGAACAAGGCAGGACAATTACCTCACTGCCTGTCAAGGCTTATTATAAAGTATGGTAATTAAGGCAGTGTGATTAGTGCACAAATACAAAAATCGTCCAGTGAACCAGCAAGAAAAACTCCGAAGCAGACCAACACACACGGATACCTGATTGACAACAGAGGGCATTGCAGAGCCTGGAGAAAAGTCTTCTTCTTTTTTTTTTTTTCTTCTTTTTTTTTCTTTAGATGGGGTTTCTCCATGTTGGCTAGACTTGTCTCAAAGTCTTGAGCTCAAGCAATTCATCTGCCTCAGTCTCCCAAAGTGCTGGGATTACTGGCGTGAGCCACTGCACCCGGCCCGCCACTTGTATATTTTCTTTGGAAAAATGTGTATACAGACGCCTAGCCCAATTTTTAATTGAGTTGTCTTTTTATTATTGAGTTGTAAGAATTATTTACACAGCAGTGATATCATGGAAGATGACACAGTAGAAAGTGCCAGGAATCTGTCGCCCCCATCTAGACAACAATCTGGCAGAATCTGTCTGATGCAACTATTTTGGAACTTTGGAGTCCATCTGAAGGCCTGCGGTTTCCAGGGGAAGGCTTGTATCTTACTCCTTTTAGTGCTGCTATAACACAATGCCACAGACTGGGTATTTACAAGAAAATAAATCCATCGGCTCACAGTTTTGGAGGCTGGGAAGTCCAAGATCAATGAGCTGGCAACTGATGAGGGTCTCTTATGGCAGAAGGGCAAAGAGAAGAGAGAGAGAAAAAGAGAGCAAAAGGGGGGCCTAACTCTTCCCCCTTCTTTTTTTTTTTGAGACAGAGTCTCACTCTGTCACCCAGGCTGGAGTGCAGTGGTGTGATCATAGCTCACTGCAGCCTCAATGTCCTGGGCTCAAGCAATCCTCCCACTTCAGCCTCCCCAGTAGCTGGGACTGCAGGCATGTGCCACCATGCCTGGCTAGTTTTATTATTTTTAGTAAAGACAGGATCTCACTATGTTGCCCAGGCTGGTCTTAAACTCCTGAGCTCAAGCAATCCTCCCACCTTGGCCTCCCAAATTACTGGGATTACAGATATGAGTCACTGTGCCCAGCCTTCTCCATTTTATAATTAACCCACTCCCATAATAATAAATGCATTCCCAAGATAACGGCATTAATTAATTCACTCCACTCTCGTGGCATAATCATCTGTCATTTTTATGTTATTATTTTATTTTTTGAGACACGGTTTTGCTCTGTTACCCAGGCTAGCATGCAGTGACATGATCATAGCTCCCTGCAGCCTTGAAATCCTGGGCTCAAGCCATCATCTCACTTCAGCCTCCTGAGTAGCTAGGACTGCAGGTGTGTGCCACCACATCTGGCTAATTTTTAAATTTTTTATTCTTTATTTTAAATTTTATTTTTAGAGTCAGGGTCTTGCTGTGTCTCCCAGGCTGGAGTGCAGTGGCATGATTACAGCTCACTGCAGCCTCAACCTCCCAGGCCCCAGTATCCTCCCACCTCAGCCTCCTGAGTAGCTGGCATGTGCCACCGTGTCCTGCTAATTTATTTTATTTTATTTTTTGTAGCGAGGGGGTCTCCCTATATTGCCTAGACTGGTCGTGAACTCCTAGGCCCAAGTAATCCTCCTGCCTCAGCCTCCCAAAGTGCTAAGATTACAGGTGTGACTCACCACCCGTGGCCCTAATCATCTCTTAACCCTCCCAACTCCTAATACTGTTAAAATGGCAATCAAATTTCAACATGAGTTTGGAAAGGGGCAAATATCCAAACCATAACAGCTTGAATGTAAATCCTGGTTAATTTCGGTCAGTGTCCTCTCTTTGCATGGTAGTGGCTATGCATTCCCCAGCCTCCTCAGCCCTACATGCAGTCATTCTTGGAACAGCTTGCAGCATCCAGAGTTAGCACATAACCTTGTCCTCCAAATACTGGAGATGTGTGTTTTTTTTTTCTCCCAAGATGAAGTCTTGCTCTGTCGCCCAGGCTGGAGTGCAGAGGTGTCATCTCAGCTCACTGCAACCTCCGCCTCCCGGGTTCAAGCAATTCTCCCACCTCAGTCTCCAGAGTAGCTGGGATTATAGGTGTGTACCACCAAGCCTGGCTAATTTTTGCATTTTTAGTAGAGACAGGGTTTCACCATGTTGGCCAGGCTGGTCTCGGAGTCTTGACCTCAGGTGATCCACCTGCCTCAGCCTGCCAAAGTGCTGGGATTACAGGCGTGAGCCACCGCGCCCAGCCGAGATATGTATTCTCATCACTGGCTGTTGCTTCTGATTGCAGAGGTTCAGACACAGAGGTGACTGCCATTGTTACAACCCCACTGGCTAAAGCAGCTTCCAGGGCATTTAAAGAGATAGAGACTGGTTTTTGAGTTTTTTTTGTTTTTTACTTATTTATTTATTTACTGAGACAGAGTCTCACTCTGTTGCCAGGCTGCAGTGCAGTGGCGTGATCTCGGCTCACTGCAGTCTCTGCCTCCTGGGTTCAAGTGATTCTCCTGACTCAGCCTCCTGAGTAGCTGGGACTACAGGTGCGTGCCACCATGCCCAGCTAACTTTTGTATTTTTATTAGAGACGGGGTTTCACCATGTTGGCCAGGCTGGTCTCAAACTCCTGACCTGAAGTGATCTGCCCGCCTTGGCCTCCCAAAGTGCTGGGATTACAGAGGTGAGCCACCGCACCCGGCTGGCTTTGTCTTTAATGCTTACTAGACAAAGCATTTTGTCTCATTAATAATGCTCAGAGAGCTAAAGAAAGATGCAGATAGAGACTAGCGAACAATACAGTCAGGATGGCTAAATGTGATCCCAAGAAACCAAAGGACAAGATGTCTGCTTATGCCTTCTTTGTGCAGATGTGCAGAGAAGGACATAGAAGAAAAACTCAGAGGTCCCTGTCAATTTTGCAGAATTTTCCAAGAAGTCCTCTGAGAGGTGCAAGACAATGGGAAAGAGAAGTCTAAATCTGATGAAATTGCAAAGGCAGATAAAGTATGCTATGATCGGGAAATGGAGGATAACAGACCAGCTAAGGGAGGCAAGAAATTTCCTAATACCCCCAAAGGCCATCCTCTGTATTATTCCTGTTCTGCTCAGAATTCCTCCCCAAGACCAAATCCACAGACCCTGGTATCTCTACTGGAGACGTGGCAAAAAGCTGGGTGAGATGTGGAATAACTTAAATGACAGTGCAAAGCAGCCTTACATCACTAAGGCGGCAAAGCTGAAGAAGAAGTATGAGAAGGATGTTGCTGACTTTAAGTCTAAAGGAAAGTTTGATGGCGCAAAGGGTCCTGCTAAAGTTGCCTGGAAAAATGTGGAAGAGGAAGATGAAGAAGATGAGGAGGAAGAAGAAAGAGGAGGAGGATGAATAAAAAAAAACTGTTTAACTGTCAAAACAAGAAAAGAAAGATGCAGGCAAAGCAAAGCAAATTATTTAGGGACAAAATGGAAACATCAATAAAAATATAGTGAACACAAGAAGGAACCAAAAGGAAATTCTGTAGCTGAAAAGTACAATAACTGAAATGAAAAATTCATGGAGGGATTCAGAAGCAGATTTGAACAGGCCAAAGAAGGAATCAACAAACTTGAAGATAAGACAACTGAAATGATTGAGTCTGAGGAACAGAAAGAAAGAGGACTGAAGAAGAGTAAACAGAGTCCAAGAAACCTGTGGGACACCATCAAGTAGAAGAACACACACTGTCAGGGTGCCGGAAATAGAACAGAGAGGGGGAAAGAGAAAATTAAATTGGCTGGGTGCAGCGGCTCACAACTGTCATCCCAGCATTTTTGTAGGCTGAGGTGGGTGGATCACTTGAGGTCAGGACTTCGAGACCAGCCTGGCCAACATGGTGAGACCCTGTCTCTAGTAAAAATACAAAAATTAGCTAGGAGTGGTGGCAGGTGTCTGTAATCCCAGCTGCTTGGGAGGCTGAGGCAGGAGACTCACTTGAACCCAGGAGGCAGAGATTGCAGTGAGCTGAGATTGTGCCACTGTACTCCAGCCTGGGCAACAGAGCAAGACTCCATCTCAAAAGAAAAAAGAAAATGAGATTATTATTGTTTTTAATCGATAAATAATAAGAGATTATTTGAAGAAATAATGGCTGAAAACATCTCAAATTCGGTGAAATACATGAACCTAAACATCCAAGAAGCTCAGTGAACTCCAAGTAGGATGAATTTAAAGAGGCCCTCACAGAGACACACTATAATCAAACTGCCCAAACCACAGATAACAGAATCTTTAATTTTTGATTAATTAGTTAATTAATTAATCATATAGGTTAACTAACTAATTAATCTTATAGAGATAGGATCTTGTTATATTGCCCAGGCTAGTCCCAAACTCCTGGACTCAAGCGATCCTCCTGCCTTGGCCTCCCAAAGTACGGGGATTGCAGGTGTGAGCCACTGCACCCAGCCACGGGTGTGAGCCAAGAGAGAATCTTGAAAGCAGTGAGAGAGAAACAAATTGTTACATACAAGGGATCGCCAGTAAGATTAACAGCAGATTTCTCAGCAGAAACGTTGGCAGCAAGAAGGCAATGGGTTGGTATATTCAAAGAGATAAAAGAAAAAACTGTCAATCAAGAATCCTGCTGGACAAGTTAGCTCCTTCCTGTAATTCTAGCTACTAAGGAGGCTTGAAATGAGAGAATCACTTGAGGTCAGGAGTTCAAGACCAGCCTGGGCAACATAGCAAGACCTCATCTCTAAAAAAAATTTTTTTTTTAATTAGCCAGGCATGTCGGTGCACAACTGTAGTTGCAGCTTCTTAGGAGGCTGAGGCAGGGATGATCACTTGAGCTAAGGAGTTTGAGGATGCAGTGAGCTATGGTCATACCACTACACACCATCCTGGGTGACAGAGTGAGACTCTGTCTCTTAAAAAAGAAAACAAAACAAAACAAAAGTAATCCTATACCTGGCAAAACTGCCCTCAAAAAAGAAGAAATGAAGGTATTCCCAGATAAACAAAAGCAGAAAGAGTTTATTACCACTAGATCTTTCTTACAGAAAATGCTAAAGGGACTTCTGCAGATTGAAATTAAAGGACATTCTGCCATTATATAGGCAGTAGGAAGAAAGTAAAAATTAAAAAAAATAAATTAAAGAACACTAGACAATAACTCAAAGTCCTATGAAGAAATAAAGATCTCCTATAAAGGTAAATACATGGACAATTACAAAAGCTAGTATTATTGTCGTTTTGGGTTGTAACACCACTTTTCCTTTTATACATGATTTAAAAGACTAATAGTAAAAAGCCAGTAATAAGTCTATGTTTTTTGGCACCCAATGTATAAAGGTGTAACTTCTGACATCATTAACTGAGAGGGTGGTGGCAGAGCCGTATAAGAGCAGAGTATGCTACAGTAGCCCCTCCTTACCCAAGGCTTTACTTTCTGTGGTTGCAGTTACTCATGGTCAACTGTGGCCCAAAAATATTAAATGGAAAATTCCAGAAGTAAACAATTCATAAGTTTTAAACTGTGCACCATTCCATGTAGCATGATGCAATCTCTTGCTAGCTTGCTCCATCCTGCTTAGGATGTGAATCATCCCTTTGTCCAGCGTATCCACATTTTATATGTTACCTGCCCCATTAGTCACTCAGTAGCCATCTCTGATCAACTCTCACGGTATCACAGTGATCGTGTTCAAGTACTCCTGTTTTAATTAATAACAGCCCCAAAGGGCAAGAGTAGTGATGCTGGCATTTTATCATCTCACATGATCATAAGAAGGGTGAATACAGTATAATAAGATATTTTGAGAGAGAGACCACATTCTCTTAACTTTTATTATAGTAGGTTATTATAATTGTTCTATTTCATTGTTAGTTATTGCTGTTAATCTCTTACTGTGCCTAATTTATAAATTAAACTTTATCATGGGTATGTAGGTATACAAAAAAAAAATACTATATACATAGTAATCAAGTCTTTTTTCTTTTTTTGACCTCAGGTGATCTGCCTGTCTCAGCCTCCCAAAGTGCTGGGATTACAGGCATGAGCCACCTTGCCCAGCCGGACTGTATATATTCTTTTTTTTTTTTTTTTTGAGAAGGAGTCTCACTCTGTCGCCCAGGCTGGAGTGCAGTGGCGCAATCTCGGCTCACTGCAAGCTCCGCCTCCCGGGTTCACACTATTCTCCTGCCTCAGCCTCTCCGAGTAGCTGGGACTACAGGCGCCCGCCACCATGCCCGGCTAATTTTTTGTATTTTTAGTAGAGACGGGGTTTCACCATAGTCTCGATCTCCTGACCTCGTGATCCGCCCGCCTCGGCCTCCCAAAGTGCTGGGATTACAAGCGTGAGCCACTGTGCCGGGCTTATATTCTTTAACATACATAAAACAGTACTTTGAGAAAGAAAGAAAAGAAAAATGTAAAAAGCAGGACAATTCTAAAAGCTCTCAGAGAGAGAGAAATTAACCTACTAAGGAATGAAAATCCAATCACATCAAATTTATCAGCATCATTGGATGCTTGAGGACCCTGGAGCAATGGCTTCAATGTTCTCAGTAAAAATAATCTGAAACTTGAAATTCTATACCTAGCTAATTTACCAATAAAATGTAAGGGCAGAATAAAGACTTTTTTTTTTTTTTGAGATGGAGTCTCGCTCTGTTGCCCAGGCTGGAGTGCAGTGGCATGATCTCAGCTCACTGCAACCTCCGCCTCCTGGGTTCAAGTGATTCTCCTGCCTCAGCCTCCCAAGTAGCTGGGATTACAGGTGCCTGCCACCATGCCCGGCTAATTTTTGTATTTTTAGTAGAGACGGGGTTTCACCATGTTGGTCAGGCTGGTTTTGAAGTCCTGACCTCAGGTGATCTGCCCACCTCGGCCTCCCAAAGTGCTGGGATTATAGGTGTGAGCCACCGTGCCAGGCCTGGAATAAAGACATTTTTAGAACTACATGCTGTGGAAGATTCTATTATTACCTAGCAAATATTCACTCCTTTCCCCTGAGCTCTGTGGGAGGTGCCGACTTCCTTGCCCCACTGTTGTTGGGCTGAGCCGTGTGACTTGCTTTGGCTAATCAGATGGAAGCAGATGTGACCCAGCAGAAACTTGAAATATGCTTGCCATGGGCCTGGGCTTGTGTCTTTCACCAAGAGAGACATCTGTCTGGTAGCTACTGGTTCATGTGGCACAAAAGATGGTTGGAGCAGACTGGGAGCTGATCCGCAGTCCACAGTCAAGCCCTGCCACGCCCGGCCTGGGCCCGTTGAACCACAGTTGAGCTGCAGATACGTAAGGAAGAAATAAATGGTTGTTTTGCCACTGTGCTTTGTGGTAGTTTGTTATACAGCAAAACCTAAGACACATGGCCTCACAACAATTTCTCTCCCACATACCCTTTCTGGGGAAGTTCCTTGGGGATTTGCAGTGGCAGAGAGGGGAACACATGGGATCCAGGAAACAGAAGATTCAACTCAGATAGCAGTGGAGGAAGACCTGGAAGACAGTGGGTGCAGGCTCGGACTGGAGCAGGGCACGACAGCAGCGGGAGAGGGGCGTCCCGAAAACAAGGTGATTCCACAGATGCCAGAGCACCCTTGAGATTCTGGAAGAGCCTTGAGATGCAGTAAAGGAAGACGACGCAACAAAGAAAGAACAGCAACTTGCCATCGGGCTTGGTGGCTCATGCCTGTAATCCCAGTACTTTGGGAGGCCGAGGTGGGTGGATCACGAGGTCAGGTGATCGAGACTGTGTCCGGAATTGGTGGGTTCTTGGTCTCACTGACTTCAAGAATGAAGCCGTGGACCCTCGCGGTGAGTGTTACAGTTCTAAAGGCGGCGTGTCCGGAGTTTGTTCCTTCTGATGTTCGGGTGTGTTCGGAGTTTCTTCCTTCTGGTGGGTTCATGGTCTCGCTGGCTCAGGAGTGAAGCTGCAGACCTTCGCAGTGAGTGTTACAGCTCTAAAGGCGGCGTGTCCGGAGTTTGTTCCTTCTGATGTTCGGGTGTGTTCGGAGTTTCTTCCTTCTGGTGGGTTCATGGTCTCGCTGGCTCAGGAGTGAAGCTGCAGACCTTCGCGGTGAGTGTTACAGCTCTTAAGGCAGCACGTCTGGAGTTGTTCTTTCCTCCTGGTGGGCTCATGGTCTCGCTGGCTTCAGGAGAGAAGCTACAGACCTTCATGGTGAATGTTACAGCTCAAAAAAGCAGTGTTGACCCAAAGAGTGAGCTGTAGCAAGATTTATTGCAAAGAGCGAAAGAACAAAGCTTCCACAGTGTGGAAGGGGACCCGAGCGGGTTGCCACTACTGGCTCGGGCAGCCTGGTTTATTCTCTTATCTGGCTCCACCCACATCCTGCTGATTGGTAGAGCCGAGTGGTCTGTTCTGACAGGGCGCTGATTGGTGCGTTTACCATCCCTGAACTAGACATAAAAGTCCTCCACGTCCCCATCAGATCAGTTAGATACAGAGTAGCCACACAAAGGTTCTCCAAGGCCCCACCAGAGGAGCCAGACACAGTGTTGATTGGTGCATCCACAAATCTCGAGCTAGACACAGGATGCTGATTGGTGTATTTACAATCCCTGAGCTAGACGTAAAGGTTCTCCGCATCTCCACCAGACTCAGGAGCCCAGCTGGCTTCACCCAGTGGATCCCGCACCGGGGCTGCAGGTGGAGCTGCCTGCCAGTCCCGCACCATGCGCTCGCACTCCTCAGCCCTTGGGTGGTCGATGGGACTGGGCGCCATGGAGCAGGGGGTGGCGCTCGTCGGGGAGGCTCGGGATGCACAGGAGCCCATGGAGGCGGGGGAAGGCTCAGGCATGGCGGGCTGCAGGTCCTGAGCCCTGCCCCGCGGGAAGGCAGCTAAGGCCCGGTGAGAAATCGAGCACAGCGCCGGTGGGCTGGCACTGCTGGGGAACCCAGTACACCCTCCACAGCCGCTGGCCTGGGTGCTAAGCCCCTCATTGCCCGGGGCCGGCAGGGCCGGCCGGCTGCTCCGAGTGAGGGGCCCGCCAAGGCCACGCCCACCCGGAACTCCAGCTGGCCCGCAAGCGCCACACGCAGCCCCGGCTCCCGCTTGCGCCTCTCCCTCCACACCTCCCTGCAAGCTGAGGGAGCCGGCTCCCGCCTTGGTCAGCCCAGAAAGGGGCTCCCACAGTGCAGTGGTGGGCTGAAGGGCTCCTCAAGTGCAGCCAAAGTGGGAGCCCAGGCAGAGGAGGCACCGAGAGCAAGCGAGGGCTGTGAGGACTGCCGGCATGCTGTCACCTCTCAAGACCATCTTGGCTAACACGGTGAAACCCCATCTCTACTAAAAATACAAAAAATCAGCTGGGCATGGTGGCAGGCGCCTGCAGTCCCAGCTACTCGGGAGGCTGAGGCAGGAGAATGGCGCGAACCCGGGAGGCGGAGCTTGCAGTGAGCCGAGATGGCACCACCTGCACTCCAGCCTGGGCGACAGAGCGAGACTCCGTCTTAAAAAAAAAAAAAAAAGTGTTGCCCAATCTTCACCTTTAGAATCAACCTATAGGTAAAGGACAGAAAGCTTTATTCTGGGCCAGGTGCAGTGGCTCACAACTGTAATCCCAACTCTTTAGGAGACTGAGGCAGGGGGATTGCTTGAGTCGAGGAGTTCAAGACCAGCCTGGGCAACATAATGAGATCCAATCTCTACAAAAAAATTTAAAAATTAGCCTGGTGTGGTGGCATTGACCTGTGGTCCCAGCCACTTGGGAGGCTGAGGTGGGAGGATCCCTTGAGCCCAAGACGTCGAGGCTGCAGTGAGCTGTGATGGCACCACTGTACTCCAGCCTGGGTGACAGAGTGAGACCCTGTCTCAGGAAAAACCCAACAACAACAACAACAACAAAAAACCAGTTTGTTTTGATTGCAAGCAGATTATAAATACTATCAATTCTGACAGTATAAAAGTAATAGTGCAGATAACTTAAGTTGGGAGCTGGAAGGTGGAGGTTATAAAGCCAAGGTTAGAGAAACAAATATCTTCATCTTCCCTTGTTGGCAATCAAGAGAAGCCTCTATGGATAGAAGAACCAGTAATAAAATCACAAATATTATGTTTAAGCTTATAGAAGGAACCAATAGAAGGACTGAAAATGATAATGGCCAGGCGTGGTGGCTCACATCTGAAATCCCAGCGCTTTGGGAGGCCGAGGCAGGCGGATCACTTGAGATCAGGAGTTCGAGACTAGCCTCGCCAATATGGTGAAACCCCGTCTCTACTAAAAATACAACAACAACAAAAATTAGCTAGGCGTGGTTGCACATGCCTGTAATTCCAGCTACTCGGAGGCTGATGCAGGAGAATCGCTTGAACCTGGGAGGTGGAGGTTGCAGTGAGCTGGGATCACACCACTGCACTCCAGCCTAGGCAACAGAGAGGGGCTCCATTTAAAAAACAAATGAAAATAATAATAGAAAATAGTAATAACTACGTTGAGAGGAAGATGTGGGGGGATGGGGTGGCGAGTCACCTCTACAGGTGTCACCTGAGACCCCAATGGATAATGTCTCAAAATGACAGCAACTTATAGCTAGGTACCCATGTTATATAGTAGTTAGAGGTTAATCACCAGAAAAACCTCAAACAGAAAGTTCAGTTACTACAGGCCAATTCCAAAGCTTGTATTTTTTTTTCTTTTTTTTTTGGAGACAGACTCTGTCTCTGTCGCCCAGGCTGGAGTGCAGTGGCATGATCCCGGCTCACTGCAACCTCTGCCTCCCAGGTTCAAGCAATTCTCCTGACTCCATCTTGGTTCACCGCAGCCTCCCCATCCTGGCTCAGGTGATTCTCCCACATCAGCCTCCAGAGTGGCTGAGACTACAGGCATGTACAGACACGTCCTGCTAATTTTTGTATATTTCTTAGAGACAGTGTCTCACTATATTGCCCAGGCTGGCCTTGAACTCCTGAGCTCAAAAGATCTGCCCTCCTTGGCCTCCCAAAGTGCTGGAAGGTGGGAGCTGCCAGGTGGGAGCCACCGTGCCTGGCCTCTTGCTGTTTCATTATCCATTAGATGTGCAGTGTTATTATCTTGGTTCTGTCTGCTCCTGCTCTGTGTCTGAGTTGTTGCCTCACCACGTCACAGTCTTATGAGCTCTTTTTTTTTTTTTTTTCAGATGGAGTCTTGCTCCGTTGCCCAGGCTGGAGTACAGTGGCACGATCTTGGCTCACTGCAACCTCCACCTCCCGGGTTCGAGCAATTCTCCTGCCTCAGCCTCCCGAGTAGCTGGGATTACAGGTGCCTGCCACCATGCCCGGCTAATTTTTGTATTTTGGTAGAGATAGGGTTTCACAATGTTGGCCAGGCTGGTCTCGAACTCCTGACCTCAAGTGATCCACCTGTCTCGGCCCCCCAAAGTGCTGGGATTACAGACGTGAGCCACTGTTATGTGCTCTTTTATGGGGAGATGGATCTGGGGACACCTGCTTTTCTGCCTTGGATTGAATTTCATCATATCTGTTTTTATACTTGTCCTTGTTTGTTTTTTCCTTTGCAGATTGAATTAAAAAAATCAGACTCCAACTGAGGATCACACATTGCATTTAGTAGAAATGTATCTTTAGTCTGCTTTAGTTGCCATAACAAAATACCATAGACTGATTGGCTTACACAATAGAGATATATTTTCTTATCCTTCTGGAGGCTGGAAAGTCCAAGATCGTGGTGTCAGCATGGTCAGCTCCCGGTGACGGCTCTCTTCCTGGCTTGCTGTCTTCTTCCTGTGACCCCCACAGGGGATAGAGAGAGAAGAGAAGACAGAAGAGAAAAGAGAGAGAGAAGAGAGAGAGAGAACACACTCCAGAGTGCTTTCTGTGCTAAGTGTGGTGGCTCATACCTGTAATCCCTGCACTTTGGGAAGCTGAGGCAGGAGGATTGCTTGAATCCAGGAGTCAAGACCAGCCTGGGCAACACAATGAGACTTTGTCTCTACAAAAAATAAATAACAAAATTAACTGGGCGTGGTGACACATGCCTGTAGTCCCAGCTACTTGGGAGGCTGAGGTGAGAATCACTTGAGCAGCGGAGGTCAAGGCTACAGTGAGCTGAGATTGTGCCACTGCACTCTAGCCTGTGCAATGGAGCAAGACCCTGTCTCAAAAAAAAAAAAAAAAAAAAAAAGGAAAACAAAAGTGCTTTCTGGTGTCTCTTATTATAAGAGTACTAATCCCCCCATGAAGACCCCACCCTTTGACCTCATCTAACCCTATCACCTCTCAAAGGCTCTATCTCCAAATACCATGACATTGGGAGTTTGGTCTGCAATATAGAAATTTTGGGGAAGATACTATTTAGTCCATAGCAACCTTCTTTCTAGATTAAAGAAAACTTTTTAATTTTAGTTTTGTTTTTTTTTTTTTGGTGCTTCATGACACTGACCTTTTCACTTCCTTGTAGTGGCCCTGTGTGTGCTTGCATATCTACCAAGCTGTTTACTTTCATCTTGCTCGTTTTTGTGTTCGGGCTGCTCTGGCTAGGCCATCTCTTCTGACGTTGACTGGGAGATTTCTCTGACACTCACGTTGTTCTTGGGGGTATTTATCTTCCCCTGTGTATCAGCTTTGACTAGTTTTGGCTGCATACATAAGAAAAAAATATGCAAAACAAGGCAAATGTTTATTTCCCTCCTCTAAAAGAACCCTGAAGGGAATCAGCACAGTGTTGATATGACACTTTCAACAGCATCCGGGGCCAGCCTCTCATCTTTCTGCCCCATTCAGACCCACTTACTTCTCTCTGCAAGGTGGTCCTGACCAGGCACGACTTCTCCATGACTCTGGCTGATCACACTTTCTGGGGACATTTACAAGACAAGAGTTAGTGAGAAGAACCACAGTCTGGCTGCTGCCAATGCCCTGAGGCTGTACTTGATACTCATCATCTTCCTGCACCCTGAACCATCTAGACATTCTGCAAAACAGCATGTTGGTCACCATATAGAGGGTGTCACGTTAATCAGCGCAGATGCCGTGGTAAGACACATGCCATCCAGAGGATTGGAGATAAAGCCTATGAAGAATCAGGAGCCTCCACATGGACGGTTTAACCCATTCATCAGGTCACATGGAAGACTGCTAGTTTTGCATTGGGCCAGGAGCAGAAAGAGCTCTCCAGCAGCCCAGGCTGCCACAAGAGCAGTTTCCTGCATGCACCCATGACTCAGCAGGTGCAATGGAACTAGAGGGGGCTGTGGTTGGGAAAGATGCTACTTCCCAGTACAGACCCCTTGGGTTCTGGACAAAGTCTGTGCCTTACACAACAGAGAACTACAAACCATTCAAAACGCAGCTCCTGGACCCTGCTAGAAACTGTCCGATGGTTAGAACTTCCCAAGATGAGTTCATTCTGGCTGGGCGCAGTGGCTCATGCCTGTAATCCCAGCACTTTGGGAGGCCGAGGCAGGTGAATCACTGAAGGTCAGTGGTCAGTGACCACTGAAGGTGGATCACTGAAGGATCACCAGCCCGGCCAAGATGGTGAAACCCCATCTCTACTAAACATGCAAAATTAGCCAGGCGTGGTGGCAGGTGCCTGTAATCCCAGCTACTTGGGAGGCTGAGACAGGAGAATCGCTTGAACACAGGAGGAGGAAGTTGCAGTGAGCTGAGATCACGCCATTGCACTCTGGCCTGGGTGACACAGCAAGACTCCGTCTCCAAAAAGATAAAATAAAAGAGCTGATTCTGCTGGACCCACCAAGTCTTCAGGTCGGGTGGACCCAACAGTAACCCACAGTGAGATGGAAGTGGTACATCTGCAGTACAGCATGGCAGGACCAGGGGGTGCAATGGGCTGCACAGCAGGTGGCTCAGACACCCGAGTCATCTGCCACTATTGCACCAACACCTCTCCCTCAGCTACACCTATGGCCTCATAGCGGGAGGAGGGAGATGATGAGTATCACATCCAGCCTTAGGACATCTGCAGCAGCCAGGGTTCAGGTCTTGAATTATATTGTGACAGAGAGCTGGACAATTCACATTGCTGTTGGGAAGGTCATGAATGGATGCTGCTGTGATCCCAGGGCACCACAGGTGAAAGTTTTAGCCACTGCAGGGCTCGGGCACTTCAGGGACTGTCAATATTCCACCTGCTGGGTCGTCATTACCATTCAGCCAGTGAGTCACCCTTAAGGAATCCCATCCTTGCGGTCTCCTTCATGGGATGGCTCTGCTGGACCAGCTACCCTAGGTCAAGTTCCTATAAGCAGCGCCTGCAATGGGGATTCTTGTAGAAGTAATTTATTACAGTGTGCATATGCATTAAGCCGTTTCTTACATTGCTATAAAGAAATACCTGAGGCTGGGTAATTTATAAGAAAAGAGGCTGATTTGTCTCCTGGTTCTTCAGGCTGTACAGGAAACACAGTGCCAGCATCTTCTTTTGGTGAGGCCTCAGGAAGCTCTTACCCATGGCGGAAGGCAAAGCGGGAGCAGGTGTTTCACCAGGCAGGAGTGGGAGCAAGAGAGTGGGCGGGAGGTGCCACACACTTTTAAACATCCAGATCTTGTGAGAACTCAGGCACTATCATGAGAACAGCACCAAGAGGATGATGCTAAACGATTTCACGAGAAATCCACCTCCATGATCCAGTCACCTCCCACCAGGCCCCACCTCCAACACTGGAGATCACATTTCAACATATTTGGGTGGGACAAATATCCAAACTGTATCAGCGCTCTAAGGAGAAGAGAGTGAGGAAAATCGGAGAGGGCAAAGGAAAAAGTGTAAGCACGGCTGTGGTCTTGGGTGGAGTCTGTCTGGCTTCAGTCTGGTCCCATGGAAAGCTTGGAGCAAAATTTGCATCTGGGTTCACCCCACCTTAAAGCAAGGGGTGGGCATTTTACCTTGTCAGTCTGTCATTGGCTGCTGACTTATCAGACAAGGTAGTACCTAGTCTTCCAAGACAATTGGCTGGAGAGAAGGGGGGCAGTGAACTCGTAGTCAACACTCACGGGGCTCATGATTCTTAGACAATCAGGAGATGTGTGCAGAGACAGAGAACAGCACTGTGTCAAGATGCCAATTGTGATGCTAAAATGGATCATAGAAAAGAAATCTCTGGCCAGTCACAGTGACTCATGCCTGTAATCCCAGCACTTTGGGAGGCTGAGGCAGGTGGATCACCTGAGGTCAGGAGTTTGAGACCAGCTTGGCCAACATGGTGAAACCCCGTCTCTACCAAAAATACAAAAATTAGCCAGACATGGTGGCACGTGCCTGTAATCCCAGCTACTCGGGAGGCTGAAGCAGGAGAATCACTTGAACTTGGGAGGTAGAGGTTGCAGTGAGCCTAGATCGTGCCATTGGACTCCAGCTTGGGTGACAGAGTAAAACTCCATCTAAGAAAAAAAGAAAAAAAATCTCCATGACTCTTCGGATGACCATACCCTAGATGAGTTTTCTTAAATCCAAGCATCAATGAGTGAACAATATGCATCTAAGGACAAAAAGGAAATCTGGATCTTGCTCCTGTTGCCCAGGCTGGAGTGCAGTGGAGTGAGCTTGGCTCACTGCAGCCTTGACTTCCCAGGCTCAAGCAGTCCCACCCCAGCCTTCCTAATAGCTGGGACTACAGGCTGGAGCCACCATGCCCAGCTACTTTTTGTATTTTTTGTAGAGACGGACTTTTGTCATGTTGCCCAGTCTGGTCTCGAACTCCTGGGCTCAAGTGATCCACCCACCTTGGTCTCCCAAAGTGTTGGGATTATAGGCATGAGCCACCGCATCTGGCTGAATTATGGATTCTCATATCCATATTCAGTCCTTCAACAGGAAGAACTAGCAACACAACGTTTTGTGACAAGAAATGGGATACATTTTGTTAAAAGGATGCATGATAATATTTCTTCATCTTTTATGATGTTTGTATACACATTTTACTTGATACATTCAGTAAGTGGATGATTGATAAAGTTGGATACTCAGGGGTGATTGGAAGGAAATAGATGATGAAGAAATGAAAACAATTCATTGGATTGACCATTTAATTGGGGTTTGTAAATCTAACCATGACAATATTTCACAATTATGGAACAAAGAAGATGGCCATCCTCTCAACAAAATTATGAGTGTCAAAGTTTTCAAAAGTATTGTGTTTCGCAGATTCAAAGAGAAGAGTGAGAAGTAATGATAAGCTAAAACCTGCTAAAGATGTAGTTCAAATCTGGAAGCAGTTTTTTTTTTTTTTTTTTTGAGACGGAGTCTCGCTCTGTTGCCCAGGCTGGAGTGCAGTGGCGCGATCTCGGCTCACTGCAAGCTCCGCCTCCCGGGTTCACGCCATTCTCCTGCCTCAGCCTCTCCGAGTAGCTGGGACTACAGGCGCCTGCCACCACGCCCGGCTCATTTTTTTTTTTTGTATTTTTAGTAGAGACGGGGTTTCACCGTGGTCTCGATCTCCTGACCTCGTGATCTGCCCGCCTCGGCCTCCCAAAGTGCTGGGATTACAAGCGTGAGCCACCGCGCCTGGCCCTGGAAGCAGTTTTCACAAGATGGATATGTTCTAGATTCAACATACAAGACAGGGCATGAGCAGTAAGTGGCAAGCAAACGACATTGCCTAGTTTTTTTTTTTTTTTTTTTTTTTAAACAGAGACAGGATCTTGCTATGTTGCCTAGGCTGGTCTTGAACTCCTGGGCTCAAGCAATCCTTCCACCTTGGCCTCCCAAAGTGCTGGGATTACAGATGTGAGTCACTGTATGCTGTCCACTCTTGGTATATATACTTTCTTTCTTTTTTGAGACAGAGTTTTGCTCTTGTTGCCTAGGCTAGAATGCAATGGCACGATCTTGACTCACTGCAACCTCCATCTCCTGAGTTCAAGCAATTCTCCCGCTTCAGCCTCCCAAGTAGCTGGGATTACAGGTGCCCACCATCATACCTGGCTAATTTTTATTTTAGTAGAGATGGGGTTTCACTGTGTTGGCCAGGCTGGTCTCAAACTCCTGACCTCAGATGATCCACCTGCCTTGGCCTCCCAAAGTTCTGGGATTATAGGTGTGAGCCACCACTCCTGGCCTCTCTCTCTCTTTCTTTTCTTTTCTTTTCTTTCTTTCTTTCTTTCTTTCTTTCTTTCTTTCTTTCTTTCTTTCTTTCTTTCTTTCTTTCTTCCTGGCCTCTCTCTCTCTTTCTTTTCTTTTCTTTTCTTTTCTTTCTTTCTTTCTTTCTTTCTTTCTTTCTTTCTTTCTTTCTTTCTTTCTTCTTTCTTTCTTTCTTTCTTCTTTCTCTCTCTTTTCTTTCTTTCCTTTCTTTTTCTTTCTTTTCTTTCTCTTTCTTTCTTCTTTCTCTCTCTTTCCTTTCTTTCTTTCCCTCTCTTTCCTTTCTTTCTTTCCTTTCTTTTCTTTCTTTTTCTTTTTTTCTTTCCCTCCCTCCCTCCCTCCCTCCCTCCCTCCCTTCCTTCCTTTCTTCCTTCCTTCTTTCTTTCCTTTCTTTCTTTTTCACAGAGTTTCACTCTTGTCACCCAGGCGGGAATGCAGGCTGGAATGCAATGGCACAATCTCGGCTCACTACAACCTCTGTCTCCCGGGTTCAAGCGATTCTCCTGCCTCAGCCTCCCAAGTAGCTGGGATTACAGGTGCGTGCCACCACACCTGGCTAATTTTTGTATCTTTAGTAGAGACAGGGTTTCACCACGTTGGCCAGGCTGGTCTCTAACTCCTGACCTCACATGATCTGCCCGCCTCGGCCTCCCAAAGTCCTGGGATTACAGGCGCGAGCCACCGCACTCAGCCACATCTTTTTTTTTTTTTTTTTTTTTTTGAGACGGAGTCTCACTCTGTCGCCCAGGCTGGAGTGCAGTGGCGCAATCTCGGCTCACTGAAAGCTCCGCCTCCCGGGCTCACGCCATTCTCCTGCCTCAGCCTCTCCAAGTAGCTGGGACTACAGGTGCCCGCCACACCAGGCTAATTTTTTTTTTTTTTTTGTATTTTTAGTAGAGACAGGGTTTTACCGTGGTCTCGATCTCCTGACCTTGTGACCCGCCCGCCTCAGCCTCCCAAAGTGCTGGGATTACAAGCGTGAGCCACCACGCCCGGCCCTCTTTCTCTTTTTTAAGACAGTGTTTCATTCTGTCACCCAGGCTGGAGTGCAGTGGCTCGATCTTAGCTCACTGTGAACCTCTGCCTCTTGGGCTCAAGTGATCCTCTCACCTAAGCCCCCCAAGTATCTGGGACTACAGGAATGCACCATCACGCCCAGCTATTTGTTTTGTTTTGTTTTGTTTGTAGAGATGGGGTTTTGCCACGTTGCCCAGGCTGGCCTCGAACTCCTGACCTCAAGTGATCCACCCACCTCGGCCTCCAAAGTGCTGGGATTACAGATGTGAGCCACCATGCCCAGCCCTTTCTTGGTATATATACTTTCAAAACAGGAAAATTTGGGATTGAAATTTGAGTTTCCTACACTTACATTATTATTATAATTTCTAATAAGGTTGTTTGTTACGATCCCTTTATTCTTCTGTAAATTATTATAAGGCTACTTAAAGTATAAATAAAATTAAAAGGGTCCTTTGGACCCAAGGTAAATTATTATATAATTCTTTTTCCCGGTATACTGAAGGTTAACCCAGTATTGTTTGTAATAGCAAAAGATTGGAAACTTCTCAAAGGTCTATCAATAGGGCACTGGTTAAATAAATAAATATTGCTACCTTCTAGCAATGGAATATTATTTTGCTATAAAAACTGATGAGGAAAATATACATGTACTGCTATGGAATAATTTCCAAAATATAAAGCGAAAGAAACAAGGTTCTGAACAGGATGTAAAACATGCAATCGTTTGTGTTATAAAAAAGGAGAAAAGGTATGATTTCGCTTGAATATGCATAAACTATTTCTGATAACATTGACTTTTTTCTGTAGAGGGCATCTGGGTGGCCAGCCACAGGCATGACAAAGAAATTTTTCAGCAAAAATCCCTTTTACATACTGACATAGACTAACATAGACTGACATAGACTAACGTAGACTGACACAGACTGACATGGACTGACACAGACTAACATAGACTAACATAGACTGACATGGACTGACATAGACTAACATAGACTAACATAGACTGACATAGACTGACATGGACTGACATAGACTGACATAGACTAACATAGACTGACATGGACTGACATAGGCTAACATAGACTGACATAGACTGACATGGACTAATGTAGACTGACACAGACTGACATGGACTGACACAGACTAACATAGACTAACAGACTGACATAAACTAACATAGACTGACATGGACTGACATGGACTGACACAGACTAACATAGACTAACATAGACTGACACAGACTAACATAGGACTGACATAGACTGACACACAGACTAACATAGGACATAGACTGACATAGACTGACATAGACTGACATGGACTGACACAGACTAACATAGACTAACATAGACTGACATAGACTAACGTAGACTGACACAGACTGACATGGACTGACACAGACTAACATAGACTAACAGACTGACATAAACTAACATAGACTGACATGGACTGACATGGACTGACATAGACTAACATAGACTGATACAGACTGACATAGACTGACATGGACTGACACAGACTAACATAGACTAACATAGACTGACATAGAGTAACAGACTGACATAGACTGACATGGACTGACATGGACTGACATAGACTAACATAGACTGACACAGACTGACACAGACTGACATGGACTGACGTAGACTGGTGTAGACTAACATAGACTGACACAGATTAATGTAGACTGACATAGACTGACATGGACTGAAATAAACTAACATAGACTGACATAGACTGACGTAGACTGACATGGACTGACGTAGACTGAAATGGACTGACCTGGACTGACATAGACTGACATGGACTGACTGACATAGACTAACATAGACTAACATAGACTGACATAGACTGACATGGACTGACCTGGACTGACATAGACTGATGCAGACTGACGTAGACTGAAAGGAGAACTTAGAAACGGACACGCTTAGCGTCGGGCACACCTCAGTCAAGGAGGCTCTGCTGACCACCCTGTCCCCGTCTCAGTGACTTCCTACAACAAAGGTGATTTCTCACTGATGTTCCAGCTCCCTTGAGAGTCCACTGGGGGCTCTGCTCCACCCATTCTGGGACCCGTGCTGACACCACAGCTGCCATCTTGAGAGACACTGGTTGCCATGGCCACTCTGAGAATCTTAGACATGTAATGAAATACATAATTTCATATTTTATATATTTTAATTGAAATACCTGTCTATACAATACATACCTTGTATATCTATTTTATCTATTTTTTTTTGACACAGGGTCTTACTCTGTCCCCCAGGCTCAAGTGCGGTGGCGTGATCATGGCTCACTGCAGCTTCAACCTCCCAGGCTTAAGCAAGCTCCCCATCTCAGCCTCCTGAGTAGCTATGACTACAGACATGCACCACCGCATACTACTAATTTTTTTATACTTTATTTCATTTTATTTTTTGAGACAGAGTTTTGCTGTTCTCGCTCAGACTGGAGTGCAATGGCCGATCTCGGCTCACTGTAACCTCTGCCTCCTGGGTTCAAGCGATTCTCCTGCCTCAGCCTCCCAAGTAGTTGGGATTACAGATGCCTGCCACCACACCCAGCTAATGTTTGTATTTTTAGTACAGACAGGGTTTCACCATGTTGGCCAGGTTGGTCTCGAACTCCTGACCTCAGGTGATCCTGCCGCCTGGGCCTCCCAAAGTGCTGGGATTACAGATGTAAGCCACCGTGCCCGGCCTAAGGTAAAATTTACATGCAATGAAATGAACAAGTTTGGGACAAATGCATATACCCATACACCTATGTAACCCAAACTTCTATCAAGATATAAAACATTGCTGTCACCATGGAAGGTTCCCCCGTGCCCTTTCCCATCAGTCCCCACCCCACACCATCCACAGAAGCAATCGCTGTCTTGATGTCTTCACCACAGATTAGTGTAGCCTGTTTTAGAACTTTATATAAATGGAACCGTACATATGTATTCTTCTTTATAAGGCTTCTTTCATTTAGTACATTTTTGACACCCATAACTTTTGTTGTGCACATTAGTAATTCATTCCTTTTTATTGTTTTTTTTTTTTTTTTTTTTTGAGACGGAGTCTCGCTCTGTCGCCCAGGCTGGAGTGCAGTGGCGCAATCTCGGCTCACTGTAAGCTCCGCCTCCCGGGTTCACGCCATTCTCCTGTCTCAGCCTCTCCGAGTAGCTGGGACTACAGGCGCCCACCACCACGCCTGGCTAATTTTTTGTATTTTTAGTAGAGACGGGGTTTCACCGTGGTTTCGATCTCCTGACCTCGTGATCCGCCCGCCTCGGCCTCCCAAAGTGCTGGGATTACAAGCGTGAGCCACCGCGCCCGGCCCCTTTTTATTGTTAATATCCAATGTTAAGCATGTGGTATAGTTTGTTTATCCATTCTCCTGTTAATAGGTCCTTGTGATGTTTACAGTTTGGCGTTATTATGAAAAAAGCTGCAATGGCCGTTCTCATAAGTCTTTTCAGGAACATTTGCTTTCATTTTTATCTATTTATTTATTGCGTCGAAGTCTCTCTCTTTTGCCAAGCTGGAGTGCAGTGGCAGGATCTCGGCTCACTGCAAGCTCCGCCTCCTGGGTTCAAGTGATTCACCTGCCTCAGCCTCCTGAGTAGCTGGGACTACAGGCATGCGCCACCATGCCCAGCTAATTTTTGTATTTTTAGTAGAGACATGGTTTCACCATGTTGGCCAGGATGGTCTGGATCTATTGACCTCGTGATCCACCTCCCTCAGCCTCCCAAAGTGCTGGGATTACAGGCGTGAGCCACAGTGCCTGGCCTCATTTCTATTAAGTGTGGAGTTCTCTAGGAGTGGAATTGTGGGTTTAGAAGGCAGGTGTATGTTCAGTTTTTGTAAGAAACTGTTAGAACTTTTCCTCAAGTGTTGGTACCATATTACATACCAACCCACAGTATGTAAGAGTTCCAGTGGCCCCACTTCCTCACCATCTATTTGGTGTTGTCAAGTTTCAGATTTCAGCTGTTCTGGTGGGTGTGTAGTGGTATTTTACCATGGCTCTTTCATAAACTTTTGCTTTATATATTTTGAGAGTATTTCATCAGGTGCATTCAATGATAGAACTCTTTTTTTTTTTTGAGACAGTCTTGTTCTGTCGCCCTGGCTGGAGTGCAGTGGTGTGATCTCAGCTTACTGCAACCTCCGCTTCCTGGGGTTCAAGCAATTCTCCCACCTCAGCCTACTGAGTAGCTGGGATTACAGGCACTCACCTCCACGCCCTGCTAATTTTCGTATTTTTTAGTAGTGGCCAGGCTGGTCTCGAACTCCTGACCTCAGGTGACCCACCTGTCTCGGCCTCCCAAAGTGCTTGGATTACAGGCGTGAGCCACCGCGCCCAGTCAGAACTTTTATTTCTGATGTGTTGAATTGTCCATCAGATTGTGCCGATCCTCTTTATTCCTAATGACTTTTCTTGGTTTGTCAATAAAATAGAGGCTCTCTCGAAGAAAAAGGTATCTGTGAATAGGGCATTGCAATGGGAATATGCATGTCATAGTGAGCTATGTGTGTACTTTAGGGAGGTAAAGGGAGAGAATAGCTTTTAAAGGAAAAGTGAGGAGGATTACATAATTGTTTTGAGATAATCAGCCTTGGCCACGAAGGTCAATAACAAGGCCGATGCTGGTCCAGGGTTGGACAGGCAGTTGCTGGGTAGATGTCCTTGCAGAAGTATTATTTGTGGAAGGTTGTGACGGCCTTTGTGCAGGTTGTGGTTTTTGCAGTCTTTTGTGATCATTTAGTTGATAGTCGTGATAGGACAAACAAGCATGAGAATGCTCTCTTCACAGCCTCACCTGGCTCTATTTCTCAGAGGTTTTTTTTTGTTTGGTGTTTGACTCCATTCTCATTCTGACAGCCTTCACATTTCCCCCTTCTGGTCAACATCTTTCTCTGAAAACATCACTGGTCAATCATCCTATGGTTAGGTTTTGATTGTCCCTTGATATCAGGATGGATCTGTCCTGGTTGGTTGCCAGTCTTGTCCCACACTGCAGGGAGTGATTGGTGACTAGGAGCCAGTGTCAAAACCCTTCTAGCCACCTATGAACAACAAAGGAGGTTTGAAGGGAGTGGCTGTCAGCTAAGTCTACCTAGAGTCCATTATTGAGTTCAATTTTGTCTGTTCCATAGTTTTTTTGCAATCATTTCAAAGCGCCAGGCCAGCATTATTCTGTTAGGAGTTGTACTTCTGTAAATTTTCTTTTTTTGAGACAGGGTCTTGCTCTGACACCCAGGCTGGACTGAGTGGTACGATCATAGCTCTCTGCAACCTTAAACTCTTGGGCTCAAGGGATCCTCCTGCCTTAGCCTCGAGTAGCTGGGACTACAGGCGCAAGCCACTGTGCCTGGCTAAATTTTTCAGTTTTTTTGTAGAGACAGTGTATCACTTTGGTGCCCAGGCTGGTCTCAAACTCCTGGCCCCAAGTGATCCTCCTACCTCAGCCTCCCAAAGTGTTGGGATTACAGGCATGAGCCACGCTGCCCTGCCATTCTGCAAAAAAAATTTTCTTTTTTTGAGACAGGGTCTCAATCTGTCACCCAGGCTGGAATGCAGTGGCATGATCTCAGCTTACTACAACCTCTGCCTCCCGGGCTCAAGCAATCCTCCTTCCTCAGCCTCCTGAGTAACTGGGACTACAGGCGCATGCCACCACGTCTGGCTAATTTTTTGCATTTTTAGTAAAGGTGGGGTTCCACCATGTTGCCCCGCTGGTCTCGAACTCCTGGGCTCAAGTGACCTGCCCACCTTGGCCTCCCACAGTGCTGGGATTACAGGTGTAAGCTATTGTACCAGGCTTTGCAAAAATTTTAACCTAACAGTATGAAGTTTTTTGTTTTGTTTTTGAGATGGGAGTTTCGCTTTTGTTGCCCAGGCTAGAGTGCAATGGCGCTGTCTCGGCTCACTGCAACCTCCACCTTCCGAGTTCAAGCGATTCTCCTGCCTCAGCCTCCTGAGTGACTGGGATTACAGGCACATGCCACCACACCCAGTTAATTTTTGTATTTTTTTTTTAAATAAAGACGGGGTTTCACCATGTTGGCCAGGCTGGTCTCAAAGTCCTGACCTCACGTGATCCACACACCTCGGCCTCCCAAAGTGCTGGTATTACAGGCGTGAGCCACCACGTGTGGCCAAGAATGGCTTTTAAACGATAAATGAAGATTACATAACTGTTTTGAGATTACTACTTGTGGCTACAAAGATCCATAACAAGGGTAATGCAAGTCCACAGCTGGACACGATGTTGCTGGGTAGATGTCCTTGAAGTATTTTCTGTGTAAGGCTGTGATGCTTTTTGTGCAAGGCTGTTTTTGCAATCTTTTGTGATAATTTGGTTATTGGGCATACCAGCATGAGACCCTTCACTATCACAAAAGACTGCAAACCCTACTCTATTTGTTCCAGTTGTTTTGTTTTTTTGTTTCTTGAACACAAGTGACTCCATTTTGATTCTGACAACTTTCACTTTATTAAAATCTTTTTTTCTGAGATTCAAAGAGCTACATTTTTGGTTACTGTATGTCTACTATACCTTTTCTCATCCTTTCAGTATCTTTTGTCACATTTTAGGTGATGCTCTTGTAAACAGCGTAGTGCTAGACTTAAAAATCCAAGTTTACAACTTGTCCTTTACCTGACAGATTTATTCCATTTACTTTCATTTGGATTTTTAAAAATGTTAACTTAATACATCTCTTTCAGATTTCCCTTTTTAGTTAATTGTTTTCTACTCTCCTAAACGAAAAGACTTGATTTTTTTTTAGTTAATTGACCGTTTTTAAAAAGAGGTTTTAAGCTCACAGCAAAATTGGGTGGAATTTCCCCTACTGCCCCAGCCAGGCATTGCTTCTGACTGCTGCACACAAGGGTCTCCACCCCCACCAGATATGGAAAGGCAGTCCCCTAGTTTTACAGTAAGGCCCAGGACAGAATCCAGATTTGATCCCAATACCCAAGTGAATCCTCCTCCTCTTAAAAAGAAATAATTGACTGCATAACCAAACAGCAGGGTCAACTCAGATCCTACCATTCACCTCGAGGTCGACATTGCACCTCCCAGTCTAGGCCCCAAAAACAGAACTCTGTAGCTTCTATTCTCACATCCCAGCACACACAAGTCCTTAAATTTCTGCCCATAAAAACCACAGAAATTTGATTCCCAGAAAAAACTGTTTGGCTAGACCAGATAGATGGACATAAACCCTGAGCTCCCAACCTATTAACAAAGGCTCACAGGGTCACTCTGGTGCACAAACCTACAATGAGACCACTGGCAAGTCATCTGCTGTCACCTCACTTATGGAAGTCATTATGAATCAAGATCTGTACTGCGGACAGAGATGACCAAGTGACTCCCTGACCCCTTGGGGTCACACAGCACATGCTAGGAAGTAGACAAAAGTGCAACACTGTTTCTGCTACTAAGACTGCTCTGGCTTTGGAGTAGTCAGGGAGGCTGAAATTTGAACCATCAAAGACGATGCAGGAACAAGGTCAACTTTGCATTTGCTGGTTACTCTGGAATACTGGTAGGTCAGGCTGTAGCAATTAGGAAAATAGTTGGTTAGATAAGGATTGTCTACAGACTTGTCAGAGAAATTTAAAATACATGAAGGGTTGGTTATTTTGTTAGATAAGTGACCTTGGTACAACAGCACCTATGCCTCAGGACCATGAGGACTGACTGAGCTAACAAAATGCAAAAGGTTCAAATTCACTTATCTGCTTTTTGCAGATGGCCAGCTTTCACTTCTGCCATCTCCAGGCCAAAGGCATAAAGTCAGCACCTGGTACACTGGAACCAACAGCTTGGGGCTCAATTTTGATACCCCTCCCTTCTCAAGTGGGAAGCAGTGGATCAGAGACCTCCTTGCCCATCTCTAAACTTTAGGACCCACACTAAAAATTTTTAAGTCAACTTCAGAATGTACTGGTTTAGAAAGCAAACCTCCCCATTCTCTCATTCTTAACTAGAGATATATACAATTATTCAGTTACATACCTGTATATTTGAAGTCTGAGTTCCCTATTAAGTACCTGCCAAGATTTCAAGAAATAAAATTGAGGCAGATTCTCAGTTCACAGACCACAAGACTAGCAAATAAAGCCAGTGACCCAATGAAATGAACAACTTTTGTGAGTGGGGCTGGCAAGTGTTAACTGCAGGATACATCCAACACAAATCCAAAGCAACAGCTACAAAACAGGTCAGATTCCAATGCTTTGATCTCATTATAAAATGAAAACTTAAGTTAATTTTAATATTAAAGCAGAGACAAAATACAATTTTATCATTATTTTAATCAAGTAACTTAGCTGTTTAAACAAATCCTTAAGACAGTTCAATAGAGCAAAGTGAAGAATTACTCTATTAGGATAACCTGTGAACAAAGTTCAGATTATGTGAATTTGTATTCCATTGGAAGTTTGGCACCAGACTGAACACTGGTTTAAGCCAAATTTTTTAGTGTTCTAGAAGCCCTGAACATGTTTTCCCTCAGATTAAAAGTAAAAGCTTTATAATAGAACCTCATTAGCTTGACACTGAGTATGTTGAGTGCAACTTAGCTTAGGTCACCAGTATCTCCTACAGAATTCCAGTTAATGAAAGCAAATCAGCCTTGCGGCAAAGAATTTGAAACCTAGGCAACATACAAGTTTGAAGAAAAAAAATCCTCTTTGGTGTGACAAAGCACATTCCCTCCAGGTATATGGCTCCTGCTCCACTTGCACCCGAATCTATCAAAGGCAGCTGGAGACCAACTTTTGTATCTCCAGTAAGACTGCTAGGTTTCAATTCCTTGAAATATCAAGCCAACAAGATTTTATTACATCAAATGTTTGTATCATTTCAATGTGAAAAATTTTTTATGCCTATTTCTTATTAAGGTCTCATTATCTGTGAAGTAAGTCACAAAAAAACAGGTGAATGGTATAAGCCACTGCTCCAAAATTAACCCTATCGATTCTCGATTCCCACTGTGCACTTTGTGAAAAGGGGTAACTGCCAACAGGTTTAACCTTGAAGATGATTACTCAAACACAGACAGAACCCATCATGAGTTTAGATCAGGCAAGGAGTTCACGAGGAAGTTATCAATTCTTGTGTGTCCAAATCTAAAGCCCTGCATGGGTTCTTGTCAGGTCCTTGTCACCTGCACTCAGGTGGCCATCAGACTTCTTGGGTGCCTGGCTATATTCAATGTGAAGTAAAAAATATCCCAAGTCTTACACCAAAATAGAGGCTCTGACTTAGAAGTATACTTTTAGCTTTCTTTTTAAATAAGACATTCTAGAAGGAAAAAAAAAAAAAGAAAATCAAGTTTGAAACACAGTTAACACTTATTTTGGCAAGAAAGCAACCAAAATCTAAAAAGCATAAACTATGTATCCAAATGTAAAAGGCATTACAGAACAAACCTAAAATGGGAAAATTAAAGCCACACTGAACAAAAAGATATAGTATGTTTAACATTTTGGAATTGTAATTTAAACCCTAAGGGCAAAAGCTGAAAAATCATGCTTAGGTTGCTTGTTAAGTGCACCCTTCCCTGTTTCTCCCAAATAAAATCAGTTTATTGTTTAATTGCACCCCAAAGCAAGTTCTCTCAGTACAAAGTAACTACTACATACACACAAAATGCTTGTTAATGTAATAATTTCCCTGGCTCATCCAACGTGCAATGCACACAACTTCAAAGACTACAATTTGGGGCAAGTGTACATGAAATGAGAAAACAGTTCTCCAAGTTTCAAATCCTGCTCTTACATTATTTATAGGACACTCAGGTCATATTTACTTCTTGATAAGATGTTGCACTGTCATTTGATTATCAGTCTACCCCACAATGTACATTACCAGATGCCAATTTGAGGAACTATAGAGATAAAACTTTAGTACTTTCTTAATGGGCTGAATAAATTAATTACAATTAAGTTTGCTTTACATCCTGTTGAAGACCTCTTTGCAGCCCCAGGACCTAACAATATCTGGCAGGCTCCAAGAATGCTCATCAGGTGAAATGATGGCACAATATTTAAAATAAGGAGCCAGTTACTTCAGCTTAAGTCATTCAGAGCCAAACATCTGAAGAATGACCAAAATCAAATCTTTATTTTTATAACTGTATAAATGTGATCCAAATGTGTCCACCACTAGTTTTTTCAAAAAGAAACATGCTATAAATAAGCAAACTACATCTGCTCACTGATGTGTATGGACTCCCTAGATGTCTCATTGGGCTTAATTACAGACCACTCACAGTAATAGATTTTTAGTGTAAAGTGTAGCATGATGTTAAGCCATTTTAGCTTTTGCACATACATGTTGCACTTCTGGCTGATAATGGAGAAAAATTTGCAGCATTATACTGTTAAGCTAGGTTGCATCCATCCCTTTAAATGGCATCAATATCGATGTCGTCATCCTTGTTGTCTGACTTTACAGTTTCAACTTTCGGTACACTGGCAGTCTTCGAATACACCACCTGATAAGAGGAATGATTTTATTCAACATAAGCTGATAAATCTGTTTATAAAACAAATCAATGTAAATTGTGGTCACAGAGGAGGAAAACTGCCTAGATACAGCTATTTCTTCTTCACGGAACAGCTTTGTTATGCAAACACTGCAAGTTCTCTTACACAAGTTCCAGTCTAAGAGCATTTTAAAAGTTTTTTATAGACTATAATGTGTAGGAGTAGGAAGTTTCCATCACCCTATTATTTTCCAAATTATTGAGAGGCTGTATTTTATTGCATCTTAAATTCTAAACTTGAAATTACCCCAAACTGCCATTTTATCACTCCTCACAAACCTTTTTAATCTCAAACACCCATCGCCAGCACTGTATCCAATACCCTCCCCTCCCCTAATGTTTACCTCAATGTTCTCATCTTCATCTTCTTCTTCACCACCAGAAGATTCTTCCTCTGCCTCCTTTAACCATTTTATAAATGGTTCTGCTTTGACACGAATCTCTTTGGCAAGTTCTTTGGAGACATATTTCTTAGAAGCCTAAAAAATGTGAGTACAAGTCTCTTAGTTGAAAACTTTTAACAACTTTTGATTATTTATACAATCCCCCTTACTGAGCTCAGGGGACTGGGTCCTAACAAGTCTGAATCCTCAAACAGAATCAATGTACTCAGTGAACACATTAGTCTCAGCAGTCTGCTATGACTACAAAGCTGACATGGTGCGAATCACAATCTACAGCACAGGGACTGAACTTTAGCTATAGGTATCAGACTTTTTTTTTTTCATCTCAAAACCCTGTCTCAATACTTGTGAACGGCTGGGCGCAGTGGCTCACACCTGTAACCTCAGCACTTTGGGGGGCCAGTGGATCACCTGAGGTCAGGAGTTCGAGACCAACCTGGCCAACATGGTAAAACTCCATCTACTTAAAAATACAAAAATTAGCTGGGCATGATCGCAGGTGCCTGCAATCCCAGCTACTCGGGAGGCTGAGGCAGGAGAATCACTTGAAGCCAGGAGGCGGAGGTTTCAGGGAGCCGAGATCATACCACTGTACTCCTGCCTGGACAACAGAGTGAGACTGTCTCCAAAAACAACCAACCAACCAAAAAATGCCCCCAAAACTTGTGACCTTGAACAGCCCACCTATGTATTCCCCACCTTTTCCGACCAGCTGATGATGACCTCTTCTTCTAAAAGGTCTGCATCGTACATCTCCTTCAAGATATGTGGAATCTTGGAGATAAGCTGAGCTTGATGCATTGCTACCACACACTCCAAACCATGAAGAAGGTACCGTTGAGCTTTTTTGTTGTTGTGACAAAACTGCAAATAGACACCTTGGTGTTAACAAGCTTTTTTATGTTCTAAGTTGACAACTCTATTACCCAAATAAGAGTGTCCGCAAATGCATGGCCCATACCATAGTGGTTCAAAAAGGTCAACGCATAAACATCCCTATTACTTTATAAGGGCCTAGGTACGGCACTTTCAGATACTCAGAGGCTTGTAAGGTGGGTCAATTTCCCCACTTTCAAGCATGACAGGACAAGCAAAAGTGGTTAAAATGACCATCTCGAAAGCCACACAGCTGTAATCTCATTTATGAATCCAGAGCAATTTGCTTACTCGTAGGAAATGGCGCCTGTATTTCTTAATCTGTTCTCTAATCTTCTCATTAAAAAGAACTTCAGTCAGAACAAGAGGGCCCATGGCTTTTACATCCAGTCTTTCTGCTTCAGCAACAATTTCTTTGTCAGATGAATCAATAACACCCTCTTCTTTCTTTTTCTGCAAATAAAAGGAAAACAATTCAGTGCAATGGAGGCATACTTTGCCAGGCTCAAGATACCAGCCAGTCCTTGCTCTGATGGACATATTTTTCCTAATTTGGCAGTTGTGACACATAGTGCCTGGAATCACGCACAAAAAATGTTTAAATGAACAAGAGTTCTAAAAAGTCGTGCATTAGAGTAATCCTAACTACACTGCTAAAGTATCACATATCTAAAGGCACAAACAAGGCTGGGATGAAGCTGATTTACAGACCAAGCAAATGTTTTACCTTAACAAAATCAAACAGGATATTGACCCGCTCCTCAATTGTTCTTTCCAAATCATCACTGAGTGTCAGAACTTTTGCATGGTCACTGATTTCATCCATTCGACGCCTTTGAGCTTCCTCAGTTGTATCTTCTCCCCAGTCATCATCCTCCTCTTCTTCCTGTTTACGAAAACAGAGCTACTTGATCAAAGGCCTTAAAAACAAACAAAAAAAAGAGGTTCAGATTTTGCCAAGTTAATGGCATCAAGTCCATCTCCCACCAAAATTGGGTTCACCTTAATTCAAACAACCAACAGTACTTGAAATCCAAAATATTAGTATATTACACACTGAAGGCTAGTTTCAACACTTCCACCCACCTCAACCAAATGCCATATACTTTACACAACTTTAGTGCCCACTAGGCCATCAACCCTGTACTCACCATTGTATGTGGAGGAGGACTAATTTCATTCGGTGGTGGTGGTGGTGGTGGTGTCTCACTGCTGGATACGGAGCCATTTTCCTTGTCTTTGCCCTTTCTATTTTTCTTTTCTTTTTCTTTCTTTCCTGTACCACTGTCACTATTCTCTTCAGAAAAAAAGGAAAATAAAAATTTAACTCCATAACTTACATTACCTCACTGCCCATCATTAACGTTTAAAACCCTGCCCTTATTTTCCTATGGATCCCCTCAGAAAAACCATACAGCACACACAATGCTACCTAAGAGGCTTCACAGATCAAATTCTTAAGTATTTCATACTTAAGAATGTCAGTCTAAGAATGGAGTGACACAAAATATTAGGAGTATTGTAACTGCTAGGTAAGATTAAGATGAAGTGATGATGCCTCCACTAGAGAGGTGGCCCTAAGGATCCCTCTCTGTCATCCCTCATGAACAAAGTCATTAACTCAACCCAGCTTTAGCCAACAGGTGGAACACTGTTTAAGTCTATATAACGGCTTGTCTCATGGAAGAGAGAACACCGGAATAGGTTAGACTTTCTTGCTATAGCAAGCTCAAATTGTGTCAGACAGTTTTGATCATCTGCCACAGAGTGTTGCTTGCAATACTCAAGTTAAATGAAGAGGGCCCTCTTTACCAAACAATGCCAGTAGAAGATCCTTTCCTGGGTTTCCAGCAGAATTTTAGTCATTGCTTAATCTACCCTCAGATAATCTGTCTTAACTGATATGACACAGTTTAATTGGCAGCCTATTTTTCACCTTTAATGGTAATTAACAATACACTTAGATTTGATAAAATATACTACAAGGACTAAAAGGTTCCTTATATTGTTTTTTTGAGACAGAGTCGCTGTTGTCCAAGCTGGAGTGCAGTGACACGATCTCAGCTCAGTGCAACCTCTGCCTCCGAGGTTCAAGCAACCCTCATGCCTCAGCCACCCGAGTAGCTGGGATTACAGGAGCACACCAGCACGCTAAGCTAATTTTTGTGTTTTTAATAGACGGGTTTCACTATGTTGGCCAGGCTGGTCTTGAACTCCTGGCCTCAAGTGATGTGCCTGCCCTGGCCTCCCAAAATGCGGGGAATACAAGCATGAGCCACCGTGCCCAGTCTCCCTTACATTCCTATTACAAAAAAACCTTCTATTTTGTTCCCAACAGTTAGTCACTTATCTTAGGATCTTAGGAGTTCATCATGCAAGACTCACCAGGTGGGTTTTTGAGAATGAATGTGCAGAGTTTATGATGTGTGTCAAGCATGCCTCGATAGCCACAGGCTTTACAAGAATTACCTATTGTTTGCTTCTTTGGATTGACATGCTGCCAAAAAAATAACAAATACGTTATCGATAATATAACATGAAAATATCTAATCAGAAGACATCTAAACCACAGACAGCTTCACATGCAAAGAAAACTTTTTTCACACAGTGACCTACCTTAAAAGAATGGAAATATCTCCAAAACTGGAGTTTTGTGTTTGATTTAAAATTACATTTGCTCTGCCTTCTCAGGAAGGTGACTTAGTGGTATCACAAAAGTAGGTATATGGCTTCTTCTTTTGACAACCACAAAAGCACTTACCAAATCTGTTTCAGGATTCTCACATTCAGGACAGAGAACAAATTTTTTAATGAATCCATCCAACATGTCTTGCAGCTTATTCGCCTCATGAGATCCATTGACAATGTAACGGTCATTCTTAACATCAAACTGGGTCTGTGCTCCCAGCTCACAACCAAAATATTTGGTGGGATCTATTTGAATGAAAGAAGAGTTTGGATCATTACAGTTAACTAGATCTTTGGCTACTCACTCACATTTGTATGAACACCCCCCCCCCCCTTTTTTTTTTTTGAGACAGAGTCTCACTCTGTCACCCAGGCTGGAGTGCAACAGCGTGGTCTCAGCTCACTGCAACCTCCGTTTCTGGGGTTCAAGCGATTCTCCTGCCTCAGCCTCCCAAGTAGCTGAGACTATAGGCGCATGCCACCACGCCTGGCTAATTTTTGTATTATTAGTAGATTCAGGGTTTCACTATGTTGGCTAGGCTGGTCTAGAACTCCTGACCTCGTGATCCGCCCACCTCAGCCTTCCAAAGTGCTGGGGGTTACAGGTGTGAGCCATCGCGCCCGGCCATCCACTCTTTAAATGTGTTCCCCTGGTAGTTTTGTAAACTCATGGCAACCAATAAACCATGGTTCCTCATTTAACTTGTAAGCTAATTAGCTAGCATACAATTAGAACAAGTTTTGAAGCTGAAAGACTTTGAAGACTCTATCCATAATATGCCCTTTATGGACCGTTCCAAGCTTTACTTACACGTTGGAGGCCGATTAAGCGCCTTTGCAACGTCAACCATGTTGACTATAACTGTCTTGATTCCATTTCCTTTGCCCTCAACCTAAAGGAAGTAAGAATTTTAGTTGTGCAGTTTCCCCCGACACACGCAAACTTCAAAATTCTACAAAAACAGCTATCAACTAAATTGAAGAGCAGTTATATTACCTTGGCAATCAGACGGGGCATCTTGTAGCGATAGAACTGGTCTGACACGCTGCGGTTGACATTGACAGACATTTTGGCTTATTAGTGGCTTTATCAATAAGATGAAGAGATCTTTGATTGCAACTTTTTGGTATCTTCTGTCTGGAGAAGAAGGGATGACATAAACGACTGCAAGAGTTCTCGGTCTCTGACATGAAAAAATTTTCGCCACTGAGGCTGTAAGCTTCTTGCTTGTATGCTATGTTTCCCCAATACAGGTACCAATGGCTGCGCAACAGCTCTGAAAGAGAAAGGGAAAGAACACACAAAAATCCCCCAAGGTTTAACATCATCGCTGGATGGAAACGCCTCCTTTTACATCCTAGTTATGCTTCTGCTTAATTCTACCTTAAAAAGCATCTGAGATCACATGCAAACAGCCATTCTCATGTAACACAGTACAGTCTGTGGAAACATAAAAAGGCCTCCATTTCGACTAAGCTGTGACTCTGGTAGGGAAATGCCTGACAAGAAAACAAACACAAGCTGTGCTGCCTCGGCCGCAGTGAGTTTCCATCGGACCTAGGGCAATCAGCAGGTTTGCCTCTGCGACCATCCTGGAAGTGCTGAAGAACGAACCCGAGCCCTCACCGCCGCCCACCCCTCCTGGATAAGCAAACTTCTCAGGCACACCCCCGTTCGCCATCATTTTTAAGGGCAAACTAGGGAACTGTTCTCTACAACTAATTGTTGCTTCGGCAACCACGGCTTACTTCAAAGCAGCACTTCCTTAAACGCAGCGCTCGCCCCCAAGTGCCATTAAGCAAGAGCGCGCGAGCGAACGCCAGGCTCGGCCCGGCCTCCCTCTTTCCTCGCTACATAAACACTCGGTCAACCTTCGCCCTGGTCCCCATGGCTACCGCGCTCCGAGGCGTTTCCGCGGGGGCCGGCGAGCCGGGCAGCTCCGCGAAGGAGGACGGCGCGCGACCGGGGCGTCTGGCCCCATCCCCAGCGCGTCCCCCGAGAGCCGGCGGCCCCGGAGGGTGCACAGCCGGGAAGCGACACACGGCCGAGGGGTGCCGGGATCGGGCCGCCCCCGCCCCGGAGCGCGCGATGACTCACAAATGCAGCAGCTGAAGCCTGAGTCAGCCCGAGCGGCGGGCACGCGCGGCGCGCTCCCGCCAGGCCGGGGAGGGGGCGAGGCCGGGCCGGGGAGCGCGCGGGGAGGGGGCGGCCGGTGCCCGGGCCCGCGCCCGCCCGCCGTCCGCCCAAACTGCGCCACACGCCGCGGCGGGGTCACGCGGCGGCCGCCGCCATCTTGTGCGGCCGCCATCTCCTGGCCCGCCGCGCCCGCGACTCACCGTTTTCGTCAAATAAAGACATAAACCCAACGCTGCTCGCCCGGGACTGGGATGAAGTGAGGCGCGATATAAACCCGAGTCCGAGTCCGAGGAGGCGGAGGCGAAGCGCAGCGAGGAGCGGCCGGGCCAGGTGCCGCCGCCGAGCAGCGGGGAGGGGCTGTCCCAGCGACGTCCGCGGTCCACACCCGTCAGCGCCGGAGCCTGGCGACCTGGCGCGGAGAGACGGCGCCGTGAGCCGCGGGCGGTCGGGGGGTGCGCCTTCCCCGCCAACCAGCGGCCCGCGGGGTCGAGGGGGCGGGAAGCACCAGGCAGGGGGCGCGGGGCCGCCGCCCCTCCACCAGACTCACCTCTGGAATGTTCTCGCTCTGACTGAACAACGCCGCCGCCGCGCTCAAGCTACCCTCGGCCCCAGCGTCCGCCCCCCGCGTCAGGCCTCACTGCCCATTGGCTGGAGGCCTGCCACAGCTCGCTCGTCATTGGCTCGCTTGCGACGTCAATCGCGTCTTTCCGCGCCCCTTCTGCTTCCTGAGGCTCCACTCGCGGCCTCGGCCCGCCTCCAGCCCGGGCCCCGCTTCCTTCCTCTCCCCTCCCCCCGCCTTTCCCAGAGGTCTTCGCGGCGCAGCCCTTGGGTCTCGCGAGACCCGGAGTGGCCCTGGTAGCGGGGCCAGGGAACCGGGGGCAGTGCTTTGTCGGTTTGGGCCTTTCGGGAAAGATGGCGGTTGGTCTCCTCCCTCGCCGGGTCTGGGCAAAGGCGCGGCGTCGCTGCGACTCCCGGGACGCGGGAGCCATCGTCCTCGAAATTGCTTTCGAGGCCGTGTTCTTGCGGCCGCCACCTTCGGGGAGAGGAACCCGACCGCGTTCTCCCCGCAGCGCGCGCTCGTTTGCCTTTCCCGTCCTGCCGGGACGCCCGTCTCCGGGCCTCGAGGAATGAATTGTTTTTCCATCTTAAGCCCCAAGCCTGAGTCTTTCATCCCAGGGCTGTCTTCTGTTTCGGACTCGGGGTGGATTGGCCGCTGGCGGAACGAGCCCGTGACTCGCCAGTGACCGCCCAGGGTGGTTGCGAGGCCGCGCCGCCTCGGTGCCGACCCGCATCCCAGCCTGCGCGCTTAGCTCAGCGCGTCGCCTCCCGTTTTCGGAAGAGGAGGCCCTTAATTGGTTTGGAATCCCGGGGCCTCCTGAAGGCGCTTCGTGGTGGGTTCCCACCTTCTGGTGAAGGCCTCCCTGCGCTCCCAGGGTGGAAAAGCGCTGTCCTTCGTGCTTTTCTTGTCACCTTGCTCCTAGTGGGCATCACGTCGAGTCCACCCCTCCATTTTGTGACTTGTGAATTCCTTGATAGGCAAATCGTAGCCCAGAGCAGGCGTTTATAATGAGATTCCAATGTATTCCGTTGAAAATTATTATTATTTAGACCGGTCGCGGTGGCTCACGTCTGGAATCCCAGCACTTTGGGAGGCTGAGGTGGGCGGATCACCTGAGGTCAGGAATTTGAGACCAGCCTGGCCAATATGGTGGAACCCTGTCTCTACTAAAAACACAAAAAATTAGCTGGGTGTGGTGGCTCGCTTGTAATCCCAGCTACTCGGGAGGCTGAGGCAGGAGAATCCTTGAACCCGGGAGGCACAGGTTGCAGTGAGCCGAGATCACACCACTGCACTCCAGCCTGGACAACAGAGCGAGACTGTCTCCAAAAAAAAAAAGAAAATTATTATTATTTAGAGAGAGGCACATTTTAGTTATGTTGAAACTCTCCATTCTTTCTGAAACTTGGATTTTTTTGTGAAAACTTGAGTCTTAAAAACACATCCATAGTTCACCCTGAAGTTTGAAGACCTCACTTGACTGATGGAGGGAGAGCCCCGCTAACCTGCACTCTGGTCTCTAAGGTGCAGTCATCGAGAAGTCCTGAGCGGCCGTGCAGGTTTCCCGATCTGGAAAAGAGCAATGTTGCTGAGGACAGGATGAGGTAGATAAGGGGCTGCCCTTTGTTTTAGACCAGTTGCATTTGCACTGAGGTTAGAATTGGCAGCTATGTTGATTTTTATCAAAATCCAAGATCGTGCTTCCATAACTAAAAGCTTTATAAACAACTTAAAAATTGGCAGTGTTGGTAGGAAGAAATAAAGGTACGATCCAGAATTGAGAGGTGATTTGTGTCCTTTAGGGCAGGGACTTTTATAATCCCACAGTGTGTACCTTGGTGTATAGTTGTTAAGCCAAATGCACAGTGCCTTAATGAGTACCAGGGTTCCCATCAGACAGACTAGAAAAGGGGATCCCAGACATGCTGCTGCTGTTTCACTGTGGAGCATGACTTAGCAATATTGAAACAGATCTGACTTTGCTTGGCAGCACAAAAATGATGTTATTTTAGAAACTCTGTTGTAAAGTATAGGCACGAAACTAGTCTGAGGTGAGAGGCCTTCCTTTTCAGAAAAGTTTTAATAATGAAACACGAAGCAATTACCTTTTTCGTATGTTTAGTGGCACAATTTTTAATTTCATTGAAGTTTGTAGTAATTTTAACTGCTTTTTAATATGTGTACCACTCATTTGTATGCAACCATGGACAACTTTAAAAAATTAGACTTTTGTGTTTTTTTCTCCCTTTTATTTTTAGTTAATACATAATACATTTGTGGGATACAAAGTGATATTTCAGTACATGTATACAATGTGTAATGATCAAAGCACAGTAATCAGCATTTCCATCACCTCAGATATTTATCATTTCTTTGTGTTGGGAACATTCAGAATTCTCTCTTCTAGCTTTTTGAAAATATGCAATAGATTGTTGTTAAGTATATTCACCCTGAAATACTACATAGCACTAGAACTTATTGAGCTGCAATTTTGTATCAACCTCTCCCTCTCCTCTCCTCCCACTAGCCTTCCCAGCTTCTAATAAACCACAATTCAACTCTCTACTTCCATGAACTCAAATTTTTTTTAGCTCCCACATATGAATGAGAATATGTGCTATCTATCTTTCTGTGCCTGACTTATTTCACTTAATATGATATTGTCCTCCAGTCTCAGCCATGTTGCTTCAGATAAAAGGATTTCGTTATTTTTTTATGACCGAATAGTATTCCAGTATATGTAAAACTTTTTTTTTTTTGAGACGGAGTCTCAGTGTGTCACCCAGGCTGGAGTGCAAGTGGCCTGATCTCGGCTCACTGCAATCTCCGGCTCCCGGGTTCGAGCGATTCTTCTGCCTCAACCTCCCAAGTAGCTGGGACAACAGGTGTGTGCCATCACGCCTGGCTAATTTTTGTATTTTTTTAGTAGAGACGGGGTTTCACCGTATTGGACAGGCTGGTCTTGAACTCCTGTGTGATCCACCCGCCTTGGCCTCTCAAAGTCCTGGGATTACAGGCGTGAGCCACCACGCCCAGCCTATAACACATTTTCTTTATCTTTTTTTTTTTTTTTAATAATAAGATGGCGGTGGGGGGTGTCTCACTATGTTGCCCAGGCTGGTCTCGAACTCCTGGCCTCAAGCAATCCTCCCACCTCGGCATCCCGAAGTGCTGGGATTACAGGCATGAGCCACCGCAACCAGCCTATCCATTCATTTGTTGGTGGATGCTTAAGTTGATTCCATATCTTTTGCTATTGTGACTGGTGCTGCAACAAACATGGGAGTGCAGATATCTCTTTGATAATATTGATTTGATTTCCTTTGGATAAATACCTAGTAGTGGGATTGCTGGATCATATGGAAGATCTATTTTTAGTTTTTTGTTTGTTTGTTTGTTTTTGGTTTTTTTTTTGACACGGAATCTTGCTGTCGCCCAGGCTGGAGTGCAGTGGTGCGATCTCGGCTCACTGCAGGCTCCGCCCCCCGGGATTCACGCCATTCTCCTGCCTCAGCCTCCCGCATAGCTGGGACTACAGGCGCCCGCCACCTCGCCCGGCTAATTTTGTGTATTTTTAGTAGAGACGGGGTTTCACCGTGTTAGCCAGGATGGTCTCGATCTCCTTACCTCGTGATCCGCCCGCCTCGGCCTCCCAAAGTGCTGGGATTACAGACGTGAGCCACCGCGCCGGGCCCTATTTTTAGTTTTTTGAGAAACCTGCATGCTGTTTTCCATAATGGCTGTACTAATTTACCGTCCCACCAACAGTGCATCCCCACCAACAGAGTTCCCTTTTCTCTGCACGTTTGCCCGCATTTGTTATTTTTTGTCTTCGTGGTTTTGATTTGTGTTTCCCTGTTGATTAGTAACATTGAGCATTTTTTCATACATGTGTTGGCCACTTGTATGTCTTTCTTGGAGAAATATGTATTGAGATCCTTTGTCTATTTAAAAATCAGATTTATTTATTTTTTGTCACTGAGTTGTTTGAGTTCCTTGTTTATTCTGGATATTGGCACCTAAAAATTACTCTTAATAATACCATTTGTTAAATGCTTATCATATCCTAGGAGTTTTCTAAGTCCTTCGAATACATTATCTTATTTCCCAGACCCTATGAGGAATTTGTATTTTCATTTTAGAAATGAGCGAACCAAGGCTTAGTGGAAAAAAATTAAGCAACTTACCCAAATCATGTACCTAGTAAGTGGCAGAGCTAAGATTTAAAGACAGATCTGTCTGATCCCAAAGCCTGTTCCCTTAAAAATTATGTGGCATAGCCTCTCCAGATAAATACAAAAACAAACAAAACTAGGCATTTTACATATGTAATCCCATTGTTTAATAATCATGTAAGGAGATGTTATACCCATTTTACAGGTGAGGAAGGAGACTCAGGAAGGTGAAGCAATTTTCCCCAAAGTCGCCTCCCTAATAAATGCCGGACAGCGTTTGAACTCCAGCTTGTGTGGCGCCAGCTCATTGCACAGTTCCACTTCCCCTTTCTGGATCTCCACCTCATTTGGCTGCATTATTCTCTCCAGTCAGGTGCTCACAGTCCATGAACTAATGGACACTTGGTGCTTGTGAAAACCTTGTTGAACGGGCGCATGAATTGCACACCTCATTGCCTGCCCTGATGACAGACAGGAATAGCTGCTGGAAAGGTAGATTGGTAAACTGGCCTTCTGGTTGTTTACACATTGGCTGTGACTCTGTTGAACGTGAATGAGTGTCCCCTCCTTCCCACCCCCCATCAAGATCAACTCTGCGTGGACTGAGAGCCTTGTCTTTCTGAGCTGTAGGCTCTCAAATGGACTCAGGTATTGTACTCTGTGAGGGGCAGTCTGGCTGGCCAGCTGGTCCCCTTCTGTGACACCCACCTCTCAACTTTTTTTTTTTTTTTTTTTGAGACGGGGTCTTGCTCGGTTGCCAGGCTAGAATGCAGTGGCACGATCTCAGCTCTTGCAACCTCTGCCTCCTGGGCTCAAGTGATTCTCCTACCTCAGCCTCCTCAGTAGCTGGGATTACAGGCACCTGCTACCACGCCCGGCTAGTTGTGTATGTTTAGTAAGAGACGGGGTCTCTCCATGTTGGTCAGGCTGGTCTCGAACTCCCAACCTCAGGTGATCTGCCCGTCTCGGCCTCCCACAGTGCTGGGATTACAGGTGTGAGCCACCGCGCCCGACCTCTCAACTTTTAAAGCTGCACACTGTTAACTTAAGTTCTTGTCCCCCGTACTTCAGGACAAGCTACAGGATATATGCATAATTTTTCTTCTAGCGCCAGCCAGTCACAGGGGTGTTCATAGAGCAGACATTTGAAGCTGCTGGAAGGGAACTGAAGGTTATCTAGTGAGTACAGAGGCATCGGTTGACTTGAGGGCTGGTGTCCTAAACCATGGTAATCTACTACATCCCTATCAATACATAATTCTGTGCTAGGCAGTGAGGGTTCAGGCCCTCCTACTTCACAGACCCTGCCCAGGAGGTCACATGTAAACAAGTAGAGGCAAATATGTGCTTGCTGGATGCCCCACTGAAGCTTGCCCTTCGTGAAATTTCTGACCCTCTGAGCAGCATGTCTCCCTGCCTTCGTGACCTGCCCATCCCATGGCCAGGCCGCACCTACCCCACACCACTGGCATTCATGTCACTTGATTGCAGTTGCCTGTTTCCTTCTTTGACTTCCTTATTGGGCCAAGCAACTGGAGGGCAGGGGACTCATGCTTGAGAAGAAAGGACTCTGGACTTTGGCTGAGGAAGAGGCCTTTAGTTCCAAAAGGGACAGAGGCAGGAAGCAGAGGTGTTTGAGGAAAGATAGGGGTCCAGGTGGGGGATCACTGGAGATTGACATAAGTCTTCCTCTTCCGAAGTGTAGAGCTGTGATCCCACCCAGCAATCATCCTGCATTGTCCCATTCCTGGAAAAAGAAAAATATGCAAAATGGCATTGATTCTGCCTGCGCAGCATCCTACATGCAGCAGATGACAGAGAAACGTGGATGGATCAGAGCAGGCCCTACAATATTGGACTGGTGTTGTCTTGGTCACATTGAAGCCACACACAGCACCCCAGTGACAAATTCCCAGGGGATGCAGGAGCTGCTGATCCCAGGACTGTCCTGTGCCTTAAAACTGGGGGACCCCCATGATGTTGGAACCTAAATACTCTTCTTCCCGTCAGCATAGTTTCAGCAGCTTTTGAGATATTCGAGCTGCCCTAATTTAGATAGTCTGTTTGTGGATAAGAACAACAAAATCTCTGCCCCAATGGGTGTGTTGGAGAAGTGGTCCCCAGGTCTAATGGCGACGTGGTGGGAGTGGCATTAGACTGATCATGGCTGTTAGAATTAGGAAGATGCCAATGGCCTTACCATGCTGACAAAGCCTCACCGCCCATGCTCTCTCACTGTCCCCCTCACACTGTGGGAGGTGCCAAGTATACATTTTATTCCTTCATTTTATGGACAAGGAAGCCGAGACTCAGAGAGATGATTTGCCTCCAGCTGGGGGTCAGGTGTCCTGACTCCCAGCTTCAGAGCTCTTCCCCCTGACTAGGGACTAATAGTCCTGTGTGGTGCATCTAAGTCCCAGGAATTTGCCTCTCTTCCCTCAGCTGGATTTCCTTTACTCCAGTGCTTTTTTAAGTTTCACATGAGAGGAGGCAGGATCCAAGTCATAACCCTGGTAGCTAACACTGTCCAGGAAGATCCACTCAGGGGTGCTGTCTTCAGACCTGTGAGGATACGTTTTCCTTTATGCTGCAGATTTTCATCAGCCACTGCATATCCTGCCTGGGGGATGCCAGACACTGGAGATGCAAATGGACCCCAGAGTGGGGACTTCTTTTGTAAGACAGCATTGAAAAACATGGAAGATTTTAGGCCGGGCACAGTGGCTCACACCTGTAATTGCAGCACTTTGGGAGGCTGAGGCGGGCAGATCACGAGGTCAGGAGATTGAGACCTTTCTGGCTAACACGATGAAACCCTGTCTCTACTAAAAATACAAAAAAATTAGCCGGGTGTGGTGGTGGGTGCCTGTAATCCCAGCTACTCAGGAGGCTGAGGCTGGAGAATTGCTTGAATCCAGGAGGCTGAGCTTGCAGTGAGTCAAGATCGTGCCATTGCACTATAGCCTGGGCGACAGTGTGAGACTCCGTCTCAAAAAAAAGAAAAGAAAAGAAAAACATGGAAGATTTCACCTAAAAATTCAGATTTCTGGTTCCTTGGACAATCAGAAGCCCTTGTACTCTGGGACATACCCACATGATAGATTTTCCAGGAGCCAAGTTTCAGCTGACCTTTTAGACCCAAAGTTGGGGCTTGAATGCTCACAGAAAAGAACGAGTGACTCCCTATCCAGGTGTGTGCATGTACTCTCCCCTTCCAGGTGTGTGTGTGCTCTCCCCTCCAGGTGTGCATGTGCTCTCCCCCTCCAGGTGTGCGTGTGCACTGTCCCCCTCCAGGTGTATGTGTGCTCTGTCCCCCTCCAGGTGTGCGTGTGCTCTCCCCCTCCAGGTGTGCGTGTGCTCTGTCCTCCAGGTGTACGTATGCTCTGTATCCCTCCAGGTGTGTGTGTCCTCTGTCCTCCTGCAGGTGTACATGTGCTCTGTACCCCTCCAGGTGTGCATGTGCTCTCCCCTTCCAGGTGTGCATGTGCTCTCCCCCTCCAGGTGTGTGTGTGCTCTGTCTCCCTCCAGGTGTGCCTGTGCGCTGTCCCTCTCCAGGTGTGCATGTGCTCTCCCCCTCCAGGTGTGCCTGTGCACTGTCCCTCTCCAGCTGTGCCTGTGCACTGTCTCCCTCCAGGTGTGCCTGTGCACTGTCCCTCTCCAGGTGTGCATGTGCTCTCCCCCTCCAGGTGTGCGTGTGCTCTGTACCCCTCCAGGTATGTGTGTGCTCTGTCCTTCTCCAGGTGTACATGTGCTCTGTCCTACTCCAGGTGTACGTGTGCTGTGTACCCCTCCAGGTGTGCGTGTCCTCTGTCCTCCTGCAGGTGTACGTGGGCTGTGTCCCCTCCAGGTGTGCGTGGGCTCTGTCCCCTCCAGGTGCGCGTGGGCTATGTCCCCTCCAGGTGTGCGTGGGCTCTGTCCCCCTCCAGGTGTGCATGTACTCTCCCCCTCCAGGTGTGCGTGGGCTCTGTCCCCCTCCAGGTGTGCATGTACTCTCCCCTCCAGGTGTGCGTGGCTCTGTCCCCCTCCAGGTGTGCATGTACTCTCCCCTCCAGGTGTGCGTGGGCTCTGTCCCCCTCCAGTTATGGATGTGCAGTGTTCCCCTCCAGGTGTGCGTGTGCTCTGTCCCCCTCCAGGTGTATATGTAGGCTCTGTCCCCCTCCAGGTGTGTGTGGGCACTGTCCCCCTCCAGGTGTGTGTGTGCACCCACACCTGCCCCATCATTTATTCCCTATTGCTTGCCTTACCTCTGTGTTTATCTTTACTCATTTATTCATTCATTCAATGGATATGTATTACATGCCCTCTATCTGCCAGCCCTAGAGGATTTAAACAGCTAAGACATTGTTTCCCAGGGCTGTTGTAACAAAGCAACAGAAACTGTGTGGCTTAAAACAACAGAAATTCAGTTTTAGTTTCTGGCCGGGCACGGTGGCTCATGTCTGTAATCTCAGCACTTTGGGAGCCCAAGGCGGGCAGATCACCTTAGGAGTTTGAGACCAGCCTGGCCAACATGGTGAAACCCTATCTCTACTAAAAATAGAAAAATTAAACAGGTGTGATGGTGGACACCTGTAATGCTAGCTACTCGGGAGGCTGAGGCACGAGAATCGCTTAAAACTTGGAGTGCAGTGAGCTGATATCATGCCACGGCACTCCAGTCTGGAGCCTGGGCGACAGAGTGAAACTCCGTCTCAAAAAAAAAAAAAAAAAAAAAAAGAAAGAAATTCATTTTTTCACAGTTTCATAGTCCAGAAGGTACAAAATCCTTGGGTTGGCCGCTGGATGCACTCTCCAGCATCTGGTGGCTGCCAGCAGTCTTTGGCGTTTCTCAGCTTGCAGCCATAGAGCTCCAAATCCGCCTCTGTCATCACTTGGTTTCATCGCCTTTGTGTAAAGTATCTTCACTTGGCGTTTTCCTCTCTGCGTCTCTTTTTTTTTTTTTTTTTTTTTTTTTGAGATGGAGTGTCGCTCTTGTTGCCCAGGCTGGAGTGCAGTGATGCGATCTCGGCTCACCACAACTTCTGCCTCCCAGGTTCAAGCGATTCTCCTGCCTCAGCCTCCTCAGTAGCTGGGATTGCAGGCGCCCGCCACCACGCCTGGCTAATTTTTGTATTTTTAGTAGAGACGGGGTTTCGCCATTTTGGCCAGGCTGGTCTTGAACTCCTGACCTCAGATGATCCACATGCCTCGGCCTCCCAAAGTGTTGGGATTACAGGTGTGAACCACCTCGCCACTGCACCCGGCCTCTGTGTCTCTTCTTATAAGGACACCAGACATATTTAATTAAGGACCTGCCCTATTCCAGCATGACCACATTGTAACTCAATTAAATCTGCAATAACCCTATTTTCAAATAAGGTCTCATTCACAGGTACCTGGGATTAGGTGTTAAACATACTAGATTTTGTTTTGTTTTGTTTTTTCTTCTGGAGGGTCTAGTGAGAGAACATATCGCTTTGGGGACATGATTTAAAAAAACCTCAAATCACATGAAATGTAGAGCATGGCCCTTGCTCATCATCCACTCTGGGAGACTCCCAAAGTGTCAGCCAGTGCCCGGTGGCAGCTGTGGTTTGGTGGCCTTGTTGCTTCAGATACACTAATCACTGAATCCCCACAATAGCAGTCCTCTGACAGAGATTCTGTTGCTGCTCCACTTCAGCACAGATGAGGAAACTGAGGCACAGAGAGGTTATATAGCTTGACCGAGGCTACAATTAAAACCTAAGTGACTATATCCAAATATATACAAAATAAAAACCAGGCACGGTGTTGTCCACCTATAATCCCAGCAACTCTGGAGGCTGAGGCAGGAGGATCACTTGAGCAAAGCTGGTGTGTGGATATGGGCGGGAGGCAGGGTCCTGATAGATGAACAGCGTGTGTTTCCTGGTAAGGCACGGCAGGCTGCATTCTCTTTCCCATCAGACTCCTCTCTTGTGATATGGACAGCAGGAAACTAACCTATATTTTGGTCACTCTCCTGAAATCAAGTCTGCAGTCATTTAAATATCCTCACAAGGTAGGACAGGCTATCCTGCCAATTTCCTCGGGTGACCATCTTTACAAGGAGACGGATGGTACAGAAGCAAGGGCTTCTGGTATAAGGTAAAACGAATCTGATTATCTTCTTGACCCAGAAGGTGATATTTCTTTTTTTATTTTTATTTTTCTGAGGTGGAGTCTTGCTCTGTCGCCCAGGCCGGAGTGCAGTGGCACAATCTCAGCTCACTGCAACCTCTGCCTCCCAGGTTCCAGTGATTCTCCTGCTTCAACCTCCTGAGTAGCTGGGACTACAGGTGCATACCACCATGCCCAGCTAATTTTTGTATTTTTAATAGAGACAGGGGTTTCACCATATTGGCTGGGCTCCTGGTCAGGAGTGTCGAACTCCTGACCTTGTGATCCGCCCGCCTCGGCCTCCCAAAGTGCTGGGATTACAGGCATGAGCCACTGCGCCCGTTTGTGTGTGTGTTTTTTTTTTTTTTTGGTTTGTTTGTTTGTTTTTTGACAGGGTCTTGTGTAATGGCTTGATCTAGACTCATCGCAGCCTCTGTCTCTTGGGTCCAAGTGATTGAAGCCTCCCAAGTAGCTGGGTCTACAGGCATGCGTCACCACACCTGGCTAATTTTTGTATTTTGTATTTTGTATTTTTTGTAGAGAGTTTCACCACGTTGGCCAGGCTGATCTCCAACTCCTGGCTTCAAGTGATCCACCCACCTTGGCTTCCCAAAGTGCTGGGATTACAGCTGTGAGCCACCACACCCGGCCCAGAATGTGATGTTTCTAACCTTCCATTTACACAAATTTATGTCCATGTTTAGGGTCAATTTCTTGGGTCTCTGTCATGTTCTTGCATGCTCTAAATAACCTTTCTTTTGTGGTACTGCTTTCTCTAAGCAAATATAGTTAGCACCAGATGGGACTGTTGCAATATAGAGTTTTTAACAACAACAAAAAAAATGGATTCATTTAGGGTTTCCTTAAATTAGGTGAAGGATTTTTTTTCTTGAGCGGTGAACTCCCACATTCAATATTCCCGGCGTGACATTTTGTGCTGTTATACTTGGTAAGTGAAGCTCAGCTATTCTGAGCTTTATGTGCCAGGAGCCTGTGCTCAGAAATCCTTTTTTTAGTTCAGCTCATAAAGGCTACTTGTATGTTTGGGTATTTCATGCAGAAGGACGTCTTCCGGGCTGGGTCATTCACATGCCATGCTCTCTTGCTAGGCATCTACAAAGTTCATAGCCATTTTTAACACACACCTTTGCTGCGATAAAATCACAGGCAGAATTTAAAGCCATGACTGGTCTATTTCCTTTAGCATAATGTCTTCAGGGTTCATCCGTTAAGCTAAGGGAAATAAGCCAGTTTCAAAAGGAGAATTACTATAGAATTCTATTAGTATGAGGTACCTAGAGCAGGCAAATTCACAGAGACAGAAAGGCTGGGGCAGGGGCTGGAGGGAGTCATGGTTCAATGTTTTGGAGTCTCAGTTTTACAAGATGAAAAAGTTCTGGAGATGAATGTTGGTGAGAGTTGAACAATAGACTTAATGCCGCTGAACTGTACACTTGAAAAGGGTTAAAATGGTAAACTTTAACCATTATTTTACCACAATAACAAAAAGCCACTACCCTACAATAATAGCCTAAGTGACTATATCCAAATATATACAACATAAAAGCTGGGCATGGCGTTGCACACCTATAGTCCCAGACACTCGGGAGGCTGAGGCAAGAGGACCACTTGCGCGCCCAGCAGTTCAAGGCTGTGCTGTTATGATCACGCCTGTGAATAGCCACTTCTTTCCAACCTGGGCAACATAGTGAGACCCACATCTCTTAAAAAAAAAAGCAAATATATACAAAATGGTGAATATATAAATGATTACGTTTCTGCAATTAAACATGATGTATACCATAAATATTACTTATAATCATGTGTCTATGAAATTTGCTTTTGGTTTGTATATTTCCAGATTTTTCAAATTAAAACTTTCCTTGGCAAACAGAAATTATTTTAACTCTCTGACTTACTCTGTGACTTGGAACAAGTCTCTTTTGTATTTTGAGCTATTAGTGTCCCGTATAATAGGAATGATAGTACTCTACAGGCTGCTCATCCCCCTCCAGATTGTAAAGCTGTGAAATTCGCTCAGCAACGCAGGTGGAAACCAAAGTAAATTGAGATCATCTTTCAGTAGGGTTTAAGTGGTAATGGGAACAAGTGCAGTGCTGGAAATCCCTTAGCCCCATAGCGCGGCAGTCCCAAGCCTGAGTCCTTCAGGGGCCAAGCAGGTGATGGCAAAGAGGGAAGCAGGCTGGGGCAAGGCAATAAGGAATGGCAGTGATTGTGGCAAACTGGAGGGCCTCAATTTAGAGGCATTTATATTCCGTCAGAAAAAAACAAAAACTCCATGCAGGCCAAACAAAACATGGAGGGATTTTATCTGGCCAGTGGGCCACCAGTTTGCAATTTATGCTTCACTTTTTAATTTAATTTAATTAATTTGTTTATTTATTTTTGAGATAGAGTTTCACTCTTGTTGCTCAGGCTGGAGTGCAATGGTGCAATCTTGGCTCACCGCAACCTCCACCTCCCAGGTTCCATTGATTCTCTTGCTTCTGCCTCCCGAGTAGCTGGGATTACAGGCATGGGCCGCCATGCCCGGCTAATTTTGTATATATATATATTTTTTAAATTTTTATTTGTTTGTTTGTTTGTTTTGAGACAGAGTCTCACTCTGTCTCCCAAGGTGGGGTGCAGAGGTGCAATGTCAGCTCACTACAACCTCTGCCTCCTGGGTTCAAGCAATTCTCGTGCCTCAGCCTCCCAAGTAGCTGATATTACAGGCGTGCACCACCATGCCTGGCGAATTTTTTGTATTTATCACATTGTCTTGGTCTTGAACTCCTGAGGTCAGGTGATCTGCCTGCTGTGGCCTCCTAAAATGCTAGGATTACAGGCGTGAGCTGCTGCACCCAGCTTGCAATTTCTGTTTTAGAGTGAGAGATGCTTAGATCTAGAAGGGACATGGAAGGCCTTTTGGTCTCAACCCCTATTTTTCAGAAGAGAAACCATGACTAAGATATGGGCTGCTTTAGGAAGGGCTGGTCTAGAATCCAGGTCTTAGACAATTATTTTCAGGGCTCTCTTCTACTTCCCTGCCAGCTAGAAACATTTTTTATTTTCAGATAATGTATCCTTCCAAGTTTGAATTTGACTCTTTTTTTAACGTAGATACATTTGTTTAATTTTGTGTTACTGCCCAGATCAAGTCAGCTCCTAGTACTTTTCTATTTTAATGATAGCTGCCACCTCCCAACAAAACCCAACATTCAATGTTCAGCAGAAATTCTGATATGCATACTATGTGCCTACAAGCCTTTTAAAATTGCAATGACTCGGCCGGGCGCGGTGGCTCACACTTGTAATCCCAGCACTCTGGGAGGCTGAGGCGGGCGGATCACGAGGTCAGGAGATCGAGACCACAGTGAAACCCCGTCTCTACTAAAAATACAAAAAATTAGCCGGGCGTGGTGGCGGGCGCCTGTAGTCCCAGCTACTCGGAGAGGCTGAGGCAGGAGAATGGCGTGAACCTGGGAGGCGGAGCTTGCAGTGAGCTGAGACTGCGCCACGGCACTCAAGCCTGGGCGACAGAGCGAGACTCCATCTCAAAATAAATAAATAAACAAAATAAAATAAAAAAGTAAAATAAAATAAAATTGCAATGACAGTGTTTTTATTTGGTTCTTTGGATCAAATTGTCTAAAGAATTTATTGTGAACATTATTGTATCTCTGATTCTGTTGGCCTTCTATGAAATTTCACACATCTTGAGACAGACAGATTTTTATCTTTGGTTCTCAGGTTATTAACATGTACTGTGAAAATTTAGATTGTTTTAGTAGAACTCTAACCCGGGGCACAAACTGGCAGGCCTGGGATGAGCAGGGCCTCCGTAGACATGTCATGCTCACCAGCACTATGCTTCAAAGTACCTTTTTCCAGGCTGGGCACGGTGGCTCACGCCTATAATCCCAGCACTTTGGGAGGCTGAGGTGGGTGGATCACGAGGTCAGGAGTTTGAGACCAGCCTCACCAACATGGTGAAACCCCATCTCTACTAAAAATACAAAAATTAGCTGAGCGTGGTGGCGGGCACCTATAATCCCAGCTACTTGGGAGGCTGAAGCAGGAGAATTGCTTAAACCTGGGAGGTGGAAGTTGCAGTGAGCCAAGATCGTGCCACTGCACTCCAGCCTGGGCAACAGAGTGAGACTCCGTCTCAAAAACAAATAAAAAAAGTTTTTCCTTGGAATGACATACCCTCAGGGCAGCATGTGCTCGGGGGAGCCCTGCAGGTTCCCCACTTCCTCCAAATAACATTTTCCTCTTTTGAGCTCTCATAGCCCATCCCTGGCCAGTGGAGACATATGTGGTTGTGATGGGTCTCAGTAAAGGGGAATCATGGTGCCATATGTAATGCAGGCAGTGCTATCGAAGTGAGGGTGGTTCTTTTTTTTTTTTTTTTTGAGACAGGGTCTTGCTCTGTCACCCAGGCCTGAGTGCAGTGGTACAGTCATGGCTCACTCAGCCTCAACCTCCCAGGCTCAGGTGGTCCTCCCACCTTAGCCTCCTGAGTAGATGGGACTACAGGCACACGCCACCACACCTGGCTAATTTTTCTATTTTTTGTAGAGATTGGTGGGGAGGGGATCTCACCATGTTGCCCAGGCTGGTCTCGAACTCCTGGGCTCAAGGAATCTGTCCGCTTCAGCCACCCAAAGTGCTGGGATGACAAGTGTGAGTCACTGCACCCGGCCTAAAGTGAGGTTCTTGAGATGTGTACGGAGATCAAGAGTGAGTGCTGGAAGCTTCCGTGTCAACTGATATTGCTGGGACAGCCGCACGTCTCTGGGCAGGGGCCACTCTGACTGCTCTAACTCCTGTGCCTGCTGCCTCCTGGCCACGTGGCCCTTTGGTTAGAGCCTTGAGAAGCCCCCAGTGAGCAGCAAAGGGGACCCCTGCGTGTTTAGTAATGGAATTCCAACGGTTCCAGCCCAGTGCAACCCAGAGGTGTTTGTGGAGAGCATGCCCAAGGTCAAGCCTCGAGGCTATCAATGCAGCTGCCCACGTTGGCACATTGCCTGCCAGCAAGCAGGTTCTGAGCAAAGCTCTTTCCCTGTGTGGACGCTGGGGCCCATGTAGGGAGGCGGAGCACCTCCTGGTTTGCTTGGGACGTTCTCATTAGAGCAGGGGTCCCCGACGTTTTTGGCACCAGGAACCAGTTTCCACAGACTGGTGGCGGGTGGGGATGGTTTCAGGATGAAACAACAGTTTCAGCTCCGATCATCAGGCATTAGATTCTCATAAGCAGCGCGCAACCTAGATCCCTCGTATGCACAGTTCACAGTAGAGTTAGCACTCCCATGAGAATCAAATCTATCTGACAGGACGCGGAGCTCAGGCGGGAATGCTCACTCGCCCACCGCTCAACCCCTGCTGTGAGCAGGCCACCAGTCTGTGGCCCAGGGGTGGAGAACCCTTGCATTAGAGCACCAAAAATCCCTCCACCTAGGAACCAGCTCATCCCAAGCAAAGCAGGACAGTTGGTCACCATGGGCAGCAGCATGACTTTTACCTAAATTACATGGTATGATATAAAGCGGAATGAGAGGCCGGGCGCAGTGTCTCATGCTTATAATCTCAGCACTTTGGGAGGCCGAGGTGGGTGGATCACCTGAGGTCAGGAGTTCAAGACCAGCCTGGTCAACATGGTGAAACCCCATCTCTACTGAAAATACAAAAATTAGCCGGGCATGGTGGCACATGCCAGTAATCCCAGCTCCTTGGGAGGCTGAGACAGGAGAATTGCTTGAACCCGGGAGGCAGAGGTTGCAGTGAGCCGAGATTGCACTGGAGAGCTGGAGACTGCACTCCAGCCTGGGTAACAGAGTAAGACTCTGTCTCAAAAAAATAAAAATAAAAATAAAAATAAATAAATAAAGTGGAATGAGAAAATAAAAAACTTGCCCAAAAGAATGATCAAGTTCTCTAGGGAATGTCCGCACTGCAGGGAGCAGCCAAGACGTACAATCAATTTAGTGGGGCCAGAGGAGCATTTAAATTTTTTTTTTAGCCAGGCGCAGTGGCTCACCCCTGTAATCCAGCACTTTGGAGGCAGAGGCAGGAGGATTGCTTCAGCCCAGAAGCTCAAGACCAGCCTGGTCAACATAGTGAAACCTCACCTCTACAAAAAACACAAAAATTAGCCAGGCATGGTGTTGTGTGCCTGTAGTCCCAGCTACTTGGGAGGCTGAGGCAAGAGGATCTCTTGAGCCTTGGAGATCAAGGCTGCAGTGAGCTGCACTTGGCCTGGTCCCCAGAGCAAAAGACAGGAGCATCAGGAAGTAGGGAGGAAGTGGGCAACAGGGCATTACCCTGTCTCTTAAAAAAAAATTATTGGCCAGGTGCAGTGGCTTACACCTGTAATGCCAGCACTTTGGCAGGTTGAGGTGGGTGGATCACTTCAGGTCAGGAGTTCGAGACCAGCCTGGCCTACATGGCAAAACCCCTGTCTCTGCTAAAAATACAAAAATCAGCTGGGTATGGTGGAAGATGCCTGTAATCCCAGCTACTGGGGAGGCTGAGGCAGTTGAATCACCTGAACCCAGGAGGCGGAGGTTGCAGTGAGCCGAGATCCTGCCATTGCACTCCAGCCTGGGCAACAAGAGTGAACTCTGTCTCAAAAAAAAAAAAAAGAAATCCTATTTTTCAGAGCAGTTTAGAGCAGTTTCAGGTTCATAGTAAAATTAAGAGGAAGATACAGCCAGGCGCGGTGGCTCACGCTTGTAATCCCAGCACTTTGGGAGGCCGAGGCGGGCGGATCACGAGGTCAGGAGATCGAGACCACAGTGAAACCCCGTCTCTACTAAAAATACAAAAAATTAGCCGGGTGTGGTGGCGGGTGCCTGTAGTCCCAGCTACTCAGAGAGGCTGAGGCAGGAGAATGGCGTGAACCCGGGTGGCGGAGCTTGCAGTGAGCCGAGATCGCGCCACTGCATCCAGCCTGGGTGAAAGAACGAGACTCCGTCTCAAAAAAAAAAAAAAAAAAAAAAAAATTCTTCCCTAACTGTGAGTTGTGGTGACAAAAGATTGAGAGAGACTTTGGGAGTTTAAGGGACGGAGAGGCACATCAGGTTAGGGAGAGCGTGGAAGGGCTTTTTGGGGTCAGGGACCCTGGAAGGTAGGGAAAGGAGGGAGAAAACCCAACAGAGGCCAAGAGTACTAGGGGAGGGATTGAGGGGACAGCGAGGAGTGTGGAGGATGCCCAGGAGAGGGCAGGTGAGTGGCAGTGACCGGGAAGGGTGGTGAGACCATGGGCGGGGTAGAGCCCTGGAAGGCTGTGAGGAGGGGTTGGGGTCTAAATCCTGTGCTCCTGCTTACTGGATGAGTAAACCCCAGCACTTACTTAGTCTTTCTATGCCTGTTTTTCAGCAGTGGGATGGGGGCAGTTATGGTGCCCATCTGGGTGGGTTGGTGCCGGTGCCAGGCGAGTAAATTGTGGCATTCCCCTGAAGTATCAGAGGCACCTATCTTTAGCTGTTATTATGGTCAGACTACTTAGGGAGACTTGTGGGGTAGCCCTCTCTAGAATAGCTTGGGCTGACCAGTACAGGGTGCAGATTGGAGGTGCTGAGAGCCGGTATGAATGGCTGTTCTGATGAATGGCTGTTATTTTCACTTATTTATTTATTAGAGACAGGGTCTTGCTCTGCTGCCCATGCTGGAGTGCAGGGTGCGATCAAGGCTCACTGCAACCTCTACCTCCTTGGCTCAAGTGATCCTCCCAGCACGCCCAGCTGATTTTTCTGCCTTTTGTAGAAACAGAGTTTCATCATGTTGCCAAGGCTGGTCTCGAACTCCTGGGCTCAAGGGATCTGCCTGCCTCGGCCTTGAAAAGTGCTAGGATTACAGGCGTGAGCCAGCGTGCCAGCTTGGCTCTTCTTTGATGTTTTGTTCTTGGGCGTAGTCCACAGATCACTGTGCTTGTCGTATTGTCTTGGCTTATAGTACAGAGGTTGATCTGCTACACACTGAGTTTGGGGCTGGGGAGGGTGCGGACCATATATGTTCATGGCTTCAGGAGACTCCTCCAGGGCCTGGCCCCACTATGAGCAATGCCGTGCTGGAGGGCTGTCTCTGTCATCCCGGCCAGATTCCCCATGGTGACCGCCCACTGTGCCATGACATCTTCAGGAGTTGGGCCATGCCTCCCATCCCATCGACACCTGGGGAGAGCCTTGGCCATTTTGTTTTTTAAACCTGTAGAGCACAAAGAGATGTTGCCATTCCCCTCATTGAGACACACACCCCCTCCTCTCCTCCTCGTGCCGAGCCCTATTTTTGGTTCCTGTTATAAGCTGGCTTTGGGGAGCCCCCTACAACTGCCTAGTAGCTTTCTGCTCTTGCTTTTTAGTTTTTTTTTTTTTTTTTTTTTTTTTGAGACAGAGTTTCACTCTGTCCGGCTCACTGCAACCTCCAGCTCCTGGGTTCCAGTGATTCTCCTGCCTCAGCTTTGCAAGTACCTGGGACTACAGGTGCCCGCCACCACGCCTGGCTAATTTTTGTATTTTTAGTAGAGATGGGGTTTCACCATGTTGGCCAGGCTGGTTTCGAACTCCTGACCTCAAATGATCCACCCACCTTGGCCTCCCAAAGTGCTGGGATTACAGGCATGAGCCACTGCACCTGGCCCACTATTGCTTTTGAAAACACAAACACCACTGACGCAGCCTGAACAATATAATCCGTTGCTTTTAGAGACCTAGCCCTTTAGAACAAAAAGCCTACTTCATTCTCCTGGGATGAGCAGGGGCCTGTCTGCACTCTTCTACCACCAAAGAAAACTAAGCACCATCTCCAACTTCAGCAGCCCCTCCGCTCCCTTCACCCGCATGCCTCTGCTCTTGGCCAGATTAACGGCTTTTTGTGGCTGGAGATCGCACAAGTGCTGTGCCCAGAGCAGTTTCCTGTCCCTGTCAGAGTGATGAGAGAGTCTTAGGAAATGATCTTAGGAAATGGCCCTACAGTAAAAGTTCCAACTGGCACAGTCATGCAGATATCACCACCAGCTGCTTTTCACCTGGGAGAGTCAGGGTGGGTGGGGCCAAAGGGCCGGAGAAGGCGTCTTCTCAGGATCAGATCGAGGAGGGGAAATCCTCACCCACAGGGGTGTCCTGTATTGGCATCCACCTTTCGTTAATCCAGCAAACACACCCTGAAGACTTCTCCTGCCCACGCGGAGCCTGACCCTGTGCCTCAAAGGAAACCAACAATTATGATGCAACGTGATGATTGGTAAATCAGGAGTACCCTGAGTTCAGGGAATCAATGTGCATTGTGGGCTGGGGTGAATGGGAAGAAAGGGGGTCAGGGAAGGCCTCCTTAAGGAAGCTGCCGGTTAATTGAAGCCCCAAATGCTGAGCAGGAAGCGGCCAGACGAACAGAATAGGGGAGGGTTGTCTATGACCATACCACCCTGAGCGCACCCCATCTTCTCTGATCTCGGAAGCTCAGCAAGGTCGGGCCTGGTTAGTACTTGGATGGGAGAATAGGGAAGCCTTTCCAGGCAGAGGGAACGGCGCTTGTGAAGGCTCTTGGAGTGGGAGGCGTGCCAGAGGTGGGACAGGGGCTGCAGAGGCTGGGCTTGAAGGTGGCTGGGCGTGAAGGTGGGGTGGGTGTGAAGGTGGGGTGGGCGTGAAGGTGGGGTGTCCAAGTCCGACGTACAGATGTTGGGGAGTGATTGGGCCTCGCTGCACAAGGAGTCTGTGGCACAGGAAGAAGAAGAGTTTAAACCATGGTGGGGCCAGGCGTGGTGGCTCACGCCTGTCATCCCAGAACTCTGGGAGGCTGAGGCGGACAGATCACCTGAGGTCAGGAGTTTGAGACCAGCCTGGCCAACATGGCAAAACCCTATCTCTACTAAAAATACAAAAATTATCCGGGCGTGGAGGCCAGTGCCTGTAATCCCAGCTACTCAGGAGGCTGAGGCAGGAGAATCGCTTGAACCCGGGAGGCGGAGGTTGCAGTGAGCCAAGATCGCGCCATTGCACCCCAGCCTGGGTGACAGAGCGAGACTCTGTCTCAAACAAAACAAAACAAAACAAACAAACAAAAAACAACAAAAACTATGGTGGAAGTGAGTACCCCAAGGCTCTGAGTGGTGGCCCTGGGGACAGTGCTCTGGGCAGGCTGCCCCTTGCCAGGCCCGTGGAGGGAATAGGGGAGGCCAGCAGTCTGCCAGCCCAAGGAAGGAGGCCCCAGTCAGGCTGGCGGCAGGGAGCTGAGCAGATGTGGAGGCACAGGGAGGCACCGGCTTGCTCATCCCGAACAGTCTCTGAGCGCCATCAGCCTCAGGCCAGGCCCTGCTGGGAAATCCCAGGTAAACTGGCCACTGTCCTGCCCCCTAGGACCCCGTGGTCTGTGAGGGGACCCCCGAAGTATCCAGGGGTGGAGAGGTGGAGGACAGACAGACACAGTGCAGTACCTGCCTCGAATCCTTGTCTCTGTGTGCCTTTGGTTATTGTTGACCCAGAAACTCTTTCCACACCATGATTAGTGTATTTGATATTAGCCTGAAATCCAAAGAGATGTCACGAGGCTGATGCCTGGATGCAGATGAAGGAGAGGGGGCCGGGGTCTGTGAAGGCTCCTGTCATGAGGCACATGCCTGGATACAGATGAAGGAGTGGGGGCCCGGAGTCTGGGAAGGCTCCTGGGCAGATGACCTGGCAGTGTGGGACTGCCCAGAGACTCAGGAGGGCAGAGAGTGGAGCCACTGTGATTCTTTGGCGACACCTGTCTCCCCTGCACTGGCTGGGCTGGGATTAACTCCAAGTAGGAGGGGATGTAGGAGAAGTGTTGGTCTCTGTCCATGACACAAAGACAATATAGTGCTGGGCCAAGGACGAGGGACAGGGGCGGCCTCTGCCAGCGCCGTGTTTCCAAAGAGCAGGCTGGCCACCCCAACATCTTGTTGAAAGGTCTGGATTTGTACACAGCAAAATGCCAAGCTCTTATGTCATGACTGCTTCGTCGTGTTCTGTGAACAGCATTTCCAGGAAAGGCCTCATTTCACACCAAGCTGAGTCCTGATGGATCCTGCTCTGGCCCCGGATGGGGAGAGTGACTTAATCAGCACACCCTAGGAGTAACATATGGCATTTCCTTCTCAGGCCAGATGTTTTTCCATTTTGCCCATAAGAAAATTAGAATTGGGCCAATGGCTTGTTTTAATTTGATCTGCTATGGTTAAAAGGATGCTGGTGGGCTTCAGTTGCACCTAGACTGGGACTTCTTTTCTTTTCCTTTTCCTTTTCCTTTTCCTTTGTCTTTTTCTTTCTTTTCTTTTCTTCTTCTTTTTTTTTCTTTTTTTTTTTTTTGAGGCAGGGTATTTTCCTGTTGCCCGGGCTGGAGTGCAGTGGTTCAGTTTGATCTCGGCTCACTGCAGCCTTGACCTCCTGGGCTCAAGCGATCCTCCCACCTCACCCTCCAGAGTAGCTGGGACCACAGGTGCAGGCCATCATGCCCAGCTAATTTTTTTTTTTTTTTTTTTTTTTTGTAGAGAGGGGCTTTCACCATGTTGCCCAGGCTGGTCTTGAACTCCTGGGCTCAAGTGATCCTCTGCCTCCCAAAGTATTGGGATTACAGGCATGAACCATTGTGCCCAGCCTAGGCTGAGCCTGCTGAGTGGCTGGTGATTCTGTTCTCAGAAGTGGCTGGGTCTCCGGGCTGGGAGTTCTGTGCATCATGGGTGAGCCCGTGGTGAGGATTGCTTATCTTTTCTTTGCAAACGTGGCCAACAATCTCTAGTCAACCTGAAAAACAGATATCAAGGCCATGCATGCCAGAGAACCAAGCAGGAGGGGCGGTTCCTTGTGTGTGTGTTGTTGTGTGTGTCTGTGTGTAAACAAACACCTGACCCAAGGCTGCCCAGCTGCCCCACTCACCACCTGGGGGCTCTCGCTCTCAGGACGTACAGGGCACACTTGTAGGTTCCACTTGCTGTTCTGTTTCCTGGCCTCACATGTTTGGTACCGAGTCTTGTTTCTGCCTCGTTTCCTGAGAGCAAGCGCTGGGCTTTCTGAAACTGGATGCCCATATCTTTCCTTTATCAATTCTACAGAACTTAGCCATTGCCAATTTCCTTCCAGAATTCCAACTAGATATAGACATTTCCACTTTGATATTTTTCTCTAACCCGTGAATGACTTAGTGGTGTTTTATGCCATCCAAAACAAACATGCGACATCTTCTTTTAAAATCTCTCCCTTTTGTTGGGAACGTCTTGTCTTAGTGCACTTGGTCCGGGCTCGTGGTCTGGGTGAGACCTGGTCTTGGAAGCGCATGGAGGCCCTTTCCTGTGGCCGGGGTAGTCCATGACAGATTTCCAAAAATGACCCCTGTGAGCATTTTTTCTTCGTGGGCTGCAAAACGCTATATGCACGTTGTTGATTGAGTTTCAGATCTCAGCCCTTGCTGCTTTTCTGTTGATATTTGAACAATCAATATATTGAGGGATGTGTTGAAACCTCCCAGTAAGATCGGTGCTCTGCCTGTTTCTCTGTGCATGTCATGGTTTTCGAGGCCACTCTGTCAGGTGCACTTAGGTTTAAAATCGCTTTGCCATCTGGGTGAATCGAACCCAGTGAAGCTTTGTCTCAGAGTCTCTTTCAGCTGATCGTATCTTCCCTTGGCAAGCACTCGCCGCTTCATCATTTCCGCCTTTTGTTTCCACCTCTGTGTGTCCTTAGGCTTTATGTGTGTCCTTGGGAAACCGTGTGTGTAATGATGTTTTTAAAAATCCACAGCGTCTGTGTCTGTCATTTGACTGATAGGTTTAGTCCACTTTCTTTCACTGTAATTGTTGATCTATTTAAACCCGTTCCTACTATTTTAATCTGTTATATCAGTTGGTCCCACTTTTTCTGTATTTCTTTTCTTTTCTTTTTTTTGAGATGGAGTCTCTCACTCTGTCACCCAGGCTGGAGTGCAGTGGCACGATCGCCACTCACTGCAAGCTCCGCCTCCCAGGTTTACTTATGTCATTCTCCTGCCTCAGCCTCCCGAGTAGCTGGGACTACAGGCGCCCGCCACCATGCCTGGCTAATTTTTTTATTTTTGTATTTTTAGTAGAGACGGGGTTTCACCGTGTTAGCCAAGATGGTCTTTTTTTTTTTTTGAGGCAGTCTCACTCTGTTGCCCAGGCTGGAGTGGAGTGGCACGAGCTTGGCTCACTGCAACCTCTGACTCCTGGGTTCAAGCAATTCTCCTGTCTCAGCCTCCCAAGTAGCTGGGATTATAGCCAAGATGGTCTTGATCTCCTGACCTCGTGATCCGCCTGCCTCGGCCTCCCAAAGTGCTGGGATTGCAGGTGTGAACCACTGCGCCCAGCCTTTTTTCTTTTTTTGAGACAGAGTCTCGCTCTGTTGCCCAGGCTGGAGTGCTGTGGCATGATCTCAGCTCACTGCAACCTCCCACTCCTGGATTCAAGTGATTCCCCTGGCTCAGCCTTCCGAGTAGCTGGGATTACAGGCATGTGGCACCACGCCCAGCTAATTTTCGTATTTTTAGTAGAGATGGGGTTTCACCATGCTGGCCAGGATGGTCTCGATCTCCTAACCTCGTGATCTGCCTGCCTCAGCCTCCCAAAGTGCTGGGATTACAGGTGTGAGCCACCATGCCCGGCCCTGTATTTCTTTTCAATGCTGTCTGTTTTCCGAATTAACTTCTGTATGCTCTCCTGAGCAGACGCAGACATACCAGCTGCCCACATCCTTTGGTCTCCCAGGATGCCCTGACTCCTCTTGTACTAACAACTTCTGGTCTTTTACTTCTGTATTGTTCCGGACATAGATTTCTCCACTCGGTCTTGGCTGTTTCGATTTTCTTTTCCTCCTAGCCTGCGGGCATGGGTCTTCTTTCTGGTGCTCTGTGAGCCTTTCAGTCACAAGTCTTTCTCATCATTTCATTTAACTTACTTTTTTAAAAAAACTTTATTTTGTTGCGACAGGGTCTCACTGTTTGCCCAGGTTGATCTCAAACTCCTGGGCTCAAGCTATCCTCCCGCTTTGGCCTCCCAAAGTGCTGGGGTTACACCACACCTGGCCTCATAGTCATGTTTTCGAAGGGTTGATCTGGTCGCTGCATGGAGGATGGAGCCTGGGGGCCAGGGTGTCAGGGGCTGCTGGCTGGGAGGCCTGTGCCACCGTTGGGTGAGGAATGGCGGCGGCATGAACCGTGGTGTCAGTGGCTGGTCTCTGTGTTAACCTGGGCCCTCCTAGAAGCAGCTGGGGAGGGCTATGGATCTGTGCTGCATGTCCGGCCCTGAGGAAAGGGCCCACAGGGCCATCGGCAAATCTTCTGTCCCCTGGGAATGGCCTGCCTCGGTACCCGTGCTGTGCCAGACCACTGGCTGGGAGCAGCCTGGGGAAACATGGATTTCAGAGCCCAGCACCTGGGACCAGGGCCGATGACACTTCCTGGGGCTGTGGGGGGTGAGGGAGGTGCATTCTCACAGCCCCCACACTCCCCCAGCGTGAACAGCTGGACCTGTCCCTCGCCTTGCCTCCGTGAGGATGCATGGAGGGTCAAGGGGATTGTGGCCCTGGCCCGTGTGTCTGTCCCCGCTTCCTCCCTGCTTCCTGATGCTCCTGGCTTTTGCTCTGGGGGCTAAGCCATGTTTGATGGGCATTGGGGTTAAAATGGAAGGTGATTCTATTGCTGCTGCAGGTCCCTATGGAGAGAGGATGGAAAGTCAGGTCACGAGGCCTAGGAAAGAACGTAGTTTAATTAAAGTTTAAAATGCCTCTTTCTACAGAGGTTCCTTGAGTCAGCCCTGAGCGTGAGGGAGAGAGGCGCCAGGAGGGGTCCTGGCTGCCTGGGGGCTGTGGCCTTCGGATGGTGCCAGCACCATTGTCCCCGTGGAAGAGTGGCCTGAGTGTGCCTTCAAGCTTTAATGCTTTTAAGCAACATTGAAATTCATCCCTGTACATCCTCGACTGCCTGGGAAACGTCCTAATTCAAGCTGAGAATCTGGGTCAGCTGTTTATAGAATGGTATTTGCTGAATGAAACTGGCAGCCCGGACAGCGGGGGACTTCTTGGGGGGTGGACGCTGGAGGGGACCCGGCCGTGAGCTCACGTGTGTCACCTCTGCTTTGTGCTACACTGTCACTTCCATTCTCAGAGTGTGTTAACTGAGCATTGCAACCTCCGTGGACCACGCGGGGAAAAGGCAACAGCACAGCGTGGCTCGTGGAAAGGCTTCTCTCGAGGACGAGGTGGCAACGGCAGAGCCGCCTTACCTGTAGCACAGGGGACCTGGCCACCATGTGCAGCTCTGTGCCCTGCCCACACCCCCGTCCCCAACACACAGGCGCACATATGGATCCACATGCAGGGTGTTGGGTGGGGGAGCCCGTGCCTCTGGGCTGGGCTCTGAGACTCTTTGGGCTCTGGAACTGTGACTTCTTTGTCTTTTTAAGCTCTAGTGCTTGGCTCAGTATCTGATGCTTTTGGGTAACATAATAAACATTTGTAGAATAAGTGAGGGAGAGAACGATCTTTGTAAACTCTCCGAATCTGAAGACAGCGCTTAGTGGTGCCACAGTCTTGCAGGTTATTTTGTAGATGAGGCCAGAGGGGCCCTGGGAGGAGAAACCACTCCTGGGAACCAAGGCTGGAGACCCGACGCTCCTGGCGGAGCCCACAAAACAGCCGGGGCCTCCTGACGGGCAGAGGCTTCTCCCTCCCGGTGTTTCTTCCTGATTGGGGAATAGAGGCTGACCCCGCATCCTTGCTTTCCGACTTTTCCCACTGACCCCCAAGCTGAGCCCTGGGAAGGTGGAGGCTGCATTCCGCCCTGAGGCCTTCCTCCCAGAAAAGTTGTCCCCGGGCAGAGGCTGCGGCAAGGGGCTGCCGCTTCTGTGCCTGGGTCCCTGGTGAGAAGGGTTGGTTATTTGACTGCAACCTCTCTCTGTTGTCATTGTCTCTAAGTACTTAGTATCATGACTCCTGAGTGTGTGCGTGTGTGTGCCTGTACCTGTGTGTGCGCGCACTGGGCAATAATGTAAACATATTTCTCATAGTGGGGTCACAGTCAAAAACTTGAGCAGCCTTCAGAGAGGTTCCATCCATGTGTGGGTACGTATGGGGCAGGGGGAGTTGTAGATAGATTCTCCCATCTTTCTTAAGGTAGAGAATTTTCCAGCAGTTTTCAAGAGTGATCAGGAAAGGCTAGAAGAATGTTGGGAAGAATTGCTTGGGTCAGCCTCCCTTGGTTATTTATTTATTTGAGACAGGGTCTCACTCTGTCGCCCAGGCTGGAATGCAGTGGTGCGATCTGGGCTCACTGCAACCTTTGTCTCCTGGGTTTAAGTGATTCTTGTGCCTCAGCCTCCCAAATAGCTGGCATTACAGGCGCGCAGCACCACACTGGGCTAATTTGTGTATTTTTAGTAGAGATGGGTTTTCAACATATTGCCCAGGCTGGTCTCAAACTCCTGACCTCAAGTGACCCGCCCACCTTGGCCTCCCAAAGTGCTGGGATTACAGGCGTGAGCCACCACACCTGGCCTCCCTTGGTTATTTAAATGATGGGCAAGCAGGCCCCAGGATGAGCACACAGGGCTTTCGCTGCTAAAACCAGGACGAGCTGGTTGTGCTAATGGGCCCCACTGGACCAGGAGATGTTTCAGCTTAGATAGCAGCTGCACATCTGGGAGAGACTCTGGGCAGAGCTGTGACGGAGACCGGCCTGGATGGGTTGCCTGACCCCCCAGCACCCCGGCTGGAGCTGGGTAAGGGCATGTAGGGGCCTGTCATCAAGCCTGGCCCTGGGGACCACTGTGGTGGCCTGGCAGAGAAGGCAGTGTCTTCCATGGCTTGCCCAGCCTTCCCATGGCATCCACTCTTGGCCTTCTTGGGCACCTGCCAGCCTTGATTTCTCACAAACTTTTCTGCTGTCATTGCCTGGGGAGGGAGGTACCCCAAATCATGGCGCTGATGGAGACTTAACAAGGATTCTGGCAGTTTTTGCTGGGATCCCTGTTTGTCAGCCGCTGTGCTGGGGAGGGAACAGCCCCCCACCAGTAGTCGTCCTAAGATCAGGGACTCTGCCTTGGTGGACAGGAGCTGGGATCCCATCTGCCCTCAGACTGACTTCCCCAAGGCTGAGTGGTGTTGATAAGACCCATCTTGGAGCCTCCCTGGGGGCCTGAGCGCCTCTCCCTCTGGACCACCTGCTGGGCTAGGACTGGGTCTCAGGCTCTGGGGCAGCCAGGATAGACCGGCCGGTGGGGCTTCTGCTATTCCCAGTATGGAGGTGGACACGTTCCATGCCCGGGCCTGACTAGGGCATGTCATTTGCACTCCCAGTTGTGCAGAGTGACACCTGCATTGCTGAAGCATTCTCCTTTTCTCGTTTCTGAAAAAAGTATTATGGAAAGGTCCAACATTCACAGGAGCAGAGCAAACAGCAGCACTCACAGCACCCACTCGGCCTTGGCAGCCACCTTCACTTTGCCCAGCATCTCAACGAAGCATCCGGGTCATTTATTTTCCTTCCTTCCTTCCTTCCTTCCTTCCTTCCTTCCTTCCTTTCCTTCCTTCCTTCCTTCCTTCCTCCCTTCCTTCCTCCCTTCCTTCCTCCCTTCCTTCCTTCCTTCTTTCCTTCCTTCCCTCCCTCCCTCGTTTTTTCTCTCTTTTTTCTTTCTTCTTTCTTTCTTTCTTTCTTTCTTCTTTTTTCTTTCTTTCTTTTTTTTTTTTTTTTTTTTTTCTTTCTTTCTTTCTTTCTTTCTTTCTTTCCTCTCTTTCTTTCTGTTCTTTCTCTCTCTTTTCTTTCTTTCTCTCTTTCTTTCTTTCTTTTTCTCCCTCTCCTTCCTTCCTTCCTTCCTCCTTCCTCCCTCCCTCCTCCCCCTCCCTCCCTTCCTCCCCCTCCCTCCCTTCCTCCCCTCCTCCCTCCTCCCTCACTCCCTCCCTTCCTCCTCACTCCCTCCCTTCCTCCCTCCCTCCCTCTCTTCCTCTTTCTTTCTCTCTCTCTCTTTTTCTTTCAAGACAGGATCTTACTCTGTCACTGAGGCTGGAGCATGGTGGCATGATCATGGCTCATTGCAGCCTCTACCTCCCAGTCTTAAGTGATCCTTCCACCTCAGCCTCTTGTGTAGCTGGGACTACAGGCACTTGCCACTATGCTTGGCTAATTTTTATATTATTAGTAGAGACAAGGTTCTGCTGTGTTGCCCAGGCTGGTTTCAAACTCCTGAGGTCAAACAATCCTCCCACCTCGGCCTTCCAAAGTCCTGAGATTACAGGCATGAGCCACCGTGCCCAGTCCAAAGAAGGTCATTTTCTTTCTTTCTTTCCTTTCTTTCTTTCTTTCTTTCTTTCTTTCTTTCTTTCTTTCTTTCTTTTTCTTTCTTTCTTCTTTCTTTCTTTCTTCTCTTTCCTTCTTTTTCTTTATTTCTTTCTTTCTTTTTCTGTCTTCTCTCTGTCTCCCTCCCTCCCGCCCTCCTTTCCCTTCTTTCCTTCCTTCCTTCCTTCCTTCCTTCCTTCCTTCCTTCCTTCCTTCTTTCCTCTCTTTCTTTCTTTTTAAGAGACAGGGCCTCCCTATGTTGCCCAAGTTGGTCTCATACTCCCGGACTCCAGGGATCTTCCTGCCTCAGCCTCCCAAAGTGCTAGGATTACAGGCGTGAGCCACCACGCCTGGCCAAGGTCATCTTCTTAAGTGACTAAAGGGCTCCTGTTACACCTTACAGCATCGACAGCAACTGCCTCCCCCTCAGCATCACCACTGGCTCTGTGGGTCCAAAGGACCCTTTACATTTTCAACGTTTAAGTCATTTTAGAAATACAAGCAAACCTCACTTGATTGCATTTCACTTAATTGCATTTTGCAGATATTGTTTTAATTTTTTAAACAAATTCAAGGTTTGTGAGCAAATCTATTATTTTTTCCCCAACAACATGTGCTCACTTCATGTCTCTCTTGTCACATTTTGCTAATTCTTACAGTATTTCCAACTTTTTCATTAGAATTATATCTGTTAGGGTGATCTGTGATGTTACCATCATCACTGTTTTGGGGCACCACAAACCGTGTCCTTCTGAGACAGTGAACTTAATGGATAAATGTTGTGTGTTCTGACTGCTCCTCGGACCGGCCACTCCCCCATCTCTCTCCAACTCCTCAGGCCTCCTTAAGCCAAGATAGGCCAAAGCTAGGTCTCTTGCGACAGACAGCCAAGCTGTGAACACAAAGGGATAGTTGCTGAAGGAAATTAAAAGTGCTGCTCCGGTGAATACACGGATAATGAGAAAGTGAAACACCCTTACTGGTGCTATGGAGGGAGTTGGAGTCTGGACAGATCAAACCAAACACAACATTCCCTTAAGCCAAAGCCTAATCCAGAGCAGGGCCCTCACTCTCTTCAATTCTGTGAAGGCTGAGAGAGGTAAGGGAGCTGCAGAAGAAAAGGTGGAAGCCACCAGAGGTTGGTTCATAGAAAGAGGGCTTTCATAGCTAGAGAGGAGAAGTCAATGTCTGGCTTCAGAGCTTCGAAGGACAGGCTGACTCTCTTGTTAGTGGCTAATGCAGCTGGTGACTTTACATGGAAGCCAGTGCTTGTTTACCACTCAGAAAATCCTAGGACACTTAAGAATATGCTAAATTGGCCAGGCATGGTGGCTCACGCCTGTAATCCCAGCACTTTGGGAGGCCGAAGTGGGCAGATCACTTGAGATCAGGAGTTCAAGACCAGCCTGGCCAACATAGTGAAGCCCCGTCTCTACTAAAAATGCAAAAATTAGCCAGGCATGATGGTGCACCCCTGTAATCCCAGCTACACGGGAGGCTGAGGTGGGAGAATTTCTTGAATCTGGGAGGCAGAGGCTGCAGTGACCCGAGATTGTGTCATTGCATTACAGCCTGGGTGACAGAGCAAGACCCCATAGCCCCCCGACCCCCCCTCCAAAAAAAAGTCCAGTCGCGGTGGCTCACGCCGGTAATTCTAGCACTTTGGGAGGCTGAACTGGGTAGATCATGAGGTCAGGAGTTTGAGACCAGCCTGGCCAATATGGTGAAACCCTGTCTCTACTAAAAATACAAAAAAAATTAGCCAGGTGTGGTGGTGCACGCCTGTAGTTCCAGCTACTGGGGAGGCAGAAGCAGAAGAATCACTTGAACCCGGGAGGTGGAGGTTTCAGTGAGCCGAGATTGTGCCACTGCACTCCAGCCTGGGCGACAGAGTGAGACTCCATCTCAAAATAAACAAACAAACAAAAAGAATATGCTAAATTAACTCTACCTCTGCTCTATAAATACAACAACAAAGCCTGGATAACAGCACATCTGTTTGCACTGTGGTTTTCTGAATATTTTAAGTCCATTGTTAAGACCTACTGCTCAGAAAAAAAAAAAAATTATTTCAAAATATTACTGCTCGTAGACAATGCACCTGGTCACCCAAAAGCTCTGATGGAGATGTACAAGGGAATTAATATTGTTTTCATGCCTCCTCACACAACATCCACTCTGCAAAGAGTAATTTTGACTTTCAAGTCTTGTTATTTAAGAAATACATTTCATAAGGCTATAGATAGTGATTCCTCTGGTGGATCTGGGCAAAGTCAACTGAAAACCTTCTGGAAAGGATTCACCATTCTAGACGCCATGAAGAAGATTTGTGATTCATGGGAAGAAGTCAAAATATCAACAAACATTGACAAGAGTTTGGTTGGGTTTTTTGCTTGTTTGTTTGTTTGTTTTGTTTGAGACAGGGTTTCATTCCCATTGCCTACGCTGGAGTGCAATGGCACAATCTCAGTTCACTGCAACCTCCCCCTCACTGGTTCAAGTGATTCTCCAAGCTCAGCATCCTGAGTAGCTACAGGTGCCTACCATCACACCTGGCTAATTTTTGTATTTTTGTATTTTTTGGCCGGGCAGTTCTCGAACCTCTGAGCTCAAGTGATCCACCTACCTCGGCCTCCCAAAATGCTGGCATTACAGGCATGAGCCACTGCGCCCAGCCAACATTGACAAAAGTTTGGAAGAAGTTGATTCCGACCTCATGGATGACTTTGAGGGGTTTGAGACTTCACTGGAGGAAAGCACTGTAGATGTGGTGGAAATAGCAAGAGAACTAGAATTAGAAATGGAGCCTGAGGATGTGACTGAATTGCTATAATCTCATGAGAGAACTTTTAACAGATGAGGAGTTGCTTCTTATGGATGAGCAAAGAGTGGTTTCTTTAGATGGAAACTACTCCTAGTGATGATGCTGTGAACATTGTTGAAATGACTGCAAAGGATTTAGGATATTACATTTAGTTGATAAAGCAGTGGCAGGGTATGAGAGAATGGACTTCAATTTTGAAAGAAGTTCTACTGTGGATAAAATGCTATCAAACAGCATTGTATGCTATTGAGAAATTTTTTTATGAAAGGAAGAGTCACTTTATGCAGCCAACTTCGTTGTTGTCTTATTTTAAGAAATTGCCACGGTCACCCCAACCTTCAGCAGCCACCACCCTGATCAGTCAGCAGCCATCAACGTTGAGCCAAGACCCCCACCAGCAAAATGATTACCACTCACTGAATGCTCATGTGATTGTCAGCATTTTTTGGCAAATATATATATATGATATATTATATATATTATATATCGTATATCATATATGATATATATAACATATCATATATGATATATATCATATATGATATGTTATATATATCATATATGATATACGATATATATCATATATCATATATATAATATATATATTATATATTATATATTATATATATGATATATATTATATATTATATATATAAAACATATACATATAATATATATGTTATATATTATATATATAACATATATGTAATATATATTATATATTATATATAACATATATATAATATATAACATAATATATATTATATATATTATATGTTATATATGATATATATAATATATATTTAATATATAAAGATGTGATATGTAATATATATATATAAAGATGTGATCTCTCTGTGTTGCCCAGGCTGGTCTCGAACTCCTGGCCTCAAATGATGCTCCTGCCTCAGCCTCTCAAAATGCTGGGATTATAGGTGTGAGCCACTGCACCCAGCCAGAAATAAAAATATTTATATTAAGGTATGTACTTTGTTTTTTTAGACACAATGCTATTGTACACTTAATAGACTATAAATAGACTATACTACACCATAAGCATAACTTCTATATGCACTGGGAAACTGTGACTCACTTTCTTGCAGTATTAGCTTTATTGCAGTGGTCTTCAACAGAACCTGCAATATCTCTGAGGTGTCCCTGTTGGTCATTTGCAGAAGTAAGAATAAAGGGATGGTGAAATACAACTTCATTAGACATTTTAGAATGAAGACATAGCAAACTCAACTTTTTATTCCATGTTTGTGATTTTGAAGGTATATTGGTAGCATCCTTTGAATGCAACTGGCTATTTATCACCTGCCCTGCATGAGCCTGGAACTCATCCACCTTAAAAATGCTAATTCCAGGTTTCAACTGCACCTCTAGGGGTTTCTATGCTAACAACACTTTTCCTTCTTCTTGCACTGATATTGTCAAAATGTGATATTTGGATGAACTTTTTGAAATCGTTGACACTTAAAATTTTGTTGGAGAGAGTGTGGTCATTTTCTTTGCTCCATGATTGCAAAACATTTTCATTTTTTGATCTATAAACACCCATTAGAATGATCAATTAATTTAAAATTTTGCGTTATTTCCTCTCAGTTTCTTTGTATAAACACCTGCTTTTGGCATTTGTCCACTTATGAAATGTATCCCATTTTGTTCACAAACATCAAAAAATGTGAAAGGATACCATCATACATCCTTTTAGAAAACTGCAATGGTCCAAGTTCTTATTACAAAATATTGAGTGAAGTCTTGCCTGTTAATTGAATGCAAATTTTTTGTGTCATTGGAAATATGGATTTGAGAAAATTTGTCTGGGATATGGTCATCTGGATACTCACTGAAATTTCTCCCATTTGGTTGATTTCACCATCATCATTAGCCTCTGGCTAATGGGACAGAGTGGCTGTCTGTCCCTTCTCCCCTATTTTTTTTTTTAAAGAGACAGGGTCTTGCTCTGTCACCCAGGCTGGAGTGCAGTGGTGTGATCATAGCTCACTGTAGCCTCTACCTCCCAGGCTCAAGCAATCCTCCCACCTTAGCCTCCTGAATATCTGAGACTACAGGCATGCGCCACCACACCTGAATAATTTTTCTTTTCCTTCCTTTCTTTCTTTCTTTTTCTTTTTTTTTTTTTTGAAATGGGGTTTGTCATGTTGCCCAGGCTGGTCTCGAACTCCTAGGCGCAAGCAATCCACCCACCCCAGCCTCCCAAAGTGCTGGATTACAGGCCTGAGCTATGGAGCTTGGCCTTCCCCTACCTTCTTCTTCTTCTTTTTAATTTTTTTCTTTTTCTTTTTTTTTTTTTTTCTTTGAGATGGAGCCTTGCTCTGTCTCCTAGGCTGGAGTGCAGTGGTGTGATTTCAGCTCACCACAACCTCTGCCTCCCAGGTTCAAGCAATCCTCCCACCTCAGCCTCCCAAGTAGCTGGGACTACAGGCATGCACCATCACGCCCGGCTCATTTTTGTATTTTAAGTAGAGATGAGTTTGGCCATGTTGGCCAGGCTGGTCTCAAACTCCTGGCCTCAAGTGATCCGCCCGCCTCAGCCTCCCAAAGTGATGGAATTACAGGCATGAGCCACTGTGTTGGGCCTTCCCCTGCTTCTAATTGCCTATAATTATGAATGTCTCCCTCAGTCAGCTTTCTTCTCCTTGCTGTATGGGTGAAAAATGAACAATTCAGAATGCTTGATTGTATTGTTCAATAAGAGTGAAACAAAGGAAAGCCTGTCATCTCCAGAATTCTCTTCTACCTTCTTGAAAGTTGATGCAATACCATGAGCAATGTAGTAAGAAAACGGAAGGATGCTGTGGCAGAGATGGTTTATTTCATTCTGCTTTTTAGGCAAGTCCCTCAGCTTTTCATTTTCTTGTTATTTTAGTCTCTTTTAGCATAACTGGAAATACTTGATGAGTGATGAGGAAATAATTCTCAGGATGATGAAATAGAAAAATATTTCAAGATACAGGAAAAATGAGATCCCCGATTCCAAAATATATCTTAGATTTACAAAAGGCTTGAAGCAATCCCTGTAGGAATTGCAAGACAGAATGGGTTTTGTTCTGTAGAAGGTCTCTAAGACAGAATAAAATTCACAAACTATCAATCCTTATACAGTGCTAGAACTACTCAAAAAGTAAACTAAAAAAATAAAAATAGGCCAGGCGTGGTGGCTCACGCCTATAATCCCAGCACTTTGGGAGGCTGAGGTGGGCAGATCACTTGAGGTCAGGAGTTCAAGACCAACCTGACCAATATGGTGAAACCCCATCTCTACTAAAAATACAAAAAAATTAGCCGAGTGTGGTGGTGCACGCCTGTAATCCCAGCTACTCGGGAGGCTGAGGCAGGAGAATCGCTTGAACCTGGGAAGCAGAGGTTGCAGTGAGCCGAGATTGTGCCACTGCACTCCGGCCTGGGCAACAAGAGTGAAACTCCATCTCCAAAAAAAAAAAAAAAAAAAATAGAACTCACTGGACCCTGATGGTAAATTGAGGATTAATATCATTGAATATCCAAGTGCCACACTAAATGTACCAAGTACCAAATTAAATTGCTCTGTCCAAAAAAAGGTCTTTTTATAGTTGAGTTACTTAAATCAGGATCTAAATAAGATCCGCTCACGGTATGCACTGCCGTCTTGAGGTCCTTTGGAAGCGTCTTTTAATTTAGAACTGTCATCCCTCCTTAGTTTAATACCATTGACTCATTAAAGAAACTGGGTCAGTTGTCCCGTAGCATGTCCCACATTTTGGATTTGACTGATTCCCTTCTCACAAGGTCATGGACCTGCCCCATATTTCCTGGAGTCTGCATTGGATCGAGGCTGAGTTTTGTCTTTGGTGGCAGCGGCAGGGGCCCCTCACACCTGCCTGGCTGCACTGGTCTTCACAGAGGTCTCTCCCTCCTGTGCCCTCACTCTGCCTGATCTGCCAAGGGGCCGGCAGTGGTTGGCTAGGGCCCGGCTGCTCCCACCTCCTTTCTGTGCTGGGGAGTAGGTGCTGGCTTAGAGCCCAGAGCTCTGGGTTTGGGCCTGGCCTTGCTACCCACCGGTTTGGGTTGGGCTTTAGTGTCCTTACCTGCAAACTGGAAATTATGTTACTTGTCCTGTTTACCACTCAGAGTTCTTGTAGGGATTAAAAAGAAAGAAAAAAAAAGGACTTAAAAGAGCTTTGGAAGCCACCAAGAGCTAATTACGGTGCCGATGATTCTCCCCCTTAGGTTTGCAATTCAGGACTCCTTCATCCTGCCCCGCCTGGACAGCTCACCTCCTGCGTCCTGCCTGCCGCCCCCTCACTCCGGCCCCGTGCACCTGGCTGTGTCCAGGGCTGATCTTTGTTGTGCACCCCACGTGCTGGTGGGGGTTCTGCAGTAGGCTTCAACCGCTGGTTGACACAGATACAGACCGCTGGGTAGGCATCAGGGTGCTTGCTGCTGGGATACAGGAATACTTTGGGGCAAAACCCTAGGCAGCCTGTTTATAAAACGCTGCTCCATTTTGGCCTGCAGAGAAATGAACTTTTGGCATATGAGTTTGGAATCTGGAGGAAGAGAAGATTAACTGACTTCTGAAGCAACTTTTGGAGCTTTGTATTGAAATATGAAATACATACAGAGAACCGCAGGTAACCTAAGTGTGGCCCCACGACCACTCATACACCGACCACTTTGGGGGAACTGGCACCCAGATTGGGAAACAAAACATCACACCCCCTCTCAGAAGCCCCCCTTACGCCCTGTCCTTGGTGCCCTGATGGTCACTATCCTGATATTCCCGAAGCATTTTAAAGGCTGCTTGTGATGAACTATACAGATGGTTGGACTGTGCTCAAAGCAGATCCAGCCAATCCCTCCCTGTCATCAAGCCCCGTGAATGTGCCCTTCCCACCAGACTTCTCAGCACTGCAATTCCACAAGGGCTCACTTTTCTCAAAAGTGAACTAGGAATGCTTTATTTCTCTAGAAAGGATTTGTTTATACTGAAAGCCAGGAAGTTTGGTTAGGTGACAGCAGAAGTAGGCGAGTAAAGAGGACGTGTGATTGGAGGTCAGCATGGATGGGCTCTAAAGAGTGTAGGCGTGTGTCCCCCCACACTCGGCCTGGTGCACTCCTGTGTGTGCTTGTGTGCTCATGTCTGTGCATGTGTGTGCATCGTCTTCGTGACCAGCCAGCAGGTGGAAAGCAAACGCCTCTTCTGGACCAGGCATCTGTGTTAGCTGCACACACCAAGATGACCCTGATCATCGCTGCTGTTGAAGGGCTATTGTCTAATGGGAGAGGCAGGCCAGGACACACTGGCTTCGTGTTGACGAACAGCAGAGCGGAATGTCAGACAAACCTGCATCCAAAGCCTACTATTAGGTTGGTGCAAAAGTAATCGTTGTTTTTGCCTTTACTTCCAATGGCAAAGAACGCGATTCCTTTTGTTTTCTGTTTGCTTTTTTTTTTTTTTTTTTTGAGACAGGATCTCACTCTGTGTCCCAGGCTGGAGTGTAGTGGCATGATATCGGCTCACTGCAATCCCGGGTTCAAGCGATTCTCCTGCCTCAGCCTCCCCAGCAGCTGGGATTACAGACATGCGCCACCATGCCCAGCTAATTTTTATATTTTTAGTAGAGACAGGGTTTCACCATGTTGGCCAGGCTGGCCTCAAACTCCTGACCTCAAGTGGTCCACCTGCCTCAGCCTCCCAAAGTCCTGAGATTACAGGTGTGAGCCACCACGCCCAGCCAAAAACCACAATTACTTTTGCACCAAGCTAATAGTTGCTGGGAGGACTGGAGAAAATAATGCATATGAAAGGCTTCTCGCAGTACCTGGCCTATACTAAGCCCTCTGCAAATGCTGGTTGCCATCATTCTTTCTTCTCTTTCCTTCTTTCTTTCTTTCTTTCTTTCTTTCTTTCTTTCTTTCTTTCTTTCTTCTTTCTTCTTTCTTTTCTTTCCTTCCTTCCTCCCTTTCTTTCTCTCTTTCTCTTCCTTCCTTCCTTCCTTCCTTCCTTCCTTCCTTCCTTCCTTCCTTCCTTCCTTTCTTCTCTCTTTCTTTCTTCTTTTCTGAGATGGAATCTCACTCTGTCATCCAGGCTACAGTGCAGTGCAATCTTGGCTCAGTGCAACCTCCGCCTCCCGGGTTCAAGCAATTATCCTGCCTCAGCCTCCCGAGTAGCTGCCACCACAGGTACCCACCACCAAGCCTGGCTAATTTTTGTATTTTTAGTAGAGACAGGGTTTCACCATGTTGGCCAGGCTGGTCTCGAATTCCTGACTTCAAGTGATCTGCCTGCCTCAACATCCAAAAGTGCTGGGATTCCAGGCGTGAGCCACCACGTCCGGTCCTGCTGTCATTCTTAACAAGAGCACCCCTACCATCGTCCAGGGAAAGATGGAGTATCCAGATAAGAACAGAGCTCACAGAAGGTATGGAAATGGTGCAGAGCTTCCCATCCTGGGGTCTGTTGACAGAATTCAGGGGCTCCATGAGTGCAGGGGAAACTTGTATCTTTAGTCTCACTAATTTCTACCTGAAATCTAGCATTTTCTTTAATCATGAACATAGGCAACAAACCAGAGGAGTATTAGCAGGGTCCCTGAGTTTGTCACCATCACAGACATTGTCCTGCTGCATTTCAGTTGCAGCAAATCTGGAAGTGTCAGTGAGGCTCACCATTTGAACCCACAGCAGCTATTAGATCAGCCATAGACCTGCCTGATAACAATAAAGATCATTATATCACCCAGTTACTGTTTTAAAAACACTTGGTAATATTTTCAATATATTTGGTTTCATTTGTAATCTTATGTATTTTATGTTATGCTGTATAAATGGTACCCTGAAAAGGGCTCTGTAGTCTTTACTACATTGGCAAAGGGGTCCAGAGCACAAGATCCAGAATCCGTCTGGTGGGGGAGAAGGGAAGGATTACTTTGTGGGGCAGGCAGGGCATGTCAGGAAGGCTTCACTGTGTGGAGGAGGCTTAAGCAGGGTTTTGTTTTGTTTCTTGATACAGAGTCTCACTCTGTCACCCAGGCTGGAGTGCAGTGGTGCGATCATGGCTCACTGCAGCCTCTAACTTCCAGGCTCAAGCCATCCTCCCACTGTAGCCTCCCAAGTAGCTGAGACTACAGGCATGCACCACCACACCCAGCTAATTTTTAATTTTTTTTTTTTTGTAGGGATGGGGTTTTGCTATATTGCTCATGTTGGCCATGAACTCCTGGGGTCCAGTGATCCTCCTGCCTTGGCCTCCCAAAGTGCTGGGATTACAGGCTTGAGCCACCATACCTGGCCCCCTATTGGCTTTATGGAGAATACAAAACTTGTCCCTTTTTGTCGTGAAAAAGCCATCTGGTGGCTGTCCTTAGCTCCAGGCCTGGTCCCGTTCAGTGACTCTGACCCACAGGGAACTCAACCCACCTAGAAAGGGACATGGATTTGCAATGCCTAATTGAGTATTTTAATTTAGCCTTATGATTTTTTAATTTGAAACTAAAAGGAATTTAGTAAAAGGAATTTGGCCAATGTTTAAGGACCAAAGACCTAGGGAATATTTTGTTTGTTATTCAATTGCAGTATTTGAAGCAATTAAATATATAATTTAAAAGGTTTAAGAGTTCTCATTTAAACCAGCTTGTAAATGAGACTGAATGTAAACCACAAGCCCCCCTGTAAATGACTGTTAGAACTGGCGGGATTTATACACAGCACGGTCAGATTTTTAAGTTGATCTTCAACACTTAAGGAAAAACTAAGTTTTTAAATGTAGAACTTTAACATTAAATATATATTTTAAAACCAAAGTAACTGCCACTAGTCATTTATGTGCACAGAAGTCTTTCTTTTTTTTTTCTTTTTTTTTTTTTTTTTGGCTAACTGCAGCCTCCACCTCCTGGGTTCAAGTGATTCTCCTGCCTCAGCCTCCTCAGTAGCTGGGACTACAGGTGTCTAGCACCACGCTTGGCTAATTTTTGCAGTAGAGACGGGGTTTCACCATGTTGGCCAGGTGGTCTCAAACTCTTGACCCCAAGTGATCCTCCCGCCTCAGCCTCCCAAAGTGCTGGGATTACAGGTGTGAGCCAGCACGCCCGGACTGCAGAAGTCTTTTTTTTTTTTCTGAGAGTCTCACTCTGTTGCCCAGGCTGGAGGGCAGTGACACGATCTCAGCTCACTGCAAGCTCCACCTCCCAGGTTCACACCATTCTCCTGCCTCAGCCTCCTGAGTAGCTGGGACTACAGGCACCCACCACCACGCCCAGCTAATTTTTTTTTTTTTTTGTATTTTTAGGAGAGAGGGGGTTTCACCGTGTTAGCCAGGATGGTCTTGATCTCTTGACCTTGTGATCTGCCCGCCTTGGCCTCCCAAAGTGCTGGGATTACAAGCGTGAGCCACTGCACCTGTCCAGAAGTCATCTTTAAACATCTTTAAACTTCTTCCTGCGGCATCCACATGCCCTTGAGATGCTCATCTGAATCTGCTCACTCCTGGGCCTTGGAAGGAGGAGTCCGAATTCCTCCCAACTGTGGCTTCCCCTGTGGAATGGGATACTCCAGTTCTCCTGCCCTAAGGAAGGGGGGGCTGGGACTGACTGAAGGCTGTAACATTGGGTTGGGGGTTGCAACCAGCAGTTTTTTTAAAAATGGAGTAGAACTAGGGTTGCCGGGCCGGGCGTGGTGGCCCACGCCTGTAATCCCAGCACTTTGGGAGGCTGAGGCGGGCGGATCACGAAGTCAGGAGATCGAGACCATCCTGGCTAACACGGTGAAACGCCGTCTCTACTAAAAATACAAAAAATTAGCCGGGCGTGGTGGCGGGCACCTGTTGTCCCAGCTACTCGGGAGGCTGAGGCAGGAGAATGGTGTGAACCTGGGAGGCGGAGCTTGCAGTGAGCCGAGATTGCGCCACTGCACTCCAGCCTGGGCGACAGAGTGAGACTCCGTCTCAAAAAAAATAAAAAATAAAAAAAGAACTAGGATTGCCAGGTGAAATACAGGATACCCAGTCACATCTGCATTTCAGATAAGTAACCAATACTTTTTTAAAGTGTGTATGTCCCAAATATTCTATGGGGTGGACACATACTAAAAAAAAAGTATTTACCTGAAATTCAAATTTAGCAGGTGTCCTGTATTTGTATTGCTCAATCTGGCAATCTTAAGTAGAATGGAAGAGAAGATGTGGGAAGGGGCCAGGGCGTGCAGGGGAAATGTGATTGCCTGTGCATTTGTGGGCATGTATTGTAAATACCCATGTGTTTCTTACTGTGGGTTGGAGCAAGCAGAGAGAAGCCGCTGTCCCTAGTGGTTGTGAGGGCTACGTGTGAGGCTGCCACGAAGCCGCTTAACAGCGCCCGGCCAGTCACGGGGGCTCACGCCTGTAATCCCAGCACTTTCGGAGGCCAAGGCGGGCGGATCACCTGAGGTCAGGAGTTCGAGACCAGCCTGGCCAAGATGGCGAAACCCCGTCTCTACTAAAAATACAAAAATCAGCCAGGTGTGGTGGGGCGCGCCTGTAACCCCAGCTACTCGGTCAGACTTTCACCTGTCTTCCAAGGCGAAGCCTCAGTTCTGCTCTCTGGGGCCTCACCTGGGCAAAGGTGCCACCAGGTGGACAGTGAGCCAAACGCCAGCGGATACTTCCACCCACGCTGTGGTCTCTGCGGAGAGGCCCTGCAGGCATGCGCGGCGGGTGCAGGGTGGCGGAGCGGGGTTGCGGTGGAGTGAGATGGAAACAGAGGGAAAATGCCGGTCTCCCTGACATTCATCCGGGTGCAGCGTGCTCCCCTCGCGTGTGTGTTGGTGCTGGTGGAGACAAAGCTACTGCACCATCAGTCGCGTCAAAGTTTAGCACATGCAACTGTGCACAGTGAGTAATCATAATTAACAATTATGTGGTTTATGGATTTACTATACTATGTTTAATCATTATTTTAGTGTGCACTCCTACTTATTTTAAAAAAAAGTTTACTTAAAACAGCCTTGTTTTTTTTTTTTTGTATTTTTAGTAGAGACGGGATTTCACCGTGGTCTCGATCTCCTGACCTCATGATCCACCCGCCTCGGCCTCCCAAAGTGCTGGGATTACAAGCGTGAGCCACCGCGCCCAGCCAAAACAGCCTTGTTTTAACAGCCAGTCCTTCAGGAGGCATCCAGAAGAAGGTGTTATCATAGATGACAGCCCATGCCGGCCAGTTCCCCTGAAGGCCTCCCAGGGGCCAAGATGTGGAGGCAGAAGACGCTCTACCCTGAGTAGGCCTAGGCTAATGTGTGTGCTTCTGTGTTAGTTTTTGGTAAAACAAGTTTAAAAAGTAAAATAAATAAATAAATAAATAATTAAAGAAAACAGTTTATATGGCCAGGTGTGGTGGCTCACACCTATAATCCCAGCACTTTGGGAGGCTGAGGTGGGCGGATCACCTGAGGTTAGGAGTTTGAGACCAGCCTGATCAACATGGTGAAGCCCCGTCTCTACTAAAAATAAAAAAAATTAGCCGGACGTGGTTGCATGTGCCTGTAGTCCCAGCTACTTGGGAGGCTGAGGCAGGAGAATTGCTTGAACCCAGGAGGCGGAGGTTGCAGTGAGCCAAGATCGTGCCACTGCATTCTGGCCTGGGCGACAGAGTGAGACTCCATCTCAAAAACAAACAAACAAAAAAACAAAAAACCCCAGAAAACAGTATGCAGTTTATAGAATAAGGATATAAAGAAAAAATATACGGCTGGGCACAGTGGCTCACACCTGTAATCCCAGCACTTTGGGAGGCTGAGGGGGGCAGATCATCTGAGGTCGGGAGTTTGAGACCAACCTGACCAACAGGGAGAAACTCCATCTCTACTAAAAATACAAAATTAGCCGGGCATGGTGGTGCATGCCTGTAATCCCAGCTACCCGGGAGGCTGAGGCAGGAGAATCGCTTGAACCTGGGAGGCAGAGGTTGCAGTGAGCCGAGATCACGCCATTGCACTCCAGCCTGGGCAACACGAAACTCCGTCTCAAAAAAAAAAAAAAAAGCAAGAAAGAAAATATTTTTATGCAGGTGTACGATGTGTTTGTGTTTTAAGCTAAGTGTTACTACAAGAGTCCAAACATTTTTTTAAAAGTATATAAAGTTAAACCATTACAGTAAGCTAAAGCTAATTTATTATCAAAGAAAGAAAAATATTTTTTATGAACTTAGTGTGGCCTGTCAGTGACCAGTAATGTCCTAGGCCTTCACATTTACTTACCACCCACTCGTGACTCGCCCAGAGCCACTTCCAGTCCTGCAAGCTCCATTCATGGTAAGTGCCCTAAACCTGTGTGACATTTTTTATTTTTTATTCCATACTTTTACTGTACCTTGTCTATGTTTGTATCTGTTTAGATACACAAATACTTTTTTTTTTTTTTGAGACAGAGTATGGCTCTGTCACCCAGGCTGGACTGCAGTGGTATAATCTCAGCTCACTGCAATCTCGACCTCCCGGGTTCAAACAATTCTCCTGCCTCAGCCTCCCAAGTAGCTGGGACTACAGGCACCTACTACCATCCCCGGCTAATTTTTGTATTTTTAGTACAGATGGGGTCTCACCATGTTGGCCAGGCTGGTCTTGAACTCCTGACCTCAGGTGATCCACCTGCCTCAGCCTCCCAAAGTTCTGGGATTACAGGCATGAGCCACCGTGCCTGGCCTAGATCCACAAATATTAATACTTACCATTGTGTCACAATTGCCTACAGTATTCAGTACAGTCCCACATTGTACAGGTGTGTAGCAGGCTGCCTCATCTAGGTCTTTGTCATGATGTTCACGCAGCCACAAAATTGCCTAGTGACACATCTCAAAATGTATCCCTGTTGCTAAGCAACACATGACTGTATAAATAGATACATTTGAAAATAAATTTTTATTTAAAAAGAGTATTTGTTTAGAAATAATATTTATTTTAAAAGAATGATAAACCCATAACATGTTAACATTAGTAATTATTTTTAAATGAAAAATAAGCATGTTCTGAAACCACAACAACAAAGTTAACAATAAGGGTGACATTATTTTTCGTTTTTGTCAATATCTTTATGGTCTGGCTTGATAGGAGACAGGTGGGTTCTCATATCTGCTTCTGCATGAGTCTGTTGTGATACGTTGTTCTGGTTGAAGTTTGTAAGGAATATCCAGCCGCTCACAGACATGCTGTTGGAAAAGGGCTGAGTAATTCAATACTGTCTTTAGATCGTTGTGACTATTCTTCTTTGATACCACACCTAAACTGGAGATGTTTAAAGATCAGTTATCATGATTCTTTAAAGGTTCTTTAAAAGATGAGTTACTATCAAAGATTGGTTAAAATGTGGATTAAAGGTTAGTTATAATGTGGATTCGAGATTACAATCTTTAAACTGAGAGGGTCTTGTACATTTTCATTTACTTTATGTGTACGATGTGAAATAGAGCTGCGACTTTGTTCTTCTGCAGGTGGCTATCCGCTCTCCCAGCTGCAGGAAAGACTGTTCTTCCCCCACTTCACCCTCACATTTGGGGGTCAGTTGATTTTGATGAGAGTGCCTTGGCTCTCATCAAAATCAACTGACCCCGAAATGTGAGTTTCTTTCTGGAATCTCAGTTCTATTGTATTGGTCTATATGTCTGTCTTTATACAAGCACACACAGGCTTGACTACTGTAGCTTGGTAGTAAATTTTGAAATCAGAAAGTGTGAATCCTCCAGTCTTTGCCCTTTTTCAAGATTTTTTTTTTTTGGCTGTCTGGGTTCCTTGCGTTTCCACATGAATTTTAAGATCAGCTTAATTCCTACAAAGAAGCCAGCTGAGACTCTGACGGGGATTGTCTTGAATCAATGTTCTTTTTGCTACAAGTTATAGAGTAAATTAAACAATTGAAGGAAGGTCCCTGTGAGCTGCAGTCCAGGAGAAGAGGAAACCCTTCAACATGGATTCTGGAAAGAACAGCCTTGGCTTTCTTCTGAACAAAAAGTTCTGGCCCAGCTGGACCCAGGGTGGGCACTGGGAGTGCAGGCTGATAGCCCCCTCCAGCCAACCTTGCAGGGTGTGGTGAGCACCTGCAGCATGGCTCACCCGAACCCAGTCCCCAGGCCCATGGCCTCCAAGAGATGAACGCTGGCTGCCCAGAAGCAGGTATGGGGGAGGAGGGCAGAGGGACTGCCCGCAGGCATCCCTGGGCTCCCTGGCTCCTTCCTGCTGACGTGCCACCTCAATTGGACAGAGGTTTCAACACACTTGTACCCTTCCCAACACAGGCCAGGCGTCTCCGGGGCCTGGAAGAAAACCAAGGTCGGGGATCTCCTAGTCCAATGAGGGAGAACAACATGTAAGGAAGATAAAAATTAAAGCAGTGTGGGACGTGAGACACCCAGGGTCTCATATGACTAGACACGAGTGGACTGCAGGCTAGGGCAGAGCTGTGGAGAGGGGAGACCCGGGGTGGGGCCAGGGAGAGGGGAGGCTGGGGCAGGCTGGGGAGAGGGGAGGCTGGGGCGAGGTGGGGGTGAGGAGTGGGATCCAGGAAGGTTCTCAGAGGAGGAGAAGATGCCCGCCCCCAGTGGGGTTACAAGGAGGATAGGAATTTGTCAGAGGGCAAGGGGACAGTGGGAGGGAGTGACCAAGGGGGTCAGCGGGGGCAAAGGCCAGGAGGTGGTCACAGTAGTGGTGTGTGTGGGGACGGAAGGTGTCAGCACAGCTGATGCTGGGGAAGGGGCAGGCAGGTCATCCCCATCCTCGAGGGCCAGGTCAGAGCACTCGGGGACTGTCCTATGGCCAGCAGGAACCTGAAGGGCTTAGGAACATCCCCTGCGGCCAGACAGAGGATGGAGGGGAGGGAGCAGGATGGTGAAACCCTCTTCTTCTGGAACTCAGCCCCTTTGTCTGGGAGACACAGGGAGGAACTGCCAGGGCTGTGGACTTGCACAGTCTCGTCTGAACTATCTCATCCCTGGCAGTTTTGTTTGCTTTTGTTTGTGTTTTAAAGATAGGGTCTTACTCTGCCACCCAGGCGGGAGTGTGGTGGCACAGTCACGGCTCACCACAGCCTTGGCCTCCCTGGCCCAGGTGATCCTCCCACCTCAGCCTCCACAGGACCTGGGCCCACAAGCACACACCACCACACCCAGCTAACTTTTATTTTATTTTATTTTATTTGTAGCAATGGGGTCTCACTATCTCGCCCAGGCTGGTCTTAAATTCCTGGGCTCAAGTGATCCTCCCCCCTTGGCCTCCCAAAGTGCACCTGATATTACAGGCATGAGCAGCTGCACCTAGACCCTGGCAGCCTTTTGAAATGGAATGTATCTGTCACCATCTTTGCAGATTAGGAAACCAGGCTAAGAGAAGAGAGTGACTTCTTCAGGGTCACCCTGTCATCCGTGTTGGTGGGAAAAACTCTGCACAGCCCCACACTACCCTGATTTCTTTCCCTCGTCTCTGTCCTCAGACTGGTCAGCAGGGCACGCAATGCCCACCAGAGGGCACCAAAGGCCAGACTTTGCTGTGCACTCCCACACCGTTTTGAGTCTCAGCTGCGGCCTCCATTGATTAGAGTCTCAGGTGCAACTCCTATTGATTGAGTCTCAGATGCAGCCCCTATTGGTTGAGATCCCCAGGTGCAGCCTCCACTGATCGAGAGCTTCACATGCAGTCCCCATTGATTGAGAGTCTCAGAGGCAGCTCACATTGATTGAGTCTCAGATGCAACCCCTGTTGATTGGCTCTCAGAGGCAGCCCCCATAGACTGAGAGCCCCAGAGGCAGCCCCACTGATAGAGAGTCTCAGATGCAGGCCCTATTGATTGAGTCTCAGATGCAGCCCCTGTTGATTGAAAGTCTCAGGTGCAGCCCCCACTGATTCTCAGACACAACCCTCAATGACTCTCAACGGCAGCCCCTATTGATTGAGAGTCTCAGACGCAGCCCCATAGACTGAGAGCCCCAGAGCAGCCCCGTTGATGGTCTCTGATGCAGCCCCCATTGACTGAGAGTTTCACATGGAGCCCCCACTGAGTGAGAGCTTCAGATGCAGCCTCCATTGATTGAGAGCTTCAGAATCAGCCTCTATTGATTGAAAGCCCCAGATGCAGCCCCCATTGCTTGAGTGTCTCAGATGCACCCCCCATTGCTTGAGTCCCAGGTGCACCCCACATCGATTGAGAGCTTCACATGCAGCCTCCGTTGATTGAGAGTCTCAGAGGCAGCTCCCATTTATTGAGTCTCAGACACAACCCCTGTTGATTGACTCTCAGATGCAGCCCCCATTGACTGAGAGTCTTAAATGCAGCCCCCATTGACTGAGAGTCTCAGATGCAGGCCCTGTTGACTGAGTCTCAGATGCAGCTCCTATTGATTGAGAGTCTTAGATGCAGCCCCCATTGACCGACAGTCTCAGAGGCAGCCCCCATTGATTGAGTCTCAGAGGCAGCCCCATTGATTGAGAGCCCCAGAGCAGCCCCCACTGATTGAGAGCTTCAGATGCAGCCCCCATTGCTTGACAGCTTCACATGCAGCCCCCAATGATTGACAGTTTCAGATCCAGCCCCCATTGCTTGAGAGCTTCAGATGCTGCCCCCAGTGATTGAGCTTCATTCACATGCAGCCCCCACTCTGGATCCCCCACTGAAGGGTCGCCCTGGTGGAGCCTTAAGAGAATTGAAGCTCAGGTCCAGGTGGCTCTGCGGCCCTCCTTCTGAGTTTGAGGTGACAGGGTAAGTGAGGTTGCCCACAGAAGGGGGTGCATTAGGCCCAGAGGCTGTGACTAAGGAGGCTCTGGTGCTCCTTCTCTCCCTAGACTTTTGGGAAACTCTTCGAAGTCCTGGAGAGGCTCTGGAGTGTGGCTACTTGGAGCCCTGAGTCTGTGGGGGCCACTGCCTAGATCTGAGCATGGTCTGGCCAGGGCTTCCCATTGGACAGTGGCTGGTCAGGGGGAGTTTGTTGGCTCCCACCCCGGCCCCCGGGCAGCACACATCAGCTGGCCTGGCTGGGCCTTGGGAGGACAGAGGACGCTCATTCCTCAGGACTAGAGGAGCCCGGTGGTGCCTCCCTCCCACTCTAGCTGGGAGATGGGCAGAGCTGGACTGCACCTGCTGCTGCCCCCACTGTGACCAGGATTTTGGGGTGGACAAGAGGGCTCATCCCCTCCATACCCCTCCCTGGGGCCCCTCCCAGCTCCACACTGTGGGACTGGGCTGTGACAGGACTCTGGCCAAAGAGATGTATGGGGACATCACATGAAAGGGGCTGGTGAAGTTGGGGGCTACCCATGGGGTCCTAAGAAAGGCTGGTGCTTTCCTGCCTTGGGCTGCAGTCCCAGCATGACAGGAGGTGTTGCTTCCTACCATGAACCAAAAGGCAAGAGGTTTGCCAGGGAGAGGCTTGGAGCCTGGATTCCATTTGGTCCACGGAGTTCACCAGTCTCAAGACCACCTGGTTAGTTCCTGGTGGTGAAGGCATGCTGGAGATGCATGTTCTCACTCAGGGAGATGGTTCAGGGGTGTAGGTGCCCCAACACCCTACCGCTCCCACAGACTCACTTTGCTGGTAGGGGCTTACCCCCCACAAGGCCAGCTGCATAACCAGAGTGCTGCGGTGCCCACCCTGCTCCTGGTGGGTCAATAGAATCCTGACAATATTTCCAAGTCATCTGCAAATCCAAAGTCAAAGTCTTCCCTATCAATATACCACTCAGGTATATTGATACCTGGAATGGAAGGAAAGACTACAGCCACAGATAGCTAAGCCAGCTGAAAACGCAGACTCCCAGGTGTGAAGACACACTAGGAAGCATCCTCAGAGGAGCAGCTGCTGGGAACAGGAGCAAGCCCCCCGCAGAGTGGGGTGGGGCCGGAGCAGCGGGAGCATTGTGAGAGTATCACACACTCCCACCATGGGCAAGGAGTGAGTCTCTTTTTATTTTTGAGACGGAGTTTCGCTCTTGTTGCCCAGGCTAGAGTGCAATAGAGTGATCTCGGCTCACCGCAACCTCTGCCTCCCAGGTTCAAGCTATTCTCCTGCCTCAGACTCCCAAGTAGCTGGGATTACAGGCACCCACCACCTTGCCCGGCTAATTTTGTATTTTTAGTAGAGATGGGGTTTCACCATGTTGGCCAGGGTGGTCTCAAATTCCTGACCTCAGGTGATCCACCCACCTCGGCCTCCCAAAGTGCTGGGATTATACACATGAGCCACCATGCCTGGCCAAGGAGTGAGTCCTTTTTTTTTGATGGAGTCTCACTCTGTCACCCAGGCTAGAGTGCAGTGGTGTGATCTTGGCTCACTGCAACCTCCACCTCCCGGGTTCAAGTGATTCTCCTGCCTCAGCCTCCTGAGTAGCTGGGATTACAGGTGCCCGCCTCCATGCCCGGCTAATTTTTGTATTTTTAGTAGAGACGGTGTTTCACCATCTTGGCCAGGCTGGTCTTGAACTCCTAGCCTCATGATCCACCTGCCTCAGCCTCCTGAAGTGCTGGGATCACAGGCATGAGCCACTGCACCTGCTCGGGAGTGAGCCTTTTAAGCAATGGTGTAGAACAGTAGTCCCCAACCTTTTTAGCACCACGGACTGATTTCATGGAGGACAATTTTTTCCACGACTGCTAGGGGTGGGGGATGGCTTCAGGATGAAACTGTCCCACCTCAGATCATCAGGCATTAGATTCTCAAAAGAAGCACTCAACCTAGATCCCTCACATGTGAAGTTCACAATGGGGTTTGTGCTCCTATGAGAATCTGATTTGACAGGAGGCAGAGCTCAGGTAGGAATGCTCACTCGCCTGCCACTCACCTCTTGCTGCGCAGCCTGGGTCCTAACAGGCCATGGACTGGTACTGGTTCACAGCCTGGGGGTTGGGAACACCTGGTGTAGAAGACTGGCTCTCTAACTTACTGGGAAAGTAATGGATCTTTACTTAACCTCCATACAAAGCAGGACTCTAGAGAAAGTAAAGTTCCAAATATCAAAGGTAAAAATAGGAAGCTAGAAGAAAACGTAAAAGAATTTTTGTAAGATACAGGCAGAGGAGGTCTTGTTATACCAGGATTCAAATGCCTAACCCGTTGCTTCTCCGGCTTCTGGCTAAGATCAAGTGTCGTATCAAATGCGTAATCCATAAGGCCACAATCATTGTAAATTACATTGAAACTAAGATGCTATTGTCCAGGGGCACCAGGAACAAATCGGAAAGAGATATGAGAAAAGGCAATGATAATTGCAATATCTAAAAGAGATATGCAATTAATTGCTGTAGAATGAACAGAATCATCTGTGAGTCAGCAAGACTGATGGAGGGATGAAGCCAGGGTAAGGGAGGAGCCTGCACCCACCATCGCCAGGTTCTCCAGGCAGCCACAGCCACGGGCTGTTTAGAGTCTGGGGTCAGTGGGACCCAGGAGGAGGCTGCTAGGGTTGAGGCCGATGGACCTGCCCCTGCAGCCCCGGGCGGGGGCTGAGCCAGGGAGGTGCACTCAGGAGTGTGGCAGCCCCAGGAGATGCCTCGAGGCCTGGCCCAGCTCCTCAGTTTCCCTCCGCAGGTCAGGTTTGGGTATTCCCTGGGGCACGCCAAGCCTACAGAGGACAGAGGGGATCTGTGTGTGATGGGGGGCCACAGGACGGGGCTTCTTTCCTCTGGCCAGGCCCTGGGGTGTGTGTGTGTGTGTGTGTGTGTGTGTGTTGGGCCTGGGGGTCTGTATTAGGTCCTGTGTCTGCTGTAACAAGTCACCACAAACTTGGTAGCTTAAAGCAACAGAAAAGTCTTCTCTCACAGTTTCAGAGGCCAGAAGCCTGCAATCAGTATCACTGGGCTGAAATCAAGGGGTTGGCAGAGCTTCGCTCCCTCCTGGGGGTCTAGAGTAGAGCCTGCCTCTTCCCTGCCTCCTCCGGATTCTGTGGCTGCTGGTTCTTTTGGCTGCGTAGCCCCGATCTCTGCCTCATCTTCACATCACCTTCTCTGCTCTCTGTGTGCAAGCCAACCTCTACCTGCGTCATAAGGATACAAGTGATTTAGGGCCCACCTGGATGATCCAGGGTCCTCTCCCACCTTAAAATCCTTAATGTAATCACATCTGCAAAGACTTTGCTGTATAAGGTAACATACACAGGTTCCAGGGATTAGGAACTGATACCTTCGGGGGCCCTTATTCACCTCGCCACAGCGTCCCCATGAGTACCCAGGCCGTCCCCGCAGCAAAACCTCACACACTCTCGGCCCCAGTGCTGCCTCACCCCTGCCTACTCCCTGGACGCGCTTGGGAGCTGGTGTTGGCATCCTGAGTCTGTGTTTGATACATCAGGAGGAAACAAAGTCCAGAGGGGCCTAAGGAGCCCAGGGCCACACAGCACAGAGTGACGATGGGACCCCTCCTGCCACCACCATCGCTGGAATTGAGTGCTGATTCTGCACAGAGCTTTGCCTGTGCTGCCTCCCTCATGATCCCCAGGAAAGTGCTATATTTATCACCCTCGTTTTCCTGAGGAGGGAGAAACTGAGGCTGAGAGAGGACAGTCATCTCAGTGGAGGCCACATAATGGATCCAGGATTGGAGCTGGACAGCCGTCACAACGCCGAGTGTTAAGAAGGAACACAGTTTGCAGCTGCCCCCACCCCTGCCAGGCTACGACTTGTCACCATCAGCTCCATGTAAACTAGAGAGTAGTGGTGAAACCACCCTTTGCAGAAATTCTGACGGTGAGAGAAACCTGACAGTTGGCTCCATTTTGCTTCTACCCTCACAAGCTAACCATCGTTGTTCATTCCTGGACGTAGACCAAGCTAACTATGGCAGAAATTTAGTTTATAGTTTAACTTTAGAACAAAGATGATAGCGGTCCCTTCCTGAAATGAACCCCCTCCTTGCCTGGGGACAAAAACCACCTTTATAAAGTTAACAAATTGGCCACAAGGTTAGAATTATGGTTCTGGAGTCAAGTAGCCAGAGATCATAAGTTTGTAACTTCCTCAATTGCTTCTATAGATGACATCATTATGGTAAAACCAAAGACTGGTGTTTGAGGTATTTTTCAGAACTTGCATTCTCAGGCACCAGCTGGTGCCACCCAAACTCATAACCCATACAAAGAAATGGACTCACCCAGTCCTGTGACTCTACCCAGGAATTGACTCAGAGCAAGAAGACAGCTCTGGACCCTGCAATTTCACCCCTGAACCAACCAATCAGCATTCTCCATTTCCTAAGCCCCGACCTGTCAAACCATCCTTTAGAAACCGTAGCCTCCAAATTCTTCTGATGGGCATTTGGGTCGGTTCCAAGTCTTCGCTATTGTACATAGTGCTGCAATAAACATACCTGTGCATGTGTCTTTATGGTAGAATGATTGATAACCCTTTGCATATATACCCAGTAATGGGATTGCTGGGTGGAATGGTATTTCGGGTTCTAGAGAAAGGATATCTTTAATAGGGCAAAAATGCAAACTGTAACAGAAAGCGTTAATACATTTGACTACATTACAAAAAGGAATGTACACTTATGCAAAAATATTTGTAATACATATAGCTGACAAAAGACACACACATCTTTATACATGTTGTCTTTCCCAAGAATCCTATGACACAATAAAAATGATAAAAAACCAAACAGAAAAATGGGCAAAAGAAATAAACAGAGATTCACAGAATTAGCACAAATGGCAACTAAATTAATGAGAAAGATGCTTAATTGCATTAGTGATAAGAGAAATGCAAATTAACCAAAATGAAATGTCATTTCCAACCCATCAGGGTGGCAAAAATTTTAAGTCAGAAAAGAGTAAGCTGGCAGGGAGGAAGAGTGACGAGCTTTATTCTGCTACTGATAAAAGTGTAAATTAGAACAATACTTTGGACAACAGCTTGGCATCTCCTAGATAATTTTATTTTTTTTGAGACAGAGTTTCGCTCTTTTTGTCCAGGCTGGAGTGCAATGGTGCGATCTCGGCTCACTGCAACCTCCACCTCCTGGGTTCAAGTGATTCTCCTGCCTCAGCCTCCTGAGTAGCTGGGACTACAGGCTTGTGCCACCGCACTCAGCTAATTTTGTATTTTCAGTAGAGACGGGGTTTCACCATGTTGGCCAGGCTGGTCTCCAACTTCTGACTTCAGGTGATCCACCTGCCTTGGCCTCCCAAAGTGCTGGGATTACAGGTTTGAGCCACCGTGCCCAGCCTCCTAGAGAATTTGAACATATATATCTATACCCTATCACTGAGAAATTTCATGACTAGCTATATAGTCAGAGCCTAAACACAGGTGATCTCTGTTCCCAATGCTGTGTTTCCATACACACCTGGGACATGTTCTATAAAGACAGAACGACCCCAAGTATGGGTCCTGAAAATCTTCCTCCAGGTTAGAGGGCACAGATTCTAGTAGACCCTGGGACATCGTCCTCCACTCCTCATTTTATGCCATCAGCTTGCTCCAACATACACAACATCCAGTGCGTCATTCCTTGTGTTTTCAAATAAATTTTTCCTATTATAGAAGCAAAAGAGGTTTCAGAGAAACTGAAGGGCATGAAATTGTTGCTACCCTTTGAACTTAATTGCTCACACCACTGTTGACAGAAAAAGCCAAATTCTGTGAAATATTTGAAGAGATTTGTTCAGAGCCAAATGTGAGAGCCATGACCTGTGAGTCAGCCTCAGGAGCTCCTGAGGACGTGTGCCCCAAGGGGTTGGTCTACAGCTTGGCCTTACACGTTTCAGTTTCAGGGAGATAGAAGACATCAGTCAATATATATGAGGTACACCGTGGTTGGGTTGGAAAGCCAGGACAATTTGAAAATTTGAAGCATGGGACTTACAGATCACAGGTGGCTTCAAAGGCTCTGATTGGCAATTGGTTGAAAGAGTTAAGTTATTGCCTAAACACCTGGAGTCAGTAGAAAGGAATGTCTGGGTTAAGATAAGGTACGGGGTTGTGGAGACCAAGGTTTTTATTATGTAGATGAGTCTCACAGGTGGCTGCCCTTAGAGGCAGTAGATGGCAAATACTTCCTGCTGAGACCTTTCAAAGATTATCAGGCTCTCCGGAACAGACCCAGTAAGGGAAGGAGATTCTCTACAGAAGGCAAATTTCCCCCACAAGAGACAGCTGTGCGGGACCATGTCAAACATATATTTTGGGGTAAATACTTTGATTTCCTTCAGGGTCTGCTATCTGTCATGTGACACTATATTAGAGTCAGTCTGGAATTTTGGTATCTCATTGCTGCAAAGAGTCTGTCCATCTTAAGACCTCTGTTTTAATATAATGCTGGTCAGCTGTGCCTGAACTCCAAAGGCAGGAGGGCTTATAATGAGGCGTGTCTGACCCCTCCCTTCCCATCATGGTCTGAACTAATTTTTCAGGTTTCTTTGAGTCCTTTTGGCCAAGAAGGGGGTCCGTGGGTCCATCCAGTCAGTCGGGTGGCTTAGAATTTTAGTTTTGGTTTACACAACCAAATCAAGTAACAGCAGGAGTGACTTGGCCTCAGCGTTGCTGAGATTCAAAAGCATCAGGTCAGGATCTCCCTCTGAACTGCCCCACCAAGACTCAGGAAACTGGGGTACAGGGCCACCGGTTCCTGTGGGCTGCTCCTGGGGATGCAAGCTCCCTGGCCCTGGCCAAGCAGGCACCTCTGCCCAGAGAATGCCAGCAGCAGAGACGAAGGCCCCCGAGGCGAGAGGCCCACCCTGTGCCTGCCTGCTGCTTGCAAGACTCAGATCCACTCAGCCCCCGCATCCACCTTGTCCTGTGACTGATGCTTCACATCGGTGGCTGGTTGCACCCTCTTTAAAAAAAATACACAGTAGGGTTGGTGGGACAAGTCTAAGTACAGTCTCCACCCTGGTGCTGATCTCAAGGCTGTGAGTAGTGTCCCTCACCTCCTTCCTCACCACTCGTTTTAGACCCTCCTTACTCTGGGACAGCAACACAGCTGGGCTAGGCTGTTGGCTTCTGGAATGACTCAGACCTTCATCCTCGAAGGGTCCAAGCCTCCGGTGACCACAGTTGCTGCAGGGGCTCCTTTCCTGCCAATCACCAGGCATGGGAGCAGCACTTCCTGTCCATCAGATGGGTTAACACGGTGTCTTCACTACCAGGAGCCAGCACAATGTTCTGTGGAGTGTCAAGAACCTTAAAGTTCCTTCAGAAGAAGTGATTGAGAGCAGAATAGTTAACAAGATCACGAAGTGCACTTTAAAAAAACAAAAAACTCTTAATTGCATTTATTTTAGTGCTGAATTTATTCCTGTGCCATACGTTTTTGTTTCCTCAGGGATATCTTTTTCTTGTGGGCAATCTTCTGGTTTAGGAACAATTTGTTCCTTTGCACTAAGGATCATCTCGATGCGACAGGGAGAGCTCACGTATGGGTTAATCCCACCATGAGCTCTGCAGGTCTGGTGGCACATCTTAGGTGCTTTGTTCACTTGGAGGTGCTCAATGACCAGAGAATCTACGTCTAAACCCTTAAGTTCAGCATTGCTCTCTGCATTGTTAAGCACGTGCAGCAAAAATTCAGCACTCTTCTTGGGCCACCAACCCTGTGTCCAGCCCCACTGCTTGGCCTGGGCACACCTACCACCTCCCGGACCGTAACGTTGGAATGGCACACGCTGCTTCTGTAAAGTGACATCTTTCAGATCCTTAGCGGTTTTTCATATATGCATATGCTTGATGGCCTGGGCAGTTTCACAAGTGACCACGAAGATTTGAACCTCTTGATTTGCATGATTTTGTGGGGCTTTTCTGGGTTAAGTGAATAGGGAATCATTTTCATAGATTGCCCCCGGAGGTTTAGGACCCAGGCCTCGCCTCCCAATGTGCATATTGTCATCCGCCCTGGGAGCCGTGGCAGCTGTCCTGCAGGCCCAGGCTCAGCACCTGCTCACTCCCCAGCAAAAAGGTCCTGACAGTGGGGCTGCAGGGTGTGTGCTCTCCTACCCTGAGGTTCTGCCTTTTAGGGCCACTTCTGTACTCTCTAAATTCGGATTCCTCCAAAAGCAGAATCTATGACGTGGGCCATGGGCTTGTGTGCAAGTAGTTTAGTTTTGGAAGTGGTTTCGGGGTCAGGAATGGGGGCCTCTTGTTCAAATGTCATTTACTTAAAGGGGGCTTCCCTTATCAACTGTTGTAGGTAGAACTGTATCCCCTCAAAATTCATACATTGAATTTCCAGCCCTCAGTACCTCAGAATGTAACCTTTTTTGGAAACGGGGTCATTGCACATGTAATTAGTTAAGATGAGGTCATACTGGAGTGGTTGGGCCCCTCATCCACTCGTCCTTACAAAACGGGGAGTTTGGACACCGACACGCATGCAGAAGAACAGGACATGAAGACGGAGGCATGTGCTGATGCGTCCACCAGCCAGGAGCCAGACACTGCTGGCAAATCACACACAGCTGGGAGAGGCTTGGACCCGATTCCCCCTCCCAACTCCCAGAAGGGGCCACCCTTGCTAATACCTGGATTTCAGACATCTGGCCTTCAGAGCTAGGACAGAATCATTTCTGTTGAAGCCACCAAGGCTGTGGCACTTTGTAAACGGTTGCCCCAGGAAGCAAATACATCAACCTACAAAAAAAAAAAAAAAAAATGCTACCACAAAGCCATCTGTTGCTGTCCTGCCCTGTTCCTTTTTCCTTCACAGCACTTCTCATCACCCAAAATGAGATTATTGGTGATTGATTCCCCCATTGCCAGGTTAACTCCTACGAGGGTAGGGCTGCACATGGCTTGCTGCTGCCTCTGCAGTGTCCAGAACAGCGTCTACCACATGGTGGGTATTCCATGACTGCAATTCTGCTACAGTGCTTGCTTTGAAAATGTAAATTCGGCCAGGGGCGGTGGCTCATACCTGTAATCCCAGCACTTTGTGAGGCTGAGGCGGGTGGATCACGAGGTCAGGAATTCGAGACCAGCCTGACCAACATGATGAAACCCTGTCTCTATTAAAAATATAAAAATTAGCCAGGTATGGTGGTTCGAGCCTGTAGTCCCAGCTATTTGGGAGGCTGAGGCAGGACAATCACTTGAAACCTGAAGTGGAGGTTGCAGTGAGCTGAGATCACGCCACTGCACTCCAGCCTGGGCAACAGAGTGAGACTCCGTCTCAAAAAAAAAAAAAAAAAGAAGAAAAAGGAAAAGAAAATGTAAATTCATTCCAGTGCATTTGGACAATTAGGGAACAATTTGAGCACAACATGAATTTTGCAATTGCTTGTGTGTGATTTTGTCTGTAAGCAACACCAGGTGAACACAGGAAACACCCCCAGTGGAACCGAGGTGCACAGGAATACACAGAGTGCATGCGCACACACCTCAGAATCTGCCAGCGGCCTCAGTTTCCCGCTGGATTGTGAGCCATCCCCACTGAGCATTAGTCCATTTTCACACTGCTATAAAGAACTACATAAGACTGTGTACTTTATAAAGAAAAGAGGTCTAGTTGACTCACAGTTCCAAATGGCTGGGAAGGACTCAGGAAACTTACAATCACGCAGGAAGGTGAAGGGGAAGCAAGGTGTGTCTTACATGGTGGCAGGAGAGAGAGAGTGTGCAAAGGGAAAGTGCCACACTGTTTTTTAGTTTTTGGCGGGGGGACAGTCTCTTTCTGTAGCCCAGGCTGGAGTGCAGTGGCGCGGTCTTGGCTCACTACAACCTCTGCCTCTGCAGTCCTGGTTCAAGCAATTCTCCTGCCTCAGCCTCTCGAGTAGCTGGGACTACAGGTGCACGCCACCACACCCAGCTAATTTTTGTATTTTTAGTAGAGATGGGGTTTCACCATATTGGCCAGACTGGTCTCAAACTCCTGACCTCGTGATCTGCCCACCTCAGCCTCCCAAAGTGCTGGGATTACAGGCGTGAGCCACCGTGCCTGGCCAGTGCCACACTCTTAAACCATCAGATCTCGTGAGAACTCACTTGCTATCAGAAGAGCAGCAAGGGGGAAATCCACCCCCATGATCCAATCACCTCCTGCCAGGTCCCTTCCCTGACACATTCGGATTACAATTCGAGATGAGATTTGGGTGGCGACACAGAGCCAAACCATGTTTTCTCCAGGGACCCAGGGGACTCTCTTCCCCGCTTCAGGCATCTCACAGGCTACACCCCTTCTTCCATCTACTCCACAAGCAAACTTCAGGCCTTCAAATAAAGTGCCATGCTCATTGTAGTATTGATGTATTCCTCAACAATTTAGCATGTAAAACCCTTCTACCCTCTTTATTAGGTTCCTATCATTTTAAAAAATGGTGTCACTGATGAGGTGTTTTGAGTGTCCTTCCCCAACCTCGTTTTTTCCTTGTAAGTCCTGTGGTTTTTATTGTGCAATTTTGCACAGCCCAGTGAATTTTAGGAATGTGTTTGTTGCATCATTGCCAAGTTGATATATCTGATCTGTCGAGTGACTGAACCAATGCTCGTCTTCCTGAATGAAACCCTAATTTAGGCTGGTATTATATATATATATATATATATATATATATATATATTTTTTTTTTTTTTTTTAAGACAGAGTCTCTCTCTGTCACCTAGGCTGGAATGCAGTGGCATGATCTCGGCTCACTGCAACCTCCACCTCCCGAGCTCAAGTGATTCTCATGTCTCAGCCTCCCAAGTAGCCAGGATTACAGGCATCTGCCAACATGTCCAGATAATTTTTGTATTTTTGGTAGAGACAGGGTTTCACCATGTTGGCTATGCTGGTCTCGAACTCCTGACCTCAAGTGATCCATCCACCTCGACCTCCCAAAGTGCTGGGATTACAGTTGTAAGCCACCATACCCAGCCTGCCTGGCCTATTTTTCTAATATTCTAATGAAATAAATTTGCTAATTGCTTGTTGAGGCTCTTTACAGCTGAAAAGCTTACGGCATAACATGGAACAATGTAGTGTTAATGTAAGCAGAGGAAGGACCCAGTAAGTGACGGCCTCCTTCCTCCTGCCCAAGACCCAACCAGTCCAGAGATAACACGACAAAGGAGACTCAAGAACATGCACACGAAAGCACCGGCTTTGTCACAGATCACTTCTGGGCTGGAACGGGTAACTCTGGTGGCTGCACCATGGATCTTCTTATTCCTACATCACAGATTTGGTCTCACTGGCCAGAGTTAGGCAGCCCCGGTGGGAGTTCCTGTTGCGGGAAGTCAGGGACCCCAAACGGAGGGACCAGCTGGAGCCATGGCAGAGGAACATAAATTGTGAAGATTTCATGGACATTTATCAGTTCCCAAATAATACTTTTATAATTTCTTATGCCTGTCTTTACTTTAATCTCTTAATCCTGTTATCTTCATAAACTGAGGATGTACGTCACCTCAGTACCACTGTGATAATTGTGTAAACTGTACAAATTGATTATAAAACATGTGTGTTTGAACAATATGAAATTAGTGCACCTTGAAAAAGAACATAACAGTGATTTTTAGGGAACAAGGAAAGACAAACATAAGGTCTGACTGCCTGCGGGGTTGGGCAAAAAGAGCCATATTTTTCTTTTTGCAGAGAGCCTATAAATGGACATGCAAGTAGGGAAGATATCACTAAATTCTTTTCCTAGCAAGGAATATTAATATTAATACCCTGGGAAAGGAATGCATTCCTGGGGGTAGATCTATAAACGGCCACTCTGGGAATGTCTGTCTTATGTGGTTGAGATGAGGACTGAGATACTCCCTGGTCTCCTGCAGTACCCTCAGGCTTACTAGGGTTGGGAAACTCAGCCCTGGTAAATTTGTGGTCAGACCAGTTCTCTGCTCTCGCACCCTGTTTTCTGTTGTTTAAGATGTTTATCAAGACAATACGTGCACTGCTGAACATAGACCCTTATCAGTAGTTCTGCTTTTGCCCTTTGTCCTGTTCCCTCAGAAGCATGTGATCTTTATACCTACTCCCTGTTCTTACACCCCCTCCCCTTTTGAAACCCTTAATAAAAACTTGCTGGTCTGAGACTCAGGCAGGCATCATGGTCCTACCGATATGTGATGTCACCCCCAGCGGCCCAGCTGTAAAATTCCTCTCTTTGTACTGTCTCTCTTTATTTCTCAGCTGGCTGACACTTATGGAAAATAGGAAGAACCTACGCTGAAATATTGGGGGCGAACTCCCCCGATAAGTTCCCTCTTGAAGTTCATCGCAGGGAACTGCAGGCCAGAACGTGAGCTTCCTGCAGGTGGCAAGTGCCACCCGTATCCCAGGGGCTCCTCTGTCCCTATCTCCTGACCTCATCTTACTCCACAGACCTGGTTGGGCCGGGAAGCCTTGGACTCTTCTCTGAGCCTTTGGCCCTAGGCCAGAGAGAATCTCTCTGCCCTCCAGGTCTCTTCCCAATTGGGAGGAAACTGGGGTCTTAGTGCCTCTGGGCATGGAGAGGGAATGGCATTCCTGGGAAATAAGCAACTGCCACTGGCAGCGGGGAGTGACTGCAGAGACCTCTGGGAGGACCAGACAGAGGCCCGCTCTGGGAACACTGGAAATGCCACAACCATGCTGAGGAGTTTCTGCCAATGGGCACAACAGTGTAGACAAATGGCACAACAGTGTAGACAAACGGGATGGAACCACCACAAGACAAGTGGTTATTTCCTTCCCAACAATAAAGTAGGTCAGATAACTTGAAAAATCTTTTGAGGCTAGACATTCTGAATTAAATATTACAAAATCCATTGTTGCATAGATGCGATTGGGGGAAAAAAGGAAATCTTCCAAACAACGAAGCTGCTGGAAATGGAAGTGGACACTGACACTGATGCAGCTGCTGCCCCAGGGGAATTCCTCATCTCAGGACCCTGAGCTCTGGCTGCAAAGGAGACTAGGACTTCCACAGAGGTGTGCATCCTAGAAGGGCCATATATATACTCAGTGAAAAGGTGAATTCGTTTCGCAACCATCAGCAAGCAGAGGTGAGAAAGAAATTTTTCTATCCAGGGCTCTCACTAAGACAAACAATAAAAGTATCTCCCCTAAGATTTGTGACAGGTACCCCATCCTCTTGTGTGTTTGGATTTAAACTGAACATCATTTTTTTTTGAGGCCCTGGAACCAACAAGCTAAGAAATCAACATTAAGTGCCCTGGCTGAAAGATGCTTATAGGGCCACATGGCAATGGAAGCCAGCTGCTCTGGAGAGGTCCGCCTTCCCTCGAGGCCAAGAGCCAGCCAGAACAGCCTCATTTCCAGGCTGTAAGATTAGCAGATAAAAGATATAACATAAATATTATTTAAAAACAATGAGTTACTACATAAAAATACTGGCTTGGGCTCAGCACAGTGGCTTATGCATGCCCAGGGAGGAGGATCACTTGAGCCCAGGAGTTGGAGACCAGCCTGAGCAACATAGCAAGACCCTCTCTCTGCAAAAAAAAAAAAAAAGTTTTTTAAAATTACCAGGCTGATTACATTAAAGGCGTTGAACAAAAATTAACAAAAACTGACAGGGTGTGATGGCACATGTAATCTCAGATTCTTGGGAGGCTGAGGCAGGAGGATCACCTGAACCCAGCAGTTCAAGGCTGCAATGAGCTATGATCCTGTCACTGAACTTTAGTCTGGGTGATGGATTGAGGCCCCGTCTCAAAAACAAAACAAAACAAAACTAACTTTTGTAGAATACCTTAGCACCCAAGGTCAGAAGGAACGGGAACTGATATGGGTTTCAGTCTGCCTTCTCGGAGCGGCAGCTGCTCCTGAATTTCCCTTCTTCGTGGCCTACCCTGTGGACACAACTCCAGCATCAGACCCGGAGACTCCCCACAAGTTCCCCATTAGATCCATCTTGCTTGAGTTCCACTTGGAATATTCGACCTGGAAAAGGCAGGTGCAGTGCCTCGCGAAGCCCACTGGACGCAGCTGACCCTTCCACATTTCTCCCAGACACGCCCTCTGTCCCTCTAGGGTCACTGCCTCAGGAGCTGAGCATTTCTAGACAAGTTAGGTGAAGGGGCTGTCATGGCTGCCACTTTATACCATAGATGTGTGAGTGTACATATGTGTGTATATATATGTCTGTATCCTCAACGAGGGCCAAAGTATCCAGTTTCTAACTCTAAGTGTGTTCTTAAATGAACTAGGTACAGGACAGAAAAAGACTAAAGCCTGCCTTGGATTTGTGGTGAATTGCTGTATTAGTCCGTTTTCATGTGCTATAAAGAACTGCCTGAGACTGGGTAATTTATAATGGAAAGAGGTTTAATTGACTCGCAGTTCAGCATGGCTGGGGAGGCCTCAGGAAACTTACAATCATGGCGGAAGATGAAGAGAAAGCAGGACACCCTCTCCACAAGGCAGCAAGGAGACATGCTGAGCAATGCGGCAGAGCTCCTTATAAAGCCATCAGATCTCGTGAGAACTCACTATCACGAGAACAGCATGGGGAAAACCACCCCCATGATTCAATGACCTCCATCTGGTCTCCCCCTTGACACGTGGGGATTAAGGCGATTACAATTCAAGACGAGATTTGGGTGAGGACACAAAACCTAACTAGATCACTTGCTTAAGGGAAGCTTTGTCTATTTTAAACCAGCTTGTAGAGGTCTTTTGTTTGTCCCCCTTGGGGTTCTTCACCAAGGGGCCCTGGGCCTTTGGGATGAGCAGGGTGGGCCTTACCCTGGATAGGCAGAGGGAGCAAGTGCAAGGTGAGCGGTGGGAGAACCTGCAGGCCCCCTGCTCCCTGGGGAAGGGGAGGCGGGCTTCAGGGGAGAGTCCATGTGGGCGCCCAGAAACTGGAAACTGCGTCCCTGAAGGCTGCAAGCCCTCTGGACAGTTCGGGTCACCCCCGAGTAAAGAAGGGCGTTGAAGACACATGGAAAAGGTGGTGGGAAGGGACTGAGTTGAAACCCAGGCCCCGAGTGGAAGAGCCTGCTGGAGGCCCAGGAGCCCCTTCCCCAACCTGAAGCCCTGGAGATGGCCCGGCTGGAGAGGGCGAGGGCCCACAGCGGGGACCCGACTCCCTTCGTTCCCACCTGCCCTGGGGTCCGACGGGAGCCGCGCGGGAAGCTGGGACGGGGGACTGTGGGGGGGACCCCCGCGCTCTCCGGGCGACCCTCTGCAGCCTCTGCTCTGCCCCGTCTGTCCTCTTCTCCCGACACGGAGACCCCGTTCTCCCCCCCGCCCCCCATTCCCCGGGACCGTCCTTCCTAACAGCGCCCTTCACTCCGCCCGGCCCGCGAGGTAGTCCTCAGCCGGGGACAAGGTCCGGACGTGGCGCCCCCGGAAGGAGCGCGGAGAGCCCCGGGACGCAGTCCCGCCAGGTACGCATCAGGGCCGGAGCTGGGGCTGGGGGAGAGGGTCCCCTGCACACTGGTCCCCTCCCCTCGACCCCGCAGCCCCGCGGCGCGTTTCCTGCCTCTCTGGCTGGGAGGGAGGCGCCCCTGCCACGTCCCGCGAATCTCTGCCAAGTCCCCGCGCGGGTGCGCCCCGGTCACGCCCTCCCTGCGCCCGCCCAGGCCTGGGGAGCTCTGTGCGTGGAAGCCGGCGCCTCCTGGGGGCACCCGGGCGTGGCGAGGGCCTCGGCGGTGGGCAGGCCTCTGCGGGGCGGCGGTCAGGAGCGAGGCCGCGGGGCGCCAGGTACAGCCTGCGGGACGTCCAGTGCCAGCGCAGGAGCCGGGCGAGGCCGTGGCCTCCAGGGTTCCTGGGCGGAGGACAACGCGCGCAGCCGCGTTGGCGCGAGTTTTAAAACGGTGCCTTCTCAGCTTTGTAAGCTCTTATCAATTGCTGCATGCCAGAGGAAGTTTTTTAAAAATGGCCCCCAGCTCCATTGCGGTGTAATTGATGGATAGAAATTGTATTTATTTAAGGTGAACAGCTAGCTGGACGATGTGATGGAGGCACGCAGGGTGGAGGGGTTACCACAATTTAGGTACTCTACACATCCAGAGCCTCCTACAGTTGACAAATGGATTTTCCTGATCAGTTTCGTTGTGTTTTGTACTTAAGTTGAGCCGTCCATACCGTGTGGTATTTTCAGAAGAGATGTAGTGGTGAATAAATCGCAACCGTAAGGGGAGCAGACCTGGACATCTCTGATACTTGATCAGCAATTCACCTTGCCTGAAAATGTTTTGACTTTGTTTCATGGTCCAAGTGCCGAAATGAAGATCGCACGCCTCGTTAGAAGTTGAACGTTACTCTTTTCTTCAAATGCAGGTTGTGACGTTTTCGTAATTAGGTATTGAGAATTACCATTGGTATTTGGAATTAGATTGCGGAGCATTTAGGCAAATTCCTTGAGTTTTTCCACAGTATTTCATCTCAATTACGGTACAGATTTCAATATAGACACATTGTATTTCATGCTTTTTTTCTTTTTTCCCTGGGAACCGTTCTCACTATGTTGCCCAGGCTGGTCTTGAACTCCTCAGCTGAAATCAGCCTCCCACCTCGGCCTCCCAAAGTGCTGGGATTACAGGCGTCCCCTCTGCCCCAGTACTGTCTCCTCTCCCCAGCCCAGGCCCCGCAGCTGCCTGCCCTGGCCTCACTCCCTGGCCTCCCCCATCCCAGCCTCTGGGTCCCTGAGTCAGTCCCTGGGGCTGTCTGCCCACTAGGGGAGCCTCTGGTGTGGACCAGAAGGTAACCTAATCTCTTCCAGGCCCACCCTGGAAACAAAGGGATTTGTCCACTAGCCTGGTGGTGAGAACTATGTGGCCCCCTGTCTCTGGCAGAGAGGACTCCAGGATCAAGGACAGGTAAAAGGAGGAGCCTGCCGGGGAGCTTCAGAAGGAGGGTCGCAAGTCCCTCCTGCCCCACTTCTGTGCCAGGGTCACTCACACCCCTGCCTGACTCTAGCCCCCCTTCTCCAGGGGTCCCCACAACATGTGAATCATGCCCAGCGTCTTCCATTACACCCTTGATAAAGTCCTCTCCTCACCAGGACCTCTGTCATTTTACCTCCTGGTTTTGAAATAATTTTTGGTCTTCTTAGCAGTTTAAAAATATTGTTTTGTTTTTTTTCTCCTGAGTTTGGAGCATTCCTGTTACTAATTACATTTTTTTTTTAGACAGGTGCACACTACTACACCCAGCTAATTTTTGTTTTGTTTTGTTTTGTTTTGGTAGAGATAGGATCTTGCTATGGTACCCAGGCTGGTCTTCAACTCCTGGGCTCAAGCAGTCCTCCTGCATTGGCCTCCCAAAGTGCTGGAATTACAGGCATGAGGCAGCACGCCCAGCCGTAATTACTTCTATTACGCCAAATTCCTTGTGTGGAATTCCTGTGCTTTGCACACAAATTGCCAGGTTGGCCCCAAAGGGGAAAAAGGTAGATTCCATTTTCCCGTCTTCTATGCCTACGTGGCTGACCAATCTCCCTAATCTTACAGGAGCTGTCATTGATCTTTGTCCTCTATTCACTGAAATGAAGTTCACCATGGATTTCTGCTTCTTTTATTCATTGTCAGTCCACACATAGGGACGAATTACTGTGCTGTCATTAGAAAGCCATTTGCTAAGTGAGAACTCCGGGGAGGCCAGGCCTGAAGGAGAGCTTGCTTCAGTCATTTCGATCAGGAACAGGGCAGAGTCCATTGTCACAGGTGGAGCTGCCCAGCCATTCCCCACCCCTAGGAGGTCTGGACTGACTGAGAGAGGGGGGTGCTTAGAAGGGGACCCCTGGGGGTTGGAGGTGTCTTCGCTGCGTATTTCCCTGTTATCAGTGTCGAAGTTAAATACAGAGATGAATCCTTGAAATTAAAATGTTTTATTTGGGGAAAGAAGTGTAATTTGTGGGTATCTGTAGCCTGAGTGGTCTTTAGGATGTCCAAAGAATGAAGAAAGGCTGGAGGTTTTATAAAAAGGAGAAATATTACTACTGCTCTTTGAGAAAGCTCATTGGCACTGGTGAGTTTGGGGAGCTGGCAAGCTCTGGTGAGTAAGGGCAGAGGGTAAAACGAGGGTTAGAGTTGTGTCAGCAGGTTGTTTAGTAGGCATTAGGTAAACTGGTTTCAGGTGACGGCAGCAGTATCGGCAGCCGGTCTTACAGAGAATGACATTCTTGCAGAAATGCTACATGCCCTGAGTGCTCTTTCCCCCGGCCTCTTGACCCTTGGTTGGGTAGGACAAGAATGACCCAATTTGTGTGATTAGCTTTACATTTTTCTCTTTTGATCAAGATATTTCTCTGAAAGCATCGCTAACCAGTCGTTCTGCAGCCAGGCTTATCTGTCCCTGGGGCTGCAACGGGCCTGTGCCAGCTGTCTCTGTCCCACATTGGAGGGAACATGGAGGGGTTTATGTCAGCAACCTGGGCCACATTTGTGTAATAACGAGGCCAGAAGGAAAAAATGTCTCAAAGCAGTTTCTTTTTTCCTTTCTTTCTTTTTTTCCTTTTTGAGACGTAGTTTTGCTCTTGTAGTCCAGGCTGGAGTGCAATGGCACTATCTTGGCTCACCGCAACCTCTGCCTCCTGGTTTCAAGCCATTCTTCTGCCTCAGCCTCCTGAATAGCTGGGATTACAGGCATGCGCCACCACCCCCAGCTGATTTTTTCTCTCTCTCTCTCTCTTTTTTTTTTTTTTCTGTAGAGACAGGGTTTCACCATGTCGGCCAGGCTGGTCTTGAACTCCTGACCTCAGGTGATCTGCCCACCTCAGCCTCCCAAAGTGCTGGGATTACAGGCGTGAGCCACCGCACCTGGCCTCAAAGCAGTTTCATCTGGAGTCCAGGATTAAGTTTTATTTCATCTGCTTTGTAGGCATTAGTCATTATCTGGAGGTGTTGAGCAAGTATTATCCTGTTAGGAGAGTTGGCTTCGTTGAGATTAGACAGGCAGTAAGAACAACATTTAAAAATTATAATGAAAAAATTGGCAACAATATAATAAACTGAGTTCGTAGAAGTGGTGTTGAACTAACAGCCCAAGCCTAAGGGCAACAAATTAAACAAAAGGCCATGGGGGAGACGGGGCAAGGCCTGTGATAGCCACTGAGAAGTATTTCATACAGGATCGAATTAAATTAGTGAATGCCAGCGTTATAAAAGGGACCACCAGTACAATTTGAACAAAAAATTGTGTTAGGGCAATGCCAAATTTGCCCACTAGGTGGACTAAAAGGATTTTTTTTTTTTTTTTTAGGTCAGATTTTCTCAAGTTACCTATAGCAGTTACTTATTGTGAAATTTTAATTATAGCATTATCCTGCCAAATAAAAATAGTGGCATTGAGAGGGTAAGAGTCTCATTATTATATGGAGCCTTATAACAACATCTTAGGAAAACCTGTTTTTTTAGGTTTATTTTTCAATTTTTGTTTTTAAGTAGTGAGGTCTCATCGTGTTGCCCAGGCTGAAGTTTAACTCCTCCCGCCCCAGCCTTCCAGGTGGCTGGGACTACAGGCACCATGCCTGCTGGAAAAGCTGTTTTTAGCAGGGAAAACATCAACTTCTCCTCTTGGTTCGTGGTTTGATTGTCTCTGATTACAACATCATGCAATTTGGTGAACTTTTGGTGTGGTTCACATATCAGGCATAAGACTTGTTTTTTACTTTATTAATTTTGTTTTTTATTTTTATATTTTAAATTATTTCATACTAGTTTATTTAGGGGTTCCATTTTCACTCCTCAATAGATTTGTCCGTATTTTTTTTATAAGCTTCTTCACTCATAAGTTCATCTAGTTCTTTCTTTTTTTTTTTTGAGACAGCTTCGCTCTCATCGCCCAGGCTGGAGTGCAGTGGCACGATCTTGGCTCACTGCAATCTCTGCCTCCTGAGTAGCTGGATTACAGGCAACTGCCACCAGGCCCAGCTAAATTTTGTATTTTAGTAGAGATGGGGTTTCGCCACGTTGGCCAGGCTGGTCTCAAACTCCTAACCTCAGATGATCCACCTGCCTCGGCCTCTCAAAGTGCTGGGATTACAGGTGTGAGCCACCGCACCCGGCCAAGTTCATCTAGTTCTGAAGAGTTACTCAGTGTCATCACAATCGGCCAAACATTTTTATAACAAGATTTGTCAATAAGTTCGGTATTTTCTATAAGAGCTTTATTAATTTTGGTTACTTCTCCTGATAAAGGAGAATGGAGTTCACCAACAGCTTTCACACTTTCCAAAGCACCAAATTCATCTTGTTTGTTCAATTTTGTCCCAGCTTCAGGCAGACTACAGTAAAAACATCTCCCAACGCTTCCTGTGCAAAATGCCTGATTCCCACTGTTCCCATACCATTTCCTGTTGTTCTCCAACCACGTTTCCCCGAGAATTCATGCACCGAGAGCAGGGCGGGTTCCATGCGCAAACGGTGCCCACCCCCAGCCACCAAGGCCTCAGCCGGTGAGGCAGGGCAGGTGCCAAGGCCCTGCTCAAGCTGCAGATCACAGCCCACACACACTGTGCCATTCAGTGCCATGTTCGTAGGGAGGGGTGCAGAGGGTCTCCATCCTGAGCTTGGGTCACTGTTTGTTTTTGTTTTTGTTTTTCTAGGGACAGGGTCTTGCTCTGTTGCCCAGGCTGGAGGTGCAGTTGTGTAATCCTAATTCACTGCAGGCTTGAAGTAGCTGGGACTATAGGCGTGTGCCACCACACCCAGCTAATTGATTTTTTGTAGACACAGGGGTCTCGCTACATTGCCCAGGCTGGAGTGCAGTGGCACGATCATAGCTCACTGCAGCCTCTAACTCCTGGGCTCAAGTGATTCTCCCACCTCAGCCTCCCAAGTAGCTGAGACTACAGGTATTAATACATGCTATAGCACCTGGCTAATTCATTTTATTTTATTATTTGCACAGAAGAGGTCTCACTTTGTTGCCCAGGCTGGTCTCAAACTCCTGGCTTCAAGTGATCCTCCCACCTTGGACTTTGTTTTGTAATATCTGTTCAGTTTTAGCTTAGTGGGCCTCAGGAACAGAGCAGTTTTCATTTTAGTAATTTTATGGAAGAAAGTTGGATTGGAGGAAACTAGAATAATTTAGGATTTAGTCTAAAGTAGATAAGAACTCAAAAATAGCCCATAGAGTTAAAATCTAATAACAGGTGTATTATAGCTTTTTTTTAAGGACTATAACTCTTTTTTTTACCTTGATCATATAGGAATTTCAGATGAAAAATCTCTTGAGGCTGGAAAGTCAAACCAAATAAGACTTTAGATTTTACTCATAGTCCTAAGGTTCTTGGGCCTGCCAGAAAATGACAGTTTTTAACTTACTGTAAGGCTGAGGACCCTTGAAGTCAGATATTTTATGTATATTTTAAAATATGACATTTTAGTCAGTCTTGGTAATATAACCAATGTTTTTCATTGTATTTTGTTATAAACAGAGCAGATTTTATTGGACTTATATAAATAAACATATTGTCATAAGTATACTCACATATAGTTTTCACATTTTGGAGGAATCAAGTGAGGAGAAAAAACACAAATTTTTTATCTTTGTTTAAAAAAATTTATTTTATCAAATTGCAGTAAATTATAGATAGCTTAAAAGAGAAGATTTTCTTAAATCTGGAAGACAAAACATTTGAGTAAAGAGCCAATAACACTTTAAATAAAAATTATAAAAATATTTTTATCGTTTATTATTTATCATTTTTATCATTTATTCTTTAATGTTATGTCATTAACTTTTGTTCTGCTTGATTTTTATTAGTTTTATGAATCTATTAATTTTTATAAGAGTTTTAGAAATTTTTATTTAGTCCATCAATCTTAAAGTTATTAGAGATCCGTATTTAAGAGTACTTGTTGGAGTCTTTTCTATGAATCTGACTGTGAGTGTTTTTAGAGAAGAGTTTAAAATAATAACAGTGAATGACAAAAACTTAGCATAGCCGTGTGTGTTAGGTCGTTCTTGCATTGCTATATAGAAATATATAGCAGAGACTGGGTAATTTATAAGAAAAGAGGTTCGATTGGTTCACAGTTCTGCAGGCGATACAGGAAGCATGGTACTGACATCAGCTCAGCTTCTAGTGAAGGCCTCAGGAAGCTGACGATCGTGGTGGAAGGTTAAGGAGACGCAGGCATCTCACATGGCCAGAGCAGGAGTAAGAGGATGAGGGGACTGCCACACTTAACGACCAGATCTCAGAAGAACACACTCACTATTGTGAGGCAGCACCAAGCCGTGACAGACCTGCCCCCATGACCCAAACACCTCCATGAGTCCTCCCTCCAACACTGGGGATTACAATTCAACATGAGATATGGCCAGAACATATATTCAAACCATATCACCATGGTTAAAAATCTGATGAAGTTTTCAATTGAAAAGGATACTTAATTATTTCTACTACATATAGATAGCATTTTAAGATAACCAGAATTATGAATTATGACTGACAATATATTAGATTTTTATAAAGTTATATATTTTTTGAAATATTTAATATTAACATACTCATATATGTAGCTAAAAGAAGATCTAATATGAATTATTATTTGACATTTAAAAAATGTAATTTGCCAAATCAGCCTAATCATTTAGTATCTCTATAAGATGAGAGAGAGATTTTTTGAGGCTTTTCAGGGTCCCATCTAAAAAATATCAAAGTTAATTTTAGGCGAAAGAGACTTGAATTTAGGACTGATTTTCGGGAAGTTTGTCAGAGATGTTAAAAGGCCCAAAACACTTGATCAAAACAGAGTTGCATTGAAAAATCATATTTATTTAACCAGAGTGATAATTAAAAGACTTTGAAAGCAATGCAGAAAGTTATATAGCTATAAAAACCTTAACCCTTTTAAAGCTTAGGTTTTTGTAAGTAATTACAAGCCTAATAAAGACAACATAGAAAATTATCTTGATAAAACATAAAATTTTTGTGATTTTAGACCAGCTACCAAAAGGTAAAGAAAAACCTTTTGTAGTATGATTGTTTTTCTTTTTAGGAGCTAATTTAGATAACTTGGAAGTCAAACCTGATGAAAAAGGGACTTGGATTTAATCAAACACAGAATGTGTCCAAGATTGTTAGCGTAACAATTTAGATACCTTAAGAAAAGCCAACAGTACAAAATTAAATTACACTAGAAGAAAACATTGCTTTTTTAGGCCTTTCAGATAAACATTTTAGTGACAGTCTATAAAAGCAGAGTTAGAACCAGAGAATAAAGTTACAGGAGGCTGGGCACAGTGAATCACACCTGTAATCCCAGCACTTTGGGAGGCCAAGGTGGGAGCATCATTTGAGACCAGGAGTTTGAGATGAGCTTGGGCAACATAACAAGACCTGTCTCTCGAAAAAAAAAAGTTACAGGAGTTGACCAAAAAAACCTGAAGAAACGCTCCTTCTATTTCCTAAGAATGAGGGGTTGCCCAAGTCTAGAATTGCAAATAAAAACCTATTCAATCTTAACTGAATTTGTTGTATTTTGTCATTTGACATTAGTGACTTTGAGGAACACAGGTTTTCATTTTAACTGTATTCTTTCTTTTTTTTTTTTTTCAAGACAGGGTCTCACTCTGCCACCCATGCTGAGTTCAATGGCACACTCTCCACTCACTGCAGCCTCAACCTCTTGGGCTCAAACGATCCACCAACCTCAGCCTCTCAGCCTCCCAAGTAGCTGGGACTGCAAGTGCACACCACCATGCCTGGCTAATTTTTGTATTTTTTGTAGAGACAGAGTTTCACCATATTGCCCAGGCTGGTCTTGAACTCGTGGGCTCAAGTGATCCACCCACCTCAGCCTCTCAAAGTGTTACAGGCATGAGCCACCATGCCTGGCCCATTTTAACAGTATTCTACTTACCTTTCCCTGCATTGTGGGGGAGAAAAAAGGAGCATCCCTGTCCCCAGAAGCTGGTGGCAACCCAGCTGGGCTGAGTTATTCTCCTGTAGGACAGGAGCCACCTCACACAACACCAATATCAGACAAGGTGTCTCTGAGACAGTGACAGAATGAGACAAGACAAGGCCACTCTTAACTTTGTCCGAACACAGACAAAAGCAAGGTCATTGTGCCACCCTCAAACTCCTAGCCAGCCCTCTGTTGGCAAAAATGAGTGGCAGCAGCTGCTTTACGGGTTCTCCATTCCTCTCTGCCCACCGCAGAGGAGCTTTGTCGAGACACCTGATCACAGAACCACCCTGAGTTCTGACAGCATCCACACTACAGGGAACCCTTGCTTCTTTACACCATCCCCCAAGCCCCCAGCTCTGGCTCAGTGTGGGCACAAGTTCTTTTCTAACCCCTCTGAGCACGTGTCTGGCGCTTCCCCGTGCTGCCTGCTCTTCCTCTCTGCGATGCATAATGAGCTCAAACGGCTCAGCTACAAGTGGGTCCAGTGGCCTTTAGCTGGAGTGTGTTGACAGTAAGAAGCATGTGTGTGTTAAGAAATGGTGGCATCAAAGTCAAGTAGGCACGCGGCCAGAAGGACAACCAACAGTCTGGTTTGCCTAGAACTGAGGATGCTCTCAGACCTCAGAGTTTCCACTTCAAAGCTGGCAAGATCTCAGGTGAGCTGGAACAAGTTAGTCAGCCTCGCTATCTTACTGAGGCCTTCTACCCATCTCTGCAGATCTTGAGCTTCTATTTTGTAGATTTGGAGGTGCTGGGGACAGCATTTGACAGCCAGGACCTGCCCAAGATGGAGAATCCAATGAGAGGCCCCAGAAAGTTTTTAAACTATTTGCACTCAATTTTCAAGTGCATATGTTAATTATGTCAATTATAATGAGATGGACTGAGTTGGGCTCCCTCTGTTTCTATATCAAATTAAGTTACCTAGGAAACACTATCTCTTTTTTAAAAAACTTTGATAAGTAGGTTATAAATATATTTAGAACTACATGGAAATTAAATGTTACTGTTACATACAATGCTATAAACGACTTAAAACATGCAAATCTGGTGGAATTCTGTGCCAAATTGGCTAAATAGTCTTTCGAATAGCAACAGTAATTCTCGGAACACAGTCCGCACAAATCACAGCACTCAGCGTCCCTGCGGGAGGGGCCTGTTCTGCCCACCCACGTCAGCATGATCTGTGGTGCTCAGGCAGCCCTGCCATGGGGTAACAGAGGGGAGAGGCCTCCAGATACCATTCCAGAAACCGTGAAACCCCACCATGCACTCATGGAACCCCTGGCCAGAGAGAGGCTCAGCCCATTCTCCATTGTGACTTTCTTTAAAAATGACACCCGGCTCTATGGATATATAAAAACCAGGAAATTGTGCACTCTGCATGAATTATATTTGAATAAGGTGTTATTTAAAAAGAGCACAAGGCCGGGCACGGTGGCTCACACCCGTAATCCAACACTTTGGGAGGCTGAGGCAGGCAGATCACCTGAGGTCAGGAGTTCAGGACCAGCCTGGCCAACATGGTGAAACCCCGTCTACTAAAAATACAAAAATTAGCCAGGCATGGTGGCGGGCGCCTGTAATCCCAGCTACTTGGGAGGCTGAGGCAGGAGAATTGCTTGAACCTGGGAGGCAGATGTTGCAGAGCCGAGATTGCACCAATGCACCCCAGGCTGGGTGATACAGTGAGACTCCGTGTCAAAAAAATAATAAAATAAAAAAATAAAAAGAGCACAGATTCCTGGTTTTGATCCTTAGTAAGATGTCACCATTGAGGGGTCTGGGGAGAGTACAGGACTCTACTATTTTGGTAACTTCCTGTGAGTTTATACTTTTTCAAAATATTAATATAAACCTTTTAAAATAATTACGTAATCACACTTTGAATATTTAGTAACTCCAGTTGAATAATTGGGGAAATCATTGAAAATATTTAAAAGTGACCCTGGCCCCATTTTCCAGCACACACACCTGAGGCCCTGCGTGCTGAGGGAGCCGTGGGGCTTCCCTCCCTGGGGTGGAGCCTCCTGCATCCCAGGACTCCTGGCACTGGCTCCCTCCAGGGACCCCCCTGGGGTGGGCGGGGTCCTCACACTGCACCCTTTCCCCACCCTGCCTACTGCAGCTCAGGGCCAGAATCCTGGGGTTCCACACCCAGCCCCGCCCGTGGTTGCACCTCCTGGTATCTACTGTACCCCCCACTGCAGCCCTGGGTTGACCCTGGGAGGCCTCCTGGGTGCAGGGAGGGGTGGAACCCTTGCGCTTGCTTACATGTGGTGGCATCCCCCTGGCAGCGGGAAGGGCCCTCCCCTGGACACATCTGTGCAGGTTCCAATAACCGGTAACATGGGAGCATTTGGGCGCAGCATTAAAAAAATGCCCCAAGTTAATTTCCTGAGCCCAGCTCGTTTCTGCTTCAGATTTCAGCCTCTTCGGAGAATAAGCAGGAAGTGGGCTTGGGCCACAGATACAGGAGTGGGCGAAGAGTGGATGGGAGGGTCCGTGTGGTCAGACCAATACTCCCACTGAAATCAGATCGTATCGTGCACTCAGTGTTTTAAAATGTGTCTTTTTAAAAGACTGGAGAGCTGGCAATTTAATCACCAGGCCCAAGGGAAGGGAGGCAGGACTCTGTGGCGTCAGCCCAGGAGAGTTTAGTGGGTGGATAACATTGATTGCCATGGGCTCTGGGGGAAACAGAACACAAACCCTTGTGTGCCCAAGTGGGGTGTCCCCAAGGAAGTCCCCTCCACATTGTACTGGGCGCACAAAGAGTCTCACAGTCACAGCTGGGTCACCCAGAGTGAACCCATGCTTGGCCAATGCTCCCCCAGAACTCACATTTCCTAGTGTGAGAAATGTGAGAAATAAACTCATCTGTCCAAACCCAAAGAATGGACTCAGAGACCCAGAGAACAACAAAAGTGAGAGTTTGTTTTTTTTTGTTGTTGTTGTTGTTTTTGAGATGGAGTCTCACCCTGTCGCCCAGGCTGGAGTGCAGTGGTGCCATCTGGGCTCACTGCAACCTCTGCCACCCAGGTTCAAGTGATTCTCCTGCCTCAGTCTCCCAAGTAGCTGGGACTACAGGTGCTCACCACCATGCCTGGCTAATTTTTGTATTTTTACTAGAGACGGGGTTTCACCATCTTGGCCAGGCTGTTCTCAAACTCCTGACCTCATGATCCACCCACCTCAGCCTCCCAAAATGCTAGGATTACAGGTGTGAGCCACAGTGCCTGGCCCGAAAGTGAGATTTTAATGACGGTCTTGCAAGATCGGGTGTCTGAGGAGCTGGCACACCCAGCACAGTTTCAACAAGCAATTTATCCCCTAGTGTGCAGGTCCCTCCCCCGGTTCCTCATAGGCTGAGTACTATGGGGTCACAGCCTTCCTGATGTCACCTATTGGTTGTTGGGCAGGGGCTTTAAGTGTTTTCTTTAGGGTTGTCTTGTTGCGTTTTGTTGCAGCCCACAATGCATTGCAATCCTAGTTAACTCAGGGGCTCTTCAAGTATTTGACTTATGACCTAAGTAGCTGGGCAGGCTGATAAGAACAGACAAAGCGAGCTATTTTGGAGGGTAGTAAACTTTCATTTTAGACTAAACTTTTTTGGTTTGGGTGAGGGCAACTAAGAGGGGAGCAGGAGAGGGGGCAGGGGGAGGCTGAAAAGCAGGCATCAGCCATCCAAGCAGGGGCCTGGTATATCTTGTTTCTTCTGTGGTTTGCTGACCTAAGCCGATTCAAGGCACATTGTCCTGGAAATGGACCACTGTGTACATTATTTCCTTCACTGCTAAGTGTAATAAACTGACTCCAGCCAGAGCCTGGCAGAAGCACATGTTCAGCCTCTGGGGAAGGTGCCCACCTTGCAGGCCTCAAAATATTGCTACCATTGAAGCAGGAAATTTCCCTTGACCCCTTCGTGGGCAGGAACTGAAGTGCAGGCACTGGAGCTTCCTGCAGCTTCGGCACCAGCAGGGGAAAACTCCACTCACCCGAACCCCTTGTGTTCAACCCTTGTGGGAGGGAACACGCAGGTGAGCAGTTGTAGGAGCCAGGGCGAGTGCTTTTGGGTGTCAGCAGGGACAAAACCACATGGGCCCCGTGGCAGCATCTGGGAGAAGTACCCGTGACCCCCAAAGCCCCAGAAGGAATGTTACAGTCAGTGCTCTTTTAGTTCTGCCATCCACAGATGGCTTAAGTGTTAACAGCTCAGTGGGCCCTCTGCCTTTTCTCATGAGGTGGCTGCTTTTCACCAGTGAGGGCAGAGGGTCAGTGTGACAGCCTTTTGCATCTGCACCCGTGGTATCTCAGGTCTTGTTTGGTGTCCAGGTAACACAAATTGAAAGGTGGTGAATGCAGGGGATTTTATTGCCGATGAAAGTGGCACTCAGCGGGAAGGGGAGCTGGAAAGGGGATGGGGCAGGAAGGTGATCTTCCCCCAGAGCAATGCCATCAAACCGTCTCTCTGAAGTCAAGCTGCTTCTCTCCAACATCCAACTGTACTCTCTGATGTCCAGATGCTTCTTCTCTTCTCTGCTCTCTGCCAGTGGAACCTGGGGTTTTTATGGGCACAGGATGGGGTGTGGGAGCGGCCCATGGGTGGTTTTGGAAAAGGCAACATTTGAGCGGGAAAACAGGAATGCACGTTCTCACTTTGGGATGTGGTTCCAGGCTTCAGGTTCGGGCCTTCAGTGGGGACCTGCCCTCTTCTGCCCAGAATTTCCTTGCCTCCTGTCCCTATTGCTCCCTGCCTCAGAAGAGGAACATCTAACTGCTGTTGGAATATGAACGATGACTGATCTTAGCTACTTGCGACGGGGGCATTGTTTTGGGGAGATTGGTTTTCTCCTTTGTCTCTGAGATATTTATTTGCGACATTGCTTATATCTGGCTCTTCCCAGAGTCCTCTCTTCCTGCTGTAGCTCATAATAGATCTTCAGATGTTTGGTGGGCACCCACACAGGCACCTGATTGTCACCTGGAGAAACACAAACAAATCCTCTTCCCCATGTAATTATCCACCCTTTGATTAAGTTTAGTTAAAGGGCCAGGGGGGTTAGTACATGCTCTCATATGAGTGATATAGAAAGGGGAATGCCTTTGTTGTACTGCTTGCTGTAAAGAATGAAATAAAAGATTAAGTTGGTCATTAGTCGCATTTTGAATTAAGGCACATTCAATATTTTGCGTGGCTTGCACTACATAGGCTGAATCAGAAACAATGGTTACTGGCTGTTTAAAAGTTTTTAACGCTGTTATCACAGCCATAAGTTCAGCCCTTTGAGCAGAAGCAAAGTCAGTTTGAAAAACCTGCTGTTGAGGTCCTGCAAATGAGGTTTTTCCATTACTAGATCCATCAGTGAAAACAGTAATGGCCCCTTCAATAGGGGCTTTTTGAGTAATGGAAGGCAATATCCATGATATTAATTTAAGAAATTGGAATATTTTGGATTTAGGATAATGATTATCCAAGAACACCAGTAAAACCTGCCAAATTTACTTGCCATTCCTGGGAATTAATACAAGCCTGCTGAATTTGTTGTTTGTTTAATGGAACTATAATTTAATTTGGATTATATCCCATTAACTTTGTTGTGCACAGCGTTGCTTGTCCTACTAGTACAGCAATTTGATCTAAGTACAGAATGAGTGTTTTAGCTGTATTGTGAGGTAGAAAAAGCCAGTCAACCAGACCATTCTGTTGAACAATAACTCCTGTAGATGAATGTTTAGTAGGAAAAACTAAAAACTGTAATGGCTGCATAGGGTTAATTCGAATCACTTGTGCTTGTTGAAATTTTTTTTCAATTAATTGAAGTTTCTCTAATGCTTCTTTGGATAGAGAGCATTTGCTGTTAAGGTTAGAATCACCTCGTAAGGTAGAAAAGAGGTGAGACATAGCATAAGTAGGAATGCCTAAAGTGAGATGAATCCAATTTATGTCTCCTAATAATTTTTGAAAATTATTTAGAGTTTTTAAAGTATCTCTTCTAATTTGAACTTTTTGAGGCTTAATAGTACTTTGTTCTACTTTCATTCCTAAATACTGAAAGGGAGTAGAAGTTTGGATTTTATCGGGGGCTATGATTAATCCCACTGCAGTTACAGCTTTTTCCAATTGTTTGTAGCATAGCATTAATTCTTCTCTAGTTTCAGCTGCACGTAAAATATCATCCATGTAATGGATAATATAGCATTTTTTGGATTGTTCTCTAACTGGCTTAATAGCTTTTCTGATGTAAGTTTGACAAATAGGCTATTTAACATGCCTTGTGGCAGTACTTTCCAATGGTATCTGTCCGCTGGTTCTTTGTTATTTACAGCAGGAACAGTAAAAGCAAATTTTTCATAATTTTGAGTACTAAAGGAAAGGTAAAAAAGCAATCTTTTAAATCTATCACTATGAGAGGCCAGTATTTTGGGAGCACTGTTGGAGAGGGCAGCCCTGGTTGCAGTGCGCCCATGGGTTGAATCACAGCATTAACAGCCCTCAAGTCTGTTAGCATTCTCCATTTCCCTGATTTTTTCTCAATAACAAACACAGGAGAATTCCAAGGAGAGAAAGTAGGCACTATGTGTCCCTTTTGCAATTGTTCCTGTACCAATTTTTTTAAAGCCTCCAGTTTTTCCTGTTTTAGCAGCCATTGCTCCACTCAAACCACTTTGGCAGTTAACCAAACAAGAGGAATGGGAGCCAGAGGCTCAGCAGTGACTGCTCCTAAAAATGACAGTCTAATCCAGTTTGATCCATTTGCCCTTTTAGTTCTAAAGGTTCTGGTTGGCCACTTTCATTTTTTCCAGTCCCTTTCCTGGGAGATATCCCATTTTTCGCATCATTTGTTTACTGTTATTACTATACTGATCCATAGGAATAGATATTTCATCACCCCATTGTTGTAATAAGTGTCTACCCTATAGATTGACAGGAATAGGTGTAATAATAGGTTGAATTGTCCCTTCTTGGCCATCTGGCCATTAGCATGGCAAAATTAAAGAACTTTGAAAAATTTGAGGCAGTCCCTACTCCAGACAATACCAATGGATGCCTTTTGTTTTGGCCAATGCTAGGGCCATTGATTTAAACCCATAATAGAAACATCAGCTCCAGTATCTACTAGCCCCTCAAAATCTTTACCTTGAATGGTTACTGTACAAATAGGTCTTTTGTCAGACACTTGATTAACCCAATATACAGCTTTTCCTGCTGGATTTGTACTACCAAAGTCTCCTATTCTTTTTACTGTGCTGCTTCCCAGTTTTGCATAAGGTGACAGTAACAAATGAGCAATTCTTTCTCCTGGGGAAGCAGACCATGGAATTGAGGAACTAATAACTAATTAAATCTCTCTAGTATAATCAGAATCAATTATTCCTGTATGTACAGTGACACCTCTTAAATTTAAGCTAGACCTTCCAAGCAACAGACTAACTGTTCCTGAGGGTAAAGGTCCCCTAACTCCCATGGGGACCTTCTTTGGTGGCTCCCCAGGAAGTAATGAAATGGGAATTGTGCTGCAGAGATCTACGGCAGCACTGCCTGCTGTGGCAGGGGACAATTGCTGTACATTTGTAAGGACACTGACTGTGCCGGATATGCCTCGGTTTGTTGAGGGGTCCGAGGCGGGCCCCTCTTCCCATTTCCTGAAAGAGGTTGCCCATCTTTGCTAAATTTAGAATGCCACTGATTTTCCCAGTGATTGCCCTTCTTACATCGAGGGCAGATACCAGGACTTTTTTGTTGCTTACTGGTAGTAGCCCTTGCCTGTTGATTTCCTTTCTTACACTCCTTTTTTGCGTGTCCAAATTGTCCACAATTAAAATAAGAGCCTGAGAAACAAGGCATATTTTTCCCCACCTTTAATTCAGCCATAGCTTGAGCTAAAAGAGTAGCCTTATGTAAGTTACCTCCAATGCCATCGCAAACCTTAATATATTCAGCCAAATGAGACTTCCCTCTCATAGGTCTAATGAAAGAAGGATATTTTTTCCCTGTAACATTTATTTTTTTTCCATGCCCGTAAGCACACAGTGCATAACTGAACAATGGCAACATTTTTCATTACTGCTTGATTGTCTAATTGGCCCCAATTAGGGCCCAACCCCATTAACTGTTCAAATGAAACAGGCACAGGCAGCTGTGCTTGTGTGTTTTCTCTTGCCTGAGTTTGAGCTTCATCAGCCCACCAAGTTTTAAACTGCAAGTACTGAGATGGAGTGAGAACAGATTTTGTTAAAGTATCCCAGTCATATGGTATTAATCTATTATCAAGAGCCACATTTTTTAGTAAAGTTTGTACAAAAAGAGAATTTGGCCCATATTGACTAATGGCTTGCTTAAATTCCTTTAACATCTAAAAAGGAAAAGTGGCCCAATTAGCTATCTTTTGTCCTCTTTGCTGAATTATAGTAACTGGAAATTGCCATGCTTCTAGCTCTCCTTCAGCTCCAGCCTTCTGAATAGAATTTTGTATAGCACCACCAATTGTTCCCCATATTTAATGTTGCCACTACAGAAGCAGTACGTTTTACAGCTAGTTCATCTTCTCACCCATTAAGGGGAGAGGGAGGAGGTGGCCATTCACTTAATTCAGCAGGTGGAACAGACAGGCTAGTAAAATATACTTTTTTCAGTGTCCCTTTCTTTTCTTTAATTTCCTCTGGTTGCTGTTCCTCATATTCAGAATCTGAAGTTAATTTTTTACACTCATCTACCTCTTTCTCATCTGAATCTGCCTCGTCATCTGTTTGAAATGGCTCAAGAGCTGCCTTTATCAATGCCCACACTGACCAAACAGAAACTGGAATTTTGGCTCCTTCTCTATGTGCCTTTTAAAAATCTCTGCCAATTCTTTCCCATTCATCTAACTCCATTGTCCCTTGTTCTGGGAACCATGGATAAAACTGCTCTACTATATTAAAGAGTGTTAATAAATTCTGAGTACTAACTTTCACTCCCCCTCTCTGTAATAAATGCCTTAAGAAATTTAAATAAACAGAATGTTTGCTTTCATTCTGTCCCATTGTTACCCTGGTTCTTCCGAGAGCTCAGCTTTCCCGCCAAGCTTCTTTCAGTCGTCCTTCTTTCAATTGTCCTCTGACAATGCGTCCTCCACTTCCGCACACTCTAGTGTTCCTTCACTGGGGTCTTCATAGCCCCACGTTGGGTGCCAGAAATGTTGGGGTGATCAGACCAAACACCAGGCTGTGTGGGCTACAAAGTCTGGCGGAGTCAAAGGAATGAGAAAAGACAAGTTAAGAGTGCATAAGGTGGGTCCAGGGAGCCAACCCTGGCATGGAGGCTGCGAACGTCCTGAGCTCTGGGAGCCCACACTATTTATTGGTGATCAAACAGAAAAGCAGGTGGTGAGGACACGTGGATGTTGGGGTAAACAGGTGAGGACGTGGGGGTAGAAAGGTAGGGGTGCATCAAGCATAGCTGTAACGGTTTAGCATTTTCTTTGATGCATATAGAGTACGCTTTGCTGCTTGAGATAATGGAGAACATGTTTACAAGCCTGGGAGAGCAACCAACAAGTCTGTGCACATTCCAGAGGCTACAAGGGGTTTTATACCCTGAGCCCTGGATTCCATCCAAGCCATGGGCTTAGATTTGTGGTGCAGCAGGGCAGCCTTCCACACTTTGGCACAGAGCTCGGTGTTCCAAAGGCCATGAGGGGTTTTAGACCCTGGACCTTGGACATCTTCCAAGACTCTTTTATATTATGACAGACAAGCCAGTCCTGCCTCAGCTCTTCTACCAACACTGTGGCCATCCTGAGGGCTGAAGGATACATCCTTGAGAGGTGACCCAGTTTATTTCTGTAGGAGAATATTGAGGTTTTATTTCTCTTAAAGGGCCCTCCCAGATCAGTAGGGCTTCAAGTGTATCAGAAATCAGAGGCCCTCTCAGTGCTGATTTAGCTGTTTGGTCCACCAACCTATTTCCCTCACCTACTTCATCCATCCCTTTTTGGTGGCCTTTACACTGTATTACTGCCACTTCCTGTGGAAGGAAAACCGAGGATAATAGTCTATTAATTTCCTGATGGTATTTAATGGGAGACCCATTAGCTGTGAGGAAGTTCCTCTCTTTCCAGATAGCGGCATGGGCATGCGGGACTAGGAAAGTATACTTAGAATCGGTATAAATGTTAACTGCTTTCCCTTTGCTTAAATCTAGTGCCCTCATCAGGGAGATTAGCTCAGCTAGTTGAGCACTTGTGCCCAAGGAGAGAGATGCACTCTCAACAATATCATTCAGATTAACTGTCGCATACCCTGCTTTATGGATCCCTTGCTCTACAAAAGAACTTCCATCCATAAAGAGTGAGGGTTCTCTGAGGGGGTTTCCTTGAGGTACTCCCTGCCTGCATAGATTTGCACTACTATCTGTTTGCAGTCATGTTCAAGCTCTCCAGCTTCCTCTGGGAGGAAGGTGGCTGGATATAGGAAGGGACTGGTTCTTAATTTGACTGCAGATCCTTCTAATAACAGACCTCAATACCTGAGGAAGCAGTTTTCTGTTAGCCAGAGACTCCCCTTAGAAGACAGCAGTTCTTCCACATTATGTGGGGTATAAATGGTTACGTTATTCCCCATGGTTAACTTAGTAGCTTCTAGTACCAGTGAGGCTACTGCTGCAACTGCCCGGAGGCAGGCTGGCCAGCCTTCAGCTATCAAATCAAGCTCCTTACTTAGGTAGTCTACAGGCTGCTGGGCTGGACTGTGGGCCTATGTTAGAACTCCCAGTGCCATTCCCTTTCTTTCTGACACATAAAGATTAAACGTCTTCCCTATGGGGAAACTAAAGGCCAGTGCCTTAAGCAGGGCTTGTTTTAGTTGGTCAAAGGCCTTTCCAGCCTCTGATTCCCAAATTAGACAGTGAGTTTTATCTACCTGAGTCTCCTTTATTAGGTGATATAAGGGACGAGCTATTTCACTGTACCCAGTTATGCATTATACCCAGCTATTTCATTGTACCCAATTATGAATCCTGTAATGCCCAAGAATTCCCTTAGTTCCCTGAGGGTTTAGGGGAGGGGAAAGAAGGAGATGGATTTAATCCTCTCTTCACCCAACGCTCTGGTCCCCTCTTATAAGACCAGGCCTAGGTACTTCACTGAAGTCTGACAGAGCTGAGGTTTAGATTTTGAAACCTTATATCTTCTGTTAGCCAGAAAATTAAGAAGAGCCTTTCTGCCCTCCTGAGAGACTGCCTCAGTTGGAGCACAGAGGAGAATGTCACCTATGTATTGTAAAACTTTAACCTGAGGATAAAGGAGCTTGGAGAGGTCTCTTGACAATGCCTGCCCAAACAAGTGGGCAGAACCGCTGAGGTAACACTGTCTAAGTCAACTGAGTGGTTTAGTTAGAGGGTTCCTCAAATGCAAACAAATACTGAAAGTCAGGGTGTACAATACGCAGAAGAAGGCATTCTTTAAGTCCAGGACTGTAAACCATTTAGTTCCTTCAGGTTTTTGAGCTAGCAGAGTATATGGATTGGGAACCACTGGGTAAATTGGAACCACAGCCTTATTAATGAGGTGGAGGTCTTGAATTAGTCTCCATTCCTCGTTGGGTTTTTGTACCCCCAATATTAGGGTATGACAAGGGCTGTTGCAGAGTTTGAGGAGGCCCTGCCACCTTAAGTTATCAATGATGGCTTCTAGTCCTTTCCTAACTTCTGGTTTCAGGGAATATTGTTTCTGGTTAAAAAAGGAGAACTTAAGGTGGACCCAGACCAGTATGGCAGTTGTGGCTTGGCCAAGTTTCTTTCTTTCTTTCTTTCTTTCTTTCTTTCTTTCTTTCTTTCTTTCTTTCTTCCTTCCTTTCTTTCTTCTTTTTTTTTTTTTGACAAAGTCTCACTCTGTCACCCAGGCTGGAGTGCAGTGGCAAGATCTTGGCTCACTGCAACCTCTCTGCCTTCTGAGTTCAAGCGATTCTCCTGCCTCAGTCTCCCAAGTAGCTGGGATTACAGGCATGCACCACCATACCCAGCTAATTTGTGTATTTTTGGTAGAGACAGGGTTTTGCCATGTTGGCCCGGCTGGCCTCAAACTCCTGACCTCAGGTGATCCGTCTGCCTCAGCCTCCTAAAGTGCTGGAGTTACAAGTGTCAGCCACGGCGCCCAGCTACCTTGGCCCATTTTCCCTTGAATTGCCCAAACTTCTGGGTTAATATTGGTCTCCACTAGGGAGAGATAGAGAGTTTGTCCCGGGGCCATCAGGATGGTGGTCCCCATATGGGCCAGAATATCCCTGCCCAACAGAGGAGTTGGGTTTTCAGGCATAATTAGAAAAGCATGTGTGAACAAGAGGTCTCCTCAACTACAACTAAGGGGTTGGGAGAACTATTGGGTTAAAGGTCTTCCTGAGATGCCTCTCACAGTTGTGCTAACAGAGGAAAGGGACCCAGATTGGAGAGGAGAACCGAGAGACCAGCCCTGGTGTTCAGAATGAGGTCCACTTTCCTTCCTTCGATTTCCGGAATTACCCAGGGCTCCTGAATGGTACTGGTGGTCTGGATCACCAGAGCCAGGGAGAGGAGCCCTGGGATCTGTCAGTCTGGCTGGACCATTTGGGAGATTGGCTCTGGACCCAGAGACCAGCATTCTCAGGGACAATCCACTCTCCAGTGGTCCCCATTGCAGATTGGACAGGGACGAAGTGGCTTCCTCATGCTGCCAGGGCAATTCGTTCTAAAATCCCCTGGCTTGCCACATAAGTAGGAGTTAACAGCTGAACCTCAGGAATTCTGGGGTTTGTGGACCTGCATGGTGGCCGTTAAAGCCTCTGCCTCTTTCCTGTGTGTCCTCTCTCTCTCCTGAGCCTCCCTATCTCTATTATAAATGACTGAGGTGGCCGCTTTCATTCAGGAGGTTCTCGAAAGTACTAACTGATCCCAGGGCCTGTTTCTGCAGGGACTGCCTGAGTAATAAATTTATTCTTTAGGATTAGTTGTCCCTTGACTGAATCAGGAGATAGAGAGGTGTGCTTTAGCAAGGCCTCTCTTAGCCTTTCCAGGAAGGCAGTGGGATTCTCATCAAATCCCTGTTCGATCATGGATAGCTTGGTATAATTGAGAGGCCTAGTGCTAGCTCTATGTAAGCCCTCCATTATGCACTCCTGAAAGTGTCTCCTCTTCCATTCTCCCGTGTCATCACTGGGATCCCATTTAAGGTCATCCAATGCTACTGCTTCTCTTCCAGTTGGATAAAGTTTGACCCCTTCCCTGACACTATATGTGATACAAAATTCATCCCCAAATCTCTCTCCTCTGCCACTTGCAGAGCCGCCTGCTTCTCAGTTGTTACTTAGGGTTTGATTCAAAAGTAACATAACATCTTTCCAGGAGAGTTCAAATACTTGGGTTAAATTCTGGAAAGCCTTTACATGTATCTGTCAGGGTCATCTGAAAACTTGCCAAGATCCCCCTTGATTTGCTTTAAGTCCTGTAGAGAGAAGGGGACCTGGACCTCACGGGGGCCAAATTCACCAAGCATCTGCTGGAGGAGCAAGTGTGAGACTGGGGCTTGTCCAGGGTGAGGATTTCTAGGAGGGGGCAAGTGAGAGAGAGAAGCTGGAGAGGGAGGACCGGGTGGATCCAGAGGAGCAGGGCTGGTGGGAGCTGGCTTCCCTGCTGGAAGTGCCGCCGGGGTTGATTTCTACAGTTCCCTGGGATTGCCCCTTGCAGCCTCTGCTGAGATGGCAAAGAGGAGGGATGGATCAATCCTACACTGTCGGCAAAGGTCTGGATTACCCTGCAAGGTAAAGACAGCCTGCACATATGGGGCCTCAGACCATTTGCCCTCATGTTTATGGAAAAAGTTCCAACTTCAGGATGGTATCAAAATGCATGGTTACTTCCTGAGGCCAAGCCAGTCCTTCCTGCAGATCATGATTTGGCCAAACCTTTGTACAGAGGACTATAAGGTGTTTTTCTTCCAGAATCTGAGGGTCAAAGCAGTCCCAGTGATTCAGTATATACTCTAGAGGAGTATAGACTGGGGGTGGTGAAGACAGCTGGTTCTGAAAGACAGGGAAATAGGCTTCCTCATTTCCCTTCCTTCTTTCCGCAAAAACTTGGGTGTGAGGGAGAGAGAAAACAGGCATCCTCCTTTTCTCTTCTGTTTTTTGATCCGTGAGACCCATCGCCCTTTAGACAGATACCACCCACAGGTGCCACTGTGGCCTGCATCCGTGAAGCAGGGGGTGCCTACACAACAGGAATTGTCTGCACTCACCCACGTCTCCACCCCCCACTACTGTTGCTGACCCTTGGGTTCCCTGGGCCTTATCTATGCCATGGAGCATGGCTTCCTTCCATGAAGGAAGGGGCTGAGCCAGCAGGAATCGGTCCTGACCATTTACATTGTGCCTGTCGCCTCGCTTTGGATCCCTCAGATCTGGTTTGTCTTTCTAAGGCTTCAACCCAAAGCTTGGAATCGAGTTTGGGACCAAAAGGTGTCTGAGGGGGTGCATGGATCCCTTTAGATGGACTCCCCGATGAGCCCTGCCAAACTTGCAGTTATTAGCCGGTGGGGGTCACTCCCCGGTTGCTTCCCTGTCATAAGCGGAGTGCTGAGGCAGGAAAAGAACCCTCTTGCATAGAAAAGGAAAGAAAAAAACAGCTGTGGGAGGAACTTCTTGCTCTCTGCAAATGGGTTCCTTTAATCATCGTATCCCTCCCCCGGTTTGGACCGAGATGAACTCCCTGGCCAGGGGAGGAAAGACTCTATGGGCACATGGCAGGAGGGGTGGCGAGTGGCAAACACTGGCCGGCAGGCTGCACGGGGTCCCTGCCCTCAAGACTGCCCTGGGGCCCTGGCAGCAGCCATGGTTCTCTCTCACTGCCCATGGCTGATGGGCATGGCACGTGCATCCTGCAGACATGCCCAAGCACCCCAGCCAGGAAGGGAGGGGGTGAGGAGGGGGCCACCATGTGCCACACGTGCCTGTGGCTGGCTGTTGGGCTGGGGGTGGGGTGGCACCTCTAAGGCCAAATGGAATTCACAGTGCCCTGAACTGCATATCTGATCGCTGGGCCAAATGCTCATTGTACTTAGCAATATTTCTGCAGTTTGCAGCAAAACCCTTAACATTATGATAGAAGAGACAGGAGCTCTTTCAAACCATGAAAGAAGAAAGGAAAGATACCATGGAAAATTCTGGGGGCCTTGGCCAGCCCCCTGATGGGAAGTCAGGAACTGGGTACAGTCTTGGGGCCTTCTGGCAACACCGAGGTATGGCCTTGACCAGATGCCTTCAGGGACCCCAGGACTTTATTCCAGTCCCATGCAATGGCTAGACCTCCATGAAGGGGAACAGAGCCAACATGCCTTTTACCTAAAAGAGAGAGATGGCGGCATCCTCTCCCCTGCAAGTGGCATAGCTCAGAGCAAAGTCTGAGGACACGAAGAGACAGGTCTGGCAGATTCACATTTACTCACCCTGCTGACGTATCCCAAATGAACCCCCATAATGGAGCAGGAAATTTCCCCTGACCGCTTCACAGGCGGGAACTGGAGTGTGGGCACTGGAGCTAGCTGGCCACTTTGGCACCGGCAGGGGCAAACTCCACTCATTCAGACCCATTGTGCTCAACCCCTCGTGGGAGGGAGCACGCAGCTGAGCAGGTGCAGGAGCCAGGGTGAGTGCTTTTGGGTGCCAGCAGGAGCAAAACCCCATGCGAGCCCCGTGGCAGCATCTATGGTGGGGAACCCATGACCCCCAAAGCCCCTGAAGGAGTGTTACGGTCAATGCTCTTTTAGCTTTGCCATCTATAGACGTGTTAACAGCTCAGTGGGCCACCTGCCTTTTTGCGTGAGGCAGCTGCTTTCCGCCAGTGAGGGGAGGGTCAGTGTGACAGCCTTTTGCGTCCGCACTCATGGGATCTGAGCTCTTGTTCAGCATCTAGGAAAAATCAGGTCACACAAACAAATCGAAGGGTGGTGAATGCAGAGGATTTTATTGCTGATGAAAGTGACTCTCGGCAGGAAGGGGAGCTGGCAAGGGGATGGAGCTGGAAGGTGATTTTCCCCAAGTCCAGCCATCTCCAGCCGGACTCCTCTCTGAAGCAACACCGTCGAGCTGTCCCTCTGAAGTCGAGCTGCCTCCCTCCGATGTCCAACCATAGTCTCCAATGTCCAGCTGCTTCTCCTCTTCTCTGCTGTTTGCTGGTGGAGCCAGTGAAGCCTGGGGTTTTTATGGGTGCAGGATGGGGGCGGCGTGGGCCACGGGTGGTTTTGAAAACGGTAACATTTGAGCAGGAAAACAGGAATGCATGTTCTCACTTTGGGCTACAAGTCCAGGCTTGAGGGTGGGGCCCTCACTGGTGACTCACTCTCTTCTGCCCAGAATTTCCCCGCCTCCTGTCTCTATCATGATTATGTTCAAGCACAAGGTGGGGCTTCTGTCCAAACACCAAGGACAGAAGCCAGGACAAAGAGGGGCCACAGACAACAGAAACACACCCACCGGGCAGCAGAATTAGCCCCCATTCTGCCAGACTGGACTCTGTTTCCTGGTACTTCTATTCTATATCCTGGGTCTCACTTCAGATCTTTCTTGCAGTTCATGTGTCCAAAATTCACTGTGTCCAAAATTATGTTCTACATGTCCAGAAGTATTTGATTTCAGTGATTACATTTCTTTTGTTTTTAAAAGTCTTACTTAGTTATTTCCCATCTTTCTAGTATTTTAATAGAATTTAAACATGAGAAATGAAGCATAGTATTTTGTCCTTTAAATATTAACCTTATGTATCTATCAACTCATCCTGTAGTCGGAAATTTCAGATGGCCCCAGCCCATTTTTTTGTCTAAAGGCAGTCACTCAGGTGTCTGTGCCCTCTCTGATCTATAACATGGCTCATGGGTTCTCCTTCACTGGGGCTGTGCCCAAGGGCATCCTGGCAGCCTGTCTACACTGAAGGTGCATTGCTCCATAGACTTCACCCGTTGTGTGCAGCTCCTGGGGAGCTTCTTACTGCTTTAAAATGTAGGAGATTTTTGGTTGTTTGTTTTAGAAAACAAACAAATTGAAAAGATAGCTTGTTATACTGACAGAGGCAGGAGATAGCCAAATGCCTAGACCGATAAAGAAAGGTCCTCAGAGACCCTCCGACCCACACAGGTCACCGTGCACAGGGGGCTCACCTAAACATGCCCTCAGTGAAAAATTCTGTCCCTTAAACATGTGCAGTAAGGGAAATAAATCAATGTGGAGTGGTTCAGACTAAGGGCCCACATGCGCACTGGAAGAAAGGGATGGAGCCTTCAGGAATCCATGCCCTATACTGGGAAGGAGACTGGCCTCTTCAGCTTGTGCATGGTGGCCTGGTATTCAATCTGTGAGGTAGGAGCTGGCTGGCGGGACCCCTCTCTTTGCTGAAAGCTCCTCTTTTGCTTAATAAATTCCACTCTCTTCACCCTTCAATATGTCCATGTGCCTAATTTTTCCTGGTCCTGAGACAAGAACCCAGATTTAGCTGAACTAAGGAGCAAAATATCCTTCATCAACACTATTGAAAAGATAGCTTGTTATACTCACAGATCCCGAGAGCAGGGGCCACGCCACAGAGGGGCCACACAGGGAAGTACCAGGATCTGTCAGGAGGCAGAGAGGGCAGAAAAACATGGGCAAGAGCCTTTATCAGGGTTTCTGCAGGAAGGAACAGGTGAGGCAGGATGAATGGTTTAAGACTGCCAAGTGTGAATAAAATAATTTCACAGGCTCTGGTGCATAGGGACTGCCCCTAGCTGTCTGGTACCTGGTTCTAGGGTGCTCAGGGCAGGTGGAGAGGGGCCCAGAGTGTTAGAGCCAGTACAGGAGGTGGCTGGGCAGGAGCTCTGGGCAGGAGGCTGCCGTATGGTGGCGTGCGTGTAGGCTGGTCCTTTACTCTCTAGGAATGGGCTAACCAAGGCCCAGATGTGAAGCATCATGTGCAGAAGCTAGAAAAACGGTCATCTCGGCTACACACACCTCCCTGTCGGAGTCTTAGCTTGCATTTCCTAAAACTGCACATGGGGTGAGTTTGAGCCGCGTGCTGACGTGAAGACTGGCCTTGGCTTCCCAGTTACAGAGACTTTTCTCTTTCCAGAGATGAGGCCAAGACAAGCTTCATCCTTGACACTTTTTGAAAGTAGAAAGAATTTTTCCCTCTTAATCCACAAGTTCCACTGTGAGTAGAGCCCTTCGCAATTACGGGACTCATTCAGGGGTGTCAGTGCTAACCTTTCATGGAACAAGGCCTGGTTCCCCATCCTAATATGGCCGTTGAAATGGAAGCGTCTTGGTTACCTGGCCCAGCAAATCTCCCCAGGGCCCCTGTAGCGTCTGTGTCAGCTCAGTGCCTGCTCTGCAGCTCCTTTTCATTTTTGGCCAATAGAGTTTTCCCTTGATTAGGATCTCAACTATGAATTAAAGGATTTTTGGTATTTCCTCCAAAATTTCCAAGCATGCACTGCAGGAGGTTTTGTAGGGACCGAAGCCACCTCACTTCTGGACAGGACGGTGGCATTTGTTTTGCAATAACTGCTTCTACCCTGTGTTCAGAGTGGCAGGCAGAGGACTCCGAGTGTGGACATCACAGTGGCTGTGACCCTGTCTGTCTGGCCTTCCTCTCTGCAGTGCCAGCAGATTCTATGTCTCACTTTCCACAGGTTCTGAGCTTGAGAAACCTCAGGAATGCAAGTAGAGCCATTACCCTCTGTAAGAATGACACAGCCCAGCTAGGATGGGATCATTGCAGGGAAAGCCTCTTCCCCAGGATGCTGGGAGCACAGGTTTCAGTGCTGGAGAACTCACGGGTCAGAGTCTTTGCCTCCACTGGAACTGGAGAAGTGAGTGGGAGTGCAGGCAGGAGGCTGTCAGGGTGCAGGCAGGAGGCTGTTGAGGTGCAGGCTGTGGGGGGTGCAGGCAGGAAGCTGTGGGGGGGTGCAGGCAGGAAGCCGTGGGGGGGTGCAGGCAGGAGGCTGTTGAGGTGCAGGCTGTGGGGGGTGCAGGCAGGAAGCTGTGGGGGGGTGCAGGCAGGAAGCCGTGGGGGGGTGCAGGCAGGAGGCTGTTGAGGTGCAGGCTGTGGGGGATGCAGGCAGGAAGCTGTAGGGGGTGCAGGCAGGAGGCTGTGGGGGGTGCAGGCAGGAGGCCGTGGGGGTGCAGGCCGGAGGCTGTCAGGGTGCAGGCAGGAGGCTGTTGGAGTGCAGTAGGAGGCTGTTGAGGTGCAGGCTGTCGGGGTGCAGGCAAGAGGCTGTCGGGGTGTAGGCTGTGGGGGGTGCAGGCTGTGGGGTCCTGTCTCATGGCCCAGTCAGTGACTCGTCCTCCTGGGTTTCTGGGCTTCGCGCCTGATTGATCATCGGAATCACCGCAGGCGGGACAGGGTGTTGAAAACTCGGGTCTTTATTCAACATCCCTGTTATTCTGATTTGCTGGGGCTGGGGCTGGGCCAATATCTGGGCCCTGGAGGAGACCCCTTGGGGGTTTCTGCAGCACAACCCAGCACTGGGATCCCCTGCTCCTGTGGGGAGAACACAGGCGTCTTTCAGTGGCCAGGAGAGAAGGCAAAAGTGGATGGACTCTTGCTCTAAATTGTCATTTCAGCTCTCCCAGACTCCCGGTGGCCAAGGAGAAGGAAGAGATCGTGACTTGGTGTTGAGTGAGGCTTTGTGACTGTCCCGACATGCACACACCTCATATCGTGTGCCAGGTGGGGGAATTCAGCAGCAGAAAACTCTTGCATTTCTCTCCTTAATGCCGGTTCTTCGCACACCTGTGGAAACTTAGAAATGGTTAAAAACAGGCCGGGGGCAGTGGCTCACACCTGTAATCCCAGCACTTTGGGAGGCTGAGGCGGGTAAATCACTTGAGGTCTTGAATTCAAGACCAGCCCGGCCAACATGGCAAAACCCTGTCTCTACTAAAAATACAAAAAGTAGCCGAGCTTGGTGGTGGGCTCCTGTAATCCCAGCTACTGTGGAGGCTGAGGCAGGAGAATCTCTGTAACCCGGGAGGTGGAGGTTGCAGTGGGCTGAAATCATGCCACTGCACTGCAGCCTGGGTGACAGAGCAAGACTCTGTAGAAAGAAAGAAAGAAAAAAGAAAGAAAGAAAGAAAGAAAGAGAAAGAAAGAGAAAGAAAGAAAGAAAAGAAAGGAAGAAAGGAAAGAAAGAGAGAGAAAGAAAGAGAGAGAAAGAAAGAGAGGAAAGAAAGAAAGAAAGTTAAAAACAAAAAAACAAAACAGTTCACTGTCTCATCTTCCTGTTGCAACAGAAGTCACTGGTAATTTCTGACAGTTCAGTTAAACAGACTCAATTCAGATTTTAAGACAGTCTCTCACAGTTTTAAACCACGTAAGATGTCAACGAAAAGAGACAAACTCGGTAAAAGATTCGAAGAGATTTACTCTGAACCAAATATGAGTGACCATGGCCCATGACCCAGCCCTTGTGCCCAAGGGGACCAGGGTGTAGCCTCCGTTTTATACATTTCGGGAGACCTGAGACATCAATCAGATTCACGTAAGAAATACGTTGGTTCAGTCTAGAAAGGTGGGATGACTTCAAGTGGGGGACTTCCAAGTTATAGGTAGACTTAATTTAAAATTTTTCTGATGGCAATTCGTTGAAAGAGTTATTACCGGCCAGGTGCGGTGGCTCACGCCTGTAATCCTAGCACTTTGGGAGGCTGAGGCAGACAGATCCTGTGAGGTCAGGAATTCAAGACCAGGCTGGCCAACATGGCAAAACCCTGTCTCTACTAAAAATACAAAAATTAGCTGGGTGTGGTGGTGGGCGCCTGTAATCCCAGCTACCTGGGAGGCTGAGGCAGGAGAAGCACTTGAACCCGAGAGGTGGAGGCTGCAGTGAGCTGAGATTGAGCCACTGCACTCCAGCCTGGGTGACAGAGCGAGACTCCATCTCAAAAAAAACGAGTTATTACCAATAGAAAGGAATGTCTAGGTTATGATAAGTGGTTGCGGAGACAAAGCTTTTATCCTGCAGATTGAAGCCTCCAGGCAGCAGGCTTCAGAGAATAGCTTGTAAATATTTCTTATCAGACTTAAGGTCTGTGTTGGTGTTAAACACTGGTTGGCTTTTCCTGAACTCACAAAGGGAGGAGGGCATCGTGAGGCATGTCCCACCCTGCTTCCTGGCATGGTCTGAACCAGTTTTTCAGGTTAACTTTGGAGTGCCCTGGCTGAGAGGTGGGGTCCATTCAGATGGATGGGGAGCCTCAGAATTGAATTTTTGGTTTACAAAGAGGATGTCTGCTGATTCTGGTCAAAATGGGACAAGGACCAGGTTTACCCTCTGCTCTGAAACAGCGGAAAAACCCGAGGCTGGGCGTGGCTTACATCTCTAATCCTAGCACTTTGAGGGGCCAAGTTGGCACAGCACTTGAGGCCAGGAGCTCAAGACCAGCCTGGCCAACACGGCAAAACCCCATCTCTACATTAGTGGAGCCTGGTGGTGTGCTCCTGTAGTCCCAGCTACATGGGAGGCTGAGGCACAAGAGTTGCTTGAACCCAGCAGGTGGAGGTTGCAGTGAACCAAGATTGCACCACTGCACTTGGTTGGGCAAAAGAACGACTCTGTCAAGACTCTGTCAAGAGCCTGGGTGACAGGAAGACTCTCTCTCTAAAAAAAAAAAACAACCCTGAGAAAGAGAAAAATCTACAGGACGAGCTTTCACGACACTGAGCGTCAAGCAATGAAGGAAAATGGGAATCAAGTGGGGTGAGCCCTGAAACGCCCGGCTAGCCGCCTGGAGGGTCTCCAGGCCATGGGGTAGGGAGACGGGACCAGCCTCTTCCTGAGAGGAGCACAGTGAGCTGGGAGCCCAGGGAAGCCCAGTCTGCAGGGTCCACAGGGCGGAGCAGGAGGGCAGAGCGCTGCACAGAGGGAGCCGGAGGTCTGCAGAAGGTTCCCGCGAATGTTCAGCCGAGAACTGATCAGCACGTGCACAACGGGAACCTGCCTGAGCCTGGGGAAAGAACCACCGGAAAGGATTAGAAGTCGCAGTGTCTGGTGCTAACCCAAGGCTGGGAATAGTTGCCTGTTCCCATCAGCCAGAGTGGAGGAACTCGCACTTCACCTGGCACTGGTGAGGGTCCTCAGAAGAGTCTCAGTTCAGGAGCAGGGAAAATCAACCCCAGGCGTGATTCTGCTTAGGTCTCATCTAACGGAGCTCTCATCAAGACCCAAAGGGCCAATCTTTCCAAGTAACTTGGAAAAAGTAACTCGGTGCCTTGATCTGACGGGATCATCCAACGGAAGCTCCACGTTTTTAAGCTTTTTTTCAGAGACAGGGTCTCGCTCTCTCACCCAGGCTGGAGAGCAGTGGTGTGACTGTGGCTCACTGCAGCCTCAAGCTCCAAGGCTCAAGCGATCCTCCCACCTCGGCCTCCTGAGTAGCTGGGACTACAGGCCCGTGACACTAAACTTGTGCTTTCTTAAAAGAAGGTTATGGCCAGGCGCGGTGGCTCACGCTTGTAATCCCAGCACTTTGGGGGGCCGAGGCGGGCGGATCACAAGGTCAGGAGATCGAGACCACGGTGAAACCCCGTCTCTACTAAAAACACAAAAAATTAGCCGGACGTGGTGGCGGGCTTGCAGTGAGCCGAGATTGTGCCACTGCACTCCAGCCTGGGTGACAGAGCAAGACTCCGTCTCAAAAAAAAAAAAAAAAAAAAAAGAAGGTTATATGTTGACATAATTACAAGACTTCCCGGATTTCAAAAGTGTTTCAACCAGCATTTTGGTGAAAAACGTTGGTGTCTGTGTTTCCCTCGCACAGATTTTTTGCATCGCTTGGTGTTAGTGAACTGCCCTGGCTCCTCTGTAGTGAGAAGTGGGTCATAAATTGCCCACCCATGGCTCAGAAGAAGTACTCAGGACCTGGATGAAGGGGCAGGGAAGGGATGGACCCAGGAGAGGGCTTGTCCCACCAGTAGGGTGAGAAAGCAGCTTCGAGGAAGGGAAACTGCCCGTCTGCAACTCCCTAGGGAGCCTCCTGCAAGGCCTGGACCTGGCCGAGTCCCCGTGTCCCCTGGGGTAGGGGTTCCCATAGCCCCTAGAGCTTCCTCTACAGCCACAGTTTGTGCCGCCCACAGTGGGCCGGGGCCTCTCCCCCTGGGAAGCTGAGTGTCCCACAGTCCTGGGCAGTCCCTGGGGCCACCACCTGGCAGAGGTGCTCCCCGTAGTGGTCACAGCCTTCGCTGGAGCTGCCTGAGGCTGTCCTGCCTTTCCCAGGACTTTGCTGGGACTGCTGGCCTTTGGAGGAAGCTGGGAAGCACCTGAGCACTCCGGAAAGACTGGGCTAGTCTGGAGCTGTCCCTTGGTCCCCAGGGTGAGGGATGGGAGGGCTGAAGCTTGGTGAACAGGCTAGACTGGGACACATGTCATCGAGACAGCATCTGAAAGGGGCAGCCAGAGCCGTGACAGCTGGGACTTCCAGGGCATTGCCACCAGCTATGGGGGAATGTGCTGGGCCGTCCCGCTCGTGGGGAAGGATTTTCCATGTTCCCGTCTTACAGGCGAGAAAAGAGCTGACGAGAGACCCAGCCAAACCCATCCCAGGGGCTGCATCACTCTGCTTGGGTGTCCCAGGGGTGACCCAGCTTGTGTCCCCTGCCCAGCTGGCCCCAACTCTGCTTCCCGGGGACTCAGACCTTCCCTCCCTTCAGTGCAAAGGGGCAGGGTGGGTCCTGGGCCCGCAAGCCCAGGCCTCAGTTTCCCCTTCCTCGTGACAGATTTGGCCCCGCCGGCCCCTTAGCCCACGTGGCTTTTGTCCTTGCAGCCTGGATGCCCTATTTCCTTGGGGACCCCAACACCGTTTTTTCTTTAAGTCAATCTAGAAAAACACATGGCCACACAGCCCTTGCCAAACAATTCCAGAACAATCCTTGGATCGCTTTGGAGAAAGTAAGCATTCCCCTTCCTCTCCCGCTCTTCTGAACTCCACCCACCCATGCAGTGGGAGCGACTGAGATGCTCGCTGCTTTCAGGGCAAAGACCTGGGGGCAGAGGGCACCTGACAGAGTTGCCCCTGCCCAGGCCTGCATGGGATGAAGCTAGGCAGGGCCCTTCACTGCAAAAATGTGGACCCTCCAGCCCCTGTTTGGGCTCGGGAAGGACCCCAGGGCTCCTGCACATATGAGGGCCAGGCTCTCTATTTGACGGAGAGTGGGGCCAGGGTCATGGCAATGGGAGGATGTGGGAGGGTGGACAGAGTTGGTCCTAGGACATGGTTCCTGCCCTTGAAGTTCCAGACTTTGCCCAACCCCGAGAATCAGCTGCCCTCTGGGTAGGGGAGCCCCTCTGCTGCCCAAGCCTGCCCTGTCCCCAAATGAGCGTGTCGGCCCCAGCCCAGGCTCCTCCTTCAGGCCTCTCTACCCCAAACGCAGGACAAGCTGCTCGTTCACCCCCAACAAGGGCGGAGACCAGGCAGTGAGGGTGGAAGGATTTTACTGTGGGATCAGGGATGGTGGAACAACAGAGCAACCCAGAGGACACAGGACAAGTGCAGCCTGAGCCCAGCCTGTCCTGGGGTCGGAGCCTGTCCTGGGGTCGAACCCTGGCCCCTCCCACTGCCCCCCTTTGTACGTTCTGTGCCCCTGCAGGGCTGGAGTCTGGACCAGAGTGCCTGACAGTGCTGACCTTTGAAAGGGGAAGGGCCCGCCAGGCTAAGCCTCCAGCCTCCCAGGCCCCAGGCCCTGACCTGGGTTGAACTCTTCATGGATGACCTGGCAGAAAGACTGTCCCAGCCCAGCCCTCAGGGATGGTCCCACCCTCTTGCCTCAACACACAACCAGCCATGTGACAGGTTCATATTCAAGAAAAATCCTAGGCACCCTTATTTAAGTAAAGCGTAGGAATTTATTATATAGACTTTTAAAATTTTTTTTCTAGTTTTAAAAGCACTTCTTATGGAAAGTGTTCAAACTAAATATCAAAATAACAAATTTTAAATTACTCAAGCACACTACAGGCATGCGTATGTCTTAAATGCCTTTCCCCACTATATTTATGCAAAATACCATCTTGTTTGCAAAGATCTAAACAGAGAAGAGTCACCCAGCATCCCACACATTTTAAAGGATTACGTGAAATACAGATTGGATCCTGCCACCTTCCCCCTCCCCTTGAACATTTTGGTGCCAACGCATCTATATTAGCACAGCCATTCTGCACAGATACTGTTCTATAAATTTGCATTTTTCACTAATGTCATGTCACGGATGCTTTTCCAGATCAGTGGAAACAGATCTGTCTCCTTGTGTGAATGGCCACTCTGCACTGTGTAGTATAACTGTTTTCCTGTTTCCTTTTTTTTTTTTTTTGAGACGGAGTCTCGCTCTGTCACCCAGGCTGGAGTGCAGTGGCACGATCTCGGCTCACTGCAAGCTCCGCCTCCCGGGTTCATGCCATTCTCCTGCCTCAGCCTCCCGAGTAACTGGGACTACAGGCGCCCGCCACCATGCCCGGCCTCCTGTTTCCTTCTTGCTGGATAGTTTGGGAGTTTCTAGTTTTCCCTACAATGACAATCCTTGTATGAATAATGACAAAGGTTTGTCCTATTATTTCTGATAACATACATTCCCTACAAGTAGAATTATTACCTCAAAGATACTGTTCAATCTCTCTTTATTAAGATACAAAATCTTTTTTTTTTTTTGAGACGGAGTTTCGCTTTTTTTTTTGACAGAGTTTTATTGCCTAGACTGGAGTGCAATGGCATGATCTCAGCTCACCACAACCTCCTGGGTTCAAGCGATTCTCCTGCCTCAGCCTCCCGAGTAGCTGGGATTACAGGCATGCACCACCACACCTGGCTAATTTTGTATTTTTAGTAGAGACGGGGTTTTTCCACGTTGGTCAGGCTGGTCTCGAACTCCCAGCCTCAGGTGATCCACCCACCTCGGCCTCCCAAAGTGCTGGGATTACAGGCGTGAGCCACCGCACCCGGCCTAGGATAAGAAATCTCTTTACTAAGGTAAAAACATTTTAGCAGGGATGCAAACCATCTTGTTTGTCTGAGGACTCTCCCAGGGACCTGTATGGCTTAAGAATCCAGAAATGTGATTATAATAGGACTACTAAGGCAGCAGGTTATCAAGACAATCAAGCAGAATCCCAGGGTTTTTTTGTTTGTTTGTTTGTTTGTTTGTTTTGAGACAGAGTCTCGTTCTGTCTTGCCCAGGCTGGAGTGCCATGGTGTGATCTTGGCTCACTGCAGCCTCTGCCTTCCGGGTTCAAGGGATTCTCCTGTCTCAGCCTCCCGAGTAGCTGGGATCACAGGCGTGTGCCACCACGCCCGGCTAATTTCATATTTTTAGTAGAGACGGGGTTTCTCTACTAAAGGAGTTTGGGGTTTCTCAAACTCCTGACCTCAGGCGATCCACCTGCCTTGGCCTCCCAAAGTGCTGGGATTACAAGTGTGAGCCACTGCGCCCAGCCAGAATTCCAGGTTTTTATTTGAAGTTATTTTCAAAAACCATGGCCTCAAACTCTAAAGCCTTAGAAACATTGCAAGGCTCTTCTGTTTCAATAACAGTTCATGGTAATCAAGAAATTGGAAAGCTGACAACAGTTACAAAGTTTCACACAAGTTCTAATTTTCCATAGGAAAACAAGATTTGTACTGTTGTAAATGGTCTTAATTCCACACCTTATCCAATCCAATTCTCTGATCAACCTTTATCATTTGGAATATCTCTCCTCCATGGTTTCAGGGGAAAGGAGAAATCTCTAACCCTCTCTTAGATTTTTTTGTTGTTGTTGTTAATGCACATTTTCGTTTTTAAGGACAGGATCTGAAAATTCATTAGTTGCCTGAGAAGCAAAAAGCAAACCCATGGAATTCGGTTTTACCCAGTCAAAAATGAAATGCATTAATAGGATCTTAGTTATAACGGCTGAAGGAGGAGTAATTTAATTTTTCTTCCACAAAGAACAGAAACACTTTTCAAATGAATAGTTCAAAAATTAATTCCATATGCCAATTCATTCTTTCACAGATAGGGAGCTGGCTTCCTTACAAGTTGCCAGGACTAGAGGCAATTACCTTGCTTGTTTTTTTTTGTTTGTTTTTTGTTTTTTTGGGTTTTTTTGAGATAGAGTCTTGCTCTGTCGCCCAGGCTGGAATGCAATGACGCGATCTCTGCTCACTGCAAGCTCTGCCTCCCGGGTTCACACCATTCTCCTGCCTCAGCCTCCCGAGTAGCTGGGACCACAGGCGCCGACCACCACGCCTGGCTAATTTTTTGTACTTTTAGTAGAGACAGGGTTTCACCATGTTAGCCAGGATGGTCTCGATCTCCTGACCTCATGATCCGCCCACCTCAGCCTCCCAAAGTGCTGGGATTACAGGTGTGAGCCACCATGCCCAGCCACCTTGTTTGTTTATTTTTTTGACAATCTGATGGGACAAAAAAACTAATGTTTTATAATTTTTAAACAACTTTATTGAGATATAACTGACATGCAATAAGCTGCACATACGTAAAGTATGTGTTTAATTAATTTGCACATGTGTATATACTTGTGAAAGTATCACAACAATCAGCGTAATGGGCATATCCACCACCAAAGGATTCCTCATGCCCCTGGGTGGCCCATCCCTCTCATCCTTCCCTGTTCCCCCATCTTCAGGTACCATCTGACCTTAGTTGAACAGTTAACATTTATAATGGCGAGGCTGCCGGCCTCCAGGCCATCTCACTCACTGCTTTGGGGACATCATTTTGCACAGCCCCTGCGGAGGGTGATTTGGGCTCATGGATCAGGCTGACAAATGCAGGAACCTGTCAGCCAGCCATTCCCCTTCCAGGAATGTATCTTATTCATTCTCTAACAGCTATGCAAAGTGGCCAGGTGCAGTGGCTCACGGCTGTAATCCCAGCACTTTGGGAGGCCGAGGCAGGCGGATCACTTAAGGCCAGGAGTTCGAGACCAGCCTGGCCAACATGGTGAAACCCGGTCTCTACTAAAAATACAAAAATTAGCCAGGCGTGGTGGCAGGTGCCTGTAGTCCGAGCTACTCAAGAGGCTGAGGCAGGAGAATCACTTGAACCCAGAGGGCGGAGGTCGCAGTGAGCTGAGACTGCACCATTGCACTCCAGCCTGGGCTACAGAGCGAGACTCCAACTCAAAACAAACAAACAAACAAACAAAAAACAAAACAAAACAAACAAATGAACAAAAACACAAAACACACACACAGAAAAAACCCACAAAGTGACTTCAGTCCTGGGCTAAGTCATTTCAATTGTAGTAGCAAACTACCGGAAACTCCCTAAATGCCCATGAGCAGACGCCAGGGAAGTCATTGCAGGGCACCCAGACAATGGAGTACTGTCAGCTGCTTTCAAAAACAAAAAAGAGAGAGAGAAAGAAAAACAGCAATTGCTCCAAGACGCCATATGGAGGGGAAGCCCATGGGCCGAGCGGGATGGCGGCACACTTGTCCCTGTGTAGGATCCGCCAGAGCCGTGACCTGGCCTCGTCTGTCTCTCCCTTTCCAACCCTATCCCAGGTGAAGGAGAACTCACCTGATTGGCAGACGCGTGGAGGTATTAAGCCCATTTCTCTGTGCTTTAACTTGTTACATTTATTCGGTGTTTCTCCCTCTTATGTCTCCAAGGAGGGAAGCACTGCTGCCCACATCTGAGTCAAAGCATCTGTCTGTCGCTGGTGGCGCTCACATGGGGCAGCCGTGGCCTGCAGATGACAGCCACATTCTTCACAGTGGCTTTTTCAGGAATGACGATCATATTTGATCTTCGCCTGCCTGCCTCTCTCAGGTTGTGCCTCGGTAGGTCATTTGTTGTCACCCCTAACAAACGATTGTATACCAGCAGTTTATACGTGTCTTTTTTTTTTTTTTTTTTTTTTTTTGAGACGGAGTCTCACTCTGTCCCCCAGGCTGGAGTGCAGTGGCGCGATCTCGGCTCACTGCAAGCTCCGTCTCCCGGGTTTGCGCCATTCTCCTGCCTCAGCCTCTCCGAGTAGCTGGGACTACAGGCACCCGCCACCTCGCCCGGCTAATTTTTTGTATTTTTAGTAGAGACGGGGTTTCACCGTGTTAGCCAGGATGGTCTCGATCTCCTGACCTCGTGATCCGCCCGCCTCGGCCTCCCAAAGTGCTGGGATTACAAGCGTGAGCCACCGCGCCCGGCCTATACGTGTCTTATACGTGCCATTAGACAGGGTACATGTGTCTTATGCAGACGTGACACAGTGCATATATGAATGTATAATCCCCCAAATGACAGGATTGTTCACCCAGAAAATCAGAGACTAAACCAAAAGCCTCTTAGAACAAATACCACAATCTGGAAAGCTCACTGATTATAATACAAATATGAAAAACTCAGTAGGTGTACATTTTACGCTGAGGACCTAGTTAGATAATTTTTAGAGGGAAAGGGTCTGATTCACAATATTGTCTAAAACTATGAAAAGCCTGGTAATATGTTTTAAAAGAATTGTTCAAGACCTACATAGTAACAACTCAATACAGAACATTCAAAACTAAAACTCAGGAAGGACCAGAGACACGGGTAGAGGTGAAAGGGGCTGCCTGGGGTGGTGGTGGCAGGGGCACAGGATGGACATTGTAATATAAGTTCTAGAGCTGTTATTTGATTTTTGAAACTATATTGATGTACTACTCTGGCAAAAACGTAAATCGAAAATTTAAAATTCACAGAAAAAAACAAATTTGTGAGAAGTGACAATTTGAAACCTTGGAATTAATTTTTTTTTTTTTTTTTGAGATGGAGTCTCACCCTGTCACCCAGGCTAGAGTGCAATGGCGCAGTCTCAGCTCACTGCAACCTCTGCCTCCTGGGTTCAAACTATTCTCCTGCCTCAGCCTCCCAAATGGCTGGGATTACAGGCACTCGCCACCACACCCAGCTAATTTTTGTATTTTTAGTAGAGACGGGTTTCACCATGTTGGCCAGGCTGGTCTCAAACTCCTGACCTCGTGATCCACCCACCTCAGCCTTGCCAAGTGCTGGGATTACAGGCGTGCCTGGCCGGAATTTTATATATATATATATATATATTTTTTTTTTTTTTTTTTTTTTTTTTTTTATTTTTTTTTTTTTTTTTTTTTTTTTTTTTTTGACCAGGACTGGTGGCACACGCCTGTAATCCCAGCACTTTGGGAGGCCAAGGCAGACAGATCACCTGAGGTCAGGAGTTCAAAACCAGCCTGGCCAACATGGTGAAACCCCATCTCTACTAAAAATACAAAAATTAGCAGGGTTTGGTGGTGTGTGCCTGTAATCCCAGCTATTCAGGAGGTGGAGGCACAAGAATTGCTTGAACCTGGGAGGCAAAGGTTGCAGTGAGTCAGGATTGCGCCACTGCACTCAAGCCTGAGCAACAGAGTGAGATTCTGTCTTAAAAAAAAAATATATATATATATATATATATATAAAATTTGTATCCTGTAAATATCTATATACACACACACAAATATGTGGCTGACTGCCACGGTTACTACTTGAGATCATCCCCACAACAATTACTACTTTTACTACTTGAGACCGTCATTACAAGACTGAATGAAGGGACAAACGTAGAAATGAAAACTTAAGACAAAAGAAATCGTTTTAAAGGAACCATCCAGGGAAGGAAGAAGAGAGCTCCCTGCTTCTAGTGAGCAAAGGCAGCCCCTGAGCTTCCACAGCCCTTTGTATTTATTGGGTAGCAAGAGCAGGGAGGAGGAGGTAACGACTGGTCAGCTGCTTAATTGATAAGAGGTTCATATTATTACTAACAGGCTTCAGATGTACCTAATCTCAAGAAACACTGTGTTTGGGGCGTGACTGCCCTCAGCATCCCTTCTGGGTGGCAGACACAGTTTGTCAGTTTGCCAACATTCTGCATTTATGAGAAACAGTTTGCTGTTTACTCATATAGCCTCCAGTGGTATACTGAGTTGATCACGACCCTCATTCTTTCAGTCTGTAACACAAATATATATACAAAAGATGTATACATATATATATTATCCTGTAAAATAGAGCCCCCAAAATATATACACATATTTTTTAAGGAAAAAAAAGAGAATGACTACTCTATAGATGGAGTAGGGCATTCCTTAAAGTAAAAGGAGGACCAAGCCCAGCCTAAGTACGATGCTTGTTTAAGATACGAAAGTCATAGGAGATGTGCTTTACTACAAGGGTTTGTGATAAAGGATTAATCTTTGTAATTACCATCTTTCACAAGAATCGACATTATTATCTTTAAAACAAAACTTCTTAAACTAGGAATGCTTGCGACTGGGACATCAGGACATTCCGGGTCTGTTAGTAAACATTATTAATCTGCCCCCTCAACCGTAAACTCTTGTGACTAGCAATGCCTAAGTTCCTGGGAATGTAGCCCAGCAGGCCCCAGCCTCATTTTCCCAGCCCCTATTCAAGATGGAGTCACTCTGGTTCGAATGCCTCTGACAGGAGCAGCACCCTGATCTCTGTCTCCATCCTCACATGGCATTCTCCCTGTGTCTATCTCCAAATTTCCCCTTTTTAGGACACCAGTCATATTGGATTAGAGCCACCCAATGGCCTCATTCTATCTTGATTACCTCTCTGAACACCCTAGCTCCAAATAGGGCCACATTCCCCGGTACTGGGAGTTACGATTTTTTTTTTTTCTGAGACGGAGTTTCACTCTTGTTGCCCAGGCTGGAGTGCAATGGCACAATCTCGGCTCACCGCAACCTCCGCCTCCCGGGTTCCAGCGATTCTCCTGCCTCAGCCTCCCTAGTAGCTGGGATTATAGGCATGTGCCACCATGCCTGGCTAATTTTGTATTTTTAGTAGAGACGGTGTTTCTCCATGTTGGTCAGGCTGGTCTCAAACTCCCGACCTCTGGTGATCCGCCCGCTTCAGCCTCCCAAAGTGGTGGAATTATAGACGTGAGCCACCGTGCCCAGCGAGTTACGATTTTAAGATGAATTTGGGAGGACATAATTCCCTAGCCACACCAGTACTTTTTCAATGAACCCAGAAACAACGTATTTATGGTGACCAAGATGGAGGCTATGCATGGGCCCAGCAACACGGGCTCATCTCTCCAGGCTGATCTGACTAATCTCACTGCTGGCAGCCCCCTTTCACAACCCCAGAGAGCAGCACTGAGTGCCTGATGGCACCTTCCCCCACAGACAGCAGCCAGCATCTGGTAGCAGGTGGATCCTGGCCTCTTCCATCATGGAGGAGACACGGACTCACCTTCCTGGAAGGGACACACTTTGCCTCCCTTGCCCAGAGTGTTTCTGCAGCACTGCCACTCGTAGCCTTACGTGATGCCTTCTACCATCATGGCGTCCATGCAGGGCTGCTTCTGACCAAGGAACCCATTTCATCGCCAAGGAAATGCCACAGTGGCTCATGGCCATGGAATTCACTGGTCTTACTGTTTACTCTATCACCCAAAAGGAGATAGCCTCAGCGAAAGACTGAAAGACTGAGTGGCAATACCCAGGAAAGATGGACTCTATTTTATGGGATTCCATATACGCTTTGAATCAGGGACCACCACATGGTTCTATTTCCCTTGTAGCCAAAATGCATGGCTCCAGGAACCAAGCTGTCACAGGTAGTGCCTAACTAGGACCAGTGGCGCATGCAATAAAGGAATTTACAAAGAGAGTTGTAGGTAAAGACAGGCAGGCTTATGAGAGAACGTAGGAAAATACATTGCAAGAAAGCAATGGGCAGATCAGCAAGAGGGGAGCTGACTACAAGGAGACAAATACTTGTGGGGGATTTTATAGGATGGTGCTTGTGCTGGAGAGGGCCCTGCACAGTACTGATAATGCCAAGGTTGCAGTGAGCTAACTTACATTTGTCTATTGGCCAAGGGTCTGGTGATAAGTTGGGCACAGGAAGATTGTGAGTTATTTGCATAGGAGGGCTCTGTGTGTCCTGGGCCATGTAGAAAGGCAGACTAATGGCTTATCTGTTTTTTGTTTGTTTTACTTTCCCTGCTCCCCTGAGCCTGACTCCTTTTCCCTGATTAGAACTCCATGCACCAGCTGATGTGAGGGGGGGGATCCACTCACTGTTACCCTCAATAACAACCAACTGGGAGGATTTTTGCTTCCCGTCGCAGCAACTTTGAGCTCTGCTAATGTGAAGTTCTTAGTCCCAGAGGGGAACATCCTTCAACCAGGGGACACAGCAATGGTTTCATTAAATTGAAAGTTGATGTGGCCACCTGGCCGTCTGGGGCTCATTCTGTCATGACACCAAAAGACCTAAAAAATGATTGCTCTCTTGACTGCAGTGATAGATTCTGATTCTCCTGGGAGACCAGGCAGCTGCTACTATGTCTGGAAATCAGGGCATTCATTCTGTGGCACTTCTGACTATTTCCATGGCCAATAGAAAAGGTTCATGGAAAACTACCCCAGCCATAGAAAGGCAGGAAAATTGAGGACTCAGAAACTTCTGAAATGAAAGTTTTGGTTGTTTCATCAAGTAAAGATCACCAACTAGCTGAGGTCCCGGCTGAGGGAGGGGAAAATCCAGGATGAGTGATGGGAGAAGGTACCGTGGACATCAAGCCTCGGCTCCTGACTGTCACGGAGGCAAGGAGTGTAGTAGTTTTGCTTAGTTTCCTTTGCTTGTTTTCACGTGTTTATTTGCACATGCCAACTATTTTCCTGTTTTCTCTCGCTGGCATCTGTATTGTATACACAATTTTTTGGAGGTTAGTGTTACCATTCAGTCTTCAGGTAACAAGCTATTCAGTGGACTGTGGTTGAATTTGTGGTGTAATTAACAGAGCCAACAGTGGCTACAGTAGCCATTGGCACCTTGTCCTGACTGTCTCCTCATTTTGGAGACAGCGTGAGTGCATCTTCACTTGTGGGAATTTTTAGAAAAGGTTAAATGTGTGTAAAAGGGTGCGTATGGAAAGAAACTGCCTGCTATCAATCTACTGCCTGTGACCCAAGTCCATCTTTCAGGGCCCTGCTTGGGGATTCTGGAACTTTTCCCTCTCTCCTGCTGGCACGGTGCTGTGCACTGTCAGTAGAGGGCGCTGGATAGACAATCAAGGAGGGAGGGGGGTTTCTTTTCACTTGTTTATTGGCTGCTCACCTGCACAGCCTCCCAGGACGGCTTCCCCCGCCTTGCATAAGTAGCTTTGCAGCAAGTTCTGAGGCACAGCACCTGGCTGTGCATGGCTTACCTAGCATCTCGGGAGGCGACTTTCCAGCAGGGTCAGCTGGTTCTTTCCCACAGGTTTTTTCCAGAGCAGCTGCTGAAGTCGCCAAGGCTGCATCCTCTCCACCAAGACCTGCATCCCCGTCCCAGTTTGGGGGTGGGGCACCCTTCCAGATCCACGGAAGGAGCTCTGCCTCGACCTAAGGGATCTCCCATTCCTTTATTTTGAGAGCTCTCTTTATTCCTCAGTAGCCAGTCCATCATTAACCCCAATCCCCTGTTACAGTCAGTAACTCGTAGTGAACATTCCCTGTTCAAGTTGCTGTGTGGTTCCCGCCTCCAAGTTGCTGTGTGGTTCCCACCTCTTGACTAGGCCCTGACTGACATGAAGACTGAAAAGGTTGTCTGGCTCCAAACATGGACCGTTTGTTATGGCAAAGAAAGGGCCCCTCAGAGGGCAGAGCCAGGAGCACAGGGGAGAGGTGGAGGAGCCAAGAGCTGCCAAGACTGACAGATGATTAGAGAGCACCCCCGGGGGCAGAGCTGGGCTCATCTGGAGGCACAGTTGCCTCTCCTGGAGCATGGAGGGGCCTGGCCACATGCGACGGCTGGACTTTAGCACGGCCTGTCATCCTTCCCCTTTGAATGGCATTGCTGGCAGCAGCTGACGGGTTCCCATCATGCTCCCCTATGTTGAGTGTGTCTTTTCCATTCACGTCCAGTCCCATGGAAGGTCACAGCATGGTGAATGGTAACTATCGTCCATAATGGGAAGAGACTTTGGGGGGTCTTGGGAGGGAGGTGAATATATTTTTCATGGGGGGGGGAATAAATAATTGTCGTTAGAGGGCAGCTGCAGTGAGTGCAGGGGTACACACTATACTCCAGCTTCTCCCATCACGAGGAAGCCAATTTCTCCAACCTTGAACCCGAGCTTGGTAGTATGACTGGCTTTGACCAATAGGACATCAGCAAATGTGACACGAACAGAAGCCCGAAAAGCCCTTGTGCCCTGGGCCGGCCTCTCCCACCACCATGTGACCCAACCCAGGCTAATGCCCTGGGAGATGGGACACCCACTATTCCAGAGGTCCCCCTTAAACCTGAAAGTTCCCGCCATCCGGGATCCTCCCCTGGGATCTTGCCAGACCCATGTGCCCAGGGGCAGCTGATAGAGAGGCTGTGGGTTCCGCCTTCCGGGGCAGCCGGAGCAATCCCCCAGCGCACCCCCCACCCAGTGGGAATGGAGTCCTGGATGGAGGTCTTGGCTGACAATGTCCCTCCATCCTCCAGACATTGCATTGTCCCAGGCCCTCCGGGTGTCTCTGCAGGGACAATGGCTGTCTGTAGAGGAGCGCCGACCTCTTGATTCACTGCAGTCCTTTAAGCAGATTCAACATCTGTACCACCCACCTGGGCTTGTCCGGAGGCACAGTCACCTCTCCTGGAGCAGGGAGGGGCCTGGCCACATGCGGCAGCTGAACTTTAGCATGGCCTCCTGTCCTTTCCCTTTGAATGGCATTGCTGGCAGCGGCTGTGCCACCCACCTGGAAGGCTCAGGGAATCAGGGCACCCCGGCTCCTTTCCTCCTGGAGTCACCACTGCCTCAACCTTCCCAGCTGAGGCTCTGGCACAGCGGCTCACAAGCCTGATCCAGCCACTAAATCTGGGGACTGTCCACTTCCCTAGGGCCAGGAGCAGATGCTAGCAGGTGAGGCTGGGGCCTTTTTAAGATCAGTGACTACCCACACTGCAGGGCAGGCCATATCTCAACCATCTCTGCTTTTCTCATCATTGTGTCATCTGCTCACCTCTGGGCCTCTCCTCTCCACTCTCAGAGGACATCAGTCCCTGCCCGCTGCCCCCTCCACCACTCCATGAGCATCCACAGGCCCCCTCCCAGTTCCTTGAGCCCTCAGCTCCCGACCATGTCAGCCACACAGTCTCAGGGTCACACTCCAACTCTGTCCTCACCAGTAACTGCAGCGCCTCCACAACCTCAATTACAAGGGTCCTCCTCTGTGACCAGTACCTGTCCCGCATTCACTGATTCCAGTGGCTGTACCCAGCAGTCCCTGGCCGCCCCCAGAACTCCCATCCTCTGACCATGTGCTGCCTTGCAGCCCCTCAGCCCCTCTTGCATGTCCCCCATGCATGCCCCCCACCATCCCTGCAGTGAGACCCCGCAGCCCATCAGTATGCCTTCTCCCTGGCAAGCCCCTCCCCCGGCTCAGCTATCATCCTCCGTAGTGATCGCCTGACAAAACCAGAGTCTTGGTTAAACTCAGCCCTGTGACTACAGTCTGCACCTCAGCGCTGAACTTGGCTTCACGCCGAGTCACAGGTTGCTGATGAACCCACTTCAAAGAGGCGCTGGCCATGGCTGGTTGAGCATACCCCTGAGACACTGAAGTATCTTCCTCCTCTCTCCTCCAATCTCCAGCAACACCACTTTCATTTTCTCAGTTAAATGTTCAGTTATAAAATCCTAATAATATAACACATTCACATGGCTCATAATGAAAAGTTATAAGATATACAGCCAAATAGCTCCTTCCTAACCTCTGTCCCCATCCAACCCTGTTCACCTCTCTCTCTCTCTCTCTCAGACACCCACCCACCCACACACACACACACACACCACAAACTCTGCTCTGCACTGTGCTTTTTTCCATTTAACATTATGTGTCCTGAATGTCAACATCAGAACAGAGAGAACTTCCTCATTCTTTTTCACCACCGCATAGTACTCCATTGTTTGGGTGCACTGCAGTGATTTCCCTGCTGTCTGCCGATGGGCATTTAGGGAGTTTCCACTATTTTGCTACTGTAACTGAAGTGACTAGTCTGGCACTCAAGTCGCTTTGCATAGCTGGTAGAGCATGAATCAGGTACATTCCTGGAAGGGGAATGGCTGCCTCACAGGTTCCTGCATTTGTCAGCCTGACCCAGAAGCCCAAATCGCCCTCTGCAGGGGCTGTGCAAAATGATGCCCCCGAAGCAGTGGGTGAGATGGCCTGGCAGCCGGCAGCCTCGCACACAAACTGTTGTCACTCACCGGCATACTGGTCACTCTAAGGAACCACATGCCCGTTCTGCAGACATCTCAAGCTTTTTAAAAAAAAGATTAATAGAAGATTTATTTAGCAAAAATACGTATAGCCATTATTGCAAGACTTAAATGAGATGTTAAATGTTCAACCCAATTTTCTTTCCTGGATAAGTTTTTCTTTGATACCCCTGTCAGTTTTGAAAACATAATACCAGAAGAAGGGGGGCCCAATTCCACAGAGGGCTCCCAAGGGTGAGTTTCTGGGAGTGAGTCTGAAGTTGGGATAAACCTTTGTTGATCTTGCTTAGGTCCCGGCAGCCTCTTCGATGAGCCCTGGCGGTTAGGCTGGTGGCCCTGAAGCAGGCCTCCAGGGTTTCCTGCTGAAGCAGGATTTTAGGGCCAACCCTGCGGCTTGCGCCTGCTGGGTTTCTGGAGGTGTGTCATATTCGGCTGGGTTGAGGGTCCAGGGCAGAGTGGCCAGGCATGACAGAAAATACTTTGGGTCAACACCTGTGAAAGAAGGAAAAAGTAAAAATAAAAAAACCAAAATAATGCTTTGGGAACAACATCTCGGTGACACAGCGCACAACTGCCAGTGCGGACGGACCTCTCCCCCTGAACTTGCCCAAGCACTTCTTCAGCGCTTTCTCCCCTCCCAGGCCCTCCCTGTCCCTGGAAGCAGCCCCACCGCAGCCTGCCTCCCTCCGGGTCCCTTAGAAGGCTCTGTGCTGCTCTTTCCCTCAGCCCACCGAGAGCTCGCTCCATCTCACTGCACGAGGGGGCCCTCGCTGCCGCCCTCATCTCTCCCCTGGGGACCACAGCGCTCCAAAGGGCAGAGGGGTCTTTCCAAGCCATAAATCCCTTGAGTTGAAAATCGCGTCTCCAGCCCCTTCCAGCCCCGCTCCTCAGCTGGAAGGAGCCCACTTACCAGCCCCCTCCTTCCTCCTGCGGAGTCTCCCGTCCACGATCCCTTTTCCCCAGCCCTGCCGTCTTTCTTTGCCTAAAACCTGGAATTCCTCCCCGTTCCCGCCCGCCGGCTTCCGCAAGCCCCTCCCTCCCCTGCAGCGCCCAGCCCGGGTCTGCTCCAGGCACCTCCTCAAGACCGGGCCTCCAGCGACTGTCCCTTCGAGCCACCCTTTCACCCGCAGGCTCCCCCGGCCCGTCCCCCGCGCCTGCACTCAAGCTGCTTGTTTGCCTGCCCCTGGCTCCTGCAGCCTCCCGAGTAGCTGGGACTACAGGCGCCCGCCACCACGCCCGGCTAATTTTTTTGTATTTTTAGTAGAGATGGGGTTTCACCGTGTTAGCCAGGGATGTGGAGCGTCAGCCCCCGGAGCCGGCCCTGGCCGGCTGCTTCCCACTGCTGGAGGCCGGGGGCGCCCGGTGTTCCGCGGGGGCTGCGGCCTCCCCGCTCAACCCCTGCTCACAGGAGCCTGGGCAGCCCGGGCCCCGTCCTTGCACAAAGGCAGCGTGGCCCAGGCCCCGCTCCGGCCGCCCTGTCCCTGCGCTGGGGGACTCGCTCCTCCCCGCCGGACCGATCCTCCTCTCCGGGGGATTTTCCTGGAGAAGTTACTGGTGCAGATACAAGAGCTGGCGGGACAGTGACCCGGAAGGCACCCGCCCCGAAAAGCAGGAACAGCAGGAACCTCCAAGGCGCCGCCCGCACCCTCTTCCTCCTCGCCTGGGGCCTCGCGCCCGGAGCCCGCCCCTCTGCCAGGGGTGGGCGCAGCCCGGGGGTGGGGGAGGGGCACCTGGCCCCAGGTCCCGCCGCGTTCCGACGACTGGGCCCGCCCTGGCCGCCGCGAGGCTGGGGGTCGCTTTGGGACCTAAGTCCGCCCCCGTGGGAGAAAGTGTGCCAGGGCCCACTGACAGCTTCCATCGGGGCTCAGTCGCCATCTCTCCCCACGTTTGCCCACGGTCGGGGGGCCATGCGGGGGAGGGTCGCGCTGCCCTCACTTCCCCCGGACCCTGTGCTCCGAGGAGAGGAGCGGGAACTCGCCCGCCCAAGGCCCACGCTCCCCATGTGGCTCAACCAGGCCAGGACCTCGCAGCCACATGGACCGGCGGGTCCAGGAGCCGGGCAGAGGGTCTCCGCGCCAAGCCGCACTGCCCCTGGCCCTCGTCTCCCTCCTTTCTCTCACTGCACGGTGGCCTCATGCCATCCGCTTTGGCCCCAAGAATGGAACTCACGAGAAAGGGCCTCCCCTCCCCCACCCAAGTTCCCGGCTGTCCCAGGCCCTGCTGAAGCCCACACCCTTTTCCAGGCGCACACGGCTCCCCTTGGGGCCCTCCCCGGCCTCTGTGCAACGTTCATCAAGGTACCCTTCTTCCCTTCCAGGGACTCTGCTCCTTCCCAAATTCCAGGCCAGATTGGCTGCCGAGAGGCCCACCCTTCCGTGGCAGCTGAGGCCATTTCTAAACACAAACCAGACCTCCTGTGTCCACAGCTGTAGCTTTCAGGTCAATGCCAGCATGGGAAGAGTCAGTTCCCACTCTGTGTCCCATGCATGCGGCTGAAATGGCTGCCCCGTGTCCCCCCCCACCCTCTTCCTCGGTAAAGGACGGTGGAGGAAGCCCCAAGGGTCACTGTCCCCTTTCTACAGATGAGGAAACTGAGGCACGGAAGGGTGAAGTGACTGGCCATGCCCTACAGGCAGACACTTCCAAAGCTCCAGCTCACAGTGAGGGGGTGGTGGGCCGTCTCCTGCCTGGACCACATGAGCTGCTCTGGCGGCTGGGACAGGCTGGGGATTGACACAGAGCCTAGGTAGACAGGCTTTGCCCGGACCCCAGGAGGCTCAGAAACCGCTAAGGCCGCCCGGCCGGGACCCCATCATTGTGCAGCTCCCAAAATAAGTCACTCCACAGCCATTTTTGAATTCTGTTTTATATCAAGCTATAAAAACCTAGATCATGTTCAACATACATACAAAGGCAGTACTATAAAAAATAATTATTATAATATTAACAATATCAAACACACTAACTCCTACAAATGTACAAAGACCTTGGGCATCATTTATACCGGCCAATTCCTGGCCACAGCTTTTTAAGGCAGTACCTGGGAAAAGGGGACGGACCCAGGAGAGCCGGCCCCAAATCCCGACTCAGCACTGCAGAAGCATCAGAAGGGCTGAGTCATGCCTGAGTCCGAGGGGCCCCCTTCTCAGGCTGAGAAGGAACTTTCAGGCCCAGGGAGGAGCAGAGCCTTAGGGGTAGCACATGCTGAGCAGGAAAATGAGCTCATGTTTTCCTGGGGTAGAGAGAGGTGCCCTGCAGGGCAGGGGATGAACGGAGGCTGCGGTGGGCAGAAGAACAGCCTCCCAAAGATGTCCACGTGACAGTCCCCAGAGCCTGTGACTAAGGTTACACAGCCGGTGGGAATTAAAGTTGCAGATGGAACTAAGGTGGCTAATCAGCTGACCTGAAAATAGAAAGATGACCTGGGTTCTCTGGGTAGGCGCAATGTGATCACAAGCGTCCTTAAAAGCGGCAGAGCAGGCCGAGTGCAGTGGCTCATGCCTATAATCCCAGCACTTTAGGAGGCTAAGGCTACAAGATCGCTTGAGCCCAGGAGTTCCAGACAAGCCTGGCAACAGAATGAGACTCTGTATCCACAAAAAGTATGTAGCTGGGCGTGGGGGATTGTTTCAGGGGACTGAGACAAGAGGACCACTTGAACCAGGAGGTCCAGGCTGCAGTGAGCCTTGATGCCATGACCAGGCCACTGCACGGCAGCCTGGGCAACACAGCAAGACCCTGTCTCAAAAACAAAAAAAAAAGTGGTGGAGGGAGGCAGGAGAGGGGAGGCCTCAATGAGGTGATGGGAAACAGATTCAACTACCCACAGCTGGCTCTGAAGATGGAGGAGCCTGAAGTCAAAATTATGGTCAGCCTCTAAAAATGAAAAGGCCAGAAATGAATCCTCCCCCAGAGCCTGCAGAAGGCGCGCAGGCCTGCCGACACCCAGATTTTGGCCCCGGGTCAGCCTTCTGACCCGCAGAACTGGAAGACCTCGTTTTGATCCACAAAGTTTGTGGAAACCTGTCACAGCAATGGGAAGCAAATACAGAAGCCAAAGGGTCAGCAGTGAGAGGTCAAGCTTGCCCTGCCCCTGCCCAGACCTCAGCCAGACTTCTGGGTGGCAGGGCCCACAGAGGCACCCCCAGGACCTGTCCCTGCCTCAGGGAAGGGGGAGCCTGAGATGATCCAGGAGGTCTTGGGCCCTTCTGTAGTGGACACCAAGGCCTTGGGGGACCACCCTCTGGTTGAGGCCTTGGGGGATGAAGAGGGAGGGCTCAGGGCCCCATTGCAGGGCCAGCCTGTAGGGGCTGTGGGGCCACCTGGATGTGACGTCTAATGCTGGCGGTGCCCACAACTCGCCACAGGACCCCACAAGCCCCTGCCAGATGCGAGTTCATCTTTTCCTTCTTTCTCTTCCAGTTCTGTCTTCCATTCCAGCCTTGCTGAACCCAGCTCACGGCGGCCCTGGGCTGCAGAGGGCAGATGGGTGAGGCTCGGCTCCTGTCTCCAGGGAGCTGGAGAGGGCCCTGGGCCCCACCCACGAGGAGGACAGTCATGAGGCCGACGGTGGAGGGGCCCTGGACAGAGGTGTCCGGGGATCCCTGAGCCTGGCCGCACTCTCCCTCCTGGTTCTTTCCTTGCGTGCACACGATCAGCTATTGTTTACAAAGAGTCCTTGGTGTTGCCTGGTTGGCTGCCCAGAATGGGAGCTCCTGCCCCCATCGGACATGTAAACAAACCAAGGTCTGTCCGGTTCCAGCTGATAGGGCCTGCACCTCCGCCAGGGCTAGGCAGAAGCAGCATCAGAACAGGAGACCCGGGAGAGCTAGCGCTGCTCTTAACAGCTCCCAGCGGGGTGTGCCCAAGGCTTGCTGAGCACTCACAAGCAGGTGAGGCCACAGGAAAAGCTAACCAACCTTTATAAGGGAAAATAGGGGCCTGGAGGGCTCCTGCGCCCCCGTGCTGACGTCCAAGATGCTCCGGATGCTCTTGACCTCACTGTTGGATAGGTTCCCCTTGATGGCCAGGATGGCGCTCAGGTGGCCTTTGCTGGCAAAGAGAGCATCCTGTCAGCCCAGCCTGTCGCCCACACCCCTGCTCACCAGCTCCCTGCACTCCTGGCCAGTGCCACAGGGCCCGACAGCCAACGCCCGGCCCACGAGGGGGCTGCACATCACTCTCCCTGCCCATGCACTCCACCTGATGGTCCCAAGAGCAGCCATGCCCCAGCCTGCTTCAGGCCTCCGCACTGGCTGTTCCCCCTGCAATGTTCTTCCCAGGCCCTGAGATGACCACCTCTTCCCACCCCTTAGGTCTCCACTAAGATGTCCACCCCCAAAAGACTTTCTTGTCTCTAAAGCCAGCACCTCCTATTATTCACCAGCTTGGTTAAACCCTATTTACAACTTGTAATTGTCTGTTTCTTTGCCTGATTATGTCATTATTATTGCTGGCCCTCAACAGAATGTGAGCTACTTAAGGGAGGATTGAGACCTGGCTTCCCTTGTACTTCATTGCATCCTGGTAACTAGAACAGAGGCTGACACCTAGCAGACTTCTCTATAACTGTTGGTGGCACAGGTAGATGGATGGTGGGTGGGTGAGCAGATGGATGAAAGCTAGATGGGTGGAGGGATGGGTGCAGGGATGACTGAGTAAATGCATAGGTGGATGGGTGGGTGGGCAGGTGGATAGGTGGGTGGTTGAGTGGATGTAGAGCTAAATGGGTGGAGGGATGGATGGATGAGTAGATGGGTGGATGGGTGCTTATATGGGGAGGTGGAAGAATAGATGGATGGATATATGGGTGGGTGGGTGGATGGGTAGACAGGTGATGGGTGGACAGGTGATGGGTGGGTGAGAAGATAGACGGATAACCAGATGGGTGAAGGAATGGGTGGATGAGTAGACGGGTGCTTGTATGGTGGGTGAATGAATGAATGGGTGGAATGGATCAGACAGGGACTGGACTTGGCTAAGCTGGGGTCAACCCCGTCAAGACCCATTCAAACTTACCCTAACATGTCAGAGGACCCAGCCCAGGAAGAAACAATGTCCCTGGCCCACCAGAGCCTCAGGCAGCCAGGGGCTAAGCCTCCATTCCCAAATATGAGCCCTGGTCCCAGAGCACAGGCCCAGGTTCCAGAGGCCACCCAGGCAGGGTGAACCTGGCCTCTCTGGTCTCAGTCTCCCCTGTGAGAGGCAGCGTCAGGTAAAGCTAAGAGTGTGGGCCAAGCAGCCAGACACTAACTAGCCGTGTCACCTTGGACACATCCTGTGAGCTCTCCAGGCCTCCTCTGTGAAACGGGAATGGAAAGTATTGTCCTCGTGGTGCTGTGGTGAAGGCCACAAGAGTGAGCCCCTGGTGAGGTTCACACAGTGACTGGCACGTGGGCAGCTGCCAGGATCTGGGTTCCCAATGCCAGCCCTGTGAGGCCTTGGCCACAGTGATGTGACAGTGGTCCTGAGGTGCCCCAGGTTCTCACCTGAAGTCAGGGTAGCAGGTGACGTAAGTGGCCACCTCAATCTTGATGGCACTGGGGTCCTGCAGGCGAATGATCTCAGCCAGAGTGGGGAGAGCAGGCTGCAGCCAGGTCGCTGGGGAGCCCTGCAACAGTGGGTGTGGTTGGAGGGACCCAGGGGTCTAGAGGCTCGGGTCAGCAACTTGTTGGGCTTGGAGAGGCACCAACGGCCTATCTCCGACCCTGAAAGGGCTAGGGGAGAAGAGGCAGCCATTTCAGAGGGGCTTGGGAGAGGTGGCCAGGAGCTTACGAGCTGGGTGCAGAAGTGCTGGATGGTGTCAGCATTCGCCAGGATGTGCCTAGCCAGCTGCTGCTGCTGCTCGGCAGTCTTGAGGACCAGGCCCCGCTTGCTGAGTTGGATGATGTACTCCTTCACCAGGTGCAGGTGCAAGGCCTCCATGAGCTCCTGGGAGGGCAAGCAGCCAGGGCCGTGTGAGCTGTCTGCTGATGGGGAGCTCACCGCCTCCCTTGAAGCCTTGTAGCCAGGCCTCCAGGGAGAGACAGATGCCAGAGCAAAAGACTGCACACATGCTCATGCATTCACATGCTCGTGCGTTCACATGCTCATGTGTTCACATGCGTGTGTGCACATGTGCATGTGTTCACGTGTGTTCGCATGCTCGTGTTCACGTGTGCACATGTGCGTGTGTTCATGTGTGTGCTCGTTTGTGCATTCACATGTGTTCACATGTGCCAGTGTTCACATGCTCTTGAGTTCACGTGCATGCTCACATGTGCATGTGTTCACATGTGTGTGCTCACATGCTCGTTCGTGCATCCACCTGTGTTCACATGCTCGTGCATTCATGTTGTTCACGTGTGTGTGTTCATATGCTCATGCATTCACATGTGTGTGTTCACATGCTCGTGCAATCACTTGTGTGTTCACATGCTCGTGCCTTCACATGCTCATGCCTTCACGTGTGTTCACAGGCTCGTGCGTTCACATGTGTGTTCACGTGCTCGTGCCTTCACGTGTGTGTTCACATGTGCACGTGTTCGCATGCTCGTGCATTCGTGTGTTCACATGCTTGTGCATTCACCTGTGTGTTCACATGTGCGTGAGCATACACAGACGTGCTAGTGTGCATGTCCGGGCTGCCCCCATTCCCCAAGGCCCAGCCACCAGCCCAGAGCCTCCTCACCTCCCGGAAACAGTCCTGCAGCTCTGAGAACTCAGGCAGCCTCGTGTCCACGGTGGCGATGATTTTTTCCAGGGTCTCCACGGGGGCCGCCCAGCGGGTGTGCGTGAACCTCTTGAACAGAGGCTGAGACAGGAGAGGCAGGATGTCTGGTCACGCCCTGGAGAGGAAGGGCTGCCAGCCGCAGACACGCAGACACAGACACACACCGACACATGTGCCTGGTGGAGGGGCGGGGGGCATTCAAGGACCCCCGGGGAACCCGGGCCAACCTCAGTCCCTGCTCACAGACAGGAAGTGGGAGCCGGCTCCGTGCACCCTTATCCAAGGTCACCCAGTGCGGTTCAGGAGCCAGGAGGGCCTGTCTGCCGGCCCGGAGGCCAAGTCCACTGCCTCTTAAATAAATAAATGCCTTCATAAACAAGACCCTGTGCTTGGCTGGGCCTGGGAGATCAGTGCCAGGGGATGTGGGGTCACCGATAGGGCTTCCACCACACTCAGGCCACCCATGGCGGCTAGTCCCGGACACCGGGCAGGGAACCTCTCCCCTTCCTTTCAGAAGACCCCCACTTTACACCCTGCTGAAGGAACGACTTGTTTTCACAGCATTTTCTGTGGATTTCTTGGCCCATAACAGATATGACCCCGGCTGCCGATGACCCTGAGCCTCAGTTGCTGGGAGTCAGGCTCGGGGACGGGGGTGGATAGGAGGGGCTGAGGGGATTGAAGGAAAGGTGTCTGCAGGCTTGGGACTGGGCTGGGTCTGAATCGGGGAGGGGCAGGGAAACTTTTCCAGGCCCTCCCAGCCCAGGCAGCCCCTCTCAGCCAAGCCCCAGGACATGATCGGCGGAGTTCAGAGCCTGCCCGCATCCCCAACCGGGCATCTCCACTGCACCAGAGCTGGCCCGCGGTGCCGTCCACAGGCCTGGAGTGTGTCTTCCCCACATCTTTGCTTCTACCACTCCTCCCTGGGAGCACCTCCCAGTCCCTCCCTGGGATCCCCCCAACACTGGGCTCCTGAGGGCAAGAGGCTCCCGCTACCTTCAGGTCCTCCCGCAGGTGCTGGAGCAGGGTGTCAAAGCCGCGGCCCTTGAGCTCACCCAGGGGGCCCAGCAGGAGGCTCAGGGTGTCCTGGGGTACCTGCCACTTCTGCTCCATGAATGTCCTGGAAGGTGGAGGCAGAGAGGTCACCCCAGCCCTGCTCAGCCTATAGCCCCATACCCAGGGAGCCAGACAGCCCCTCTCTTCACTCTAGAACCCTTAAGGGCTCCCCATTCTCTATGGGATCAAGCCCTCCCATCCATGTTCTCCACACCCTCAGGACACTCCTCCACCACATCCCCTTGTAACTGATGGCAAGTGAGCCTCCTCCAGTGGTCTGCCCATCTGCCTAATAGACAGATCACTCTACCTACTTCACAGGGTTGCTTAAGGATAAGATAATGGGTGAAACGTCTGCCTGTGTGCTTGCCCCAGCCAGCACTTGGGAAATGTTTGCTGCTGCTGCTGCTGCTGCAGGCCCTGGCGTCCTCACACATGTTGCTGGTTTGAATTCCACTTCTTGGCCTAAGCAGCTCCTCCTCCCTCCACCTCCCAGCTCCCCTCTCCTGCCTGCCGAGTGACTCCCACTCCCGCAAGCCCCTCCCAACACTCTCACCGGAAGGACAGGCAGTTGTTGATGTTGGCAATGACGTTGGTCCTGTAATTCCTCAGCTGTTTGCCTCTCTCCAGAAATTCATTAAAGGCGCGCTGGTAGCTGGTGAAACCAGAAGGGGCACATTCAGGACCAGCCCAAACACTGGGACGACAGCAGCAGCCTCCCCGCCCTCCCTGCCAGCTCCCGGGGTTCACTTTTCTGTTTGGCTGCCCATAGCCAAGGGAGGGGCCGCTAGCCCCTGGGCATCATGGAACTGGCTTCACAAGCTAAGGCCAGGGCTCCTGAAGAGGGTACCAGCCCATCTCTGCTGCTCCCAGGCCCTCTCTAGAGTTGGGAGACCAGGTAGGAGTGAGCGTGTGGTTAGCTGGAGAAGCCCTCAGAGGTTGAGAGGGAGACAGCAGAGAGAATTCAGGCGGTGGAGACTAGGAGTGTTGTGTGAAGGGGTGGCGGGGTCTCAGTCCCTCCTGGGGTATCCTCTTTGAGGCTAGAGGCTGTTCTGCTGAGAGCTTTGCTGACGGCGTGGGAGCGAGAGGCTCCCACATTGAATCCTGGTGGAGGTCAGACCACCTGAGGCTCTCAGTGCCCTGGCTGAGTGGGAAACGACTCCTGGCTCAGAATGACAGGGACAGGGGTGGAGGGTGGGGAGCCAGCTCAGGGAGGGGCCGTGGCTCTGAGAGAGGTGGCTACAGGGACCCTATCCTGGGCACACACCCACCTCCTCAGGAACGCAGGTAGCTCCACCAGCAGCAGCACCTGCTTTATCTGTGAGCCCAAGTCCAGCGTGATGCTCTCGGCCTTGGCCTGGGCCTGGGAGATGATCTGCAGGGTGGTGGTGGGTGAGCTGAGCAGGGGCTCGCCTGGACAAGGGGGCAGGGGACGGGGAGGAAACAGGCGGGAACAGAGCAGGTGCCCCAAGGTGGTCATGGGTATGCACACAGGACGGAATGTGCGTGGGGCTCCCCACGCACGTGCACGGGCGGTACGTGTGCCCTGGATCGCAGTACCTGGATGATGTCGATGGCCAGCTCGCTGTGGCAGTGGCCGTCCAGGATCTGGGGAGGCACATCCTCAGCCCAGCGCTGTGCCTCTAGCTCCAGAGCTCGGTCCATCAACTCCCTCACATTGGCCTGGAGGAGGAGGGGCAGGTCACAGGGGCACTATCCCTCACCTAGCTCACCTGGAAGACCCGTCAAGCTCCCTGTCATGTCCTGTCTGTCTCCGAACCTCTCCTCTGCCGCCTCCCTCCCCCTCCCTGGCCCAGGTGGAGACTCACCGCCTCGTTGGACAGGAATGTGGCCTCCAGCAGCCGGATCTGCCTGGGGGGCAGGAGGCTCCCGAGCCCCATACCCTGCAGCTCACCCACCAGCTTGGGGCTGTTGATGATGTCACTGCAGGCAGGGGAGGCTGGCATGAGGACAGCTATACCCAATCAGCACCACCCCTCAAGCTAGAGCCCAGGCCCTCAGCCTCGGTCTCTGGCAGGCCCAGACTGCCCAGCACACCCTCCCGCACCCCCACCCGGTCCCCATTTCAGATGATGGGTCCTCCATCTACTTAGTTTGGTTTGGAACAGAAACTCTGAAGTCATCATGCCTCCTCTGACTCTCTCACCGCCCCCTCATTAGGTCCTGCTCCAAAATAGCCCCCAAAATCAGCAGTCTCATGCCACTCTGGCGCCCTGGCTGGCTCCCATCAGCTCCCCGCTGGCTCACTGCAAAAGCCTCCTCCTGGCCTCTCTGCTCCTTCCCTCACCTCCAACAATTCCTTCTCCACCCAGCAGCCAGAGCCACCTTTAAGATCTGATCTTCTTCCTGTTCCAAGGCTACCTGTCACCCAGATGAAACCCTGCTCCTACTCACAGCAGCCCTGGAATCCAGCCAGCTCCCAGCCCACCGCGCTCCAGCCCTGCAGGTCTTGAGCATCTCAGAGCCCCGGCCACCTCCCAATCCCAGGGGTAGGCCAGAATGGGCAGGAAGGGCTGCCCCAAGCTAGTCCACAGACACATCTTGGCTCACTGTCCCGGCGCCTCTGCAGCGCCCCAGAGCTCCCAGGGGACTGCCCAGCCCTGGCACTTCCTAAGGGGCCTTTGTCTGTCTAGAGGCTTACAAATGATCTTCTCTCTGCCCCTCACCCAATCCAGATGCAGCTGTGTCCCTCCGTTCCCCACATTTCTGGCACACAGGCTTCAACGATGCCCCCCTGGGCACCCTCTCACCAGGGCTCCATGCCCAGCTTGGCTTTAGTTGCCTGTTGCTAACCCCAGGCCAGCAGACCCCGAGGTCACTGGGACAGAAAGACTGGCAGGCAGGGGTGCAGGTGCCCAGCATTTCCTGGTGAGTCAGGACGAGCAAGTGGGAACTGGCTCTGGGCTGGGTTCTCTCTCCCGCCGCCCCTGCCCTGTGCCAGTTCCCCTATGCCCTGCTGACTCCTCTCCCACCCTCCCCACTGGACCCTTTCTCTATCCTTCTGCCAGAGGCTGACCCTTCAACACCAACTGAACCCACAGGCCACCCAAGGCCCCCAAGACGGCAGACACTGCCCACACTGTACCTCCGGGCTTCCTTCCTAAAGTTTCACACTAGGATCTGAGGCCAGCAGTGGCCAAGCTCCACAATAACAGCCCCTGGACTTCCCCGCCCTGGGCCTTTCCACATTGCAGTAAGCCTCTCCTCATGCAGGCCGTGCGAATGACGGGCAGGCCCAGGGATCCATGGAGTCAAGGGATGCCTGAGGCTGTACTCAGCAGGGGGACCAGCTGCACAGCCAGCCTCCCACCTGAGGGGCTCCAGCTCTGCGGTGGGCTCACAGGGTAACCCTATACAACGGGAGTCTAACAAGACACGTGGCCCTAGCCCACCTCTTCGAACTCTCCTGCATGGGGGTGCCCGCATAGCTCTGCTCAGCTCCAGAGTGCCCCGGAAGAGGGCATGCTCAGGAGCACCGACCTTCCTCTCACCTTCTCCCCTGCCTGCCCTATCACCCCTCCTCCTGCCTCCTGGCCTGATTCCCTGGCTCAGAGAAGGACCGCTGGCTTTCACCTCCTCCCGGCTGGCTTCCCTGACTTCTCCAGGCCTGCTTTGGGCCCATGCTCTGCACGGGGCCTGGCCTCTGCTGCCACAGCCCTTCCAGCTCTGGATGGTTATTGGTTGCTTTCCCCCTCCTCAGACTGGGTGGTCGTGAATGAATGAAATCCCTACCATTTTCTGTGCCTCAGTTTCCCCAACAGCAGAATGTGACTGAGGCCCAGGAAATTAAGGATTCCAAGAGCAACGCAGACCCAGCCCCAGCCTTATCCCTGTGTCCAGGCCCAGTCTCTGCCTGTCCAGGCTCTGCCCCAGGGACTTCGAGTCCCACCCCTGCATTTTCGGACCCAAAACTCTGCAAGCACCGGCCTCACTAAAAGCTGCCGGCAGCACACCTAGACACCCCTCCTACAGAGGACACCCTCCCTGCCCGCCCGGGCCTAGCCCCTCGTCTGCTCACTTGGGGTAGAGGTTCTGCACCCAGACCAGCAGCATGTAGGTGTCGCGCTCGCAAAGCTCGAACTGCGCCATGGCGGCCAGGTGGGCCGCGAAGTGCTGGTGGTAGCTCTCGGCGTAGGCCGCCACGACGCCGAACTCGGCGGGGAACAGCGGCTTCAGCCGCTCCACCACGGCCTCCAGGTCCTCTTTCATGGTGCGGCCCAAGTGCAGAAAGACGCTCTCGGGGACCTCCGCGCCCGCGGCCGGCCGCCGGCCCAAGCGCTCCTCGGCCGCCTCCGCCACGCCGCGCCGCCACATCTGCAGCCAGCGCCGCGGGCGCGTGGCCGCCAGCCCCGAGGTCCCTGGCCCCGCCGCCGCCGCCGCCGCCGCCGCCGCCTGGCGGTCCTCGCGCTCCTGCTCCGCCACCACGGCCAGCGCCTGGCGCAGCCGCTCGGGCGCCGCCTCCAGCGGCCGCCGCAGCACGCCCAGCACCTGGTCACGCAGCAGCTCGTACAGCGCCTCCACCTTGCTCTGGCGCCGCACCAGCTCCGCCTCGCTCGCACCGCCCGCCGCCGCCGCCGCCGCCAGCTCCCGCTCCAGCGCCAGCAACGGCCGCGCCGCCTCCAGCTGCCCGCGCTCCAGCGCCGCCTTCAGCTCCTCCACTGCGCAGGGAAAGCCGCGTCAGCCCCGGCCCCAGCCCGCCGCCCACCGGGCGGGGCGGCCAGCGCCCGGCGGGACCGTCCTCCCCTAGACGCGCACAGGGCCGGCGGCCAACACCCTAAAGGGTGATGTCGGTGTCCCAGACTAGGCTGAAGGCCTCCCAGGCCCCCCAGATTGGGGCACAGGTGAAAGCAGGGAGACAGCCGCGCCGTCCAGCCCCACTTGCCGGCCCACTGTGCAAGTGGCTCACTCACGCGGATGAGCGCCGCCAACCCCGTCCACGTCCCAGACTAGCTCTAACCCAGGGTCCTAGAGCACCTGTGGGGGGCGGGCCATCCAGCCCCTGCCTGGACCCGGCTGCTCCCTCGGGCTCCGCTGAGCTGGGCTGATCCTTCTTCTTCTTCCCTTTGGTGAAGACGCAGAATACATTGGCCAGGCCTTTGGACTTCTTCTTCTCCTTCTTCTTCTTCGCCGCCTCTTCCTCCTCCCTATATGGGGCTGCCCCAGCCTCCAGAGGTGGCACCAGGTCCTCAGAGGAGGCCTCCGACATGCAGGCCTCTGACTCTGCCTCTGATGTGGACGGCAACTTTTGGGGGCTTCTAGGGAAGTCGAGGGTGCCTGGCACAGGCTGATGGCTAGAGAGGCCTTGGAAGAAGGTCGTCATCTTCAGCATCACCCTGGTTCAGGCCTGCAGGCTCCTGCGGGGTGGGGGTGAAGGCATCAGTGGTCACCATGGACTGGCCCTGGCTCCCAGGCCGGAGCACACCGCCGTGCTGGCTGCATTGAGTACACTCAGTCTGTTTCACCCATTCAACCACCGGAGCTCTGCTCATCTCCTGGCCCAGATGAGCACCAACAACTGTGCTCCCTCCCTGGCCACGAACATCTCACCACCTACAGCTCCCCTTCCAATACTTCACAGCCCCAGAAGCAAGGAAGAGGCTGGGGACGCCAAGCCCACCACGCAGAGGGGGACCTTCACTTTATTTGGGCAAATCCTTCCCTGACAGCCCACCCTCTGGTCAGGAAGCAGGGAATGGACACCTCCCTGGATCCCACCGGACCCTAGGGAAGAGGCGGGGCATGGGCTCTGTCCCTTTGGACAGAGCAGGAACAGAGGTCCAGAAAGGTCAGGGACATGCCGGGGTCTAGAACACCAGAAGCCGGCCTGAGACTGGAACCCAGTCTCCTCCTGCCCAGACCCAGCCCCTCTGCCATCTTGCCCAGTTCTGATCCAGCGGTGGGGTCACAGAAACACAGCTGCTCCAGCTGGGCCATGAAAGGGGCAGAGCCTGACCAGGATCTACAGAAGCCACAGTGGGTGGGACCTCAGACAGCCTTTCACACATCACTGGGGGCAAGGGGCTCAGCGAGTCACAGGGCTGCCTGAAGTCACACAGCAACTCGGGTCCAGAACCCAGGCTTCCTGGCTCCCACTCCCTCCCAAATGGGATCATAGCATCATCACAAAGCCTTCCAGTTTCTGCAGCCTTCCTGGGTGCCCATCCCATCTCTTCCTTTCTCTCATCTGGAAGGGTGTTATTTCGGCTTAAACTGTCCCTCTGGTCAACAGCTTGGGCTTGGAACTCAGGCCACCTGGTCCCAGAGCCCAGCTCTCCCCCTGCCTCCACATCCCCGGCTGTCCTGCAAGCTACATCCAAAGAGGCAAGACCCGAGCCTCCCCCAAGTCCCTGCCCAGCGCCTGACCGTTGTCAGAGCAAGGCCAGGTCCACTGGAGAAGAGCATGGCTGACCCGAAAGGGGGAAGCAGGCAGGGGCTGGGCCTCCCCAAGAACTGGGGTGACCTGTAACCATGATGCCACCTGTCTGCCCCACCCCAAGATTAAATGCATGCAGCCTTGTCTCATGTATCATGGTAACTTCAAGTGACCCCTGAAACAGACCTGCAAGGCAGGCAGGATGACACACCATCCAGAAGGAGAAACTGAGGCTGAGCAGGAGGTGTTTGCCCCAAGCACAGCAGCCATGGGGGCTCAGATTGGGCCCATCAGACTCTTCCCATGGCCCCGCTGCCTCCACCAGCCCCACTACCCTGTCCCCATCCTGGAGGGGCTTGGCCAGAGCCACCTGAGGGACAGGAAGCCTGCGCTCCTCCCACCCCCAGCCCCTGCCATGCTCACCCGGTGCCCTGGGCAGAGTCCCACACTCCTGGATGGCACTGGCCTCTCTAGTGCCATTTAGGTTGAGCATTCCACTCCAGGACCAAGAGGGGCATGCTCCAGGGAGCCTCAGGGGCAAGGCCACGGGGCACCTCTGCTCCCCACCCAGTGCCCCAACTTCGCTTCCCAGCCCCTCTCAGGCGCATGCCAAGCACCCGTGGGAGCTGCTCTGTCTGGCAGGGCCGCTCAGCCCCACCCTGGGCGCCCAGGCCCCACCTCTGCCATTCTCCTGGGGTGGAGGAGGGTGGCCCTTACCAGCAATGCTCCCCACCAGCCTCACCTCAGCCTTCCCTGTCCCACCCCACATGTACTAGGCTCTGTCCCACCTCCAGGCACAGCTCCCGCAGGACCCCCACAGCACCACCGCCTTCTCGCCTCTGTGACACGAAACCCAGAGCGCCTGAAGGTCCTGCTGCAGCTCCCTGGGCCTCGCCCCAGGTCTCCGCTCTCCGAGGCAGCTGGTGCCGTGGGAAGAGAAACGCTTTCGGTGTGGGCTCAGCACACCTCTCACTGGTGCGTGGACTGCACACCTCCTTCCTTCACAAGCCTCCCTTTCCCCGTCTTTGAAGTGGGGATGAGGACCCCCACCTCACAGTGCTGCTGAGGGGATGTGACCAAACCGCGCGGCCAAGTGCTGGGCGCCAGTGGGGGTGAGTCTCCTGTGTCCTGAGTCTGTCCTGCAGGCAGCAGCGAGCAGGTGCAGCCAGAAAGGAAGAAGGAGAGGAGGGGCGTTCCTTTGAGCCTTGCCTCTGGTTGGGCCCACTGAGGCAGGAAGGGGCCTGCTGGGAGGCTCGTAGAGTGGTCACGGCCAGTGGCTCAACAGCGCCCCCCAGCCTCCCGCTGCCCGGCCTCTCCTCGGGTCCACTCGCCTTCCCCGTCAGGGCTGATGTCCACACACCGCCCGGGAGCTCGCTGGGCCCGGCTCCTTCAGTCCTGGGCAGGATGTGGAAGGCGCACCCATCCCCCGATGAGGACACCCGGGCACGGGCGAGGAAGTGACTTGGCCTGTGTCGCCCGGCCGGGAAGTCACGCTGGACCTGGGGCCTTTCTGCTGCTAATGGAGGGGAGACCCCTGTGCCTGCCCCAGCCCCGCCCTCCCTGCCTCTGGCAGGACCGGGCTTTCCGCCGCGAGCGCCAGCCTTGGCCCCTCTGCGCCCGGACGCGCGGACGCTGGGCGCCAGGGCCTCAGTTTCCCTGGCAGTGGGGCCAGGGTCCCTGGGAGCGTCCAGCCCCCTCCTGTCCCCGCGACAGGCTCTTCCCTCGGGGAATCCGGCGTGGCCTCGGGGTAGGGGCAGGCGAGGAGCCGCGCGGAGCGGCGGGGAATGGACGCGTGGAAGCGGAGGTCACTTACCGTGTCCTGGCCGGGCCGCCACTGTCCTGGCCCCAGTTCCGCAAGGCCTGAAATAGTCGCAGATTCAGCCCCGCTCCGCCCCGCCCCGCCCCGCCTGCCCCTCCTTCCCCGCCCCGCCGCGACCGCGGAAAACCCGCGGGCGGAGGCCAAGGCCCAGTGCGGCCCGGCTGTGTCCCTGCGTCCCAGGAGCCGGGCGCGCCCGGCCTGCCCAGCGGGGGATGCGGGGCGCTGTCACTTCCTCCCAGCAGCGGGGCAGGGGCGGGGGCTGGCCGCGCGTCGCATGGTATGTGGAGTTCGGGGGACAGCACGGGGAGGACGGGGTTGTCAGGCGCGGGGCCATTGTCCGACGACGGCTCCTGATAGGCCGCCTGGATGGGGCGCGCTTGGCCGCATTCCCGCGTCACAGACCGGCTCCAGCTGCGGGAGCGCCCGTCCCACCCCAACTCCCCCAGCCGCCCTTCTGAAGTGTTCCGGTATCACCGTGGCCACAAGGAGGCAGGGGACGGGGGCTTCCTGAAGGAGGGTCCCTAAGGGGAAGGGGGCTACACGGCTGGCCAGAGTGCTGGCCGCGCGGCTGTGCACAGGGCCTTGCACCCCTCCCGTCGTCAAGCCTTGCTTGAAATGCGTAAATGCGGAAAGGTGGTGGCTGACCCGGGTCACACCGCTTTAAGTAGCGGGGTGGGGTGCCTAGCCAGGCCTATGGGACTCCCACTGGAGCCTTTCCCCCTCTGGGGCTGGGGCTGGACCCACAGGCTGCTGGAGCAGGCAGAAGGGGAGGGGCCCAAGGCCCAGACTCCAGGGCCTCGTCTTGATCATTGACCCGACTTTGCCCATGCAGCGCTGGCCTCCGTTTCCAGGCCTGTTTCCCCATCCACACTGTCTCTCAGGGTCTGTTTTAGGAGATGTGGGGGTGGGGCATGTGGGGAGGACGGAAAGGGGCTGTGAAGGGAACCCACTGGAGATTCACTTCCTTCCGTATTTCACACGCTAGGCTAGGAATTCCTGCCCTCTGGAAAGGCTGCAGTCATTTAGGAATTTCCCGCTGGGCACGGGCTTCCCTCCTGCCTCACTGGGGCCTCTGCTCCTCCCCTCTTTTGTTTGGCCTCTTTCCCCGCCCCCTGCTCACTCCGCCGCCCCCTCTCCAGCCTAGTAACAGGTCTTCCAGGACCAGGGGGGCCAGCGGAGTGGGGGCGGCTGTGGGTTCAGGTGCCCCGGGAACTGAGAACTTCCTCTTCAAGAGTGCTGGCCAAGCGCCAGGTTTGCCATCCATCCTGTCTCTGGGGAACCTGTTGGGGAGCGGATGCAGGAGGCCGCCAGGATGGGGCGTTAAGGCTGCCAGCCCCACCCCTTCGCTCCTAGGACTCCAGAGATGACATTTTTCAGATGAGTCCACAGAGCCACCGTGTCCCGGGGCGGGGAGGGTCCTTCCGTCGGCACTGCGCAGATAGAGTTCATCCACACAGGGGCGATGAGGATACGGGCTGAGGGGCCCTGGCCTGAGGCTGCCTTCACGGCTGGCTGCTGTGGCCTCATTGTGCAATCCCCACAAAACTCTCCTGCCAGACTCTGTTCCCCTACCCCACCCACTCACCTCCCCTCCCATCCCCAAGCAGATCGGGAAACCGCTCGGGAAGTCTGCATCTGCCAGGAGGGCGTTGTCAGGTCTTAGGCCCCACTGTCCCCTCGGAGGCAGCCCCTGGTCTCCACTGGCTTTGCAGGGCTGAGGTGGGGCTGCCACCCTTGTCCCCCACTGACGGCAGTGGCCCACCCAGAGCACCCGCCACGGATTGGGAAACGAGGCTGCTGCCTTGGACTTGTGTCTGCACCAGTCACTTCCCCTCTCTAAGCTCAGGCATGAGGGTCAATGGTAACATACGTGAAGTCCTCAAGACAAGGAAAGTCTTCTGAAAATGGGGCAGCATGGAGGGCCAAGGGATGACAGCCAATGGGGCCCACAGGGCAGGAGCAGTCCTTACCCTCTTCTCGTAGATGCAGAAAACAGTTCCCAAGAGGCTAGGCACTTCCAGAGGAGCCAAAGGCCAGCCTAGGGCTCCTCCCCAGCAGGAAGCAAGCATCACATGCTGGGTGGGGTGTTTGTGACCAGTGGCCAGCGGCTGTCCCATTCCCCAGCTCCCCAGGGGACAGGCCAGAGGCAGTGGGCAGGGGGCTCTGCCTGGCGGGGAGGGCAGCAAGCAGACAGGAGCAGACTGGCAATGACCTCCTCATTTAGCCTAGAAGGCGAGTGTGCCAGCACCTGGCCAGGAGCCACGGTCAGCTCCTCGCACGCAACCCAGGGCCTCAGAGGCCAGCACACATGGGATGTCCCCTCCCTTCTCTCTGCCAGAGCAATGACAGCTGACTTTTTTTTTTAAATTATTATGGTACAATATACATAATGCAATTTATAATCTTTTAAGCGCACAGTTCAGTGGCATTAAGTACATTCACAGGGTTGTGCAACCAACACCACCCTCCACCTGCAGAAATCTTCACCTGGCAAAACGGAAGCTCTAGGCACTATGCACTAACTCCCCTTTCCCTCTCCCCCGGGCCCTGGCAACCGCCATTCTGCCTTTCGTCTCTGTGGTCTTGACTATTCTAGGTACTGCAAATAAATAGAGTCACACAGCGTTTATCCTTTTGTGTTTGCATCGGCCAGGAGGGCGTTGTCAGGTTTATTTCACTCAGCATAATGCCTTCAAGATTCATTCATGTGGTAGCGGGTGTCAGAATTCTCTTCCTTTTTGAGGCTGAATCATATTCCATTGTATGGATGGACTACACGGTGCATCCATTCATCTCTCTGTGCACACTGGGATTGCTGCTACCTCTTGGCTGCTGTGTACAGTGCTGCTATAAAACATGGGTGTAGACCAGGTGTGGTGGCTCATGCCTGTAATCCCAGCACTTTGGGAGGCCCAGGCGGGTGGATCGCTTGAGCTCTGGAACTCAAGACCAGCCTGGGCAACATAGTGAGACCCTGTCTCCACCAAAAATACAAAAAAATCAGCCGGGTGTGGTGCAGTGCACCTGTAGTCCCAGCTACTTGGGAGGCTGAGGTGGGAGAACCACCTGAGCCTGGCAGGTTAAGGCTGCAGTGAGCCATGATTGCACCACTGCACTCCAGCCTGGGCAACAGAGTAAGACCCTGTCTCAAAACAAAAACAAACAAACAAAAGAACACGGGTATGCAAATATCTGTTCATGTTCCTGCTTTCAATTCTTTTGGGTAGGCTGCTGATGTTTGTTGATCTCCACCGGTGCCAGGCGTTGTTCTAAGTGTTTTGTATACATTCGCCAATTTCATCGGACAGCCTAATGAAGTGGGCACTGTCTTCTTTTCGCAGATGAGGAAACTGAGACACAGAGTGGTCCAGTCATGTGCCAGCCAGTGGTGAAGCTAGGAGCCCCTTAACTAAGCACAGTATTATCTTGCTTCTCCTCCAACATTGCTCAGCGTCTGAAATTCAGCTTGATGTATTTAAGTGAGACACAAGAAAGGACTTCCAGACCAAGGAGTTTAGATGCAGAAATGGGAGGTACTATCCTTCACTCCTTTTTCATCTTGAAAAAAATTTTTCCCAATCTTTTTCATTACCTCATTTAGTCCATTAATTAAACCTCCACCTGCGCCCTGTAGGGCAACAGAAAAGGCCGATTCAGCACTGACCAGAGAATAACACAGGGAGGCACATTACTGGCCCTCTCTCTCTCTGCTTCTTGAAAGCACCTAGAGGAAAGCTCTCTAGAAGAGGGGCAGTTGGGGCTGGGCATGGTGGCTCACCCCTGTAATCCCAGCACTTTGGGAGGCCGAGGCAGGTGGATCACCTGAGGTCGGGAGTTCGAGGCCAGCCTGACCAACACGGAGAAACCCCGTCTCTATTAAAAATACAAAATACAAAATACTAAAAATACAAAATTAGCTGAGTGTGGTGGCGCATGCCTGTAATCCCAGCTACTCGGGAGCCTGAGGCAGGAGAATCGCTTGAACCCAGGAGGCAGAGGTTGCGGTGAGCCGAGATCACGCCACTGCACTCCAGCCTGGGCAACAAGAGTGAAACTCCATCTCAAAAAAAAAAAAGGAAGAAGAGGGCAGTCGAAGGCAGAAGGGAGAGCAACCTGGAGCAGGGCCCAGGGTGGTGGGTGATCACGAGGGGCAGAGGGCCTATAGGTGGCTGGGCCTGGCGAGAGGCATGGCTGCAGCGGCTAGCCTTGGTCATAAGAGCGGTGCTGACCTCAGGGTGGGTCACCTAGCCCCTCCCCCAGCAGCCCGGGCCCACTTCCCTCTGCATGATGACTTGCACTTCCCACTGGCCTAACCCTGGTTCCCAGGACCCCAACACTCACCGTGCTTCTCCCTTTCACTTCTCAGGCTGTCACCAGCCCTGAGACTCTTCCTGGGGATGCCCTGCTCACTGCATGGGGTGGGGCCATTGTGTTCCCTGTTGACAGATGAGGAAACTGAGTCTCAGAGAAGCAGGCGCAGAGGTTGAGGCCTTAAGGCTGCGGTCCCTGCTGCCACCCAGCCTTCCCCAAGAGGAGCAGTGACTTGCTCAGCGTCACCTGCAGCTCCATGAGACCCTGGCTGAAGTCAGCTGACCTCCTCCGGGACTGTGAGATGGCCAGGACAGCTGACCAGGAGCCGCTCTCACGGCACATCCCCTCCTGCAAAGGAGGGAGCATGAGGACCCTCAGCAGCCCAGACATGCACCATCAGGCGGTGCCCCACCCCAGCCCCACAGGACACTGTCGATTTGTTGATAGCACCCCCCTTTCCTCCTAGGACGAAGCCAGGCCAAGGATTCCTTTTTGTATTTGGCAGATGGAGAAACTGAGGCCTGATGAGGTATGGCCTCTGCAGCTATTCCATGAGCCTGGCCCACTGTCCTTGCTGGAGAAGGGCCATGGGAGAGAAAGCAGGGCCAATGGGGCAGCAGGACCCCAACCCCAGTGGCCTTCTAAATAGTGTGGTGTAGGAGGGCTTCCTGGAGGAGTGGGTCCTGGTGGAACTCATGGGCATAGGAAGTTCTCTATGCCAACTGCAAGCAGCCACTCTCCTCCCCAAGTTCAGCTCTCCTAAAACTCTAGTCTTTCACCACAGCTCTCTGGTAGTGATGCAAAATGCCCAAGTTCAGCTCCGGTCCCTTCTGTCTGGGGTTCCCGTAGAACACGGGCCCTTTTCAGAGCTGGCATAATTTCCAGGAAAACAGCTGCAGAGCCACGGTCCATGCAGGGTTCTGCCAATGACAGAGGCCAGTCACGTGGCAGGAGCTCTCTTGGGAAGCCCAGTGTTGCTTCATGGGGCTGTTTGGGGAAGGGAGTCGGGGAGGAGAGGGGAGGGAAGGGGAGGGAAGAGGAGGGGAGGGGAGGGGAGGGGGGGAGGGGAGAGGAGGGGAGGGGAGGGGAGGGGAGGGGTTACCAGGAGAGACTATATCCAAGTCATGCGGCATCAAGTCATGAAGTACGTTAGCAGCAGCAAATCCATACAGGTCTGCAGCAACCTCAGTTCTTACCTCCTCAGAAAAGAGAATTCAACTGAGAGGTCTAAGGCAAAGTGAGAGACCACAGCAAGTTTCAAAGCAGGAGTGAAAGTTTATTTAAAAGCTTTAGAGAAGGAGCCTGGGCAACATGGCAAAACCCTGTCTCTACCAAATAATAAAAATAATAACACAAAAATTAGCCAGTGTTGTGGTGGGCACCTGTGGTCCCAACTACTCGGGAGGCCGAGGTGAGAGGATCACTTGAACCCGGGAAGTGGAGGTTGCAGTGAGCCCAGATCATGTGGCTGCACTCCAGCCTGGGCAACAGAGCAAGACCCTATCTCAAAAAAAAAAAAAAAAAATGCTGGGCGCAGTGGCTCACACCCGTAATCCCAGCACTTTTGGAGGCCAAGCGGGTGGATCACCTGAGGTTAGGAGTTCGAAATCAGCCTGGCCAACATGGTGAAACCCTGTCTGTACTAAAAATAAAAAATTAGCCAGGTGTGGTCCCAGCTACTTGTGAGGCTGAGGCAGGAGAATCGCTTGAACCCGGGAGGCGGAGGTTGCAGTGAGCCAAGATCGCACCACTGCACTCCAGCCTGGGTGACAGAGTAAGATTCTGTCTCAAAAAAAAAAAAAAAAAAAAAAAAAAAAAAGTTTTAGGGCAGGAATGAAAGGAAGGAAAGTACACCTGGAAGGCCAAGCGGGTGACTTGAGGGATTCCAGTGTGTGGTTTGACCTTTGACTTGGGGTTTTATACGTTGACATGCTTCCACTTCCGGCGGTGGGGGGGCGCTGCATTCTTTCTCCGGATTTTTCCCTTGGGCTGGGCTGTCCGCACGCGCCGCCATGGCCCGCCATGCCAGCACCTGGGAGGGGCCGCATGCGCGATGTGTTTACTGAAGTGGTGCGCATGCTCATCCGAGGCGCTCTTCCCTTACCCGGCGAGGGTTTCCCGAGGAAGGTCATATACCAGTTAAGCTCTGCCACTTTGCCTCTTAGTGCTTATGCTTGAGCCCACTCACCCGACTCCTGAGATCTTATCGGGAAGTTGCTGATCACTAGTTTTAGGTGCTTCTATGTAAGAGAAACACCTGTGTTGGGAAACTGCCTTTCCGTGGTGCTGGCTGCGACCAATCATTATTTTAGAGAGACAGTGTAACAACTGCCTGTCAGCTGATGGTTGCGTGACATTCCTAGGTGCTCTCCTGCCCTGCTCACGTCTGTCTACCGTAACAGAGGCTGCTCAAAAACCACGCAGGCCCTGTGACTGCCTCCAGCCCAGGTTCTGGGAGCCCCCTCCTTGCCGGACAGCCAGGAGCTCTGACTTCCAGACTTTGGAGAAGGAGGGCATCCCACACTGGGCTCAGGCGTGGAGACCACCTGGGCCCTGGCACTCCACTGCTTGCAGCTGTGTCTTTCCACACATTGCTTGGGACAGTGACATTTCCTTGGGACCTCCTGGAGATGGCACTGGCACAGAGGGTTGGCTGGGATGGCTTAAAGGAGGTAGTGCAGATAAATAACAATGAATGCCACAGGTAGGAGGATGCTCTTGGAGAGCCAGGCCCTCCTCCAGCCAACTCGTGCATTTTCTTGTGTAACGCTCCCCAGTTTACACAGGGAGACGGAACCCAGAGAGGTGGAGTAACTCACACAAGGTCACACAGCTAGGAAGGTGCAGAGCTAGGATTCCAGCCCAGAGGTGTCTGAGTCCAGAAGCTGATTCGAAATGCCAGCCCTGAGTCCAGGGAAAGCAGGAACATCATACACCACCAGAGTCCAGCACACGGTGGGCACCCCACAAACAGCAGAGCTTCTCATGATGAGGCAGGAGAATAAGAGGCAGGGAACCTAAGGCTGTTTCATTCCGACTTCCTAGAACTATATTGAAAGGAAAACCCATACAAAAAATTAACTGGGCGTGGTGGCGGGCACCTGTAATCCCAGCTACTGGGGAGGCTGGAGTGCAATGGTGCTATCTCGGTTCACTGCAGCCTCCGCCTCCCGGGTTCAAGCCATTCTCCTGCCTCAGTTTCCTGAATAGCTGAGATTACAGGTGTCCACCACCATGCCCAGTTAATTTTTTTGTATTTTTAGTAGAGACAGGGTTTCACCATGTTGGCCAGGCTGGTCTTGAACTCCTGACCTCAAGTGATCCGCCCGCCTCTGCCTCCCAAACTGCTGGGATCACAGGTGTGACCCACCGCGCCCAGCCTCACCCTAGCCTCTGACTGGTTGCTTTTTACAACCAATCAGATGTTTGCACAGGAGCATGACCTTTGTAACTTCACTTCAGCCTCTGGTTGGCTGTTTTCCGCAGCCAATCAGGTTGATTGCAGGCCACCATTTCATTTACGTGAGGTGAGCATGAAGTGGTCAACGGGAAACTTCCAGGGGATATTTGGACCCAAGAAGATTCTGTATCTGGGCTGTTGAGCCGCTGCTCGGGCCACTCCCACACTGTGGAGTGTACTTTCATTTTTAGTAAATCCCCGCTTTCGTTCTTTCGTTGCTTCATTCTTTCTTTGCTTTGCTGGGCATTTTGTCCAATTCTTTGTTCAAAACGCCAAGAACTTGGACAACTTGCAGTCACGACCCTCTACTGGTGACCTTTGTTTTCCCCAAGAGTCTAAGAGTCCATTATTTGAGGATTCTATCCGTCTAAGAGCCTTGAGTTCCTCATTTGATGTTTACAGGGATCAAGAACGACTGCCCAGGCCAGGCGCAGTGGCTCACACCTGTAACCCCAGCACTTTGGGAGGCTGAGGCAGGAGGATCATTTGAGGTCAGGAGTTTGAGACCAGCCTGACCAAATGGTGAAATGCTGTCTCTACTAAAAATACAAAAAATTAGCTGGGCAAGGTGGTGGGTGCCTATAATCCCAGCTACTTGGGAGGCTGAGGCAACAGAATCGCTTGAACCTGGGAGGTGGAGGTTGTAATGAGCTGAGATCACGCCACTGCACTGCAGCCTGGGTGAGAGTGAGACTTCATCTCAAAAAAAAGAAAAAAAGAAACGACTGCCCTATCCTCTCAAGCACCTCCAGCAAAAACAGGTTCCTCACCAATGCCCAGAATGTCCCCATTCATATCAATTCCTTGGGCAAGAATCACTTTTTAACAACTCAAGTGTCCTGCAAGGAACCTTGGTCACTTCTGGGAATGGGAGCAGGAAGACTAGAGATAAGAAGGGGACTTTTTACCTTACACCCTTTGCGTATCTTTTAAATTGTGACCTATGTGAACATATTGCTACCCAAAACATTATTAAGCATTTAACACATTTTTAAGGCTGCTAATAGATGGGTGGGCATATGTACAGACAGAAGTGAGGGTGTCCCTGCAGAGGCCCAGGCCCCCAGGGCCCAGGAGAGGATGGACCAGGGGGTGGGTGTGAGTTGTCCAAGTTTCATTTCCCTCCAAGTGTTTCACAAGACCAGGGTCCCAGGAGGCCAGGCTGAGATTTGGGTGGCTCCCAGCGAGATCCGATCCTGTGACCTGGGGCACTGTGGACCCCACTCTCTGCAGTGGCAGTCTTGTTGTAGCACAGTGGCCAGCAGGTGCCCACTGACCAGCCTTCCACAGGGAAGGGGGGGGGACGGGCAGTGTTGTGGGGCAGCCCACTCCTGGCCGCCCCCCTGGGCCTCATGACGGCCTGTGAGCTGCGTGCACCGACGGTGGCCCTGGGGCTTCTTTGTGGTGGCAAAGGAAGGAAGTTTGATTGGGGACGGGGGTAGCCTTGGGGACACTGCAGCCTCCTCTCCCAATGTGGGCAGCAGTGAGGGGTCCTGCAGTCACCTTCCAGCTGCTGGGGATGCTGCCCCCATGTACAGGGGCCCACTGAGTACTGAAGCCAGGAAGGAAGGAGCTGGGGTCACCAGGCGAGGAAGGAAGAGGGCAGCTGTGCAGGCCTGGAGGGGACACACGGACCACCACTCACAGCACGCCCTCCTGCCAGGAACGCTGTGAACAGGCTCACTGGCTCCCTACTGGGCACTCCCTCCCACGTTACCAACAAGAAGACTGGGTCGGTCCCCCGCTAGAAGGGGCAGAGCTGAGACTGGAACACAGGCCTGCATGGCTCAGCCTCGTGTGTCTCCCGCATGACACACTCAAGCAGGGGCCAGGCCCAGACACCAGGAGACCAGGAGGGAGAGATGGCCACGGAGGGCTGCTGCGCCCCAGCCTGAGCTGGGGGAGGTGGCTCTCCAGTCTCCTCTCAACCCCACACACGCTGTTCCTGGGCCAGCAGATGTGTGTCCGCGTACACACACACACATACACACACACACACACACACACACACACACACATACATACACACACACGCAAATACACACACAGTGGATCATCTCTGCAAACCAGAGTGTGCGGGCCTGGGGCATGTGGGTTCTCTGTGTCTTCTCTCTGCCCTCCCAGTTGGGCCTGGGGTGGGGCCCCAGAAGATTCACAGAACAGACCCAGTCTCAAGGACCTCAAGCTCAGGGACAGAGACCAGAGGGAACCCCAGGACATGCAGGAGCCTCAGGCCATGGTGGCACTGGGGAAAGCCCAGCTAGCCCTGAAGAGGGAGGAGACCTGGGCTGTGCAGCAGGGAACAGGCACTGGCCGAGGCTGGGGGCCAGGGGCCAGCAGGCAGGGCCTGGGGGCTGAGCATGGGGGCAGGTAGGATGGCTCCAGGCTGTCCTGCTTTCTGGGAGGAGTGAGGAGACTGGGCAAGGGCCTCCATCCTGGGGGTGCTGACAGGGGCTGGTGCACATAGGTGCACGTGCACAGACACACACACACACACACACACACACACACACACACACACACACACACACTTCCTTATCAGCCAGGTGACCTGGCCAATGAGAACCCAAGTACCTCTCTGAGAGCCAGCCCCACCCCGCCCGCACCCTGCAGGCTCGGCCTGGACAACAGATGGCCAAGGAAGCACTGCAGGCTCATTGCAAGTCTCATGGGCTCAGCCTCCACCCCTTAGGGCAGAAAGGCCAGTGGCCAGACCCCAGGACTGAGGCACCCAGGGTGCCCTGGTCTCGGCCCCGCCTCTGCCCCCAGCCTCCCTGACTGCATCCTCTAGGAGCTGCCATCCCACCCCCAGCTCGGCCTGGCTTGGCCTGGGAAGTCCCAGCCCAGCAGCCCCCAGCCCCAGCCATCACCAGGTTCAGGAGGATCTGCACGCATGGCACACACACCCTCCTGGCATGGAGATACAGGTGCACATGTGCACACGGTTCCTGCCAGGAAAACCCTGACTTCCTGTCTCCGGGCCTAGGAGCCCTCAGGGTCTAAGCCGGGCCCCCTCCCTCTGCCACCAGCCGCTCAGCCTTCAGCACCTCTTGCCAGCCTCTCTTGGGGCCTCCCGCTCCCAGTGACCTCCACTCAACTCAGGTTTTGCTCCAGCCTCAGCACCCCACCACCCCAACCCCAGGGTGCCCAGGGCCTTCCCATAGGTGGGCCTCTGGGAACATGGGGTCACAGGGAGGCCAGGGCCCTGGCCTTATGGCTGGCTCTGACTCCTCCCCAGCCGAGGAGGCACTGACAGCACCCCCATTTCACAGCTGGAAAAAAAATGAGGCAGTGAGATAAAGGAACCTGCCTGCATTCTCACAGGTGGCAAGTGGCAGAGCCAGGATGGAACCCCCTCCCCAACCCCACTGCCCAGCCCCAGGACCCTCCGGCTCCAGCCAAGCGGCTCAATGAGGAGCCTGAGACAGAAGGGTGGGGAAGGGGGTGGCAGGGGCTCCTTGGGGAGAGCCTGACCAGGACCAGAGCAGGCCAAGCCCTCCCCTCTCCCCTCCCATGCACCCTGCCTGGGACACTCATGGCCACCAGGTCAGGGGTGGGGTCAAGCAGGGGAGAGGCTGACCTGTCAATCACCTGCCCCCTCTTGGACCCCTCCCCTAGGAAAAGACACGCCCCTCTGGCCCCTGGCTGGGAGGGTCCTGAGCATGGCTCAGTGCCAACCTCTGTTCTCTGCCAGCCTGTCTTCCCGTCAGGGATAGGACCGCTTATTGGCACCAGCATCACATACCTGCCCCCACCCCAGCCCTGGAGATGGGGAACCCCAACCCTCCCACTTCCTCATTCCTGCCCCACCTGCCCTACCCTGCCAGGGGAGGTCTGGATATTCCCTTGCCCCGGCCTGCCCTGCTCCTGGCCTCCAGCCCTGGTGCCCCCATGGAGGAGGGCACTGCCCCAGCACTTGCTCCCAGAACAGACAGACAAGCCCCGGGCACTCAACCCCCAGGCTCTAGGCCCCAGCAAGACTCAGGCTCCAGGCCCCAGCCCTGGCATAGGAACCGGGGAAGGTCTGCCCGGGGAACTGCCCCCTGACTGTCCACAGTGCAGGGAGGGGGCCTGGAGGGAGTGGGGAGAGACGCCCCCTGCTCGCCTGGCACCACAGCCTTTCAGACTCCTTACCCTGTCCTCAGGCGACCCAAGTTTGAGGAGCTCTTGGAACCTTGGCCCACCTGCAGTCACCTGCCCCCCACTCCCGCCAGGGTCAGGGTCAGGCCCAGAGACACTATGGGGGCCCACTGTGGAGAGCTGGGAGGGGCATCTGTCACCACCTGTCTCAGCTGCTCTCTGGAAATCTCCCCATCTCAACTTTCAGCCTCCTTGGGCAGCCCGGCTGCCAATGCAAATGGGTTTCCCAGCACCCCAGCCCGCAGGCTGCCGCCAAGTTTCAGCGGCAGCTTTGCAGAGAGAAGCGGGGATGCAGGTGCACGCTGGAGCAGTCTCCTTACGCCTGCCTCCACTGCTGACACCTCAGGGTCGCCCCTGGACACACACTCCATGGGTGACACACCCCCTGCAGTAACTTGACAACTTTCACTGCTGAGAAGTCCCTCCTACATCTAACCCAAGTTCTTCAAGCTGCAGAACCAGCCTTGTCCTCTTTTTGTCCCCAGGAAGCCCCGAGTCTGCTTTGGCTGGGACAAGGCTGACCGGGCACAAGGCCAGTGGATCCGGGCCGTGGTGGGGGCAGCCACAGGCATGGGCCTTCCTTGGTCTGGACCTGCCTCAGTGTTCCCATGGGTTCCACGGGCACGAGAGGGCCACCCACCAAATAGTGTCACCAGAGAGCCTCCGGCCTGGCCCTTCAGCACACCGGGACCCAGGCCTCCCATCCCCTGCCCACTCCTTAGGGAGGCACCATTTTAATTCACATTTATTTTTTAAATAAATACTCTGCTCTTCACTTTCAGACTAGAGGGTGAAGCTGGATAGTCGGGCGGGAGGCCCCCGCTGACGGGCAGCATTGAAAGCTCTGCAGCCCCAAAACACTCCCCGCTACGATGCCTGAAATGCCTCCCGCACAGCTGCTCCTTCTGGCCTGACAGCTGTGCATGGCTGCTGATGACAAAAATTCCCTAACTGCAGTGTCGGAGTTGGGGGCAGGGCCCAGAGTGACTCCCTGGGCTCCTGGCTGACCCCCACTGACCACAGCTCCCTGCCGGCGGCCGGCCCCCTCTCGAGCCAGAGAGAACTAGACGCAGGTGATCAGCACAGCCATGACCGGGGCATCTTGATCTCCTCGAAGAGCACGCGGCCCCGAGGGGCCTCCGCACCCGCCACCCTGGCCGCAGCTCTCAGCAGGTCTTGGCTGTGCTGCAAGAGATGCTGGTTCCGCCGGCGGCCCAGTCGGCGCAGGGCCAGAATGGCCAGTATGTGGTCCCGCCTGCAGAGACATGCGGGCACTCACTGCAGACCTACACCTCCGCAACACCCCCGGCCCCAGGATAAGGGGAACCCGTGGGCTTGGGAGTTAGTATGAGTCACTCTGCATTCCAGGAGTCAGTCAGGGAGGTCAGATTGACTGAGGCCAGGAAGAGCTGTGCTGGGGGAGGGGGCAGAGCGTGGGCCTGGGGGACACCATAGCTGGGCTTGAAGGGGCACAGGAGAGGGGTGTGCAGAGTGGGAAAGAGCCCGAGAAAAGGCGTGAAGGGAGACCTGGGGACCAAGTGGAGAGGGAGGGAGGGAGACCCAGGCTGGTGAGAGAGGGAGATCCAGGGACAGGGTGGAGAGGGAAGGAGGGAGACCCAGGGACAGGCTGGAGAGAGGGGGAGACACAGGGGCAGGGTGGAGACAGAGGGAGGGAGGGAGACATGGGGACAGGGTGGAGAGGGAGGGAGGGAGACATGGGGGTAGGGTGGAGAGGAAGGGAGGGAGGGAGACATGAGGGCAGGGTGGAGAGGGAGAGAGGGAGGGAGACCCCGGGGCAGGTGGTGGAGAGGGAGGGAGGGGGTGATGCGGCTGCGGGTGAAGGGGCCGTCGGGGTTGGGAAGTAATTGGAGGGGAACCCCCAGGGTGATGTCAGGGCCACTCTCTCTGAGCCACAGCCTGGAAGACAGGTCTGCTAGGGACGGGGAATCCTTCCCCACCCCATGGCAGGGTGGCCCGGGGAAGGGGATGAACCAGGGGCTTTCTGTGAGCTCCACATCCCAGAATCTCCAGAAGAATGGACTTGGAGAGATTCCAGCTGGGATTTCCAAAGGCTTGGATGACTCACCAACCCCCCAGCACAACCCTCCAGCACAACCCGGGATCAAAACCTCCTTCCTCCTGACCAGGTCTCAGAATCCCCTGGCTTTCAGAGAGGGCTTTCTCCCCAGGGGTGGGGGGTCTGCCTCCCCCTCGGGTTCCAGGACTGGAGGCGTGCCCACCCCCGGTGGGGCTGATGGAGGATGGCCGAGAGCAGATTAGGAGAAGGGGCTCTCTCCATTCTCCCTCCAGCCTTGAGAGTCTGAGGGTCCAAGGCCTACCTCCTGCCTCTGGTCTTCAGACCCCTGGGCCGTCAGGTCTGGGCTGGGGTTGTTTCAATACCAGCCCCCTTGGCCCCGAAGCCCTGGTAGGAAGCTAGAGGAAGCAGGTGGGGTACACACCTGATGTCGGGGTAGCTCCCGATGAGAGTCTCCAGGTGCCGCTGGATGTCGTCTTTGTAAGTCTCGCCCAGGATCTCAGCCACGCACTGGATGGCTTGGTCCAACCACGTGGCCTCGGAACCCTGCGAGACAGAGCCGCCACCTGCCCCAAGAGCCCTCTCCCCACCCCTGCTCCAACTCCTGCAGGAGCGCGAGGTCAGTGTGAGCTCAGCCCTTCCGCAGCGTCAGCCCTCCTGTAGTCACTCTGGCTCGTGCTGGGGCTGCCTCCCCAAAACAGAACGGGAGCGTGCCTGGGCACCGAGGGCTCATGGGCTACACAGCCTTCATCTCCCCTCCGATCCCATCCTGCTTGGACAGGAAAACCCAGGCCAGCCTGAGAGTGCTGCTGGGGGGCAGACGAGGGGAGTGCAGGGGTGCTGGTGCCTCCACTCTGAGGGCTCTGGCCTGAGGTGGGGGACACCTCCCACAGGCCCTGACCGTGAGATGGGGCTGTGACCCTCGCCCCTTCCCCGCACCCCTGCAAACTGTATGCAAATATATGCAAAGTGCCGCCCTCCCACCTGGTTCCCCCCAGCCCCCAGCCCCACAGGCGCCCCAGTCCCTGTTCCACCTGATCCAGAGTGGGGAAAACCACTCCCGCCAAAAGCCCTCCCGGCGCTAGGGCCCTAGTCACCGCCACCACTCCCCGCACAGAGGCGAGCACCGAGGGGCAGTCAGGTGCCGTCCCTACCAGGCCCTGGAAGGTGTCACCGATGGCCTGGGCATCCAGGCTCATCTTCTGGGAGCTGTGCACGCGCTCCATGCCCCGGAACCGCGCCCGTGGCCTCAGCGCCCGCGCCAGGTACTCGCGGACCACGAACCGGTGCACCTCCTGCAGAGTCTCCTGGGCGGCCCAGGGTCAGGGTCAGGGTCAGGGTCAGGGTCAACAGCCCCAACCCTGGGCACAGCCCTGCCGGGGCCCTCCCCCTTGTGGTACCTGTGCCCGTGGCCGGGCCACACGCTGGAGATGACCGGCAAAGGTCACCACCTTGTCCATGAGGGGATGCAGCCAGTCCTGCGTCAGCCAGTCCCTGGTGCACACAACCCTGAAGAGCGGCTGGGGACAGAGGGCTGGGAGTCTGCAAATGTGCACCCCCCCCCAACCTAACCCCTCCCTCGAAGCCCAGTGTGCCACTCCTGACCCTTCCTTCCTAGGTGTGGGGTGCCATTCCCTCTCCTAGCCACAGGTTATGTCAGGAGCCCTTTCCCAGAATGCCTCTCCCAGGCCCCAAGCTCCAGGGGCAGGGTTTGAGTTTGTCCAGTCAGATCTGCTCAGGACATGCCTGGGGAAGCCTTGAGGGACTGGGTGAGGACCCCGGGCCTGGATCCTTGGACCCACCATCCCAGGCTTCGGGGGTGACCACTAAGAGCTGGAGACTGAAGTGAGAAGGCAGGCGTCTCCCAGCCGCCCCTGCTCAGCTGGGACCTCACCTGGGTCCCCTGCCCACCGCCCTACACACACACCCATGAGCTCGCCCCTGGAATAAATGAATCTTGTGACCTGGGCCCCCAGGCTCTAGGAAATAGGTGGTACCTGCTGGGCATGGGAAGTAAGGAGAGAAGGCCTGTCACAGTCACCTGCAACTCACGCTGCAAGCCCTGAAGCAGGTGCTTCTGGAAGCTGCAGGTGGCCATCACCAGGGGCTTCTCCAGCTCCTCTTGGGTTCCTGGGAACCTGGAGAGAAGACTGGTCCTGGGGAGGCGCCAGGACCAGCGATGAGGTGGGCAAGGGAGACCAAGCTGGGTAACAGAGCCGGGCACACAGCTCCGCTCACTTAGACTGCAACGTGAAGGGCAGCCCGTGGGGCTCCCCATTGTAGCTGTCTGCGAGCAGAGTCAAGTGGGGGACAGCACAGAAGCCCAGGGAGCCAGTCACAGAGGGGTGGGTCAGGGGGTGGGTGACCCGTTCTCCTCTGGCAGCTCTGGGACAGACCTTCTATCCCTCTTGGTGATAAACAGTACGGCATAGCCATGCCTGGAACACACCCTACCCTGAGCCTCATAACTGCCCCCTGAAGGTGACAATGTCCCTATTTCGCTGTTGAGGAAACTGAGGGCCAGGCTATACCCAGTCCCCGCAGCCAGGGACACAGTAGGGCAGGCTGGAGTTCCATCAAGGGTTTGGCCAGAGGCTGCCTACCAAGGGGCAGAGAACGCTCCCTGGAGCTGAAACCCCGGGGTTCCAGCACCAAGGACAAGCCTGGCACGGATTAAGGACGAGAGTGATGAAGAAGCAGTGCCTGATGGTCATGCTTTGGATTTAGGCAGGCCTAGTTCAAGTCCCAGCTCCACCACTTCCTGGCTGCGTGGCCATGGGCAAGTGGCACCTCCTTTCCAGGCCTGTGCTCTGCACCTGTGCGTGGGTATACTGTGCTTGGGATGAGATGTGTCAGGCAGGGAAGGCAGCCACAAAGTGCCTGGCACTGACAAGTGCTCACAAAGAGCCAATGGGAACTGAGTCCCCTAAAGCACGAAGTTCCCACACCACCCCAGGGAACAGGTGCTCTGATCCTATTTGACAGGTGGCAAAAGAGCCACAGAGGGGAGGCGGCTTGTCCCGGAGCACACAGCCAGCAGGTGGCACAGCTGTTCTTTGAAGTCAGATAAATGAGAAGTACTTCGGGACACTAAAATTTACAAACTTTTAAAAAAGGATGAACCCAGATGGGGTGGCTCAGTCTGTGCCTCCGGTGCTGGCCACCCTCAGCGCTGCTGCATCTGCTGAGGCCTGGCCTGGAGCTGAGGGCACAGAAGGCCGACAGCCACTGCCAGCCCACAGGGAGGGCCTCTGCCTTCTGGGGACACAGAGACCCAGACCTCACCCCAGCACAGCCCAGGGTGCAGGCTGAGGGAGGCTTCCCAGAGAAGGAGGTGCCCCAAGATGGAAGAAATGCTGCCTGGGATGAAGGGAGGGAAAAATGGAGCCCAGGGCAGCAGGCAGGGAGCTAGAACCTCTCAGCCTCTGCTCAGCCTTGAAGAGCCATCCACACTCCCCCAGGGCCTCTGCTCGGATGGACACACACACACACACACACACACACACGACACATGCATCTCAGCTCTGACACACACACCACTCAGCTCCACCCCTACACGCATATGCATAAACACCTCTTAGCTCCAACACACACACACGTACACACACACACCTCAGCTCTGCCAAACGCGCACACACACAGCCTCAGCTCTCCACACATGCACACACACGCACACACCCTCAGCTCCATCGGACACGCACACACACCCCCAACTCTGCTACACACACACGCACACACACTCCTCAGATCCACCAACACACAGACACAAACACACACACACTCCTCACCTCTGCCCCCTCCACGCGCGCGCACTCCCCTCCATCCAGGTTCCCGGCGCTCGCGCGCCCCCTGCTGGCCACGCCGCGCCTGCGCAGGAGCGGGCGAGCCCTACCTGAGCTCCTCGCAGGAGTTGATGTAGGCGCCCAGGTGCGGCTCGCTCACCGCCTCCGACGCCAGAAAAGCCTTTTCAAACCTGGGTAGGGATACACAAAGCCTTTGGGGACCCTCCCTGGCTGCGCGATGACCCTGGGTCCACCCTCCCAATCACGTCCCTACGCAGACTCCTCCCTCCCACCTGCAGAGCACACCGGGCCAGGTCGCTCCCCCACTGAGGATGCGTCCGCACCTGGGCACGAAGAGGCCGAGCGCCCGCGTGCAGATTCGCAGGGTGGTGGCCTCCAGCTCCGCGGAGATGGCGCCGGCCGCCTTCACGTGCTCGGCCACGAGCTGCGAGGGAAGCCCAGCACTGAGCGTGCGTCCCAGCCGCCGACCTGAGGCCGCGGCTCCCCTGGTAGCACCGCCGCGCCTCCAGCCCGCCCCGCTGTGGCCCTCAGTCTTGGCCCCTCCAGCTTTCAGCCGCCCAACCGGAGAGTCAACTCCCGCAAACCCCCATCCAGCAGCCTCCCAGCCCGTCGGCGCGCCGGGGGTCCCCGATTTCCCCCCACGTGGGGCCTCAGGCTCCCATCTAACGGAAAGGTTGGTTGGGACTGGATAGGAATTCGTTCTGGATATCGTCACCGTGTGCGTTGAGGCTTGAACACACGCCCCTTCTCAGCCCCTGCTCCCGGGCCGCACCATGTGGACGTCCATGGACAGCGGCGCCTGGTAGAGGCCCTGCAGCACCTCGGGGACCTCGGCGGCCGCCCAGTGACTCTGCTCCAGCTGCAAGATGCTATCGAAGCAGCCTGCGATCTTGGCCTGGGGGGAGAAGGGATGGGGCCGCGGTGAGACCCTCCCGGACCCCGTCCCGCGCCGTCCGGGATGAGGGCCGCCCTGTCGGGTCACAAGCCCGCGCCGAGGGCCACAGGGTGAACCGAGCCAGCTCTGGCAGCCGATAGCCTGGGCGCCGCACATCCCCCCCAGGGCCCGCCCCCTCCAGCCTGGCCCGCCCAGCCTGACCCGCCCGGCCTGACCTCCAGGAAGCTGGTGTAGTCGCTCTCCAGTCGGGCCCACACGTCCGGCGCCAGGAGCGGAGGCAGCGGCTCTGCGGGCAGCGCCAGGCCCGGGGCGCCCAGGAAGTCAGGACTGGAAGGCAGGGCAGGGGGCTGAGGGCGGGCGCGGCTCTGATGCGGCAGCCGCTGGCCCTCTTCTGGCCAGGCTCAAAGTCTAACGCCAATCCCGAACCTGGGCATCTGTACACACACACACACACACACACACACACACACACACACACACGCCTCTAGGCTGCCATGCCACAGCCCCTCCCCGGAAGCCTCTGACAGCTGGGTTCCTGCCTTCTTGCAGAACGCTGAAGGACGGCTACCCAGATGGCACTCCGCCCTCTCCTCAAACACAGCTCAGGGGTCGGCCACCCTCCAGCCCACATCAGGGAGGCCCACAGCAGGGCGGACACAGGTCTGACCCCACACAATTTAAGGAGCAATTTAAGGAGTGCGGGACTTCAGGCAACCTCCCCCACCTCCGTGGGCGCTCCTGCCGGTGAGGCTGGGAACCGCTCCGCGGGGAAAGCAATTCATCCTCATCCCAGGCACAGAGCGGGAGGTGGCCGCTCCCCGCAGGCTGTACCCTGAACCCAGATGCCCGTCTGGCCTAGCGGGGTGCCCTTTTCTTTTTTTCTTTCTTTCTTTTTTTTTTTTTTTTTTTGAGACAGAGTCTTGTTCTGTCACCCAGGCTGGAGTGCAGTAGCGCGACCTCGGCTCACTGCAACCTCCACCTCCCGGGTTCAAGCGATTCTCCTACCTCAGCCTCCGGAATAGCTGAGATTACAGGTGCGTGCCACTATGCCCGGCTAATTTTTGTATTTTTGTAGAGACGGGGTTTCATCGTGTTGGCCAGGCTGATTTCGAACTCCTGACCTCAGGTGATCGGCCGCCTCAGCCTCCCAAAATGCTGGAATTACAGGCGTGAGCCACGGCGCCTGGCCAAGATGTGCCCTTTTCTGATGCGCCCAAAGGCACCTGGTGGACCCAGCACAGGCCCTACTCCCATGGGAACCTCCCCACGGAAACTTTTCAAATTCTGGAACTGTGTATGGGTGACCCCTAGAAATCCTGGGGCGGGGGCGTCCCCGGCCTAACCCGCCGAGGAAAGCACGTCGAAGCCCTCGGCTCTCAGCCCTCGGCTCTCAGCCCTCTCCCAGGGAGGAAACAGAGAAGAAAGATCCGGTGCTCCTCAAAGCCGGCTCCCCAAGGCCTGCGGGGCAGGCGGCAGCTGTCCTCGCCACTTGGCGCCCTGGCCGAGGCTCACCTGCCGTAGACGTTGGCGGCCCAGTCCAGCAGGACATAGAGCTGCTCGCAGCCGCGGGCGTCGCGCGCGAGCTCCTGGAGCCTCTGGGCCACGGCGCTGTGGAAGGCACGCAGATAGACCTCCCACGCGGGGAAGCCGGCCGCCGCATACGCGGGCTGCACCTCCTGCCGCACCTTCTGCAGGTCGCGGCGAACCAAGCCGCCCAGCTCGGCCAGAAGCTGGGCCAAACCCGACGCGCCCTCAGCCTCCCCCGAGGCCCACCCCGCGCCCGGCCGCCGCACGCGCTCCTGAGCGCTCCGCCGCACCGCCTCCTCCCAGTGCTGGCGCCAGCGGCGCGGCGTGCGCAGGAAGTCGCCGTCGTCGGGGGGCGAAGGGTGGGCCTCCTCCTCCGCGCTCACCACGCGGGCCAGCTCGGCCAGCGCGGCCGCGTCCACGCCGTCGCTGTCCAGCGTCTCGCGCACGATGACCCCGATCTCGGCTGCCAGCCCGTCGTAATGCAGGCACACGTCCATGGCACGCCGCGCGAAGGCCGTAGGGTCCTGCTCAAAGGTGCGCGAGGCCTTCTCGGCCACCAGCAGCGTCTCCAGGCGCAGAAGCTGTTCGAAGGCCGCCAGCAGTTGCCGTTCAGTAATGAGGTCGGCCACGGATTTGCCTTCTGCACAGGCAGGCAAGAAGAAGGGCGGTGAGAGGGACCGCCCCAAGACCCCAACCTGGAGGAAGACCTGCAGGCCGCGGCTCAATCCGTCGGGGCTGGATTGTCTGGCCTCTGCCAGATGCCCCAGCACAGCTGAAGGCCTGCTCCAGGAACAACAGGCCCCAGCTGCCAGGAGCCCTCCCTTAGAGTCACCTTTAAAGAGGCAGAACCTGGGGCCCCAAGCCTGGCTGAACAGAGCAATTTGGGTCAACCCCTACCTTCCGCCTGGATCCCACACCCACCTTCCACTCTCGGCTGAGCCGGACCTGATAGCCTCATGATCAGCCCTGATTGCAGGTCTAATAGTGTCGGAGCTCAGGCAGGGCGCGTCCTGCCCGTGTCCAGCTTTACATTCCTGCTGCTCCCCGCTCTCCGCCAGCCTCCACCCAACAAGAGCTCTCCACCTCCGTGTCCCCCTCTTCCCAACCCCTGTGTATCCTCCTCTGGGCAATCCCCCTGACCTCCCCTCCTGGTACCTCTGCAAGCCTTGCACCCTCTGCAACCGTGCGATCAGCTGTGTGCATGGCCCTAGTCTGACCAGGAGCCAGGCTGTGAAAGGCCATGGAGAGGCTGGGGATCTAGGGCCATGCATATCTGGGTTCAAGTTCCATTCTCCATGCTGTGAGATTTGAGGCAAGTCACTCCACCTCTCTGAGCCTCACTTTTCTCATCTGCCCAATGGGGGGGGGGGCTCCCATTGCAGAGATGCTGCAAGAATTTAAAGTGCAATTGTCCAGCTGGGCGTGGTGGCTCACGCCTGTAATCCCAGCACTTCGGGAGGCCAAAGCAGGAGGATAGGGTGAGCTCAGGAGTTCGAGACCAGCCTGGGCAACATAGCAAGGCCGTATCTCTACAAAAAAATAAAAATAAATTTAAAAAATTAGGCCGGGCACAGTGGCTCACGCCTGTAATCCCAGCACTTTGGGAGGCCAAGGGGATGGATCACGAGGTCAGGAGGTCAAGACCAGCCTGGCCAATATGGTGAAACCCCGTCTTACTAAAAATACAAAAAAAAATTAGCCAGGTGTGGTGGCACGTGCCTGTAGTCCTAGTGACTTCAGGGCCTGAGGCAGAAGAATCACTTGAACCTGGGAGGTGGAGGTTGCAGTGAGCCGAGATTGCGTCACTGCACTCCAGCCTGGGTGACAGAGTGAGACTCGGTCTCAAAAAAAAAAAAAAAAAAAAAAAAATTAGCTGGGTGCAGTGGCTCACACCTGTAGTCCCAGCTACTCAGGAAGCTGAGGTGGGAGCATCGCTTGAGCCCAGGAGGTCACGGTGGCAGTGAGCTGTGACTGCACCACTGCATGCCAGCCTGGGTGACAGAGTGGAGACCCAGTCTCAAATAAATAAATAATTGCATGTGTTCGTGGGCAGGGTTTGGGGAGCTAGGGAGGAGAGGCTTTCCGGAAGCCTCAGCTGAGCTGCCCTGACCTCTGGCCCGTTTCCTTTCATGCTTAGTGTTGTTTCTGAGACCCTTACCTGCCTCGGGTTTCAGTTCCTCAGACGCTGCCCCAGTGGCTGCCTGCTGGCTGACACCATTCATGACCCCCGAGGGCACCTCAGGAGTGGCCTGGGAATGGCCGGTAGCTGGGCCCTCATCCAGGGCTTGCCGGAAGGACCGGAACAGGGAGCAGGAGCTTCGCCGGAACAGGCCCGTATCCTCCTTGGAGACCTGGGTCAAAGCCCGCTGGCTGGCCCGGGAGAAGGCCTGCCTCAGGGAGCCCAGGCCCAGCCTTGTGCCATCCTTGCGGTGGGCATTGGGCTCTTTCCTGCTGCTTGTTCGCCGGGAGTCCTGAGCTGGACTCTGCGGCTCCTCGGCCTCCTTCGGACTTTGCAGCTCCGGCCCAGGAGTCTCTGTCTGTGGTGATGGCATCTTGGCAGCAGGAGAGCTGGGGGCAAGAAGGAGTGGCCACAGGAGCAGATGCAGAACCCTGTTGTGGCCCTGTGGGGCCTGGCCACACCCAGGGGCTTGGTCAAGGAAGGCTCCCCAGAGGAGGCAGCCCTCAGGCTGTCAAAAGGAAGCATCACCAGGCCACTCTCTTGGCGAGAGCCCTCAGTGTGCCAGGCCGCAGCTGGGCACGGAGATATAGACAGCTGCTTCCATCAGGAGCCTTTCCTGAGACCATCCCCCAAAAAGGGTCTCCCCAGGTGCCCACCGTCACTTGACCTCTGCCAGGCCAGACCCTCCCATTAGAATTGGAGGAGGGCACTGACATGCAGGTTCTGCGGCCCATTCCAGACCACAGCTTACAACACCTGAGGGCAGGACCAGCAGCCACATCTAGGCCTTCCCAGATGTTAGGTGCTGAGGCCTAAAGCCCTCCCCCAAGCCCCCACCAGCTCCTTCACTGCCCTCCAGGTCCCTCAGCTCACCCGCCTTCAGCCCAAAAGGCCTGACTACTTTGGCTCAAAGGGGAGGGCAGGGACCCCCATGGGAGCCCACCCCCTTCCCGGGTGTCACAGAGCCCACCGAGGAGGTGTGGGGCCTGAGGGCAGTGGCCAAGGCCACCCTGCCGCTTATCATGGCCATGCAGCCGCAGGGGCGGGTCTATATTTAACCAGGGACGGGGGGGGGGGGGGGTTCTCAATGCTGTTTCCCACCCATTGCCTCTCCTCCTCCCCCCACTCCTCTCCCTCTCCACCATAGCGTGCTCTGGCCCCTCCCCAACACAAGGAATGGAGGGGGGTGTCCCAGGGACATGGGGGTGGCTGAGCTGCGGCTGCTCCTGCTCCCCCAGGGCCCTCAGCACCCTGGCCTGCCAGGCTCCACCCACATCCCCTTCCAGCCTTAGGAGCTGTGTTTGCTTTCCTGGCTTTAGGTTGGGAGAGAGGAGGGGCCTCCCAACCACTCCATTGCACAAGCTGGGCCATGGGTGGGGGAGGGCATTAGGCTGGCAAAGCCTCACTTTCCCCTGGGAGAAACTGGGGCCAAAGAAGGGCTGGACCTGCCCCTAGCCCAGCCCCAGGGCCCCCCACCCAGATGCCAGGACCAAAGCACCCACCTGACCCACCACCCAACCCTTGGGTGACATCGGGCAGAAAGTGTGCCTCCCCAGGCACCATTTTGCTGGGGCGGAATCACACCAAGGTGGGCAAAGCCCAGTCCCTCACCCACCCTCACCCTCCAGCAAGGTGCCTGCTGGGCCCAGCTGCGGCCTACCTACCTTCCTTGAGGTTCCCAGAGGCGGCTAAGCAGCTGGATGGAGGCCCGAGGTGGGAGAGACAGCCAAGTGATTGATGGAGCTTATCAGCCCCGCCCTAGCCACAGGTCGGCGACTTCCCCCAGCGCCAGGGTTCAGGGACCCTGCCTGATTCGGACTTGACCCACACACTTCAGGGCGCCATCTGTCCCAGCCTCCACTCCCCTCTGTCTCCCTGGTGCCTCTTCATGCTTGGCATGGGGGCTGGCGCCCAGCAGGGCAGGGGTGTCGTGAAGAGACATGCTGCATCCACTGCTGTCAAGGGGACGGAGGCCGGGATGTGGGGAAGGACAAGCCAGGCCCCGCCTTTTTGTTTAGGAGACCTCACACTTAGTAAGCACCTACTGTGTGCCCAGCTTGATGCCTGACACAGATCAGCTACTGTGACAACAAAGTTAGGGGGTGTCATTTGCCCATTTCACAAATGAGGAACCTGAGGCTCACAGAGGGACAGAGTCTGCCACTGGCTGCGCACCTCAAGCTGGGGAGCCTGCTTGGAGCTGGAAGCAGAGGCAGGACCTGCCATGTCTCCACCCCCAGGGAGTCAGAACTGCCGCCCAGAAGCCCCCCTCCCAGCGGACAGACCCAAGGTGTCAGCAGGTCCCAGAGTGGGGTCAGATGTGGAGGTCCTCTCCCAGGAAGCCCAGACGAAGGCCGGGTAGGGAGGGGCAGCTGTGTGGTGAATCTCTTAGGAGGTTACATAGGCAGAGGCTTGGGGGCCACTCAGCCTGCTTTTGTCCCAAACCAGAACTTCAATGAAGGGCCAGTGAGGTCCCCAGATGGCCCCTCAGCCTCCAGCCATGCCACCTTTGACCCTGCAGCTCCCAACAGCTTCCCAAGCTATTCTCGACCTTCCCAAAGCAAAAGTGCACCCAGGTCACTCCCCTGCTTTAAGCCCTTCTGTGGTTCCCTCCTGCCCGAGCCCCACAGCCAGGCATCCATCCTGGAACCTCCTTCCTCCACCTCCACCTCCCACTGATGATGCCTCACCAGCTTCCCCTGGGGTTCACGGACAACCTGCACCCCACCCAGCCTCTTCTCTGTCCTCCCGGCTGCACATCCAGCCTCCAGTTTCCCCTCCGGCCATTCGCTTTCCTGGCCCCTGTTTGTTCTCCAAACCTGACCTGGGTTTCAGGACCTCAGGGTTCAGATGCTTCGCACCACCTGCCATCACCATCTATCTGCTCAGTGGGCACTCGGCACTGTCCCTGTGATGATGTGGCCCTCCTGCACTGGCCTGGCAGCCTCTGTCCATCTACCCCTGTCACCCCTGAGCACAGCCTGGAAGCAGGGGGAACATCAATGTCAGGGTCGCCCTGCCTCCCCCGAATGGCCTGCCTGCTGCCATGCTGGCGACTGCAGGGCTGAGACCTGAAGGCCCCTCTCAACTCCCTCCTCCACCTCCCAAGGCTCTCACCTGGCCTGTCCCTGTGCCTGCCTCCCCACACCCTCATGGACTCTCTCTGGCTCTCTTTTCTTTCTGTGTCTCTCTGGCCCCAGTGCCCGGAGAGTCCAGGGGGCCCCGGCTCCTATGCTGCCGCTCCCTGATTGCAAGGCCCCGGAGACTGAGGCCCGGCCTAAGCCCCACTCTCCCCAGGTCAGGCTAATACACCCTTTGTGAGGCCAGCAGCAGGGGCAAGAAACCACCCAGAGACACAGTCACTGAGAGCTCCCACCCTGGCCCACCCTAGCCGTGTCCGAGAAGTCAAGTCCGAACTTCCCCACCCTCCCTACCCGCAGCCTCAGCTTCTACTCCCCGCTTTCCCCTAGACCTTCCCTCCCGTAGCTGCTCCTCTTCCTCCCGATCACTCTGCAGTGCTCACCCACTCCCCAGCCTCCCCACCTACGCTGGGACTGGGCCATCGCTCCACTCCTCAATGCTCCAGAGGAGCCTCTGCAGGTGACTGCCTGTACTGCGCCCTGGGCAAAGCCCTGTGCGGGGCTTGCCCCCTCTCACTTCCCCACCTGCCATCCACCTTCCCCTGATCACAGCCTCCGAGCTGCTCTCCTTCCCAGGCCCCCTCAATGCTGCCTCCTCGGATCAGTCATAGAATCCTGCCTCGCAGTTAGACGGTCGTCGGCCAACTTCCCCAACAGCACTTGGGTTTTCCTGTTGAGAGGGGGGACTGAGACAGAACCAGCTGGATTTCCTAGTCCGACTAAGAATCCCTAAGCCTAGCTGGGAAGGTGACTGCATCCATCTATAAACATGGGGCTTGCAACTTAGCTCACACTCGGCCAATCAGGTAGTAAAGACAGCTCACAAAAATGCTAATTAGGCAAAAACAGGAGGTAAAGAAATAGCCAATCATCTATCGCCTGAGAGCACAGTGGGAGGGACAATGATCAGGATATAAACCCAGGCATTTGAGCTGGCGACAGCTGCCCTCTTTGGGTCCCCTCCCTTTGTATAGGAGCTCTGTTTTCACTCTACTAAATCTTGCAACTGCCAAAAAAAAAAAAAGAATCTTGCCAAAACGTCAACCTCCTTTCTTTATTGTTTTTAGAGACAAGGTCTCGCTGTGTCACTTCACTCACTGCTGGAGTGCAGGGATGCGATCATAGCTCACCACAGCCTTGAACTCCTGGACTCAAGCAGTCCTCCCACCTCAGCGTCCCAAGTAGCTGGGACTACAGGTGCACAACACCGTGCCTGGCTAATTTTTGTATTTTTTGTGGAGACAGGGGTCTCATTATGTGTGCCCAGGCTCATCTCAAACTTCTGGCCTCAAATGATCCTCCTGCCTCAGCCTCCCGAAGTGCTGGGATTACAGGAGTGAGCCACCACACCCGGCCCTATGAACCTCCTTTGAAAGCTTTCCTTGCAATTTTCCTTTCCCTTCCAGCCCCTGCAAATAAGGAAAACGACAAGGATGTTTGTTCTCACCACTCTTACTCCTCAACATTTGGCTGGAAGAACTAGTTAAGGCAATAAAGAAAGAAAAATAAATAAGAGGTGTAAACACTGGGAAGGAGAAGATTAAACTGTCATTATTCATATGATTGTTGGCTTAGAAAATCTGAGACTGAAAACTATTGGAGCTAATAAAAGGGTTTAGTAAGTTTTGTGCATTGATTATGTAAATACAAGCAAAACCTTTCCTATACCCTAGCAAAGCCTATTAAAAAGAGACACTTAAAAGACTTCCCTTCACAGTAGCAACAAAGCATAAGCCTGCTGAGCCGCCGCCGCCCTTGGAAGAAGCACAGCTCCATCCTTAGCTTGGCATTCAAGGCCTAATGACCCCTCTGGCTTCAGTCCCAACTCATTCCCTCACTCTGATCACTCAGAAGCACCCACCTCTCCTCCACACCTTTGCACAGGCCATCCTCTCTGCCTACCATGACCTCAGCCCCTCCTTCACTTGTCAGCTCACTGAAGCCTCAGCAGAAGTGGCTCCTCCCCCGAGAAGGCTTCCCGGACCAGCTGAGCCCATACCATGTTCAGCACCTCCTGCTCTGGGCCTGATCCCAGCCCTGGGCACACCTGCCATGACGGAGGGACAGTTACAGAGCCTGGAGACCAGGAGACCCCCAAGGCAGGGAGTGAGCCTGACTCAGCCCCCAGCCGTGGCTAGTACTTGGCACTTTCCTGGAGAAACCAGGAAAGTGAATCTGATGCCTGAGTATGAGCGCACGGGCATATACACACTTTTCTGGGCATCGGTTTTGCACATCTGTGTGTTGGCCTGACAGTGTCTCCCTGTCTGTGCGTGACTCTGCCCTGGAGTGTCCCCAGAGGGTCTGCCAGTGCTTCTGAGTCTGTGTCTGTGCCTGCATGCCCATCTTGGTGTCTTCTGTGTCTGTCTATCTGTGCTTTCTGCCTGAGTGTGTCTGCCTGTGTATCGGGTGTGTGTGTGTCCATTGTGATTTGCGCTGGCCCTCTGGCCTGGTCAGCCTGGGCTCTGAGTGAGGCCCTTGGCCTGGAAGGCCACACGCAGAGCCGGAATGGTCCTCAAGCCCGCCCACAGCACCCCATGCCCTCCTGCTCCACCTGCCCGAACATACCTGCTGAGCACGCAGCCTTGGCCCAGGAAGAACACAGCCACCTGAGAAGCTGGCCCGTGGGGCCTTCAGAGCCGGGCCCTGGCCATGGAGCCTCCAGAGCAGCCCGAGTGAGTGACCAACAGCTGGGACTTCCCAGCCATGGTCAGGGCCTGCCAGGCCCACCCAGCCCCACCCACAGCCCTACCCTCCACCAGGACCCCATACTTTCACTTTCAGAGAAGTTCCCACTTCCTTTTCGTTCCGGAGGCAGTCACTCCAGCTTTCCATTCCAGACAGCTCAGGGCTCAGTCCAAGGGTCAGAGAACAAGGGAGGGGCTGCGGAGCTTGGCACTCAGGGTCTCGAGGCAGCAGGGGGTGGACACTGCCTGCCACCCGAAACACACCAGCCCCTCCTTTGCTCAGAGGCCAGCAGAAGCAGGCGCTGGCCTCGGGGGACACTCAGCCCACAGTGCCGGAGCCCAGAAGGACCCCTCCCTCCAGGACAGAGGCTCTAGCACTGGGCCAGTCCATCGAGTTCATCCTGAGACCCCTGCACCCTGCCTGTCAGGGAAGCTCATGGTGACAGCGAAGGAAGCAGTTGAGAGCCGCATGCCGTTCCTGGGGGCTTCAGGAGCTAGAGGAAGGGATGGGGCTGTAGGGACAGACAGGACACACTCAGGAGTGAGGAGGGACGGCATCCTGGGCAGGGGCAAAGATGTGCAGGCGGGGCCCCACTCCCCACACAGGGGGTCAGGCGGGCAACGTGCTGCGGGGAGGGCCACTGACGCTTCCCAGAAGAGGCAGCCTCACCCCTGCATAGGGGGATTCCACAGCGAGTGTCTTAGGAAACAACTCAGGGAAAATCCAAGGAGAACAGATCCAGGCCTGTCCCAACCTGGGCTGGAGCCACCAGGGTGTGTGATGGGGCTGCTGCAGGGTGCTGAGGTGGGCTGAAATAGCCTCCTGCACCAGCATCCTCTGGCTGAGGGCGGGGTGGCCCCGTGCACCCAGTGTCCTAGGGCTGAGGGCAGGGATGGCCCCATGTACCCAGCATCCTAGGGCTGCCACAACAGGACCAGGGACTGAGCAGACGTTTATTCTCTCCCAGTTCTGGAAGCCAGAGGCCCGCAATCAAGGCATGTGTGGGGCTGGTTTCTCCTGGGGCTGTTTTCTTGGTCTGCAGGTAGCCCCCACTTCTTCCTGGTCTCCACAGGGTCTTCCCTCTTCGTGTCTGTGTCCATATTTCCTCTTCATATGGGCTAGGATCCACCCTAATGACTTAATTTTAACTTATTACCTCTTTAAAGGTCACGTGTTTTTATAAGGAATTTTCCAAATAAGGTCACATTCTAAGATTGGGACTTCAACATACGAATTTTTTTTTTTTTTTTTTTTTGAGATGGAGTCTCTCTGTCACCCAGGCTGAAGTGCAGTGGCACGATCTCAGCTCACTGCAACCTCTGCCTCCTGGATTCAAGCGATTCTCCTGCCTCAGCCTCCTGAGTAGCTGTGATTACAGACGTGCACCACCACACCCAGCTAATTTTTGTATTTTTAGTAGAGTCGGGGTTTCACCATGTTGGCCAGGCTGGTCTTGAACTCCTGACCTCAGGTGATTGGCCTGCCTAGGCCTCCCATAGTGCTGGGATTACAGGCATGAGCCACCGCACCCAGCCCAACATACGCATTTTATGGGGGAAAAGCAGCCCATAACAGACTGGAAGGTGCCTGAGATGCTGCAGCAACATCTGCAGAGGGGCCAAATTAGACTCAAAGATGCCAGCACCTCCTCCAGGAAGCCCTCCAATTAACCACTTGAGTCACTACCCTGAGCCCTGGGTTCCCTCTGTGAAGTGGGGTGCTAAGAGTCCCACTTCAAGCCCGAGAGGTGCCCAGCAGCCCATAGGCCCTTCCTCCCAGCCCAGTCCCACCTGCTGGCGCGAGTCCCACCCCACCTGTCTCCAACAGGCAGAGATGAGGGGTAACAGGGAACAAGCACAACTGAGCAGACACAGCTGAGGTCCAAGGTGGCCGGCTTCCCAGGGCTCGGTGACCTGCTCTCGGCCACACAGCTGCCCAGAGAGTCCAGGACGGCGACCTCGGTCTCCGGCTCTGTGGACTGGGTCTTCCCATAGAGCCAGGCCTCGGCGGACTGGAGACTTCCTGGTCTAATTCTCCCACCCCCCCCAGCTCACAGGGCATGTTGGGGTCCTGGGGCCTCCAATGACGGGTCGCTCCATTCAATACATAGGTGCCTGAAAAGCTGGTGGTGCCCAGGGCCTGGGGACTGCTCCTGGAAGTCCCCTCAACTCCCATCTGCTCTCCACGGTCACCTGAGCCTGTGCCCGCTTTTCAGCATGAGGTTGCAATGTTTCTTTCATGCTATGTCCATGTTTTTCCCGAAGTTTCTCAGTAAAATCCCTTTGGAAAAACCCCAGCCTTGTCTCAAAGAAGCCTGGGGCAGAGGGTTGGTCTGGGGTCAGGAGCAGGCAGGGTGGGGGGCCATTAGGAGGGAGAGGCCTAGCCAGGGACACCCACCAGAGAGCAAGCCCAGCTCCCCACGACCTTGGAGAGGCACTCCAATCTCTGAGCCTCAGTTTACTCCTCCAGAAAATGGGATTGTCGTCGGGATCAAATGGGTTCACCTTGGCTGAGGACCTGGCTCCCAGGTAGGGAAGGCCAGGGAGCAGGACCCCCACCACCAGATGCTTGCCTGATCTGGGGTTCACTGAGAGGCCAGGCTGTCACACCTGGGGTGTAGAAGCCAGAGGCGGCCGCTTCCACCCTCACTGCTGCCGGGACCAGCGTTAAGCGCAGCGTAAGCACCTAGAGGCCCAGGCTCCCTCCCTAACCCGAAGCGGCTGCGGGCAGCGGGCAGCAGACCACTCTGCCCCAATCCCATATTGCAGGGTTGAGGTGGGAGCCCGGGCGGTGGCCCCAGCCGACGCCAGGGAGAGCCGCAGGACGACTACCGCGGGGCGTCCCCAGGTAGCCGCGTGCTGGGGGGGCGGGACGGGGTGCCGGGGGCGGGGCCTCGCTGGCACCGCCCCTGCCGTCTCCGCCCACGGACTCTGGGCGTGGCTGGGCGGTCTGGGCCCAGGCTGGCGGTGAAGGGCGGCGGGGTGGAGCAGCCCCCTGCGGTCGGGCCTCCCCACCCCTGGCTCAAGAGCACGCAGGGTCCTGGGACCTGCGGTGGGGGTCGCCTCCGCCCGAAAGCTGCCCTGCTGGACGCGGCGCGCCGGCGGGGCGCTGTGGGCGCCCTGGGACTTCGCCCGAGCTCGGCCTCTCGGCTGTGTGGGTCCCAGGCAGCCGTGTTGAGCCAGGTGTCATAATTCTCGCCCCGGAGCCGTGTGGTGAGGATTAAATCTCAGTAAATGGCGTCATCGCCCACCCACGTGCCGGCTTCCCTGCACCCCACATCCCACGTGTCTGCAAGGCATCCTGCGAAATGTCTGTCCCCTTTCACAAAACTACCACCATGTCCCCCATCCTGGTCAAGCCTCTCCCTCCCTGGCTCCAGGACCGACGGGAAGGACTGGAGGAGGACGGTGAGGACTGAAGGCCCGCCCCACCCCTCTCCTGAGCTACAGTCCAGGGGAGGGCCCACGGGGTCCTGCGGTTTAAAACTGAAGCAGGCTGCCAGGCCAACTTCCGCACCTCGCCTCCCACCTTTCCCCGCATTGGGGGGGTTGGCTATTTTTAGAAGGAAGGCGGTAGGAGAAAGTGCATCTTCGTCCTGGAGGCTGGCGAGGCAGCAGGAAAGCACAGAGGGGCAGTGTCTCCTGCCTCCCTCTGCTCATGGGCCCCTAGCACGCCTGCCCGGGCCACAGAAGGGCCATGGACTTGGCAGAGCTGACATTTATGGAGTGTACCACTGCCCGGCCCTAAGCTTCCTCATCCTGGCTCAGGCTGGCTAAGGGCAGAGGGCCAGGTTGGGGGAACAGACCTGGGGAGGGGGCCCTGGCCTACACTCGGGGCTCTACCCCCATGCCAGCTGCAACCAGGCAGCAGGGCTCCCCTCCTGCAGTAGAACAGAGTCCAGAGACAATGTTGATGGACCCAGTGGAGGGACAGGACCCCCACATGGGGCAGGAAGAGATGCCTGCTCAACCAACCTCTGATGCGGGGTCTGTGGCAGCCTAGTGGCTTCCTGACCGCAGGGATTCCCTTTGTAGCCCCTAGCCTTGGGCACCTCGCTTTGCACCTCAGTTCCCACACGTGTAAAATGGGACCTTCACGAGGATTTAATGAGATCCAACCTGGAATGGGGCGGCCCACCCCAGGCACCATCGCTGTGCTTTCCTGCACCCAGGGCAAGCGGGTAGCAGGCCCTCAGGGTCCGGCCCCGGCCCCAAGGAGGCCCCACGGAGGGTTGGGAGGCCACCTGGAGGAGGTTGGTTCTGCCTTGGACAGCCTTGGCCAAAGCAGAGAGAGGGTCCCTGGGCAGAAGCACCAGCCACAGAGCCAGCTCAGCCCTGCCCAGCCCGCCCCAGTGCCACACCCAAGTGGTCACCCAGGAGGCGCTCTGGACTGGCCAGCCTGGGCTGGGAGCTGAGGCTCTCACCTGGAAGGCCACAGGCAGAGCCCAAACTGTCCTCTGTCCCTGCATCCCCATCAAGTGTGCCTACTGGCCACCAGGAAGTGCCTTTATTTCTGCTTCAAACCACGGAACAAAGCGGGATGTGATCCAGACCTGGGCCATGGGCAGGACAGGGCAGGGCTGCGGTCCTGGCCAGACCCGGTGAGACAGGAAGCAGCCTCTGGGCTTTCCCGGCTGGGCAGGCCCGGCCCTCCTGTGCATCAGCCCGGCCACCCTGGGGCACAGGCCCTCAGCAGTCAGACAGCAGAGCCCAGGCACGTCCCTGTCCTATCCCCGGGCCGGGGCTGCTGGGTCCTCAGAGCAGGCACGCTCGCTGCTAGCATCATCTGCAGCTTTCCCTGGCTCTCCGGGCAGACTCGGCGAGGAGGCTGCAGAAACATAAAGGCGGCTGTGTTGGTCGGCAGGGGGACTGCAGCCTGAGGGGACCCCAGGGGCCCGAAATGAGCCTTTCGCAGGCAACCGGGCTGGGGCAGGCCAGGAGGTCCCCTCGGGTGATGAGAAGCGGGAGAGGCGCTCGGCCAGGGAGGCAGAATGAGGCTGGGCTCTGCGAGCAGGGGCAGCTCCCACATCCACCAGATGGAACGGTGGCAGAGGGAAGGGAAGTCCAGGGCAGACTCGAGGATGTCCCCAGAGCCCAAGTCCCAGGGGTTACCCAAGGAGTGGTCCCTGATGCTGTCCTGGGCCCTGGGCAGAAACTGACAAGAGGTTGAGGGGGCCTTGGGCAGAGGTGGGGGTTATGGGTCCAGGCAGATAACCCCTTCTGGCCACACTGAAAGGGGGTTTCCTGGCCAGTACAGGCTGAGGTCTGGGGATGGGGAGAGGGCAGGCAAGGTGCTGAGCGTTCCCAGCTGCAGCCGAATTCACTTCCTCCTCAGGGAATAGACTCCCAGGGCTCTCCAGGGGACAGCATCCCCCAGGGCGCAGGGCACAGCTCATGCCCCTTGCCCAGCCCGCCGTGGCCCTCAGAGCCATCCACAAGGCCCCCACAGCCCAGCCTGCTGCCTCTCCTGTTCCTTGGGCCTGGCACCGGCTGCCTCCTCCTGCTCACACATTCCTCCCAGAAGTTTCAGCCTTTATTTATTTATTTTTGAGACAGACTCTCGCTCTATTGCCCAGGCTGGAGTGCAGTGGCCCAATCTCAGCTCACTGCAACCTCTGCCTCCAGGGTTCAAGCGATTCTCCTGCCTCGGCCTTCCGAGTAGCTGGGATTACAGGTGCCTGCCACCATGCCTGGCCAATTTTTGTATTTTTAGTAGAGATGAGGTTTCACCATGTTGGCCAGGCTGGTCTTGAACTCCTAACCTCAACTGATCCACCTGCCTCAGCCTCCCAAAGTGCTGGGATTACAGGCATGAGCCACCGCGCCTGGCCTGCTTTCAGCCTTTAAACAAGGCACCTGCAGCCGGATGGAGCCTGCCAACAGGCCAGCCCATCCCCCCACCACGTGCACCTGCACCCTCACAGCCTCCCAGGCCCTAGTGAGCACACTTGCTGCAAAGGTGATGACAATGAGGGCGCACTGGATGATGAGGGGTGAGAATGTGGCATCACTCATTCAACAATTATGCACCGTGCACCTCCCGTGCCCAGGCCTGCGGCTGAGAGTGGACGAGGGACCTCACTTGCAGGTGGGAGGGAGGACGGTGCCAGGGAGGGGAGTCAAGGCCAGACAGCACCTAGAGCACCGGGCAGAGGCTCCAAGGCGGGCGGAGAATGCAGTGTGAACAGGCAGGAGGCGGGAAGGCCCTGCTTGCTGGAGCCGCAGGAAGCACGTCCCACTTCTGACCCTGGCAGTGGCCACTCCCTCCTCTCAGCACCCCCACAGGCGCCCTCACTTACCAGCAGCAGCCCAGCTCTGAGAGGGGCCCCTCTGGGCACTCTCCAGGGGCCAGCGCAGCTCCCCGCTCTCCACAGGGTCCGCCTCGCTGGGCTCCACCACGATTGAGGGCAGCCGCTGGCCCAGTCCAGGGCCCTTCTCCCGGACACCCGCCACAGCCTGCAGGGAGGATGGGCAGGATCATGGCCATGCCAGGCCTGGCACTCCTGTTCCCTCCCACCCCTGTCTTGCACACTGCCCCACTGGGGAGATCAGAGACCCTTCCCACCCAGTCCCCAAGGCAGGGATGGGCACACGTGTGTTTGCACAGGAACATCACTGAGATGGGTCCCAGGCCCTACCCGGTCCCAACCCTGGGGTTAGGGTGCTCAGCCCCTGGGGTCACAGCTCTCAGGAGGTACCATAGGACACAGCTCTGCTCAGCTCCAGGAGCCCATTGCACAGCCAGAGCCTGAGGCCAGAGAGGCCAAGGTCACCAGGAATGAGCCCAGGCTTTTGCGCACCCCCAGCTGCCTCCTGCACCCAGACTCCTGCCAGTCCCTTCCTGGGGTCTTCCCTGCTGGGCCCTTGGCCTCCTCCAGGCTCAGAGGAGCTGGAAAGCAGTTGCCATGGCAACCCAAGCGGCTGGCTCTGGGCTTGCTCTTGGCTCATTGTTCAGTGCCCACAGGAGCCTGTGGGGGCTGCGTCCCCAGGCCTTCCCGGTGCCCTCAGCATCTCCACCTCCCATTCAAGGCCTTTGAGGCTGCAGTGCTACGTGCAGAACTCTGTCCCTCAGCACTCCAGTGGCCCTGACTTGCCTGCCCTGTCCCACCCCATCCCTCAGCACCCCAGTGACCCTGACTCGCCCGCCCTGTCCCACCCTATCCCTCAGCACGCTGGTGACCCTGACTCGCCTGCCCTGTCCCACCCCCATGCCTGTGCTCGGGCAGATGCCCCTGCCTGGAGCTCCCTGTCTCCCATCTCTCCACCTAGAAGGGAAGCTGCTGGGTCCACCTTCCCAAAAGGGCACGAGGGCCTCGAGGAAGGACAGCCACGCAGCAGGGGGGACTTAGCTGAACGGCCCTCGGCCACTGCAGCAAGATCCCTGAACAGTGCACATTCCTGAGCTCCAGCCCAGACTCTCTTTTAACCAAGGACCACAGGTGACCCTCAAGGGTGAGAACAGGTGTCACTGGCCTGGGATGTCTGTGGAATGAAGGAGCTGTCAGAGGACAGCAGAGCAGGGACCCCATCCCTACTGCAAAGGCTGGACCCTCCCGGGGGCCACCTTCATGCTGGCATTGCCAGTCGGGGGGCTCATTCCCCAGCCTGCTCTCCCTCCCCATGTGCCATTCTCCTTCCTGCCCCCAACCAAGGGCGCTCCTCTCCAAGTCTGCCCACTGGGGTGAAGGAGGCCCAGGACAGCAGCATTTGCAGCTCTGAGATCTGGTGCTCACCTCTGTCCACCCTGCCTGGGAGGCTGTATCTGCAGCCCCAAGTTCCAGACTGGTCCCTATGTGACTCCAGGCTGGTCCCCTTCTCTGGCCCCACTGCTCCCCGACAAGGAGAATGGCTGGGCTCTAGCTGGGCTCTAGCACTCAGAATACTAAGGCTGCGACCCTGTGTAGGGAGCTTGTTTTTTTTTTTTTTTTTTTTTTTTTCAGTTTCCTCAGCACCCCCCTATCCCCCGCCAAAAGGTGACACTAGGGGCAGGGAAGCCTGGCATTCTCACTCAGCAGAGAGCAAAGTGTGCCTTGGGGGACAATCCCTGGGGTCCTCAGGTCAGGAAGGGGTGCTAAGTAAGCCACAAATGCTGGCCTTCAATTTTTTTATCCATTATACCTTCATAAAAGAGCAACAAGCCGGGCACTGTGGCTCACACCTGTAATCCCAGCACTTTGGGAGGCCAAGGCAGGTGGATCACCTGAGGTCAGGAGTTCGAGACCAGCCTGGCCAACATGGCGAAACCCAACTCTACTAAAAATACAAGAATTAACCGGGCATAGTGGTGGGCACCTGTTATCCCAGCTACTCCAGAGGCTGAGGCAGGAGAATTGCTTGAACCCCGGAGGTGGAGGCTGCAGTGAGCCAAGATCGCGCCATTACACTCCAGCCTGGGCGACAGAGCAAGACTCCATGTCAAAAATAAATAAATAAATAAGCAATGATCTCCCCCACCCAGATGGGTAAACTGAGGCCAGCAGCAAGGCAAGGAATGCCCCAAGTCACGGGACAGAGTTTGAGGCTTGCTCCCTCCCGACCCCCCAGGGTCCCGAGCACGTACCTTCCCTGCTGGGCCTCCAGCCCCCTCAGCAGCGCCTGGCTGTGGTGGAGCAGGCCGGGGGGTGCTCATGCTGCTGCCACCGCGCCACTAAGCTGCACGAGGACTGGGAGCAGAAATGGGGTGTCTGCTGTTGGCCTGATGCTGGACCCACCCTCCCCCGAAGGCTTCAGGTGCTGAGCCCACCCCACTCCACCCCAGCCCAGGCCCAGTGCCCACGGCTCTAGCTGGACCTGTGTTGCACTACCCCCCGCCACCAGAGGGGGCGCTGGACCCTGGCCACACAGTGTGCCTGCAAGAGGGCACAGACAGGAGGGGAGACCTAGGAAGGCTTCCTGGAAGAAGTCGGCTGATCTGAGGCCTGAGGGATGAGCAGGAGGTAGCCAGGCCGGCTGGGTGGACAGAAGCGCATTCTGAGACAGGAATAGTGCAGGAAGGACACAGAGCGTCCATGGGACCTAAATGGTTTCTGAGACAGGAGGCTGGGAGTAGTAGGGACTGGGTTCGAGCCAGCCAGAGGCCAAGGTGCCCATTTCCTCCTCGAGAGCATGAACCCTGCACACCCCCGGCCAGGCCCTCAGCACCCACAGCCCAAGGGAAACTGACATCCTGCCTGCACTTGGCCACACCCACTCAGGCTGGCCACAGCAGAGGGAGCCCCACAGGAGCCCTGGCAGCAAGGGCTCTGGGAAGAGAGCCCCTGGCAGGAGTCGGCACCAGCCAGACCCTTCACCTGCGCTCAGGCCGTGTGGGCTCTTGGGGCTACGCCCTGGTCAGAGGCAGAAATGGGGGTGGGGTCTGGCAGTGGCTGGCATGCAGGCAGTAGGGGGCCACAGGCAGGGGCAGCCCTGCAGGAAGGGGACAGGGCAGTGGGAGAGCAGAGACCAGCAGGATGGAATGCCTGTGACGTCCTGCTGGGGTGGGTGAGGGTGGTCCTGTGGCCACCAGCAAAGTAGAGGGGTGCTATTCTGGGAAATAAGGTTTCTTTCACCAAACACCCCACTCAGGTCAGCTGGGGTCCCACTGAGGCCCAGGGAGGGCTAGGAGGGGCACACACTGCAGGAGGCTTCTCAGGGCAGCGGGCAGCGAAGTCACACCCTCTGGCTCCTCTGCCCAACCCCAAAGCCCAGGGATGTCGCAGTGCCCCACTGCTCCCAGGTCTGGCCCTCCATCAAGCCTCTTCTGGATCCCATCCCAGGACCCCAGAACCCAGGTTAGAGTCCAGGGCAGCCAGGACAGAGACCCAGCCAGCCTTTGGAAGGAGGCAGAGGGAGAGGCAAGAAAAATACTGCCACAGAGACCAGGCGAGAGGTGACTGAGCTGGAGACAGAGGAGAAGAGAGAGAGAGAGAGAGAGAGACAGAAACAGACCCACAGATGACACTTGGCCCAGAGAGAGCGGGATGGCAGAGGCAGATGATAGAGCTGTCAGCTTGAGCCACGCGGGGGGTGGGGGGTGGGGCAGGCAATCAGGGAACAAGTGCCCAAGGGCTGCCTTGCCCTGCCCAGCGCCAGGGTCCAGTGCCAGCCGGGGCACCAAACATCGAGGGCGCCCACCACCCCCAGCGCCGCGGGATCCCAGGTGTTGCTGGGCACAGCCCCGGGGGCACAAGCGCACGGAGGCATTGCGTCCCACAGCCGGGCTGACCCTGCGAACCCACGCCGTCCCCCTTCCCCAAGGAGCTCTACTCAAAACTCCCCAAATCCCCCCCATGCTCCTCCCTCTCCCAGCCATCCGCACCCGGCCGTCAGGGCGCGCCCGGGGCCCGCACTGCCGGGGCCAGGCTGGGGAGGGGGCGACCCTGCGCCACACTCACACTCACACTCACCGCCCGTGCGGGTGCTGGCGCTGGGGCCTCCGCGCTCCGCTGGCTCCGCGCTCGCCCGGCTCGCTCTCCTCCCCGCGCTCCCCGCCCACACGCGCTCTCCCGGCCTCCCTGGCACTCACGCCCTCCCCGGGGCTGGCCGCCCGCCCTCGGCGCCCCCGCCCTCCCAGCTCCAGCCCTCAGCTAGGGCCCGGCCTCATCTTCCCTTGAGCCGACCCCTCCCCTAGGACCTGCCCCTGGCCACTTGAGACTGAGCCTCAAGACTGGCGTCCAGAAATTTGAGGTGCAGAATTCGGTGGGGCCAGATACATGGAAAGAGGACTCCCTCCTATTGGGGAATAAAGAGAGGAGTAAAAAGGACAAAAAACAAAAAACAAAAAAACCCAAACTACCGGGCGCGGTGGCTCACGCCTGTAATCCCAGCACTTTGGGAGGCTGAGGCGGGCAGATCACCTGAGGTCAGGAGTTCGAGATTAGCCCGGCCAATATGGTGAAACCCCGTCTCTACTAAAAATACAAAAAAAAAAAAAAAAAAAAAATTAGCCAGGCGCAGTGGCAGGTGCCTGTAGTCCCAGCTACTTGGGAGGCTGAGGCAGGAGAATCACTTGAACCCAGGAGGCAGAGGTTGCAGGGAGCCAGGATCGCGCCACTGCACTCCAGCCTAGGTGACAGACCGAGATTCCATCTCAAAAAAAAAAAAACCAAAAAACCCAAACTGGGATGGGCTGCAGGAAGTGGGGGGGGGTTCACCCCTCAGCCCCTCCTCTCATCTTTCCAGTTCCATTCCCAAAAAGGAGCAAAACAGCCCTGGGACAAGCTGTCTCGTTCAGTCCAGTGCACAGACCTGACACCTGAGGCCAAGGTGCATAATCTCTGGTCCATGTAATTCCTACCCTGCAACCAGGAAGCCTCCACCATCAGTTATCTAACATCCCACATCCATTCAATATCCACAGTCCAGCCACGGTCCGTCTACCATTCACAGCTATTCATCTATGTTTTGCCATCCCGCCACCATCTGAGACCCACCATCTTCCATCCATCATCCACCAACAATAACGCAACATCCATCTCGTCCACAATCCACCACTACCATCAATAACCCAACATCCATCCCATCCGCAATTCACCATCTACCTTCAATAACCCAACATCCATCCCATCCACACTCCACGATCTACCTTCAATAACCTAACATCCACCTCGTCCACAATCCACCACTACCATCAATAACCCAGCATCCATCCTGTCCACAGTCCACTATCTACCTTCAATAATCCAACATCCATCCCATCCGCAGTCCACCATCTGCCTTCAATAACCCAACATCCATCCCGTCCACAGTCCACCATCTACCTTCAATAATCCAACATCCATCCCGTCCACAGTCCACCATCTACCTTCAATAACCCAACATCCATCCCGTCCGCAATTCACCATCTACCTTCAATAACCCAACATCCATCCCGTCCACAGTCCACCATCTACCTTCAATAATCCAACATCCATCCCGTCCACAGTCCACCATCTACCTTCAATAACCCAACATCCATCCCGTCCACAGTCCACCATCTACCTTCAATAATCCAACATCCATCCTGTCCACAGTCCACCATCTACCTTCAATAACCCAACATCCATCCCGTCCGCAATTCACCATCTACCTTCAATAACCCAACATCCATCCCATCCACTGTCCACCATCTGCCTTCAATAACCCAACATCCATCCCATCCACAATCCACCATCTACCTTCAATAACCCAACATCCATCCTGTCCATAGTCCACCATCTACCTTCAATAATCCAACATCCATCCCATCCACAGTCCACCATCTGCCTTCAATAACCCAACATCCATCCTGTCCACAGTCCACCATCTGCCTTCAATAATCCAACATCCATCCCGTCCACAGTCCACCATCTGCCTTCAATAATCCAACATCCATCCCACCCACAGTCCACCATCTGCCTTCAATAACCCAACATCCATCCATCCACATCCACCATCTACCTTCAATAACCCAACATCCATCCTGTCCACAGTCCACCATCTACCTTCAATAATCCAACATCCATCCTGTCCACAGTCCACCATCTACCTTCAATAATCCAACATCCATCCTGTCCACAGTCCACCATCTACCTTCAATAATCCAATATCCATCCCGTCCACAGTCCACCATCTACCTTCAATAATCCAAAATCCATCCTGTCCACAGTCCACCATCTACCGTCAATAACCCAACATCCATCCCATCCACAATCCACCATCTACCCATGCAACCACCAGCCATCCATTCACAATCCATCATTCAACCACCGTCCAGTATCCAATGTCCATTAACCATCCATCTCCAGTCACTATCCCCTATCCAACCACCACCCATCCATCATGCACCCATCCATTCACCACCAGCACCTACCATTTACCAAGCATCAATACACCAGTAAATACCTGTCAATCCAACATTCATTCACCATCCATCCATCCACCACCTATCCATCCATCACTCACTATGTAACAGCTTTCCATCAGATATTTAACACATCCATCTACCATTCACATCTCCATCCACATATCTAATTGTGAGTCATCCATCTATTTACTATTCATTTATCCCAATTTATCCATTAACCTCCATCCAATCAGCAACAAGTCACCCATCTACAATTCAGCCACCAGTCATTCGCCATTTGCCATCCATTCATATTTCTATGAACTGTATTCCTCCATCCATCCACCAACAATCTACCATCACCATCTCTTTTTTGGTGTTTGTTTGTTTGTTCGTTCGTTTGAGGCAGAATCTCGCTCTGTCACCCAGGCTGGAGTGCAATGGCGCAGTCTCGGCTCACTGCAACCTCTGCCTCTGGATTCAAGCAATTCTCCTACCTCAGCCTCCCAAGTAGCTGAGATTATAGGTGCCCACTGCCACGCCCAGCTAATTTTTGTATTTTTAGTAGAGATGGGGTTTCACCATGTTGGCCAGGCTGGTCTCGATCTCCTGACCTCAGGTGATCCACCCGCCATGGCTTCCCAAAGTGCTGGGATTACAGGCGTGAGCCACCACACCTAGCCTACCATCACCTAGCCTACCTCTTATCCACATCCACCACATATCTATTCATTCACTGTCCATCTCACAACATCCTCTATCTATCCACCCATCATCCAGCCAAAATTCACTATTCATCCAAAATCCATCCAAGTACCATCTAGCATCCATTCATATTCATCCATTCTAGAAAAAAAATTGACTGCCTTCTATGTGCCAAACATTGTTCTAGGTGCTGAGGACAGAGTAGAGAGACAGCAGTGAGCATTTATTTACCATTATCCATCGACCATTACAATCCACTCACCATCTGGTCACTGTTCATGCCCATCCTACATCCATTATTCATTCTCCATTCAGTATCCATCTTCATTAATCATCCATTCACTATCCACTTGCTATGTATCCATCTTCCTCCATCTGTACATTAAAGCATCCATTTACCACCTCTCCATCTACCCACCCACCATTCACCTTTCATGCATCACTTTTCCAGGTTGTAGCCATCTATTGTTTAAACCTTCATCCATCCGTTCAACACCTGTTCATCATTCGTCATCCAGATTCCATCCAGTTGTTATCTATCCACATCCACCTTCCATTTGTACCTCCACAGCACACAACCCATTATTCATCCAGCTAGCAATCATTCATTTATTTGCCATCCAGTCCCCATTCATGCACCTGGCAGCCACCATTTACTTGTCCACCACCCATGATCCATCCATCAGGCATATACTCATTGGTATTTCTGTCCCATCTGCCCATCCATTCTCTGTGGATAGATCCATCACAGTCATCCACTACTATTTATCCACCATCCATCCACACTTCCATGATGTATCTACCCACTAAGCAGCCACCATCTACTATTAATACTTATTGCCTGCAGTTTATATCCACTATGTATGGATTCATGTGGTATCCGTCAATCCAACAATTCAGCATCCATGTCCATCCATTTTCCATCTATCAATCTACAGTGTATTTATCTATTCTTCATCACTTAATCAATCACCAACTACATAGATGCATCTACCATCCATCATATTATATCCATCCACCATCTAGGATCACCCTCTACCATGCTTCCAGTGCCCATCCAATCATTAGCCATACATTCTTCTACCCACCACATACTCATTCCATCATTACGTCCATCATTCATCCACTATCACTCACCCAGACAGTTATTCATCCCCCACCAATCAGCCAGCCACCTAGTAATTAACTCATCCATGTGTTAATCTATTATACTTAAGTTATATTCTTATATTATCCATATACATAAACATCAGTCCACTGTTCTCACTTCACCTCACCACCACCCATCCCCATCATTCATCCATCCATCTTCTCACCATTCTTTTGCCCATTTATTCATAAACAAAACATTCATGTATTAATAAATATTAATATTAAGCATTCTTGACTCCATGTCAATGCTGGATTCTGGGATCATTGAGAGAAATAAGACCCAATCCAAATTCATGATCCAATGGTCCAAAACAGAGAACCAGGTCAGGCAGAGAAGTGTCTGTGTGAAAATGTGAATTGGATTCTCCTGGATGTGGGATGGATGGAGCTCTTTGCACAAGTTCTTCAGGAGGAAGATGGGCAAGGGGGCATAACAGCAGGGCGAGTGGAGGCCTGACCTGGGCACTGTGGCTGCAGCTGGGGAGACCTGATGATGTGGGCCTAGAGGGAGGTGAGACTGGAAAAAGAAGGTAGCAGAGATTGTGCAAGGCTGAGAATGCCCAGCAGAGGGGTCAATCCCTGATGTGGGGGCAGCAAGGAGCTCTGGGAGGGTTTGAGGCAGGCAAGAACCCCAGTCAGCTATGTTCTGAGAAGGGGCTACCTGTACACTGCTCCAGGCAAGAGCACAGACCAGAAGGACAGGGGCCTGCCCTAGTGTCACACACCAATGCCAGAGTAGGTCAAACACCTGACACCCTTATCACTGTGGCTGCAACCGCACCTTCTGAAGCCCCAGGCACCCTTATGTCAGAAAGTCAGCTGGCATGCTCCCCTTCCATCGCCCTGTCCCCCAAAAGGCCACCCCGCCCCTTGCCACTTGGGCAGAAATTGCTCTCCCAACTTGTTAGTGCAAGTGGTAACTATCACCTAAGGTGTTAGCTGTCATCCAAGGTGTTGGCAGGCAGGGGCCTCCCAGCTTCTAGGGCTTGCTCCCAATGGGGCATGGGGTGCTCGGGAAGGGCTCAAGTCCCTTGAGGCACCAAGCCATGGAGGCTGGGGCAGGGAGCATCTGTAAAGACAGGCCTGGAGCTCATAGCTGAGCTGCACATTTGGCCTCAGGGCCCGTTTTTGCCTCGAGCCTCAGAAACGCGGCTTCTCCCCCTCTCTCCTACCACTGCCGTGGGCCTCTCTCTACGGGAGACTGGCAGATCCAGAGGCAGGAGCCGTGCCTGGCCATGCCCAGCGTCTGCTGTGTGTCTATGGAGCCCCTGGCCCTCTCTGGGCCTCCCCATCCCTGCCAATGCAGTAAAGGCATGGGGTGGACTAAGTGAAGCAGCAGCGTCCCTGATGTCCTCTGGCTGCACTGAGGCTATCATCACCCTCTCCCAGCCCTGCTCCCCCGCCTCCACACCTTCCAAAGCTTGAACAGGCTGGGCACGGTGGCTCATGCCTGTAATCCCAGCACTTTGGGTAGCTGAAGTAGGAGGATCGCTTAAGCCCAGGAGTTCAAGACTAGCCTAGGCAATATAGTGGGACCACAAAAAATATGAAAAAAAATTATCTGAGTGTGGTGGTGCATGCTGGTAATCCCAGCTACTCAGGAGGCTGAGGTGGGAGGATCACTTGAGCCCAGGAGGTCGAAGCTACCGTGAGCCGTGATTGCCCCACTGCATTTTCCAGCCTGGGCGATGAAGTGAGACCATCTCAAAAAAAAAAAGAACGGAGGTGAGGGCGGCATCAGCATCTACTGGGGTGCTCCGCCGGAAGAGGAAAGCCTGGCCCTGGGCCAGAAAGGCTTGCTCTTGGCACCCTCTTGTGGCCGTCTTGGAGTAAGACACCGCAGACTCCCTGGGCAACATCGAGGACTGTGCAGTGACAATACACCACTTTGGTGTTTTACCTGCATGTCTCTGCTACATATAATCAATCCTTCCTTCCTTCCTTCCTTTGGGTGTTTTATCTGCATGTCTCTGCTACACATAATCGTTCCTTCCTTCCTCCCTTCCTCCTCTTCCTCTGCTTCCCTCCTTCCTTCCTCTCTGCTACTCCTTCCTTCCTTCCTTCCTTCCTTTCTTCCTTCCTTTCTTTTTTTAACAGATGCAGCCTTGCTGTTTCCCAAACTGGCCTCGAATTCCTAGGCTGAAGAGATCCTCCCACCCCGGCCTCTGGAGTAGCTGGGACTGCACAGGCTCATGCCACCAGGCCAGGCCACGTGAGCACTGTGGCCCTATGCCATAGGATCGTGCTGATCCTCTGACAAGGCAGGTCCAGGACCAACTCCTGTGCCCCTTCGCAGACTGGCAGGCAGGGGGTCCTAAATAAATGACCCTGGTGGAGGTTGGAGGGGCCCGGGGGGTGGATGGAGAGTGAAAGAAGAAGGTGACTGGAAGAGGCCTCCAGCGCCTCCTGGGACCGTCTCTCCCTGCTAGGAAGCCCTGGTGCAGGGACTTCCAGCTGTCTTCTCCCACACTAAATCCCCAGCCACTAAGTATTGGTTGACAGCAGTTTCCAGACGTTTCCCTCTAGATGTGTTACAATCATCCAGTTTCAGACGGGTTTTTTGTGGCTGGGAGCAGTGGCTGGTGACTGTAATTTGGAAGGCCAAGACGGGCAGATCGCTTGAGCCCAGGAGTTCGAGACCAGCCTGGGCAACATAGTGAGATCCCCCCATCTCTACAAAAATTATTATTTTTTAAAAAAGTAGGCTGGGCGAGGTGGCTCACACCTGTAATCCCAGCACTTTGGGATGCAGAGGCAGGTGGATCACGAGGTCAAGAGTTGAAGACCAGCCTGGCCAAGGTGGTGAAACCCTACTAAAAATACAAAAATTGGCCGGGCACGGTGGCTCACGCCTGTAATCCCAGCACTTTGGGAAGCCGAGATGGGCGGATCACGAGGTCAGGAAACCGAGACCATCCTGGCTAACACCGTGAAACCCCGTCTCTACTAAAAATACAAAAAATAGCCAGGCATGGTGGTGGGCGCCCGTGGTCCCAGCTACTCTGGAGGCTGAGGCGGGAGAATGGCGTGAACCGGGGAGGCGGAGCTTGCTGTGAGTCGAGATCACACCACTGCACTCCAGCCTGGGCGACAGAGCGAGACTCCGTCTCAAAAAAAAAAAAATTAGCCGTGCACGGTGGCTCTCGCCTGTAATCCCAGCACTTTGGGAGGACGATTCGGGCGGATCATCTGAGGTCAGGAGATAGAGACCAGCCTGAACAACACGGTGAAACCCTGTCTCTACTGAAAATACAAAAATTAGCCAGGCATGGTGGTGCATGTCTGTAGTCCCAGCTACTCGGGAGGCTGAGGCGGAAGAATTGCTTGGACCCGGGAGGTGGAGGTTGCAGTGAGCCGAGATCGAGCCACTGCACTCCAGCCTGGGCGATAGAGGTAGACTCCGTCTCAAAAAAAAAAAAAAAAGGAACCAGGCGTGGCGGCGCCTGTAGTCCCAGCTACTTGGGAGGCTGAGGTGGGAGAATCACTTGAGCCCGGAGAGGCTGAGGTTGCATTGAGCCGTGATCGCATCACTGCACTCCAGCTCGGGTTACAGAGCAAGACCCTGTCGAAAAAAAAAATCCGATTTCAGTTTTTTATTTTTTGGTGAGTTTTTTGTCTGTTTGTTTGTTTTGGGACAAAGTCTCGCTCAGTTGCCCAGGTTGGAGTGCAGAGTGGCGTGATCTCAGCTCACTGCAACCTCCGCCTCCTGGGTTCAAGCGATTCTCCTGCCTCAGCCTTCTGAGTAGCTGTGATTACAGGTACCCACCACCACGCCCGGCTAATTTTGTATTTTAGCAGACACGGGGTTTCACCATCTTGCTCAGGCTGGTCTCGAACTCCTGACCTCAGGTGATCCCGCCCAAAGTGCTGGGATTCCCGGCGTGAGTCCCGCGCCCGCCCGGGGTTTTTCGATGTCGTCCTGAGAGGCTCCACCCACAGGGGCAGCCCCGGGGCGCGAAGCAGGCCCTGCCCGGCGCAGGGCGCTGCTCCCCGTTTCCGCGGGACATCGAGTGCGCGGCCTCGGCTCCGGGTGAGGGTCTGCCCTCCTAGTGGGAGGTGCGGAGAGGGGGGCGCCGCGGAGTGGAGCGGGACCAGGCCCGGGGAAACGCGGCCGGAGGCGGGGCGTCGGCAGGAGGGGCGGTGCTAACGGCCCCGGGTTCCCCGTGCTCCAGCGCCCCCTCCCGGCCCAAGAGACGGCCCTCGGCGGCCGCGGGCAGAGGAGCCAGGCGACACTCCTGTCCCCCTCGCCGCCGCCTCCAGCCTTCCCCGGCACAGCCGGAGAGAATGAGGCCCCAGGCAAAGCCAGGCAGGATCCAGGGCCGGGGCCCGCGCGGAGCCGACACCCTGCTCATAGGGAAGGGAGGCCATTGCGCGGAAGGAGAAGTCGAGGCCCGGGCGCTTGCTGGTCCGGCGCAGGGAGCTCGGCTCGGGCGCGGAGCGGGGAGGGGGATCGGGCTCGGGGGGGCCGATCGAGGCGACTAGGAGCGCCCATCCCGGGACTGCAGTCAGGCGGCCTGGGAGTGGGGTGCTGTCCTTGATTTCTGGCTTGAAGGACAGGTGACCCGGGACAGGTGGAGACGGAAGTGAGAGGGGCAGCCAGGTGATGGGGACGGCGCATGCAAGAACCCAAAGGCCGTGAGTATGGGGCTGCTGCCGACACCCGAGGCTAGTCCCACCCAGTGTTGACCTGGCAGCCAGCCGGGGAGGAAGGGAGCTGTCTGAGGCCACGCCCGACGCCCACCGGTGTCACCCGGGGCTGAGGTCATCCGGTCCGCCTCACCCTCAGCCCGCCCACCGCAGGGGACCTTGCTTGTCGCCTGCCCTACTTGGCCCCACTTTAACCCTGGTGCTGTGCCCACAGACAGGCCTGGCAGGGCTCGGGTGTCAGGCGGAGGGTCAGGGTTGTAACTTCCAGAGCCTCTGAGGCCTCCTCACTGCTGAGGGCAGCAGCTGCAGCCTCCAGCTGGGAAGCTCTGGGGATGGCCAGGTCCTGCGGTGTGGCCGGCGCAGCCTCACCTCACTAAGGGGCAGCTCCTGTTCACAGAGGTGGGCAGGTCCTGCTGCCGGGCACGTGCTAAATGAGCACTAATTGTCGTGGGCCACCTTTGTGTAACAAACATTAACTCTAAAGTGTGTGCCCTTTTTTAAAAAGTCCTCCTCAGTACGGTGGTGGGTAAGAGGAAAATGATATGTGTGTGTGTGGCGCACAAGTGTGCTGGAGAGCTACGCCATAATCCTAGCTCAGCTCACATCGCATGTGCTGTGAGCAGCCACTCTCCAGGCAATTGGCCTGAAACTAGATGGCTTCACTGAATCATGGAAGCCCTATAAAGATGGCGTAGTATCCCATTTACAGGGAGGAAGCCAGGGACGGAGAGGCTGAGGAGCCTGCCCGGGGTCACAGAGCTTGAGAGGGGAGAGCTCCGTCCTGGAGTGCGCCATGACACTGCGCACTGGGCTGCGGCGCCCGGGAGCAAGAAGGTGCCGGGGTGGGGAGACACCGCCTCGCTGCAGCCACATTGACACTGGCCACACCCCAGCTGGGGCCTGGAGACCTCCAGTCCCAAGACAGCACTGGGGCGGTACGGGAACACATACTGAGACTGGGAGGGAAAGAGGCTTGCCCTGGAACCACAGCTGGAGAAGCCCAGAGCCAAGGGAGGAACCCCCAAGGCCAGCGGCCCACAGGGGAGCCCCGTTGCCCTCCCTCTCCTCCTGCACCAGGGGCGCTGAGCCCTGCGGACAGGCATGATGGGTGCTGGGCCCGCAAATCATGCAGAACCCGCCCACACTCCAGCAGCCACAGGTTGAACTGATTCTTGGTGAGTTCTAAAAGCCTCCAAGTGAATCCCCTGAGCCCTACAGGCAAAGATGTGACTGCGGCCGCCAGGGAGATAGGGGTCCAGCCCTTCATGGCCCTGGCCCCACCTGCGGGGGTTTGGGGGTAGGATTCAAGGCCTGGCTAGCCTCAGTCCCGCGTCATGGCTGCAGGGTGGGGCCTGACATCCTGGGCCCTGCCCTGCCTCTGTGCACCAGAGCAGCCAGGGAGAACGGACGCCTGAGGCTAGGCTGCTTGAGCACACTCTGTCCTGGCCTGGGCACCCATTCCCCCGGCATCCCGTCTCCCCCGGCCCCTGCCTCCCAGCAGTCAGGTCACTCAGTCACGCAGGCTGACATTTCCTCCCAGCGAGCGGTCACCAGACTCAGTGCCAACACTGCGCCCGAGGGGTGTGCAGCCTGGGCTGGCTGGGTGGGGTGTGAAGGTGGAGAAAGGTCGGAAGCACTGGTGGGAGGGGTGGCCTCTGGGACAGTCTCTGTGCAAAGGCCTGGCATCCCGGCCTCAGGCTACCCGACCCAGTGAGCTGGGTGTCCAAGGCCATGTAGGGAGATTATCCTCTGAACGCTGGGGAGGGACGGGAGCCAGACCCACAAGAGTGGTAACTGATGGAGACCTGGGGTATGGAGTACCCCTACCCCTGCTTGGTGCAGAATCTCACGCTAGCCTCACAGCCTTGTGCGGTGGGGCCGAGGTGTTACCCATTTAGCCGATGAGTAATAATCTGCTAATGAGTGTATGATCCGCCCCTGGCTCAGACAGGGGAGGTGGTGGACTGGCCATGGCAGCTGTCCCGACTTGATATCACCCTGAACGTCCCCAAACCTCCCTCCCTCCACTCTTGCTTCGCCCTGGCCAGAGATGGAGGGTGGTGCTGGGAATAGGAGGTAGGTGAGTGCCTGTCCTGGCCAACAGCAGAGGCCCTCGAGGGAAACTGCACTGCAGGTGTCACTCTAGAGCCCACAGCGGGGGCTGTCAACCTGGAGTGTGCAGCAGAATTGCCTGCAGCCCCCGGGCCCAGCCCCAGCGGCTCTGGGTGAGTGGGTCTGGGGTGCATTTCAAACAAGTTTCCAGGCGCTGCTGCTGCCAGTCCTATCTGGAGACGACTCTCTGAGAAGCACAAGGTGGCCAGAGGGACAGGAGTGTCTTCAGACTGCCTCTCCCAGAGAGTGGGGACTCCTCGGTCCGCACCCCAGACAGGATATGCCAGCCTTGCCGCCTCCGTGGACACCTCCGTGCTCAGGGGCGATGCCCAGCCTCTGCCAACCACACCAGCTTAGATGAAGTCCAGGCATCTCCCTCTGTTCACCGTGTGCCCCTGAGCGAGTCTCTCGCCCACTCTGAGCCTCCGTTTCCTTATCTGCACAGTGAGGAGGGGAGCAAGGCCACATGCAGCTATTTGAGCAGGTGTGAGGGAAGCGCTGGGCACACAGAGGCCGTTGAGATGAGTGCTCTTGTTTGTTTGTTTTTGAGAGAGTCTCGCTCTGTTGCCAGGCTGGAGTGCAGTGGTGTGACCTCGGCTCACTGCAACCTCTGCCTCTCAAGTTCCAGCAATTCTCCTGCCTCAGCCTCCCGAGTAGCTGGGACTACAGGCGCCTGCCATCACGCCCAGCGAATTTTTGAATTTTTAGTAGAGACGAGGTTTCACTATGTTGGCCAGGCTGGTCTCAAACTCCCGCCCTCAAGTGATCTGCCTGCCTTGGCCTCTCAAAGTGCTGGGATTACAGGCGTGAGCCACTGCGCCCAGCCTTTTTTAAAGGAAGTTTACGAATTTGTGTTGGGCCGTATCCAAAGTCGTCCTGAGCCCCGTTCGGCCGCGGCAGGTTGGACAGGCTTGATGTGCAGTGTTTGCAGCCATGACTGAATCCTTAGTACCTCCTAATGGCCCTCTCCATCTGCCCCGCCTTGATTTCCTGGCCCAGCCTCCACACCCACCCCACCCAGCGTGAGTAATGCCCTCAGGTCGTGCTGTGGGCTCTGGGAAGGGAAACTTAGATTGGAGGCTCCAAAGGGCCTAGATGGAGGCCCAGGAGCCCCCCCTTTACCCCCAAGGCAGTGAGGACCCCTGGCAGGCTTCTGGGCAGGAGAGAAGCCTGCCTTGCCAGCCTCGGGGAAGATGCCTCTGGCAGCCCAGGGAAGCTGGGCGAGGCCGCTGGGGAGGGGGCCGCAGTGGCGCTCAGACGGGTTGCGCAGGCCACGCTGGTCAGCGCCACCAGCCACTCACCTTGCATCATGTCATCAGCTGCTGCCTGTTAGCACCACAGAGGGCTGTCTGTACGTTCTGTCCCCAGTGTGACTGCGGGCTGCACCCGCAACCGCCGTGAAGCCTCACAAGGACGACGACAGAGGCTCCTCTTCCCCTTTCGGGCGACTCTGTGACCTCCAGCTCCTCCTTCCCTTTCAGGGGAGGCACTGGAGGTCACAGAGGTCACAGAGTCAGTGGGTGAGCCCTCTCCCCGACCCACAGGGCGTCTCAGCGGGCCCTGCTGGCTTCACTGCTCTTCAATGCAGGCAACATTCCTGGCTGCAGTGGGGCGTTGCCCTGAAGGACATTTTCGAGGGGATCATGAGGGCAGGGCTTGTGGCCAGGGCTAGACCAGGGTGCCCAGAAGCAAGAGGCAGCAGGCTCAGAGAGGACAGTGTAGGCCGGGCAGGGCCGCCAGCCCTGGGGCTGGGAGGGAACAGGCTGGCCCCACCCTCGGCTGGAAGGAAGAAGTGAAGGCCATGGAGACTGGAACGCAGAGCAGACAGCGTCGCTGACTCTTGGCTGTCTGGACAGGACAGTGACTTTTGGCCGGGGTCACTGCCGAGGGCCATGAAGCAGGGAAGGAACCGGGAGACAAAAACCCTCTACTGTCTCCTCCCTCCCTCCCCGCCTCCATCAGGACTTGCAGAAGCTGACCCCAAGTGCAAACCAGAGGGCCCAGGCCGATGGCGCCCACACAGGCGGCCTCCCAGACATACAGCCAGGAGAGAGGTGGCAGTGGCCCTGGGGACATTGGAAGACGTGGTACATGGGTGGTGACAGCCGTGCTGCTGCCAGCTCCTTCCTGCACCAGCCCTGGTGGTCCCCCTCATTGGGCTCTTTCCAAATAGACCCACCTAGACTTACCCTAATTTAAGGGTGCCAGCTCTTTCCCACTGGGACCCTGGTTGACAGGAAAGTTTTAAACCTGCATGCAGGGCCACTGGTCCACAGTCCAGCTTTGCTCCGAGGCTGTCCCCAGCCTGGCTCCCCTCTTCCGGGCCCTGGTGGGGTCTCCAGGACGGGCCTCCTGGCTCTCTGAGACTATGCATTTGTCCCTGGCTACTTGGGCCTCCAGGATAACGGCTCCCCTGACTCGCTGGCCCACCACCACCACTGCAGAGCGGAACAAGGAGGAGGAGAGAGGCTGTCGCCCCCCCCACCCCACCACCTGATGCACCCAGCCACCTTCCAGATGGCCCTCCACCTCCCGCAGCACTTATGGCCCCTCACATCCCCTCTTGCCTCCCTCATCACTGGCTCTCTGCCTCCTTCCATCTCACAGACATTTCTGTGGGCACTCTCTTTGTGTCTGGCCCTGGCAGGGTATTGGCCCATGCCCTTGACCTTCAATGTGGTCAGCATGGATGTTGGGAATGAGGAGGAGAAACACCCTTCAGAAGAGCCGCAGAGTCAGGCAGCAGGAAACCCTAGAAACCAACGGCAGGGTCACATGGCCGCGGGCCTGGGGACTCCTCCATGCCGGGCAGGGAAGGGGGAGCTGCAGAGACTCCCACCTGCGAGGCCCAGCCGTGCTCGTCCAGGCCTGCAGGGCTGGCCCTGCAAACCTCCCCAGCATCCTACGGCAGCCACCTTCTGCTCCCATCTGTGTCCTGAGTCTGCTGTGCCTGGAAGGCTGCACAGGGCTGACTCCTCCTGGCTATTTGCATCTCCCTAAAAAGTCGCCGCTGGATAGAGGCTTCCCGGCCTCCCCCATCTGCAAGGCAGGCACCCCTCACACACCAGTTACCCCATCCACTGTCCTCGAAACCCTCATCCCGCTTCGAAATTCTCTTTTACTCCCCTGTGTCCTGGTGTACGGCCTGTCGCCCCTAGACCAGAAGGGACACCCTGGAGTCCTCAGCACCCAGAACCGCGCACGCCGGGGGTGGCCATCCACTCTGGGTTGCTGGAATGAGTGGCCCTACCTCACGTCTCTAGTGCTACATGCACCGTAATTTCTTTACCTAATTGTCTATCAATGGACACTTAGCCTTTCGTTTTTATTTTTATTTATTTTTTGAGATGGAATCTTGCTCTGTCACCCAGGCTGGAGTGCAGTGGCACAATCTCGGCTCACTGCAACCTCCACCTTCCTGGGTTCATGCCATTCTCCTGCCTCAGCCTCCCAAGTAGCTGGGACTACAGGCAGGCGCCCGCCACCATGCCCGGCTAATTTTTTTGTATTTTTAGTAGGACAGGGTTTCACTGTGTTAGCCAGGATGGTCTTGATCTCCTGACCTCGTGATCTGCCCGCCTCACTCTCCCAAAGTGCTGGGATTACAAGCGTGAGCCACCATGCCCGGCCTTTATTTATTTTTTATGAGGAGTCTCGCTCTGTCACCCAGGCTGGAGTGTGGCTCAATCTCGGCTCACTGCAACCTCCACCTCCCGGGTTCAAGCGATTCTTCTGTCTCAGCCTCCCAAGTAGCTGGGACTACAGGATCGTGCCACCATGCCTGGCTAATTTTTATATATATTTTTAGTAGAGATGGGGTTTCACTATATTGACCAGGCTGGTCTCGAACTCCTGACCTCGTGATCTGCCTGCCTCAGCCTCCTGAATTGCTGGGATTACAGGTGTGAGCCATCGCACCTGGCCTAAGCTTTTGTTTTTAAAACCAGGAACACGGCTATGAGTGTCACTGTGCATGTCACATCTTAGGCAGTCCCAGAAGGGGTCACACTGACGCAGGGGATGGAGGAGAGGATGAGAGAGGCCACCTTACCGAGGTGTGGGCAGGGTGCCAGCAAGTCAGGCAGGGGTGCGAGCTGTTTCCACCTTTGGGTCCTCTGAGGACGGCAGGAGGGAGGAGTGGCCGGATCCTGGAGAAAGGAGTTCTGAGGAGAGGGACCTGAGACTTCAGTAGAAAGATGTGGCCAAGGCACAGCTCCTGGGGAACCTGGGGAACAAGTACTCCCTCCCTCTCCCCCAACTCCCAGCCACATGCCAGAGCCCCCATTGGCCAAACCCAGCCGTTGGGGGGCCAGGTGGCCTGTGGGCACAGCCCACCTGGGGTACAGAGCAGGATGGAGAGTGGGTCTGGAGGGGCAAAGGCAGTTATCCAGCAGCTATCCACCCTGCTGACCTTTGGTCTCCACCTTTGCCCTGTGTCTTCAGCACCCAGGGCACATGACATCCCATTACCCTCGACTGTGTGTGCACCAACCTGAAGGCTGAGAGCTGGGCACTGCCAGCCTCTTCACTAAGGTGGGAGGGGGTGGGAATGGGCAGGAGGGAAGCAGCCCGATGACGGATGCCTGCCAGCCACACTGCCCAGACAGCGTTCCTCAGCCGCCATCCCACGGCCCCTCCCCTCAGCTGGCTCCTCAGCAACACTTTTTTTCTCTCACTTTTGAGACAGGGTCTTACTCTGTCGCCCAGGCTGGAGTGCAGTGGTGCGATCACGGCTCACTGCAGCCTCCACCTCCCAGGCTCAGGTGACCCTCCTCCCACCTCAGCCTTCCTGGGTTCAAGCAATTCTCCTGCCTCAGCCTCCCGAGTAGCTGGGACTACAGACACTCATCACCATGCCTGGCTAATTTTTGTATTTTTAGTGGAGATGGGGTTTCACTATGTTGGCCAGGCTGTTCTTGAACTCCTGACCTCAAGATCTGCCGGCCTCAGCCTCCCAAAGTGCTGGGATTACAGGCGTGAGCCACTGAACCTGGCTAGCTTTTGTATTTTTTTGAGGGGGGGGTCTCACTATGTTGCCCAGGCTGGTCTCTAACTCCTGGGCTCAAGTGATCTGCTCCCCTCGGCCTCCCAAAGTGCTGAGATTACAGGTGTGAACCACCATGCCTGGCCAGCAATTTTGTTTTTTTTTAAAGCCTTGGTGGGGTAACCCAAACTTTTGTTCCTTCAGAATCTGTTTCCTTTATGACTTGCCTTTAATGAGCTCCCTTCCCTTTTCCTGATAATAAAAAACATTGAGCAAGAAGTACAGTCAGAGCTGGGGGTGGTGGCTCATGCCTGTAATCCCAGCACCTTGGGAGACCAAGGCAGGCAGATCACTTGAGCCCAGGAGTTTGGGACCAGCCTGGGCAAAATGGTGAAACTCCAACTCTACAAAAAAATGCAAAAAAAAAAAAAAAAAAAAAAAGCCAAGTATGGTGGTGCATACCAGTAGTCCCAGCTACTTGAGAAGGGGCAGGGGGTGGGGTGTTGGTGCTAAGGCGGGAGGATCAGTTGAGCCCAGAAGGTCAGGGATGAAGTGAGCCAAGATTGTGCCACTGCACTCCAGGCTGGGTGACAGAGCAAGACTTGTCTCAAAAAAAAAAAAAAAAAAAATTAGTCATGCGTCACTTAGTGGCAGGTGCGCATTCTGGGAAATGTGTCATTAGGTAGTGCTGTGCGAACATCAGAGAGCGAACTTACACAAACTTAGACGGACGCACCCGGGCTACACGGTACAGGCTCTTGCTCTTAGGCTACAAACCTGTGCAGCACGTTTCTGTACTGAACAGTGTAGGTAACTATATCCCAATGGCAACAATTTGTGTCTCTAAACATAGAAGAGGCCCAATAAAAATATAATATTGGCCGAGCTCGATGGCTCACGCCTGTAATCCCAGCACTTTGGGAGGCTGAGGTGGGCGGATCACTTGAGGCCAGGAGTTCGAGACCGACCTGACCAACATGGTGAAACCCTGTCTCTACTAAAAATACAAAAGTTAGCTGGGCGTGGTGGTGCATGCCTGTAATTCCAGCTAATCGAGAGGCTGAGGCAGAAGAATGGTGTGAACCCAGGAGGCGGAGCTTGCAGTGAGCCGAGATCGCGCCTCTGCACTCCAGCCTGGGCGACAGAGTGAGACTCCGTCTCAAAAAAATAAAAATAAAAATATATATATAATATTATAATCTTCTGGTACTACTGTCATGTATGCGGTAGTCACTGACCAGAACACCATTACGTGGTGCATGACTGTGGTAAGTCGCTCCTTGCCTCAGTGTGACAATCGATCCAATGCAAACTCCCTCTGAGGATGGGGCTTGTCATCCCAGCCAGCACAGTGATCCCTCCTCTGCCTGTTGGTTCAGTGGCGCGAGGAACTGGACATTGCCAGTGGGGGGAGGGGCAGTTCCACCGTAATCCATCGAAACCATGACTGTGTTTCCTGATGGAAACATTTTCCTGGACACTGGCCCAAGGTCACACACAGGAAGGAAGGCAAAATTCCTCCAGTATGTTATTTGGTGTAATAATGGGAAGGGCCCCTCCTGCCTCCACTGCTCAGTTCCTGGACCCGTGCATTTGAGGAGTCGGGGGATGGTGCTACATACCATTTGCTGGCTTGAGGCACACACCACACCCTGTAGGATGGCAGCTTAACCTCGTAGGCTATTGGCTCTCATCCGGCACCTTAACTGAGTCTTCTGCAGACGATTCCTCCATTCTCTCAAACCAGCTGCTTCTGGGTAATGGGGAGCATGGTAAGTAAATTCAGGGAATTTCATGGCCATGAGCTCTCCACCGCACTTCCTTCAACATGAAATGAGTTCCTCAGCCCAAAGCGATGCTGTTTGAGTTGCCACGATGAGGGATAAATGAAGCGTTGTCCGAGTCCACAAATGGCAGTGCTGAGAGAAGTGATGTGGCTGGAAAAACAAGTCCTTACATAAAACATGTGAGGATAAATCACTGCCCTTTCCATGATGGAAAGGGTCCAATGTCACCACCTGGCCACTGGGCAACTGCACCGTGTGGGAATGGCACCACATTAGGAGCTCAGCGTGGGTCCCTGCTGTGAGGGTTGGGCACTCAGCCATATGGACACCAAGTCAGCCTCGGTGAGGAAAGGTCATGCTTCTGAGCCCCTACATAGCCTCCATCTCTGCTGCCTCAGTCATCTGCCCATGGGCTGTTTGAGCAGCACTGGGGAGGGGGAGGGAGGAGGCCAATGGATGTCCTCAGAAGAGGCCGTCTTGTCCACCTGGGTACTGAGAGCCTCCTCCTCAGTAAGTGCCCATGAATGAATAAGCATTCATTCCCATGGGTACTCTGTGCCCATTCTGAGAAATCCATCCCCTTGCCTGTCCCCCAGGCGACTTGGAAAATTTTATTCAAGTCTCTAATTGTCCAGCCAACCCATTAGCTGTAGCCTGTGAATCAATGTACAAGTTTTGCCTTCTGCAAGGATTTTTCTTCAATGCTGACTTTCTGGGCCTCTCCTTTGTCTGTAAAGCACTAGCTGTCTACCTCTGACAGGAGCTAGCACTCCAGGCAGAAAAATTTGTGGACCAGACCCATTTTTTTCATTTTCTGTTGACTGATCACAAAGTATTTTCCATGAGCGCATAGCTGCAGGTTAAGAAATGTTGCAGGGCCGGGCGCAATGGTTCACACCTGTAATCGCAGCATTTTGGGAGGCTGAGGTGGGCGGATCACTTGAGGCCAGGAGTTTGAGACCAACCTGACCAACATGGTGAGACCCTGTCTCTACTAAAAATACAAAAGTTAGCTGAGCGTGGCAGTGCATGCCTGTAATTCCAGCTGCTCGAGAGGCTGAGACGTGAGAATTGCTTGAACCTGGGAGGCAGAGGTTGTAATGAGCCAAGAGCACGCCACTGCACTCCAGCCTGGGTGACAGAGCAAGACTCCATCTCAAAAAAAAAAAAAAAAGAAAAGAAAAGGAAAGAAAAAGAAATGTTGCAAAATGTCTGGGTGCAGTGACTCATGCTTGGGAGGCCGAGGTGGGCAGATCACCTGAGGTTGACTCAAGACCAGCCTGACCAACATGGTGAAACCCCATCTCTACTAAAAATACAAAAATTAGCCGGGCGTGGTGGCGGGCGCCTGTAATCCCAGCTACTCGGGAGGCTGAGGCAGGAGAATGGCGTGAACCCGGGAGGCAGAGCTTGCAGTGAGCTGAGATTGCGCCACTGCACTCCAGCCTGGGCGACAGAGTGAGACTCCATCTCAAAAAAATAAATAAATAAAATAAAATAATAAATAAATAAATAAATAAATAAAGATGTGGTTCAATGTCTTCTCACTTAGTAGTTTCCAATAAGAAATTTGGTGTCACTCTTTTTTTTTTTTTTTTTTTTTTGAGACGGAGTCTCGCTTTTCGCCCAGGCTGGAGTGCAGTGGCTCAATCTCGGCTCACTGCAAGCTCTGCCTCCTGGGTTCACGCCATTCTCCTGCCTCAGCCTCTCCGAGTAGCTGGGACTACAGGCGCCCGCCACCACGCCCGGCTAATTTTTTGTATTTTTTTTAGTAGAGACGGGGTTTCACCGTGGTCTTGATCTCCTGACCTCATGATCTGCCTGCCTCAGGCCTCCCAAAGTGCTGGGATTACAAGCATGAGCCACCGTGCCCGGCCTGGTGTCACTCTTATCTCTGTCTCCCTGTATGTAATGTGTCTTATTTGTCTGGGTGCGTTTGTTTTTTTTGTTTTGTTTTGTTTCTCTTTTTTTTTTTTTTTTTTTTGAGACGGAGTTTTGCTCTTGTTGCCCAGGCTGGAGTGTAATGGTGCAATCTCGGCTCACTGCAACCTCCACCTCCCAGGTTCAAGTGATTCTCCTGTGTCAGCCTCCAGAGTAGCTGGGATTACAGGCATGTGCCACCATGCCTGGCTAATTTTGTATTTTTAATAGAGATGGGGTTTCTCCATGATGGTCAAGCTGGTCTTGAACTCCTGACCTCAGGTGATCCGCCTTCCTCAGCCTCCCAAAGTGCTGGGATTACAGGCATGACCCACCATGCCTGGCCTATTTTGTTTCTTTATCACTGGTTTTGAGCAATTTGATGATGATGTGCCTTGGTGTTTTGTTGTTGTTGCTGTTTTTCATATTTCCTGTTCTCAGGATTAACTGAACTTCTTGAATTTGTGAGATTGTAATTTTCATTGTGTTTGGAAATTTTTCAGTCATTACTTCAAATATTTTTTCTGTTCCTCCTCTTTCTTTCTCTTCTCCTTCCGGATCCCAATTATCCATGTATCGGGCCACTTGAAATAGTCCCACAGTTCACTGATGCTCTGTTCATGTTTTTGGTTTTTTTTTCTCTCACTGTCTTATTCTGGATAAGTTCTATTGCTATTTCTTCAAATTCACTAACCTTTTGTTAAGTAATGTCTAATCTGCCATGAATCCCATACAGTATTTTTTAAATCCCAGAAATAGTTTTCTCATCTTTAGAAATTCTATTACAGTTTTAAAAAATGCTTTTCATGATTCTATTAGCTTTTTCAAACACATGAAATACAGTTATAATAACATTTAATGTCTTTTTCTGATAATTCTAACATCAGTGTAAGTTCTGGGTTGGTTTTGATTAATTGATGACATCCTCATCATAGGTTGTGTTTTGACTGTCTGGTAATCTTTGACTGGATGCCAGACATTGTGATTTTACCTTTTTGGGTGCTGAATATTTTGTATTCCTATACATTTTCTTGAGCTTTGTTCTGGGATGAAATTACTTGGAAACTGTTTAATACTTTTGTGTCTTACATTTCTAATTTGTTAGGCAGATCTGGAGCAGCGCTCATTCTAGAGCTTTTCCTGGGATGCTGGGGGAAAGGCAAGTGGATGACTTCCTAGTGGTAGAATCCTATTACCAAGGTACAACTTTCTTGAGAATTCTACCCAATGCCTGTGAATTATTAGTTTTTCCAGTCTGGCCAGCGGAAAACAACACTACTCTCAGTCTGTGTGAGCACCAAGCACCATTTCCTCCAATCTTTTTTGGCACTATTTCCCCTAATCCAGCCTGCGGTAGCTTCCATCCGCATGAGCACTGGCCGGTGTGCTGCTGGATGCCTGAAGAGACTCTCTACCCATCTCCAGGGCTTTCTCTGTGCCACTCACTCATTTATGGTACTCTGTCCTGAGCGGTCTAGCTGCCTTGGTCTCTTCAGTTTCTGCTCTGTCTCCTTACCTCAGGGAGTCCACTGAGTCCACCTCAGTTCCCCCTCCCTGGCAGGGCAGTCATAGAGCCACCTCTTTTCTTTACTGTGTCTCGGGGATAGGGATCACTGTCCTTTTTCAAAAATATGTATTTTTTGAGACAGAGTCTTGCTCTGTCGCCCAGGCTGGAGTGCAGTAGTACAAGCACGACTCACTGCAGACTCGAACTCCTGGACTGAAGCCATCCTCCCATCTCAGCCTCCAGAGTGGCTGGAGCTACAGGTGCGTACCACCACACCTGGCTAATTACTGTCCTTTGATGCCTGATTTCCAGTGTCATGAAAATCCTTGTTTTAGGTGTTTTGTCCATTTTCTTTCTCTCTCTCTTTTTTTTTTTTCCATTGTTTCAGGTAAGAGAGTAAATCTGGTCCCGATCACACCATCTAGGCTAGAATCAGAAATTAATTTGCTTTTCTCTTTGTGAGGCAGAGTCTTGCTTGCTCTGTCACCCAGGCTGGAATGCAGTGGTGTGATCTTGGCTCACTACAACCTCTGCCTTCTGGGCTCAAGTGATGCTTCCACCTCAGCCTCCCAAGTAGCTGGGACCATAGGCACACGCCACCACACCTGGCCAATTTTTGCATTTTTTATAGAGATGGGGTTTTGCCATGTTGCCTGGGCTGGTCTCGAACTCCTGAGCTCAAGCAATCTGCCCGCCTTGGCCTCCCAAAATGCTGAGATTAACAGGCATGAGCCACTACACCTGGCCAAGAAAAAAGGAAAATTTATTGTTTCATGTAACTGGATCTCTCTCTCATTTGTCTGTTTCTTTCTCTAACAGGTGTTGTGGCTGTTGATCTGAAGTCTCACCATCACAGCTTGTGTTGTAAAGCAAGGATCAGCGAGCTACGGGTCTGCAGGCCAAATTTAGCCTGCTGCTTGTTTTGTAAGTAAGGTTTTATCCACACACAGTCATGCTCATTTGTTTCTATATTGTCTATGGCTGCTTTCTTGCTAAAATGGTAGATGCAGCGACCGTAGAGTTCATAAAACCTGAAACATTTACTCTCTGGCCTTTTACAGAAAAAGTTTACCCGCCCCTGGTCTAAAGGAAAGGACAAGAAATTCTCTCTCCCAGTTTTAGTATGAAACATTCTTTTTATTTTTTATTTTATTTATCATTATTACTATCTTTGAGATGGAGTCTTGTTCTGTTGCCCAGGCTGGAGTGCACTGGTGCAATCTCTGCTCACTGCACCCTCCACTTCCTGGGTTCAAGTGATTCTCCTGCCTCAGCCTCCCAAGTAGCTGGGATTACAGGCATGAGCCACCATGCGCAGCTAATTTTTATATTTTTAGTAGAGACGGGGTTTCACCATGTTGGCCAGGCTGGTCTTAAACTCCTGATCTCAAGTGATCCACCCGGCTCGGTCTCCCAAAGTGCTGGGATTACAGGCGTGAGCCACTGCACCTGGCCTTTTTATTTTTCTTTTTGTTTTTGAGATGGAGTCTTGCTCTGTCACCCAGGCTGGAGTGCAGTGGCGCCATCTTGACTCACTGCAACCTCTGCCTCGTGGGTTCAAGTGGTTTTCCTGCCTCATTCTCCAAAGTAGCTGAGATTACAGGTGTGCACAACCACACCCAGCTAATTTTTTTTTTTTTTTTTTTTTTGAGACAGAGTCTCGCTCTGTCACCCAGGCTGGAGTGCAGTGGCGTGATCTCGGCTCACTGCAAGCTCTGCCTCCCGGGTTCACGCCATTCTGCTGCCTCAGCCTCTCTGAGTAGCTGGGACTACAGGTGCCCGCCACCACGCCCGGCTAATTTTTTTGTATTTTTAGTAGAGACAGGGTTTCACCATGGTCTTGATCTCCTGACCTCGTGATCCGCCCGCCTCGGCCTTCCAAAGTGCTGGGATTACAAGCGTGAGCCACCACGCCCGGCCTATCCAGCTAATTTTTTATTTTTATTTTTGGTATTTTTAGTAGAGATGAGGTTTCACCATTTTGGTCAGGCTGGTCTTGAACTCCTGACCTCAAATGATCTGCCCACCTCGGCCTCCCAAAATGCTGGGATTACATGTGTGAGCCACCACGCCCAGCCAGTATAAGACATTCTAAATAAGTTATCTGCTGAGGGAGTAAGATTGTTTGAGGCCAGGAGTTCAACACTAACTGGGGCGACATAGCAAGACTCCTTCTGTAAAAAAATTTTTAAAAATTAGCCAGATGTGGTGGCATACACCTGTTGTCCCCACTACTCTGGAGGCTGAGATGGGAGGATTGCTTGAGCCTAGCAGTTCAAGGCTGCAGTGAGCTATGATTGTGCCAAGGCACTTCAGCCTGGATGACAGAGCAAGACCGTGTCTCTAAAAAATAAATAGATAAATGAATATATAAACAAATGAGTTCTCTGATTGGCCTGGCTTCAGTCACATGACTGAAGGGGGATGAAGTGCTGCTAGGGTCTTGGGTCACACGTCCACCGTGGTGCCAGCCCCTCTAGAATCTTATGATCAGAGTGGAGCCGGAGCACAGACTCACAGGGTCTGGGGCTCAGGAGAGAGAGAGAGTGAGGGCAGACCAATACAGGGACTGTCCACCAAAGGCACGATGACCTTTGTTGTACATTTGTAAATGTATAGGAACAGTAAACGGAAATTTCCAGGAGGCAAGGAGAGCAGATGTGGAATTCTCAAATGCTATGTCAGATCGCCATGTGTAGATTGTCAAGGGAAATGTTTGGGAATCTGTCCCACACTCAGGAATAAAAGATGAGAGTGCAAGAGAAAGTTTGCTCAGGTGGTCCTGCCAGGGGACACAGAGGACGGGCACTCCTTCCTTCACTTTAAGCCTGTGAGGGTGGTTTCCAAGGGATTTCTCAGAGCTCAATATTTGGCGCTCCATTTAGAGGGCACAGCGGCAGGAAGGGCTCACGTGCTGTGTCAGAGGCAGAGCTGTGCTGCTGTGCTGGGACCCACCTGTTCACTAATGTTGGGGCGAGGAGTGTGCCAGTGTCTCCTGAAGACAGATGTGAGCTGGGTGGATAAGCAAGCACAAGACCCATGGATCCATTTAGGTCCTGTCCAAGAGTCCCTCAGGAAGGGCAGAGGGCCCCTCCCGCCCACAGCCACCAGGTAAGCATCCACCCGGTGGCACATCTGCTTGAGTTAAGGGCACTTCAGGAGACAAAGCAGCAGGGAACCACTGGGGAGCCCATGAATGTTCCCAGGAGAAAGAGGGTCAGCTCTACCCTCTGCCAATCCAGATGGGATCGGAGGCCTTCCCCGCTTCTCCCTTCCTCCCTTCCCGGTGGTGGCTCTAGATGGGCTGAAGTGGGCTGAGCGAACCGAGAGGGTTTGGGGAAGGAGATGGCACCAGGCACAGCACCCTTTCCCCTTGCTCATCTCAGGCCCTAAGGGGTCCAAGGGGGAAGATTTAACTTTGATTTTGAGCCGGGTGATATGCTCAGAGTTTTTAAAAATACTTTTAATTAAGGTATCATACACATACAGTAACATGCAAATATTTAGAATACAGTTTGATGAATTTATACACATTTACAGACCCACGTCACAAGATGGCTCTGATGAAGATACAGAATGTTCCCAGCTAGAGGCCTCTCCTTGTGCCTCCTTCCAGTTGATACCGCAAAGGCAACCAGTACTCTCACCTCTAACGCCAGATTGTTTTCACCTGCCTTTAAGAAATGAAGGTATTATATACACATACACACAGTGACATGCACTCATCTTAAGAAGACAGTTTGAAGAATGTTTACTTATGCGTACTCCATGTACCCAAATCCAGGCATAGAACATTACCAGCAGCCCAGAAGGTTCCTCGCCCTGTTCCAGTCAACAACTCCGGCATAGGTAGCCACTCCTCTTATTATTATCATTATTACTATTGAGACGGAGTCTCGCTCTGTTGCCCACGCTGGAGTGCAGTGGTGCGATCTTGGCTGACTGCAACTTTCGCCTCACGGGTTCAAGCAATTCTCCTGCCTCAGCCTCTCGAGTAGCTGGGACTACAGGCGCGCGCCACCACGCCCGGCTAATTTTTTGTATTTTAGTATAGATGGGGTTTCACCGTGTTGCCCAGGCTGGCCTCGAACTCCTGAGCTCAGGCAATCCGCCCACCTCGGCCTCCTAAAGTGCTGGGATTACAGGTGTGAGCCACCGCGCCAGGCCCACTCCTATTTTTAGCTCCAGAGATTAGTTTTGCTTCAGGCTCCCTTAACCTCCTGCTTCAAACCTCTATCTGCCCCTTCATCGGCTCCACCTGGAGGCCCCCGCTTCCACGGAAGCATGACCCCTTCCCCTGTACCCGCGCGCCCTAGAAGCTCTCAGACACCCTCACGATTTCGGTGACCTTCGCAAACTCCAGGAACAACCCCTCCTCTCCTGACGCCAAGGGTTTGTTGGGGTTGGGGGGTATCTCCATCAACCTCCCTCCCCAGCCACCCAAATTAACCAACAATCTTAGTAAATGCAGCGACTCGCTAGGCAAACCCAGCCTGGAGACAAATATCCGGACCCTTTGCTACCAAACTGTCACACCCAGGCACTGGTCTGCAGGGAGGGCTGGACAGTGGAAACTGAAACCCTCTGCAAGCCATCACGAATCCACCGGGCACTGGGGACGCTGGCTCCCGCCTTGGCAGCAGCCCCCACAAGCCTGGGCCCTGACCCCACACCGTCTGGGCCTCAGTCTCTCATCGGTAAAGTCAGGGGTAGGGCCTGAGTCTTCCAGGACCGCTTAGAGCTGGGACAAGCCGTTTTAAATAGCCCACACCCCGCCGAGGCCATCAGAGCTGCGCCTGCCGGGCCGCCCTCGACGCCCACCTCGGCCGGGCCGCTCCGATGCCCCGCAGGCAACATGGGCCCGCGGGCACCGCGGGACGGGGCTCGAGGGCCTGAGATCGCGACTCTGCCTCTCCGATACTTGGGGTCGTCTTCGGCCCCGGAATCCGCGACGCGCGCGGTTGGACCCAGAACACCGAGGGCACCAGGTCCGCAGGGCGAAGGCGCACACGCCCACCAGGCACGCCCTGCGCATGCGCGGGCCCCGCAATCTCAGCGGCGCACTCGCCCCGCCCCGTCCTCCCCGCGCCGCTCCCCGGGCCCGGCCCTGCCTTCCCAGCATCCCGGCTCCCTACGGCAAGCGGCGAGGCCCGAGCCCGCCGGGAGCAAGGAGCCGGGCGCGGGGCGGGGCGGCGCGCTGAGGTCAGCGCGGCGGCGGCCGGCCCCGCAGTGGTTGGCTGCGCCGGTGCTGGCCGCGCCCTGGTTGGCTGCGGGCCGCGGGGCTGGGCCGCCGGGTCGGGGCTGGGGTCGGGGCTCGGGCGCCGGCCGGGCTTGCGCAGCGCTAGGCTCCTCGCCGCTCCTAGTTTGCGGCGGCGGCGGGGAGGGCGCGGCCGCGGGCGGGGCTGAGGGCGGCGGGCGGCGGGTGCGCGGCGAGGCGGGGGCGGGCCGCCCGAGCTGGGAGGGCGGCGGCGCCGAGGGGAGGAGAGCAGCCCATGGACCCGCGGGGCCCGGCGCCCCAGACTCTGCGCCGCCGGGACGGAGCCCAAGATGTCGGCCTAGGCCGGGGCGCGACGACGCGGACGGGGCGGCGAGGAGGCGCCGCTGCTGCCGGGGCTCGCGGCCGCCGAGCCCCCGAGGGCGCGCCCTGACGGACTGGCCGAGCGGGCGGCGAGAGGCCGGCGCGTCGGGAGCGGGCCGCGCGGCACCATGTCGGCCAAGGTGCGGCTCAAGAAGCTGGAGCAGCTGCTCCTGGACGGGCCCTGGCGCAACGAGAGCGCCCTGAGCGTGGAAACGCTGCTCGACGTGCTTGTCTGCCTGTACACCGAGTGCAGCCACTCGGCCCTGCGCCGCGACAAGTACGTGGCCGAGTTCCTCGAGTGGGGTAAGTGCGCGCCGGCAGGGCCGGACCTGCGGCCCTGCGACGCCCGCGCCCCATCCTGCGCATCCCCACGCCCGCCCCTCCCCGCCCGGACAGACCCTGCCGCCCTCCTGCCCACCCAGCCCGTGGGCTTCGCCTCCTGTCGCCCCGGTAGCGCCCCCAGGCCCGCTGCGCATCTCTCTCCAGCCGCTCCGTTCGTCCTCGTCCCTCCGCTAGCACTTCATCCCTCCTTGCCCTCCCTAGCCTCGACATCCGCGTTCGATCGTCCCGCCCCCTCATCCTGCCCCTTGGAGCCACATCCTACGTTCCCACTCCCACCCCCTCCCCCCCGCCGGGCCCTCGCCCTGGCCGCTTCCTAGATCCACCCTCCGAGTCTGGATATCATTTCCTGCAGGACTCACTGGGATATCCGCCCCCGCCCCCGCCCCCGCACCTCGCCTTTGGGGTCCAGAGGCAGCGTAGAATTAGTTCCCTTTCGCCACCCCACGCTCCTCTGCGTTGTGGGGGCAGCTGGGTGTGCTTTCTGCATCTGCCTCGCCCACTGCCCCGTGGGACCCCCTTGCATCCCCAGGGAGCCCAGCTCTAACAGCCCCTCCTGGGTGACAGCCTGTCTACATCCCGTTGTTGGCCAGAGCCTGAACACCCACTTTGCTGTAACACCTTGAAGGGAATTTTAAGGTTAAGGCTTTATTTTAAATAAACCGTGCAAGAGGACTTTTTTTTTCAATTCCAATTCTGCTAGACCTTTGTGATATTTGGAGGGGTAGCTGGAGCTATCACTTAAAAACTTTCTTATCTGAATTTTGCATGCCTTCTCTAGTTCGTTCGGGATCTGTAATGTTTTAGTCATTGGTCAGCTAACCTATTATGCTTTTTTAGGACAAAAATTTGATTAAACCATTTAACGATAATTAGGATCCTAAAGGCAGGTAAAAGTGCAGCTTGAAACTCTCTTACTTCATCTCTCCCTAACAGGGGTGTGCTGTCAAGACGCTCAGACTATCTCACCTAAAACCACTAAGAGGAGGAAATGCATATGTTCAGGCCAAACCTATGAAAACCTTATCCTTGAGTCATTTGCGTCACTGGGCTAGGACTGTTCAGTTTGAACCAGTAATTTCTAATCTTTGGGGCTGATAAAGCTGATATTTATACGAAGAAACAAATGAAAGTGTTCCACAGTGAGGCCTCCTACTCTGCCACATTGGTAACTGGAATTTGGAATTTTGTTTACAAATAAAACTTAAGTTGCAGTATTCTTTAGAGGGCTTCTGTTGGGTTGTTCTGTAGTGAAATGTTACGCGGTATCTTGTGAGAGCAGCAGTAGAAAGAGGCCCTGAGATCAAGGACAGCCTGTGATGCTTTATTTCCGTGGGACCACCACTCTTGGTTACTTGTAGTATCAGTAAATTAAGAGTATTTGCTTTCTAGCGTCCTTTGTCAGTGACATGATTTCCAACTGAATAATTAATTGACTTCACCGTTGCTTTGAAAGTGAGGTCTTTGATGCATGTTAAAATCTGAATATTTTGTTTACTGTTTCTTTCTTTTTTTTTTTTTTGGAGACAAGAGTCTCGCTCTGTTGCCCAGGCTGGAGTGCAGTGGCACGATCTCGGCTCACTGCAACCTCCACCTCCTGGGTTCAAGTAATTCTCCTGCCTCAGCCTCCCGAGTAGCTGTGACTACAGGCACGCACCACCATGCCTGGCTCACTTATGTATTTTTAGTAGAGATGGGGTTACACAGTGTTGGCCAGGCTGATCTTGTATTCCTGACCTCAGGTGATCCACCTGCCTCGGCCTCCCAAAGTGCTGGGATTACAGGCGTGAGCCACTGCGCCCAGCTTGTTTACCGTTCCTTTGTGATCACTCGATCTTGAAACCGACACAGTTCCACTGTCAGGTTCAACTTGGTGCACCACCTGTGAGTGTGACTGGGAAGAGGAAGCAGAGGGAAAGTCGGTTTTGCTGGGAAGGTGTGGTCCCGCTAAGCTCTGGCCTGGGACCTAGAAGGAGATTAGTCTGAGGGCGAGGGCCCTGTGGGCCATTGTGCAGCCACCTCTCTCCGCCAGGCATTACTGGTGGGCTTCCCTGGAGGAAGCTCTTCTCAGCATGTGTGGAGGTCGTATTTTATGAGATCTGACCTTTCCAAAGCTAAACAGTAACTGTGTGCCATAACATAGACATATTTTCAAAGTTGTATTCTGGCTCTTTGGAAATAGTGATTACAAACTATTCTCTTAGGAACTCAGTTTACACAAAAGCATAAACTTTCAATTGTAGAGAAGAATGGACTTAGAAGGTGGTGTTTTAATGAAATATCAATATATTTTACAAGTATTTAAACTCATTTATGTTAACATATACATCATTGTAACTCTAAGTGGTGTATTTCTAGTTAACGTGTGCAGTTTAGTATTTAACGTTGCTTGGAATTGCCTAGTTGTTTCGATTGGAAAGCACAGAATAATGTTTTTGAATAAAACTGTTTATAGAGCAATATTAGCTACTCCAACTTCCAAGTGGAATTACTTCTGCTCAGGAAACACATATAGGCTGTCAATCCGTGGACTGTTCAGTTTTTGGGTTCACCACTCCATGACATTTGAAACCTCGAATATGTCGATTCCTGTCACGTGGAAAAGCCAACCTTTCCCCACTTCCCAAATCTTGCCAGGTATTTAATGACAATTGTGGAGAATTCTTGAAACTTAAGGAAGAAAAGTAGCTGATTCAGCCCAGATTTGGAGGCTTAATGGGGAATATGTGAGGAAATTTGGAAAGTATAGGTAGTAAACTTTTTAAGTTTTAAAGGAAGATTATGGCCTGGTGTGGTGGCTCATGCCTGTAATCCCAGCATTTTGGGAGGCCAAGGTGGAGGATCGGTTGAGCCCAGGGAGACAAGACCAGCCTGAACAACCTGACAAAACCCAGTATCTATAATAAATATAAAAATAAAATTTTATAAAAATATAAAAATTAGCTGGGCATGGTGGCGCGCACCTGTAGTCCCAGTTACCCTGGAGACTGAGGTGGGAGGAGCACTTGAGCCTGGGAGGTCAAGGCTGCAATGAGCAGTGATCATGCCACTACACTCCAGCCTGGGTGACAGAGCGAGACTGTCTCAAAAATAAAATATTGTTTTTGGCTCATATTTTCTTATTGCCACAGTGGTTGCATAGGACAAGAGTCATTTCACCTTTTTTGTGTTTTTTTTTTTTTTTGAGATGGAGTCTCACTCTGTCACCCAGGCTGGAGTGCAGTGGCGAGATCTCAGCTCACTGCAAGCTCCGTCTCCTGGGTTCATGCCGTTCTCCTGCCACAGGCTCCTGCCACCATGCCCGGCTGATTTTTTTGTATTTTTAGTAGAGACGGGGTTTCACTGTGTTAGCCAGGATGGTCTCGATCTCCTGACCTCGTGATCTGCCCACCTCGGTCTTCCAAAGTGCTCGGATTACAGCTGTGAGCTACCGCGCCTGGCTGAGTCTTTCAACTTTCATTGTAGGTTTTTGCCTTTAATTTTCCTATAGCTTGATTGGTTTCGTCTATGAAAACTTGGACCTTAATGCCCTGCTTTGCATGTATATTTCTTTTCTTTTCTTTTTTTTTTTTTTGAGACAGAGTCTCACTCTGTCGCCTAGGCTGAAGTGCAGTGGTGCGATCTTGGCTCACTGCAACCTCCGCCTCCCGGGTTTAAGCAGTTCTCTGCCTCAGCCTCCTGAATAGCTGGGATTATAGGTGCCTACCACCACGTCTGGCTAATTTTTGTATTTTTAGTAAAGGTGGGGTTTCACCATCTTGGCCAGGTTGGTCTTGAACTCCTGACCTCGTGATCCACCCGCCTCGGCCTCCCAAAGTGCTGGGATTACAGGCGTGAGCCACCGCACCCGGCCTTGCATGTATATTTCTTTAAGCTATTTTGAAAATATCTTGATACCATTTGAAGCAGAACATATGAAACACTTTACGGACAACGCAATGAGATGAATTTGTTGTCTTTCATCTTTGTCATATACAAATACTGTCTCGTGTTAAATATTTTTCCCACAGCTTATTTGTAACAGCCAGTGTTGCATTTGGATGGAGCTGATGTTTGAAATCCTAGCCTATGGGCATTGGCAGGCCACAGTGGTCCTCTGCCCTGGCTGCTGTGTGGCCTGCAGACCAGGAGGAAGGCCTCAGGCTTGATGCTGGTGTCACAGGCGGACTGTGGGTTTCCAGTTCCCAGTCCGGGCATCTTCTCTCGCGATGTGCTTCCTCTTCATGAATAGAATTAATCCTCCTAGTCTTCCGGGTGGTTCCTCGTTTGTGGCTTTTCTTACCGTGAGTGTGACAGTATCTTCTCACGGTCCTCCTCCATGGATGTGAATGCCCATAGCTGTTAGTGTGGGAATGGCCAGCCCAAGGTGTGAGTGGGATGATGCCACTGAATTTAATAAGTAAGGCTTAACTGACACGGTGCTAAACATCTCATAATAAAAAGTGCTGGGATTACAGGCGTGAGCCACTGTGCTCAGCTCAAATGCATTTTTATCTTAATGATTTCTCTGGATAGAATGTTTGCATAACATGGGAACACTTTTTAAAAATAACAGACTTAAGAAGTAGATGTTTTGACTAAGATCTGAATTATAGGGAAATGTTAGGATCGCATGATAAAAATTAGTTTTAACGTAATTTAGATCATTGTAGATTCTATGGTAGCTGTTTGATGCTTCATAGCATGAGATAGGACAGCTGAAACCATTAAACATTAACAACCCAGCCCTACCTTTTCTGTCTTAAAACTTCAGGCCAGGTGTGGTGGCTCACACCTGTAATCCCAGCACTTTGGGAGGCCAAGGTGAGTGGATCAGGAGTTTGAGACCAGCCTGGCCAACAAGGTGAAAACCCGTCTGTACTAAAAATACAAAAATTAGCCGGGTGTGGTGGCGTGCGTAGTCCCAGCTACTCAGGAGGCTGAGGCAGGAGGATCTCATGAACCCAGGAGGTGGAGGTTGTGGTGAGCTGAGATTGTGCCACTGCACACCAGCCTGGGCAACAGAGCAAGACCCTGTCTCCAAAAAAAAAAAAAAAACCTCTTCCTTCCATGACAGTTGGGCTTCACAGTGAGCAGCAGTGTCTCTCTTAAATCCAGACTTCAAAGAAATAAAATTAGATTGAAAAGATAGTTCTCACTTCAGGATACCACTGTGTGAGCTACCTGAAAAAGTTTAAAATGTGCAGTGAATTGCCCTTCAGGCAAAATACTCAAATGCATGTAAATTACAGAACTCACAACACTGCAGGGTTGACGGAGAGCTCCTCTGCTTGCCTCCGCCCTGCCTCTTGTCGCCAAGCCAGGTGCCCTTAGATGTCTCCTGTTTACACTGACGTTAGTGATGCTGGATAAACAGGCAGGCACACAGGACTGTTAATTCCAAACTATATTAAATACAGTGAAACTGTCAAATGCTTTTCTCTGAAAAGAGACAGAAAGCTTTTTTTTTTTAGCTGGAAGAGACCAAAAACAATGTTACCATGTAATCTCATCCCAAAACCCATAACATAACACCTATTAGTCCTTGACCACGTTTGTTTGATTCTTAGATTCTTAGTGTTATGGGATGACAGTATGTTATGGTTACCTTAAATGTGTGTGAGAAGCTCACAGAAAGGCTCTCTTGCTAATGAGAATGGACGAGAGGAAACACCCTCTCCTTAAATCTAAGATCAGAAGCGTTTTGGCAATGTGAACTGTGTGTAGTAATCTTTCTTCCCCCCCGCTCCCCCAAATAGACTAGCCACTAACTAGGAGATAAAGGTCAAGTTTCAGTTTGATTTTAAACAATCTGTGTTGGGGGTTAGGTTTTTGGTTAGTTTTATTGATTGGTAGGTAACTGTGGCAACAAAATTGTTTTTTGATGAAAACTGCAAAAAATCGATATGTAATAGAGAACTTTGGATTTTTGTTTTTCTTAGGAATTAGAAATTCAAAGATAAATTTGAATGGAATGATATAATTTCATTCAAATTCTGTCCTTGGATTGGAGTCTCTTTGGAGAACATTTGGGACCTATCATAAGGTGATTCCCAGTGTTAATTTAGGTGATGATTTGCCTGTCCTCCAAAATCGCAGAGTCATAGGTTGGAAAACTGTTAGGAATTTTTTTTTTTTTTTTTTTTTTCAAGACAGGGTCTTGCTCTGTTACTCAGGCTGGAGTGTAAGTGGCTCTATCATGTGTCACTGCAGCCTTGACCTCCCAGGCTCAGGCAGTCCTCCAGCCTCAGCCTCCTGAATAGCTGGGACTATAGGCACACACCCCTACACCTGGCTAATTTTTTAACTTTTGTGGAAACGAGGTCTTGCTGTGTTGCCCAGGGTGGAATTAAACTCAGGCTCAAGTAATCCTCCTACCTTCGCCTCCCAAATGTTGGGATTGTAAGTGTGAGCCACTGCGCTCCGCTACGTTAGGAATTTGGGGAGGTCATGTTAACCTGCCCTCCAGCCCGCTCCCCACTCACGTTGGGTAAACCAGGTTCTGAGCATTTTTCCTAACCGTTTCTGGGCAAGCAGCCCTGTAACCAACGTTTCTGTCCTTCACAGGACTGCGGTCAGCCTCAGGCCTCCTTGCAGGTGCCTGCTTTGAAATATCTTTATTTTATTTTAGCCTTTTCTTTCTATTCTCATTGTCAGTGACTTAGCTAAAGCTCTCAAGTCCTCAGGCCTAAATGAATGCCTTTCCCACTTGAAGTTTTAAATACCTCTGCCAGATCAGTCTCAAACTCTCTTCATCACTCCACCTTTCCAAAACTACAATGCCTTCATATTCTGTTGCCTTTAAAATAAAAAGTCTGATATCCACAATTCAATATTAGAATTTGAAATTGACCCCAAAAGACGCATCTAATCTTAGTTTTAGAAGTTAAGGTTATGGCCAGGTGCAGTGGCTCACGCCTGTAATCCCAGCACTTCTGGAGGCCGAGGTGGGTGGATCACAAGGTCAGTAGTTCAAGACCAGCCTGGCCAACATGGTGAAACCCTGTCTCTACTAAAAATACAAAAATTAGCCAGGCTGGTGGCGCATGCATGTAATCTCAGCTACTCAGGAGGCTGAGGCAGGAGACTCGCTTAAACCCGGGAGGCGGAGGTTGCAGTGAGCCGAGGTCGCGCCATTGCTCTCCAGCCTGGGCAACAAGAGCAAAATTTTGTCTCAAATAAATAAATAAAAAAAGTTAAGGTTAACAGTACTTCCCACCATGCCCCGTGGGGTGATTTTCTTTAAATATAATTTAACTTTTATCAATGTAACACATTTACTTAGTTTTGGAAACCAAGCAGTACTACTGGGTTGTAATGCAAGACGGCAGTCCCTCTACCAGTCGCTTGCTCTGCGCTCCAACTTCCCACAGGCTACCACTTTTAACTCCTCTGTTTGTACTTATCATTTTAGTCAGGATCATATTTAGCTGCCAGTAATGGAGAACAAAGTGACGGTGACTTAAAATCAGGTTGATTTCTCTCACGTGAAGTTGGCGTGTCAGCAGTCAGTGGTGGTTGGACAGCCTTGCTCCAAGAGGCCTCCGGGGCTGCGGCCTTTTCCCACCCTCAAGCCACCATCTGAGACGGTGGCCATCCCATCCTCCTTCAGCCAAGCAGGCCGGGGGTGGGATGTTACTATAGAAGAACCTTGGATATTGGTGGGTGCTTAGCAATGCCTGCCTTAAATTTCATATTTCTGTGTAGCATGCTGGTACTGCTAATTTCTGATTTTTCAATTTTAGACATTGCTGACTTCTGCTGTAGAAGAAGCTTTAGAACTGTTCTACATTGTCCCTCCACTGCCTGAAACACATTCACCCCTTGCTCTTTTTCTCTGTCCCAAATATGTTTATATAATTTTGTTTAAATTGATATTCAGTGTCTACATTCTTATTGTTAGGTAACTGTCTTCACAGCTAAGCCATGTAAGATACAATTTACTAAAGGAAATATTTTTGTGTTATTGGAGTGGATTTTATTTTCTTTTTTTTCTTATAATAATCCCATGGAGTAAATTTTTTTTTTTTTTTGGAGATGGAGGCTCATTCTGTTGCCCAGGCTGGAGTGCAGTGGCTTGATCTCGGCTCACTGCAGCCTCCGCCTCCCAGGTTCAAGTGATTCTCCTGCCTCAGTCTCCCGAGTAGCTGGGATTACAGGCACCCGCCATCACACCTGGCTAATTTTTTTTTGTGTGTGTGTGCCCAGGCTGGAGTGCAGTGGTGCGATCCCGGCTCACTGCAAGCTCTGCCTCCCAGCTTCACACCATTCTCTTGCCTCAGGCTCTCAAGTAGCTGAGACTACAAGCGCCTGCCATCACGCCCGGCTAAATTTTTTTTTTGTATTTTTGCTAAAGATGGGGTTTCGCCGTGTTAGCCAGGATGGTCTCGATCTCCTGACCTCATGATCCACCCGCCTTGGCCTCCCAAAGTGCTGGGATTATAGGCGTGAGCCACTGCGCCCAGCCATGCCTGGCTAATTTTTGTGTTTTTAGTACATATGGGGTTTCACCATGTTGGCCAGGCTGGTCTTGAACTCCTGACCTCAAGCAGTCCACCCGCACTGGCCTCCTAAAGTGCTAGGATTACAAGAGTGAGCCACCGCTCCCGGCCAAATTTTCTTTAGCTTGGTTTTCAATGTGCAGTCATGAATTTAGTGCCAGGCTTTTAACTACAACTCCTTCATTAAACACCTCAAATAATCTTATCACCTTCATCCCTTCCAGGCCTGCCGCTTTTCTATTTCAGCCTGGGCCATGTGTCCTGCAGGCCTGCAACTGAGCAGTCCTCCTCGGAGTGCTTCTCATTCCTTGCAGGGATTCTTTGTGTCTCTTTCCTCTGTTGAATTCCCCTTTCTGGATTCTGTGTTTTGTATCTTTTGGTGGAGTGAATCTTCTAGTAGCTTCCTGAGAAAGAATTCACCGGAGGTAAATTTTTTGAACCAGGTCTGTCTGAAAATTATCTTTTTTTTTTTTTTTTTGGAGACAGAGTCTTACTCTGTCACCCAGGCTGGAGTGCAGTGGTGCAGTCTTGGCTCACTGCAACCTCCGCCTCCCGGTTGAAGCGATTCTCCTGCCTCAGCCTCCCGAGTAGCTGGGACTACAGGTGCACGCCACCACACTCGGCTAATTTTTTGTATTTTAGTAGAGATGGGGTTTCACCATGTTGCCCAGGCTGGTCTCGAACTCCTGAGCTCAGGGAATCTGCCCGCTTTGGCCTCCCCAAGTGTCAGGATTACAGGCATGAGTCACTGCACCTGGCTGAAAATACCCTTTCTTCCCTCACATTTGAATGACACTTTGCCTGGGTACGGAACTCCAGGTTGGAAGTCATTGTTCCTCAGAAGTTTGAAAGCGTGGAGGCATTGCTGTCTACACTGAGAGTGTTGGTAATGAGAAGTCTGAGACCACGATGGTTTCCAAGTCTCTCTGTGGGGCTTTTCTTTTGTAAAATCTCTGGAAGCTTTCAGGGAACTCTTGTTTATCTCTACTGTTCTTTGGTGGGTCTTTTTGATTGGGAGGCTTGGGTCCTTCAGCTCTGGGAAACTTTTGTTGATAATACTGTAGTTTTAATGCTTGTTCTAATTTTTTTTTTTTTTTTTTTTTTTTTTTTTTTGAGACAGAATCTTACTCTGTCGCCCTGGCTGGAGTACAGTGGCATGATCTGAGCTCACAGGAACCTCCGCCTCCCAGGTTCAAGGGATTCTCATGCCTCAGCCTCCCGAGTAGCTGGGATTACAGGTGTCCACCACCGTGCCCAGCTAATTTTTGTATTTTCAGTAGAGATGGGGTCTCACCATGTTGGCCAGGCTGGTCTCGAACTCCTGACCTCGTGATCCACCCGCCTTGACCTCCCAAAGTGCTTGGGATTATAGGTGTGAGCTGCCACGCCCAGCCAAGAACACTTAAAGATGAAAGATACAATGTCAGAAACAAGAATTCAATGTAAGGCTGGGTGCAGTGGCTCACGCCTGTAATCCCAGCACTTTGGGAGGTCAAGGCGGGTGGATCACGAGGTCAGGAGTTCGAGACCAGCCTGGCCAACATGGGAAAACCTCGTCTCTACTAAAAATACAAAAACGAGCCGGGCATGGTGGCAGTTGCCTGTAATCCCAGCTACTCGGGAGGCTGAGGCAGGAGAATCACTTGAACCCAGGAGGCAGAGGTTGCAGTGAGCCAAGATCACGCTACTGCACTCCAGCCTGGGGGACAGAGAGAGACTGTCTCCAAAAAAAAGTGTTGTTGTTCTCAGTATTCCTTTTTATAACATCCTCTTTCTGTTTCATGAAGGCGATGCATTTTAGACACATTTCTCTTTGTTTAATGTTTTATTGATTCCTGCACACATTTGTTACGTAGACGTTTTCCTTTGCCTCCTACCTTGTCTGTTTCCTGCGCGTTCTTTTTCACCTGTTTTCTGCTTTGGTCATTCTCTTTGTTAGAGGCTTCTCTCCGAAAATCTGGTTATTACTGGCTGTCTTTCTGTGATTATGAGTGGGACGATTGGAAACTCCCTGTATGCATGGGGCCAACTTTAGGTGTTGAGTCTCACCATGAGGAAATAGAGCATGGACCCTGCCAATTTGAGGGTCACTGGCAGAAGTTGGTGATAGAATTCTTTATTTTGGGGCTGTAAGTCTCCCCAGAGAGGAGTTTCCAGTCTCCCGCTTGGGGTTTAGGGGTTGGGGGGCGTAGCTGTTAGTTTCTGGGAAAGTGGCTGAGGTGGAAGAGGGCTGGTGGGGAAGGATCTGACTGCTTCTCCCACAGACTTGAAGAGCAGGTGCTCTTTTGTGCCCATTACCCTCAGGTCTTCAGAGATCCGAGCGCCTCTTCTCATTCCCCAGCCTCATTGCCCCTGCTGCACAGTTAAGTTCTGGTTTTCTGGCTTTGCTGAGTTAGATACCACTCATCCGTTTGCTTTTTCCCACTGTGCAAAATCGTGCTGACATTTCTAGTCTGCTGTTACCCCTTGTCGTTCACTTAGCAAATATTTTTTAAGGACTTAAGATGTGCTAGGCACTGCAGCAGTGAAGAAAACAAAATGCCTGTTCTCCTGGAGCGCACGTTGTCCTTGAGGCTCCTGGCGGTGTGATTACGTGCCGCTGTGGTTTCCAGGTGTGCAAGACACCCCAGCTCTCATCTCTGCACGAAGTCAGAGTGTAGTTCCTCTTTGTTTGATTTGGATATGTTGGATATGTTGCTGTTTCTATTCTTACACTTACTTACTTGAAAGAGTCCCCCATGAGTAGAAGGAGGAAATGGGAAGAAGGGAGAGCAGGTTTTTCCTTTTTCTCTCGTGACCGTACAAGTGTTGGAGGAGAGAGAGGAGAAGGGGGTTATGAGAATGTGAAGAAGCAGGGAGTACCTGAAGGAAATGTTGAAAGTGGAAAAACGGTGGCTGGACAGCGCCTGCTCCTCGCATGGCTGGACAGCACCTGCTCCTCGGGGCTGAGAGGGTGCAGGGGTCCCTGTGGAGACCTGTGATGTGGGGATGTTCACAGCTGGGCTTTTGTGACGTAGGAGTTGCCTGTAGAAGCTTCATCTTTCTGGAAATGCTATAGAGCTGTGTTTAACCTGCAGAGCTTTTGGTATGTGGGAAATCACCCATTGAAAATAAACCAGAGCAGAATAAGAAATATTCTTGCCCCTCATCATTCTCTAAAAACATAAATAACGTAGCGAGATGGAAAGGTGACTAGAACTCCCTTACCACAGCACCCAAAACAGCACTTCAGGGTCCTTGCTGTGTTGTACTTCACCCTTGTTAGTGCGAAATCACTGAATTAAAATAATTCAATCTGTCGCTTTGTTTAAAAGATTGGTGAGCCGAATTTATTTTTCAACATTTATTTATTTATTTATTTATTTTAGAGACAGAGTCTCCCTGTGTTGGCCAGGCTGATCTTGAACTCCTGAGCTCAAGGGGTCCTCTTGTCTCGGCCTCCCAAAGTGCTGGGATTACAGGTGTGAGCCACCACACCTGACTCACCTTATACTTTAATTTGAAATACCATTTCTGTTGATGCTTTACTATTGAGAAAGATGTTGATTTTATCAGTGGTTATGCAGCAATCCTTAAAGGTTAATTTTGGAGGCCAGGTGTGGTGGCTCATGCCTGTAATTCCAGCATTTTGGGAGGCCGAGGTGGGAAGATTGCTTGAGCCCAGAAGTTCAAGACCAGCTTCAGCAACATAGTGAGATCCCTGTCTCTGCAAAATTAAAAAAAAAAAAATCAGGGCTGGGTGCGGTGGCTCACGCCTGTAATCCCAGCACTTTGGGAGGCTGAGGCGGGCAGATCATGAGGTCAGGAGATGGAGACCATCCTGGCCAACATGGTGAAGCCCCATCTCTACTAAAAATACAGAAAATTAGCTGGGCGTGGTGGCGGGCGCCTGTAGTCCCAGCTGCTCGGGAGGCTGAGGCAGGAGAATTGCCTGAACCCGGGAGGTGGAGGTTGCAGTGAGCGAAGATTGTGCCACTGCACTCGAGCCTGGGTGACAGAGTGAGACTCTGTCTCAAAAAAAAAAAGGAGCCAGCTGTGTTGGTGTGCACCTGTAGTTCAGCTACTTGGGAGGATTGGTTGAACCCAGGAGGTTGAATCTGCAGTGGGCTATGATTGCACCACTGCACTCCAGCCTGGGCGACAGAGTGAGACTCTGTCTCCAAAAAGTAATAATAATAATTTTGCAGCTCTGTCTTAAATGGACGTTTGTTTTCTAACCTGAAGTATTTGAAGCCAAATTGTTGAAAAGTCTTTGTTTATTAATAGAACAGCTTTCTGATGTACCTTTAAAATGAAACTGGATTCAAATATGTGGGAAATACTGTCTGACTAGCAACAAATTGAGAAGTTACTGGAAATGCTCTATTTCCAGTTTTACCAGTTAATTAAGGTGTCAGGGATGGCATTTATATTATACTGTATCAGAACAAGAAATATTTCTCAAAACATCAGACATTGACATGGTTTTATGTAACCAAAATGATAAGCCTGGATATATTTCCTTCTACAAATATTTTCTTATTTTTTTAAAAAGCAAGATTTGTGTTTATGAAGTTTTGATAATCCTTGTGACATGTTAGGAGGATTTTTAAACAGAAACCAGCTGTCTATCAGCAATATAGAGAAATTTAAGTTGAATTAATACCACTCTTAGTTTATTTTAGTGAAGAAGAAAGGCTTCTCTGCCATTTATAATTACCAGATAAGTTTTTTCCTGTTTTTTTTTTTTGTAACAGCTTTATCGAGATTCAAGTCATGCATGATTTACCTGTTTAAAGCACACAGTTCAGTGTCAGTTTATTTTAGTATGTTCATCAAGTCGTGCAACCATCTCTGCCATCACCGCCAAAGGAACCCTGTACCCTTTAGCTGTCACCCCCAACTCTACCCCCACCCCAGCCCTGAGCAACCACAAATCTGCTTTCACCATATATCTGCCTGTTCTGGGTATTTTCTGTAAGTGGCGTCATATAATACGGGTCTTTCATGACTGACGTCGTGTTGTCAAGGTTCGTCCCATGTTGTAGCATATACAGTGTATTATCCCTTTTTACGGCCAAATAATACTCCGTTGTGTGGACAGCCCTCATTTTGTTTATCCATTCATCAGTTGATGGACATCTGTTTACTTGTTGTTTATTTATTTGGTGTTTTTGTTTTCACATGGAGTCTTGCTCTGTCTCTCAAGCTGGAGTGCAGTGGCGCGATCTTGGCTCACTGCAACCTCCATCTCTTGGGTTCAAGTGATTCTCCTGCCTCAGCCTCCCGAATAGCTGGGATTATGCCTGACTAATTCTTGTATTTTTAGTAGAGGCGGCTTTTGGCCGCCTGGTTGGCTAGGCTGGTCTCAAACCCCTGACCTCGGGTGATCCACCTACCTGGGCCTCCCAAAGTACCTTTTGTTTATTTTTAATACCTATTCTCTGAACATTAACGTACAAGTTTTTGTGGGATATATGTTTTCATTTCCCTCGAATATATACCTCAGAGTGGAGTTGCTGGGTCAAGTGAAGGCTGTGTGTTGAGCGTCCTGAGGAACTGCCAGGTTGTTTTCCACAGCAGTCTGCATTCCCACCAGCAGCCCACAGAGTTCCAGTTTCTCCACATCCTTGCCAACACTTGTTATTTTCTGTCCTCGTGGGTGTGAAGTCGTTCCCATTGTGGTTTTGATTTGCTTTTCCCTAATAGTGAATGTTGTTGAACATCTTTTCATGTGTTAATTGGGCATTTGTATATCTTCTTTGGATAAATGTCTATTCAAGTTCTCTACTCATTTAAAAAATTGGGTTGTCTTGGCCGGGCATAGTGGCTTACGCCTGTAATCCCAGCACTTTGGGAGGCCAAGCTGGGCAGATCACGAGGTCAGGAGATGGAGACCATCCTGGCTAACACGGTGAAACCCCATCTCTACTAAAAATACAAAAGATTATCTGGGCGGGGTGGCGGGTACCTGTAGTCCCAGCTACTTGGGAGGCTGAGGCAGGAGAATGGTGTGAACCTGGGAGGTGGAGCTTGCAGTGAGCCAAGATCACACCACTGCACTCCAGCCTGGGAGACAGAGCTAGACTCCGTCTCAAAAAAAAAAAAAAAAAAAAAAATTAGGTTGTCTTTTTGTTGAATTTAAAGAGTTATTTGTATATTCTAGATACAAGCCCCATATTGGACATATGATTTGCAAATATTTTCTCCCATTTTGTGGGTTGTCATTTCACTATCTTGATGGTATCCTTTGAAGCCCAGGTGTTCTTAATTTTGATGAAGTCTAATTTAACTTTTTTTTTTTTAAACTGCTGATTTATTACAAGTCCTCAAGAGGGCTTTATTTTTTGTTTTCAACATCCTGTTCTTCAGCTTCCTTGTCTCTTTTTGCCCGTATGCCAAAGAGCCGGGCGTCGGCATGGACCATGTGGAGACTAGCAAAGGCTTTGAAATTCTTCTCCTCCGTGATGATTTGGGCTTTCTCCTTCTTACAGACGTTTGGGATGGGCAGGACCAGTCCTGTCAGCTGGGTGGCCAGTTTCAGTTCTTCAGCGGAACTGTCTCCCTTCTTGAGGGCCGAGGGCTTCCTGGGGAAGAGGAGGAGTTTGGGGTGGTGCTCCTTCAGCTGCTGCACCTTGGCCTGCAGGGACTCGGTGGACTTGTACCGCCTCCTGGGATCCAGAGATGCCAGTGGTCCGGGCCGCCTTCTTGTGAATGCCGGCCACCCTGAGCTCTTCCAGGCCGTAGCCGCGGCCGGTGCACACCCTGGTGTGATTTCGCACTGTGCGGCACCACACGATGGGCTGGATGGGTCCCCACGTGGTGTGCGGGGCAATGTGGGGCACTTTGGCTTGCCCGGCCTTGCATCTGTGGATCTTCCTGGCCGGCTGGTTGAACCATGTGGCCATGAGCCAGCTGCCAGTCCTTGTGGAAGTGGGGCTTCCATGTCATTCTGGCTGGGCGCCATGGCTGCCTAGAGCCCTTCTGTGCAGGAAAACAAATTTAACTATTTTTTGTTGTTGTTTTTTATGGTGTCATATCTAAGAATCCATTGGCAGCACAAGGTCACAAAGTTTCATACCTGTGCTTTCTTTTATACCTGTGTTTTCTGTGTTTTCTTCTAAAAGTTTTTTAGTTTTAGCATTTACATTTAGTTCTTTGATCAATTTTGAGTTAATTTTTGATATGATACGAGGTAGAGGGTTTACATTCATTCTTTTGCATGCAGATATCCAGTTGTTCCAACAACGTTTGTCGAACAGACTATTCTTTCCCCCGTTGGATGGTCTTGGAATCCTTGTCAAAATCAGTTGACCATAAATGTATGAGTTTCTTCCTGGACTCTCGGTTGTATTCCATTAATATATATGTCTGTTATTATGCCAGTACCACACTGTCCTGATTACTGTTGCTTTGTAGTAAGTTTTCAAATCAGGAAGTATGAGTCCTCCAACTTTGTTCTTTTTCAAGATAGTTTTGACAATTCTAAGTTTTTTGAGTTTCCATATGCATTTTAGGAACAGCTTGTCAGTTTCTAATAGCCAGCTGGGATTCTTACAAGGATTTCATTGAATCCGTAGGTCAATTTGGGGAGTATTGCCATCTTAACAGTATTAAAGTCTCTTGTCCCACAATCATAAGATGCCTTTCCACTTATTTAGAACTTTTAAAATTCAAAAAAAGGACGACTGTGGTGGCTCATGCCTGTAATCCCAACACTTCGGGAGGCTGAAGTGGGCAGATCACCTGAGGTCAGGAGTTCAAGACCAGCCCAGCCAACATGGTGAAACCGTGTCTCTACAAAAATACAAAAATTAGCCAGGTGTGTTGGCAGCCGCCTGTAATCCCACCTACTCGGGAGGCTGAGGTGGGAGAATCGCTTGAACCCAGGAGGCGGAGGTTGCAGTGAGTCGAGATCATGCCACTGCACCCCAGCCTGGGCGACAGAGTGAGACTCCGTCTCAAATAAATAAATTAAAATAAAAAAAGATTTCATAGTTTTCAGAGTGAGAGTCATTTAGTTTTCTTTTTAATTGGGGTAAAAATATATAAAATTTGCTGCTTTAAATTTTTTTTTTTTTTTTTTTTTTTGAGACAGAGTCTTGCTCTGTTGCCCAGGCTAGAGTGCAGTGGCACAATCTTGGCTCACTGCAACCTCTGCCTCCCAGGTTCAAGCGATTCTCCTGCCTCAGCCTCCCAGGTAGCTGGGATTACAGGCACCCACCACCACACCTGGCTAATTTTTGTATTTTTAGTACAGACGGGGTTTCACCATGTTGGCCAGGCTGGTCTCGAACGCTTGACCTCAGGCAATCCACCCACCTCGGCCTCCCAAAGTGTTGGGATTACAGGCCTGAGCCACTGCACCTGGCCACTTTATCTATTTTTAAGTGTTCAATTCAGTGGCATTAATTACATTCACAGTGCAGGGGTAAGAGTTGCATTTACTTTCTTAAATTTATTCCTGAGGTAAATTGATTTTTATATATTGGTCTTATATCCTGCAAAATTACTGAACTTTTTAATTAGTTTTAATAGTTTTTTTAGTGAATTCATTAGAATTTTTACATAAAAAATCATATAAATTTTATATATAAAATTATCTCTGTGAGTACAGATAGTTTTACTTCTTCCTTTTCAACTTGGATACCTTTAATTTATTTTTGTTGTCTACTTGCCCTGCCTAGAACCTTCAGTACAGTGTGGCGTAGAAATAGCACTGGGGGCATTCTTGTCTTAGGGAGAAAGCATGTAGCCTTCACCATTAAGTATGGGGTTAGCTGTGGGTTTTCATAAATGCCGCTTTTCAGGTTGAGGAAGTTTCCTTCTATTTCTAGTTTGTTAAGTTTTTGCCGTGAAAGGGTGTTGGATTTTGTCGTGATTTTTCTGCATCCATTGAGATAGTTGTGTGGCTCGTTTTCTTCTGTTGATATGGTGTATTGCATTAATTGGTTTTTGTTTGTTGAACCAACCTTACATTCCTGGATAAATCCCACTCAATCATGGTATATAATTCTTTCTCTGTGTTGGCGAATTTAGTTTGCTAGTATTGTATTTTGTTGAAGATTTTTGCATCTGTATTCATAAGGGAAATTAATTCTAGTTTTCTTTCCTTGTATGTCTTTTTTTTTTTTTTTTTGGTTTGGTATCAAGGTAATACTGGCCTTAGAGAATGATTTAGGAAGTGTTCTCCTTTTTCTGGAAGAGTTTGTGAAGAATTGGTAATAACTCTTATTTAAATGTTTGGTAGATGCACCTGTGAAGCTGTCCAGGCCTGGATAGCTTTCTTTGTGTTTTTTTTTTATTACTAGTTCAATCTTTGTGCCTGTTGTAGATCTATTAACATTTTCTCTTTCTTCAAGAGTCAATTTTGGTAGTTTGTGTCTTTTTATAAATTTGTCCATTTCACCTAGATTATCTAATTTGTTGGCATACAGTTGTTCATAGTTTTTCTTAATAATAATCTTTATTTCTGTTAATGTCAGTAGTGTCCCTTCTTTTATTTCCATCCTAGCAATTTGAGTTGCTGCTGTTTTTTTCTTGGTCAATCTCAAAAAAGGGTTAAAATTGTACATTTTATGTTACATGTATTTTACCATAATAAAAGGTAATTGTAGCCTGTTATCCCAGTACTTTGGGAGGCTGAGGTGGGTGAATCGCTTGAGTCCAGGAGTTCGAGACCAGCCTGGGCAACATAGTGAGACCCCCGTCTCTACAAAAAATAGAAAAATTAGCTGGGCATGGTGGTGCTCATCTGTAGTCTCAGCTACTCAGGAGGCTGAGGTGGGAGGATTGCTTGAACCCAGGAGGTGGAGTTTGCAGTAAGCCGAGCTCATGCTGCTGCACTCCAGCCTGGGAACAGGGTGATACTGTGTCTCAAAAAATAAAAACTAATTGTAAGTAAGAGTGCTTGAGATCCATCCATGCGATTGGGTATAGCTGCAGCTTAGTTCCTTGTGGTTATTGTGTAGTGTCCACTGTATTCACAGCCCCTCTTTGTCTACTCCTGATGGACATCTGGGTTGCCCGCTTTTGGGCTATTAATGAGTGCTGTGACCAGAAGTTGTTTTGGGTTTTTTTTTTTTTGAGACAGAGTCTCACTCTGTTGTCCAGGCTGGAGTACAGTGGCGCGATCTCGGCTCACTGCAAGCTCCCCCTCCTCCCGGGTTCACCTATTCTCCTGCCTCAGCCTCCCGAGTAGCTGGGACTGCAGGCACGTGCCACCACGCCCAGCTAATTTTTGTATTTTTAGTAGAGACGGGGTTTCGCCATGTTGGCCAGGATGGTCTTGATCTCTCGTGAACCACCCACCTCGGCCTCCCAAAGTGCTGGGATTACAGGCATGAGCCACTGCACCTGGCCAGTTTTTAAAATTCTTTTTTTTTTTTTTGAGATGGAGTCTCGCTCTGTCGCCCAGGCTGGAATGCAGTGGCGTTAGCTCACTGCAAGCTCCGACTCCCGGGTTCACGCCATTCTCCTGCCTCAGCCTCCCAAGTATCTGGGACTACAGGCGCCCGCCACCATGCCCGGCTAATTTTTCGTATTTTTAGTAGAGACGCAGTTTCACTCTGTTAGCCAGATGGTCTCCATCTCCTGACCTTGTGATCCGCCTGCCTCGGCCTCCCCAAGTGCTGGGATTACAGGCGTGAGCCACCACGCCCAGCCTAAAATTCTTTAAAATCTCCTCTCCAGATATATCTTGAGCCACCTCCCTTAGCTTTGGGCTTTGCAAACGTCCTTGGAGGGCGGTCGTAGGTCAGCTGAGCCACGGTTTTCTGTGATTTGGGATTGCCCCTTATACCACGTATTGAAAGTATCAGAATACCAATCACAAAAAGTACATTTGGCAAGTACTATTTTTATTTTATTTTTTTAATTATGAAAATAAGCCCGAGCAACATAGCAAGACCCCGATTCTACAAATTATACAAAAATTAGCTGGGCATGGTGGTGCACACCTGTAGTCCCAGCTGCTCGGGAGGCTGAGATGGGAGGATTGCTTGAGCCTGGGGAGGTCGAAGCTGCAGTGAGCTGTGATTGTGCCACTGCACTGCAGCCTGGGTGACAGAGTGAGACCCTGTCTAAAAGAAAAAAGAAAAAGAAAAGTGTGCTCATGATAAAATAAATTCAAGCAGTACAAGAAGTAGGTATGCCATGAAAAGTAAAAGTCTCCTTCCCCCGAGTTTATAATAATTGTCTTTCTTGCTTTTTTATTTTAAAGCATATTCTAGTCTTTTTCCATTAAAATTGAATGTTAATTTGAAAGATGGTTTTAACATTAAAAACTGATTTTGATTAGTCTAAAAGTCTGAGATGGCCAGACGTGGTGGCTCACGCCTATAAGAGGTGGGCAGATGGCCTGAGTCCAGCCTGGGCAGCATAGTGAAACCCCGACTCTACAAAAAACACAAAAATCAGCTGGACGTGGTGGTGTGGGCCTGTGTCCTAGCTACTCAGGAGGCTGCGGCAGGAGAATTGCTTGAGCCTGAGAGGTCGAGGCTGCAGTGAACCGTGATTGTGCCACCGTACTCCAGCCTGGGCGACAGAGCCAGACATTATCTCAGTAAATAAATAAATAAAATAAAAAGTCAAGACTTTTAATGAGAAATTAATGTTGAAATATGGTTATTGCATGTATCAGGAGAACTGTGATTTTTGTCTTTGGCTATTTTTTATTGTTTATATTGATATACACACTATAGAATCATATGTGCATTCCCAGAATAAAACACGCTTAGCTATGGCATTTTATTCTCTAACTGCACAGTTGAGCCTGTCATATTCATTTTTTTTTTTATTTTTTTAAATCTGTATTTCCAAATGAGTAGTCTGTAGATAGTGTGTGGTTTTAACTTTCGTATGTTATCTTTAGAATATTTTGTTGTCAGAATTATTGTAGTTTTAGGAAAAATTATGAAGCTTTCAGTCTTGTGTTCAATAATATTTTATTTTATTTTTATTTTTTGAGACAGAAGTACAGTGGCATGATCACGGCTCACTGCAGCCTTGACCTCCTGGGCTCAGGTGATCCTCCCACCTCAGCATCCCCAGTAGCTGGGACTACAGGTGCGTGCCACCACACTTGGCTAATTTTTGTATTTTTGTACAGATGAGGTTTCGCCATGTTGCCCAGGTTGGTTTTGAACTCCTGAGCTCAAGCAATCCTCCTGCCTTGGCCTTCCAAAGTGGTGGTGTATTACAGGTGTGAGCCACTGTGCCTGGCCTTGTTTTTTTTTTATTTTTTTTTTTTTTTTGAGACAGAGTCTCGCTCTGTTGCCCAGGCTGGAATGCAGTGGCGTGATCTTGGCTCACTGCAAGCTCCGCCTCCTGGGTTCATACCATTCTTCTGCCTCAGCCTCCTGAGCAGCTGTGCTACAGGCACCTGCCACCACGTCCGGCTAATTTTTTGTATTTTTAGAAGAGATGGGGTTTCACCATGTTAGCCAGGATGGTCTCCATCTCCTGACCTCGTGATCCGCCCGCCTTGGCCTCCCAAAGTGCTGGGATTACAGGTGTGAGCCACCGTGCCTGGCTGCCTGGCCTTATTTTTAATATTTTGTAGAGTTGAGGTCTTACTATGTTGCCCAGGCTGGTCTCCAATTCCTGGGCTCAAGTGATCCTCCTGCCTGGCAGGCCACCCAAAGTGCTGGAATTGTAGGTGTGAACCACCATGCCTGACCCCTGAAAAATATTTTAGAGAGTGAAATTTTAAAGTGTTCAAGTGGTTTTATCACTTGAGCCTGGCGCAGTGGCTCGCACCTGTAATCCCAGCACTTTGGGAGGCCGAGGCGGGTGGATCACCAGAGATTGGGAGTTTGAGACCAGCCTGACCAACGTGGAGAAACCCCGTCTCTACTCAAAATACAAAATTAGCCGGGCGTGGTGGCACATGCCTGTAATCCCACCTACTTGGGAGGCTGAGGCAGGAGAATTGCTTGAACCTGGGTGGCGGAAGTTGTGGTGAGCTGAGGTTGTGCCATTGCACTCCAGCCTGGGCAACAAAAGCGAAACTCTGTCTCAAAAAAAAAAAAAAGTATAGAATTAATTGCTAGTTGCCCCTGTTGAATGGTGGTATTTTTGAATACTGCTAGATCCTCGGTTGATCAGATTTTATAGTTTTTCTCCAGTAGCATTTTAATAATAATTGGTTTGTAATATAAATAAAACTTCGTTTAACATTAAGGAAAAGAAAGTTTAAAAATCCAGGCTTTTCTGAATTAGTATCCATTTCATAGTCCCTTCTACATCCCTTTTCTTTTTTTTTTTTTTTTTTTTTTTTTTTTTTTGAGACGGAGTCTCACTTCGTCGCCCAGGCTGGAGTGCAGTGGCATCATATCAGCTCACTGCAACCTCCGCCTCCCAGGTTCAAAGGATTCTCTTGCCTCTTGCCTCAGCCTCCTGAGTAGCTGGGATTATAGATGTGTATCATCACGCCTGGCTGATTTTGTATTTTCAGTAGAGATGGGGTTTCACCATGTTGGCCAGGTTGGTCTCGAACTCCCGACCTCAGGTGACGTGATCCACCCGCCTCGGCCTCCCAAAGTGTTGGGATTACAGGCATGAGCCACCATGCCCAGCCTCTACATCCCTTTTCCTAACAGTTTATTTTTTTCCCGGCTATGGTAATTCCTGTTGTTGATTGTATTGCAAGTTTAATGATGCTTAAAATACTGCATTTATAATTTGAGAGAAATATTCTCAGTAAAATGAACTTTAAATGTTTTCATTTTTACCGTTTTTTAAATGTGTGTTTTTAAAATGAGATAAGGTCTCACTAGTTGAGCCCAGGTTCATCTCAAACCCTTGACCTCAAGTGATCCTCTCACCTTGGCCTCCCAAAGCGCTGGGAATAGGCATGAACCATCACGCCTGGCCTTAAATGTTTTTTAAAATAAAGTTTGGTATGGAGAATTTTAAATGTTTCTTGTTTGTCCTGAAGCGTTCTCTAGTACCACATTTGAAAGGAAGACTTAGATAAACATTTTAATAGTAAGAGAGTCGCCACCTTAGACTTTTTGAAAGTCCAGTCCGTCCAAAGGGCCTGTATCAGTCAATGCAGGAGATGGAGACAGATATGTTACGCTGAATACTGCAGCTGTTCACCATGGCAGCTTTGTAGAATCCATGCAGAAGTTTTACCAGCTCATAAAACTGCTTTACGACCCAGAAGGAATGCCAGCAATAAAACAAACGTACTCATGGCAAATGTACCAGGCGTGGGGCTGGTTTTCCTGCCGCGATGCACTTCCCGTGAGGAAACTGCTGTGTGGTTTGGGGCAGGAGCTTGCGGTGATTTGTGTTCAATCTTCCTGTTTTGAGTATTTGTAAAAGGAACCTAATTTTTCAAAAACTTCTAGCTGGTATCCCATATCACTGAGCCATCCTCTATTTGAATATTATTGAAAATAGTGATGAGCTCGTATATGAAAATGCCATTCTTCCTTTTTTGGAGTCTCTTGAGTTTTTTATACGGTGGTATTCTTATTTGTGTAATGAGTATTAATAAAAGGGATAGTAATTGGTAATATTTCCTCTTCAAATTTCAAAGTTTAAAATTTCAAATAGGAAATTTCAAATACATTTAGAAGTAGAGCAGCCGGGCGCGGTGGCTCACACCTGTAATCCCAGCACTTTGGGAGGCTGAGGCGGGCGGATCACGAGGTCAGGAGATCGAGACCATTCTGGCTAACACAGTGAAACCCCGTCTCTACTAAAAATACAAAAAAATTAGCTGGGCATGGTGGCGGGTGCCTGTAGTCCCAGCTACTCGGGAGGCTGAGGCAGGAGAATGGCGTGAACCCGGGAGGCGGAGTTTGCAGTGAGCAGAGATGGCGCCACTGCACTCTAATAGCCTGGGCGGCAGAGCAAGACTCCGTCCTCAAAATAAACAAAACAAAAAAACAACAACAAAAAAGTAGAGCATATAGAATAATGAACCCCCAGTTTCAACAGTTATCAACTCACAGTCAGTTGTGTATCACTTTTATTCCCTTTCCCCAAAAAGGATTATTTTAGGAAAATCCCAGAAATCTGTCATCTCATTTGTAAATATTTCAGTATGTGCCTCAAGAAGATGAGGGTTTTCTTTAAAAACATAGCCATAATAATATGACATTTAAAAAAACCAGTAATTTCTTAATATCTTAAAATAGATATTGTTTAAATTTCCTTTTTAAAAAAAAAAACTAAAACGGATTTGTGGCCGGGCAAGGTGGATTATGCCTGTAATCCTAGCACTTCGGGAGGCTGAGGCAGGTGGATCATCAGGAGTTTGAGACCAGCCTGGGTAACATGATGAAACTACTAAAATATAAAAATTAGCCAGGTGTGGTGCCGCATGCCTGTAATCCCAGCTACTCAGGAGGCTAGGGCAGGAGAATCGCTTGAACCCAGGAGGCGGAGGTCTCAGTGAGCCAAGATCACACCGCTGCACTCCAGACTGAGCAACAAAGCGAGACTCCGTCTCAAAAAAAAAAAAAAAAAGTGGATTTGTTTTACAGGCATTTGGATTGTACACCTCCTTAATCTCTTTTAATCTGTAAGCTCTTTCTCTCTCTCTTTTTTTTTTTTTTTGTTTGCAGTTTATTTGTGGAAGAATTGGCATTTGTCCTGTCCTGTTTCAAAAGTTTTAACTGGTTTCTAGTGTTTTCCTAGCTGGACAAATTTGGCATTTGACAGATCATTCCTACACTATTGGCCCAGTATATTTTGTGGGAAATAAACTATTTGGGGGTTAAATTGATGTAAAAAAAAATAGGCATTTCTAATTTCATTTCAGATGTTGCAGTGGTAAAAGTATATTCCAGTCAGGAGCTGGCCAGGCCTGAGGCCCAAGTATGCACCCACGTGGGTGTGCAGAGAGGCCGAGAAGTGCGTTATCACCTCCCTTCTCCTTGGTCCTCGTGGGTGGGCATGAGAGGCTGGATCTGTCGCTCTGAGACAGCAGAGGGGGACAAGGAGACGTGAATGAAATATGTGTTGCTTCTCCAGGCCTTCATATCAGAAACACCTGCCGCTGCCCTGAGGACACAGGGCTGGTTGCTGGCTGGTGCTCTCGGCTCCCTCTGCTGCTTGCTGGGTGAGGATGCCCTGGGCTTGTGGCATTTTTCTTAAAAAAAAAAAAAAAAAAAAAAGTAATAATAGAAGGCAGGTCTTATAGTAGTTGTTCACTGGGGACACTTTGGAGTTGACAATTAGTGAGGACTCAACTTTTTAAAATGTGATCTTAAGCTTTTCGATTTTTTAATTGAAGTTCAGAAAAATTAGTTGATACTTGTCCATCCATGTGAGTGATGCTGTGGTCTCTGATACATCAGCTTTTTAATTTGTTTCCGGAATCCAGCTCTTAGAAGCCAGACGGGTTGAGCATTCTACCTGCAAATCAGGCTGAACAGAGGCTGGGCCTTTGTGCTGTCAGGAGCTCCAGGCACTTCCTGTTGAGAGCATTAGGGAAAGGCCTGCGTGTGGGTGCCTGTAGAGAAACACCAAGTTCATCCGAAATTGGAAATCGCCAGACATTCTGGAAAAGTACAATTTTCATAATCAAATAAACCCCGATAGTATAAACCTTGTGTTTTTACTGCAGCGTTTGTTTAAGGAGAAGCATTTTTGACAGCTCTTGTAGCTTGTGAAAGGAAATGCAGACTGCACAAAGCTAGATGTCCTTTTGCAAAATGTTAAACATTTGCTGACCTTGCCGTAAAGTTTTATTGATTATTTGGAAAGCTCTTTCATTTGTTGATTTTAGTGTCTCATCTCTAGGCATCTGGTGAAAAGGGTAGTTTTCCTGGCTTACCAATTACTTTCATGAAATCAGAGGAACATTTTCAAGTCTTAGGTGAAAACATCCTTCCTTCCTGTTTATTACTGCGTTTACGTGGGGATGGTGAGCCAAAGTTGACGATACAGGAGCACACTGGCCGTCTTTCTCTGCTTGGTGTCTGGGTCATGTTCTTTTTTGATTTCATTTCCTTCATGCCGGCATTTTTATAATACTGAAAAATATCAGCATAAAGGATTTTTTTTAATTAAAAAAAAGTAACTCAGAAATGCTTAGGTTCAGTTGGATATGTGACATATTGGAGGTGGGTAGCCTGGCAGCCAATCCGAACACTTCTGTGCGTGCAGAGACAGGGTGTCACCGTGTCACCCAGGCTGGAGTGCAATGGTTCAGTCTTGCCTCACTGCAGTTGCCACCTCCTAGGCTCAAGCCATCCTCCCGTCTCAGCCTCTCGAGTAGCTGGGACTGTAGGTGCACGCCACCACACTGGCCTAATTTTTGTGAATTTTTTTGTAGAGACGGGGTTTCGCCATGTTGCCTAGGCTGGTCTGGAATAAGTGATCTAGGCATAAGTGATCTACCCGTCTCAGCTCCCAGAGTGCCGGGATTATAGGTGTGAGCCAGCCCTGAACACTTTTTTTTTTTTGAGATGGAGTCTCACTCTGTCACCCAGGCTGGAGTGCAGTGATGGGATCTGGGCTCACTGCAACCTCCACCTCCCAGGTTGGAGTGATCCTCCCGCCTCAGCTGCCCAAGTAGCTGGAACTGCAGGCGTGCACCACCACACTAGCTAATTTTTATATTTTTAGCAGAGATGGGGTTTCACCATGTTGGCCAGGCTGGTCTTGATCTCCTGACCTCGGATGATCCACACATCTTGGTCTCCCAAAGTGCTGAGATTACAGGCGTAAACCACTGTGCCTGGCCACCTGAGCACATTTAATTGTTGAGGCTGAAATAAATAACATTTAAAATGAGTGAAGCCATTGAAGCCATTGTTATCCAAACTATGCCCCTCAAACTTCCTTTGCCTCTTTTTTAAAAGAACCAGATTCTTCTAAACATTCTTTTTTTTTTTTTTTTTTTTTTTTGAGACGGAGTCTTGCTCTGTCCCCCAGGCTGGAGTGCAGTGGCGCGATCTTGGCTCACTGCAAGCTCCGCCTCCCGGGGTTCATGCCATTCTCCTGCCTCAGCCTCCCGAGTAGGGACTACAGGCGCCCGCCAACACGCCCGGCTAATTTTTTGTATTTTTAGTAGAGACGGGGTTTCACCCTGTTAGCCAGGATGGTCTCGATCTCCTGACCTTGTGATCCGCCCGCCTCGGCCTCCCAAAGTGCTGGGATTACAGGCTTGAGCCACCGCGCCCGGCCAACATTCTTAAATGTTTTAAAAAGAGGTACCATTTCCACCTTAAACTTCATGGCCATGAGAGGGCTTTGATACCGTGCTGGGCACGCCCCATGGAGATGGGGGACTACTGGTCACTCCTGTCGGGCAAGGTGAGGCCGGGCTGGCCGCTCCACACTTCTCCTCTGTTCAGGAAGGAAAGTGAGCGCCTCACTCTGAGGGCGGCTTGCTTGGTGGCCCTTCCTCTGGTTCAGGAGCAACCACCCTGAGAGCCAGTTAGGCACTGGGAGGGTTGGAGTGGCTGGCTGGAGAGCCCCTCAGGTGCTGGGAGGCTGGAGTTGCTGGATGGATTACTATTGCTGTTTTGAATATTGCTTCCCGCTCACATGCATGTCTGGCCACTGAGGGCTCCAATCTGGTGTTTCGTTTTTTTGTTTTTTTTGGTTTTTTTGGTGATGGAGTCTGGCTCTGTCACCAGGCTGGAGTGCAGTGGCGCGATCTCGGCTCACCGCAACCTCCACCTCCCAGGTTCAAGCGATTCTCCTGCGTCAGCCTCTGAAGTAGCTGGGACTACAGGTGCACACCACCACACCCAGCTAATTTTTTTTTGTATTTTTAGTAGAGACGGGTTTTCACCATGTTGGCCAAGATGCTCTCGATCTCCTGACCTCGTGATCTGCCCACCTCAGCCTCCGAAAGTGCTGGGATTACAGGCGTGAGCCACCGCACCTGGCCAATCTAGCATTTCTTTTTTTTGTTTTGTTTTGTTTTGTTTTTTTTGAGACGGAGTCTCGCTCTGTCGCCCAGGCTGGAGTGCAGTGGCGCAATCTCGGCTCACTGCAAGCTCCGCCTCCCGGGTTTATGCCATTCTCCTGCCTCAGCCTCCTCAGTAGCTGGGATTACAGGCGCCCGCCACCACGCCCAGCTAATTTTTTTGTATTTTTTATTAGAGATGGGGTTTCACCATGTTAGCCAGGATGGTCTCGATCTCCTGACCTCGTGATCCGCCCGCCTTGGCCTCCCAAAGTGCTGGGATTACAAGCGCAATCTAGCATTTCCTTAGCCTTAGCCTCACTTGTCTGGCGCTGGATTAGGTCCTAGAAGGTTCATATAATTAGCAACAGTATTTTTCCTTCCAGAGACATACTTATTCCTCATGCAGAAATGCAGAGTCAATGTCTAAATAAGGTAAAAGCTTGAAGGAATTTTGGATAAGAGAAAATTTCCCATATAAATGTTTACTTTTATCCTTTTTTTCTTTTTTAACATCGTAGTATTCCTGACATATTGACTATTCAATTTAGAAAGATTGGCAGTTGGACTCAGATAATTCAGTATTTGGCTGTGGACCGTTGTTAAGAACCCTGCTGAAAATGGTTTATATGCAGAAGGTTTCAGCAACTCAGATAGACTCTGCTGATCTCAGGATCTATGCTAGGATGAAAAAAAGTCCCTGGCATGAACTTGTTTTTCTTATCACTAGTGTTTTCTAGTTGAATGAGTTTAAAAATAATAAAAGATAAAATACAAATAAATAACAGCCCTATTAAAGGAGAATTGCATGTACTTGTATTTAGATAGAAGAGTACGTTCTGGATGTCCAAGTTCATGGGCACAGAATATAGAAGGACGCAGGTGATGTAGGAAGAGCCTTCTGGAAGTCGTGGGTTTCTTTTCACTCACATGTACCTGCAGAGCGCCAGCTGTGCACCAGGCACTGAGCTGCACTGCAGACAGGCACGTTCCTCGGAGGGGCTTCTGTGCTGTTTCTGTGGGGAAGGGGAAGCCCAGCGTGTCTTCTGTGATGCGTATGTGATCACAAAACAATTAGGCTGGCTCTGCGTGCTGGGGCTGTCTCAGAGCCTGGCACTGCTCATTGTTGACATCCACTGTCACATTCACCCACAGTTCTGGGATTATCCTTAATTTACCCACAAGGAAACTGGAGTTCATGCTCAGTATTTTGCAACACAGTGAGTGAGGCAGTGAAGTCTAAACTCAGGTGCTTACTCTCAGCCACAATGTCTTGCTTCATTTCAGGAATATTCTTAAATATCTTTAATACCTTTTGAATAAATTAATGAATCATGCACCCAAGTAGTCTCTGTTGTGACCCCCTCGTGTGTGGTACACACTGTTGTGATCCATATCACAGATTTGTTGTGCTTGGTTTTTTATTATTTATTTATTTTTGAGAAGGAGTCTTGCTCTGTCACCCAGGCTGGAGTGCAGTGGCACAATCTTGGCTTATCGCAACCTCTGCCTCCCACGTTCAAGCAATCTCCTGCCTCAGCCTCCCAGGCAGCTGGGACTACAGGTGTGCACCACCACACCTGGCTAGTTTTTGTATTTTTAGTAGAGACGGGGTTTTGCTATGTTGGCCAGGCTGGCCTGGAACTCCTGACCTCAGGTGATCCACGTGCTTTGGCCTCCCAAAGTGCTGGGATTACAGGTGTGATCCACCATGCCCAGCCTGTTGATTTAAGTGTATGATTTATTGGTTTTTACTCTATTCACACATTTGTGCAACTCTCACCACTGTCTAATTCCAGAGCATTTTCATTGCCCCTGAGAGAAACCTTGTACCCATTAGCAGTACTTACCATTCCCTCTCCCCAGCCCCTGGCAACCACTAATCTACTTTCTGTCTGTATGGATTTGCCTATTCTGGACATTTTATATAAATGGAGTCATACTATACGTGGTCTTTTGTGGCTGGCTTCTTTCATTTAGCATAATATATTCAAGGTTCATCCATGTTGTATTGTTATTTAATTACTTTCTCTGGTTGAATAATAGTATTCCATTGTATAAGTAGACCACATTTTGTTTATTTAGCTATCAGTTGATGGACATTTCGGTTTTCACTTTTTGACTATTACGAATGATGCTGCTGTGAATATTCATGTACAAGTTTTTTTTTTATATTAAATTTTTTAAAACCTGGTTCTTAGTAAACATGCAGCGTACAAGTTTTAGTGCAGACATGGTTTCATTTCTCCTGTTTATACACCTAGGGGTGGAATGACGGGTCATGCAGTAACTGTGTTTAACACTTTGAGGAACTGCCAGGCTACATCATTTTACAATCTCACTAGCAGAGTGTGAGAGTTAATCTCTCCACCTCATGGCCAACACTTGTTATGATTTGTCTTTTTTATTGTAGCTACCCCGGTGGGTGTGAAGTGAGGTCTGGTTGCAGTTTTGATTTGCATTTCCCTGATTGCAAATGACATTGAGCATCTTTTCCTGTATATATTGGGCATTTGTATTAATATATCTTCTTTGGAGAAATGATAATTCAGATCTTTTGCCCATTTTTAAATTGGGGTATTTGTCTTTATGAATGAGTTGGGAGAGCTTTTTGTGTATTCTGGATGTAAGTCCCTTACCAGATATGTGATTTCAGATATTTCCTATGCTTCCGTTGTTCGTCTTTTCACTTTTTTTTTTTTTTTTTTTTTGAGACAGCATCTTGCCCTGTCGCCCAGGCTGGAGTGCAGTGGCGCGATCTCGGCTCACTGCAAGCTCCGCCTCCTGGGTTCACGCCATTCTCCTGCCTCAGCCTCCCGAGTAGCTGGGACTACAGGTGCCCGCCACCATGCCTGGCTAATTTTTTGTATTTTTAGTAGAGACGGGGTTTCATTATGTTAGCCAGGATGGTCTCGATCTCTTGACCTTGTGATCTGCCCACCTAGGCCTCCCAAAGTGCTGGGATTGCTCACGCCTGTCCATCTTTCTTAATGGCTTCTTTTGAACATTTTTTTGTTCAGGTTTGGTGTTTGTAGTTAAAAAGCAGAGTGGTTTTTATTTTGGTGAAGTTTAACTTACCTGTTTTTCATGTTTTACCTGTAAGAATCCATTGCCTAATCCAAGGCCACAAAGATTTACATGTGGTTTTTGTTTTGTTTTGTTTTGTTTTGTTTTTGAGACGGAACCTCACTCTGTCACCAGGCTGGAAGGCAGTGGTGTGATCTCGGCTCACTGCAACCTCTGCCTCCCAGGTTCACATGATTCTCCTGCCTCAGCCTCCTGAGTAGCTGGGACTACAGGCATGTGCCACCATGCCCAGCTAATTTTTGTATTTTTAGTAGAGATGGGGTTCTACCATGTTGGCCAGGATGGTCTTGATCTTTTGACCTCGTAATCTGCTCACCTTGGCCTCCCAAAGTGCTGGGATTATAGGTGTGAGCCACCACGCCCAGCTGTGTTTTAAATGTTTTGTAGTTTGAGTTCTTACATGTAGGCTTTCAATTCATTTTGAGTTAATTTTTCTATATATGGTGTGAGGTAGGGGCCCACATTTATTCTTCAGCATGTCCAGCTGCCCCAGTACCATCTGAAGATGCTGTTTTCCCCCATTGCATGATCTTGGGGTTGTGTCTGTTTCTGAGTCTCACGTAATGGAATCCTGCAGTATTTTGTGTCTGGTTTTTTTTAGCTTCACATACATCCATGTGATTCATCAGTGTTGTGTATGACAGTTCATCCTTTTTTTTTTTTTTTTTTGAGACAGAGTCTCGCTCTGTCACCCAGGCTGGAGTGCAGTGGCTCGCTACAACCTCTGCCTCCTGAGTTCAAGCGATTCTCCTGCCTCAGCCTCCCTAGTAGCTGGGACTATAGGCACGTGCCACCACGCCTGGCTAATTTTTGTATTTTTAGTAGAGACAGGGTTACACCATGTTGGCCAGGCTAGTCTTGAACTTCTGACCTCAGGTGATCCACCCACCTCGGCTTCCCAAAGTGCTGAGATTACAGGCATGAGCCACCGCGCCTGGCCCCTCTTTTTTTTTTTTTTTTTTTTTTATGTGTACTAGTTCATTACATGAATACTACAGGTTATCTACTCTTCTGTGAGTGGACATTTGGGTAGTTGGCAGGTTTTTTGTTTTGTTTTTTTGAGACGGAGTCTTGCTCTGTCAGCCAGGCTGAAGTGCAGTGGCACAATCTCGCCTCACTGCAAGCTCCACCTTCCAGGTTCACGCCATTCTCCTGCCTCAGCCTCCTGAGTAGCTGGGACTACAGGCGCCCGCCACCACGCCTGGCTAATTTTTTGTATTTTTAGTAGAGATGGGGTTTCACCGTGTTAGCCAGGATGGTCTCGATCTCCTGACCTCATGATCCGCCCGCCTCAGCCTCCCAAAGTGCTGGGATTACAGGCGTGAGCCACCACGCCCGGCCTGCAGTTTTTGATAATTATGAGTAAAGCTGCTTTGAACATTCTTGTGTGTGTCTTTTTGGTAGACATACCTGCTCATTTCTCTTGGGTGTTTACCTTGGAGGGAATTTCTGGGCCATAGGGTACACATATGTTAGCCTAAGCAATACAGGTGCAATTGGTGGGGGAGAGGGGTGGCACATTGAACAGTATGCTTGCTTACAAGAGAGTGAAAGAATTGCTTACTTGAATTACCAGTTCTCAAGTAATTTGAAAGACAGAGTTCACCTTAAACTAAAATGATACTTGCTGCATGGACTGTCAATTCTTCAGAAGATGGTACTAATCATGACATTAGAAGCAGCTGGTATTTTACTATGCAGAAAGAAAACCAGACTTTTCTGAATTCACAGCAGTGTCACAAAGAAATTTCAAAATACACTGTCTACTAGATGATTAAGTTAAGAGCAACAGGAAAAACGAGTGGAGTTAATTTTTGCCTCTGAATTTTAAAACTGACACGTAAAAAGTCTTATGTGGGGAGTAAAGACAAATAACAAGAGATTGAAAATACCAGACATTTAGACTGGGCCCAGTGGCTCACGCCTGTAATCCCAGCACCTTGGGAGGCTGAGGTGGGCAGATCACTTGAGCCCAGGAGTTTTGAGACCAGCCTGGGAAACATGGTAAAACCCCATCTCTACAAAAAATGGAAAAATTAGCCAGGCATGGTGACGCACACCTGTAGTCTTAGCTACTTGGGAGGCTGAGGCAGGAGGATTGTTTGAGCCTGGGAGGTGGAGGTTGCAGTGAGCTGAGATTGCGCCATTGCACTCCAGCCTGGGTGGCAGAGGGAGACTCTGTCTCAAAAAAAATAAAAAAAGATGGCCTGGTGTGGTGGCTCATGCCTGTAATCCCAGCAGTTTGGGAGGCCAAGGCGGGCAGATCACGAAGTCAGGAGTTCAAGACCAGCCTAGCCAACATAGTAAAATCCCCGTCTCCACTAAAAATACAAAAATTAGCCAGGTGTGGTGGCAGGTGCCTGTAGTCCCAGCTACTTGGGAGGCTGAGGCAGGAGAATCACTTGAACCCGGGAGTTGGAGGTTGCAGTGAGCCAAGATCGTACCTCTGCACTGCATCGTGGGTAACACAGTGAGACTCTGTCTCAAGAAATAAATAAAAATAAATGAAATAAGAAAAACCAAACATGTATATGAACATGGGCCTTCTGTATTGTTTGCTTATTTATCAGAAGGGGATAATGTGTATCCTGCAGGTTTTATTTTATTATTTATTTATTTATTTGAGACAGAGTCTTGTTCTGTCACCTAGGCTGGAGTGCAGTGGTGTGATCTTGGCTCACTGCAACCTCTGCCTCCCAGGTTCACGCCATTCTCCTGCCTCAGCCTTCCGAGTAGCTGGGACTACAGGTGCCCGCCACCACACCCAGCTAATTTTATGTATTTTTAGTAGAGACGGGGTTTCACCGTGTTAGCCAGGATGGTCTTGATCTCCTGATCCACCTGCCTTGGCCTCCCAAAGTGCTGGGATTACAGGTGTGAGCTGCCGCACCTGGTCTCCTGCAGGTTTTAGAGATGTTATTATATAACATCCCTGACCCATATGTAGATGTTCAGAAAGTGGAAGCTGCCATTAGCAATGGGTGGGTTGAATATTTCATCAAATATTTAGGGTGTAAGAGAATAAAAAGCAAATTGAAAGTATTAAAAGATCCTGTCTTCTCATGTCTGTCAAATAGGAAGGACTATGTTATAAGCTTGAATTAATCCTAAGAGTTCAGTGGATATTACATTTAGTTGTTAAAAATTCCCCAAATTACTAATTACTGAAATTAAGCTGCTCTCCTTTGAACCTTACTTACTGATGCTTTGCAAACTTTTTACTTTCTTACATTCAAAACTCTTCCTCCCTGCTTCTTAATGCGGGGTAGGAAGCATTTAATCACTGTAGATACCGTTTAATCACTGCACTGTTATGAGTGCTGTGTCCACTGTCCTCTAGAAGTGTGTGTTAGCAAGTCTCGGTCTCAAGGGTTAGAGAGCCGGGAAGAGTAAGTTAGGACGGACTCTGTTACAGAGCTCTAGAGGCCAGCGCATTTCTGTCCTTCCGCCTCGGTTAAACAGAGGCAAGTCCGAGGCCTTCCGGGAGGAAGATGTGTAGACAGTTCTCTTCCTGGATGTCACGTCGTCCTTCCTGTCCTGGCGGTCCCAGCCCAGTTTGGAGTGTGTGGGAGAGCGTCTCTGTGTATATTTAGGACTACCCTGGCATTGTACTAGGAAGGAGTGAGGATTCATTCTCGATTTCTCATCCTGCTCCAGCACAGCAGCTGAGCTCATTTCCTGTGATCCTGTTCCTGGGGCCAGGGTGGGCACCCCCCGATCAGTGCTGCTGGTGTGAAGGGTCCTGCCCAGCTGACATGGGGGCTCCCTCTGGGAGTAGATTTCCCTGCACTGTGTGCTGCCTTTCGTCTTTGAAAATTGATCTGTGCGTGATCTTAAATACCTCTGTTTGGCGAGCTGCAAAATCTGCATATTAGAATATACATATTCTGCATATTAGAATATATATATTTAATATAATACCAGTAGTTGACTTAATAAAAGTGTATATGTTTATGAATATATTTTCTTGTCAAAACTAAAGTTTTTACTCGAAAATCAGTTAAAAATGGAAAAAAGAAAAACCAGTGAGTAAAATTATTAATTTCTACCAAAGAAAAAACAATTAGGATCAGGTGTAGTGGTCCGTGCCTGTAATTCCAACACTTTGGAAGGCCAAGGTGGGAAGATTACTGTAGCCCAGGAGTTTGAAACCAGTCTGGGCAACATAGCAAGACGCTGTGTCTACAAAAAATAAAAAATTAGCCACTGCCGGGCATGGTGGCTCATCCCTGTAATCCCAGCACTTTGGGAGGCCAAGGCAGGTGGATCACCTGAGGTGAGGAGTTCAAGACCAGCCTGACCAAGAAGGTGAAACCTGTCTCTACTAAAAATAGAAAAAGTAGCCAGGCATGGTGGCAGGCACCTGTAATCCCAGCTACTCGGGAGGCTGAGACAGGAGAAATGCTTGAACCCGGGAGGCAGAGGTTGCAGTGAGCCAAGATTGCGCCACTGCACTCCAGCCTGGGTGATGGAGTGAGACTCCATCTCAAAAAAAAAAAAAATTAGCCACATGATAATGCGCACCTGTAGTCTACACTACTCGGGAGACTGAAGGGAGAATCACTTGAGCCCAGAAGATCAAGGCTGCAGTGAGTGAGCCGTGATCGCGCCACTGCACTCCAGCCTGGGGGACCCTGCCTCAAAAAAAAAAGAAAAGAAAAAAATTAGCTATATCTGTGGGTTGCTGCTTTTTTCACGGTGTGGAAATGAACAATTCTTAAGAGAACGAGTGTGGACTGGTGCAGTGGGAGCCTGAGGGGTGTGGGTGAGCCCATTCCAAAGAAACACCCCCTACTGACTGGGTAGAGCCACAGATGCAGCAAGCACCAATAATGTTCGTTTCAAGGAATTGGCTGTGTTCTGGCAATTGCTTATTGAAGCTTGGGGCATTTATTTTGTCACCCTAGAATTTAATTTATGGTTTATTGTTAGCACTTAAGCCAGTGAGAATGAACTTGTCTCCAGCCTCTGTGATCTCTGGGTGATACCCTGCCCCCAACAGCTGGATCAGTTGACGAGTGTGATGTGAGCACCCATGGATAATGGGCCAGCTTTCCGTCTGTGCCAAGATGAGTGGTGTTTTTGTTTTGTTTTTTAAACAAAACACTTTGGTGAAAATGATTTCAAACATCTCCCGGGCGTGGTGGCATGCACCTGTAGTCCCAGCTGCCTGGGAGACCGTGGGAGGATCCGTTGAGCCCGGGAGGTGGAGGCTGCAGTGAGCCGTGGTGGCACCACTGTGCTCCAGGCTGCCGACAGAGCGAAACCCTGTCTCAAAAACAACAGCAACAAGAACCCTTCAGGGTTCTCTCTTCTGTCTCCACCCCACCTCTCTCATTCTCAAAAGGCTAATCAGACTTCTGTCCCCTGCCTCCCTCAAAACTGCTGCTTTTGTCAAGGCCACCTATGGTCTCCACATGGCAAAAGCCAGTAGGTAATTCCTGGTTGTCACCCACCTTCCAGGATGGAAGTCCTGGCGTTCTCTGCACCCTGCTGGCTTCTCTTCCCCACAGCCCCCTCATGTCGAAGCCCCCCAGGATTCAGTCCTCGGCCCCTCCCCGTCTCTGCTGACTTCCTGGTGATCTCATCCGATACCAGCTGTACACTGGGCACCTCGGGCTTCTCTCTGGAACTGCATCACCTGTCCAGCTGCTTCCCTGCCACTCAGCCCACCAGCTTCTGTCAGCCTTCCCATGCAGGCAGCTCCAGCGTCCTAGTGCTCGGCCAGTGCTCTGTGTGAGTGTCAACCTGCATGCCCCATCCAGCAGGAAATCCACTCGTCTCACTTTCAGGAACAGCCAGGATCTCACCACTGCTTCTGACCAGACTGCCGTCGCCTGTACCACACGACCCCCACCTGCACCGCACGACCCCGCCTGCACCGCACGACCCCCGCCTGCACCACACGACCCCCGCTCTGGCCCACGCCACTCAGTTTTTCTCAGACTCAATCTGTGTCTCACTTGTCTTCTTGTCTTTTGCGTCTGAATTTTTTTTTTTTTTTTTTTTGAGACTAGGTCTCGCTCTGTCGCCTAGGCTGGAGTGCAGTGGCACGATCTCGGGTCCTGGATTCAAGCGATTCTCCTGTCTCCCGAGTAGCTGGGAGTACAGGCACCCGCCACCACGCCTGGCTAATTTTTTTTTTTTAAATATTTTTAGTAGAGACGGGGTTTCACCGTGTTATTCAGGATGGTCTCGATCTCCTGACCTTGTGATGCGCCCGCCTCGGCCTCCCAAAGTGCTGGGATTACAGGTGTGAGCCACTGCGCGCGGCCACGTCCAAGTGCTCTTAAAGGGGTCCCTTTTTAATCCTCTAAAGTCTGAAGTTGCATTAAGTTAAAATTTAATGTTTGTTTTTTTTACAGCATTATACTTTGTGGTTATCAGCCTGTGCTCCTGTATCAACTAGAGCTCCTATTTGGAGAACTGTATTTGCAGTTAAGAGGGCTTGTGGGAAGAGTCACTTTTCTCAGACTCCTGATTCCTGATGAGAGGGGTCTGTGGCTGGCTCCTTGCAAAGGCAGTGATCTGACATCTTACAAAAGAGCTTAGTTACTGTGAAACAAAGAAAACACATTTTGTGTAATTTGAACACATTTTTCTAAAACTTTGTGATAGGTACTAATCTTCCATAGCTGCATCAGCCGCCTGAACGGTAAGAATAAATTCCAGGCCGGGCGCGGTGGCTCGCGCTTGTAATCCCTGCACTTCGGGAGGCCGAGGTGGGCGGATCGCGAGGTCAGGAGATCGAGACCACGGTGAAACTCCATCTCTACTAAAAATACAAAAAATTAGCCAGGCGTGGTGGCGGGCGCCTGTAGTCCCAGCTACTCGGAGAGGCTGAGGCAGGAGAATGGCGTGAACCTGGAAGGCACAGCTTGCAGTGAGCCGAGATTGCGCCACTGCACTCCAGCCTGGGCGACAGAGCGAGACTCCGTCTCAAAAAAAAAAAAAAATAAATTCCAAGCCTTTGGAGCTGTGAACTCTCTCCAGTGTTCCTGTGAAAGCACCTGCATTCCCTGCCACGTGCGGGCCAAGGCGCTGACTCCTGGCACATGCCCTGTACTCTCACTCTCACGGGGGGGTTCAGCATGTGCCCTGTCCACTCTGGCTGCACTCCCTGGTCCCTGGGGTGCTGTTCTGGCCCCTTCTCTCTCTGCAAGAGGACCGGATGCATAGCGCGTCAGTGTGCCTGGGCGCTCGCACACATCTGTACCTTCTCTAGCCTGGCCTCTGGCCCTCGGCCCTCCACGTAGGTCTTGCTGGGCCGTCGGTAGGTGCCTCCCCTGCAGCTGCCCCCGCGCTCCAGCAGCTGTGGAGGTGCTGCTCCAGGCAGGTGTGGGGCCTGCCATCTCTTGAAGGGACGGAGTGGTAGCTGGCGGTTACAAGGAGAGGACCTCAGGAGAGAACCGTGCTGTGGGTGGAGTTGACGACTCACTGGGGGACGAGACGTCTGTCCCTTGTGTCCTCTGCATGTCACTTGGCCTTTGGGGCCCTGTTCCTTCATTGGTAAAAGGTATTATTCGTAATAGATAACCCGTCAGACTGTTTCCAATTCCAAATGTATTGATTGTGGCCACAAAGCAGCTGAGGCCCAAACAGTCAGGGTGGCACGGATGAACAGAACCGTCCAGGGGGAGGTGGAGAGCTTCTGCCGGACAGGGGAACGCAGGACTTCCTGCCCGCCTGCCTCAGGCTTCAGCTCTTGACACTGTCCTCTTTCCTCAGACCCTCCCACCCTGGGCACTCCTTCCAGCTGGTCTCATCTTGTTTGATTTCACAATGGTTTTCTGTCAGTTTTAGACAAAGATCCTCCCTCCGCCTGCAGTTCTTCTTGGCAAAGCTCTTCCTATTTAAAGGGAGCACTGGGCTCCATTTTCCCTTACGGTTTAGATCTCATATTTGTCAGTGGTTACGCTTGACTGATTCATCCATTGTCTTCTAGGGCATCAAGAGAAGTTCTTTAGGGGACAGTCCGAGGTAGGAGGAATGAAGAGATTGATTAGGAGAAAATTTCTCCAGTAAAAGTTAAGCTATCTAAAGGCTAAAGCTCTATTCAGCCTTCTGGATGGAAAATCTCCCAAGATGTTGAATATCCTTATCTTAGGACTGCAAACCCTCCGTGTGGAGAAGGCCGCCCTTTCTCGTGATGACTCCTCGTGAACGTCAGTTGCCACATGCCATAGACACAGGCAGCTGTGCTGAAGGGGTCCTGTTAGCCTGCCAGGTCCGGGGGAGCGGCGGTCAACCCTGCCTTAGAGCCTGGTGAGGAAGACGGGCAGGAAGAGGTGGCTTTGTGCTGGGTGAGGGCTATGGGCTCTTCAGGAGAAGTCTGAGATGATGCCCAGCTGCCGTGGCTGACGCTGCGGGTGATGGTGTGGGCGATGCAGGGCTTGGTGGACAGTAGCCTCCCAGTTGCTGCAACTTGGAGCCTCGTGAGGGCTGGCTAGTCAGCCTGGCCCAGCTTCTGAGCTGCAGGGCAGCCGTGTCTCTAGGGCCTTAGCATATTTCAGGGTGGCCAGGTGTGGTAGACCACGCCTGTAATTCCATCACTTTGGGAGGCCAAGGCGGGAGGATCACTTGAGCCCGGGAGTTCTAGACCAGCCTGGACACACACAGCAAGACCTCGTCTCTAAAAAAGAATTAGCTGGCATGGGAGCTGTGGTCCCAGCTACTGGGGAGGCCAAGGCGGGCAGATCGCCTGAGCCTGGGCAGTAGAGGCTGCGGTGAGCTGTGATCACTCCATTGCACTCCAGCCTGGGCGACAGAGCAAAACCCTGTCTCAAAAACAAACCAAAAAACCGAATGGCCTGCATCCTCCCTGGAAGCTATGTCTCTAGTTGCCTCACAACAGGCTGGTTCTCCCACTTCTCATGCCCTACCTCTCCGCGTCCCCATGGAAGCTGGTGGTTTCCAAGTGATCCCTTTTTCAAAATGTAAAACAGCAGTAGCGTCTTGTAAGAAAAATCAATTTTTTGAGATGTTCTCTTCACGATTTCAGACTGTAGCACTAACTACGTGATGTAATTGGATTCCATTGCCCCAGGCCCTACTCCCCTCCTCACCCCAACCTGCTGCTCTCCTGGCCTCTCCTGGGATGAGTGGGGTGTGTAGCACCCCATTCATCAAGCTGCCTTGGCCAGAAATCTAGTGCACATCCTGGAATCTGCTCATCCCGTGCCACAGTCACTCTAGTTCTAACACTATTGATGCGACTTCCTACTTTGTTCCAGGGCCACTGTCCCATTTGTTTCTAAGCCACCATTGTTATCTTAATGGGGCAGTGGTGGCTGTATCCGGTGGGCCCTCCCTCCTTGCCCCTCTAAGTTTTCCAAATAGCAACAAATGAACTTCTAAAAGAATTTTTAAAACATTTTTGAAACAGTTTGAAACTTCAGAAAAGTTGCAAATAACAGAAGAAAGAGGCCGGGCGCGGTGGCTCACGCTTGTAATCCCAGCACTTTGGGAGGCCGAGGCGGGTGGATCACAAGGTCAGGAGATCGAGACCACGGTGAAACCCCGTTTCTACTAAAAATACAAAAAACTAGCCGGGCGTGGTGGCGGGCGCCTGTAGTCCCAGCTACTCGGAGAGGCTGAGGCAGGAGAATGGCGTGAACCCGGGAGGCGGAGCTTGCAGTGAGCCGAGATCGCGCCACTGCACTCCAGCCTGGGTGAAAGAGCAAGACTCCGTCTCAAAAAAAAAAAAAAAAAAAAACAGAAGAAAGAACTCTCCTCCCCCAACTATTTGCCGTTGAATACTTTACCACAGGGATCCCCAACCTCCAGGCCACGGACAGCTCCATGGTCTGTTAGGAAGCAGACTCCACGGCAGGAGATGAGTGAACGTTCCCAACTGAGCTCTACCTCCAGTCAGATCAGCGTGGCATTAGATTCTCATAGGAGCACGAACTCTATTGTGAACTGTGCATTTGAGGGATCTGTGTTGCATGCTGCTTATGAGAATCCAGTGCCTGATGATCCAAGGTGGGACAGTTTCATCCCAAAATCATCACCTCACCTCCTCCACCCCTCTACCCATCTGTGGAAAAATTGTCTTCCGTGAAAGTGGCCCCTGGTGCCAAAAAGGTTGGGACCACTGCTTTAGCATGTATTTCCTACAGACAGGGATATTCTACATAATAACCACAGGGTAACCAACAAAATCAGGAATGTAGCATTGATACATTGCTGTGTCTAACCTTCAGATTCCACTGAAGCATTGCAGATTTTCTTGTACTCTGCTCTGTAGCAGAAGGGTCTGCTGCAGAGCCACACACACCATGACCTTGTTCCTTTCTGTGTGATCAGTTTTGTGTCTTTCCTTGACTTTCATGACCTCGACACTGCTCAAGGTTTCAGGCTGGTAGTTTGGAGACTGTTCTTCAGTTGAGGTTTGCCTGGTGTTTCCCGGTGGTTGGATTTGGGTTGTGGATCTTTGCAGGAAAATCACAGAAGTGAGACTATGTTTTCCCCCTCCTGTCCTGTGGGATGTGCGGTTTCGCTTTGTCACGTAAACTGATGCTGGCCGCTCTGATTGCTTGATTTCAGGTGGTGTCTGCCTGACTTCACTGTAAAGTCACCGTTTTCCCTGCGTAATTAATAGGTATTTTGTTTGGATGTACTTTGAAACTATACAAATATCCCATTTTTCATCAGATTTTTAAATTTTATATGTTAATATCAGTGTGGACTCCAGATTTCCTGGTGTTTTTTGTTTTTGTTTTGAGACAAGGTCTCACTGTTGTCCAGCCTGGAGTGCAGTGGTGCAAACACAGCTCACTGCAGCCTCTACCTCCTGGGCTCAAGCAATCCTCTCGCCTCAGCCTTGAGAGTAGCTAGAACCACAGGTGTGTGCCACTACACCCTGGTTAATTATTTTATTTTTTGTAAAGATAGAGTCTTGTCATGTTGCCCAGGCTGGTCTTGGACTCCTGGGCTCAAGCAGTCCTCTTGCCTCAGCCTCCCAGAGTGCTGGGATTCCAGGCATGAGCCACTGCACCCAGCCCTGTTTTATTTAACAGATTATAATCTATGACTGCTTGTGTTTATTTTGAGCACACCCTCACTTCTGGGCACTGGCCGCTGCAGGCTCACCTTGCGGTTTCCTGACCCAGCTCTGGAGTTTCCCGAGGAGCCCTGTCCTGTGTTGGAGAATGGTCTTCAGAGACCACGGTCCACACTGGGTGTGCTTGTAGCTGAACTGCTGCTGCTGCCGGACACTCTTGGTAGACAGAGCTAGGACTCTGTGTGTTCACACCCATGTATGGCTGCATTTATCCCTGTATCGATCTGTCTGTATTGAAGCTGCGAGTTCATACTGATAACCCAATTCTATCCCAGTGCTGTACAGTTTATTCTCGTTTTCTTCCTTATCTAGAACTCCTCTCTTTGACAGTGAGGAGCCCAGCCCCATCATCCTGAATATTGCTTATCTCATCAGTCCTCTTGTAGGTAATAGGAGGACCACCCTCCCCTCACTTGGTTCCCTTCCCTCACCTGGTTCCCTCCCCTCACCTGGTTTCCTCCCCTCACCTGGTTCACTGGCACTGATGTCCTCCTCACTCCACCCCACACCTCAGCCAAGCCTGGGGAGCTCTGACCCCCTACTCCCTGTTGAGCTCTGCCTGAAGCAGGTGCTGGAGGGAGACTGCAAGGCTGGGAGGCGGGAGGACGACTTGCGGCTTCCTGCCCGCTCCCTCCTAGAGTGACACCCTAGCAACACCATCCCGGCAGTGAAGTTCCTTCTGGCGGTCGGCCACTGGTGCCAGTTTGGAGTTTTCACCACACCAGCAGAACAGCCCTGCCATGGGCACCTCAGAGAGCCCAGCGTCAGCTGGCTGCACTCCTTCCAGTCACCGGGGACCCAGCCTGTGGGGCTGCCTTTGAGCTCAGAGACCTGGTGCCGGCCAGCAGCACCCCATCCTCAGGGGTCTGAGTTTCAGCTTTACAGGACCCTTTGTCCAGGTTTCTAAGTTTTAAAAGTTCCATCCTCGGCCGGGCGCAGTGGCTCACGCCTGTAATCCCAGCACTTTGGGAGGCGGAGGTGGGCGGATCACGAGGTCAGGAGATCGAGACCATCCTGGGTAACATAGTGAAACCCTGTCTCTACTAAAAAAAAAAAAAAAAAAAAAATACAAAAATTAGCTGGGTGTGGTGGCACGTGCCTGTAATCCCAGCTACTCGAGAGGCTGAGGCAGGAGAATAGCTTGAACCCAGGTGGCGGAGGTTGCAGTGAGCTGAGATTGTGTTACTGCACTCTAGCCTGGCAACAAAGCTAGACTCTGTCTCAAATAAAAATTCCAGCCTCTTCTTTCATTTCCTGATCCTAATGGCAGAAGGTGCTTCCTGCATTTGCCATCTGCGTGTGGTATTTCCATCTTAGTAACCTAGTTGGCGGTTATTCATGTTAAATGTTCTGTCCCCCGCTCTCAGTACCTGTGTGGTTAGCAGGGTGCTCCGCCACTGTGATGCGGCTTTCGTTTCTAGTCGTAGCTAATGCGGCCTTAATTATGTTTATTGTTTCTGTGTTTGAAACGGAGTTTTGCTCTTGTTGCCCAGGCTGGAGTGCAGTGGCGAGATCTTGGCTCACTGCAGCCTCTGCCTCCTGGGCTCAAGTGATTCTCCTGCCTCAGCCTCCTGAGTAGCTGGGATTACAGCCGCATGTCACCATGCCCAGCCTAATTATTTTTATACACCAGTACAAAATTGTTACTGTTCTCGGAGCAGTTTGAAAATGTTTCGTATTTTTGAGAAATAATGTTTTTCTTAGGCTTTTGCTTCTGGGCCCTTTTCTCCTTTGCCCTCTGATTTGGGAACTTGTTCCTGCCCGCACGCAGGTCCCCTGCTGCTTTGCTCTTGTGGTTTGCCTTTCCAAGCCTTCACCCCAGGCTTGCCTCGAAGTTCCTCCCACTTCCAGCCTGGCCCCCATCATCTGTGTCTGCCCGCTTTAGGGAAATGTGTACACAACTATTAAACTACATAATTAACAAAATGTGTTTTATCAAAAGAGTAGGGGGAAACTTGACAAGGAAGCCCAGGTGACTTGAGAGTAATTAACATGGAAAGAAAAGAGAGGACATTCCGGGCACAGCCTTGGTGTGAGCTGCTTCCTGCGTCTCATCTGCCTTTTTCTTCGCTGTTTTTTGTTTTGTTTTGTTTTTCAGATGGCGTGTCACTCTGTCACCCAGGCTGGAGTGCAGCTCAAGTGTTTTCTTCAGCCTGCCCTTTCTTTCTTTCTTTTTTAATAACTCAGGCCTCATTTGTTCTGTTCCCTGATCTCTGCTGATGTGCGTTTGCTGTGATGGGGGCCATCGTTCATAACTCACTGTCTCCCAGGCCCCAGGAACCTCCTGTGGCTCTGGTAATTGTGGTGCACGAACCTCAGTAGTGTTGAGCAACTATTAAAGGAGAAAAAAACCCACAGAATTAGTCAGGTTAATAATATGGAACTCAGTCAGAAGCCCAGGAAGTGTCAGATCGCATGTTTTGGAGCTAATTGTAGGCACTCCTGCAGTGGTAAGAAATAGGACAGAGAGGGCCCTGTGCACTTTTCCCAGCTCCCCCAGAGGCACCTTTCGTAAAACTGTAGTGATAGAGAATTTGAAAAAGAGCCAGATAGAACAAAAAAAACCTAGCATAAAACATGTAGATTTGGGCTTGAAGGTGAAAATAGAGACAGGTGCAAGAGAGACAGTTGACTGCACGGATGCCAGACTGGCAGGATGCATGGCGGGCACGAGCTGGTCTGGAGTCGGACAGTGTGGGCTCCAGTCCTGGCCTTGCCTCGTGCTCTGTCTTCCTGGGAAGAGATGACCTGACCTCTCTCTAGGAGCTTTTTTTTTTTTTTTTTTTTTCTTTTTTTCTGAGACGGAGTCTCGCTGTGTCGGCCAGGCTGGAGTGCAGTGACACCATCTTGGCTCACTGCAAGCTCCGCCTCCCAGGTTCATGCCATTCTCCTGCCTCAGCCTCCCAAGTAGCTGGGACTACAGGTACCCGCCACCATGCCTGGCTAATATTTTTGTGTTTTTAGTAGAGACGGGGTTTCACCGTGTTAGCCAGGATGGTCTTGATTCCTGACCTCATGATCCGCCTGCCGTGGCCTCCCAAAGTGCTGGGATTACAGGTGTGAGCCACTGTGCCCAGCCTCTAGGAGCTTCTTGTGGGGGATGTAACCATTTGCCACAAAGTGGTGGGCTTAAACAACAGATGTTTCTCTCACAGCTCTGGAGGCCAGAAGTCCAGGGTCAGGGCATCAGCCAGGCCTTGTCCCTCACAGGCTCCAGGGAGCCCTCAGCTTCTGCGGCTGCTGGCGATGCTTGGCGCTCCTTGTGTGCGGCCGCATCACTCCCGCCTCTGCTTCCGTCCCCACATGGCTCTTTTTACCTCTGTCTGAGTCTGACTTCTTTTAGAAGGACACCAGTCCTGTTGGACTTAGGGCCTACCCTATTCCAGCAGGTGCGCTTATTTTCACTTGGTTACGTCTGTAAGGACCGTGTTTCCAAATGAGGTTACATTCACAGGTTCTGAGCAGACATGAGTTTTGCTGGGGACACTATCCAACCCAGTTTAGTGCCCACAAAAACCTGGCTGAGTTTTCTCATCTGTGAAGTGTGGATAATAACAGAATTACTCTCAGAGAGTCTGCGTGAGGTGGCCGGAAGAGCAGTGTAGAGTGCCTGACTGGTGGACATTACTGTTTCAGACGCCACAGGACCTATCCGGGACCGCCGTGGGTGTCCAGGGAGACTCCAGCACTTTTCAGACCAGTGTTGCCTTGGAGAATGTCTTGTGTTCCCTGAGCTGCCCCGCGGCTCCTGCGTGCAGACAGATGGAGCTGAGCTCTCTCTCACCTCACGCACTTGTGTCCTGCACGTGGGCTTCGGGCACCCATCAGTTGCTCTCTCGATAGATGTTCACCTATTGGCTTTGACCAGGAGACTTTTGTGGTGATGATGTTTGCTATGATAGATACTGAAGTATACTGTTGCGTGTTGCATAACGATGGGGATACCTTCTGAGAAATGCATGGTTAGGTGGTTTTTGTCATTGTGCGAACATGACAACAGCACGTCACAGACTCAGATGGCAAAACCTACTCCACACCTAGGCCATGTGGCACAACCTACTGCTCCTGGGTTACACACCTGTGCAGCGTGCGACAATTCCAAACACTGTAGGCAGCTGTAGCACAGTCGTTTTTGTGTGTCTATTTTTATTTATTTATTTTACTGAGATGGGGTCTCGCTTTGTTGCCCAGACTAGAGTGCAGTGACACGATCTTGGCTCATTGTAACCTCCGGCTCCTTGGTTCAAACGATTCTCTTGTGTCAGCCTCCTGAGTAGCTGAGATTACAGGCACCCGCCACCACATCCGGCTAAATTTTGTATTTTTAGTAGAGACGAGATTTCACCATGTTGGTCTGGCTGGTCTCAAACTCTTGACCTCAGGTGATCCTCCTGCCTCAGCCTCCTAAGGTGCTGCGATTACAGGCGTGAGCCACCGCACCTGGCCATGTTTATGTATCTACACATAGAAAAGATTTGATAAAAATATAATAGTATAATCTTAGAGGATCGCTGTTATGTATGTGGTCCGTCGTCGGCTGAAACAATGTTACCAGGTGCATGACTGCAGTTGCTCAGGATCCACATCTGTGTCCATTGATATAAATGCTCACTTTCCAAACCTGTCAGATATTAAATATTGTTAAACAAACTTTTTAAAAAGTATAACTTAGTGCAACACCCCACTCAGTTAAATTTTTATGTAGTATCAACTGATTAGACTAAATTGTTGGTTTTACTGTTTTACTTGTAGCTAAACCATTTACACAGCTGGTGAAAGAAATGCAGCTTCATCGAGAAGACTTTGAAATAATTAAAGTAATTGGAAGAGGTGCTTTTGGTGAGGTAAGATGAACTTCATTTTGTTAACTTTGCCTAAATTGCCAAAACATCAGCAGCTTCCATTTCACCTTTTTGTGGACCTATACATTGGTTTGGGGATGAGGTAATTAGTATTATTTGGAGAGTTTGTTTTTTCCTCTCTCTCTTTCTGAGATGAGATCTCACCATGTTGCCCAGGCTGGCCTTGAACTCCTGGGCTCAAGTGATCTCCCTGCCTCGGCCTCCCGAGGAGCTGGGGAGAAAATCTGAAAGAGAATGAAGAGAAAGGAAACTCGAAAGCTTCTGACTGACCTGGGAGATTGTTGGGAGCAAAAATAGTTTCTTCAGATGTAGTTTTTTTTGTTTTTGTTCTCGAGATGGACGTCTTGCACTGTCACCCAGGCTGGAGTGCAGTGGCGCGATCTTGGCTTATGGCAACCTCTGCCTTCTGGGTTCAAGCTATCCTCATGCCTCAGCCTCCCAAGTAGCTGGGACTACAGGTACTGACACCATGCTTAGCTAACTTTTGTATTTTTTGTAGAGATGAGGTTTTGCCATGTTGGCCAGGCTGGTCTCAAACTCCTGGCCTCAAGTGATCCGCCTGCGCAGATGCCCTGCCCAGCCTCCCAAAGTGCTGGGATTACAGGTGTGAGTCACCACGCCCAGCCTTCTGATGTAGGTTCTAAAACTCCATTTGTTAATTGAATTTTGACTTATTGGCATTTTCTAAAAAACACAGAGAGGGTTGAACTAGCAGCTGTTTTCATGCTCTGTACTTGCTTGCCATTGACACAGCTGGTGTGGCTCTGGGCCCGGTTGGCTTTGCCTAGGGGAGGAGGGTCAGCCATGCGGGTGCAGCTGGAGAGGCTCACCAGGTCCCTTGTATGGGGCTGGGAGCCCTGCCCCAGGAGGCCCGTGGCACGGTGTGGCCTCGCCTTCCAGGCCGTCTCCACAGACCTGCCTCGGCCTTGCAGGACAGTTCTGCCAAGACCAGGGGAGAGGTCAGGCTCCCTCAGCAGCCGCGGGACCGCCTCGGGTGGTTTGACAGTGAGTCACCGGAAGAGCTTTGCTGCTTCTTTTTTTGTTTTTTGAGATGGAGTCTCGTTGTGTCGCCCAGGCTGGAGTACAATGGCACGATCTCAGCTCACTGCAAGCTCCGCCTCCCGGGTTCACGCCATTCTGCTGCCTCAGCCTCCCGAGTAGCTGGGACTACAGGTGCCCACCACCAGGCCGGCTAATTTTTTGTATTTTTAGTAGAGACGGGGTTTCACCGTGTTAGCCAGGATGGTCTCGATCTCCTGACCTCGTGATCCCCCCACCTCAGCCTCCCAGAGTGCTGGGATTACGGGCGTGAGCCACCGTACCTGGCCAAGTTTTGCGTCTTAAACTGTGCAGTGCCTTAGCACCTATGCTGAGGTTTGATCTAAGCTCTCCTTGGCTGGGGAACTGTGCCTTTTGGCTCACTGAGGAAAAATGAAACAAGAAAACGCCCTGTGTCACATCCCAGCAGCAGGTGTGCTCTGCCCACAGCAAACCTACTGGACATGACTACAAAGCTAGATGGCCTTTGCTGTGCGGGGCATGCATTTTCCAGTGTGCAGACGTGAAAGAAGGCAAATCAGTACTTTAGGGAAATAGACCCCCTCTTGCAGCACCATCCCCGTGAATGAGTCTCACCAGAGGGATAGGGGAGGAGAGCAGCCCCTCCAAGGCTCGTCCCAGCATGACCGGAGCTCCCAGTTTATCTCAGTACAGACCCTGGATCCAGGCCTCACCAGCCAAAGTCAATTTACCACAGGCCAGGATGGGATAGAGAGTTTGTTTGTTTTGTTTGAGACAGGGTCTTGCTCTGTCGCCCAGGCTGGAGTGTGCTGGCATGATCACAGCTCACTGCAGCCTCCGCCACCCAGGCTCAGGTGATCCTTCTTCCTCAGCCTCCTGAGTAGTTGTGACTACAGGCATGTGCCACCACGCCCGGCTAATTTATTATTTGTAGAAATGGGATGTCACTGTGTTGCCCAGACTGATCGTGAACTCCTGGGCTCAAGCAACCCTCCTGCCCCAGCCTCTCAAGTAGCTGGGACCACAGGCATGCGCCACCGTACCTGGCTAGTTATGTTTTCTTTTTTCTTTTTAGTAGAGACAGGGATCTTGCTATGTTACCCAGGCTAGTCTCAAAACTCCTGGGCTCAAGTGATTGTTCTGCCTCCACCTTCAAGAGTGCTGGGATTATAGGCATGAGCCACTGTATCTGGTTGAGAAAGCCTTTTAAAATAAAAACAGGTTGCATTAAGTGATTCCCTGTCCGCCTGCTACCAAGCATTGAGTTGTGCCAGGCGTGGGGGCTTTGGAGGTGAGCTGGGCCCAGGCCACACAGAGCTGTTCAGCCATGGCTAGACTTTCCAGAATGCAGTTAGGAGGGAGGGAGAGGCACACCAGGGCAGAGAGACGACCAAGGGAATGAAGGAATGAGAGAGAAAATTGTTTTAACAGGATGGTTTACAGTTATTTTTAGTACTCTTTTTTGCCAAAGAACTTAATGCAAAACTCAGTTTTGTGTGAGTTTCAAAGAAGAGAACATTGATCGCTTTTTGAGCTCCTCCTGATTGAAGGAGCCTGTCCTTCCCACGCGGCCTTTGCTTCTTGGATTCCCTCCTTGGTCTCGTTCCCTTGGAGCCTCAGAGTCCATATCTGTGCAAGATGGATTGAGAAATCCCCCGCAGCTGGGGTCGCTGTGAGGCTGAAGGAGGGGTGAGGATGCGCGGCTCAGCACCGTCTCTGGCACGCAGAACGTGCCCAGTGAATGGCAGCTCTCACAGTGACTCTACGGTGTGACTGTGTGGTATTCGATGTTAGAAACAGGGAGGTAGATGATGATGCCATTTAAGACCTCTTCAGGCCATGGCTGCCGCGGGCACGGGGACATGCTGGCTGCTTGCCATTGGCAGCCAGAAGGTATGGAAGCCGATGTCACTGCCAGTGAGTAGGTTACAGGAAGTGCTGAGTTGGAGACTTGGGCCCATGCGTGAGTGACTTATGTAGGGTGGAATGTGCCAGACAGTGGTGCAGACATCTTGACGGGTGTTGGTAGTGATGGCAGAGCTTATTCAAGATTTGATAGAGACTGAAAAGTCCAAGAGGACTTCCTGAAGGAGGTGGCATTTGAGTTGTGCTTTAAAGAATGTGGCTGGTGGCCACGTGCTGAGTGCTGATTGTGCCCTACACTGTGCTGGGCACATTAAATGTCAGGGCTCATGGGTCCTCATAGCTGTCTCAGGAGGCCAGTCCTGCCATTAACCTCTTGTAGTGGTGGAACCTGAGCCACAAAGAAGTGAATTTGCAAGAGTTAAACTCTGGAGCCCACGTGGCCAGTCCCTGCCTCTGTGAAGAAAAGGTTCTTGATGCAGGAACTGGCACATGCTAGGCAGGTGGGGGGAGCCACGTGTAGAAGAGGCAGGGTGGGGGTGGGGTGGGGACACAGATAGAAGGCACCGTTTCAGTGGCGGGGTGGTGGGAGCCGCAGATAGAAGGCAGGGCAGAGGGAGGGGGCGGTAGAGCAGGCAGGTGGGGCTGTTGAAAACAGACAAGCTTGGGAGGTAATCTTGAGTTTTTAAAAGGTGGGTTTTTTAGCAGGGGAGGGTTAAAAATTTTTTTTTAAGTTTTTTTTTTTATTTTTGAGACAGAGTCTCACTTTGTTGCCCAGGCTGGAGTGCAGTGGCGCGGTCTCGGCTCACTGCAACCTCTGCCTCCCAGGTTCAAGTAATTCTCCTGCCTCAGTCTCCCGAGTAGATGGGACTACAGGTGCGTGCTACCATGCTGGGGTAGTTTTTGTATTTTTAGTGGAGGCGGGGTTTCACCATGTTGACCAGGTTGGTCTCAAACTCCTGACCTCAAGTGATCCGCCTGCCTTGGCTTCCCAAAGTGCTGGGATTACGGGTGTGAGCCACCATGCCCAGCTGAAATTTTTTTTTTTTTTTTTTTTTGAGATAGAGTCTTGCTCTGTCACCCAGGCTGGAGTGCAGTGGCATGATTTCGGCTCACTGCAATCTCTGCCTCCCCAGGTTCAAGCAGTTCTCCTGCCTCAGCCTCCTGAGTAGCTGGGATTATAGAAGCACGCCACCACACCTGGCTTATTTTTTTGTATTTTTAGTAGAGATGGGATTTCACCATGTTGGCCAGGCTGGTCTCAAACTCCTGGCCTCAAGTGATCCTCCCGTCTCAGCCCCCCAAAGTGCTGGGATTACAGGCATGAGCCACTGCACCCAGCATCACTTAGCTGTTTTAAAATGCACAATACATTTGTCGTTAACTACAGTTACCCTGCTCTGCTATCAAACATTGGAACTTTTTTTCTGCCTTTGTTTTAAATGGAAATCTGCAGACGTAACCCAAAGTAAAGGGCAGTGAGCCGCCACGTGCTGCCACTCACAGTGAAGCTTTTGAATGCGCAGGTGGGGCCTTTCACGTTGCGGTGGGGTCAGGTTTCGATGCATAAAAGGGCAAATCTTCATTTACGTGGAAAACTTGGCTTTCAGTCACTGCTGGTTTCGCAGGCTCCTAGGCTGTTAAGATTTCACTACAGTTTGGTTCCAGCGTGCTAGCCTTTTGTTCCAGGAACTGCATCTTTGTTCAACTCACATTTGCATTGCAGGTTGCTGTTGTCAAAATGAAGAATACTGAACGAATTTATGCAATGAAAATCCTCAACAAGTGGGAGATGCTGAAAAGAGCAGAGGTAAGTATGGAGCTTGAAAAGCCATACAAATGGGGTTTGGGGTGAGCAGAAAGTGACTGTGAAGCCAGCTGGGGAAAAGCTGCAGTCACCCCACAGCCCTGGGCCTCCCTTCCCCCGGACAGAGCGAGCAGTCTCTTTTGAGGTCTCAGTCTCCTCCCTGGCGCCTGCTGCTCCCTGCCTCAGCGACCACTCGCTTGCTGGACACTGTTCCTGAGAGTGCACCCTGGAGAATGTTGGCGGGTTCTGTTTACTCTAAAGGCAAATAAAAAGCGTCAGGAGAGTTTTAGCATTGATTGCAGTTTTGCTCCATATGCAAAAGGAATGAACACATTTGGACCCTGCTCACATACAGAATGGGTCTTTAGATTCCCACCTAGAGGAGCCTCACGATTATAAATGAAAGTGGACCAGTGCTCAGCAGGCTTTGATCAGCTCCTTGTTCTTAGTGCAGTGTCAGTCTTCTTGTTGGCCATTCCATGCTCCTGACCCCATCTCTACAGCCGCGTGCTCTGCCCCGGTCTCCCTCCTGCCCGTCCAAGGCAGGCCAGGCCTGCTGAGGAGCCCACGCTTTTCCTCTCTGGCCTTGAGTTTCTGTCCTCACCCGCCCTCTGTCTTCCCTCCCCTGCACTCAGACAGAGCCCAGGCCCTTCCTGGCCAGTTGACCTGCTGCTTCTTGCTTCAGATCTGCTCCGTCCATCATGCTCCATCCTCTCCCGTGACTCCCGCCTCTGCCAGAAGGCACTCGGTAGTCCCCTCCTTGCAGGCTGCCATTCATCACAATGGTTTGCAATGGCCCCGTGTGTCTCTGACCCGCCCTGAGCGGGGCCTGTGCCTGGCAGCGCTGCGGTGGCTCTAGGCTGCTCAGCCCCGCGGTTAGCGCTTCCTTCTGGAGTTGGACGCCTCTCGACATGGCCACCTTCATTTCTGGGAAGTCCTTCTTGGGTTTCTAGACCCTCTCCTCTTACTCCTCTCACCCTTCTAGTAATTTGAGGTGACGCTTTCCTCCTTGGTCCTGGAATTTGTGCCTGTGCTGCCCATGATGGTCGCCACCTTGGGCCGACACCAGTACAGCCATCGATTCGGGCCAGATCTCTCCAGGGCCCTGGGTTTTATTACCTTGGTGGGTGTTATCGGTTCCTTGTGACTCAGTCATTCTGGCTTTTCCCTCCTCTGCTCTGGACCCATTTCCCCTTTCCCTGCTATGGCACCCAGCACGAGGTCTCACACTCATTTGTTGCTCACTGAATGCATGTTGGTTGACAGAGTTAGCACCATTTTGCAGTCACCTTGGTCTCAAAATATCGGTGGCCTGTGATTGCTTCGGCCCCTGCATCTCCCAGCTTCTGGGATGCACACGGTCTCCCTTCCTTCTTTGGGAGAAGCCTTTGCTCTCTTTCCCTCCATCCTCACTGAGTCATCTCACCGTGTGCTTCTGCTGGGCCTGCCCTCGGCCCCAGCAGCCCTTTCCCCACCCCAGACAGTGGCAAACACCGCAATGTTGCTGGAACAAACTTTTAGGGGAAAAAGTAGCTACTGTTACGTGAAAGTGTGGCGAGGCATCAGGTGTTTGGTATTTACCCAAACGTCGTGGTGGGTGAGTACATCTTAAAAGTAAATACTGCTGACTTAATTTGAATCGGTGACACAGATCCAGTTTAACTGGCATGCTCAGAAAAGCTCAAGAATGTTTGCCAGTCGCGATGATTATCCTAGGGTATGTGTGTGTAAGAGATACAAAAATAAATATGGTGCTAGTTGCAAATAATTTATCTTTTTATTTTTATATCATAGACATTTTAAACATTAAATTTTATAATACTGATTTATAAAAAATTTTCTTAAAAGCGTGAATTAAACAAGAGGTTGGTCAGTAGAAGAGTTGCTAAGCAGTGTAAGTTTATAATTTTTCCAGCCGGCAAGGTCTTTATTTCATCTTACTTGGTTAAAAAATACTAAAAGTTTCTCTCTCTGCTCCTTAGACAAAACTGCTGGATAATAATACATAAGTTTCCTGTCAGCAGGTCACCCTGCAGGCAGTCCCAAGTTTAAGAATGGGTTTTTCCTAAATGCTCTGGGCAGCTGCCAGGCAGAGCTTCAGGGAGCGTCTCCTGGAGGCGTTGGCGCAGGTGCAGCAGATACTCAGGGCAGCCCCGGCCTCCTGAACCCACGGTCTCACCTCACCTGGCACTCAGCACTCCATCACCATTTCTTTTTGGGGGCTCATTCTGGAAGACAGGAGGTCAGGCGCACTGGGGCTCAGGTTTTCTTGTAGTTGTCCCTTCTGGCTGAGGTGGCCGTTGGCAGAGGGGTCGTGATGATTCCAGAATTGCTGGTCTCTGCATGTCTGGACATTAGCAAGCTGAATGCTGACCCCTTGTCATGTTGTCATTAGTAGAACTGGGACACAGCTGCAACAACCATCTCTTTTTTTTTTTTTTTGAGACGGAGTCTCTCCCTATCACCCAGACTGGAGTGCAGTGGCGGGATCTTGGCTTACTGCAACCTCCGTCTCCTGGCTTCAAACGATTCTCTGCCTCAGCCTCCCAAGTAGCTGGGATTACAGGCACCTGCCACCACGCCTAGCTAATTTTTGTATTTTTAGTAGAGACGGGGTTTCACCATGTTGGCCAAGCTGGTCTCAAACTCCTGACCTTGTGATCTGCCTGCCTCAGCCTCCCAAAGTGCTGGGATTACACGTGTGAGCCACTGTATGCAGCCAACCATTTCATTTTAAAAGAAAAACTTTTTTGTTGTTGTTTTAGAGACAGGGTCTCACTCTGTTACTCAGTTGTACAGGCTGGAGTACAGTGGCATGATCTCGGCTGGGCTTACTGATCCTCCCACCTCAGCCTCTTGAGTAGCTGGGACTGCAGACAGGTGCCACCACACCCGGCTAATTTTTAAGATTCTTTTGTAGAGACGGAGTCTCACTATGTTGCCCAGGCTGGTCTTAAACTCCTGGGCTCAAGTGATCCTCCCGCCTTGGCCTTCCAAAGTGCTGGGATTACAGCGTGAGCCACCTTGGCCAGCCTGAAAGGAAAACTCTTTAAAGTTTGGAAAAGAAAACCTTGTAGAAGAAACAAGTTTCAGAGGTCACTGTGAGACTCAGCTGAGAGCCGGTCAGAACCGTGCCCTCGTGCCTCACATAGCAAGCTCTCCATAATGTACTTATATTTTTGTTAAGCTTGACAAGTTCAAATGTAAGACAGTTTAAATCTTGTTCTATGCTCAATAAAGAGGAAAATCATGTTAAAATTATGCCAAAGGCCTGTTGACTTTTTTTTTTTTTTTTTTTTGAGACAGAGTCTCGCTTTGTCGCCCAGGTTGGAGTGCAGTGGCATGATCTCGGCTCACTGCAAGCTCCACCTCCCGGGTTCACGCCGTTTTCCTGCCTCAGCCCCCCGAGTAGCTGGGACTACAGGCACCCGCCACTATGCCCAGCTGATTTTTTTGTATTTTTAGTAGAGACAGGGTTTCACGGTGTTAGCCAGGATGGTCTTGATCTTCTGACCTTGTGATCCGCCCGCCTCGGCCTCCCAAAGTGCTGGGACCACAGGCATGAGCCACTGTGCCCAGCCATTTTTTTTTTTTTTTTTTTTTTTTTGAGATGGAGTCTCGCTCTGTCGTCCAGGCTGGAGTACGGTGATGCAATTTTGGCTCACCGCAACCTCCGCTTCCTGGATTCAAGCAGTTCTCCTGCCTCAGCCTCCCGTGTAGCTGGGATTACAGGCACCTGCCACCACACCTAGCTAGTTTTTCTAGTTTTTAGTAGAGACGGAGTTTCATCATGTTGGCCAGGCTGGTCTTGAACTCCTGACCTCAGGTGATCCGCCCACCTTGGCCTCCCAAAGTGCTAGATTTACAGGTGTGAGCCACCGTGCTCCGCCAGGCCTGGTGACTTTTAAACAGAGATGCCACCTGGGCATTAAAACTCTTTTGGAAGCTGTAGCAGGGTAGAGGGTCAGCCTCTTGCCCTGTGCTGCTGGCTGTAGGCCTCCCTAGTGGAGTCCGTGATGGTCGTGTCATCACTATACTGTGATTTCAGCAAACGTGAGCTCCTCTCCTGCCAGCTGCACAGCAGCTCAACAGCGGGTATAGGACGGAGAGGGCAGACGAGTGGGGCTGCCCATGCCATTGATACTTGGCAGAGGTTGATCTGGTAGAGAAGTCAGGAGGTGCCAGGTGGGAGGAGCCCAGTCAGGAATCCACATGAGGGTGGGGTGAATCTAAGTGTTGGCCACAGAAATGGTGCCTGTGGGATAGCAGGGTGCAACTGCGTCCTCAGCAACCCTTGGCACCTGCACGGGGCTTGGGAGAGGAAGGGATGAGGGATGGCTCAGCCTCAGCAGCCTCGGGGTGGTGCACGAGGAGGAGCCTGGAAGGCAGGGACACCGTGGCTGGAGCCACTGTCCCAGCAGGGACCCCGAGACCGGCAGTACCCTCCCTGGCCTACTTCCCAGTGAACACAGACTGATGCCTCATTGCTTTGCAGACCGCGTGCTTCCGAGAGGAGCGTGATGTGCTGGTGAACGGCGACTGCCAGTGGATCACCGCGCTGCACTACGCCTTTCAGGACGAGAACCACCTGGTAGGTTGCACGGCCAGAGACTCGGTCAGCGCTTTCGCTCTGGCTTTATTCCTTTGAGCTGTCACTAAAAATTCAGTAAGACAACATGGAACTGACATTTTAAAAATGTGTATTGGACTCGATAAAATGGAGGGGCTTGTTTTCATGCAGTAATTGTCAGGTAGAACTTCTTTAAAGTAAACGTGTGAAAGTAAGGACTTTGTTTTTTTCTAATCACTAGAGAAGCTGATTAGTTTGTTCGCTGGGTTTATTACATTTAAATCAGCTGGGAGTTTGAAACACTTTCAATCTTGGATTATTGAGAATAAGGAACCGCAGTGGGGATTCGGCCACGTGGATGTTTTTGCCTCCATCTCATCTAGGGCTGAGTCCGGGAGTGTGTCTCGCGGGCCTGCAGTCCTCCCGTCCTCCCGCGGTGGGGTAGGTGCCCCAGGCCCTTTTGACAGGTTTTAGGTGACTCTTAGTCTCCACGCTGCCTGTGTATTTTTCTGATTTAAACAGGGCTTGCTTTCAGGATGGACGGACCAGCCTCGTGACGCACATGCATGTGCATTGTCAAGCGTGTTCGCCTCCACAGCACTCTTAAGGCAGCTGACTTAGCGGTGAAGGGGAAACCAGCCCTTGGTCTCGGCCGCTGAGTGACCCGCAGACCGCCTTGTTCAGGACTTTTTATTCCTAGAGTGACTCTCCAGGTTTGCCTGAACCTAAAAGCGTCCACTGCTGGAGCTCTGGGTGGACGTGACGTGTGCAGACTTCAGAGAAGCAGGTCTGATCCCAGCTCATTCCCAATGGCACCGTTTCTGCAGCGGTGGCGAGAGGGGTGTGCAGGGACCCGAGGCTTCCTTTTCCATGGCAGCCAACGCGTGTCCACCTGAAGCTCCTGGGTTGTACGCTCCATTGGTTCACAGCAGATGGAGTAGTGTGGGATCCCTACATTCACCCTAAAGGAACCCTTGAAGCGTCAGAGAAAGCCCTGAGATTTGAACACCCAGGATTAGGGAAAAAGGTGTACCGATTATGTAGACTTTACATATAGGTGTTTGCCCAGCAGAGGGGGCAGCTGGTGTTTGTTGAGCACTTAGGACATTTCAGACCCACAGGGGTCCCCGTCAGTCTTCCCAACGACCCAGTGATTCCTCTGTTTCATAAGGGGTGTCTTGGGCAGAGAGAGGCGAAGTCACTTGCCCAGAGTGACCACATGGATAACAGCACCTGTGGCCGAGAGCCAGCCCCAGCCTGGCGAGCAGGTTCCGGGTCCCCTGCTCTGGGGCCACCTCCACATAAACTCCCCTGCTTCCTGCTCAGTGTCCCTGCTCCTGGGACCCCAGTGGACTATCTCCAGTTCATTTCCGCTTTTGATAAGAACTGAGTGAAGTTTCCAAGGAGTACAGGCAACTGGGATCTGCACAAAGGAAGATGATGCTTCTTGTTTTGTTTCTAATATTTTTTTCGAAATTAGCATAGTGTGCTGCCATCTGAAACGTTAGGTGTTGCCACGTTTATTCTAAGTTAAGACACGTCAATTAGGAGCCCCTGTGAAGATTCCATGTTCTTGAGGTTTTGGAGTTGCCCGGGTAGAAGTACCATGAAAATTAACGATGAGAGAATGAAGGCGAGGCCTGGGAAGCTTTCTGGCCCGTGACTGCGGGGCCGGCCTCTGCGGTGCACACCTGCCACCTTGAGCAGGGGTGTTGAGGGTTAGGCCAGTTCCTCTTCCTATGGTTGTGAGGCTGGCCCGAGTGCAGGCTGCTGTCAGGTGCCTCTCATGGTGACATGGAAACGTGGGTTCCTCTGACCACCCACAGAGCGGGTTCTGCTACAGTTTCTATTGGAGCTATCTCACGGAGTTTTATCAAAATTAAACCTGTTTGACTGCTAACTAAAACTTGCTGGCTTATCTCAGCACCCCACGTTCTGTGACAGGACAGACTAGGTCTGGTTCTCTTTCTGGAGTGGGCCACCGCCGTCTGCCTCACGAGCTCCCGCGTTAGCATTCCTCACAGACCATGTTCCAGGAGACCGCTGATCAGACCCAGTGCTGCTGTAGGATGCTCCTGCTCTTAGAGTTCTCAGCAGACGTGGACATGGCTGGGGCTCAGCTAGTAAGGGCTTGACTCAACCCCACGGCCTTCTTTAGGGGCCCGAGGGCCTGGCCGTTCGTTCACTGCATCTCCCCTGGCCCCGTGTGTGTCCGTCAGCTGCCAGGGCCTCTCCCTTTGGAATGTCTGCAGTGTGCGTCCACACCCCCTCTCCATTGCCCTCCGCACACAGCGGCACCTGCGTGCCTGGGCTTCTGAACGTAGTTGGGGAACATCACCCATTCACTGCTCTGAGTGTGGGGCTGCAGCCCCCACTGTAGCCGGCCCTCCCCATTTGGCAGGCTCCAGGGTGCCGCTGCCACTTTCCTCCTAGCTGCTTTGCACGCACTCCTTCATCTGGAGACGACCCCGGCTCCCCTCAGGCCTCTGCTTGGCAGCCTCTGGCCTGGCCACCTCACCAGGCGGCCTGCGGTCAGCTGGCATTCACCACTGCCTGCTCTCCGTGCTGGCCACGGTCCCTCCCGCCCCCAGTGCGAGCTCTGCTGAGCCAAGGACCTTGCTGTCTCGTGCATGCCAGCGCCCCTGTTGCCAGAGGGGCCAACATGGCCATGGTGAGGGTGCACGAGCGAATGAACAAACTGAAAAACTCGGTGGGGAAGGACGGGCAGTGCCTGAGCCAGGGCAGGGAGGCTGAGGCTGCCCTCGGCGGCGGCAGAAAGACTTGAGGAAGGCTCCACAGGGCAGGACAGCTGTGGAGAGGCTTGGAAGGGATGAGAGTTTGCTGGTAAAGATTCTGTTGCGAACAGGGACCTAAAATGAAGGCTTCTGTCATTTCCTCTGATTAGCTGGGCCCCTCCCTTCCTCAGACAAGCCCACTGGTGTGGCGCTTCCCTTCCTTTGGAGACACCGCAGTCTGGTTGGATGTGATGGGCGTGGAGTCTGACTGTTGGGCCCAGGTCTTTGCTCTGTCCTTGCTTGCTGGGCTACCCTGAGCCCATCCCCAAGCCTCCCGTGTCGATGGGGTCTTGGTGCCAGAGGCGAGGGCAGGTGGGAGCGTGAACAGGACAGCACTGGCCTGTGTCTCACAGCCTGGGCCCGAGCGTAGGCCTTCATGGTGACAGCAGCTGATATGATTAGGTTCTCAATAAATACTACAGGGTCACCGTCCCGGTTGATAAACAGGGCGTTTCCTCCCTGTGTGGGTTGGTTAAAAGCTAGCTGTCCAGACCAGAGCATCCATCTCTTCACAGGAAATTTGCACCAAGGAAGGCAGCTCCTGTGAGGCTCAGGCCGCGTGCTTCCCCAGCAGTCCTGGAGGCACAGCGGCCCCAGAGATGGAGGTGTTGGCTGCCACCCTGACTCTGGCTGTGATGGTCTTGCCCGTCCTGGGCCTCTCTGACCTGTGAGGTCTCCCCACTGGGGCCTCCACAGACTGTGGGCTTTGTGGTCTGAGCTTTCTGAGTGCTGCAAGAGACAGGCTCTCCTCCGGCAGAGCTCCATGCAGGCTCACCTCGGGGTCACCCACTCCCAGCACGGCTGGCCCGGTGGCAAGGGGACTCACAGGGAGGTGACGGGCTCAGCCCTGCTAGCAGATGGTTTTTCTTCCATTACTCCAATTTCTACTTAAGCAGGAGCTTTTCTGAGGTTTCTGTTGGAGTGAACCTATAAGTAATTATCTTTCGGCTCTTTTATGATATAATCTTTCCAATAAGAACTGCTGATACCACGTGTGATGTTAGATACTTCGCCTCCCTTCTCTGGTCTGGTGTCGTCCTCACATAACATGAGGTCCTGGAGAATTATTTTTAAACCCATAGGATTGATGGGCTATTAACTGTGCTTCTGCTTTGGGTCACTAGCTTTTAGAGTGCCCTCTCCAACATCAAGCCCTTTCATCATTCCTCCCATTGATTAAATACATCACTTACTGAAGTCCGCTGTCTGCCATATGCATCCCTGAAGATGGCGGCGGCGTGGACGCATCGGGGTGCGCATTCCAGAAGGAGGGTCTTGGGTGACAGAAGAGCAGCTGAGATGCCACGAGCCAGACCTGGAGCCTGAGAACCTCGCCGTGGAAGGCTGGCCCGTAATTGTCAGGTTTAGTGGTGACTAAATGTGGTATTCTCTCCCCTTCTCTTTCCAATTTGTAGTACTTAGTCATGGATTACTATGTGGGTGGTGATTTACTGACCCTGCTCAGCAAATTTGAAGACAAGCTTCCAGAAGATATGGCGAGGTTCTACATTGGTGAAATGGTGCTGGCCATTGACTCCATCCATCAGCTTCATTACGTGCACAGGTAACCGGCTTCTGATACACTTTATGGAAACCACGTTTAATTGTTAAAATACTACTTTCAGAGCTCCCAAGTCCAGGCCATCCCAAGAAGCCATGTAGGTAGCGAGTCCCTACTTTGAGCTGCCGCAGCTCAGACTGATTTGGCCACATCGCCGTCTTCCAGCCCCAGCACCCAGTGGATCCCAGCTCTCACTGTTAACAGTTGTGATGGTCTGCTGTCAGCTGAAGCCACTGTGTCTTTTGATACTTATTTGATATTTACTCAACTTCTCCCCATCCGAGACCCCCTCCCTGAAATGCCTGTGCTCCCTGGGGCTCACGTGGGGTCCAGGATCCTCTGTCTCTACTGCCCGAGACCCCCTCCCTAAACCTGTGCTCCCTGGGGCTCACGTGGGCCGTGGGGTCCTCTGTCCCTACCACCCTGGAATGTCTCGTGTGGGGCCTGGGGCCCTCTGTCTCCACATTCTTTCTCAACTCTGGTCTTCTCTGTGCCGTGCTGACCCCTGAAGGCCCCCAGGACACACTCACAAAGGAAATATGGGCTTGAGGAAGAGGCTTCCGTCACTACGACATGCAGGACTTGAGCTGAGAGAGCGTGTGGGACAGAGGCCTGAAGCAGCTCCCTCTCTTGCTCTCCGGGGCCCCCTCTGCCTTCTCGGCTGGGAGGGCAGCTCCCCAGTGACTCAGCCACTGAGTCCACATCTTCGCATCCCTCTTGTCCTGAGTCTCAAAGATTCAGTCCTGTGGTTTGTTTTGGTTTCTGTTGTTTTTAAAAACTAGTTTTACTTGTATTTTTATTACAAGATAATTTTATGGTAATAGGTTTAAAAAGTCAAACATTTCTATAGAGCCTCCAACCAAAACCAAGCCCAGCCCTGGCCCCGCTGATTACACTTGGTCAGGTAACTATTGTAAACTTGTAAAATTATTTTTCCAGCATCTACCTTCATGTGTCTTAAGTCACAGGTTTATATTGCTAATTTCTTTCTTTTCTTTTTTGGCTTTAGATCACATCTATTAAATTGAAATTTTAACTCTTTTACATAATTACCTCTTCCTCTCTCTCACCCATCTCTCTCACCGTATACTTCCAAACTCTCTTCCTTTCTCTCACATCATCCTTTTTATTTTTATTTTGATATATTTTTTAGGATGGAGTCTCGCTCTGCCATCCAGGCTGGAGTGCAGTGGCACGATTTCACTCACTGTAGCCTCTGCCTCCTGGGTTCAAGAGATTCTCCTGCCTCTCAGGCTCCTGAGTAGCCACCACGCCTGGCTAATTTTTTTTGTATTTTTAGTAGAGACGGGATTTCGCCATGTTGGCCAGGCTGGTCTTGAACTCTTGACCTCAAGTGATCTGCCCACCTCGGACTCCCAAAGTGTTAGGATTACAGGCGTGAGCCACCGCACCCGGTCCCACATCATCCTGATTAGAATGGTCGAAAACCATCCTTTTAGCTATGGTTCAGTCAGCATTTGGTGTTGATAATACTATGACTGCGTAACTATGACAGCAGCTTTGCAGTTGAGAACTACACTTACATAAACTTCTGCTTTCTCTGGAGTTGATAATTGCCTTGCTTTTTATTAGCTTTTCTTTGTAGCTGTCACTAATTTGTGCCCAGATATTGTGGCCACATTATGAAGCTCCGTACCGGACACGCATTGGGTAGTCATGGTCTGGTTTTCCTTGGCGCTGTCCCTTCCATCGTTCCCCTCGTCTCTCCTGCGTTGGTTCCTCATTTGTCCTGTGCTGCACTCGTTCCGAGATGGCTTTTCAAGTGCAGGGATCCCCTCTCCCTTTCTGGGACTGGCTCCCTGGTTTTCCGAGCTGTTCATTTTTCTTTTTCTTGGCTTTTTAGTTTGGCTTGGTAGTGCATGTCCTCCAGTGCTGTCTGGAAGGGGGTATATGAGATAGTTTTTTGAGATCAGTGCCTTTATTCCATGTGTGTCTGTGCCTGGTGCTTTATCCAGTGTGGAGATTTTGGTTGGAAACCACTTTCCCCTTGGGACTTTGCAGGCATCACGTGTCTGTGTCCTCCACCTGGAGGCTGCTCTTGAGAGGCGTGAGGCCGTCGTGGTCTCCATGGCTTTGTGTTCTGAGCTGTAGGCCTGTGCTCGGGCCCCCTCCGTGGTGATCAGGAGGCTTTCCCAAGCAGGCACAGCCTCTCCTGTGTGGGGAGCGAGGGCATCACTGAGTTACAGCTCTTCCGTCTTGCTGGAGTGCTGCCTCGTTGCTAGAGGAGGCAGTTGAGGCTAGAGAGGTGGGCACCTTGCCTTAGTCTCATTGCTGATGGCTCGCACCTCCCAGCACACAGGGAACTGTCCCAAAGGAACAGACACTCATTTAGTGCGATGAGATTGTGGACATTGCTTTCTCTTTCTTTCTTTTTAAAAAATACATTTCTTAACATAGTTATGCCTGCTTTTATAAGTTAGTATAGGGTTTTTTTTTTTTTTTTTTTTGAGATGGAGTCTCTTGTTGCCCAGGCTGGAGTGCAATGGCGCGATCTCAGCTCACTGCAGTCTCCACCTCCCAGATTCAAGCAATTCTCTTGCCTCAGCCTCCCGAGTAGCTGGGATTACAGGCATGCACCACCACACCCAACTAATTTTGTGTTTTTAGTAGAGATGGGGTTTCTCCATGTTGGTCAGGCTGGTCTAGAACTCCTGACCTCAGGTGATCCACCCACCTCGGTCTCCCAAAGTGCTGGGATTACAGGCATGAGCCACCACCCCTGGCCCATAAGTTAGTATAGATTTTAACATTTAGATTTTATACTGTCTTCTTGGTAGAACTTAATTCACAATAGAGAAATAAATGTCTTTGTATTTATCACAGATCTCCAGGGAAATTAGTTTGATCACCTTTTTAATTGTTTTTCTCTCCCTAAAGAGAAAACGTTCTCCTCATTCTCTCTCTTTTTTTTTTTTTTTTTTTTTTTTTTTTGAGATGGAGTCTTACTCTGTCGCCCAGGCTGGAGTGCAGTGGCATGATCTCGGCTCACTGCAAGCTCCGCCTCCCGGGTTCACGCCATTCTCCTGCCTCAGCCTCCCGAGTAGCTGGGACTACAGGCGCCCGCCACCACGCCCAGCTAATTTTTTTGTATTTTTAGTAGAGACAGGGTTTCACCGTGTTAGCCAGAATGGTCTTGATCTCCTGACCTCGTGATCTGCCCGCCTTGGCCTCCCAAAGTGCTGGGATTACAGGCGTGAGCCATCCTCATTCTCTTAATTGGCTGTGTAGAAGCTTTGCTCAGTCGTTTGACTCCGGGCATAGTAGACATCAAAATATGTAATTTTAAAACTTTATTTTTCCCCCCACATTAACTCATTATTCAGACTGAGTGCCCAGATGCAATCTAAGACTAGAACAGAGATTTTTCTAGGAGGCCTGTCTTACCCCAGTCTCAGGTGGGGCATTGCGAACATTTGGTAGGGTCAGAAAGAAATGTCATTGGCGCCAGAGTGGTGCCGCTGGCCGACGTTACGGCGTGGTTTGGAGCCCGTGCCACTGTGCTGCCGCTTGGGCCCCTTCCTGGGGTTGGTCAGGTGCTGCGGGGATCTGCAGGTTTCACAGCTGCTGCCTGGCTTCCGCAGCTGGACCCCAAAAGCTTTCTGGGTGAGGAAATCAGTGGGAGACCAGGACCCAGCGCATGCCCCTCACAGGTGGGTACAGCTCCTGAGAGGTCAGCCCCTGATGATATCCGGAAAGGCAGAGATCATGAATGACACAAAGGGTTTCAAAGAGAGCACATCGGCCACAGTGGCTCACGCCTGTAATCCCAGCACTTTGGGGGGCCGAGGCAGGTGGATCACCTGAGGTCAGGAGTTTGAGACCTGCCTGGCCAACATGGTAAAACCCCGTCTCTACTAAAAATACAAAAAATTAGCCAGGCTTAGTGATGAGCATCTGTACTCTCAGCTGCTCGGGAGGCTGGGGCAGAAGAATCGCTTAAAGCCGCGAAGTGGAGGTTGCAGTGAGCCAAGATTGTGCCATTGCACTCCAGCCCAGGGAACAAGAGCGAAAATCTGTCTCAAAAAAAAACAAAAAAAAAGAGAGAGAACATCACATCCCTAAAGAGAGAGCAGAGAGTATAGTGTATGAACAAAATAAGAACAGAGTATAAATTTTAAGAAAAAGAATATATGCACATGTACCCTAAAACCTAAAGTATAATTAAAAAAAAAAAAAGAATAGAAAACAAAAAGTCTTGGAAAATAAAAGCTAAAGTAGAAAGTTGAGTACAAGAGGCAGAAGATGAAGTAGAGGAAATCGACGAAAAGAAAAGAAAACCTCGGAGAGAAGATCTGGTGGTCAGAGTGGCTCTGGAGCCACACCCCAGGTGTTGGACTGTGCTCTGGAGCCTGAGGCGCACCTGCTGTGGGAATCAGACCTCTGTTGGTTTTGCAGCAGGAAGCTCCACAAGGGGAACAGTTGGAAGTGGGAGTTGACATCACTCAGAAATGGGACGGTGAGGGACAGAAGCAGCCTCCCTTTTCAGTGTGTCAGAGGAAGAACTGGAAGGGAGAAATAAAGCCTGCACTTCACCATGGCTCTTTCACCCCCACCGGCTGGGTGCCAGTGATTTTAGCCAGAATCTCAGCAGCTGGGAGAAAAGGCGCTTGGGGGAGCCTAGAGCTGCTTCTCAGCCCTGTGCCTGACTCTCCCCTGAAGATGCCGCTGCTCCCTGGTTTTAGAGGAGAATGGACACAGGCAGTGCCAGCACAGTGGCCAATGGGGACCATCAGCTCTCTCAGTTGGCCTGGGGACCACCTGCCCAGCTAAAGGCCTTGGCGGTTGGGAGCCATAGGCCAGCCCTTGCCCTGAACCTCCAGTGCTCTTCTGTCAGGAGAGCTTTCCTCACACAGACAGCAAGTTCACTTAAAAAAAAAATCAACCACCACCACATATTTTAAATGCAGAATTATACTGCACAGATGACCCCCAGTGCGTGCAGATGGCCAGCACTTGCAGGCCCCTGGAAGGTATACAAGGCAGATGGCCTTCCGGAGATGTCTCCTCGGCCTGTCTTCCCAGAGTGTACTGGTGTTGGTGGTCCTGGGGTGGCCCCTGGAAAAACATCCCTGTTTTGTAGGGAATTCCTGGCAGCCAGGTCCTGTTTAGCCTGGACTCTGGTCGTTGCATTCCTGCTAACTCAGTCCATAGAACACTTGTTGTGGCGCGTCTCGGCGCCTCCTTACCCTCTTCTGTGTCTTCCTAGCCTGTCTCAGTCCATGCTGGCATGTCTCAGCGCCTCCTTACTCTCTTCTATGTCTTCCCAGCCTGTCTCAGGCCACTTGGGACATTTTTTGTGCGTATGCGAAATTATGGTTATTTGCCTTAAACATTTTCCTATATAATCATTTCTCCATTTCTCTGTGAATTGCCCTGCCTTCCATTCCCAAACCAAAAAAGTTAAGCCCAAATGATGAGATTTTGGGGGAGAAGAACCAGTTTGTTCCAGTCTAAATAAAGTAGTCTCATTATCCTTGTCTTTAATCCATTTCTTCCCGGCAGCCAGGTATAGAGCTTGTTACAGAACCTCCTTGAGCATCTCTTCATACATTTGTCCTGTATGCGTTACTTCAAGTCTTCCTTGTCATAAAACTGGTCATCTTTTATTTACATGGGTGACTCACAGAAGGGAGTGGAGGCCGGAAGCCATGGTGAAAGGTTTGTGAGGTCAAGTGAGCACCTCTGAGCGCCCTGGTCATGGGGAGGGCAGGGCAGGGGCTGGGTCTGCTTCTACTTCCAGGAGTGTTGGTCTTTATTTCCCCTCCCTCCCTCCCTCTTTCCCTCCATCCCTCTTTCCCTCCATCCTCTCATCCTTCCAACTGTCCCGCTCTCTTTCTGCCTTTCACTCTTTTTTCATGAGAAAGGAATGCAGAAAAACTGGTGGACGTGGGAGAGTCTATTAGATGTCCCCAAAAGTGCTGTTAATAGACGTGCTCTTGGCCAGAAGCCTCGCATCCCATGTGGAGCGGCTCATTGAGAACCCACCTGCGGCGTCAGGTGCAGTGTCAGCATGCCCTCTGCATGTAGCCTTCAGAGTTGCAGATACCTGCCTTTCTTCCCAACACTGGTAGAGTCTGTTGGGAAGTGAACGTAATATATATAACGTATGAAGAAGAATTTGTTACTCTGAAGCAAATTTAATTGAGATATATTTAAATATGTATAGTAGACACTTCCAAGAAAAGAGGATTTTTATTAGTGAAAATAATATATTCAGCAGATGGGCCAGGTGCAGTGGCTCACGCCTATAATCCCAACACTTTGGGAGGCTGAGATGAGTGGATTGCTTGAGCTCACAAGTTCAAGACCAGCCTGGCCAACATAGCAAAACCCTGTCTCTACTAAAAATGCAAAAAGCTAGCTGGGCGTGGTAGCGCACGCCTGTAATCCCAGCTACTTGGGAGGCTGAGGTATGAGAATCGCTTGAACCCAGGGAGTCGGAGGTTGCAGTGAGCTGAGATTGTGCCACTGCCCTCCAGCCTGGGTGACAGAGTGAGACTCTGTCTAAAAAAAAAAATATATATATATATATATTCAGCAGATGTTTTCCTTTTGATTTTTTCTTTCAGACTTAAAGATTTTGTGTCAAAGCTGCTAAAGTAATGTGAGACTAAAGTTGTTTTTGAATTCTGATGTGCTGAAACAGTTGGTGAGGCGGTGAGTGGATTCTTAGGTTATTGCAGCGTGTGACGTGAGCACAGGTGCTGTCATTCGTGATGTCACTGTGCTGTCAGCGCTGGCTGGGAGGCGGCAGCAGTCACTGCTCCTCAGCTGCCTCTTCGTAGCAAGAGGAGCACAGTCTCTACCCCACCACACTGGCTGGCCTGAGGGTCAATTGTGACAATTTATACATGGCAGGTACTGTGTCTGCCATTTATAACTGGTGGCTGTTTTATTTCTGGGTCCCAGCAAAAACATCCTTTAAATCACCGTTATCTGTAGTTGGGATAGGAGGGCTCTTTGTAACTTTAAAGTCCATTTCAGTTGACTTCTTTATGTGAATCTCACTGAGGTATGTCACAGGTATTCAGTAAAGCTCCCAAACCAAGGGGTGCAACTCAGTGGATTGTTCCAAACTGCACACTCACAGCAGCACCCAGATAAGCCCCCTTGGGGCTCCCCCATCACTCCCTCCCCAGAGGTCACCCACCCCTCACCCCCCACAGTGCTATGCAGAACTTTCCACAGTGAAAGAATGTTCTAGATCTGCACTGTTCAATACGGTAGCCCCAGCCACATGTGGCTCATGAGCACTCAACATGTGGCTGGTGCAACAAAAGAACCAAATTCTTCATTTTATGTAATTTACATGAATTTGAGTTTGAATAGCCCTCTGTGGCTAGGGGTTACCATGTTAGACAGTGAGGCTCTGAAAGCATAAATCAGCTTTGCCTGTTTTAAAATATATATATATGGAATCATATTACATGTGCATTCTTTTAAAAGTTTTCTTTTTAAATAATGTTTCAAATAATTTCAAACCTAAAAAATTTCAGTCTTATGCAAGGGTTGCAAGAATGGTACAAAAAGCACCTGTATACCTTTAATCAGATTCACGTATTGTTAATATTTTGGCTCCTATCATATACCTCCCCCTCCCTCTCCACATGTGTACACACACGCACAGATTCCTCCTCACCCATCTAAGAATAAGCTGCGTGTACCACAAGCATTTACCCCTAAATTCCTACTTACACTGCTCATACCTAATCATCCCTCTTAGATTTTTTCAGCTGACCCAGGAGCGTCTCTCACAGTATTTTCTTCCCTCCAGTGCAGAATCCAGTCCAGGATCGCATGTTGCATTTATTGTCATCTCTTCTTTAATCTCTTTTAATTAGAATAGTTGCTCATCCTTTCTCTGTTGCGACATTGGCAGGTTGGGAGAACATTGATGTGTTTGGAGAATACAGTGTCCCTTGCTTTTTCAGTAGAAGACTTCTCAGTTTGGTTTGATCTGATGTTTCCTCCTGATAGATTGAGATGATGTGTTCCTTCCTCTTGGAATGTGTGTGTATAGCTATATTGTGTCCTTCTCAGGGTGTCATATCCACAGGTGTACAATATCCATCAGCCCCTCAGTGGTGATAAATCCATCACCCAGTTAAGATTTTGTTAGATTTTTCTGCTATATAGTTTTTTCCCTGTGGGAAGATACTTTTAAGACCATGCAAATATCCTCTTCCTCTTTAAAATTTCCTCCAGAGATTTAGTATCCATTAACGATTTTTGCCTGGACCAGTCTTTGCATGGTTGCAGATTGACTCATAAACTCCAGACCCACCACGCTGACCAGTCGTCATCTGGCTTTCTGCTGTAAGGAAGCAACTCCTTTCTCCCTGTGTACTGGTCTGTTTCTGATCAGTGTGGATACATGGATCCTTTTTTCTCCCAGTGGTTTTTAATTCACCATCTTACTTATTTTTGTGCTGAAATTGGCCCATATTTGGCATTCTAGCTGACTCCTGTGTTTGCGCTGTGCCTCATCACTTTTTGAGGATGCCCTTAGTTTCTGGCTCATCCTGTACCTTCTCTGTCCCCACTCCGTTGTTTCTCAGAAGAACTCAAGGCCCTTTAGTGGGGAGCGCCTTTGAAGACCAAGTTCTGGGTACTGGGCATGCGCATCACTATGGGGTTGCCTGCTTCTAGGCCCCTCGGTGCGCAGAGGTAGTAACAGAAGTATATGCACATTCATGGACACACGCGTCTACCTGTGCATACTCGGGAATCATGAGTTAACTTCTTGGCTTCCTCCCTTTCCAGATTTCTGTCTTCCTCCTACTGAAACTGTGACTCCCAGCACCGTTAGTCCGTGGGCTCACTTGCTCAGTCCCGTGATGTGTCTAAAATAGCTTTAGAATTGCTCTGCCCATGACACCACAGAAACAAACCTGCCAAAAAGAGTTCTGGGTTTGTTTGCGGTTTTCCCCCATCTCATTGGGACCGCACCCCTCACCTGCAGTAATTCAAGTTCTGTGTTCATAAGTCACTTGGATTTGTTTTGTTTTGTTTTAACCCCATCTCCCCCTTCAGTGTTGTTATTTATTTGAAATACTGTTGGATTGATTGGTTTGAATCAGTTTTCCATTTTAGACTTCCCTTCCGCCTTTGTTGATTGAGTTTTATTCTTTGAGTACGTAGGACGTTAGCATACTTCCAAAACACCAAAACTGCATGAAGTTGTACTCAGAGAAGCGTCGCCCCTTCCTTATCCTGCCCACCTCCGCTGGCAACCTGGGATCTGTAGCCAGTCTGCTGTCTTCTGCTGTTGTCCATGCAGACATTTTCTTGTTTCTCCTTTGTTAAGCAAAAGGTGGTACGCTGAATGTCTGCTTTGCATCTTTAAAAACTTTAGTGATGTATCCTATAAATCATTCCATATCAACTCATGGAGCTCTTCATTCTTTTTTTTTTTGAAATGGAGTTTCGCTCTTGTTGCCCAGGCTGGAGCACAGTAGTGCGATCAGCCCAGCTAATTTTGTATTTTTAACAGAGATGGGGTTTCTCCATGTTGGTCAGGCTGGTCTCAAACTCCCAACCTCAGGCAATCCTCCCGCCTCAGCCTCCCAAAGTGCTGGGATTACAGGCGTGAGCCATCGCACCCGGCTTGCTCTTCGTTCTTTTTTATGTTTGCATAATACTGCAAACTACCATAGGTAACTACCATAGTTTTCAACTAGTCTCCTAAGAGTGGAAATTTAGATAGTTTCCAATATTTTGCAATTATAAATGTAGAAATAAATAGCCTTGTGCAAGGTGGTTTTTGTTTTGATGATGTGCCTTTAGGGTGACTGTCTAGAAGTGGGGTTGCTGGATCAAGAGAGAAATAAAATACATACGTAGGTTTATTTGATGTTGTAAGTTTCCCTCCATAGAGATTACCGATTTGTGTTCCCACCCGCAGTGGATGAAAGTGCCTGTGTCCTTGCAGCTTTGCCAACCGTGTATTTTCAGACTTCTGTATTTTTGCCCTCTGATGGGTGAGAGATGGTACACAATTGTAGTTTTCTTTTTCACCTTTCTCATGATGTTGACCATCATGTTTGTATTTTTGTGTGCATGCCTATGTGAGTTTTTTCATGGGTTTTACCCTTTTCTTATGGATTTCTGGCTTTTTCCCCCCAATTCTTAAGGAAGTATTTGCCTTTTATCTGTAATATATATTACAAATATTTTTCCCCAATTTGCCATTTGTTTTTTGATGTGGTTCATTGTGGTTTTTTGCCACACAGATTTTTAAACATTTTATATGTAATCGAATGAGAAATCCTTTTATTACCCCCAGAAAAAGAAAACCCATGTGTTGGTTTTTTTTTTTTTTTTTTTTTTTTTTGTGGTGGGGGGGTTGTTTTGTTTTTTAGTATTTTTACTTTTTTATTCATATGGTTTCATCTGTTCCATGTGGATCTTGGGTCCATTTCAGGTTTATTCTTATATATGGCACAAGGAAGGGTTCTAATTTTATCTTGAAATGGTTCTCCAGTTGTCACAACACCAACTTATTTAAGTCTATCTTTGCCCCAGTGATTTGTATTATCTTTGTCCTGTAGTTGATTTTTTTATGTAGTTGGTTTGTTTCGAGACATTCTACTCTATTCCATTTTCTCTCTGCCTCTGCACACACTAGCACCACACTGCTTTAATTAGGGAGGCTGTGTAGTGTGTTTTGAAGTCATCTGGGCCTGATCCCCCCCATCACAGCTCACTTCAGGGTTTTTCTGGCTTTTCTTTTCATATGAACATCAATATCAACTTGGCTGGCTTCAAAAAAGAGGACATTGATATTTTCTTTTTTTTAATCTTATGGGCCCTCTCATTCTAGATTCAGGTATTTTTTTTTTTTTTAATTTCTGGAAAGTTCTCTTGGATTGTAGTCAAATGTTAGTCATGTTTTGTTTTGATTTCTTTCAGGGACTCCAGTTATGCATCTGTTGGGCCTTCTTTGCCTGTCTCCCACTTTAGCCTCTGGCTGCTTCCTATCTGACTGCTTTTCCTTCTTTCTTTACCTCATTTTATTCTTCTAGATCTTTTCTTCCCTTTCTTCAATTTTTCATTAGATTTTTGTTTCAATTTGTTCTTGTTTGGACCTCTTATAATTTCATTTCTGATAAGATTTTATCTGTTCTGTTTCTTCCTTGAGTTAAATCAGCTCTTCTTTTCTGCATGCTTTTATCTAGTGCGTGCGTGCGTGTGTGCATGTGTGTGTTTGTTTTTGTGTTTTGAGACAGGGTCTTGCTCTGTCGCCCAGGCTGGAGTGCAGTGGCGCAATCACAGCTCACTACAGCCTCTGCCTCCCAAGGTTCAAGTGATTCTCTTGCCTCAGCCTCCCAAAGTGCTGGGATTATAGTTTGTGAGCCACTGCACCTGGCTCTGTGTGTGTGTGTGTGTGTGTGTGTGTGTGTGTGTGTGTAATTGTGGGATTTTGTTTTTTTTTCTTTTTCATATTCCTGAATGTTTATTTGAGGATATTTTATTTCAGTTTGGAGTGTTATATGCTAGAGTTTCTTTTGCTTTGTGTTTTTGTTTCTGGTTTTGTGTTTTGTTTCTGGTTTTGAGGTAAGAATTATCATCTGCCCATGTTTGTGTGAGATTGATTCATGTGGCTGGGGTAGTTGGTACCCATCTGTTTTCATTGGGGTGTGGTGTCTATTACACGAGTATAGCCCAGTTTACTTACCCATTCTCTTGGAGGCGGAGATTTAGATTGTTTCTGCCTTTTGGCTGTTACAAGTGCCACTGGGAACATGCTTGTACTTATCTTTTGCTGAACGTCTTTGTTTTTAAAGTTTGTTTGCATTCATACTGTTGAGTCACGTAAGCTTATTGTGCCAGAAGAAAGCATTCATGCTCTGAGGTGCCCTGCACCCGCACATGTGTTTGAGAGCACACAGAAAGTAGTTTAGAAACAGGCATTAGTGGGACAGACCTGTGTTTATGTTCCTGCTCCAGCACACGCTGCTCTGTAACTGTGGGCAGTTGACTCAGCTTCCATGTCTTCGTCTATAAAGTGCAGTTTTGGGGGGTATGGGGCGGATTGCAGCAGTCTTCCCCCAGATCGCCACCTGCCTCCTGGACCTTGTCTGACCACTGCCATCTCTCTGTGTGGCAGCCCCCAGCCAGCTCCCTCCACGTGTGTCCGTCTGTCCCTTTGTCCCATTCCTGTTTTCTGTGGTACTCAACACAGAGCTTGCACCGTGTGAGCCTGCCTGAGACAGCAGTGCCTATTTGTGTTTGTAAGACCTCAGCTCGTGTGCAGGCTTCATGAAGGCAGGGGCAGCGTTGTCACGTGCATAGGTGGGTGGGCTGGAGAGCAGTGCCTGGCACCAAGGAGATGCTCAGGAGGGGCTCGTTAGCTGGGTGGGCAGACGAGTAGGAATCGTCACAGGGCCTCACCAGGGTAACTGGGGACTAAACGAGGGGCAGTGATGTGACTTTGGCTGCCACCATGCTAGCTGAATGTCACACAGAGGCATTTGTACTGGATGGTGACAGCTGTTCACAAGAGGATATTAGCATTTCTTCATCTGATCACCACTGTTTAAGGGCTTTGACCTACCTAATGTGTTGCACGGAGATGGTTAATTTGTGTATTTATTTTACTAACAGAGACATTAAACCTGACAATGTCCTTTTGGACGTGAATGGTCATATCCGCCTGGCTGACTTTGGATCATGTTTGAAGATGAATGATGATGGAACTGTAGGTATTTTTGTTGGAGATTTTCCATTTGGTTTTGGGTTTGGCATATAGTTAGAAGGGAAGTTTTCAATTTGAGGTACAATTAAGAAACCAAGTATATTCAGAAAATGAATCAATTTTGGAGATAGTTGAAATTTTCTGTTTGGGGAGTTTTGTTTCCCAAATAAAAATTAAGTTGGAAAGCATCTTTATTGCTTTTTATGTTTACAAAAGTAATATGTGTGCCTTCCAGATGGGAGTTGTCAGGTGTCCTCAATCCCAAGGTGGCTAAAAGCATGCCAGCCCTGTAGCAGATCGAGGGCGCTCTCTGCTTCTTCCTTCAAGTGCCCTGTCCAGGCTGGTCGGGTGGGCAGGCAGTAACCATGTAACTGTACTTTCTCACTTGTGTTGGGGCAGGTAACTTCCTGCTAGAGGTTTCCCCTCTATGGGTGTCGTAGACCTAGAAATAGAGTCCTAGGTGCTCAGTGTTACGGGGCCAGCTGACACTCGCGCCAGTGGAGGAGAACAGGAGGTTGCCCCCGGATCGGCTATCACCAGGAGACTCAGGCTCAGGCCACAGGCCCCCGTGGTCTCCACCCCACAGTCAGACCAGCATCGTGGCTGAGTAGCCTGATGGGGGCAGTCCCAGCTCTGCTCACACCCTGTTGGCAGCTGCTTCCGGCAAACTGCTTCCACTGCGTCTGTGGCCACTGTTGCAGTTTTGTTCTTACATGTTTGGAGTCTTCTTTAAAACCTACACGTATCATAAGGTCTAACATAAAATACTTTCCCAACATACAGCAATCCCTTTCTTTCCTACTGGCAGATTTTCAAGCCGTAGTGGAAGAACCCATGTAACTGGCTTCAGCTGACAACGTTTTATGAGGAGTAAAGCAGTTTGCTCATTTTCATTCCACAAAGCCAGTCTCTTGTTTTTAAAAGTCTTGACCACATATTGATTAATTGGTAGGCGGGTGCTGTCCTCCACTCCAGTCTTCAGTCACTAGAACAGGTCTGAACCAGAACGTGGGTTACCCTCCACACCTCCACACCACCCCGTCATGGTATAACCAGAGCATGGGTTACTCTCCTCACCTCCACTGCGCCCTGTCACAGTATAACCAGAGCATGGGTCACCCTTCTCACCTCCACACCACCCCGTCACAGTATAACCAGAACATGGATTACCCTTCTCACCTCCACACCACCCCGTCATGGTATAACCAGGGCATGGGTTACCCTCCACACCACCCCATCATGGTATAACCAGAGCATGGGTTACCCTCCTCACCTCCATACCACCCTGTCACAGTATAACCAGAGCATGGGTTACCCTCCTCACCTCCACTGCACCCCGTCATGGTATAACCAGAGCATGGGTCACCCTCCTCACCTCCACTGCACCCCGTCACAGTAGTTGCTCATCGTGAGTCACCGCCCAGCACCCCAGTGGTCCCGCTGTCTGTAGGAGCTCCTGTGGGCTGGCCACGCACTCGTGCAGGGAAGTGATGGAGGCAGAGTTCTCGGCTGATCCATTCAGCCTGAGCAGTTCCCACACCACTGGCTCCGGGGTGCTGCTTGGACCCTGTGTCTCTCTAACCAGAGGCGACCCTCGGGAGAGCCTGGCCTTCCCCAGACAGGCCTGTGGTTGTCTCCAGTTCCTGCCAGAGCCTCGGTCTTAGAGACTTAGCCCGGCGGGATGGCCCTGTACTCTCCATCGCACTCTCTGGATGGATGATTCCTCAGCTTCGCCAGGCTCCTCCTGCTTGCTCGGGTGGCCCATGCCCTCGCAGCTTTCTGCAGAGGTGTCGCCGTACTCTGGCACCTGCCTGCTGATGTAGACAGCAGGGGAGCTGTTTTCTCCTTGGGGGGGAGGGGTGGGGTAGGAGCGGTCTTAGCCTCCTGGTTCCCTGTCCAGGGAATGCCTGAGCACCCGGCTAATGCCTGGACCAACTTCCGCACGTTCCCATGAGGAAGACCACAGGGTGGGCTGCAGGTGAGCAGCCTTAGCACCCCCAGAAGCTTATTAGAAATGCAGCCTCTTGGGCCCCACCGGAGTCTCTAATCTAACAAGAGACCCTACACAAGAGTCCCTGCGTGCTGCACATGAAAATCAGAAAAGCTGGCCCATGCACGCGTGGCCCCCGCACCACACTGGGAGCAGCGACAGAGAGTGGGAAATGCCAGCCCTGGGGGATTGGAGAGGCACTGTTTGGGGCTGTGGCTGGTATTTGGGTATTGACAGACCATGTGTACAAGAGTTTCATGTATTCTGGGAGCCGCATAATGTTTAGTGCTTCAAGAGAATATTTATTTGCATTGAATTTTGCATTATCGAGGTTTTTAAACTCTGTTTTGTTTCATTAGAGACAGGGTTGGGGACCATGTTGCCCGTGTTGGCCTTGAGCTCCTGGGCTCAAGCGGTTCTCCTGCCTCAGCCTCCCAAGGAGCTGAGGCTACAGGCTCGAGGCACTATACTCAGCTTGAATTACTGGGTTTAAAAAACACGATCACTCATCAGTTTTATTCTATGATTATTTCATTTTCTGCCTCTGCTATAAATTTTAGAGAAAGTAGTTGGAAATACGCAATTGGAGATGCCCCCTAGGGTTTCCTTCAGCACCTCCTTCTCCCCTAAGGTGCAGTCCTCCGTGGCCGTGGGCACCCCTGACTACATCTCGCCGGAGATCCTGCAGGCGATGGAGGACGGCATGGGCAAATACGGGCCTGAGTGTGACTGGTGGTCTCTGGGTGTCTGCATGTATGAGATGCTCTATGGAGAAACGCCGTTTTATGCGGAGTCACTCGTGGAGACCTACGGGAAGATCATGAACCATGAAGTAAGACGTTGCGTTTTTTTTTGGTACCTGACTCAGGCCTAAAGTACAGAGAGCATAACTAGTGCAGGAAGATCCGTTAGGAAGTGACGCAAGTAGTTCAGGAAGAGGTGACGGGGTTTGGACCAAACTGGGGACAGGCGGACTGGAGTAGACATGGGAGAGGGCGTCCGGAGGCGGGGTCGGCACCAGGAGATGTGGGCGCCAGAGGAAGGGAAAGGAGGTTCTGAGGGTGACCCCCGCCCCCACTCTCAGGGGAAGGATGCTGGCCTGCTCCAAGCTGGCTTCCTGGAGGGGAGGCAGGCTTCTGTAGACAGGCGTGTCATCTGCGTAGGCGCGTGGAGTGAGGTGCCCGGGGGTGGCCAGTGGGGAGGTCCAGGTGGGCCCTTTGACCTGTGGCTCTAGATTCACTGGTTAGGTGCCAACTTTGATTCTCAAGTCCGTTCCCCAGAAATCAGTCCCTGTAAATGATCACGTGTCTCCAGATGGTGGAGCCCTGCATCCTCCCCATCCTGTTTCCTCTTTTCCTCCTTCCCTTTATGAACTGTTCACTTTCTCACTTCCATGTCACCTCTCTCCACCTCCTTTGTTTTCCTTTTTATCATTTTCTCTTCTGTCTGATATTTTTTATTTCTCTTTAAAAATTTTCCTTAGTCATGTGTCTTTCTTTTTTGAGATGGAGTCTCACTCTGTCGCCCAGGCTGGAGTGCAGTGGCGCAATCTCGGCTCACTGCACCCTCCGCCTCCCGGGTTCAAGCGATTCTCCTGCCTGTCTTTTTTTCTTTTTTTTGAGACGGAGTTTCGCTCTTGTCGCCCAGGCTGGAGTGCAATGGTGCAATCTCAGCTATGCCTCCCAGGTTCAAGCAACTCTCCTGCCTCAGTTTCCTGAGTAGCTGGGATTATAGGTGCCTGCCACCACACCTGGCTAATTTTTTTGTATTTTTAGTAGAGACAGGGTTTCACCATGTTAGCAAAGCTTGTCTCGGACTCCTGACTTCAGGCAATCCACCCACCTTGGCCTCCCAAAGTGCTGGGATTACAGGCGTGAGCCATCGCGCCCGGTCAGTTATGTGTCTTTCTAATGCCGATTTCACCCTCTCTACCAGCATGCTCATAGCATTTCCCTCCCCGCTGTCTCCTGTGCACACGCGCAGATCCCAGAATGATCCTGATTCAGTGCTGGCCTGTCCTCCAGCCAGTGTCTCCCACAGTTCGCTCTCATAGGGAGCAGATTAACACTAAAGTGGTAACTGGTTTTCCATTTAACTCCAAATCCAAGCAAAAGTTACAGTTGTAAAAAATGTCTTTCCCAAAGTAGAAGCATATTTTTATTTGTAAATTAATAGATACCCCCTGTAAAAACTTCAGACAATGCAAAAATGCATATTGCATATAATGAAAATCATCTCATCTACTTCTTAGTGACAAATTCTGTTAAAGTAGCAATTGGGACTTTGTTATTACTAAGAGCCTGCCAGCAGTCACTGAGTTCTGACCACCTGTGGGCTCTTGGGTCAGGCACTCCGTGAAGCAGGTGACATTGTTCTTCCTTTCCGTAGATGACAGAGGTGGTGGCTCAGCTCTCAGCCCACTCTACCGTGAGGGTGTGTGGCCTTGGCAGACCTAAGCACGTGTGTGCACGCACGCATGTGTGTGTTTAGATACGTGGCATCATGTTACATATCAACAGTTTTTTGTCATTATATCTTTGGTGTCTTTCTATATCAGTACACAGACATGTTCCTTTTTCTTTGTGCCCCATCTTTTTTGTTTTGAGATGGAATCTCGCTCTTGTCACCCAGGCTAGAGTGCAGTGGCGCGATCTTGGCTCACTGCAACTTGCACCTCCCGAGTTTAAGCGATTCTCCTGCCTCAGCCTCCCAAGTAGCTGGGATTACAGGCCGCCACCATGCCCGGTAATTTTTGTATTTTTAGTAGAGACGGGGTTTCACCTTGTTGGTCAGGATGGTCTGTAACTCCTGATCTCAGGTGATCTGCCCACCTCGGCCTCCCAAAATGCTGGGATTACAGGCGTGAGTCACTGTGCCCTAGCCAGTATCTTTTTTAACGAGTCACTTTTTTGATGGGCATGTAGGTAATTTGCAGTTTTCTTGGTCAAAATACAGTGCAGTCCTGAGCATGCTGTGTTTTCTCTTAGCAACTGCTTTTTTAGTGTGAGTTTCCAGAAGCGGAGCCGCCGTGACGCTCGCACTGTGTGTTCTGACAGGGCTGCGCCTGTCCCTCTTCCCGCACACGGCGTGTTTCCCACATTCCTTGCCACCTCCATAGGTAAAAATGTGTCATTTACATACAATGTGGTCACAAGTCTACAATGAGTAAAACCAGAAGGACCTCTGGTTTTCTTGTTTGCCTTTTGGGAATGGAAATTTAGTAGCTTTGGATTGCATTTAGTTCCCATGAAATAAAAAGTGACCTGCTTTGAAGCTACCATTTCTACTTTGTTTCCTATAATGTCCGTACACCTTAGACTCTGAATGCGTCCACCTGTCCACCGGTGTTTTTCCACCCCCTGCAGGAGCGATTCCAGTTCCCGTCCCATGTCACAGATGTGTCTGAAGAAGCGAAAGACCTCATCCAGAGACTGATCTGCAGTAGAGAGCGCCGGCTGGGGCAGAATGGAATAGAGGATTTCAAAAAGCATGCGTTTTTTGAAGGTCTAAATTGGGAAAATATACGAAACCTAGAAGCACCTTATATTCCCGACGTGAGCAGTCCCTCTGACACATCCAACTTCGACGTGGATGACGACGTGCTGAGAAACACGGTGAGTGGGAAAGCACCGTCCTCAGGGTTGCTGGCTGTGGGTCTGACATGCAGTGCTGCGTTGATGGCGTTGCTTATCAAGTCAGTAGTACACCATAAAGCTGTGAAATTTGGCACTCAAGACACAGTGTGCTTTTTATTCCAGCCTTCAGCTGGATCCTTAATATTCCTTTAAAAAATGATGGATGACTCAACTTGAGTAAAATTCAGTTAAACAGCTCTTTTGTTTTGGAACTCAACAGAAATACTTTTGCTTTTATTTTCACGGTACTTGATACTTTTTGTTTTTGAGACAGAGTCTTGCTCTGTCGCCAGGCTGGAGTGCAGTGGTGCAATGTCAGCTCACTGCAACCTCTGACTCCCTGGTTCAAGCCATTCTCCTGCCTCAGCCTCCCAAGTAGCTGTCGGGACTACAGGCATGTGCCACCATGCCCAGCTAATTTTTGTATTTATAGTAGAGACGGGGTTTCACCATGTTGGCCAGGATAGTCTCGATCTCCTGACCACATCATCCACCCGTCTCTGCCTCCCAAAGTGCTGGGATTACAGGTGTGAGCCACCACACCCGGCCTACTTGATGCTTTTCAAAGCAGTGTCACATACATCATTGTATTAGAGCTTCACTGCAACCCTGTCACCACATTTTAGGTTTTTTAGGTTGAAAGACGCCAAGACATGGGCTTAGCCTACAGTCTCATAGGCAGTGTGGCGGCCTTTCAGTTCCTGGTCTTTTCCCTACATGTGAGAGCACGTTAAATCTTTCTAACATTACAGCGCTTTGTGTCTGCGTTGATGTTTCTTTATACAGCAAGAGTTCAGAACAAAGATGATGATAACAGATTTTGAGTCTCTGCACTGATATTTAAGATCAGGATTTTCTGAGTTGGGTTCCGGCTGTGGGACTTGTCTGGTGTTCCAGTCGGCTCTGACAGGGCCTCTTTGATGCACTAGCCAGTACCTTTGGTCCTGGAGAATTTTGCTCATATCTCGTAAAATTCTTTTGTTCTCATCAAACCCATACATGTGTGACTTCGTTTGGGGATAGACAAACTGAGGTTTAACCAAATAAAAGGAAAATCTTCTTTGTTGCTTATTAATTTAGAGAGTTTCTTACACTGAAGCATCATCATTCACTCTGTATGTTTCATCCCCAGGACCTCTCGAAATGAATGACCGTGAACCTGGGGAAACTCCTAGTAGTTTAATGGGAGGAGCAGAGGTTCTTAGAAACTATGAAGTACCCCTTGTAGGGTCATGGAAAAGTTGTATCTGGGCCAGGCGTGGTGATTCACCCCTGTAGTCCCAGCACTTCGGGAGGCTGAGGTGGGCGGATCCGTGAGGTCAGGATTTCGAGACCAGCCTGGCCAACCTGGTGAAACCCCACCTCTACTAAAAATATAGAAATTAGCCGGGCATGATAGCGGGTGTCTGTAACCCAGCTACTTGGGAGGCTGAGGCAGGAGAATCGCTTGAACCCAAGAGGTGGAGGTTGCAGTGCCTGAGAATACGCCACTGCACTCCGACCTGGGTGACAGAGTGAGACTCCATCTCAAAAAAAAAAAAAAAAAAAAGGAGAAAAGTTAAATCTGTTTGCACCGAATACTTGCTTTGATGGCTTCACATTCAAAATAAGGGCTGAACTTCAGACCACATGGAGGAAAGGCCGAGAAAAGTATTGTCGTTGTTCAAAGAATTGTTTTCCTAGACTCTAACTCCAGACTCCAACTCCTTCCACACTGAAATTTCCCAGATAAAGAACTTTGCTTATAGTTTTTATTTTTTGAGACTGGTCTCATTCTGTCACCCAGGCTGGAGTACAGTGTTACAACAGCTCACTGCAACCTCAGCCTCCCGTGTTCAATCAAGTCTCGTGCCTCGGCCTCTCGAGTAGCTGGGATTACAGGCGCACACCGCCACATCTAGCTAATTTTTGTATTTTTAGTAGAGATGGGGTTTCACCATGTTGGCCTAGGCTGGTCTCGAACTCCTGGTCTCAAGCAATCCACCCGCCTCAGCCTTCCAAATCGCTGGGACTACAGGCATGAGCCACTGTGCCTGGCCCCTGGTTATAGTTTTTAATAAAGAAAGATCCTCAGAATGAAAAATAGAGTTATAATAAACTTATCTAAAATAGTCTACCTTTGGGTTCCCTTTTGCCTTGGGGCCCCTTGTCTTAGGTCAAGAACCTGAGAGTCCCCAGGCTCTGTCCCGTGTCCTCAGAGGGGCCATACCTCTTCACACTGTTGGACTCAGCACACAGTTGTGTTAAGCAGTGAATTCTGTAGCTTTAAGAAGTCTTTGAAAATCACTAACCTGGTAACGGCCTGTGCCATTGTCATCATCAAAATCATTGCGTGTATCCTGTGAGCTTTATTGTATATACAGCGTATGGGGCCAGGCTTGAGAAAGACAGATCTGCCATACTCAGCTCCCCTGCAGAGGACACCATGGAATCCGCATTCTCAAAGGCCACATGTTCTGCCCAGTGCCTCCTGTCACCGTGACTGTAACCATCTTTCCTCTTTTTACCTGTTTGTTTGAATGTAGATTTCATTTGTGTTGTATATGTTCTTATGCAGGAAATATTACCTCCTGGTTCTCACACAGGCTTTTCTGGATTACATTTGCCATTCATTGGTTTTACATTCACAACGGAAAGGTATGTCTGGATTTATCATTCCCCAGGGAGACCCTTCCCTTGTGGTAGATGAACAGTCAGACACCACACTCTGTCCCCGGGGGCGGGCTAGTGGGTGGGGTGTGCGCTGGGAGGCCATCACTTAAGGGAGATGGAGATGGGTTTTTGTTCTTAAAATATGCACACCTGATGACTACAGGTGATACCATAGCAAGGTTGCAGGCTTTTTCTCTACAGATATCCAGGTCGTAAAGAATTCAGGTTTCATGGCCTTTGTTGTATGTTCTTTTTACAACCCTTTAAAAATATTAAAACCATTCACGCTCGTGATGGTGCAAAAACAGGCCACGGGCAGGATTTCTCCCAGAGGCCGTAGTTTGCCGACCCCTGACCAATAGGCCGCCAGCATTGGCAGGGTTAGCTCTGATCCAGTCAGTGGCGTTGCCACGCGCGCTCAGCTGAGAGCCGGCTTCCATCAGAGTACTCTGCTGGCTTTTGTAAGGAGTGTGTGCCGTGGGTCCCTGTCCCAAATGGGCCTCTTTGCAAAGTTGTGTCACCTGAGATGGTCCACCTCGATTTTAAAAGGAAACTGGGGCCAAGAGGAGAGGGGTCAGGAAGAAAGGGAGGTGAAGTGAGACCATGGAAGCTCCCACTGTGCCACAGAATCTAATTCCCAGCGTCTTCTGGCGGCTGGTACCACAGTTGAAAATGTCTTGGGAGGGAGATATCCCCACGCTTTGTTTTTTTTTTTTTTTTGGAGACGGAGTCTCGCTCTGTTGCCCAGGCTGGAGTGCAGAGGCACGATCTCAGCTTACTGCAACCTCTGCCTCCCGAGTTCAAGCGATTCCCCTGCCGCAGCCTCCTGAGTAGCCGGGACTACAGGTGCCCGCCACCATGCCCGACTAATTTTTTTTATTTTAGTAGAGACGGGGTTTCACCATATTGGCCAGATGGTCTCGATCTCCTAACCTCGTGATCTCCCCGCCTCGGCCTCCCAAAGTGTCAGGATTACAGGCGTGAGCCACCGCACCCGGCCGATATCCCCATACTTCTGCTCGAGCTTGGAGGAAATCTCTTTTGGTGTGAGAGGCCAGGGTTAAACAGCCCATAAGCCAAAGTGACAGCTGCTGTCTTCCAGCCCACAGGAGGCTTTCTGGGTGGGCATATTGATTTACCAGCCCCCATGGCAGAGGTTCTTGACCTTTCTAGTACATCCCAGCCCACTACGTGCTTGTCACATTTGCAGGTCCCAGGCCCATGGCTGTAGTTTGGCCAGATAGGCCTAGAGCTCCCCTCTTGACAGACCCTGCAGGGCTGGAGCAGCCCAGCACCCTCAGAGCACCTGTGGAGAAACACTGACCAGGCCTTCTCTAAAGGGGGCTGGGTGCATTTATGGGACTCAACATAGGAGCTCAAAACTTTCCTGACTTCACTGTCACATAAAGAGCTAAGCAGAACTAAGTAACTCCTAAAGTAGCCCAATAATTAAGCTACTAAATGAGAGCCATCCCAGGCTTCAGCCTGTGCTTCGGCTGTGTGTGTCATTGAGTGGTCTGGTCCTTGGAGGGGGCTTAGTGTGCTGGTCAGTGCTAGAATTGGTGGCTTAGCCTGCAGGGGAAGAAGGGTTGAAAGAGCTGTCCTGGATTGCTTGGCCAGTTGGTGGCCGAACCAGGAAGCTCTCAATGGTCCGTGGGTACCGCTGACCTCCAGGCAAGAGCTGGGGCTGCTTTATGCAAAATCCGTGCCTTCTGGTTTTGCATTTATAGTTAAGTGTGAGGGATGATTTAGAAATGCCATTTCCCCTCCTTTGCAGAGGTGCTTTCTTTGACCAGCGGTGGGGAGTGCCCTTGTCAGCGTCTCCTTGACCATCCGGTCACTTGTCTAACTTTGGCTCCATAAACAATAAAGTCTTTTCTCAGGTGTTTTTGTTTGCCAATTTAAAAAGACTATCTTTCACCCCAGGAAGTTTGAAAATGCTAATGAATCGCTAAATGTTCAGTAGATAAAAAAAACCTGTTGCTTGGTTTCCAGCTGTTTTTCTGATCGAGGCTCTCTGAAGAGCATAATGCAGTCCAACACATTAACCAAAGATGAGGATGTGCAGCGGGACCTGGAGCACAGCCTGCAGATGGAAGCTTACGAGAGGAGGATTCGGAGGCTGGAGCAGGAGAAGCTGGAGCTGAGCAGGAAGCTGCAAGGTGAGGACAGCGCCGGCTCCGGGGCCAGGCAGGGGCGCTGCGGCCAGGCTGCACCTCACGCTGTCTCTCTGTCCCTCAGAATCCACCCAGACCGTGCAGTCCCTCCACGGCTCATCTCGGGCCCTCAGCAATTCAAACCGAGATAAAGAAATCAAAAAGCTAAATGAGGAAATCGAACGCTTGAAGAATAAAATAGCAGGTATGTGTTTAAAAGTATGACTTAGTCTCTATTTTTGGTCATTACTGTCTTAAAAGGGAATTTCAGAGTCCTTTTCATAAGGTGGGAAAGCAGAAAAAAAGCTTAGGCTTTAGCAAGCTTATTTAGAGTTCTCAAATTTTGGTCAGTTCTTTTTTTTTAGACGGAGTTTCACTTTTGTCACCCAGGCTGGAGTGCAGTGGTGCGATCTCAGCTCACTGCAACCTCCGTCTCCTGGGTTCAAGCGATTCTCTTGCCTCAGCCTCCCAAGTAGCTGGGATTACAGGCATGCACCACCACGCCCGGCTAATTTTGTATTTTTAGTAGAGACCGGGTTTCACCATGTTGGCCAGTCTGGTCTCGAACTCTTGACCTCGGGTGATCTGCCTGCCTTGACCTCCCAAAGTGCTGGAATTACAAGCATGAGCCACTGCGCCCAGCCCCAACTGGCTTAGTTCTAATTATATTATTTCATAGTCACCAGCTAGAATCAGTTCCTGATATTTTATCTGTACATTCTTTGGCTATTTTCTGCTTCTCTGTTACAGTTTTCCTCTTTGTGGCTTTCAGACAGTTCTAGAGCTGCTTTCCTCCTAAAGCTTAATCAGTGACTCTGCCTGCTCCTCGGTGTTGTAGGTGCTAGACCTGCCGTCACCACTTTCTTTTGGTGGTTCCTAGGTTATCAAAGTTCCCTAAAGGCTCCAATCAGTTTTTTCTTTCTTTTTTTTTTTTTTTTTTTTTTTTGAGATGGAGTCTCGCTCTGTCGCCCAGGCTGGAGTGCAGTGGCGCCATCTCGGCTCACTGCAAGCTCTGCCTCCTGGGTTCACGCTGTTCTTCTGCCTCAGCCTCCCAAGTAGCTGAGACTACAGCCTCCCAAGTAGCTGAGACTACAGCCTCCCAAGTAGCCCGCCACCACACCTGGCTAATTTTTTGTATTTTTACAAAATAGAGACGGGGTTTCACCGTGTTAGCCAGGATGGTCTCAATCTCCTGACCTCGTGATCCACCCGCCTCAGCCTCCCGAAGTGCTGGGATTACAGGCGTGAGCCACTGCGCCCAGCCTGGCTCTAATCACTTTTAAGCCTTAACCTCACACAGGTTGGCTCCGCAGTTGACCTTCACCTCCAGAGCACACTTTGAATCACTCACTTTCTCTGCATTTCCTATTGGGAACCCCACTGTCCTGATCCAAAAACGGACGTCTTTGATTGAGTCACTTACTGACTAAAACCTTTCTTGCACATTGAGAAAGGACAAGGGCCAGGCACTGTGCTGGGTGACAGGTTAGAGGGACTGAGCAGACGAGTGTGTGTGCCACCGAAGGGCTCCCAGTCCTCAGGGGAGATCGCTGTCAGATCAAACTCTAGGGAGCCTGTTCAGCACAGGCGTGCAGGTAGCTGTGCCCGTGACACTGTGTGTGTGTGTGTGTGTGTGTGTGTGTGTGTGTGTGTGTGTGTGTAAGTAAAAAAACCTCTGAATGAAAAAGTGTTGTGAATTATTAAATAATTTCCTATCAGTAAGTCAGCTAACATAAAGTTTACATATAGTCACTGCACATAAAGGAACACAGTTTATTTCCTATTTTGTCCAGATTCAAACAGGCTGGAGCGACAGCTTGAGGACACGGTGGCACTTCGCCAAGAGCGTGAGGACTCCACGCAGCGGCTGCGGGGGCTGGAGAAGCAGCACCGCGTGGTCCGGCAGGAGAAGGAGGAGCTGCACAAGGTAGGTGGCTGGGTTCGGGGTGAGAAAGGCTTACGGGACTTCGCAGAGTTCTGTAAGGTCACATTCATGCAGACGATGGGAGACCTCTTGGGACTCCTGCCCATGGGCTGTCCCTGCTGCATGCAGGACACCAGGGCCAAGCCTGGCCCTGGGGCCCCTGCCACGCCTGCCTGCTGCACAGCCCCCGCGTTGGCTGGCAGAACTTGGCTCCCAGTGGCAGGTGCCTTCCACCCCCTCGCTCCCAGCGGGTATCCACCTCGCAATCAGCCTCTCCAGTCTCCAGTTCAGACCACAGAGAAAGCAGCACCCCACTGCGTTCTAAAGCAAGGAAAGCTGTCCATAGGGCATGGTGGCCGTGGCAACACACGCTGTGTCCCGAGCCAGGCCCTCCCCTTCTCTCCACCAGGCCTCTGCTCTTAGAAGGGGCCCCTTAGTAATGACAGGGAACTGCAGCAGAGACCCTGTGTTAAAATCTGGGTGATTTCCCCCCATAATTCCTTTATAAATTTCATTTTTAGTAATACATGGGAAACTTATGCTCAGGTGTCAGCATGTTAGTAACAATTATATACATGTTTTCTAAAATGCATTCATTGATACATGTTATCCTTGAACCTGTAGTTTGTGATCTGTTCTCTAAAATGTGCCAGGTATCAAACCCAAATTGTTTCTTAAGATAATCTGTGGGTCATCCACTGAGTGATTTGTCTAGAAGTGCAGTGTGGGGCGTGTGGTATCTCATTGCTTGACAGGGTCGTAGTACCTCCCAGCGGGCCCAGAGAGGCCTGGGGAGGCCTCCCCTTCACGTGTGGGAGCTGCCCTGCCAGCTTGCTCGGGGTCTTGTCACTTCCATCTCAGACCAGCAGGTGTGACAGTGACTGAACTGCCAGATAGTCGACCAGATTGGCTGCAGGGAGGTCAGGATCATCAGTGTGGTGAGTGCAGAGTGACAGCCAGTATCCACACATCAGTCTCCAGTGAAGGGCAGGCTGTCCAGCGATTGTTTTTTACAGTTCTTCACTGTGACTTCACCTTCAGCACTTTGTGTCTATGTGTTCTTTTTGATTTTGCTTATGTTTAAGTAGATTGAATGCCCAAATGCTTCATTCAGCTTTGCGGCTGTGCAGGTGACATTGGGCAGAGGCTGACATTACAGAGCGTCCTCCTGTAAGCACGCTGCCCCCATGTGGTTGTGGGGCTTTTTTTTTTTTTTTTTTTTTTTTTTTTGAGGCAGTCTTTCTCTGTCGCCCAGGCTGGAGTGCAGTGGCGCAGTCTCGGCTCACTGCAACCTCTGCCTCCCGGGTTCACACCGTTCTCCTGCCTCAGCCTCCCAAGTAGCTGGGACTACAGGTGCCCACCACCACGCCGGCTAATTTTTTTGTATTTTTAGTAGAGACGGGGTTTCACTGTGTTAGCCAGGATGGTCGTGATCTCCTGACCTCAGGTAACCTGCCCACCTTGGCCTCCAAAAGTGCTGGGATTACAGGTGTGAGCCACTGTGCCCAGCCTGTGGGGCCTTTGTTGGTGTGCAGTTGGTCTCAGCACCTGAGCCCAGGCGGCCTTCCCATTGCCTGTGTGGCTGGCATGAGACAGAGCACAGGTCTTTTTCCAAGCAGGGGATTTCTCAGATCTGTGGCTCTAATCTGTAACCAGCATTGGCTGTCGCTTTTAACTCCTCAATATCATGGAAGACCGAACCTCCAGCCTTCCAAGCCTTTGTTAGGCGAACGTAAAACATCTATAATTGTTTTTGTTCAGCAACTGGTTGAAGCCTCAGAGCGGTTGAAATCCCAGGCCAAGGAACTCAAAGATGCCCATCAGCAGCGAAAGCTGGCCCTGCAGGAGTTCTCGGAGCTGAACGAGCGCATGGCAGAGCTCCGCGCCCAGAAGCAGAAGGCGTCCCGGCAGCTGCGAGACAAGGAGGAGGAGATGGAGGTGGCCACGCAGAAGGTGGATGCCATGCGGCAGGAAATGCGGAGAGCTGAGAAGCTCAGGAAAGAGGTAGTTGTGGAGAGGGCTCAGGGATGGTATCGACTGGGCTTTTGTGTGACTTTTCTAAAACATCTTTGAAATCTTGGGCTGCATTACTGTGAAAGGGGTCAGAAATTTTCTGTGGAGCCAAGTAAGTTGATCGGCCGAGCATTTATTTTGTTGTTCTCATTCCTCGGTATCGGTGAAATTACAATAAGGTTCTTGTGGTGCTGATTTTCTTTAATTCTCTTTTAAGTAAATAGAGAGTGTTTATGCTGTGCTGTGATGCGGCCTGGCTTACGTGAATAAGACACCTGCAGTCCACACAGGGCAGGTGGCAGTAGAAAGGCAAATCACAGGCCAGGCACGGGGCTCACGCCTGAAATCCCAACACTGTGGGAGGCGCCAAGATGGCTGGATCGTTGAGTTTAGGAGTTTGAGACCAGCCTGAGCAACATGGCAAAACTCCATCTCTACCAAAAAAACAAAAAATCAGCTGGGCGTGGTGGCGGGCGCCTGTAATCCCAGCTACTCCAAAGGCAGAGGCAGGAGAATCACTTGAGTCCAGGAGGTGGAGGCTGCAGGGAGCCGAGATTGCGCCGCTCTACTCCAGCCTGGGCGACAGAGTGAGACCCGCCTCTCAAAAAAAAAAAAAAAGCATATATATATATATATATGAATATGAAAGGCACATCACAATCACAACAAAGCACACTTCAGGCTGCCTGCTTAGGTGAGCGCATCTGAAGTGTCTGGGCTTAGTACCCATCGACACTGTGGGAATGATTACAACCCCAAAGAGCTTTCTTATGTAGGCTACAGCTCTCAACATGCACCATGGCAGAAATTAAAACAAAATTTTGTTAATACGATGAAAACCCATTTCATGTTAACATAAGTAACATGTTTAATGAAAAATTTGGCAAGAAGAATGGCAGTTTTTACATTTTGTTAGCTGTTCTTTAATACCTGGCTGAATAGAAAACGGTTGTGTTCTCATGGCTGTTTCTTCAATCTGTTTTGCTACGCTGTTCTGGATAAAGTACATGAAGAAATCCTGGCTCCCACCGATAGCTAATTAGGAAAGGAAGGGCCCTACACACCCCTGACAACGTCTCAGGACCCCAGGGGTTTTCAGCCCCCTGCTGCTCTAGGTGTTCTGAGTGTTCTGTTGTTAATGGTTGGCAATTTTAAGCAGTGCTTAGTTGAGAACGCTATTAAAATTTCCTTGATAAATCCCATGAATGAGAAGGCCTGGAAGCACATGCTTCTGTTCCTTTCAAGTTCAGGGCTCTTTGTTCTTTAGCCACAGAGGACCTGCTTGTTTTCTTCTTAGTCTATTTTGCAACCCAAATATATTTGTAGTTACAGGCAGTTAAAACTGAAGTTAGTGATACCCCTAATGAGGAATTAGCATCCACATACGGGGGATGTGATAACAGTGCCTGGGATTTGCCCTCGAGTGGTTTGGGCACAGGCAGCGATGAAGCGGGCTTGGCTCGGGAGCTCACTGGCGAAGCTGGATGCGGGCACGCGTGTTCACTATTCTGCTCGCTCTTCTGTGCGTGTTTGAAATGGCCCATTTAATAAATGAATCCAAGTTCTACAGATATCAAAAGTACTTGTTTTCACAAATCAGTGAAATTTAAATTTCAAGAAATTTATCATTTTATCATTTCTTGAAATTTAAAAGTATCAATTTAAGCGAGAATTGAACCTTGTTTTATTACTAAGCAACCATCCCAGTTGAACCCTGAAGTGTATTTCTCAAGCTTTAATTTGTGATAAGATTTGATGAAGGGCGAACACGCGCAGAGCTCCTTCGAGGTCTTGTTCTTGTGGAGGTCCCGTGGGTGCTGCTGTAACTGGTGAAGCAGGGCTGGCTTTGTGTTAATAGAAACTGCATCTTCCTTTTGTAGCTGGAAGCTCAGCTTGATGATGCTGTTGCTGAGGCCTCCAAGGAGCGCAAGCTTCGTGAGCATAGTGAGAACTTCTGCAAGCAGATGGAAAGCGAGCTGGAGGCCCTCAAGGTAGTGCTGCGCGGGGGTCTCTGCCCTTAACCAAGAGGGATGCTCATCTTTGCTGGCACCACCATGTGGAAGTCACCTTGTGTAATGTATGGTCCGGGCCGAGTGTCACCCGAGGCTGTTCAGACAAGACCCGCATGTGGAGAGGGTGGGGGGTGTGTGACTCCTGCCTTTGTGACTGCTTTCATTTTTAAAGGCCAAGTTCGTATTTTTCCTTTCTTATATAAAAGTTTCAGGCAGTTCACAGGAAGTCCTAAGAAACTAATATCTAATCGGCTCATTTCCTGCCCCAGCCCCGTCAATTCATAGCCTTCTTCACATCGTGGTATTCTAAATTCAGTGCAGTTGAGTTTTGGAAGAGCTCCTTAAAGCCCATAGCCTGCTGCTGACTGGGGAAGAGACAGGCTGGCCATCAGTCGGGGCCCACTGGTGGGGCTGGAGGGTGGCAGGGAGGCCGCGGAGGGCGGGAGTGGGGAAGGCCACAGCGGCCGAGTGGGCAGGGGGCCAGAGGCGGATCTCCTTGGCAGTATAGCGCGGCCTGGGTCTCCTCATGTGAGCTGCGTGCGATGGGTCTGCCCTCTCCCTTCGCCTCGGTGATCTGGCAGCTCTTCCTCTGGGACATGGGCCTGAGATGCTGTTCCTTCCTGGCAGCGTGGCTTGGCTGGACCTCAGCATGTGGTGCCCGAGGCTCCTGCCCCTTTCTCAGCCCTTGAATCTCCTCTCTGTGCAGCAGGCAGAGTGAGCTTGGCAGACCAAAGCCAGATCACATTCCTGTGCGGCCAGGGCCTCCGTGGCTCCGCACCTGTCCAGCAGCCACCCTCCTGCCCACTCCAGCCCAGCAGTGCCTCTCCCACCCCTCCTTGCCCCGCCACTCCAGACACACTGGCCTCTCTGCATGCTGCAAGCACTGCCAGTACGTCCCACCTCACTCCAGCCTGTGCCCTTGTTCTTTGCCCCTAGCCTGACACCTCACTTAATAGGCCAGCACCTTACAGATGCCGCCCCAGCCATCCCGGCACGCCCTCCACGCCCTACAACCTGGCCGGGGTGCACAGCCCCTCCGCCCCTTTACTGGTTTGCTGTCAGTTCCCGCCAGCCCCAAGAGAGCAGAGACCTCAGTGTCACCCCAGTCACAAGGAGGGGGCCCAGCACAGAGTCAGCCCTCAGAAGAATGCTGCAAGCATGAACGAACAGGGTGTGGGGCAGAGCTTCAGGGGTCCCAGGCAGACCTGGGCACATCCCCCTGCAAGGCTGTCTCCTGCTGTGACCCCCTAGAACCTGGATCACGTTAGCCAGGTCAGCTATGTCATCTGGTGTAGTCTAGGCACACAAAGTCCTTGGGAAGGCGTCTGCACTTGCTGGGGATGAAAGGACAATGTGACCCTTGAGGACACAGAGTTTCGTCAACGTATGTTAACCTTTGTCTTCAGATGAAGCAAGGAGGCCGGGGAGCGGGTGCCACTTTAGAGCACCAGCAAGAGATTTCCAAAATCAAATCCGAGCTGGAGAAGAAAGTCTTATTTTATGAAGAAGAGTTGGTCAGACGTGAGGCCTCCCATGTGCTTGAAGTGAAAAATGTGAAGAAGGAGGTGCATGATTCAGAAAGCCACCAGCTGGCCCTGCAGAAAGAAATCTTGATGTTAAAAGATAAGTTAGAAAAGTCAAAGCGAGAACGGTAAGTTTTCATGAGCTCCTCAGTTCAGAAGATGAAAGCTGATACCCACGCCATAGATATGAATATTAGCGAAGTTACGAGCTTTTAAAACTGTTTCTCGCTCACCTTGGCAGGCATAACGAGATGGAGGAGGCAGTAGGTACAATAAAAGATAAATACGAACGAGAAAGAGTGATGCTGTTTGATGAAAACAAGAAGCTAACTGCTGAAAATGAAAAGGTAATTAATTTAAAGTACCTGAGTTAGCACTTTGTGTGGAAGTTGTAATTAAAAAAAAAATTTATTTTTAATTTGTGTGGGTACGTAGTAGGTATATATATTTATGGGGGAATAGAATGTCGTCATTCCTGAGTCTTGGAAGTTTGGTGTTTTGTTTTTGTTTTGTTTTGTTTTGTTTTGTTTTGTTTGAGATGGAGTCTCGCTCCGTCGCCCAGGCTGGAGTGCAGTGACGCGATCTGGGCTCACTGCAAGCTCTGCCTCCCAGGTTCACGCTATTCTCCCGCCTCAGCCTCCCAAGTGGCTGAGACTACAGGCGTCTGCCACTACGCCCGGCTAATTTTTTGTATTTTTAGTAGAGGCGGGGTTTCACCGTGTTAGCCAGGATGGTCTCGATCTCCTGACCTCATGATCCACCTGCCTTGGCCTCCCAACATGCTGGGATTACAGGCGTGAGCCACTGCACCCGGCTGAAGTTTGGTGTCTTTTTACAGTGCAGTAATGTGCCATATAACGATGCTTCCATCAATGACAGACTGTGTACAACAGGCATCCCGTACGATCATAATACTGTACTTTACCTCTTCTTTGTTGAGATACACAGATACTTAGCATTGTGTTACAGCCGCCAGCAGCGTCCTGCACAGCAACATGGTATGCAGGCTTGGGGCCTGGAATTGACAGGCTGTGCCACAGGGCCTGGTGTGCGGCAGCCGCACCCTCTAGGCTCGTGTGAGTGCATTCACGCTGCGTGCGCAAGGACGCGTTTCTCAGACCGTGTTCTTGCTGTTTCACTACACGTGACTGTTTTAATTTTTGAATGAAGTCATGTGTTTGGTCTTTTAAATAGGATGTTTGTATTCAGCGAAAAGGTGCCAATTGCCTGAAGTCACTAGCTCCATCGGTTTAGGTTTAGATTTGAATTGAAATGTGACTTAAGCTAGATACAGTGAAAAAATCCATATCATGAACTTAGTTTGGAAAAATCTCATGACGATTAAAGAAAACTTTCAAAGTCTTCAAAAGAACTTCCAGTGTTAATGCCAGCATACTTAAAGGATGCCCGATTAACAAGTTCTGTGGTGAAATTGTTTCATTTCAGCTCTGTTCCTTTGTGGATAAACTCACAGCTCAAAATAGACAGCTGGAGGATGAGCTGCAGGATCTGGCAGCCAAGAAGGAGTCGGTGGCCCACTGGGAAGCTCAGATTGCGGAAATCATTCAGTGGTACGTAGCGGCCGTGAAGCCGCTCCCTGCTCAGTCCACGGGGCCTGCCCCGCCTCTGCTGCCTGATCCTGTGCTCTGCACCAGGCCGTGCCTCTCAGGCTGGGGTGCAGGTTTCGCTGCTGTTCCCCAGAACTTCTCACGTCTGGGGCAGTGGTTCTGTTGGATTAGAGGTGGAGACACGCCCTCACCAACCCACTGAAGGACTTGGGGCAAGCCGTTCACACCCCTGGTGTTCTCAGAGACAGGGGAGGCAGAGCCCTCCCGAAGCAGCTGCAGAAGCAGCAGGGAGACTCAGAGTGAGCTGGGACCTGGCCCTCCGCTCCTGAGGTGTGAAGTTGTAATTAAAGAGTTTTTATTTTTAATTTTTGTGGGTGTGTAGTAGGTATGTATATTTATGGAGTAATACAGTTTTTTCATTCTTGAGTCTTGGAAGTTTGGTGTCTTTTTCAACTGCAGTCATGTGCCATGTAATGACGCTTCCATCAATGAGATCCCGCGTATACAACGGGTACACTGCGGGCACTCTGGCGGACGTGACACCATGTCACTGTGTCCCGAGGAAGGCGGGAACGTCCCTTTCTCGTTTGGCTTCTCGCTGATAGCCATGCTTCGTGAGACAGAACATCTGTTCCCTCCTCCAGGGTCAGTGACGAGAAAGATGCCCGGGGTTACCTTCAAGCTCTTGCTTCCAAGATGACCGAAGAGCTCGAGGCTTTGCGGAGTTCTAGTCTGGGGTCAAGAACACTGGTGGGTTTTGTGTAACGCCTGCATTTCTGTTACTGAATAACTCGTTGATGGGTTTAAGTATAAATGTGGCATTTAAGTACTATTTAGAGAATTACGGTGATGCAAGAGACTTCTGTGTAACCAGTTCCCCAATTCAAGGAATGCCAACATTTGCCAGCCGTCAGATCATCGTGGCTTCTCAATGGCATTCATTCGTTTAGCAAATAATTATTGAGCACTGAGCTCTGGGGTGTCAAATTAAGACTGGATTCTGCCCTCAGAGAGCTTTGTTTTATTAATTTTATTGGTTCATTTAGTGACCTGTGTATTTTATTTCTTTCCCCCCCGCGACAGAGTCTCGCTCTGTCGCCCAGGCTAGAGTGCAGTGGCGTGATCTCGGCTCACTGCAACCTCCGCCTCCCGGGTTCAAGTGATTCTCCTGCCTCAGCCTCCCAAGTAGCTGGGATTACAGGCGTGTGCCGCTACGCCTGGCTAATTTTTATATTTTAGTAGAGACGGGGTTTCACCATGTTGGCCAGGCTGGTCTCAAACTCCTGACCTCAGGTGATCTGCCCGCTTCAGCCTCCCAAAGTGCTGGGATTACAGGCATGAGCCACCACACCTGGCCTTCCTCTGTCCATTTTCTTCTCTTTACTGTTATAGATGGAAAATGAAGAATTCTCAATTGTGTTCAATGAAAGGTTTTTGGTTTGTTTAAAAAAAGAAAAAACAGCAAGATGGCATCTCTGGACTTCTTTCATACCTCTCGAAAGTTGATGTCATACATTGGGCAACTCAGTAAGAAAACAGGAGGATGATGTTAGTGAACTGGCTTATTCCACTGTTGCTTCATCCTAGGTCCCTCCGTCATTCTTCCCTTATTATTTTAGTCTTTTTTTTTTTTTTTTTTTTTTTTTTTATCACAGGTAGGAATGAGTAATGACATAATTCCCAGGATGGTGAAATAGCAAAATGTTTCAAGTTATGAGAAAAAGATAACCAAACCCTATAATGTACCTTAGGTTTGTAAAAGGGTCCAGGGTCCAGTGGACCCATATAGAAATTGCATTACAGAGGCGAGGTGCAGCGGCTCATGCCTGTAATCTCAGCGCTTTGGGAGGCCAAGGTGGGTGGATCACGAGATCAGGAGTTCGAGACCAGCCTGGCCAACATGGTGAAACCATGTCTCTACTAAAAATACAAAAATTAGCCAGGCATGGTGGCGCGGCACCTGTAATCCCAGCTACTGGGGAGGCTGAGACAGGAAAATCGCTTGAACCCAGGAGGTGGAGGTCGCAGTGAGCCGAGATCACGCCATTGCACTCCAGCCTAGGCAACAAGAGCGAAACTCCATCTCAAAAAAAAAAAAAAAAAAAAAAGAAAGAAAAGAAATTGCACTACAGAATCACTTTTATTCTTCTAAAAGATAAATTATTTTTATTTAGTTATTTTTTAGAAGATGGCTGAGGAAGAGTAAAAGTCATAAAATATCAAAAGTAAAACTCCTGAGGCACCTCCGTAATTTAGAGTTAATATCTAAATGAGACAGTAATGGCTTAAGGTTAGACAAAGATAACTTATTTGTTAACATTAGTTTAACAAGTAGATAACTGAAAATGCATTTTTAACGCCATAACCATGTCTCAAGGATCCACTGTGGAAGGTGCGCCGCAGCCAGAAGCTGGACATGTCCGCACGGCTAGAGCTGCAGTCGGCCCTGGAGGCGGAGATCCGGGCCAAGCAGCTTGTCCAGGAGGAGCTGAGGAAGGTCAAGGACGCCAACCTCACCTTGGAAAGGTACTTGGTGCTGGGGTCTGACTCCGAGTAGGAGTGGGGGCTGTGTGGCCTTGGGCCAGCCCTGAGCCTCACGGGCCCCTGATGCTCCTCGCCTGGAAAATCGGGGCCACAGTGTTTGCTGGAGCCTTAGGAGGCAGCGAGTCGGGTTCACCTGCAGGAGCCCTGAATAGCAGCTGTTCTGGCACCGAGGAGGTGGCCACGAGGGTGCAGGGCCTTGCCTGCCGTGGGGGTGTGAGGTGCAGTGCAAGCCTTGTTTTGATGGCAGCGGGTGCTTGTGCACCCACGCTGGGTAGCGAGACTCACACTGCTGTCTGACAGGAGCCCCTCTCACTGCTTAGTCACCTCTGTGCCGCTCCATTCACTAACTCAAGATTGTTCCTTTCAAGCTAACGTGAATATTTTAAAACAGAGGTTGAAGATGGCCTTCTCACTTGAAATTTTTCCTTAACTCCAAGCAGTCACGAGAATGCCGTTTTCACACAGCAGTGATGAATTCAGTCGGTATTTGCTGAGAGTCTCCTCTTTGCAGATCCGGTTTTACGAGGATATGATAATGAACGTCAGTTTCACAAAAACCAGGCCAGCTCTGCTGTGCCATGAGGCAGTCAAGGACCTGGAAGGGACAGTGTCTCTAACAGAATTACCAAGTCCCAAATCCTGTTTGTTTGGGGCTAAAAAAATGAATGGTAATAGGTTTCAGTTAAATTGACTTTCTTTGTACCAGGAACTGCAGTAAGACTCTTGTGTTGTTAAATCCTATGACCCTCCCACAGCCCAACAGGGTAGGCATTCTTGTTACTCCCGCTTACACACATTCCACAGGTGATTTGCCCACTGTCATCCCACTGATAAGTGGAATGGCCCCCACAGACTGCATCCCTCCTGGCCAGGTGTTCCCCATGGCAGCCTGACTTTCTCTGTCCCCTCCACGAGGTTGCTGGAATTGCAAGGCTGCCTGTGCGGGTGGTGCTGGTGCTTCTTGGTGCAGCCACCATCTTGCCAGTTATGGGAAAGATATTGACGGGGCTGACGGCTGAGCGGCCTGGGCCCTGTGTCCCTGGAGAACAGAGGACTCGCCTGGGAACGAGATTAGGAAAGTCAGAGGGCCTTCATGAGACGTGTCTTCCTAAGCCATGCCTTTTAAAATTCCTGTTTGAATGTTTATATTTGAAGTATTCGTACTGTTCGTGGTGTTTGCAGTAGAAGGGCCCAGCATGAGCTACCGTGTTCTGGACAGTCTCAGGTGCTGGGGAGCAACCCTGGCTCTCTCATCCCGACCTGCCCTAGACCAGCTCACACACAACCTCTTCTCAGTGCACTTAAAGCCATTTATTTTTTATTTTAGCAAACTAAAGGATTCCGAAGCCAAAAACAGAGAATTATTAGAAGAAATGGAAATTTTGAAGAAAAAGATGGAAGAAAAATTCAGAGCAGATACTGGTAAATTAACGTCATGCGATTCTGCATTATTTGAGTATAAGTATTTTTCAAATGAATGGTTTTATTTTCTTTTCGACTTAATAGTTACTTTAGAAGCACCTACAGAATTCAGCATTTTCCAAAATCAGCATTTTCAAACAACATGTTCAAATATATTTTCCCCAAAGGTAGCCATTGTTTTTGGTTTATCCTTCCTTTTTTTTTTTTTTTTTTTTTTTGAGACAGCCTCACTCTGTCACCCAGGCTGGAGTGCAGTGGCACGATCCCAGCTCACTGCAACCTCTGCATCCTGGGTTCAAGCACTTCTCCCGCCTCGGCCTCCCAAGTAGCTGGGATTACAGGTGCACGCTACCACCATCCCTGGCTAATTTTTGTATTTTTAGTAGAGATGGGGTTTTGCCATGTTGGCCAGGCTGGTCTGCAACTCCTGACCTCAGGCAATCCATCCACCTCAGTCTCCCAAAGTGCTGGAATTACAGGTGTGAGCCACTGTGCCCAGCCTATCCTTCCTTTCATCTTAAAAACATGGCAAATACACACAAATCTAGGCACACATTTGCATCTGCTGATTACACAAAAGGCATCATTTTGTGCTGGGGGGGCCACCCCGGTCCCCTCTGCAGCTGCACTGTGCACTGCCGTGGGTTGGCCAGCCGCTGGGAGGGGTTATTCCCTGGCATTTGCTGTCGTAGAAAGTGCTGCCAGGAGTGGCTATATGGATAGAACATTTCCTGTTTTTGTCGGTGTATTTCGGGATAGAGTTCTAGAATTGGGATTGCCAGGGCAAAGGGCAAACATGCCTGTACACTCGTGCTGCGTGCTGACGGACAGGCCTCCAGAGGCTGTGCACTGACATTCCTCCCACTCTGCATGAGGGGTTTCTGCCCCACAGCCTACCCACAAAGTAGGATTTCAGACTTTTGGATTTTTGCTGCTCTGAATAGGTGAGAAATAGCATCTCTGAGAGGTTTAACGTGCATATTTCTCATAAGTAAGATTGAGCATCTTTTTATATGTTAGAGGGACTTTTGTATTTTGTGCATTATATATTTTTATTGTTTGCCCACTTTTAAAAATTCAGGTTGTTAGTCTTGCGGATTTCTAAAATCCTTTTGCATTTTGGGGATTAGTGCCTTTTGTTTGTGATGTAAGTTGCAAGTATTTTTCCTAGTTTCTCTTTGTCTTTGCTTATTCATTTATTTATTTTTTTGCGAAATAAAAGTGGTTTTGCAGCCAGTGAGGTGGCTCACGCTTGCAATCACAACACTTTGGGAGGCTGAGGCGGGCGGATCACCTGAAGTCTGGAGTTCGAGACCAGCCTGACCAACATGGAGAAACCCCATCTCTTGTCAAAATACAAAATTAGCCAGGCGTGGTGGCGCATGCCTGTAATCCCAGCTACTCAGGAGGCTGAGGCAGGAGAATTATTTGAACTTGAACCCAAACCCAGGAGGCAGAGGTTGCAACGGTGAGCCCAGATTGCACCATTGCACTCCAGCCTGGGCAACAAGAGCAAAACGCCATCTTAAAAAAAAAAAAAGTGGTTTTGCCATCTCTACTAAAGATACAAAAATTAGCTGGGCGTGGTGGCGCATGCCTATAGTCCCAGCTACTCAGGAGGCTGAGGCAGGAGACTCGCTTGAACCTGGGAGGCAGAGGTTGCAGTGAGCTGAGATCTCACCACTGCACTCCAGCCGGGTGACAGAGCCAGATTCCGTCTCTCAAGAAAAAAAAAAAGTGGTTTTCAAAATTTTTTGTGTGTCAAGTTTTCAGTCTTTTTCCTTTTTTGAGTCATAAATAGGAAAATACACCTAACTCCCAGTTGTTGGAGGGATTCCCCCATGCTTCTCATACTTGTGTGGCTTCTTGATTGATTGATTGATTGATTGATTCAGGGTCTCGCTCTGTTGCCCAGGCTGGAGTGCAGTAGCACGATCAGAGCTCACTGCAGCCTCAACTTTCTGGGCTCAGGTGATCCTCCCACCTCAGCCCCCTGAGTAGCTGAGACTACAGGCACGTGCCACCACACTGGCTAGTTATTTATTTATTTATTTATTTATTTTTAGAGATGTGGTTTCACTGTATTTCCCAGGCTGGTCTTGAACTCCTGGACTCAAGCAATCTGCCTGCCGTGCCTCCCAAAGTGCTAAGATTACAGGCGTGAGCCACTGTGCCCAGCCTCATTTTTTTAATTAGAATACTGACCCATTTGAAATTTGCTCTGACATATGGTTTGAGGAGTATATCCAGTTTTATCTTTTGCTAATGGCTGGCTAGTTGTCCAATACCAATTATTAAGCTATTTTTCCTGCTGATTTTATGTATGACTGTTGTCATGTATAGACAGGATCACCATGGGCACTTGGGTCTGTTTCTGGATTTTCTCCCCTGTTCCATTGTTCGTGGGCACGAACCACTTGATTCTTCTTTTTTGATATGTGTTTTTTTGTGTGTGTGACAGGGTCCCACCCTGTCACCCAGGCAGGAATGCAGTGGCACGTGCAGCCTCAATCTCCCCAGCTCAAGTGATCCTCCTGTCTCGGTCTCCCAAGTAGCTGGGACCACAGGCATGTGCCACCATGCATGGCTAATTTTATTTATTTATTTTTTGTGGAGATGGGGTCTCTCTGCGTTGCCCAGGCTGGTGTCTAACTCATGGCCTCAAGCAGTCCTCTGGCCTTGGCCTCCCAAAGTGCTGGGATGACAGGTGTGAGCCATTGTGCCTGGCCATGATTCTTATCGTAGAGGCTTTAGTGAATCTGCTTTAATACCTGGTAGATCTACTGCTCCTCCACCTACCCCCAGCCCAGCCGCCTCTGTGGTTTTGAGGGGTTTTTTTTGTTTTGTTTTGTTTTGTTTTGAGACAGAGTCTTGCTCTGTCGCCCAGGCCGGAGTACAGTGGTGTGATCTTGGCTTACCACAACCTCTTACCTCCTGGGCTCAAGAGATTCTCCTGCCTCAGCCTCCTGAGTAGCTGGGATTTCAGGCACATGCCACCATGCACAGCTAATTTTTTATTTTTAGCACAGATGGGATTTCACCATGTTGGCCAGGCTGGTCTTTAACTCCTGACCTCAGGTGATCCGCCCACCTCGGCCTCCCAAAGTGTTGGGGATTACGGGCGTGAGCCAACGTGCCTGGTCCCTTGGTTACTTTTTCAAGTGAACTTTTTGATTCTTGTTAATCTCTGGGGGAAAAAGCCTGGTGTGTTTTTTTATTGGGATCATGTCAGATCTATCAGTTACTCAAGGAGAATTGACATCTTGAAGACATTGAGTCTTTCTGTCTGCAAATAATATGTAGACTTTAGTTTTTTTACCTTGACTATTCTTTGTTTCTTTTTACAGGGCTCAAACTTCCAGATTTTCAGGATTCCATTTTTGAGTATTTCAACACTGCTCCTCTTGCACATGACCTGACATTTAGAGTAAGTCATTGTTTTTTTTTTAAGTGACGGATGAGTTTATGATAAGTTAGAAATAGTGTCATATATGATTTTACCACTCATGGGGCCACAAACACACCAGTAAATATACATTCAGTGTTTATCTCACAGTTGTGCTAACTATGTAATTGACCACATGTAGTTAACCCACATTAAATGCATAAGGTGAGAGACATTTAGGGTATTTGAGTTGCTCCCAGAGAAGCTTTCTCAACTCAAATTAAGTAGAATTGAGATTAAGAAATCTACACTGGCCTCAGTTGGGTAGTGAGTTTTTTTTTTTTTTTTGGAGACAGAGTCTTGCTCTGTCACTCAGGCTGGAGTGCAGCGGCACAATCTCTGCTCACTGCAACCTCCGCCTACCAGGTTCAAGCGATTCTCCTGCGTCAACCTCCCAAGTAGCTGGGACTACAGGCACCCACCACCATGCCCGGCTAATTTTTGTATTTTTAGTAGAGACAGGGTTTCACCATATTGGCGAGGCTGGTCTCGAACTCCTGACCTCAGGTGATCCACCACGCCCGGCCTGTAGTGATTATTTCAAGTAAATACTTTAATACAAATTCTCACACTGGGATGGGTGCGGTGGCTCACACCTGTAATCCCAGCACTTTGGGAGGCTGAAGTGGGAGGATCACTTGAGCCCAGGAGTTCAAGACCAGCCTGGGCAATATAGCGAGACCCTATCTCTTAAAAAAATCCCACACTAGAGTGAATAAAAATACTTTAGTTGTGTTACCATGTGTGTAGCTATAGAGTTCGGTATTGGGGATTGATGGGAAAGGTGGTTGATGGGAACAGTCTGGCACCAGGTGCCTCGCCGAGACCCTCACAAGGAGGCCAACCCCCTCAGGCAGCCAGAGCCGCTGGTCATCTACTTGGGAATTAGCTGTCAAGTGAGGAGCAGACCCCGCTGCCTCCCTCCATGGGCTGCAGGTTCTTGGTGGCATTCCATGGAGGCAGGACAGCCTTTCCTCCTCTTCAAAACCTGCAGGGATGCACCCTTGATAGCAGCACGCGAAGCGCGTTGGAGCAGGGAGAGCGGAGCTCACTGGTGGAACTCCTGATGGAGTGCAGGGGTGGGGAGGTGGTTCCAGCCTTTGATTTAGAAAACTCCAGCCCTGCAGGCGAGTGGGAAGAATAGGGTGCATGTGTACATGTCCCTCACCTGGGCTTTTGCTACATCTGCTTTCTCTCTCTCAACATAGAGACTTTTTTCCTCTGAAGTATTTGAAAGCGACTTGAAGGTATCAGTGACCCCAACGTACTTCAGCAGTTATTTCCTGCGATCGGGGCATTCTTTCACATAACCACAGTGTCACTGTCATCAGGCATTCTGCGCTGATGCCATGGGACAGCCCATATCCATGTGTCCCTTGTTGTCCCGGGAATGTCCTTTCCTGCTGGCTTTTCCTCCTAGTTCTGGATCCACCTGGAGATCATGAATCGCACTTAGTCTTTAATCTGGAACAGTTCCCCATCTGTCCCCTCTTTTATGACAATGATATTTTGGTGTTACCCAGGCCAGTTGTGCTGCAGAATGTCCACTCTGGGTTTGTCCAATGTTTCATCTTCATCAGTTGTGGGTTGAACCTTTGGCACAAACTCTCCGCAGGAGGAGCTGTGCCCTTTCCACACACAGGCCGGCCTTCCCAGGGTGGGTGATGCCAAGTCTGATCGTTGGGTTGAGGTGGGGTTGGCTAGGGTTGCTGCCTGTGTGAGTAGGGGACAGTCAGCAGGTGCCCATGTGGGCATCTGCCTGTAGCAGCCTCCCCTGGGGTGGGCTCTTAGCATCCTGGCCTGTGTCTGTCATTAGAACAACCCAAGCAGGCTTGCATTGCTCACAGCCACTCTGGACGCACACCTGTTCACCTTCACCTGTCAAAATGTTTGTTTTATCAAACTGGCAATGCTTGTCTTTTCCCTGAAATCCTCAGTTTTGAAGAAGCAAATCTGTTTAACCGGTAAGTGCCCGCCAGGTCTTGATAAGCCTGTTTCTGCACGAGTCATTGCCTCTCCCGTTGTTGCGGGGCCGGGCACCGCTGTGGGGAGGAATGAGTGGATTCCAGAGAACCAGAGATGGTGCTTGATCACTGAATGGAGGCGGCCAGGAAAGCGGTAGCTTTCTGTAACATTAACAGAGTAGAGGGCCCAGTAGCAAGTGAGTTTACAGCCAGTACTGTCCATGAGTGTGTGAGTCACAGCTGTGGAGAGTGGGCAGCAGAGATGGAGACAGAGGCGACATCTTCATGCCTCATTCTCTACAGCCAGCACGCCTGCTCTTGGTAATCCCTCCCTTATTTTTTTGAGACAGTTTTGCTCTGTCGCCCAGGCTGGAGTGCAGTGGTGCAGTTTTGGCTCATCACAACCTCCACTTCCCGGGTTCAAGCGATTCTCGTGCCTCAGCCTTCCAAGTAGCTGGGACTACAGGCATGCGTCACTATGCCTGGCTAATTTTTTTTTTTTTTTTTGTATTTTTAGTAGAGATGGGGTTTCACCATGTTGCCCAGGATGGTCTTGAACTCCTGACCTCAAGTGATCCACCTCAGCCTCCCAAAGTGCTGGGATTACAGGCGTGAGCCACCATGCCTGGCCCACAGTTGATTTGTAAATTGTGATATAAGCACACATAACTTAAAACTTACCATCTTAACCATTTTTTAGACTTAGGGCTTCCTTCTGCTGCCCAGGCTGGAGTGCAGTGCCGCCATCATAGCTCACTGCAACCTCAAACTCCTGGGCTCAAGCGATTCTCCTGAGTAGCTGGCATTACAGGTGCTCGCCACCACGCCCAGCTAATTTTAAAATTTTTGTAGAGATGGATTCTTGCTATATTGCCCAGACCGGTCTCAAACTCCTAACCTCAGGTGATCTGCCCGCCTCGGCCTCCCAAAGTGCTGGGATTGTAGGCATGAACCACTGTGCCCGGCCGCTAATCCCTCTGTGATTTAAATGGGAAGGCATTTATTGTTGAATAGAAAAAACCCTCCATCAGGGGCTGAGTCTGTTTAGAGCTTCCATACTCTTTTGCAAATTGTCTTCGAGAAACTTCTTATCCCACTCTGCCTGCACGAAACATGTTGGTTTTTACTAGAAATAGTTTGTCACCAAGATTAAATCAATATGTCTTCATGCCAGTGTTGACTGGGTGGGAAATGATGTTTGTTCCTCCTGTCTGTTACCTCCAAGGACTCTCTCTCCTCCTCGTCTGCATCTTCCCTGCTAGCCTTTTGGGAAGAAGTAAATGGCTGCCAGCGCTGGCTTCCCATGGCTTTCACTCCTGTTAGTGCACAGCCTCCTCAGTGCTTCTGTCCCTGAATCTGCATCCCTTTGATTAATTAACCAACTAAATGAAACGAGTGGGGCTTTTACGTGGCTAAAATTAACATTCTTTTTCTCCTCGTTTATCTAAACTCACTTAACATACCTTGTTTATGGGGCAGATTTGCTTACATTTTTGAGCTTTGATAATTAGCCAGTTGAGCTAGCCTTTCCCTTGTGAATCTGCAGTACACAGTTATGTGTTTTATGTGTGTGCGCTGCCATCCCATCTGAATTTGGCTCCTTCCTCAGTGGCCCAATTAATTGCAACTGTTGGAAAGTGTTTATCTGATTTGGTTCATTGGGATTCTGATGTGGAACACAAAATACAGCTGTAAACTGCTTTAGGCGCCTACCCAGCCATGTCTGTGTCCTATTACACTGTTTGCTGGTGCTAACACTTACTACCCAGCACACCTACATGTGCATCTGTGTAAACAGCAGTGGCCTTTGATGATAAACTATTAGTTTCAGGAATAGTTGTTTTTAAGTGGTTTCAGAGTGTAGCTTTAGCTTCAAATAAATCATTGTGAAATTAGAACTGTTAATTTGTTAAAACAAAACATTGCTTCCCTGTGTCGTAAAATTTTCAGGGAAATTGTTACATCTGCTCATGGGCCCACTGCTCTGTTGATGTTTGAATTTCTTCTTGATCCTTGAAATGAGGTTAAGAAGCATTTGGCTAATTGATCTTTTTTTCTTTTTCTTTTTCTTTTTCTTTTGAGACAGAGTCTTGCTTTGTTGCCCAGGCTGGAGTGCAATGACTTGATCTCGGCTCACTGCAACTTCTGCCTCCTGGGTTCAAGCGATTCTCGTGCCTCAGCCTCCAGAGTAGCTGGGATTATGGGTGTGTGCTAGCATGCCTGGCTAATTTTTGTATCTTTAGTGGAGACGGGGTTTTGCCATGTTGGCCAGGCTGGTCTCAAAATCCTGACTTCAGGTGGTCTGCCCGCCTCAGCCTCCCAAAGTGCCGGGATTACACGCGTGAGCCACTGCGCCCGGCCTGGCTAATTGATCTTAGGGCTGCTAGGTTTAGATAACATTACTTATGAATAAATGTCAGGAAGGATTGGCATTTCTAGGTTTGTCCTTTCAGTGGCCGGGGCGGGTACACTCAGGGCTGTGCATTAGAGGTGTCTCCAGGCAAATTCCCACCTCAGCAGGGTGACCGTGACTTGTCAGACTCCACCTGCCCACGCAATCACCACTCAGCTGAGGAAGCCAAGTGCAGGGGTCCTCAGGGCACGCTGGCCAGCTGGGAGTGGAGCAGGGGTCCGTGAGGAGACCCAGGGGTGATAGGATCCAGGAGTAAGAACCGCTGGGACCTCTGGGCCAGACAGAATGTGCTTTTATTAGAAAGAACTTGTAAGTAGAGTCTGGATCATGTAGAATACGTCCTTTCATCCCACTCTTTCTTTCTTGGTTCTCACAGACCAGCTCAGCTAGTGAGCAAGAAACACAAGCTCCGAAGCCAGAAGCGTCCCCCTCGATGTCTGTGGCTGCATCAGAGCAACAGGAGGTGAGACAGCGTTGCCCTGGTGATGCCCTCACCTGGGATCTGCCCTCATGTCCAGGTGACCAGACGCCGCCCACCTGGCCCTGCATAACAGCTTGCAGCGAGGGCCTCTGCCCAGGTGCTCAAGCCCACCTTTCATTTTGAGAATTAACTGTCAGTCCCTCCTCTAGATGAGGGAGGCTTTGGCAGATGTCTCAACATCGTAGCAAATTAAAAATGCAGAACTGTTCACTGTTAACACATTCTTGAGAGAAGTGCACCCCGTGGGGCCAGGTGTCTCAGCTGTGCTGAGCTGGGCCGACACTCACCTGTCCTGCTTATCTCCCAGGACATGGCTCGGCCCCCGCAGAGGCCATCCGCTGTGCCGTTGCCCACCACGCAGGCCCTGGCTCTGGCTGGACCGAAGGTAGGGGCCTTGCTTTCACCCGGGGCGCCTTCTTAGTTATTTAGTCATTTATTCTCAGTTATTTAGAAAATAACTTTTGTATAAATAAAACAGACTTAGTCATTTTTGCATACACACAATAGCGACCCTCATGTTCTGTAGGAAATTTGTTGAGAATGGTGTGTAATTCAGGAAGCTATCAGGATCCTGTGTTTTCTTAATGATACCAATGCTACACAAATATATTTTAATTGGAAATGTTCAGCATTCAGTCTGCCCACTCTCCTTCTCTCATTCCCCAAGCCATATTCCCCCCTCCACAGGTAGGCAGCTTACTTCCCCACATTGATTTTCATTTGTCTGCCTGCACTTAAGAAAACGTTACAGAACCATGTGGCCGGTGGGTGAGAATGACTCCCGGCATAAACGGCACTGCAGTGCACGTGTGGTTCTGAGCCTCATCCTTTTCACAAGCGCATCCTGGAGAGCCAGCACAGCGGCCCCACCGGACCCCTGCTCCCCTGTCCTGGCCTTGGCTGCTTCTGTAACATTCCCTTTTCTTTCGCATAAACATCAGTGCAGATAAGAAAGTCTCCAGGGTGACAGGCCCCTGAGTACCAAGCGTTGTGAGTACGTAGCCCTGTGGCCTAAGGTGGTTTTTGTTGTTGATACAGACACGGCCTCTGCTTGTGCTTCCCGCCACAGGCAGCTGTGCCGGCTGGACGTAAGAAGCCAAACTTGTATGAGGCTAATTAAGGGTTTGGCTTTTGGACTAAGACTCTTGCAGAGTCAGGGACCAAGTTGAGAGGTCGTTTATTTGGTTACCATATTTGATAGCAGCAACTCTGCAGAGTGCTGGTGTGTCACTCCTAGTCCTGATGGCCCGGCCACCGCCCCACGGCCTCCCTGCCCACCTCAGCCAGCCTCTTCCCCCACAGCTCTCTGGAGTTTGTGTCGGTCACTCCCCTACTTCTTGCAAGTGGTCTCACCCACATCTGTGTCCTGCTGAGGATCGTATTGGTCTCTGCTGCGCCTGAGCTTCGTAAACAGGCGGTCCCGCATGGCCTGCACCACGCCCCTCCATTCAGCCTTGGGGCTGCTACAATTGCCACTGGGTTCACAATGTGTCCACTCCTGATGAGGGACCATAAGCCTTTCCAGGCGTTTGCTGTTATGAACTGTTCTCTTGTAGGTGATTCTTGGGTGTCTCTTGGACACATGCAAGGCCTGTGTGCAGCCCAACCCAAATGTGTCCCCAGGTCGGCCCCCAAGAGCCAGTTGGTGCTGGTCTCCAGGAGGCCAGGAGCGTGAGCCAGAAAGAGCATTGGCCATGCCACCTCGGCGCTCTGGCCCGGCTGACCTTGCTTTTTGGTAGCAGTGCCCTCCCACTGAAGGAAGTATTTGTTGGCCTATCTCTGGCTCAAGCTCGTAGGTGGTTTTCCCCACTATTTGATGAGCCCTGTTAGGGAACATGTAGACCAAGACCAGAACTTGCATATTTCCACCTTTTCAGGATGATGCCCAAGCTGTGTATAAACTGGATCACAGGCAGATTGATCTGACTCTTCTCAAGAGTCCATGGTTCACCTCAGTGTTCTTGATTTTCTCCTTCCAGCCAAAAGCTCACCAGTTCAGCATCAAGTCCTTCTCCAGCCCTACTCAGTGCAGCCACTGCACCTCCCTGATGGTTGGGCTGATCCGGCAGGGCTACGCCTGCGAGGGTGAGTGTCGTTGCAGTTCCCAGGGTCAGCGTGCACAGCCCCACACCCCTGCAGCTCAGGGCACCAGGCGGCTCCAGGGCAGCCCTTATGCAAGCAAACCAAACTAAAGTGAAGTGTAATTGGCATAATTTGAGGACAGGGTTCTTTTGCAGGGGGAGGGGTGGGGGGGATAGGGTCTCACTCTGTTGCTCAGACTGGAGTGCAGTGGTGCAATAACAGGTCAGCTCAAGCGATTCCCTTGTCTCAGCCTCTCAAGTAGTTGGGACCACAGACACACACACCACCACCGTGCCTGGCTATTTTTAAATTTTTTTGTGGAGGGAGGGGGGTCTCACTTTGTTTCCCAGGCTGGTCTTGAACTCTGGGACTCAAGTGATCTCCCGCCTTAGCCTCCCGAAGTGCTGGGATTACAGGTGTGAGCCACTGCACCCAGCCTGGCAGGTTTATTTTTACAAATCCTCAGTAAAGGTCTGTGGAACCATGGATCCCTGCTGTGCTGGGGGCTCCAGTGTGCTGTGCGCCTCTGTGGTGACCCAAATCATCTATTGAGAATTATTACAAAGTGTGTCATCTGCAGCTGTTCTAGAAAATCAGAGAGGAAAAATCATTGTGTAAAACCTTCCACTGTCAGATTACCTAGAGATAACCACAATTATTTGTCTCTGCTTCTGGTCATCATTTGTATTTTTTTTCTTTTTTTCTTTTTCTTTTTGAGATGGAGTTTGACTCTTGCCCAGGCTGGAGTGCAGTGGCTCAATTTCAGCTTACTGCAACTGCTGCCTCCCAGATTCAAGTGATTCTCCTGCCTCATCCGCCCAAGTAGCTGGGGACAGGCGCATGCCACCATGCCCAGCTAATTTTTGTGTTCTTAGTAGAGGTGGGGTTTCGCCATGTTGGCCAGGCCTGGTCTCGAACTCCTGACCTCAAGTGATCCACCTGTCTCGGCCTCCCAAAGTGCTGGGAATACAGGTGTGAGCCACTGCGCCCGGCCCATCGTCGTTTTAAGGCTGTATCTTGTGCTCTTGCCATGTGCTGGGATTCAACATGCTCTTACCCCCTCAGTGATTGCCCCATTTCACAGATGAGCAACCACCCCAAGCCACCCAGTGCTGCGGGAGGGTCCTGGAGCCCAGACCTGCACTGGCTGTGAGCACTCACGCCTTCCTGACCATGGGTCTGTGAGCAGAGTCGCCCTTCATTCTACATTATAGCAGAAGCATTGTTTTTTGTTATTTCAACTCATGCACATTTTGACTGGCTGCCAAGACCCCGCATCCCCATGACTGTTGGCCTGAACTGCCGTGTAGAAACTCACCCGTGCGGGAGGCAGCCCAGGCTGGCAGGGACAGCATGGAGGCAGGCTTCTGCTGTGGGCCCTTTACCTGTGTGCATGCTGAAGACGCATTCAGTGCCAGAATCCCTGAGCTTTTGTGTGGATTCTGCCCTGCAACTGTTTTTACCTTCTTGGATGTCTGGACTTGATGTGAGACTTGGTCATTATTTTTTGTTTGTTTTGTTTTGAGACAGAGCCTCACTCTGTGGCCCAGGCTGGAGTGCAATGGTGTGATCTCAGCTCACTGCAACCTCCGCCTCCCAGGCTCAGGCAATTCTCCTGACAGGTGCGCTTCACCACGCCTGGCTAATTTTTGTATTTTTAATAAAGGCGGGATTTCACCATGTTGACCAGGCTGGTCTCAAACTCCTGACCTCAAGTGGTCTGCCCACCTCAGCCTCCGAAAATGCTGGGATTCCAGGCGAGACCTGGTAATTATTAAATTGCCTCCTCAGGGCATAGGTTCTGCAGTGACTTCTCTGTAGGCAGCAAGCTTTGAAGGCAGTGTTCTTGGTCTCTTTCAGTGTGTTCCTTTGCTTGCCACGTGTCCTGCAAAGACAGTGCCCCCCAGGTGTGCCCAATACCTCCTGAGCAGTCCAAGAGGCCTCTGGGCGTGGACGTGCAGCGAGGCATCGGAACAGCCTACAAAGGTCATGTCAAGGTAGGCAGCTTCATCTCCGCCTCTCAGCCCTTGGTGCCTGTGAGGTGCAGTGACCAGTAGCCATGCCCAGCCACTCTCGAAAGCAGCCCCTTGCTATGGCAGGCAAGCCTGGTGCCAGTCCTAGGAGGCCTCCTCTCCTGGGCACTGAGACCATCAGGTCGCCGCAGCCGCTGTTCTGAATGGGCTGGGCATCCTGAGGCCTCCCTGCAGACGCTTACTCAGAGTCCATCCTGGGCTGAGTGTCCAGCCAGCGGGCAGAAGCTCAGTCTGAAAGCCACTGTGCCAGGCCCACCTCTAAGAGACTCTCAGGTGGTGTGTACCACAGCACCCTGCATGGGGTAGATGCAGCGTTGGCTGAGCTGCCAGCTTTCTCTGGCACCATCTGCTGCCACGCATGGACCCCTCCCCAGCAATGCCTTGAGCCTTCTTGGGCAAATACCCCTCTGTCCAAACAGCTTTGCCGCCAGCCTGGCAGCTGGAAGGAGATTGTGAACGAGTGTAATGGGGCCTGGCGGCCTGCCTGGCCTGGTGGAACGTGGCCACTGTTTGTTTTTATTCATAGGTCCCAAAGCCCACGGGGGTGAAGAAGGGATGGCAGCGCGCATATGCAGTCGTCTGTGACTGCAAGCTCTTCCTGTATGATCTGCCTGAAGGAAAATCCACCCAGCCTGGTGTCATTGCGAGCCAAGTCTTGGATCTCAGGTCTGCGTTTGTGCAGACCTGTCCTCGCTCTGTGAATCTTCCTTATCTATGTTTAGCCGAAAGGACAGTGTGTTCCTTAGTAATCTTTCACCTCATTTATACTTCACCTGTTTCATTATTGTACGGTTGCAAAAATGGGTACAGCTTAGTCATGACTTTAAAGCACTCACATGCACATGAACAGACGTGCATATGGGCCTGCGTGCACAGGAACATGAGCGCTGTAGACGCTTCCTGCCTCGCATGTGTTTGCATTGAAAAGTTTGCCACAGGGGATTGATTTAACATAAGAAAACCACATGCCCAAGAACAAGCAGAAGATATCCCAGAGAAAAGCTGTGCGGCCCACAGCCTTCTGTGCGTTTTAGAGACTGTGGCAGGTGCTCTTGGCGTGTGGAAGAAGTCTGGAGCCGTGGGCCATGTGGGTGTGTGTGGCTGTAGCCTTTGCTGTGTGACCCTGTCTCAGTGCCACCCAGTGTCAGCTGCAGGAGCAGGCGGGGCCTCCTTCCCACTTTCTCTTAGAGTTGACATCTGTGGCTCATCGGTGAGATGAGGACAGTGGTCATGTTACTGGCATGTGGAGTGTTGTGAAGGTAAACGCATCACTAAGAGGCGTAGCTCAGCCCAGGGCCTGCACAGGGAGCCGTGCTACCGCCTGTGTGTCATCTCTGTGCAGTGCCCATGCACCGTCTCTTGTGTGGTGCACACAGGACTGCTCTGGGCACAGGCCGGGGCTGGAGACTCTATCTGTAGCATTGGTTCTTGGGGCAGGGCTGCTGGGTGGGTACCCTGAGGACAGCAAGTATGAGTCGGGATCACCTGGCAGCATACTCCACTCTCCATGCCCCTCCCCCTGGGCACCCGCCAGTCCCTGGCTGTACACAGGTGTGCCCCTGGCCTGGTGATGAGCCACTGGTAGACGAAAAGTTGGTATGAGCCCAAGTCGGGGGCCCCATCGGAGGGCTCAGCACTCTTCAGGGAACCTCTTCAGAACAGCACTTCCACATTGACCCCACCCCCCACTCCCCTCTCACCTCCACACCCACCCCCCACTCCCCTCTCACCTCCACACCCACCCCCCACTCCCCTCTCACCTCCACACCCACCCCCACTCCCCTCTCACCTCCACACCCACCCCCCACTCCCCTCTCACCTCCACACCCACCCCCCACTCCCCTCTCACCTCCACACCCACCCCCCACTCCCCTCTCACCTCCACACCCACCCCCCACTCCCCTCTCACCTCCACACCCACCCCCCACTCCCCTCTCACCTCCCACTCCCCTCTCACCTCCACACCCACCCCCCACTCCCCTCTCACCTCCACACCCACCCCCCACTCCCCTCACCTCCACACCCACCCCCACTCCCCTCACCTCCACACCCACCCCCACTCCCCTCTCACCTCCACACCCACCCCCCACTCCCCTCTCACCTCCACACCCACCCCCCACTCCCCTCACCTCCACACCCACCCCCCACTCCCCTCTCACCTCCACACCCACCCCCACTCCCCTCTCACCTCCACCCCCCACTCCCCTCTCACGTCCACACCCACCCCCCACTGCCCCTCACCTCCCTACCCACCCCCACTCCCCCCTCACCTCCACACCCACCCCCACTCCCCCTCACCTCCACTCCCCCCTCACCTCCACACCCACCCCCACTCCCCCCTCACCTCCACACCCACCCCCCATCCCCCTCTTCCCCCTCACCTCCACACCCACCCCCATCCCCCTCTTCCCCCTCACCTCCACACCCACCCCCCCCACTCCCATCACCCCACCACCTCCCATCACCCCACCACCTCCCTCCCACTCCCCTCACCCCACTTGTCCTCTGCACTTGGCTGTGGAGGGACTGCCTGGCTGTGCCAAGTGCAAACCGAGTCGTCTGTAACTGGCATAGTCTGGAGGTACCAGCACAGCAGATGAGGTTCCGGGGCTTCCCTTCTGGCATCCCTAAGCCCCTGAAACACCTGCCAGAGTCTTGAGTTGTTTGTTGGCCCTGCCTGTGTTTCTTACATCTTGGGGGGCAAGGGACCCGCCCTCCATTGCAGAACACGGTGGTGGAAGGACATGGCAGGCAGGGTGCAGGCAGGGCGTGGGAGGGCCTTGGGCCCTGTGTGCGTGTCTCCCAGCTGGGTCAACATTTCTTTCTTACCAGAGATGACGAGTTTTCCGTGAGCTCAGTCCTGGCCTCAGATGTCATTCATGCTACACGTCGAGATATTCCATGTATATTCAGGGTATGAATTTTTCATTAATCTTTTTAACAAAGCACATGGTTAAAACTGATTATTCCAGGCATGTCATTGTGCCGCGGCAGCCATCAGCGCACCTCCAGTGTGGCCCTCGGGTCTCAGCTTCCAGCCTGGCTCCAGGTCCTTGTGTGTCCCATCCTGGCCAAGTAGCAGCCTGTGCCCGTCTCGGGGAGCCTCCTGGCTGGCTTCTTCCCAGACACCCCACTTCACTGACCCTCCCTTCTCCTACATCGGAAACTCCTCTTCCACCCAGTCCACGTCCCGGCCACTGTTCTCACAGCGTGTGCGCTGCCAGGCGGGCGCTGTGGCAGGTTAGGCATCAAGGTGCCACTCCAGTGCCCCCCAGCCAATTGGAGCCAGCGTTTTTGTTGGCTGAGTGAGTCCCTCACTGAGTTAGTGTTAGACATTGTAGCATTAGGACGTTCCTAGAAGACTGTGAACTGGGGAAGGAAACCCTCCAGCCCCCTCCACTGGGAATTTTTTTATAAACCCAGTAAAATTTTGGTTGACAACAAAACTAAGTCTATAAATTAGCTTTTACTAAATCACAGCTGTATTCAGAAACCACCTCTCATACACAGTACAGGAAATTGCCATCACTGTTACTGGAATGATGGTCATTTGGTAGCATGCGTGTTCAGAGGCTGCTCACAGGGAGGCATGATTTGGGCCAGTGTTTTTGAGATCTGCTTTTCCTGGACACATTTTCAGAATCTGCTTTTATAATGATTATTCAAGAAAGCAGATTTAAATTAGGCAGCTACTCATAGTTTTGACAAAAACAGAATTAACAAAAATGGGACCAGGAAGCGATCTCACGGGCCCGTTTAGAACCCTGCCCCTTCCGTGTCCTGCTGCGGGAGCCCCTGCAAGGTGCCCAGTGAGGTGGAGTCAGGGGTCCCCGCCTGGGAAGCACATCAGCCCCCCTTGCTCCCGGGGTGCGTGGCTCCAGCAGCAGGGCTATGGCAGCTGTGTGCGGCTTTGGCGTTTGATGACTTCTCTCTTCTCTTCTGTTTCCTGTCATGAAGGTGACGGCCTCTCTCTTAGGTGCACCTTCTAAGACCAGCTCGCTGCTCATTCTGACAGAAAATGAGAATGAGAAGAGGAAGTGGGTTGGGATTCTAGAAGGACTCCAGTCCATCCTTCATAAAAACCGGCTGAGGAATCAGGTCGTGCACGTTCCCTTGGAAGCCTACGACAGCTCCCTGCCTCTCATCAAGGCCGTCCTGACAGCTGCCATCGTGGGTACGTCCCAAAGGCTGTGTCCTTCAGGTGTCTGAAGCAAAGCACTTCTGGCGGCGCTGCAGTGCCCATCTGAAAATCAGATGAAGGTCACAGGCGCATTGTCCATTTGGGTTCTTGACAGTTTCTCCACGCATGTTAAGAAGCAGACGAGGCTGGGCGCGGTGGCTCACGCCTGTAATCCCAGCACTTTGGGAGGCCGAGGCGGGCGGATCACAAGGTCAGGAGATCAAGACCATCCTGGCTAACACGGTGAAACCCTGTCTCTACTTAAAAAAAAAAAAAAAATACAAAAAATTAGCTGGGCGTGGTGGCGGGTGCCTGTAGTCCCAGCTGCTTGGGAGGCTGAGGTGGGAGAATGGCATGAACCCGGGAGGCGGAGCTTGCAGTGAGCCGAGATCACACCACTGCACTCCAGCCTAGGCGACAGACCGAGACTCCGTCTCAAAAAAAAAAAAAAAAAAAAGCAGATGACCTGTGCGGACGGTACAGTCGGCCCTGGCTAAGCCTGGGGGTCAGCTCCAGGAGCCCCACACACACCCACATCCTTGTGGACTCAATCCCACAGTCAGCCGGCCCTGTGGAGTTCGTGTAGACAGGAAGTCACCCCCGATACTGAAGTGTCACATCCCTGGAATGCTGTATTCTCATCCACATATAGTTGAAAAGTATCTATGAATATCTGTGAATGAGCCCACCCACGCATTCAAACCCATATTGTTCACGGTCAGCTGTACTGACTTTGTGTATGTTACTTACCCCTCCACAGATGCAGACAGGATTGCAGTCGGCCTAGAAGAAGGGCTGTATGTCATAGAGGTCACCCGAGATGGTGAGTGAGCAGGGCGTTTCCAGCCTGGGACGTCCCAGGCCCAGCCTGGCCTCTGCAGACAGCACAGGGTCAGTAGCTCCTAAGGGTTAAGACAAATGCGCTTGATGAAGGCGCCGGAGGGGCCAGCGTGCTGTGAAGACCAGCATCGAGTGCATGGCGACGTGGTACTAAGTTGCATATCACATCCATTGAGTTCTTCAAGGGGAGCACTGAGCAGGAGTGGGGGTGGGGGGTCAAGGAAGGCCCCCTGGGAGGAGGAACAGCTGCAGATTTCCCACATGTGTTGAGGCTTCACTTGAGAAGCTTTAGTTTCTTTGCTTCCAATTTTGACACTTCAGTCTTCCCAGTGAGGAAGGGCAAAGGTATCCTGGCGTGCACCCACTCCACCACCCTGGGTCTAGGAGCAGAAACGTCAGGAGACTGGAACTGGCCCTGGGCAGGGGGCAGGGGCCCGGGGGAGCATCCCTCAAGGAATCCAGCGACATTTCATGTGAGCGGTAGTCCTTTCCCGACAGGCCCAGCAGCTCTGCACGTGATGGCCGTGGAGTGAGAAGGGTGGGGCAACCGCTGGGTGAGGCCGTAGCCTGGCAGCTCTGTGGGGAGATCTGAGCAAGCGAGGGGCTTGGGTTAGCCTGGGGGCCATGTGAGTGTGAGGGCAGTGTCTTCACTGGGGGCCGTGTGAGGGCGGCGTCTTCATTGGGGGCCGTGTGAGGGCGGCGTCTTCAGAGGATTTGTCTCAGGGTCCCAGCGGGTTGGGGACAGCTCTTTGTCCCTCATGTGCAGCGCGAGGGCCCTCTGGTTCGGGGATGAGCTGGAAGGAGGCCCACATCACCCCAGGGCCTTGCTGCACGAGGACCCAGGTGGAAGCACTGCCCAGCTGGAGCCCTGGTGCTCTGAGGGGTGTGCACAGCAGCAGAGGCAGAGGAGTCTTCGGACCAGCCCCCGAGGCTGCCCCAAGAGCGCGCTGTGCATGTGTGAGGCAGCTTCTCCGGGGGGCGCTCAAGCTGCTGGCTCTGTGGGCAGGGACGGGCTCAGGGCTGGGCTCGGGCTGCGCACATAGGAAGGGAGCCCGGGGAGGGCCCCAGAGTGTTCCAGGCAAGTCTTTAGCCAAGGCCGTCAGCCCCTGTGAGCTGCTGGCTGTCCCGTCAGCCTCATGCTCTTGTCCTCCTTGCCACAGTGATCGTCCGTGCCGCCGACTGTAAGAAGGTCCACCAGATCGAGCTTGCTCCCAGGGAGAAGATCGTAATCCTCCTCTGTGGCCGGAACCACCACGTGCACCTCTATCCGTGGGCGTCCCTGGATGGAGCGGAAGGCAGTTTTGACATCAAGCTTCCGGAAACCAAAGGCTGCCAGCTCATGGCCACGGCCACACTCAAGAGGAACTCTGGCACCTGCCTGTTTGTGGCCGTGAAACGGCTGATCCTTTGCTATGAGATCCAGAGAACGAAGCCATTCCACAGAAAGTTCAATGAGATTGTGGCTCCCGGCAGCGTGCAGTGCCTGGCGGTGCTCAGGGACAGGCTCTGTGTGGGCTACCCTTCTGGGTTCTGCCTGCTGAGCATCCAGGGGGACGGGCAGCCTCTAAACCTGGTAAATCCCAATGACCCCTCGCTTGCGTTCCTCTCACAACAGTCTTTTGATGCCCTTTGTGCTGTGGAGCTCGAAAGCGAGGAGTACCTGCTTTGCTTCAGCCACATGGGACTGTACGTGGACCCGCAAGGCCGGAGGGCACGCGCGCAGGAGCTCATGTGGCCTGCGGCTCCTGTCGCCTGTAGTATGTATATGTTTTCTGTTGCATATCCCTGTTGCTGCTTTTCCCACCGACAGTCAGCATGTGTTCGATTTTGCTTTGGTTTGTCTTCCAGTCCCTAGTTGAGTAGTCACAGAGCATCGGGAGAGGTGGGCCCCATGACAGCCCACAGCAGAGAGCATGGTTCACATCTCACGTCTCAGACCAGCAGTAGGCAGGCTCAGCAGCCTCTCTCCCTGAGCACATGGGGCCGGTTCTTCCAGAGGCCTCAGCAGAAGACCCCGTCGGCGGCCATAGGCCCTTGGGCAGAAGGGCTCCGCGAACTGAGAACGGGGCGTGGCATTCATCTTTCATTGAAAAGGCCTTCCTCGTGATAATACGGAAGCTTACACAGTAGTAAAGATAAGCTTGAGGGGTTTCGGTGGCCAGAAAATAATTCACCTCTGGTGGCTAAGTTACAGTCCCTCTAGGGACAAGTATTTTCTGAAAGTGGTAGGAGCTGTTTTTCAAACAGTTGGGTCACTTAATTCGCTTAGTTGGCGTGACTTTCTCTGTGAATGGTGGCGCTGGGGAAAAGTAGGACCAGTGGACACTTCCCAACTGGCCCACTGTCCGATTGCTTTTAAAACCTTAAACCGGGTGGAGAGCGGTGGCTCACACCTGTAATGCCAGCACTGTGCGAGGCTGAGGTAGGAGGCTCACTTGAGCTCAGAAGTTCGATACCAGCCTCATCTCTACTAAATAACAAAACATGCCTCACACCTGTAATCCCAGCACTTTGGGAGGCCAAGGCGGGTGGATCACGAGGTTAGGAGATCGAGACCATCCTGGCTAATAGGGTGGAAACCCCATCTCTACTAAAAATACAAAAAAATTAGCCGGGCATGGTGGCAGGCGCCTGTAATCCCAGCTACTCAGGAGGCTGAGGCAGGAGAATCGCTTGAACCCAGGACACGGAGGTTGCAGTGAGCCGAGATCCCGCCACTGCACTCCAGCCTGGACAACAGAGTGAGACTCCGTCCCAAACAAACAATACTGGCCAGGCACGGTGCCACACGCCTGTAGTCCCAGCTACTCAGGAGGCTGAGGCAAGAGAATTGCTTGCACCCAGGACGCGGAGGTTGTAGTGAGCGGAGATCGTGCCACTGCACTCTAGCCTGGGCAACAGAGCGAGACTCCGTCTCAAACAAAAACAAACTAGCCAGGCACAGTGCCACATGCCTGTAGTCCCAGCTACTTGGGAGGCTGAGACAGGAGGATTGCTTGAGCCCAGGAGACGGAGGTTGCAGTGAGCCATGATCACACCATTACACTCTAGCCTGGGAGACAGAGTGAGACCCTGTCTCTTAAAACGGAAAGGAAATTTTAAACTTCAGAATCCCTCCATTTGATCTATCAGAGTAGCCTGCACCATCAAATCCACAGATCAAGAGGAGGCCGGGAGGAAGACGAGCCGGGCAGATGAGGGTAACGGGGCAAGAGGTGGGGAATTACGTTCTTATTCAGTTACCTGAAGCTAAACCCCTTTGCCCCATTGTCGGCCTTGCTGAGACGGCGTCATGCCCAGGGTGTCGTGGCTAGACACCAGGCCTGTGAGGTGCACAGCCAGCCTCCACCCGTGGGCTTACTGCAGTGTGTCCCGGCTCCATCCCGATGGCCACACCATAGCAGACGTGTGTGGGCAGTGGGGCCGGGCCATGGGCCTGCAGTGAGGTGCAGGAAGGGGCCAGTCCCACTGCCTCAGCACCCCTTGTCCTGGACTCTTCCCCCCACCAACACCCCTTCTTCATAGGCAGCCAGCGCAGGGTTTAAAACCACACAGGATTTACATCTTTGCAAAGCGTAACGTTGAAGAGGACCCAGGTCACTTAGTGCAATGTATTTATAATCCTGGCCACACGTGTCTGGCACCTGAAGTTCCTGGGTTCTCCGCCTTGGTGGGTCTCCTCTCCTGCGGGCACAGTGCAGATGCAGATGAGTTTCAGAGCTGGTCAGAAATAATTCCATCACCTGTAGGATGCAGAACTGCTCATGCTGCGCCCTGTGCTAGTGCCTGCGTGGGTGGCCTCCCTTGCCCCTCCCCGTCCCTTAGGGCAGGTGTCATCGGCCCTGTTGGAGAGGAGGCAGCTGAAGGCCACAGGGGCCGCATGCCCTCTTATCAGTCACATGTCACATCTGTCAGGCTCCGAAGTCCGTGTTCCTTTCACTAGAATCTGACTAGAATCTTTTCACTGGGCATCTGTTTATCACGGAGTCAGCAAACTAGACTTCTTCCTGGTGCCTCGCAAGCGAATCCCCACATACTCGGTAGGCAGGGGCCTTCCCGGAAGCTGCTGTGTGGAGAGTGGTTCCCTGAAAGGCAGTTTCTGGGGCTGCTTTTGACGTGGGTCTCAGAGGCCTCACAGGTGCATCTGAAATGCTCCTTCAGAGACAGTTTGGTGACCAGGCCAGAATCTTGTGTCTTTTTTGCAAACCCTGTTTGATTTCCGTTTTTGTATTCAGAAGAAAAGTCCTGATCTTGTAGCCTGTTTGGAATCTGTGATAGAAACAGAGCAGAAGGCTTTTAAAATGCATCTTCAGGCAGTGAGGTGTGTCATGATGCAGGATTAACCTTGAACTCTGGAGGCAGAAGAGCCAGGAACGAGCACTGAGCTGGAGCTCTCTTGCATTTGGGGCTTGCCGCCTCCCAGCTCTGCGTTTCTGCAAGCTAGCTGATGGCCAGGAGCCAAGCCACGCTGAGGGGCTGTGGGGGCAGTGAGCGTGACACCCACGCAGAGGGACCGAGCGGTGGACGCACACCACTCACCGGTTGCGTGGCACAGCTGTGTCATTGTTCTAAACGTGGAGAAAGCCCCTTAAACTCGAAATGGCCAAAGGCTTTGCAGTCCTTGGTCTCACATCCGTGGCACCTTGGGTGGAGTTGCTTCTGTAAGCCAACAGACGAGCAGGTGAGGAGCACAGCGCGGACCCCAGAGCTCCCTGCAGGATGCCCTTAGCCTCGCTTGCATATGCCCTCAGACCAGGCTGCAGAGGGGCCTCCCACGCCCCCATAGCCCGGGTTCCTAGGGGTCTAGGGTCATTAGTGTGGAGGGCAGACAGGCAGGGTGGTTGCCCAGAGGTCAGCAGTGGTTTCTGTGTGGTTTTTAATACCTACCTGGAAACCGGACTTGCCGTCTCCTACGGAAGAATTAGCCTCACCATCCTGAACAGTCGGCCCCTACCTGAACTTCCAGAGTGTTGAGCCTGAATTAGTAGCTTTCAGGATAATCACATCTCATGAAAGCTAAATGAAAAACCAGACTTTTAAAAGTCACCTTCAACATCTGTACTATAGTATTCAAAATATTAGTTATGGAAGTGATGGTGAAGCATTTAAACATCGATTGTGCTTGTTTAAACTTTGAAATGAAGATGAATTCCAGAGTGGGAACGTGAAGTCTTTGGTGACGTGAGCCAGCTGAGGGCAGTGCTGCCGCCTCTGCACTTGTTCAAGTGCCAAGGCATGGCCTCCGGCCCGAGGGCAGGTGAGTTCCTGAGCCACTGTGGCTCACCCCGCCCTGCTCCGTCTGCGCTAGGTTGCAGCCCCACGCACGTCACGGTGTACAGCGAGTATGGCGTGGACGTCTTTGATGTACGCACCATGGAGTGGGTGCAGACCATCGGTCTGCGGAGGGTAAGGCGGTCTCGGTGCCCTCCTGTGCGGGCGGGCTTCTCCCGGTGCGGGCGGGCTCCTCCCAGTGCAGTCTGCGGGTGGTCGCGCTTACTGTCCCTCCCTGGTTTCCAATCCAGATAAGGCCCCTGAACTCTGAAGGCACCCTCAACCTCCTCAACTGCGAGCCTCCACGCTTGATCTACTTCAAGAGCAAGTTCTCGGGTGAGCCTTCCTCTGCGCTGGGAGTGGAGGGAAGTCGGAGGGGCGTGTGTCCCTGGCCCCGCAGCACCGTCACTGCGCGCTCTGCTTCCGCAGGAGTGGTTCTCAACGTGCCGGACACCTCCGACAACAGCAAGAAGCAGATGCTGCGCACCAGGAGCAAAAGGCGGTTCGTCTTCAAGGTCCCAGAGGAAGAGAGACTGCAGCAGAGGCGGTAGGAGCGGGGCCTCACGGGGCCTGCCAGGCCTCGCTCTAGGGAGGGGCCAAGAGGATTCTCACATATCCACGAATCTCAAAAGTGTGTCCTTTCCCCAGAGAGATGCTTAGAGACCCAGAATTGAGATCCAAAATGATCTCCAACCCAACCAACTTCAACCACGTGGCTCACATGGGCCCAGGCGACGGCATGCAGGTGCTCATGGACCTGCCTCTGGTGCGTGCATGGTCAGGATGGGGTGGGCAGGGCACCCCATCCCCTCCTCCCCGCTCGGGCAGCCGTGTTGGCGAAGACCGTCCCAAAGGCAGTGCCCGCGAGGCTGGCACTGTGCTCTGACCCGGCGCTCCTGCCACACAAGCCCGTCTCCGTGAAGCTCTGTTCACGAGCACTTTCCCTGTCCCGAGGCCTCGTGTGCAGGCCTCGGGCCGCCCTGGGCAGTGGTGCTACAGGTACTTGTGAGAGTCCACCACGTTTCGGCCTGTGAGGGCTTCCTAAGGATGTTTGCCATCAGGTGGTGATTTCTCAGTAACACCTTCGTACCAACAGATAGCACACTTTCTCTTTTTTACTTAAGAAGTATGTTTTTGGCCGGGCACGGTGGCTCACACTTGTAATCCCAGCACTTTGGGAGGCCGAGGCGGGCGGATCACGAGGTCAGGAGATCGAGACCATCCTGGCTAACACGGTGAAACCCCGTCTCTACTAAAAATACAAAAAGAAATTAGCCAGGTGTGGCGGCGGGTACCTGTAGTCCCAGCTACTCGGGAGGCTGAGGCAGGAGAATGGTGTGAACCTGGGAGGCGGAGCTTGCAGTGAGCCGAGATTGCACCACTGCACACCAGCCTGGGTGACAGAGCAAGACTCCATCTTCAAAAAAAAAAAAAATTATGTTTTTTAGGCTGGGTGTGGTGGCCCATGCCTCTTAATTCCAGCACTTTGGGAGGCCACAGTGAGTGGATCACCTGAGGTCAGGAGTTTGAGACCAGCCTGGCCAACATGGAGAAACCCTGTCTCTACTAAATTACAAAAATAAGCTGGGCGTGGTGGTGGGCACCTGTAATCCCACCTTACTCAGGAGGCTAAGGCAGGAGAATTGCTTGAACCCAGGAGGCAGAGGTTTCAGTGAGCCGAGATTGTGTCATTGCACTCCGGCCTGGGGGACAGAGCAAGACTGAGTCTCAAACAAACAAACAAAGTATGCTTTTTATAAAGGATTTGACCTGGCCTAAAGTTGCTATTGCCAGTTCTTAGTTCCAGACTGTCCAGAGCCCTTGTCCAGTCCAGAGAGCCCTCCTGGCCCCCATTTTGCTCATCAAGGTCACGAGGCCACAGCCGCCGTAGGTTGCACAAACTTTGCAGCCGGCCCTGCTGGGTGTCAACCAAGCATGCTCATGTGTTGCTATCTCTGCCCAGAGTGCTGTGCCCCCCTCCCAGGAGGAAAGGCCAGGCCCCGCTCCCACCAACCTGGCTCGACAGCCTCCATCCAGGAACAAGCCCTACATCTCGTGGCCCTCATCAGGTACAGAGGAAGCATGGCCCCTGCAGCCCTGGGGGAGGTGGGGGGCAAGGGGTGCTGGAATGGGGAGACCCCTGGCATTTGATTCCGTTCTTGACTTTCTCCCTAAGAGGAAAGCTGTCCTTGTTCTGTAGGTGGATCGGAGCCTGGTGTGACCGTGCCTCTGAGAAGTATGTCCGATCCAGACCAGGACTTTGACAAAGAGGTGAGACTTGCCCAGGTCCAGTGCTGAGGCTGTGAGCCACCACTGCAGGAGGAAAAGCAGCCCGAAGATCTGGGGCCCTGGGTGGTGTCACAGCCCTTCTGGAGCACCCCACTTGTGGTGTGAGGGTGACGGTGGGGCAGGGGTGGCCGTCCTCTCCTCCAGGAGGCCCATGCATCAGTCTCTTGGTCAGACCCCAAGCTCCTTTGGGAATGCTGACTAGGGACCGGGCTGTCACACTGCCCCACGAGGAACGGAAGCTTTCCCGCCAACCTGCCTCCTTCCTCTGGACTCCCTGTGTTGTTTTATGTACTTCAGCGCAATACATGGCAGTCTCTTTGGTCTGGGCTGACCTTCCACATTGGTCTGTCTTCTGCCCCTCCCCTGGGATGGCGCTTGGGGTCAGAGTGTGGGGACCACCTCCAGGACAAGTCCCACTCTGGCTGGCAGCGTTCTTGTGCGCAGCTTAGCCACACTGCTCTGGCCTCAGTTTCCCCTGTGCAGAATGGGGATGAGAATGCAGTTGAGGGAGGTGGGGAGCTGCAGTGCTGAGGGCTGAGGAGTGAGCTGAGGGCTTAGCCCCCGGTGCTATCCTTGGAGGGAGGGATGCAGGGATGCAGGCGGAGGGGCCATGCTCATTTCTCCACCACACATCTCAGCCCCAGCACTGAGATGTTTTAACGTCAGCTGCCGAAAGGACGCGCAGATGCCTGGCACATGTTGCTGGTTCTGCCAAGGTCAGCGTCTCTTCCTCTGGAAGTCCTTTGTCTTTTCTGTCCTTTGTCCATCCTACTCTTCCACCCTTTATTCTGCGGCAGGCCCCCAGCCTGTCTTTGTCTGGTCGGACAGTCACATTTTTGTGGCAAGCACTGCTGTTACTTTACAGAATGCTGCTGAGTTTGAGTTTGCCCGCTGTTTCCTGGTCATGAGATTTGCAGTGTGTCTTAGGCTGTCACACTATACAGAGGACATGGTGTCCCTCTTAGGGTGCTGTGTCCTGAGGCAGCCAGTGCCTGTCTCATCTGCATGACCTTGTTTGTTCTTTTAAATTTAAGTGAAATTCACAAAACAACTATTTTTTTTTTTTTTTTTCGTGATAATACAGAGGCAGGGTCTCACTTTGTTGCCCAGGCTGGTCTCCCAACTCCTGGGCTCAGGCTGTCCTCCTACCTCGGCCTCCCAAAGTGCTCAGATTACAGGCGTGAGCCAGCACACCGGGCCCAAAATAACTACTTTAAAGTTACTTTAAACTACTCAGTGACATTTAGTACATCCATAGAGATGCACAGTCACCACCTCTTTCTCATTCAGAAACATTTCCACTCTAGCTGGGCGCCATGGTTCACGTCTGTAGTGCCAGCTACTAGTGAAGCTGAGGTGGAAGGATCGCCTGAGGAGTTCAAGGCCAGCCTGGGCAGTGTAGTGAGATCTTGTCTCTAAAACATAATAAAAAAGACATTTTCATCATTTCAAAATAAACCCCTGCCCTTTAAGCACTCTCTCCCTGTCCCTCCCTCCCCTCAGCACCTGGGCAGCCAGTGATTTTCTGTGATTTCCCCGTTCTGGACATTTCGTGGAAATAGAATGCCCAGCCTCTCGTATAGAAATGTGTTTTGACCTTTTGTGCATAGCTTTCACCTGGCATACTGTTTTGTGGCTCACCCCCGTTGTAGCATGTATCAGTGTTGGCGTTTCTATTGCTAAATAATATTCTCTTGCATGGATAGACCACAGTTTGTTTTCCCATTCTTCCCCTGAGGCACACTTGGGCTGTTTCTGTCCTTCAGCTGTTGTGAATGGTGCTGCTGTGAACATGTTTGCACACATATGTGTTTGAGTGCCTGTTTTCACATTCAGGTTTATTCAGGTTTATGCCTGTGAGTGGGATTGCTGGATTTATGTGGTAATTCTGTGTTTAACTTTTTGAGAAACCACCAAATTGTTTTCTGCAGCAGTTGTACCATTTTACATTCCACCAGCAATGTCAGGGTTCTCATATCTCCACATCTTCACCAATACTTGTTCTTGTTTTTCTTCTTTTTAATAGTCGTCCTAGTGGCTATCAAGTAGTACCTGATTGTGGTTTTGATTTGCATTCCCTAAAGACTTATGTTGAGCATCTTTGCATATGCTTGTTGGCCATTTCCATACCACCTTCAGAGAAATGTCTACTCAAGGCCTTTGCCCATTTTTGAAGTGGGTGGTTTGTCCTTTTGTGGTTGGGTTGTAGGAGCTCCTGGCGTGTTCTGAATACCAGGCTCTTGTGAGAGGTGATGTGCAGATGTCTTCTCTTGTTCTCTGGGTTGTCGTCGTTTACATTCCTCATAATTAATGTCTTTTTCTTTTTTTTTTTGGAGACAGTCTCACTCTGTTGCCTAGGCTGGAGTGCAGTGGCACGATCTTGGCTCACTGCAACCTTTGTTTCCTGGGTTCAAGTGATTCTCATGCCTCAGCCTCCCAAGTAGCTGGGACTACAGGTGCCTGCCACCACACCTGACTGATTTTTGTATTTTTAGTAGAGGTGGGGTTTCACCACGTTGGCCAGGCTGGTCTCAAACTCCTGACCTCAAATGATCCACCCACCTTGGCCTCCCAAAGTGCTGGGATTACAGGTGTGAGCCACTGTTACCTGGCCTAGTACAGCCATCTTAATATTTTTACTCCACAAACATGAGATGTGTTCCATTTATTTAAGCTATTTTTTCAGCAATGTTTTGTAATTTATAGTGTACACATTTTTCACTTCTCTGGTTAAACTATTCCTAGCTATTCTTTTGGATGCTGTTGTAAATTGAATTTTTTTTTTCAGTTTCCTTTTCAGTGTGTTCATTTCTAGTGTATAGAAATACAACTGACTTGTGTGTGTTGATCTTATACCCTATAACTTTGCTGAATTTATTTTTTTGTGGACTTTTCTTTGGGATTTTCTATGTGTATAATCATGTCATCTGCAAACAGAGATAGCTTTACTTCCTTTCTAACTTGGAATCCTTTTTCTTTTTCTTCCCTGATTGCTTTGGCTAGAACCTCTAGTCCCATGTTGAATAGCAGTGGTGAAAGCAGGCATCCTTGTCTTGTTGCTGATTTTTTTTTTTTTTTTTTTTTTGAGACAGAGTCTTGCTCTGTAGCCCAGGCTGGAATGCAGTGATGTGATCTCGGCTCACTGCAAGCTCTGCCTCCTGGGTTCACGCCATTATCCTGCCTCAGCCTCCTGAGTAGCTGGGACTACAGGTGCCCGCCACCATGCCTGGCTAATTTTTTTTTTTATTTTTAGTAGAGACAGGGTTTCACTGTGTTAGGATGGTCTCGATCTCCTGACCTCGTGATCTGCCCACCTTGGCCTCCCGAAGTGCTGGGATTACAGGTGTGAGCCACCACACCTGGCCCGTGGCTGATCTTAAGGGAAAATTTTGTCTCTCACTGTTGAGTATGGTTAGCTGTTTTATTTTGTTGAGGAAGTTACCCTCTATTCCTAGTGCTTTTCTCAGGAAAGAGTGTCATGTTTGTGACTTTGACTGCTTGGTTGCAGGTGCACACCACCGTGCCCAGCTGATTTTTGTTTTGTTTTGTGACAGAGTCTTGCTCTGTCGCCCAGGCTGGAGTGCAGTGGTGCAGTCTCGGCTCACTGCAAGCTCCGCCTCCTGGGTTCATGCCATTCTCCTGCCTCAGCCTCCCCAGCAGCTGGGACTACAGGCGCATGCTGCCATGCCCGGCTAATTTTTTGTATTTTTAGTAGAGATGGGGTTTCACCATGTTAGCCGGGATGGTCTCAATCTCCTGACCTTGTGATCCACCTGCCTCGGCCTCCCAAAGTGCTGGGATTACAGGTGTGAGCCACCACCCCCGGCCTGATTTTTATATTTTCAGTAGAGATGGGGTTTTACCATGTTGGCCAGGCTGGTCTCAAACTCCTGACCTCAAGTGCGATCCACCCACCTTGGCCTGCCAAAGTGCTGGGATTACAGGCAGGAGCCACCGCGTCCGGCCCCATCTGATTTCTTTACTACAGAGTTGCTGTCTTTTGTAATGATAATCACCATGTTTTATTTTTGAGTGGGATTAGACATCAGCTTGTGACTCTCACCAGCAAGCCTAAGGCCCCCACGAATCGCTGGTGTAGAGCGTGTGTGTTTTCATAACACCAGAGGAGAAGAGCAGTTGCCACAGTTGTCCCTGAGCAAACATTTGCATCCAGCTGGGCGCGCGTGCCTCCCCAGGCTAGGGCAGCGGGTGCTCACCCTGCCCTCTTCCTGTTCACAGCCTGATTCGGACTCCACCAAACACTCAACTCCATCAAATAGCTCCAACCCCAGCGGCCCACCGAGCCCCAACTCCCCCCACAGGAGCCAGCTCCCCCTCGAAGGCCTGGAGCAGCCGGCCTGTGACACCTGAAGCCGCCAGCTCACGGCAGGGGCCAGGGAGCTGGGGATGGCCTCCAGTGTCCGTGCCAAGACTGAGCGGGCCCTCCAGTGTTGTCCAAGGAAATGTAGAATCACTTTGTAGATACGGAGATGAAGAAGACAAATCTTTATTATAATATTGATCAGTTTTATGCCGCATTGTTCGTGGCAGTAGACCACATCTGTTCGTCTGCACAGCTGTGAGGCGACACTGTTCCATCTGCACATGAAGGACCCCCATACAGCCTGTCTCCCACCCCTGACAACCCGAGAAGGCATATGGGGCCCTGCCAACGCCACTTCCTCAGCAGAAACCCGTCATGACGCGGCTGCTTCGGAAGCAGACATCTGGGAACACAGCCTCAGTACCCAGTCCTTTCCCTAGTTCCTGAAACTTTCCTAGAACCTTAGAATAGTAGGAGGTCATATAGCAATCCCAGTGTCACTAGAATTTTGAAGACAGAGGAAAGTGGAGGTTAGTTTGTGGCCTTTTTTTCATTTAGCCATTGCATAGTCAGCTGCAGAAGTCCTGCTGACTTCTCTGTCATGGACAGAGGCCCGGGACTAGTGACACCCTGCGTCCCTGTGTGCATTAAGTTCATTCTGGGTCGCAGCCATACTACTGTGAAGTCAGCTGTGCTCTCTGCTTTCCACTCGCTTCTACGGCTTCCATCTCCTGCCATAAAACCAGCGAGTGTCGTGGTGCAGGCAGGCCCTGTGGCCTGCTGGGCTGAGAGAAGTCAGAGCCCCAGGGTGCCACGAAGCAGCCACTGGGATACCCCACCCTGCCGCCCCCCCAACCAGTCCTGCCCCCGCATGGAGCCCCTGTGATTAGTAGCCTGTATGATCATGTAGACCCACCCAACATACTCCTGCACACTGGCCCCGGTCCACGGCACGTGGATTTCACCTCCCCCTTCTTTGTACCAGATGTTGAGTGACCAGCTCTGTGGCCCTGTGTCGTCAGAGGCTTGTGATTAACTGTGGCAGCAGACACAGCTTGGGCCAGGCTTCCCCTGTCCTCCCACCAGTCGGCTGCTTGGCAAGGCTGTTCAGGACCTGCACTTCCCCAAGCCGGCACTGAGTGGCCCAGCACTGCCTAGCCCTGCCACCCCACTGCCCTCCTACCCCGTCTTCTGCTGGATGGGCACCTGGGGGGTTCTGGTTTTTACTTTTTTAATGTAAGTCTGAGTCTTTGTAATTATTGAATCGTGAGAACATTTTTGAACAATTTACCTGTCAATAAAGCAGAAGACGGCAGTTTTAAAGTTCCCAGTGGTCCGTCTGGATGTGATAACATGTCACCCATGTGTCTGGGCCCCAGAAGTGCCTGAGCTCCAAAAGGCAGTGAAGGAGCCACCTTCCCAGCAGAAGCTATTCACCAGTGGAAGCTATTCTGGGTAATTCACTCGGAGGTCACACAAAAGGCTGCTGTTGGGGTGTTCAGCCTGAGCAGAGGGCATCCTTGGGGCAGGAGTGAAGGGTGGGAGGAGGGTGGTATGCCTGTGAGCCCAGCCAGGCAGTGCCAGGGCCCCAGGAGGGAGCTGCCCGGGAGGGTCTGCCTGTCCACACCCATACACGCTAACCCTGCCAGCAGCCCCAAGGGACAGGATGGGGCAGGCCAGAGGCCCCAGGAAGAGGCAGGAGCTCTCAGGGAGACCTGGGCCAGGGTGAGTGGTCCCTGGTTGAGGGAATGCTCGGAGTCAGTTTCCCGAGTTATGCAGGGAGTTGGCTTCTATGTGCCACTCACTGAGACCTGGTTGTCCTTGGTAGGACAAGGGCAGTGATGGCCCCTGCAGAAGAGTGTGGACCTGGGAGAAGACTGCAAGCCAGGGCAGGCAGCCCAGCACCCAGCAGGGGCACTTGGGACCTTGCAGCTCTGTGCCAGGCAGCATGGCCTGGGCTGCTGCTGCAGCAGCAAGCAGCGCCCCTGGAAGCCCAGAGCATCTCCTTCCACAGCCCACGCCAGGGGCAGGTCCCTGCCAGCACAGTCGCATCTATGACTGGGGTGAGCAGTGGGCGGCAGGTGGTGTCCAGCCAGCTCAGGCTTGCTCTCCAGTTTGCACCTGACACTAAAGAAAATCGTGGCTAAAAAGTGCCTGTGGGAGTGTCGGCCACTTTTAAAAATGCGAGATGGTAGCTGTTGGAGCACACGTGAACTGTGGTGGTCACTCAACAGGACACTGCACAGCACTGAGAGTGACTCATTCCAACCACAACACAGACGCACCTCGAAGCACGGGGCCCTGATCTGGATTACAGCACGTGTCCTGGCGGCTAAGCTGGGCCCCTGGGCAGAAGATTCCGAGTGGGGGCCAGGCCATGACTGGGGATGCCGGTGACATCTCCAGCCCCAGATACTGGTTTCACAGAACTGGTCACTGCCGCAGTTACAGCTGCACACACAGGGCCGGGCCCTTGTCTGGGTCAGTGCAGTGGCGCATGCTTGCACATGGGTGACCCCGTATGATCTGCCTTCGCACCCAGCAGCTTGGTGCCAGGAGAGATGCCCACCCCTTTTCCGTCCGCCCCTCCAGCCACGGCCTTTGGCTCCCTCCACCCCTTGCCTCTCTCCCACCCCCACCTCCAGCTCCTCACCCTCCCCCCACCAGAAGGCGGGGGAAGCCCCCCTCCTAGTTCTGGGTTCAGCTTCACAGATCTTAGCTTCTCGCTGCCCAGGTGACGACCAGCGCTGCCTCCAGCAGTGGCCAGCTAGACCCCTCCCATGTCCCCCAGTGCGACTGGGGCGCAAAGCTGGGCTCCCAATCCTCATGGGCGGGGCCGGGGGCGGCATATTCAGGCTGACGGCAGGTGCAGGAAACACCTTCATTGAGTAAAGCCACCCTGTCCTTGGCCCCTGGAGGAGGGGGGAAGGAGGGGGGAAGGAGGGGGAAGGAGGGGGGAAGGAGGGGGAAGGAGGGGGAAGGAGGGGGAAGGAGGGGGGAAGGAGGGGGAAGGAGGGGGAAGGAAGGGGAAGTTTGGGGTCTGGACGAGGAGGTGGCTAGCCCCCAGGTCGACTGGGGTCAGGGAGGTTCTGGGGCCAGAGGGGGTGGAGAGCCCCAAGGTCGACGGTCAGGCGGCCGCTCAGGCCTCGGCCTCAGCCCCGGCGAACAGAGGGTTGACGAAGTAACTCTGGCTGGTGCTGTCTGCGGCCACCTTCGGAACCAGGCTGAGCGGCCGCGGAAGGGGCTACGGGGTGACAGGGTCAGGCGGCGTTAGGCGCCGAGTCCCGGCCCCGAGGAGGCCCTGGTCCCCACTCCAGCCCCCTCACCAGCTCCTCGGAGGCCGTCACGTCGAACACCGGGTTGTGGAAGCCAAGGGGCGCTCCGGCCAGGGCCGCCTCCTCACGCCGCCTCCACCTGAGGGCGTAGCGGGGACGCAGCATGAGCCCCTCGGAGCAACCCCCAGCCCCACACCCCCGACCCCCCGACCCGCGTACCTGAGCCTCCCCGCGCGGCGCAGCAGCGGCGGCGCCACCAGCAGGACCAGCAGCGCCAGCAGTAGCGCAGCCGCCACGCCGCCTGCCAGCCCAGCCGCGGAGCTGCCCCAGACGTGTGCGCCCGACTCCCGCATGGTCGCCTCCAGGACGCCGAGGGTCTCGCCTGCGGCGGAGGGGCCGGCTTAGTCTTCCCCGCGGCGGGGCGGGGCGGGGCGGGGCGGGGCGGGGCGGGGCGGGCGCGGTTACCGTTCTCGGCGACGTCCGCCAGGAGGGCCCGGGCCAGCCGCCCCGCGCCACCCGTGTCGGGCCCCGTCTCCACCAGCACCACCTGGATCTCCGTATCGGCCTCCCGGAGCCCGGACGAGCGTGGCACCTTGGACACGGCCACCTGCAGCCCCCGGTACTGAGGCTGGGGAGGGGGACGGGGTTGGTTTGACTCAGCCCCCCGCCCTCCCCGAGCCTATGGGGACGCTAAGGGCAGAGGCAGATAGTGGGCAGGTGGGCGGAGGCAGATAGTGGGCAGGTGGACAGGTGGGCAGGTGGGCAGGTGGACAGGTGGGCAGGTGGGCAGGTGGGCAGGTGGGCAGGTGGGCAGCCGCAGGGGCCCTGCAGAAGGGGCGTCCTAGGCGGAGGCGGTAGGGCTGGGGTGGGGACTCCCCTCAGCTGCCCGCGCGGCCCCATTACCAGGCCCAGGAAGGTGTCTAGTATCCGCGCCCGGTACCGCTTCAGGTCAAATGCGGGGCCGTGGGTCAGCAACACAACGGCTCCTGCGGTGGGAGGGCAGGGGTCAGCGCCGTGGATCCGGGCCCGGCAGGAAACTGAGGCGGGGGGCGAACGAGGTCCTCCAGGCCTTCCCAGCAAGCAGGGCCCGGCGGGGGCGCTCACCACAGAGGTCACAGCACTGCCCCTGGGGCCGGAGGGCGCTGTGACAGGCGGCCTGGGGGCAGCGGCCGCCCAGGGACTGGAGCAGGGCCGCGCAGATCCACGGCTGCACCTGGTGCGAGGGGCGGTCGTCAACGCAGAGCCAGAGCGGACCCCAGCGAGAAGGGCGATGCGTCCAAGATGCAAGCCGGCGAGAGACCGTGGGAGCGCGGCGGCCCTGTCCCGGGCACAGTCCCGACCCACGCGCGGCCCCCGAGACTCCACTGCGGCCTGGCTCACCTCTGCGTTGCCGCAGACGCAGCCCGACGGGTCCGCACAGTCTTCGGGGCCCACGCTCAGCGCGCCCGGCCCGTGGAAGCGTAGGCGGCCCGCGCGGGACGCCAGGAAAGCAGCCAGGTCCTCGTCGCGCGTGAACGTCTGCGGGCAGCCGGGTCCCCACCGGAGCCAGCCCGAAGAAGAGACATCACCTGAGTGCTCAGACCCTAAGTGTGCAGACCAGGAGGGGCAGGAGCGGGGGCGGGGGCGGGCCGAGGTGGGGAGAGGGGACCCAAGCCTCCCTCCCCTCAGTGCTCACCCGGCCCAGAGCCGAGATGCTGCGAACACGCACGGGGCTAGCGCCAGGGCCAAGCCCCACGCGGAAGGAGGCACTAGGTGGAAAGACTACGTCGTCGTGGCGGCAGGGCACGCACTCGGCATCCACGAAGAAGAGACCAGGTGCCTCGTCCCCGGAGCGCCACAGGTGCGGGTCATGCCAGGAGAAGCGGTCAGAGTCGCGGAAGACGGCAGGTTCGCCTGAGCAGGGGCACATCCCTGAGCTCCACGGAACAAGCCCCAGACCACACCACGCCAGGCCTCTGAGCACGACCCCCCAAGCCCCGCTTCAGGACACTTCCGCCACTCCCTAAACCCCGCCCCCGGAGGCGCCCTCCCTCCAGTCCTCGCTCCCTCGACACGCCTTCCCTCCAGTCCCCGCCCTGGACACGCCCTCCCTCCAATTTCCGCCCCTGAACACGCCCTTCCACACTCACCCGCGCCACAGTCCAGGTGCGAGCCCACGTCTGAGACTCCGAATCCGGCTCCTGAAGCCAAGACGAGTTCCCCGTCCAGCGGCAGGAGCTGCAAGAGGCACGGGCTGAGGCGGCGCCACGCGGGGGTCCGGGCCCGCTCCGCGCCCACCCCGCCCCCAGTCCCCTGGGACGCGAAGCGAGACCCTGTGCACGGAAGGGGCCCGGGCGAGCTCAGGCCCGGGGTCCTCGGCCTGGCTGAGGCTGGCAGAGGAAGCGGATCTGGCCTGGGAAAGATGGGGCCGCGTGTGCAAGGCCCCGAGGCGGGCACAGCCCAGTGTCCTGTCCCTGAGCTGGAGGTCTCACAGGCCAGGGACAGAGCCGTGGGGAGTCTGGGGCAGAGATGACTCTGGCCGGGGCCTGTCGCCTCCCCCATAGCCCCTTGAGAACGTGCACAGGCCCAGGGCTCCCAGGTTCCAGGAACTAAAGTTTCAAAAGTTGCCCGGCCCCTGGGGAGTCTGAGGCCGCGCTCTTGGTGTGTGAGGGAGGGAGGGAAGAAGAGAGGGAGGGAGAGGCAGCATCTGGGGGCCAGGGGTGCAGGAGGAGGCAGGGAGTGTAGCAGGGCGGTGGAGTGGCCCCTGCTGTTTCCTAGGCCTGGGCTGGGCCATGCAGCTCCCTCACCACAGAAGTGGGGCCACAGCCCAGGTCTCGGGTGTCAGCAGAAATATGGGGGGTCTGACCGGCCGCCCCTCACTCCCCCTCTCCTCCAATGCCAGGACCTCGGCCTCCTGCCTTTTTGCTTCTGCACTTCTCCCTCAGGGGCCGAGGGTGAGCGCTGGGCCAGGGCAACCCTTGCTGCCAGGTTATGAGGGGCTCAGCACAGTAGGGCGTGCCCGCCCAGGGCAGGACCCTCTCTTCGGCCCTTCCAGGAGCACTGCACCTGAGCAAGAGGCCAACACCCCCAGCGACGTGAGGTCACACTTCAGTTCCGTGCACACCTGAGGGTGTGGCACTGCCAGCAGGGCAAGTCCACCCACAGATGCAGAGGTGGAGCCATAGGGACGGAGTGTGCCATAGCTCAAAGCGCCTCAGGAACAGGGAGGGGTTCCCAGGAGGAAGCATACCAAGAACACCTTTTTTTAAAGAACGAAAGGGAAAAATATAAACGTAACATAATAGTTGAACAGATGAGCACAGTAGTTAAGGCCAGGAGTTTGAGATCAGCCTGGTGAGAAACATAGTGAGACTCCATCTCTACAAAAAATTTAAAAATAGGCCGGGCGCGGTGGCTCACGCTTGTAATCCCAGCACTTTGGGAGCCTGAGGCGGGCGGATCACGAGGTCAGGAGATCGAGACCACGGTGAAACCCCGTCTCTACTAAAAATACAAAAAAAAAAAAAAAAAAAAAATTTAAAACTAAAAAGAGAATATAATTTTTAAATATAGGGCAACATTTATAATAGAAACCAAACTTCAGGGCAGGAGCGGTGGCTCATGCCTGTAATCCCAACACTTTGGAAGGCCGAAGCGGGCATATCACTTGAGCCCAGGAGTTCGAGACCAGCCTGGCCAACATAGTGAGACCGCCCCATCTCTACAAAAACTACAAAAATTAGCCAGGCGTGGTGGCACAAGCCTGTAGTCCCAGCTACTCGGGAGGCTGAGGTGGGAGGATTGTTTGAGCCCAGGAAGGTCAAGGCTGCAGTGAGCCGTGATCGTGCCACTGCACTCCAGCCTGGGCAACAGAGTGAGACCCTGTCTCAGAAAACCAAACTTAGCAAAGTATTGATGAATTAACCAATACAATGTAAGACCTCTACAGGGAACACTTTAAGATGCTAAAGAGGACATGGATGACCTGAAATATTTGGAGAGGCCATCCAAGCTCTTATATGGATGGCTTGACAGCATAAGGCTGTTATTTATCCCAATCAAAATTCCTGTAGTCTCAGCTACTTGGGAGGCTGAGGCAGGAGAATCGCTTGAGCCCAGGAGGCAGAGGTTGCAGTGAGCCGAGATCACACCACTGCACTCCAGCCTGGGCAGCAGAGCGAGACTCCATCTCAAAAAAAAAAAAAAAAATCCAAGGTTTTTTTGGTGGTGGTGGTGGTAGTTGGTACACCTGGCAAACCTATTCTACAATTTATCTGCAACAATGCGATCCATAAAGAACCTTGGAGCAGGAGTGAAGGGGATGGATCTGAAGCCTCCTGCAGAGCCACAGTGTGCATAGTGTAGGGTCGGCAAAGCGGCCTGTGGACTTGAAGACAGGGCTCAGAGAGACCCACAACGCCCAGGCCCACGATGGATTCCAGCGATGCTGGAACAGAAGCGCAAGGCGGAGGACGTTGGAAGCTGCGCTCACCCTAAGGAGAGAAACAGAGCGGGACCCCTCGCTGGTGCACGTGCCCCATAGTCGATTACCATTGTGACTGAGGAGCAGACGGGATTCTCAAACGAAACACAGAAAACACAGTTCTAAGGTAAGGGGTTTTGCATTAGGTCGATTAAAATGAGGGTTTCTGTTCAGCACAGGACACTGCAGGCAAGTCCACAGTGAGCAGACTTGCAAAGCCTCCAGCCAAGGCAGGGGGATGGGCGGAAGACAGGAGACTCCCCCAGCAAGAAAGCAGGCAAAAGGTAGAAATGGGGGGAAGGGCAAGGAACAGGAAAATCGCAGGGAGGGATGCTCGCAACCAGAGAATTACAAAGTAAGGCACTGATGTGCACGGCCTATTACTCGGGCGCCATCTAGGCAGATGGACGAAGCTGGGAGCCAGGGGCATGGAGGGCAACATAGCCGACGTGTGCAGGGGATGGGAGTGCTTGGGCGACTCTGGGTGAATTCGGCCTCTGCAGGCTGGGACCCCGGGGCCACTGTCCCCTGCCCCTGCGCTGTTCCCACTGGCCAATGGATGATCAATGAATGAATTATTGAATAGATGAATGAATGAATGGAGTGTTGCCTCCTTTCAGAGCCCAAGTGCTTCCAAAGGAGACCATGAAAGTAAGGAGGACGGCAGTGTCAGGCCTCTGAGCCCAAGCCAAGCCATCGCATCCCCTGTGACTTGCACGTATACGCCCAGATGGCCTGAAGTAACTGAAGAATCACAAAAGAAGTGAAAAGGCCCTGCCCTGCCTTAACTGATGCCATTCCACCACAAAAGAAGTGTAAATGGCCGGTCCTTGCCTTAAGTGATGACATTACCTTGTGAAAGTCCTTTTCCTGGCTCAAAAAAGCCCCCCCACTGAGCACCTTGTGACCCCCACTCCTGCCCACCAGAGGACAAACCCCCTTTGACTGTAATTTTCCTTTACCTACCCAAATCCTATAAAACGGCCCCACCCCTATCTCCCTTCAGCTGACTCTTTTTGGACTCGGCCCGCCTGCACCCAGGTGAAATAAACAGCCATGTGGCTCACACAAAGCCTGTTTGGTGGTCTCTTCACACGGACGTGCATGAAGAATGGTGCCGTGACTCGGATCGGGGGACCTCCCTTGGGAGATCAATCCCCTGTCCTCCTGCTTTTTGCTCCATGAGAAAGATCCACCTACGACCTCAGATTCCTCAGACCGACCAGCCCAAGAAACATCTCACCAATTTCAAATCCAGTAAGCAGCCTCTTTTTACTCTCTTCTCCAACCTCCCTCCCTATCCCTCAACCTCTTTCTCTTTCAATCTTGGTGCCACACTTCAATCTCTCCCTTCTCTTAATTTCAGTTCCCTTCATTTTTTGGTAGAGACAAAGGAGACACGTTTTATCTGCGGACCCAAAACTCCGGCGCCAGTCACAGACTGGGAAGGCAGCCTTCCCTTAGTGTTTAATCATTGCAGGGGCGCCTCTCTGATTATTCACCCACGTTTCAGAGGTGTCAGACCACGCAGGGACGCCTGCCTTGGTCCTTCACCCTTGGTGGCAAGTCCTGCTTTTCTGGGGAAGGGGCAGGTATCCCAACCCCTTCTCTCCGTGTCTCTACCCCTTCTCCGCCTTTCTGGGGGGCAAGAAACCCCCAACCCCTTCTCCTTCACCCTGAGCAGCAAGTCCCACTTTTCTAGAGGAGGGGCAAGTACCCCAACCTCATATCTCTGCACCCCAATCCCTTATTTCCGTGCCCCAACCTCTTATATCTCTGTGCCCCAATCCCTTATTTCCGCACCCCGACCTCTTATCTCTGCGCACCAACCCCTTATATCCACGCCTCAACCGCTTTCCCGCTTTTCTGGAAGGTAAGAACCCCCGAACCCCTTCCCTCTGTGTCTCTACTCTCTTTTCTCTGGGCTTGCTTCCTTCACTATGGGCAACCTTCCACCCTCCATTCCTCCTTCTTCTCCCTTAGCCCGTGTTCTCAAAAACTTAAAACCTCTTCAACTCACACCTGACCTAAAACCTAAATGCCTTATTTTCTTCTGCAATGCCGCTTGACCCCAATACAAACTCGATAGTAGTTCCAAATAGCCAGAAAACAGCACTTTCAAGTTTTCCATCCTGCAAGATCTAAATAATTCTTGTCGTAAAATGGGCAAACGGTCTGAGGTGCCTGACGTCCAGGCATTCTTTTACACATCGGTCCCTTCCTAGTCTCTGTGCCCAATGCAACTCGTCCCAAATCTTCCTTCTTTCTCCCTCCTGCCTGTCCCCTCAGTCCCAACCCCAAGTGTCGCTGAGTCTTTCTAATCTTCCTTTTCTACAGGCCCATCTGACCTCTCCCCTCCTGGCCAGGCCGAGCTAGGTCCCAATTCTTCCTCAGCCTCCGCTCCTCCACCCTATAATCCTTTTATCACCTCCCCTCCTCACACCTGGTCCGGCTTACAGTTTCATTCCGTGACTAGCCCTCCCCCACCTGCCCAGCAATTTATTCTTAAAAAGGTGGCTGGAGCTAAAGGCATAGTCAAGGTTAATGCTCCTTTTTCTTTATCCAACCTCTCCCAAATCAGTTAGTGTTTAGACTGTTTTTCATCCAATATAAAAAACCCAGCCCAGTTCATGGCTCATTTGGCAGCAACCCTGAGACACTTTACAGCCCTAGACCCTAAAAGGTCAAAAGGCCGTCTTATTCTCAAAATACATTTTATTACCCAATCTGCCCCCGACATTAAATAAAACTCCAAAAATTAAATTCCAGCCCTCAAACCCCACAACAGGATTTAATTAACCTCGCCTTCAAGGTGTACAATAATAGAAAAAAGTTGCAATTCCTTGCCTCCACTGTGAGACAAACACCCCAGCCACATCTCCAGCACACAAGAACTTCCAGACGCCTGAACCGCAGCGGCCAGGCATTCCTCCAGAACCTCCTCCCCCAGGAGCTCCTCCTTTCCGGCTACAAGTGCCAGAAATCTGGCCACCAGGCCAAGGAATGCCTAAGCCGTGTCCCATCTGTGCGGGACCCCACTGGAAATCGGACTGTTCAACTCACCTGGCAGTCACTCCCAGAGCCCCTGGAACTCTGGCCCAAGGCTCTCTGACTGGCTCCTTCTCGGCTTAGCGGCTGAAGACTGACGCTGCCCGATCGCCTCGGAAGCCCCATAGACCATCACGGACGCCGAGCGTCGGGTAACTCTCACAGTGGAAGGTAAGTCCGTCCCCTTAGTCAATACGGAGGCCACCCACTCCACATTACCTTCTTTTCGAGGGCCTGTTTCCCTTGCCTCCATAACTGTTGTGGGTATTGACGGCCAGGCTTCTAAACCCCTGAAAACTCCTCCACTCTGGTGCCAATTTGGAGAACACTCTTTTATGCACTCTTTTTTACTTATCCCCACCTGCCCAGTTGCCTTATTAGGCCGAGATATTTTAACCAAATTATCTGCTTCCCTATTCCTGGACTACAGCTGCATCTCATTGCCGCCCTTCTCCCCAACCCAAAGCCTCCTTCGCATCTTCCTCTCATATCCCCCCACCTTAACCCACAAGTATGGGACATCTCTACTCCGTCCCTGGCAACCGATCACATGCCCGTTACCATCCCATTAAAACCTAATCACCCTTACCCCGCTCAACGCCAATATCCCATCCCACAGCACACTTTCAAAGGATTGAAGCCTGTTATCACTCGCCTGCTACAGCACGGGCTTCTAAAACCTATAACTCTCCTGACAATTCCCCCATTTTACCTGTCCAAAAACCAGACAAGTCTTACAGATTAGTTCCGGATCTGCACCTTATCAACCAAATTGTTTTGCCTATCCACCCTGTGGTGCCCAACCCGTACACTCTTTTGTCCTCAATACCTTCCTCCACAACTCACTATTCCGCTCTCGATCTTAAAGATGCTTTTTTCACTATTCCCCTGCACCCCTCGTCCCAGCCTCTCTTTGCTTTCACTTAGACTGACCCTGACACCCATTAGGCTCAGCAAATTACCTGGGCTGTACTGCCGCAAGCCTTCACAGACAGCCCCCATTACTTCAGTCAAGCCCAAATTTCATCCTCATCTGTTACCTATCTCAGCATAATTCTCATAAAAACACACGTGCTCTCCCTGCTGATCGTGTCCAATTAATCTCCCAAACCACAATCCCTTACAAAACAACTCCTTTCCTTCCTAGGCATGGTTAGTGTGGTCAGAATTCTTACACAAGAGCCAGGACCACACCCCGTAGCCTTTCTGTCCAAACAACTTGACCTTACTGTTTTAGCTTAGCCCTCATGTCTGCGTGCAGCAGCTGCCGCTGCTTTAATACTTTTAGAGGCCCTAAAAATCACAAACTATGCTCAACTCTCTACAGCTCTCATAATTTCCAAAATCTATTTTCTTCCTCACACCTGATGCATATACTTTCTGCTCCCCGGCTCCTTCAGCTGTGCTCACTCTTTGTTAAGTCTCCACAATTACCATTGTTCCTGCCCCGGACTTCAATCTGGCCCCCCACATTATTCCAGATACCACACCTGACCCTCATGACTGCATCTCTCTGATCCACCTGACGTTCACCCCATTTCCCCACATTTCCTTCTTCCCTGTTCCTCACCCTGATCACACTTGGTTTATTGATGGCAGTTCCACCAGGCCTAATCGCCACACACCAGCAAAGGCAGGCTATGCCATAGTACAAGCCACTAGCCCGCCTCTTATGAACCTTTCATTTCCTTTCCATCGTGGAAATCTATCCTCAAAGAAATAACTTCTCAGTGTTCCATCTGCTATTCTACTACTCCTCAGGGATTATTCAGGCCCCCTCCCTTCCCTACACATCAAGCTTGAGGATTTGCCCCCACCTAGGACCGGCAAATTAGCTTTACTCAACATGCGCCGAGTGAGAAAACTAAAATACCTCTTAGTCTAGGTAGACACTTTCACTGGATAAGTAGAGGCCTTTCCTACAGGCTCTGAGAAGGCCACGCAGTCATTTCTTCCCTTCTGTCAGACATAATTCCTCAGTTTAGCCTTCCCACCTCTATACAGTCTGATAGCAGACCAGCCTTTATTAGTCAAATCAGCCAAGCATTTTTTCAGGCTCTTAGTATTCAGTGACAGACTAATGGTCTATTAAAAACACACCTCACCAAGCTCAGCCACCAACTTAAAAAGGACTGGACAATACTTTTACAACTTTCCTTTCTCAGAAGTCAGACCTGTCCTCAGAATGCTATAGGGTACAGCCCAATCTGAGCTCCTGTATAGATGCTCCTTTTTATTAGGCCCCAGTCTCATTCCAGACACCAGCCCAACTTAGACTGTGCCCCCAAAAAACTTGTCATCCCTACTATTTTCTGTCAAGTCACACTCCTATTCACTGTTCTCAACTACTCACACATGCTCTGCTCTTGTTTACACTGCTGGTTTACACTGATTCTCCAAGCCATCACAGCTGATATCTCCTCGTGCTATCCCCAAACTGCCACTCTTAGCTCTTGAAGTAAATAAATAATCTTTGCTGGCAAGGCTATGCTGAACCTCCTTAGGCACTCTCTAATCAGATGTCCTAGGTCTTCCCAATTCTTAGACCTTTAATACCTGTTTTTCTCCTTCTCTTATTCCATTTAGTTTCTCAATTCATTCAAAACCGTATCCAGGCCATCACCAATCATTCTATACAACAAATGTTTCTTCTAACAGCCCCACAATATCACCCCTTACCACAAGACCTCCCTTCAGCTTAATCTCTCCCACTCAAGGTTCCCATGCCGCCCCTAATCCCGCTCGAAGCAGCCCTGAGAAACATCACCCATTCTTTCTCTCTATACCACCCCCCAAAAATTTTCGCCGCCCCAACACTTCAACACTATTTTACTTTTCTTATTAATATAAGAAGACAGGAATGTCAGGCCTCTGAGCCCAAGCCAAGCCATCGCATCCCCTGTGACTTGCACGTATATGCCCAGATGGCCTGAAGTAACTGAAGAATCACAAAAGAAGTGAAAAGGCCCTGCCCTCCCTTAACTGATGCCATTCCACCACAAAAGAAGTGTAAATGGCCAGTCCTTGCCTTAAGTGATGACATTACCTTGTGAAAGTCCCTTTCCTGGCTCATCCTGGCTCAAAAACCTCCCCCACTAAGCACCTTGCGACCCCCACTCCTGCCCGCCAGAGAACAAACCCCCTTTGACTGTAATTTCCCACTACCTACCCAAATCCTATAAAATGGCTCCACCCCTATCTCCCTTCGCTGACTCTTTTCGGACTTGGCCCGCCTGCACCCAGGTGAAATAAACAGCCACGTGGCTCACACAAAGCCTGTTTGGTGGTCTCTTCACACGGACGCGCATGAAAGGCAGGGGAGGGGAATGGGGGAAATCCATGCCCTGGAACCCCCACCCCAGCCTGACTCCTCTGCCCACAGGTCCCCCATCAGCTCCCAGTGCCCCCCTCACTTGGGCTGCCTGGTTGCCAAGGTTATGCGTGGGTTCTGGGGGCAGGGCCACAAGGGGCAACCACCTCTCTCTCCCCGCCCTCCTCCCGTTTCCTGGGCGGGAGCTTTGCCGTCTTGCTGTGGGTGCCCTCCCCAGTGCCTGGCAGCTTTTGGGTTAAGGCAGCTTTGGAAAACCTGAAGGAATGAACCAAGCGGCCTTAGGGTGGAAATGAGGCCCGGGGTCCCTGACCCCGCATGGGGCAGGAGTAGGCCAGGATGAGGCCATTGAGCCATCTTCCCCACCCGCACGTGCAGGGGCCTCAGGCCTGGACCCCACATCTGGAGCCGACACCCCAACCCAGCTCACCAGTGACCCTCACTCAGGAGTGACTGAGCTGGCAGGTGTGCAGGTGACAGGATGAGGACGTAGCCCAGGAATGGCTGTGAAGGGGCTGGAAGGAAGCTTTTGCCCAGAGGCTTGGCCTGCAGGCCCCACAGTCACCCTGGAAGCTGGTGGGCTGCCACTGCAATGGGACAGTGGCCACCGAGGATACTCAACCGAGTGGGTGGGCTGTGTGCCAGTGAAGCTGTATTTACTGTCGCTGATGTCATATATTTTCCAAGTGCCACAAGAGATTGTTCTTTTTTTCCCCAACGATTACAAAGTGTAAAAACCATTCCTTGCTCCAGCCGTAGGGGCTGCGTTTGGCCTGCAGCTGGCTGAACTCCACCTTAAATAAGGAAATTTGCTTCTTTCTCTGGGGCCTTATCAGAGCCTTTAATACGTGATGAAGCTCCAGGCAAGTGCAGGCTGCAGCGTTTCCCAAACTTACCTGCTCATGGAACCCTCTTTCCTCCCAGTTCCCATCATTTTCTTGGAGTGTTGTGTGAAGCAGTTTGAGAAAAAGGTCCCCTAGGGCAGCAGTCCCCAACCTTTTTGGCACCAGGGACCGGTTTTGTGGAAGACAATTCTTCCATGGACTGATGCGGGGGGAAGGTTTCAGGGTGAAGCCGTCCCATCTCCGATGTCAGGCACTGAAGGAGTGCACACCCACCCAGGTCCCTCGCTGGCGCAGTGGTAATAGGGGTCCCTAGGAGAATCTGATCTGATCTGAAGGGAGGCAGAGCGCAGGCAGGAGTGGGCTCACGTCTTCCTGGGCGGCCGCTTCCTAACAGGCCAGGGACCCTGATGGCGGGTGCAGGGGGGTGTTGGGGACCCTTTCCCTAGTGTTCTCAAGGTGGAGCTTTAGGCACCAGGACAAGGCAAGGCTTTGGGGGAAGGGCGTGGAGCACGCGCTTCCTGGGAAGACCACCCACTGCTGGGCATCAGAAGGGCTGTGGGGACAGGGACGCCTCCCACCCCTCCAAGGACGCAGCCTGGCTGGGACCATGGGACCAAGCTCCCCTAGGTTCCCCCCAACTCCCTGCCTCCTAGAATATTCTCCAGAGGCCAAAGTCCCAGTCCGGCAGCGCCTGCATGCCATTGGGGTCCGCCCTCAAGGCACAGCAGTCCCTGAAGGAGCTTCAGAGACTCTGAACCCCCAGCCCGGTGGCAGCAGCAGCCCGGCCTTACCATGTCTGAGACGGCGTGACCTTCTCGCACCAGGACCGACACCATCTGCAGGAAGAAGCTGCCTCAGCTGAGCCCGGAGCAGCCCCCACCCGGGCCACGCGGTCTCGGGGGTCCAGGCCCATCACCGACCCCGCCGGCGCTCCCAGGCACCTTGTCCGCCGGGAACTCAACGGCGTCGCCGGCGCACGGGGTCCGGTTCTGGCTCCAGTTGGCTGCGACGTCGAAGTCCGTGTTGGGGACCCAGAGTTTGGAGGCCGCCTGGGTCAGTGCTGGGGAGGAGGCGACTGAGTGCCCGCCGTTCTCGCCGGGATGCTCCCTTCTCAGGGAAGGCCACCCACCCAGAGAAGTGCGGAAGGTCCGCGCGGATCACCCGGGACGCATAGGAACCCCATCCCCGGGGGCCCAGACCCAGGCCCTGGTCCCTCCCGGCCAGACTGTGGGCGCCCTGCCCGGGCGCTCTCCAACGGACTTCTCCTGTTATCTGCAGAGCCCGCTCCAACGTGCGCTCCAGGACGCCTGCCTAGATCGCCTCCCGGCACTGCCCCCAGTTTGCCTGGCGCTGGAGCAGAGGACGGCGTTGTTAAGGACAGTGACAGCCGGGGCATGGAGGAGGATGGGGCAGCGCAGACCTCTTCCTCGGCCTTGGAATCAGGAAGGCTTCCCGGAGGAGTCCTACCTGGGCCGGGAAGAGCTGCGACAGAGCGCAACCCGGTATGAGAAGTAAGAAGGGGCTGGGGGCGGCAGGACCAGGTCAGGCCGGCCCCGAATGTGGTGGGTGGGGTTGTCCAGAGGGAGCCGCGAGGGGTTTAGGGAAGGGGGCGCCAGGGACATGCGCCGGCCTGGTGTGAAGGCGGAGGAGGGCAAAGTGCTCCCTTGGGGACCGGGAAACTGAAGCAGTCTGCCAAGCCCCGCAGGCGCACACTCGCTGCTCTCGGCAGGTTCTGGGGACCGCGCCGCAGAAAAACCGCGACGGAAGGAGCCGCCAGAGGCCGGGGCTGGCCGAGGCTCCCGGACCCCCTCCTCGCCTCTCCCGCACCGCCCGATGCACTGGCCGCGCACTCCCGGGCTGCGCACTCGCCCGACGAGGGAGGCAAGGCCGCATTTCACGCCCCCAACCCTCCAAAGCCCCCGCTGCCCCCTCCTCGGAAGATCTTCACCCTCCAGATCTAGAGGGACCTCGGCCCTGGGTCCTGACAGACCGCTGCCGTCCTGGCCCCCACCAGTGTGGCCCCGGCTCACCGCAGAGCTGCAGCCACAGCAGGACCCGGCCCAGGACGCCCATCTCGCCTCTGCTCCTTGCGCCCGACCAGGAGACTTTGCCCCACTGGACCCACGTGACCAGGCAGGTCGGGTGGGGGCACCGGGGTCCGTTACATATTTACCTCCAGACCCGCCCAGGGCCGACTCTTCAGGCCCCTGGGAGGCACCTTCTCAGCCTCTCCTTACCCGCCCCTCCAGGGCCTGAACGCCTTAGGTTCTCAGGAAGAAGGGCAAAGAAGGGCTTGGCGAGACTGACCTACCCTGTAAAATGGGTGTCTTGCCAGGTGGGGGAATAAACGATCTTTGAATTCACCCCTTTCTCTGTCCTGTGTGCTGCTAGGGCTGAGCTAGTCTGCTCACCATTGGAACTGGGTGTCCACTTCTTCACGCAGTGCCCCTCTCCCATGGGTTGTGGATGGAGGTTGGATGATAGAAGGAAGATACTGGATGGAACATGGTATGTGGATAGTATAGGAGGGTGGATTGTGGATGGTGGTGGAGAGTAATGGATGGTGAGTAGGGGACAGCTGATGGACAGCAACATTGATGGTGCATGGTGCACGGCATATCGACGCGTGGCGGGTGAATCGTGAATGGTTGACAGCGAGTGGGTGGTGAGTGATAGAGGGTGGATGGGTGATGAATGGATGGATGAGGATGGTGAGTGAAAAATGAATGAATGGCCGGGAGTGGTGGCTCATGCCTGTAATCCCAGCACTTTGGGAAGCTGAGACAGGCGGATCGCGAGGTCAGGAGATCAAGACCATCCTGGCTAACGCGGTGAAACCCCGTCTATACTAAAAAAATACAAAAAAATTAGCCAGGCATGGTAGCAGGCGCCTGTAGTCCCAGCTACTTGGGAGGCTGAGGCAGGAGAATGGTGTGAACCCGGGAGGCGGAGCTTGCAGTGAGCTGAGATCGCGCCGCTGCACTCCAGCCTGGGCGACAGAGCGAGACTGTCTCAAAAAAAAAAAAAAAAAGAAAAAAAGAAAAATGAATCGATGGTAATCAGGGAATGGTGGATGGAGAACGGCATAAATGGATACATGGCTGACAGGTAGATCATAAAGAGTGGGTGTTGGCTGGGCATGGTGGCTCACCCTGTAACCCAGCCTTTAGGAGGCCAGGCAGGCAGATCACCTGAGGTCGGGAGTTTGAGACCAGCCTGACCAACATGGAGAAACCCCATCTCTACTAAAATACAAAATTAGCTAGGCATGGTGGCACATGCCTGTAATCCCAGCTACTCGGGAGGCTAAGGCAGGAGAATCACTTGAACCCAGAAGGCGGAGGTTGTGGTGAGCCGAGATTGTGCCATTGCACTCCAGCCTGGGCAACAAGAGTGAAACCCCATCTCCAAAAAAAAAAAAAAAAAAAAAAAGTGGGTGTTAAATGCTGGATGTTTGGCGAGTGATGACTGCTGAATGGATGGATGGTGGATGGTGAATAGGTAGATGGTAGATGGAGAGATGGTGGATGATGGTTGCATAAATGGTGAATTGTGGATGGACATGGATGGTGGATAGTGAATAGATAGTGGATAGTGGATAATGGGTGGATAGTAGACGGTGGATGGGATGATAAATGGATGGGTAATGGATGGTAGATAAGTAGATAATGGATAAATGGTGGATGATGGATGATGGATGGTAGTGGATGGTGGTGGGTGGTGGATAGTGGACAAGTGAATGAATGGTGATGAGTAGATGGTGAATACTGAGTGGATGGATGGGTGGCAGATGGTAGATAGTGGATGATGGATGGTGGATGATGGATGGTAAGATGGACAGTGGTTGGTGGATGGTGGGTGGTGGATGGTGGCTGGAGGGAAGGATGGATGGTGAATGAGTGAATGGTGGATGGTGAATAGGTGGATGGTGGATGGTGAATGGCGGATGGTGGATGTGAATGGTGATGGATGGGTGGTGGATGAATGGATGGATGACTGGCGGATGGTGGATGGCAGATTGTGGATAAATGGATGGTGGATGGATGGATGGTGGATGGTGGGTGAGTGAATGATGGGTGGATGGTGGATGGTGGACGTGTGAATGGGTGGATGGATGAATGGACGGTGGATGAGTGAATTGTGGATGATGGATGAGTGGATGGTGGATATGTGAATGGGTAGATGGATGGATGGATAGATGGATGGTGGAGAATGGATGGTGGATGAGTGAATGGTGGATGTATGGATGGATGGTGGATGAATGGATGGTAGGTGATGGATGGGTGGATGGTGAATGTGTGGATGGATAGATGGTGGATGGATGGATAGTGGGAGTGGATGGTGGATGGATGAATGGTGGATAGATGGATGGTGGATGTATGCATGAATGGACAGTGGATAAATGAATGGTGAATGAATGGGTGGTAGATGGATGGATAGTGGATGAGTGGATGATGGATAGGTGAATGGATGGATGGAGGATGGCTGAATGATGGATGGATAAGTGGGTAGATTGGTGGATAGATGGATGTTGGATGATGGACGGTAGATAGACGGAAGGTGATGGTGGATGGTGAATGGTGGATAGATCAGTGGTGCATTATGAATGGTGGATGACGGGTGGTGGATTAATAGAGGATAGTATTTTGTAGAAGGACAGTTGATCAATAGACAGATGATGGATGGTAAATGAAAGTAGATAGTTGGCTGGGTGCGGTGGCTCACGCCTGTAACCCCAGCACTTTGGGAGGCTGAGGATGGAGTATCACTTGAGGTCAGGAGTTCAAGACCAGCATGGGACAACATGGTGAAACCTTGTCTCTACTAAAAATACAAAAATTAGCCGAATGTGATGGTGCACACTTGTAATCCCAACTACTCGGGAGGCTGGGGCCAAATTGCTTCAACCTGGGAGGCAGAGGTTGCAGTGAGCCGAGATTGTGCCACTCCACTCCAGCCTGGGCGACAGAGTGAGACTCTGTCAAAAAAAAAAAAAAAGTAGATAGTTGATTGCGGATGATGAATGGGTAAGCATACGGATGGTAGCTCACAGATGGTAAATTTTATCGGTGGATAGATGGATAGAAGAGTGATTATGGAAGGATGGTTGATGGATGGTGGATGGTGGATGGTAGTTGAATAAAGGAGAACGAGGGAAAGGGCAGTGGCAAAATGAATCATGGTTGCATAGTGGATGGTTGATGGGTGAAAGAGAAATTGTAGATGTTGAATGGATGTGTACATATGGATAGTTTGTTGCAATGCATGGTGGGTGAGAAAAAGTTGTGGATTTTGGATGTAGATGGATGGTGGACAAGACCAAATGGCGGAGGGATGGATTGATGGTGGATGAATAATGGTGAATGAATTTTAGATGACGTGTGAATGGACAGTAGTAGGCAGAGAGATAGTAGGTAGATGGATAAGAGTACAGGAGTTACTGGATATAAATAAATGGGTGGGTGGACAGAGCATGGTGGATGAATTGTGAATGAATGTGGGCTAGGTGATGGAGAGATGATTGATAGGGGGTTGGGAGAATGGGTCTGCAGTGGATGCTTGGATCTGCATCATGCACGTTGGAATGGCTGGGTGGTGAGTGAATGGAGGATGGATTTGTGGGTGATGGGAGGCAGAGAGGTAGAAAGATGAACAGCAAATAGATTGTGCATGATGTTTGGATGATTTGATGATGGGGAGATGAGTTTCTGGGAGGGTGGTGAATCGGTCATTAGGGGATTACTGGTGCAGAGATGGATGGTGTGCCTTGTGGATTGGGGAGACACTGGTTGTGGCTGATGGAAGGGGGAGAATGGTGGATGGTTACACTGGGTTCCAATGGCAGGATGGTGGATGAGTGACTAGGGAACGGTGCAGGAAAGATGGTGGAGGTGAGTATGTAGACAGAGGACTGAGGGTGAAAGGGAAACTACTCAGCCTTGGAGACTTCTGGGGCCTTCCACCCTCCAGGCCATCCTGCTGTTTCCTGCACCCCCACCCCTCACCTGCAGACTCTGCCATGAGCACCCCTTTGCTTGGCCTGGTATTTGCTTCTTTCATGAGTGATATGCTGCATCCGGGGAGGAAGGAGCCGCCACTGGGGGGAGCTCTGCCTCTTTTTGTGTCCCGGGTGGGCGCCTTGCCTCGACATCTGTAATACCACCAGCATTGCCCCTTACCTTGGAGGGATCGCCTTGAGCAGAGGTCCCTGCGCTCAGTGGCTCTGTGGTGCTGGCCCAGCCTAGGACGGGGAGGGTGGGTCCTCACGGTCCTGGAGTTCGGCTGGCCCCTTGCTGGACTCACATGTCCTTAACCAGAAACAAACAGGATATTTGGGGGTCACATCTGTTTTGCCCCTTGTCTTGCTTCTCCGTGGGGAGGAGGCAGTTTGACTGATGGGGCTGCGTTGGGCTTCACACCTGAGTGTCTGGCTCTGTCCCCCATCCCTGCCTCCACCATAAATGCAGAGAGCCAGGTGAGGCTCAGCAAACTTCACCCCTGGGGCTCAGGGCCACAGCCAAGCCTGAAAGGGCCCAGAGGCTGAGGCTCCCTCTCCTGATGATGGGGCCTCAGGGGAGTCCAGAGGGCTGGATGGCCAGGACTTGGGGCAGCAATGGAGCCTCTTTGGCCACTGCTGCTCCACCTGAGCAGGCCATTTCTAGATTGTGCTGTGTGGAGAGGGTAGTGAGGCCACTTGGCTTCCTGGTCAGTAGTAGGCAGATGGTGGGAGAGGCTTCCTGAAAAAGGTGGCATTAAAATGAGACAGGAAGGATGAGATCACAGCTGCAGCCACAGTGAGGAGGTTGAATTGAAGGTGGCAGACCAGAAGGGGCTGGGGCTGGCTGGGTGGGGTATTGGGACCCATCTCTCTTGCCTTGAGTGGCCTCTGGAGGTGGGTCCAGCAGTCAGAGGGTGGCCCCGCGAGCTCACACGAGACAGCAGATAGGCACCAGGGCACTGGGCAGACAAGCGGTACCGGAACCACTCACGTGCAAAGATGTGAGCTGAGGAATGGCTGGGACTGCACTGCAGGTGCCATGTGTGCACAGAAAGCCCTTGAGCATGCACAGGTGCCCCCGGCCCTCAGGCACACATGGGGGCACAGACTTGCAAATGGCTCAGAACCTCAGCAGGGAGTCGGAGAAATGCAAAGCCCCAGAGTTTCCTCCAATAAGCAGAACCTCTCACAGCCCAACTGCTTCAGCTAAGGCTGCATCTAGAGGCTGTCTCAGTCTCTTGGTCCCTGTGTCTGTCTTCGTTATGGCTGGCGGCCCTCCTGTGTTGGTTTCTCTGTGTGCACAGCCTTCTCCACGTGGCAGGGAAGGTGTATTGAGAGAGTGAGACTCACCACCTCCTTGACCAGGTCATGGCAGTAGGGTCTCAGTGAGGTCTCTGATTGGTTCCTGTCTCCAAGTCTGCACCAATTACCGTAGCCCGAGGTTGCTGTGCTCTGATTGGCCACCCTGGCTCACAGCCTCCCCTGAGGTGTGGAGGCAGCAAAAGTGACAGCCTTGCCTCCTGCACATGGCAGGGCCAGGGAGAAGGTGGGGTGGGCCTGGGACATCAGCAAAACAGGGAAAGGGCCCACCAAGGCCTTGAGACAGGAACATGAGGGATGCTTCGACGGAGCCAAGAACACCCGGTGCAGTGGCTCATGCCTGGGTCCCGGCGCTGCAGAGGCTGAGGAAGGAGAATTGCTTGAGCCCAGGAGGTTGAAGCTGCAGTGAACTGCGATTACCCCAGCCTGGGCCACAGCGCAAGACCTCGTGTTTTTTTTGTTTGTTTGTTTTGTTTTGTTTTTTAAAGGAAGGCGGCTGGGTGCAGTGGCTCACACCTGTAATCCCAGCACTTTGGGAGGCCAAGGCAGGCGGATCACCTGAGGTCAGGAGTTTGAGATCAGCCTGGCCAACATGGTGACACCCCATCTCTACTAAAAATATAAAAATTAGCTGGGTGTGGTGATGGGTGCCTGTAATCCCAGCTACTTGGGAGGCTGAGGCAGGAGATTTGTTGGAACCCAGGACGCAGAGGTTGCAGTGAGCCGAGCTTGCACCACAGCACTCCAGCCTGGGTGACAGAGGAAGATCTGTCTCACAAAAAAAGGCAAGAGGCAGGAGAGGAGGGAAGAGAGTGCAGGTGAGGCCAGGGGCCTTGCTGAGAGCAGCTGTTGCTGGGTGGGTTGGATACAACTCAGAGGGGAGCCCAGGAGGGTATGGACCAGGGGTCTCCACCTAGCTTGGATGGGGCTGGGTCTGCTGGGGTGGGGGACAGGCGGAGCCCCCCTGGTGGCATCTAGCAGTGGTCGGACCAGTCCTGGGCCCTGTCCAGGACTCAAATGCTGTATGACGTGCACAATTCACTTGGCCTCCATTCGTCACCTGCAGAGCGAGGGTGGCAGCGCCCATCTCACAGGGCGCAGGGGCCCAGTGCCCCTTCGGGCTGCAGCCCTGGCCTGTGGGGGGGGATGGGGGAGCAGGAGCACCAGGAGATGAGAGCTCAGCCCTGGAGGCACGGTTGGTCCCTTCTCCATCCATGGACAATGGGAGGAGGGAGGAGGACAGGGTGTTGGGGAGCTGAGGGTCTCAGGAGCAGCAGCTGGGAAGCTGCCCGAGTGACTTGCTTCAACCCCACCCCAGATGGGGAGGGCTCTGCAAGACCCGTACCAGGGGCCGCCACTGTCCCGCCTCCACCTCCACTCCTCCTTCCACACGGAGGGTTAATCTGCCGCTGCCCCTGTGCTGTATGGAGGGGAATGTTGTCAGGTGTTCACTGGCCTCTGGGTCAAGAGGAGCTGCTGCTGGCAGTCAGGGTCACTGACTTGGTACTCAAAAACCCTTACTGTCCCTCTTTGGGCAGAGTCCCCGCAAGGCTGGCTGGACCAGGACGTGAGTGGCTGTGACCCGGGCTATGTATGTGGAGCCCGAGCATGGCTGGTGGAGAGCAGTTACCTGGTACGAGGTGACCAGCGAGAGCTGCGCCAAGCAGGAGGCCGGAGATGGAGCTGGGCCCACGGGTGCTGACGAACGGCTGGGACCACGCTGCAGGTGCCATGTGTGCACAGAAGGCCCTTGACCATATGCACAGGTGCCCCCGGCCCTCAAGCACACATGGGGACACATGCTCGCAAATGGCTCAGAACCTCAGCAGGGAGTCGGAGAACTGTGGAGCCCCAAGTGCCACAGGGGCCAGGGAAGTGGCGGGGAGCCAAGTGCCTGTGGATGCCGGGAGTCCTCCGAGCTGAATGGCTGCAGGCCAGGGTGCAAGGCCCAGCCCGGGAGGGCACAGCTGCCCTCCCCAAGGTCCAAGGTCCCTTGCAGGGGTGTTTCCTGTGGGCGACGTCCTGTCCACGTGGAGTGCTTTCCATGTGGGCTCTCGGGCGGACGCCAGCATCATCTCCCTTTGACAGGAAGCAGAGGTCCTGGGTATGCGCTTGTGTGAGCCGTGCCCCTGGCTCCTAGACCCCTCCCAGCAGGTGCCAGCCCTCTTCCTGCCCTGTGCCCAGATCTGGGCCCCTTTGGCTCCCTGGGGTCTGGGCAGGGGGTTCTGAGCTCTGCCCTGCGAGGCTGACCCTGGGGCCTGGGGGTCCCTGGGGACTGAGCCCACTCAAAGCTGTGGTCTGAGTGGAGGAAGTGGGTTGGGACGGCCCCACAGGTGTCTTCCCCTCCACCTTTAACTTCTAATCAAGTAACTCCGGCACAGGACCGAGTCCCCCAAGCAGCACTGAGACATTTAAAGGACACAGATCCCAGGCCTGGCCTCCAGCCTCCAAGTGACCTGTGGCTGCAGGGTCAAGGCAGAGGCTTTAAGGATGACCTTGAAAATTAAAAAATTAAAAAAAAAAAGCATAGGCGGCGTGGACACCTCCCTGCACAGCACTTTGGTTCTTCTGGTCTTTTAACAAGAAATTGTTGATTTTAGGGTTAGATTATGCAACTACTCATTTTCAGAAAACAGAAAACCCCCTGGACTTCAATTCAGAATCTAATTTCTAGGCTTCCACCCATGTGGCTCCACTGGTGTCCTGCAGGGCTTGTGACCGGGTCTGAGTGCCGCTGTCTCCCAAAGGACTGCAGGGCAGTGTGGGCCAGGTGTGTCGCCTGATCCAGCCCAGCAGCCAAGCCCCGGCCTCCACCCCAGGCCTTGCTTTCCTTACTGGAACTCGAGATTACCAGCCTCTCACCAAGTACGGTTGCGCTTTCAGTCCAGACTCTTCCCTGGTTCGGATGCTGGGTTGACTCTTGGGTGCGGGGGCTGCTGCAGTGCAGAGTCAGGGCCACGGAGGGCTCTGAGTGTGTACCCCCCTGCTCTGCACCGCTCTCCTTCCAGCATCACTCATCTGGGCCAGAACAGAGAAGCCCCCTGAGCTGAGGGGAGGCAGGCGAGGGCCACAGCCTTCTCCTTCCCTAGGCCTAGACTGTGACACCCCTGGTTCCCAATTGCCTGCAAGATCTGGGCTGCCCCCCAGCAGGATGGAGCCAGGTGGTGGCCTGGTGTGCACCTGAGGGCTGGACTCAGTCCTTCCATCCCCCCTGAGGTCTGGATCTCAGGCTGGGGGCAGGGAGTCCCTGCCCAATGCCCTGAGGGGAGCAGCTCAGAAGCTCCCACTCCTTTCCCCCCGGCCGTTTCTTGCTGCATGATCTGAGGCCGGCTCTGCAGATGTCCCCGCCAGCACCCTCAGCCCAGGCCAGTCCAGCAGGTCTTGGGGTTTGCTGCCCATCTCCTCTCCTATAGGATTCCCAGAAGGGTACAAGAATCCAGGCGGGGTGCGGTGGCTCACACCTGTAATCCCAGCACTTTGAGAGGCCGAGGCGGGGGGATCACTTGAGCTCAGGAGTTCGGGACCACCCTGGGCAACATGGTGAAACCCTGTCTCTACTAAAAATACAAAAATTAGCCTGACATGGTGGCATGCGCCTGTGGTCCCAGCTACTCAGGAGACTGAGATGGGAGGATCACTTAAGCCTGAGGTTGAGGATGCAGTGAGCTGAGATCACACCACTGCACTCCAGCCTGGGTGACAGAGAGAGACCCTGGCTCAAAAAAAAAAAAAAAAAAAAAAAAAGGGAGGCCAAGGCAGGCGGATCACCTGAGGTCGGGAGTTTGACCAACAGGTAGAAACCCCGTCTCTGCTAAAAATACAAAAAATTAGCCAGGCGTGGTGGCACATGCCTGTCATCTCAGCTACTCGGGAGGCTGAGGCAGGAGAGTCGCTTGAACCCAGGAGGCGGAGGTTGTGGTGACCCGAGATTGCGCCATTGCACTCCAGCCTGGACGATGAGCGAAACTCTATCTCAAAAAAAAAAAAAAAAAAAAAGGAATGCAGTTTCTGCAATCCCTCAAGCCTCCAGCTGACATTCCCCATTCGTTGGCACATGGCGCTGGCTGTCCTCGCCATCCCACCCCCGGCCCAGCTCACACTTGCGGTCAGCGGTGACACCTGCACACTGCCTGGTCTCCGTAGGTGTCCCGGTGTCCTCAAGGTTGCGGCAGGACCCTGGGCTTGAGCGCCGGCCCCCACCACAGGGGTGTGAGGATTTGGGATCCCCCAGATGGAAGGACCAGCAAGGCTGTATCCTGGGGCAGCTCCCGGGAGCCAAGGTGCCATAGGCTCCCCATCGTGTGTGGGGTGGAGGCTGCCAGTCCCAGGATTCCAGCGCCCCACTACTGCCACCAGCCAGGGCACGGCAGGGGTGGTATGGGCCCACAGCGAGGGTGGGGCTGGTGCTGTAATGGCAAGGGACCCTCAGGAGAGGCCCTGAGACCCTGAGGGAGGACCCTGGGAAGCTGCTCCTAGGTCCACTCCTTCCTGCTCAGTGGGCCACATGTGGGGGCTGATGGCATCTGTTCTGGATGTGGCCCCAAGCAGTGCCTTGAAGGATGGGGAGGGACTGAGCAGGGTGCTGTGGTGGCTGCACGGGACCCTGGGAGTGGCAGGACAGTGGGGGAGGACTGAGCGGTTCTCCCCATCTGATAATTTTGGGGGAGATGCAGGGCTTCCTGCTACCAGGCCTGACCCAAACAACTTCCTGGAGAAATGGAAGGCAGGCCACAGTGGCGGTGGAAGTCCAGGAGCCCTTAACTGCCATGAGCAGCTGCCGGAAGGACACTGCCCAGACCCTGCAGCCACCTGCACGTCAGCACTGGTGTTACTCCTTATTAACCACCTTGTTTCGGAGTGGAAGGAGGTGCTGTCCTTCCAACGTACAGAGGAGGGAACTGAGGCTCGAAGATTCCAAAGTCCCACGAGGTGGTGGTGCTGAGACTGACCCCAGGCCTGTGGGTCCAGCATGCCCTTTCACCATGCCAGATGGCGGGCACGTGTCCGGGCAGGAGGTCAGAGCTCCGCCTTATCTGCTCTGGACCAAGACACAGATCTGCGAGCCTGGCCCCCGGGATTCCCTTTAGGTTAGAGGCCGCAGGCAAAACTGTAAGCAAAGTGGAAAAGGCGACGGCAGCCCCTCGCTGAGAATCACAAAGTATTTCAAGATGGTGACAGAGGGCAGCACACCAAACATGGGCCTCCGGCCACACAGGTCTTGGCCAGGTGGCCATACCGGGCTCAGCCACTGAGAGGACAGCCTGGGGAGTCTGGCAGGAGGGAGGCCACTCACCTGGGGCCCGGCCTGCAAGAGACGGTGTGATCAGAAACTGAGACTCCATAATCAGATTTATTTTCCTCTAATAAGACAGTTTAGCATCTCCGAGTTTTGCATTCTACAGTCTTACAAACTTTAGTTATTAGCATCAGAAACACAAAAACATTGCAAGACCTCAAAACACAAATAAATACCAAATAAAACCACACATAATATACAATAAACAAAAATATAAAACAGTAATGCTATCAGAAAGTCAGGCATGTTGCTAACTCACAGTAACAACATGATTATTGCTGGGCAATAACTGACGGTCTTTTTTTTTCTTAGAAGAGCGGAAAACAGGACCCGAATCACTGGTCACAAAATCACTTGGACTGTCAAGATGTGTCCTCACAGCAAGCGGCTACTACAGACGCAACTTTTAAAACAGGCAGATTAAAAAGACAGGGTCAAATGAGAGATTGGCCTTCTTTGGTCTTTGTTTTTGGGTAACAGAACCGAACACAGAGGCACTGGCAGAGAAGAGGCTGCGTATCTGCAGATGCTGTGCAGCGTCGACACTGCCCTCTACACTTCACAGAACTTCTCCTACAGGCGTTTCTTACAGAAATCACCGGACATCATGCCGGCTCGTGTGTTTTCCAATTAAGTCATTTAATTTGCTGTTGGAGGGTATCTTACTTGTTTGAGGGGACCAAGTTGTCAAAACCAATCATCACCTAATTACAGGAGTGGTACAGCGATCCTGGACTTCTAGCCTCTTTTCATGGTGAGAGTTCACAAGACAGACTAGACACAGTGCAAAAGGAGAAATGAAACGCACGCTCTGCTTGGCCACCGGGGCGTCCTCACCTGCACACCTGCCAGCCCCGACAGGGCCGAGGCTTCACACGTCTGCCCTGCAACCGCGTGTGGGGCACACCAGGGTCAGGCGGAAAATACCCTTGCAGTGAGGCTGGCCCTGCCTCACACCGCCTGCTGGCCCGGCTCCCTGATGCCGCCGTGCCTGTGACCATCGGCACCAGCCTGGATGAGGCAGCAATAATGACCAGGTAGCCTGCCGACACTGACCTCACCTGGCCTGGGCCCCGGTGGGCACATTCTACTTTGGAGAAAACAGAGCTACTGAGATTTGCAAACAGAAAACAGAACTATGGTCATGGGCTGAGAAGTAGATTTGGGTGACAGACCCTCATTCATCTCACAGACACAAAAGCAAAGGGGCTCCCAGCACTCTCCCTAGCTCTCCTTCTACAGTCTAATAAGTAAAGATCTGGACTAAAATTTTTAAAAAACAGTATTTTACAGCTCTGCCAGAGCCCTTCTGACACACAAATTACCCCCAGTAGAGGGAGGAGTCTGGGAGGGCCGGGGATTGAGCAAGGGGCCCACAAGGGGAGTCTGCGCCCGCCCAACCCTGCAACGGCTCAAGGAGACAGTGGCACTGCCACCCTGCCGGGGCTGTGCACAAGGTGATGGTCCTCGCGCCAATCCTCCCTGTGCAGGGGAGAAAGGAGGTGTCAGCCCAGCTGTTGGAATCAGTGTACTCCCCGGCCCTCCCTTGGGCTGACAAGGAATGACCCCGCTGGAGACAGAATGGTTGTTTAAGGACCCATCCAGACCCCCCCTTCCTTTGTCCGACATCACCTCTGGCTGTAGGATATGGGTCCACCATGGTGACTACCACCAGACGCCATCAAGCAAAGGGGGTGCTGGAATGTGACATTGGCATGGTCGACATCCATGGCACACGTGGCCCCTGGCCCAGGGTGACTGAGGACCCTGGAGCAGGCTGAAGTGGTCTGGGAGGCAGCTGGCTGTCCCAGGGGCTGTGCCTGGAACTGCATCCTTACTGAGCTGGGCCACACGGGGTCATGGGGAAGCCTCCTGCCACAGCCAGTGCAGTGGGAGCCCTGAGAGGCGGTGGGCCTGTGGGGCCCGGGCTGAGGAAGTGGCCCAAGGAGCAGGAGCCCCAGTACGCCACACCGTGGCTCCCCGGTGCCACAAGCCAAGAAGGGCATGGGGATGGGGCAGGGAAGGAGAAACGAGGGAGAGGCAGGAGAAGCTGCCTGAGCAAAGGGCTCCCTTGTTCAACTGGCTGTTGTGGCATCAAAGGGACACAGGTGCTGTCCCTCAGCAGAGGCTGCTCGGGGAGGAAGGGGTGGCGGAATGGGGCTGCAACCTGGGTCACAAGGGCCCCCTCTGTCCACCTGCACAGGGAACACACATCTGCAAGTCCAGGCCTTCGCCCAGGGCCCCGGCGAGGCTTGCGCTCAGGGGACAGCACCACTTTCATGCTTGACGGCTCCTACAATTGACACAAATCCCAACCTGCCGCCTGTGTGTCACCAGAGCACGGCGAGCTGAAAAGCCCAGCATATGTTGGGGCTTACTCAGGCTCCCTCCAGCCCAGCTGGGGCTGGCATGTCTAGTCCCAAAGCCAGGCCCCACGGGTCCCCCACTTCCACACCCTCACTGAGCCACCCAAACCTGCTGGAAAGGCCCTACTCCCAGCCTGGCCCCCATATCACAGACACACCCCAACTTCTAGCTCTGCAGGCTCCGCTGGACAAGCCCTAGAACCAGAGGGTCAGGCTTCCAGGCCCAGCTGTGGCTTGCACGTGGCTCAGTGTGGTCACGAGAGCCAGTGCCCTTCACGTGAGCCGGGCCCAGGCCAGCCGCCCAGCGTGCCTGGCAGCAGGGAGCAGCCCAAGCCACAGTGTCCTGGAGAAAACTGCTCGAGGCAAGGGGAAAGGGGACATTGTTTTGTTACGAAGGTGATGGGGAAGCAGACCGGCTTAATTCATGCACAAAGGACTCAGTTGGTTTCTGTAAAGTACTGAGCAGCTCTGTCCTGCTGGGAGTTTGGTCACGTGTGGTAAACAAGCAACACCCCCAAGCATACAGTGTGCGCCCCCCTTTCCCACTTACTGCCAGGGCCCTGTGACGCGGGGAGGGCCGACCACTGCCCGAGGGACCACTGGGCCTCAGCTGCAGGGAGACCATGGCCCCAGGCTGGCCCAGGTGGTGAGCGCCAAGTGAGGGTGCCCGCGGGCCGAGGGTGGAGCAGCACAAGGCTTGCCCGCCGCTGGGAGAGGGGACACCGCCCCAGGCTGCTGCCCACTGTGCTGAGTACATGAGAGGAAGACACACTCAGAAGAGAGACTCTGATACAACCAAACACAAGGACAAAGCATGTGACACGGGCCATCCCATCCTTAAGGACCCCCATCACTCAGGTTCAAAGACAAAGCGTGTGACACAGGCCATCCCATCCTCAAGGACCCCCATCACTCAAGTTCAAGGACAAAGCGTGTGACACAGGCCATCCCATCCTCAAGGACTCCCATCACTCAGGTTACATCTGTGGGACCCTCGGGTGGGCCCCATGGCGTCCCGCCAGAAGCGTCTGCCTGGGAAGGGCTACTGGAGACGTCCCAGCGACACGCACGGCTGCTTCTGGGGGCCACGCCAGGACTTCAACCCAGAGGGGAGGAAATGGTTCTTACCAGACCGAGATGTTGCATATCCTTCATCTAATATTGTACATTTTGTGAAGGGGAAGTTGCAGGGATGTCCCTGTTGTTAACCCCTGGCCTCAGGAAAACTACCTGAGGGCAGGTAGGGGACAGGCCTGAGGTGGGGGACACCTTCAAGGGAACAGTAGTTTTCCGCAGCTTCTGCAGGAAGTCCTTCCTTTATGAGCAGGGACACGCGACTCCCTCACAGGGCAGAACCAAGGATACTCATTCCCCCAAAGCAATCCCAGGAGAGCGGGGAAAGGAAAGGCAGATAAGAACAACGGAACGCTTCGACCGCGAAAGGGCGCGGCGGGCCCCTCACGGGAGCTCAGGGCACGTGGGTGCGACGGAGGGCACTTCCAGCAGGCACTGGGGCAAAGGCACACCCAGGACAGATGGCAGCACCAGAGACAGGTGGGCCACCGGGCACCCACCAAGCTGTCCCCGCACGGCCACGGGGAGAGCCGAGGCAGGCAGTCTGACGTGCACGGCCCAGCTGGCCAATTGTGGGCGCGGCTTGTGGGCGAGTGGCACAGGTGTGACGGTTCGCACACATTGGTTTTGCCTAAGAAGCACCCGTCGCGTGTAGCACCCATCAGTGGTAAGAGCACCATGAAGCGTGGTGCATAGCAAAAGGGGTGCAGGGGCCGGGCTCCAGGCTTCTAATCACAGTTGGACACTGAGAGACAGTAAACAGTGAGTTGAGAAAATGCCGTCCGGGCAGGCGCAGGCTGGGACGACGGGCCCTGTGGCCACCCTTCCCGCCAGGGTGGTGGTCAGGAGCGCCCGTTGGTCAGCCTGGGCAGGCCCCCGAGCAGCGGTCTCTGGAATGCTCAGAGGGTTCTGCTTCGGGCTGTGGGGGTGCCCACGGCCCCGTTGGGGACACGGAGAGGCTCAGCTTCTGTTCCACACCTGCCTCCCTCAGGGTGGGACCAGGCCGTACTTGGACCAGGCGACTCACTCGTGGGGCCTAGAGATTTGGAATCTGTGGTAATTAAGCAGCGGAGGCTCCAGAAGCCGACGGTGGAGCCTGGCTTCCCCTCAGCAGGTGCAGAGGTGTCTGAGGGCCCTTGTAGAGACAAAGATCTAGTGGTGGAGAGAAAAGTCTGGTTAAACTAGCACTTTCTAGAATTATGCTCAACGCAAACCCAGGGTGGAGAAGCAGCATGTCACATCTAAGGCACATGTACCGTATGCCACCAGCTCTATGCACAATGTTGCTTTCGGAGACTGTTGACGGCATGCAGCAAGATGACGGGATGGAGAAACACACCTGCGGGCCTCCCTCAGCAGTCACCCGCCCACCCCTGACATGGAGACCGAAGGCCGGTGCTGTCGGCAACAGAGAGCTCGTCCGAACACATGGGGCAGAATCCAAACACCTACAGGATTTTGTTTAGAACTCCAAAGTTCAACGGATGCCCTATTTTAGGGTGAAAACAATTATAAATCTGAAAATGATGCACAGCATCCATGAGCGAGGCTCCGTTCAGAATTGTGAAGTCGTGTCATTAACTACGACAGATATTGAAGGTTTACATTTCTAACGAGAAATAACAACAGGTTGAATATTCTCTTTCCTATCACAAGTGATAACCAGTGTTTGATATTTTATATTTTCTTCCAAGAAATATCAGTCTATCAACGTTTTAAAATAAAATGTTTGCAGTAACAATTATTTGTAGAACTTTAAATTAAAAAATGATTCTGAATTGAGACTTTCAAAAAAAAGACCTAGGTATACTTCAGGGTCTTCTGACAAACAAATTATTAAAACAGAGACCAGATGAGGCCTTAAAAATAGACAATATACTGTATTTGAAACAAAATTGCACTCTTGAATTTTAGAAAGAAGATATCAGAATTGCATTACTATTTCATAAATTCTCCTTTTACTTAACATGCTGACATGTCCAGCTATCCCCACGTGTGTGTGTGTTTTTTTGGTGTTCAAGGAAGAAAAATCATGTTTCTTTTGTTTAGCATATATGTTTTCCACCTTAATTAACTAGATCTTTAAAAATGAAAATGAAAACCTTCTCTGACAGCAATATTTATCTTGTTGAAGGATAAATAATTCTTCAGAGTGAAGTGTGGCTAGTCTATTATAAAATGTGTCAGGTGTGCTCACGCGTGGCTCCTCCCGTCGGCACGCGTCCACCTTCTGCCACTTCCTCCGTCTCACAAGGTCCTTTTCTGAGCGCGAGGACCTCAGTGAAGACAGACTGGTTCAAATCCCCCAGAGGAGTTGCCTTCTGCTAAATCCACCTCCCCAGCTACTCATCAGGGATCGGGCAGATCCGAAGTATCCACTATGACTTTAATAAAAATTGTATCATCTTTAATATATGTCCCATTTTCTAGAACAGTTTGGGCCACAAAGACTGGGCAGCCAGAGGCGATGTTCATCTCTCCTGTGGGCTTCTTGAAGCTGCTGCTGTTGGGGTCGGGCTTGAACGCATCTCCCAAATGACGTCGAGAGGACCCCTGATCCATCAGCATGAGTGTCACCTTCTGCTTAAATGGCCAAGGAAGCAGGGCATCATATTCTCCACGCATGATGACAAAAAACAGCGACAAGTGCGTCCCCTTCCCCATCCCGTCCCCGTTCAGGTAGACCCTGGCACACATCTTATAGCCAAAGTAGCCAGTGTAGAAAGGCTGACTGTAAAGGGACAGGGTCTTCCCCATGACGGCCTCCTGCTTCCGCCGCTTATAGTCGCGAATCTTCCAGATGAGCACGCCGTTGTAGCTGGCGGTCTCCAGGACCTGGAAGCGCAGGTCCATGTCGGCCAGGCGGATGTCGTGCACACTCAGCATCTGGTCATGCCGGCTCAGCTGGGACTCCAGCAGGCCTGCCACAGGTGAGGAGGGATTTGGTGAATGAGACAGGTGAACGTCAGAAAGGTTAGGAAAGCAAAGCTGCACCAGCACTTGTTATTTTATTTCATTTTTTTGAGACGGAGTCTCGCTCTGTTGCCCAGGCTGGAGTGCAGTGGCACCATCTCAGTTGACTGCAACCTCTGCCTCCCAGGTTCAAGCAATTCTCCTGTCTCAGCCTCCTGAGCAGCTGGGATTACAGGTGCCCGCCACCACACCTGGCTAATTTTTGTATTTTTAGAAGGGACAGGGTTTCACCATGTTGGCCAGGCTGGTCTCGAACTCCTGACCTCAGGTGATCCACCTGCCTCGATCTCCCAAAGTGCTGGGATTACAGGCATGAGACACCGTGCCTGGCCCCCCGCCCTTTTTTTTGTTTTTTTTGAGATGGAGTCTCGCTCTGTCGCCCAGACTGGAGTGCAGTGGTGCAATCTCGGCTCACTGCAAGCTCTGCCTCCCGGGTTCACACCATTCTCCTGCCTCAGCCTCCCGAGTAGCTGGGACTACAGGCGCCCGCCACCACGCCCAGCTAATTTTTTGTATTTTTGGTAGAGACGGGGTTTCACTGTGTTAGCCAGGATGATCTCGATCTCCTGACCTCGTGATCTGCCTGCCTCAGCCTCCCAAAGTGCTGGGATTACAGGCGTGAGCCACTGCGCCCGGCCTCATTTTTTAATTTTTAAAGAGGCAAGGTCTCGCTCTGTTGCTCAGGCTGGCATCAAACTCCTGAGCTTAAGTAATCCTCCCACCTCAGCCTCCCAAAACACTGGGACTATAGGCCACACCACCATGCCCAGTCACACCAGCATCTGAATCAACAATATAAAAATCACTGTGGTTTCTGAGGGCAACACCAGCAAAACTGTGTAGACAGATGTCCTGAGGCCACCGCCTCCCAGGGAAGAGCCCAGGTCCCTGCCCCAGTTTTACCACAGCTCCCATGTCCACAGCCCTGTCTGTCTGGACATATTACTAGGCACAGCCTGCTGACAGGGGATGTCCTGGGCAGTTGACCTGCCTGTGTATCAAAGGACACCTCACTGCAGGGTCCAAGACAGAGCGCTCCACTGTGGCTTCCTGGGAAGCCCGCTGGTGGGAGCTCCTGGGAGCAGGAGACAGCTGTGCTCTCCCCAACCCTTCCTCTGGCCTCAGCACCCGCAGGTGGCCTCTGCTCTCTTGGAGGCTAAGCTGCTCCCCTCTCCTCCAACCTCATTCTCTGCCTGCTTCGTCCGGCCCCACAAACACACCGGTAATCTGTGTTCCTTTCTGCCATTAATCCTCTTCATGTAAATATTCCCAATACTCTTTCAGTCCCCAAAGCCATAGGCCCACATCTGCTTGTGGATCAGAAACATGCTGGCAGAGCGCAGTGGGACTGCTGGCCCCCAGCCCTTAGGAGTGGAGTCTGGGGCGCCCCCACCAGCAGGTCCTGGCCTCTGCCATCTGCGCTTGGGCCTGTCCTGCGGGTCACCCTTCGGCCAGTCTCTCCTGGGAGGGCTTTGCAGCTTCCCGTGGCTGCAGCCACTCCTACTCTCTACACCATGTAGGGCCTCACACGGAGGGGACAAGCGTTTGTCTTTGCTGGGGGACTTTCAGCAGGAAAGTCATCACACCTCTGCGTGTTACCCATAATTAGGAAGAACTTCCTAAGGCACATGTACCTAACACAGCCCTCATCCCACGGACCCCGCCCCAGCACTCACCCGGGGCCCAGATGCACACTGTTGGCCCAGCTCTGGCCCCTATCTCACCTGTGTTCCGAGCCACTTGCCCCGCGCTCTTGTCCACACTCTCCAGCTCCGTCACACGGTTCTGGAGGGACTCCACGCTGCTCTTCATGCTGTCTGCTTCCTCCCAGTTCTGCCGGAAAGGCCGGATCTCCTTGTCGAGCTCCTTCAGCTTCTCTGCTTGGCTGTCTATCACTCGCTTCCAAACCAAAGGTGTTAAAAAGCAAAACATAGTTAGGACTCGGAAAATGCTGCACCGCCTCCCATCAAAATGCAGACGGGCTAGGAGCAGAACAGTCACAGAGGCCCCTGTATGAGGCCTGCCACCCGCGGCTGACTCCAGGAGCGGGGCTCTGCATCGGGCCTCCTGGGAGCTCCCTGGGAACAAGTGCTTGTGCTGGCGGGGAGCACTCGAGGTGACGTGAAGCCACATGGAAGAAAACAACAGGAGGCTCCACTACGTCAGCCTGCTTTGTCAACAGAGAGCCATCAGGAAAGTGAAGTGACAGGTGGCAAGTGTTCAGAAGACCGGGGGAGATGTCTCCGCTGTCTCTGGGGCAGGCAGCAGCTCATGCTTCTGCTGCCTACAGCCCCTGCCCAGGCTTCCCTGTTTCACAGCAGCACTGGTGCCGCCTGCCCACCTGTTTCTCACACGCCCACACCCTGGCGTCAGCCAACCCCACCAGCTCTCCTGTTCAGATACCCAGATCCGACCTCACCCTCACACTCCCACGTGTCCCTCCCAGCTCTTCTCCCAGGCCACAGCAACTGTGCGGGGCCACAAGTCTCCCATGGACATCTCCTCTGCAGCCCTCGTATACCTCGGGGGCCATAGTACAGAGGGTCCCTGCTTCCCAGAGAGGCCTCACCCCTGTAAGTGAAGGTCCCACGGGGCAGGTGGCCCTGCATGGCTGCCACAGGGTCTCAAGTTTAGGATGCCAGAATCATGTCCATGTGGCCTCATCTTCCCTTGGAACTTCTAAAGGCCTCCTACCCTGCTGCTGGGTCTGGGGCAGAAGCACAGCCCTGTCTCTGTGGCTGCAGGGGGTGCCCCAGAACGACCCCAGGGTCCCAGGAGAAGACTCCCACTCCTCAGACCCCTCCCACCTGGATGGTGGCAGGAAAGGGCCCCAAGGCACGTCCTCAGGCCCTGGGTGAAACCCAGTGGGCCGATGCCGCAGACGCAGGGGTCTTCCCCCGCTGGCTCCACACTCAGGCTGCCAGGCCCCAGCAAGGGAGGCAGGAACGCAGAAACCCTGCCACGAACACACGAGGCTGCCAGCAACCAGGCCTGACTTTATGCTACTTCATTTAACTAATTCAGAAAGCCCTTTCCCAAAACACACAGGCCACTCATATTTGTCACTACCTGGAGAGGTGGGAGCTGTACTCTGCCCTGGTGGCCCAGTCTGTGTTAAGGGGCTGGATTGTCCACCTGTGAGATGAAGCCAGGGACTTTCACTTCAAAAAATGATGTGCATTTTCAAGCAGCTTGTGACGGCTGGAGAGTTTAGTGCTCAATGCAGCTGTGGAATGACTGAGCCACCTCACAAGCTGTGGGCCACACCGGGTGCTCAAGGGGCGGGCCCCAGGGCCCCCTGAATTCACTTCTCCTTTTGGAAATCTATTTTTAAACATCTAGGTTTCAGCACCTTTGCTGGCTGTTATTAACCATGAAGACACAAACATGACAGGTCTGGGTGGCTTTTTGGACGTAAAAGCAGTGTTATTCTTCCTGTTCTTTCCAAGAAACATGATGTTAGTTAACCTCTAAAAAGTAAGGATAATTTCTCTAAAGAACACCTCTTTCCACTGTCACTGTCCCTTTAAACTGACACTGTCACTGTCCCTTTATTTTACACAATCATACATGCTCAGAAGGATATTTAATCAGCTCACCAAGTCTATTTGCTGGGGGACAATACCACTGATGACACTGAACATCCAAATCACACAGCTCCTCTACTGAGCACCGGAAGCCTCTTGCATCTCCACCTTCTAATACTGTGCACTGAGCTGGCGGGGGTGCTCGCGAGTGGCAGGGGAAAGTTAATGAAAACCTGATCAACAGAGGTCTGAGAGACGCCCTTTGTAAGTTAGCAAACCCTGAAATGAAGCATGAGTCCCAGGCAGGGTGGCCCAAGACAAGCTGTGCCTCACAGCTGAGCCTCAGACCCCCAAGGTTAAGAGGGGGATGGCACCGAGCCACCCCTCCCCGTGATGGTGCTACGCAAGGGCACGCCTGACCTTGAGCACAGAACGGGGAGTCTCCAGCAAGGACTCCCCTGCACAGCAGGGGCCCCCGAGGCAGGAACACACAACACGCGTGCACTGCATGCACAGACCAGCGCGACTAAATAAAAGGCGTCTCCACGAGCAGCAAGGGAACTCGGGCTATTTTTAAAACAGGCCTTTCATCTGTATCAATAGCACCGTTTCAAAGCAGAACGCAGAGTCACATCAAGTGTTCTCTAAAACCCAGCAAACGTGATTTCATCCTTGAAGAACGGTCTACACTCAGTCACTGCAGTTTCTATAAAAATAAATCTCAAGTGCAGGTGTGGAACGGTACAGAAGAAAGACTCCGACACAGAGCTGAAGAGACAAAATGCACTCCACATCAACAATCCAAATCAGAAGGTCTGCCTTCAGGGAGCATCAGCCCGTGAGCCTCACACACTTGCACGCCAGGGCTGCAACTGCGTCACCTGCTGTGATGCCTCACTCTCAGGCCACTGGGACCCTGGCACACAAGCCCGGCACTGTGAGAAGCCCAGTGGTGCCAGCAACCTGAGTGAGGGCCGCATGGATGGACATCCCTGCCTTCTGTCCCAGCGTGTGCTCCTCTGCATGTGCCCTGTGGACCCCCTGACTGCAAGAACCATCAGTTCATCTAGTCCACTGACACCAGAAGCCTGGGTCATGCTCGCACCTATGCTATCTTTTTTTTTTTTTGAGACAGAGTCTTGCTCTGTCGCCCAGGCTGGAGTGCAGTGGCACAATCTTTGCTCACTGCAACCTCTGCCTCCTGGGTTCAAGCGATTCTCCTGCCTCAGCCTCCTGAGTAGCTGGGATTACAGATGCCTGCCACTGTGCCCAGCTAATTTTTCTATTTTTAGTAGAGACAGGATTTCGCCATCTTGGCCAGGCTGGTCTTGAACTCCTGACCTTGTGATCCACCCGCCTTGGCCTCCCAAAGTGCTGGGAATATGGGCATGAGCCACCGTGCCCGGCCTAGGCTTTTTTTTTTTTTTTTTTAGACAGAGTCTTGCTCTTTCTCCCACACCTGACTGCAGTGGCACTATCTCGGCTCACTGCAAGCTCTGCCTCCCGGGTTCACGCCATTCTCCTGCCTCAGCCTCCCAGGTAGCTGAGACTACAGGCGCCCGCCACCGCGCCCGTTTAATTTTTTGTATTTTTAGTAGAGATGGGGTTTCACCGTGTTAGCCAGGATGGTCTCAATCTCCTGACCTTGTGATCCGCCCGCCTCGGCCTCCCAAAGTGCTGGGATTACAGGCGTGAGCCACCGTGCCCGGCCTGGCTGTCTTCTTAATAAAGAAAAACAGGATATTTAAGAAGTAAAATATTAAGAACTCATCGCTCCCCGGGCATGCAAAAGCAAAGACACTCTTGAATTCCACTCCTTGACCCCCCGCCTGCACCCCCACTGCCACAGCCAGACCATCGGGCCCTCTGTGCTTCAACTCCCGCCATCACCAGGACTCTAGGGTCTACTGGAGAATCAGACAAGGAAGAAAGAAGAAGACCCCAAGTGACGTGTGCCCTCATCACCTAGGTGGTCCACAAACATGGCTGGAGGAGTGCCTGGAGCTGGCCAGGAAGAGAAGCAGGAGAAAAAGACATCTGTGCAGCAGCATGGAGCCTCTCAAGGAACAACAAGCTGGTCCACTTTAGCACGGGGAGTGGGGCGAAGCCGGGAAGGTGACCGGTGGCTAGTCATAGAGGTTTTCTGGGCCACAGTAAGATTTTACGATAAACCCTTCCTGGGGCAACCGGAAGGGCTCTGAGGATGAAACAGTGGAGAACATGGCTAGGCTGGGCTGCCGCTCAAGAGGGTGGGCGGGGCCTGCAGCAGCAGAGGGATGGCCTGGCCCGGTGCAGCTCCCACACAGCCAGCACCTCCGGGCATCAGAAGGCTTTCAATCAGCATTTCCTGAGGATGGACACTGCAGAATCCTCCTGGCCAAAGACCACCAACCCCAAAGTGGTCCCAAAGGTAACACTGAATTTCCCCTTTCAAAAAACCACACGGTTGGAAGGACCTTCTGTGTAGACCACGCCTGCTCAACGGGTCACATGGAGAAGAGTTTTTACACGTTTCAGGCAGGGCCGTGTCCCTGCACTCAGGGGAATCAGGCGCGGGCAGCCTGCTCTGAGTCCCTTCCCTAAACACAACCTGCTCTCCGCCACACCCAGCCTCCTGTGGGGAAGAGGCGGGTGCGCCATCACCTCCGACTCGTCACAGGTCAGGGGACACTGGCTGTGCCATCACTGCTCCACCCTCACTTCTCTGGCCTTGGCAACTTGGTTTCCCCCTTTCTTTCTGACTTATGCTTCACTGGTTCATCCACTCACAAAAGTTCTCGAGTAGAAATCGCATACCATAGAGTGATTAAACTCAACTAAAAAGTAAAGTAAATGAGAACACCTGACCGGAAGGGGAGAAACTGAAGATGAACGCAGAGGAAATCTGAGGTTTGGGATGGGGTGTCAATACATCACTGTGTATGTTCTAACTTTTTGTTGTAAATGAATCCAGTACTTGTGCATTCTTCCTTCTGTTGTGGCTATTTTAAGAGGTGATTTCCCCGGCCTTTCCAGTGCAGCTCTGAGGCCGAGGTCAAAACACAGCAATGATCTCATGAACAGCCAGAGCTGCTTGCCAGGGAGCGCAGGTGCGGGTGGGCCACAGGGTGGCCATGGCCCTGCGGCAGTGGCCTGACCAGTCGCCTTGGCCAGTCTGATGACCGACACATTGCTGGGCCCTCAGCAAAATGCTGGGGGCTTCCAGCGGGAGGCTTGGTGTTTTAAGAAACATTGTACTTTATTTGGCTTGATTTAATGCTAATGACTTGGGCCTTTTCTAATACAATCTAATGTTTCATTGTGTTTTCTCTTTTTCTCTCTGGGTAACTACAAAGTATAATAAAAATGAAATTAATTTAATAAATCCCTATGCAATTCAAGTCATTATGACTCATCTCCAATGTCAAAAAGTGGAGAAAAGGCATTCTCAAAGATGCCATGACTCTGTGCTATTAGAAGTATTTTCTCTACCAGATAATCTAGGGATACACCGTTAAGTTCAGGCCCTTCAGTGACATGAGTGATTTTTCCACGGTGTGTGACACACCCATGGGAATTACTATCACAAATGCACATGATTAAGTGAATGTGCAGAGAGCATCTACAATGATCATCTATTAACAAGCACCCCACAGACACCTGTGACGACAGACGACAGGAGGAGCGACATTTCATCAGTCCCCTTTACATCATCGCCTCTACTCAGGGTGGCAACGGTTCACTGGTTTGTTCTTCTGGAGGTGCGTGTGGATTTCCACAGTGAAACCCAGCAGGTGAGCGTGTGTCACTGGAAAGCTCACAATAGAGTAGCTGGGCTGCACAGCACCTCAGTGCAGGAAGTGAGACTTTGCACACAGCAACTACTCATGAACAATATGAAATCTTAAATAATAAAAACAGCTAATTTAAAAAATACAGGCTTCGCATCTTATTTCTCCAACAGTAGATCAAAGGCATGGAAGAGGGGTGGAGGCTTGCTCTTCAGAGAAAAGGCAGTAAGAAAATGCTGACTTACAGCTTCCCAGGCCGGGCTTGTGCTAGCCCAGCTGCCTTTTCTAAGCCTTCACCACTTAGGCCAGAGAAATCAGTTGCCTTTCTCCTTGCAAAGGTCAAGGACTCAGCTCAAGCAGTTCGCTAAGAAAGCCCTAAAGGGGAACACAGGCAAGCTCCTCTACCCTTTGATCTGGCCGTAGTCCTAAGATTCTTACCTGTAAATGAAGGATTTTGGATTCATTATTTCGAAGCATTTCCTTTTGTCTCTCAATTTCAATTTCAAAGCTACATATCTGATTGTGCAAACTTTGTATGCTCTTGTTTTTTTCTACACTTTCATTCTGCAACAAGGAAACCTAAAAAAGAAATTCTTTAATTAATGTAACCAAAAGTGGTTTTCATATTAATTAGCAACGATATCAATTAAATTTTCACAATATAGGCCTTCTGTTAGCTTATTGACAGAGTTTCAGAAGAAAAAAACCCCTTCAAACAGAAAATGGTAGTCCTGGTACTTTTCTTTCTTTCTTTTTTTCCCCTCTAGAGACAGGGTCTTGCTCTATCCCCAGGCTGGAGTGCAGTGGTGCAATCATAGCTCACTGCAGCCTTGACCTCCTGGGCTCAAGTGATCCTGCCACTTCAGCCTCTTGAGTAGCTAGGCCTACAGGTACATGCCACCACCATGTCTGGTTAGGCTTTAAAAAAATTTTTTTTTTAGAGATAGGGTCTTGCTATGTTGCCCAGGCTGGTCTCAAACTCCTGGCCTAAAGTGATCCTCCTACTTCAGCCTCTCAAAGGGTAGGGATTAGAGGTGTGAGTCACCATGCCCAGCCAGTCCTAATTTAATAGGGAATCCTATAAACAGTGTTTCCCAGAATCTCTTCCAGTAATTAGGGTGAGGCAAAGTGCAGCAACTGACTGAATTTCAGAATAAATGAGATGCTTTTTCAAGTTTTTGCTAAAAACTAGCAAATCTTTTACCAGAGTATTTTTCAATTGTTGACCAGGAAACACAGTAAGAAACAGATGCTTATGTATCACCCCATTTATACCAACGTGTGTGTGTATCCCTGAGAACAGATGTCATAAAGCCGTACTTGCCCTAATAATTTACAATGCACCCTGATATTTTTTCTTTTATTCCATTTCATTTAAGAAAATACTAGTCCCTGAAGGACGTAAGTGGCATAAGCCAGGCACAGAAAGGCAAACAGGATGCACTCTCATTTGGACGTGGGATCTAAAAAAGTCAAGCTCACAGAGGCAGGGAATGGTGGTTACCCAGGCTGGTGGAGGTGGGTAGTGGGGGTAGGCTTGTGGAGCTGCTGGGCAAAGGGCACAGAGCCTCAGTTAGACAGAAGGGCGGACGTTTTTCAGCCCACTGAACAGCATGGTGACTGTGATTCATAATAATGTGTGTTTCAAGACTGCTGGGGGAGCAAACTTTAAACGAAGTGACGTGATGGATACGTTAATTAGCTCGATTAAATTATTCCGCAATGTGTGTGTGTATATACCAAAACATTACACTGTACCCCATAAACAATGCTGGTCACAACCTACTAAATTATTTCACATCCACCCAGGGGCCACACCCTGCAGTCTGAATAGCTCTGCCAACATAATGAAAGCGTGATGAGAATACAAAAAATTACATGGGTGCTGCACCCTTGGGGCCAGCCTGCTTACCCTCAACACGGAGAGGCAGAGCTGATGCCCGAGGATATGCTTCCACGGAAGCACAGAAGAGCCCCTGCAACCCACGTCAGCCAAAGGGAGGGCTTGCTGAGTGAGTATTTCCAACCCCACCTTTGACCTTTCCAAAATCTTTCTGAAACATAATTAGCTCCCAAAGACAAATTAACACCTGGTCTCAAAGATGAAAAGTTCAAGGGTAACTCCTACGAGGCTTTCTTCCTCACAAGATTTTTACAAAGGGCATCTTGACCCCCCACCTATTAACGAGTATCTCTATCCATCAGGGTGGTGGTCTCCACCCCAGAAGACCCTAAGCTCTGTGCCAGATCCAATGTGTGCCCCTCCAACGATGTACACTCTAAAACCACCAACGCCTGGGGACCAATAGTCACAAAGGTGATGGCCCGAGGGCATCTCGGCATGAAACCAGATGTGATAAAGAGCTGACTCCTAATGCTGTCCATCTAAAGGACAGCCAGCCTAAAGATGAGTGTCCTTTTCATATTCGGCACAGTTGGCCAAGAGACATCTTTTGAAACAATCACTATCTTATTTTAAAACAAGTATGTATTTACTAAGGAATACAAAACTTGCAATGTCTCATGGTTATATAACTTCACTTTCCTAGGATTTTACTCCGCAAAGGCTTTCCTTCCTTCCTTGCCTCATACGTCCACGAACTCCTACAAGTGCTCAACCTGCACGAATGTGGAGCGGGCCACATGCAGCATCGCGTGGTAGTTGTGTCCCTCTGAAAGTAACAATTCATTCATTTCCATCTGTCAAAGACGGGACAGAATTCTCAGACTCTTTATTCTCATATCCCTGTAAAAAGATGACATGTATGCCAACTCTTTCGACAAAAACCTCAGTAATGTCTCCAAAACATTGTCAATAGGCCAGCTGTGATGGCTCATACGTGTAGTCTCAGCACTTTGGAAGGCTGAGGCAGACGGACCACTTGAGCCCAAGGAACTGAAGACCAGCCTGGATAACAGCATGGCGAAACCCCACCTCTACAAAAAAAAACAAAAATTAGCCAGGCGTGGTGCAAATGCCTACAGTCCCAGCTACTGGGGAGGCTGGATGGGATCACTTGAGCCCGGGAGGTAGAGGCTGCAGTGAGCCATAATTGCTCCACCGCTCTCCAACAAATCAGGCAGTTGAGAATGAGCAGAAGCAGCTTACAGCAATGAACACACATGCCACACTAAACTCAACTTCTTTCACTTTAGGACTTCCCTTATTTAAACTACTTATTTATTTATTTAATCAAAGAATCCAACTCCCAGGTCCTGCAGATCACTGCTTCCACTCGTCTAGCAGGGAGATGCCGTAGGCACAGGAAAGTCCACCTGGCAGGTGTATTCCAAGGAGCCGACAAAACACCCGCCCCTCAGGAGGTCCGAGATTCTCTGCAATGAGAACATCCTTTACTCCAGCCCACTTTGGTGGGCTTTACATTTCCCCTCCATTTAAGCTTTCTTAAAATATAAAATGGGTGTTTTTAAGTCCACATTTTGCAGTTTTTCTTTAGTTTGACTATGAATGTGAGGATCAGTCTTTTTTTTTGGACACAAGTCTCACTCTGTCACCCAGGCAGGAATGCAGTGGCACAATCTTGGCTCACTGCAACCTCTGCCTCCCGGGTTCACGCCATTCTGTTGCCTCAGCCTCCCGAGTAGCTGGGATTACAGGCGCACACCACCACATCTAGCTAATTTTTTGTATTTTAGTAGAGATGGGGTTTCACCGTGTTGCCCAGGCTGGTCTCGAACTCCCGAGCTCAGGCAATCCACCTGCCTTGGCCTCCCAAAGCGTTAGGATTACAGGCGTGAGCCACCGTGCCCGGCTGAGGATCGGTCTTTTCGAACCAGCTCAAACATTCTATTTTCTATGACAGATGAACAAAATAACCTAAGAAATTCCAACTAAATAATTCTATAATAAGAAATAAATTTCCATTTTAAGTAAACATAAATATCTCTGCTGTTTGTCCAGCCTTTGCTTTTGGACCTAGCGAAGGGCACCATACACCTTCTCGTGAGCACAATGAGAATGTGCAGAGCCGAGTTGGCTGGCCTGACAACAGGGTGGGGACTCTGCTCTGATGGACAGAGTCCGGGAGAGATCAGTCCTTTGGCAACGTCCAAGAGGGCAGTGCACAGCTGTGCATCCTTCACTCTCGGGGCTTCCATTATGACTTGGCTGGAGATAGTTTAAACACATGAGGCATTCACAGAGTGAGAAACTGCTGCACTGTGTGTGGGCGGGCTGCTCTGGTATGTCCTGGGGTTTCCAATGATGCAAACCATTCACTTTCAGTGGGGAAAAGAGCACAGAATGGAAAGGAAGGAGCCGAATCCCCACAGGGACTCGGCCCCGAAAGGCTGCCAGATGACACCACGGTCCACAACCATCCTGCTGGATGACCACGTGCTGCAGACCGTTCAACTACTGTGTATCTAACACAGTGGTAACAAAGCCCATTCTTTTTTTTTTTTTTTTTTTTTGAGACAGTCTCATTCTGTCTCCCAGGCTGGAGTGCGGTGGTGTGATCTTGGCTCACTGCAAACTCCACCTCTCGGGTTCAAGCAACTCTCCTGCCTCGGCCTCCCAAGTAACTGGGACTATAGGTGCTGGCCACTATGCCCAGGGAATTTTTGTATTTTTTTTTTTTGGTAGTGACGGGGTTTCACCATGGTGGCCAGCTTGGTCTTCAACTCCCGACCTCAGGTGATCCACCCGCCTCGGCCTCCCAAAGTGCTGGGATTACAGGCATGAGCCACCATGCCCGGCCACAAAGCCTATCCTTAAAATGAAGGGAAGAACCTTCTAAATGAGAAACACAGCATCTATGAGAGATAAGAAGCCTTGTGATCTATGCCTATAATTTTAAAAAGACAGAAATAAAATGCCAGCTTCAAAAAGAGGGAAAAAAAGATTCCTAGGTAAACCTTTGCTGAACTCAGAGCAAATGCTCTATGCTCACGGGAAGATGGCCAGGATTCTGCGACTATGAGTTCTGCATTGCTGCTCATCAGCACTGCTCTGCTCCATGTGTGTGCACAGGATGCCAATCCTTCCACTGCTTCTCAACCTCAGCTCAAGCATTTAGATGCAAAACTCTCTTATGGCAGATTAAAGGGAAATCTTTCGATTTAAAATTTTAGACTCCTTGCAGTATATTTACATTTTAAATTGCTGGGATTTAACACTGGAAACAAGACATTCAAATCTTTACGAAACTCAAATGTCAACTCCACTGGCTGTACTAATTCACCATAGTATTCTCCTACTACAAGTTCTCAATAGATGTTTGTTGAATATTGAATTAAGTTTATATTTTTGTAATTAAGCCACAATGGTAGATCCTATAACAACTTCTTCTCTATCAATTCTTAGAGGTTTTCATCTTCTCATGAAAAGAAGGCCCCACTGAGCTGAACATCACAGAACAAACTCCACTGAGAGCCAGCATTATTGCAGGAAGGTGCTTGCTCCTGCGCCTACAGGCCTGCAATGAAGGCCTCTTAAGAAAAGCATGGAGGCTGGGCGCGGTGGCTCATGCCTGTCATCCCAGCACTTTGGGAGGCCGAGGCGGGCAGGTCACCTGAGGTCGGGAGTTCGAGACCAGCCTGACCAACATGGAGAAACCCCGTCTCTACTAAAAATACAAAAATTAGCCAGGTGTGGTGGTGCGCACCTGTAATACCAGCTACTTGGGAGGCTGAGGCAGGAGAATTGCTTGAACCCGGGAGGCAGAGGTTTGCAGTGAGCCGAGGTTGCACCACTGCACTCCAGCCTGGGCTACAAGAGCAAAACTCTGTCTTGAAAAAAAAAAAAAAAAAAAAAAAAAAAAAAAAAAGAACAGCATGGGAGAGTGAGTCTTTCTGGGAAGTGGCCCCGTCTATGTGGAGAGCACATCAAGTTTCACAAGGTGTCAAATGACAAAATCAATTGCAATCGTATCAAATATTTTTTCCTGTTTGTCTCTTGTAAAAAACATAGAAGTTTAACGCATTTAGAGGGGTAACCACCCCGGTCAGAGCTGGCAAACTTATTCTGTAAAGAGCCAAGTAGTCAATATCTCGAGCTGTACAGTCCACATGCCTCTTAACTCTGCTGCTTTCGAGCAAAAGAAGCCACAGACAACACAGAGTGATTAAGGATGGCTGTCTTCCAATAAAACTTTGTTTACAAAAAAAAAAAAAAAACCAGCAGGGTGGGGACTGGGCATCTGATCATCTCTGTGCTGGATGGATGCTAAAATAATCACAATGTGATTGACTTTAAAAAAGCACTTCACACTTGCTTGGCAATTAAAAAACAAAGAACAAAAATAAAACACCTTCATTTATAAGCTCAAGATCACATAGAGTTTTTTTGACATTCTTTTGATACGGTTTCTTTTATCCAAAACCCACTAGTAACTATAAAAAGGTTTTGTCTTTAAATAATCTGAAGAGATGATACAAATCCCATAGCAGCAGGAAAGCGTGCAGCCCACCTTCTTTTCGAGCGAGTTGCTCCACTCCTTCAGCAGGTTGACGTGCTGCACGGCGGAGCTGGCCTCGTGGGCCTTGATCTGCTGGTTTGTCCCCTGCGAGAGCAAAGATGTGAGGCATTCAGCGAACCTCGCTGCATTTCAAAGGGCAGAGAGGCTAACATACGACCCTAAAAGCAGCACTAAACACAAAGAGGGGAGACCTATTTGCGTCAAGTGAACAGGGAATCTCTGCGCCTAAGGAGGGCTCTGCTCAGGGCCACCTGGCTACTGCGTGCAGGTGAGGAGGCCGCCAGGAGCAGCAGAGCCAGCACCCTGCAGTGCCACAGTGAGCATCTCAGGGTTATCTCCTCATCCCTTCGGCTCATCTCAAGTGGCTTCTTATCAAGGGTTGACACTTGTAGTATTAAGAAATTAAATTTTAAACTCATTCTTGACCTATTATAAACTATTTTTCCCATTAAAATATAGTATAAGTGGAAAATGTTTAGACACCTGTAGTTGTAGCGAGATACTGCCACAACAGTCTAGTAAACACCTAAGCAAAGTAGGATTCAAAAGAATTCACTAAAGTATTAATGTGTTAGTTCAAATACACTGTATCCAAAGATGTATTGCTCTTCACCATTCTAGCATTCTTAGAAAAGTTACATACAAAACAAATACAATCTACAGAGTACATAAGATGTAGACCATTTTAGAGTCAGGAATAAGCACATGAAATTGTACTTCATATATTTAAGGAAATCATTTGTCTGAAATATAATTTGTTTTGCTATTAGAAAATTAAGAAGCCACAGAAAGCATTTTAATGATCTCCAAAACATATACTCTGTACATAGAATATTCATATATATATGTTGATATAAGTGTTGCAATATATAAACATATATATACACATACACAGAGAGAATGAATGATACTACGTACGACAGAACAGGGGAGGCTCATTCTTGCTGGAGACTAAAGCAAAGGAAGGCACAGTCATTCTTACTCTTTGGCTGTTCTCTTCCTCAGAAAATACTAAGATGCCAATCTCTCTGTACTGACTTCATAATAATGTATTGGTGCTACATAAAATATAAAATACTTTAATTGTAACATATACTGCCTCTTGATAGTTTTAAGATACATATATTTAAATGAAAACTCAGTTCCAATTCACTAGTAATCTCAGATGTGTTAAAAAATAAACAACAACAAAACACCAGATGCAGATTTCTCACACTACATGTGTGGCAGCAACAGAGACGCCCTCCCCACACTGTTCTCTGGGAGGTGTGCTCTCTATGAGCTGTGCTCCATTTTGTGTCTGTCCCCAGCTGGGGTCAGAGTCAGCACAGACATGTACCTCAAATGCATTTATGGATACACACGTGTGTGATCCTTATGGCTGTGTACTGACACACACGCTGTTGAAACTATGCTCAGTTTGATATTCACTTATATTCAGGTAACAGCTAACATTTCCATAACAATCTATCTGAAAACCCCACCAAATGTCAAGTCTACCTGTCCCATTACTAGCTGGTTTTGGATGCAGTACTTCTCTTAATGTATTAACTTCCACCTCAGCACGGTGTCTCCCTGAAGTCTCAAAGCACCACCAACTGGAAAGCGAGCATCCCACCTGCTGCACGTGGCTTTCGTCACCCATGCAACAGGGTGTTTCAGTTCCATGACAAAGAATAAGGAGTCCAGAGCTTGCATGTTAAAATGTTAATATAATAACTTTCTCTCATGGCAGAATGTCAGTGACTGGGAAGGACAAATGTCGGATACTGACCTGAAAAACGCAGCCATAGCGCTTAAAACTACAGGTGCTGGGGGCATTGACACACTCTGACAAGTGTGCACTCAACTGCAACGGGAAAGAGACGTGAGTTGTGGCACAAACGTTTGCATGAAAATGTTCAAACATATTAGGGCACAGATAGCATCTGAGCTGTACTATTAAGAATGGTGTTTATCACTACAGGTGTGTATATATCATCTGCTGCCTAGACTTCTATGCAGTAAATATACTGTCTAGTCACGTGTATACACATATACGCCAATATACAAGAATACATTTACTATAACATTTCTTAAACTTGCAGTTTCTTTAGAACAAATTGTTCAAAATGTGACATGCCATCTGTAGTGCCAGAATTTAAAAAAGAAAGAAAAAACATAAACTGAAATGCACATTTAAAGACCATAAACAAAAATTGCATGAAAACACAAAAAAATAGAAAGCATTCAGAATGCAACTGGGTCACACACCTAATATACGGTACACAAAAATAAATATATTCTCAAAGCAAGCTTACACAATGTACCATTACTCATAATACTTGAAATAAGTGCAGATGAGTTTTTCCTTCATCTGAAAAGACTTTTTCCCTCTGTAAGGGCCAGAAACTCAGGTAGCTTTTCAAAGACCTCTAAGATCAGCCTAACAATATACTCTTAATACTGTCACCTCTAACTGATGGCAGGAAAATTAGGTGGGGCTGGGAGCAGGTAACTCATTTTGCAAGAAAAAAGTCCCTTGCTCAGCTCAAATGCTGGTGAGTTATCAAATAAAAATTACTTATGATGCCCTAACAAGAGAAAAAGGAATGGAAAAGATTACATTTTAAGGACTTAGACTCATGTGTTAGGCTAATACAAATGAGGTATAGTTTGGTCTTTTTCTTTATCATGCCCCAAGACTGAGCAGAAGTTTTGTCTTTTACTGAAGAAATTCCCATCAGGAAACTCTAGGGATAGATCTTCACAGAAAACAGACTCTTTTTGGGAGGATGGGTGTGTGGGTGCAGCAGCCGGGAATGTGTTTTTCTGTGTGCCAGCACACGTGTTCCCAAGGCTCACAGAGCACGTCCTCCTGGAGGGTGCAGCTAAGTTCTACAACTTCTCAGTCTACCAGGACAAAGGCAGTCCTTCCCTCTAGGCGGATATTCACAACAGAGGGGAAAATGGATCCCTGCTGCGAAACTAACGAGGAGGGACAATGCGGGAAGGGACTGAGGGGCCCATGCGGCCACGGCTAGGGTCAACCTTCAAGGAAGGTCTCAGAGCCAGGGCAGAGTCAAGGCGGTAGGAACCTGGCAGCCTGACGCCCTTGCTGCTCCTCGGAACCCAGATCGGCTGCCCCTGCAGGAAGCGCCCACAAGGCGCATGACAGGTGACTGGCAGGGAAACGCAGCGTGAAGACTGCGCAGAACAAGGTTAATCTAAAAACTTAGAATGTATTCTTCCGGTGTCATTACTGCAATAACAAACCTGAGTGTCAACGCTATTACATGTTAAGCCAGGGACACACTGGGTTTGATATATGTTATTTTCAGTGTACTAGACTAAATTCGGTGTTGGGCCTTTTTCTAAATTGGTTTTATTATCAGTATTCTGAGTCTCAGGGAATCTACAGGAGCTCTGGAATAGGGGCAAGAATAATCTATAGCTCAATAGCACCTTTCATCAGAAACCCAACAGAAATGCAGGTTTAACAATGTTTTAAACAAAGAAATTATTGGCCGGGCGCGGTGACTCATGCCTATAATCCTAGCACCTTAGGAGGCTGAAGCAGGCAGATCACGAGGTCAGGAGATCGAGACCATCCTGGCTAACAAGGTGAAACCCCGTCTCTACTAAAAAATACAAAAAATTAGCTGGGCGTGGTGGCGGGCGCCTGTAGTCCCAGCTACTCAGGAGGCAGAGGCAGGAGAGTGACATGAACCCAGGAGGCAGAGTGTGCAGTGAGCCGAGATTGCGCCACTGCACTCCAGCCTGGGTGACAGAGTGAGATTCTGTCTCAAAAAAAAAAAAATTATTTCAACAGCACAGATTCTTTATACATTAACAGAGGATTGTCCAGTTGTGGCAATAATTTACATTTATTTTTCCCTAGCTCCTCCCAGGGGCACATTCAGGGCCCAGAGGCCACTGTCATCAGGCAAGACTTTGCCCTCACCCATCAGCTTCAAGGTCCTGGGAGGGCACACCTTGGGGAGAGTGGCTCTCTGGGCCCTCCTCTACCCTGAGTCCCTGGCCCTAGCCCCACATGGGCCCTCTTGCTCAGTCAGGGGCATGCGAGGCTGGTTCTCCCTGCTACCCAGTACCTAGTGGTGAAATTTCAGGCTGTTGAAAAATGCTGAGGTGAGCAGGTGAACCGGCTCCTTAGATCAGGGTACCACACATCCAGGGAGCCCAGCGTAGCCCCAGATGACTTCCAGAATACTAACTAAAGGAGCTCCAGGTCAGGACAGATGCAGAAACATTAAGAATCCTTGAAATTCTCCCAACTGGACATATCCTGATCAAGTGAAGTCAATGCAAAATCTACTTATCTCAAAGAAAGAGTGCCAAGGGCAATGTGAGACGTGCAACCTTTGGGGGAGGCCACACAGGGGCCCTTCTGGAAGCCCTAAAATGTGGGAGCTGTCCTCCACCCGGCATGTGTGAGCAAAACGGTTCTGAAGTGTCTCTAAGTTAATTCATGTTCTTGAGATAATCTTATAGCAATTACTATTCTATAGAGTTAAAATTGCTTTAAAAACCCCTTGTCACCTTTGCTTGTACTGTATGTAAAATATTTCCATTTTCTTAATGCTTCACAATCTTTGCTCTGAATTTACCACACTGTAGTTTTGTTTTGTTTTGTTTTTGAGACTGAGTTTCACTCTTGTTGCCCAGGCTGGAGTGCAGTGGCATGACCTCGGCTCAGTGCAACCTCCACCTCCCGGGTTCAAATGATTCTCCTGCCTCAGCCTCCTGAATAGCTGGGATTACAGGTGCGTGCCACCACGCCCGGCTTGTTTTTGTATTTTTAGTAGAGATGGGGTTTCAGCACGTTGGCCAATCTGGTTTTGAACTCCTGACCTCAGGTGATCCACCCGCCTAGGCTTCCAAAAGTGCTGGGATTACAGGTGTGAGCCACTGTGCCCGGCCATACACTGTAGCTTTTAACTGCTTGCTTCTGACTTCCAAAAAATGGCATAAGGCTTTTTACTGTGGTTTTTGTTTTTCTGCCATACACATAACTCTCACGAACTGGGAAAACGTGAGGCTTCAGCTGTGCAGGGAAGGGGACCCAGGCACGCAGCCCGGAGGACCCCACAGACTCCCGGCCGGGCCCGGCCGCCCCTACCTCGCTCCTCAGGAGAGTCTGGACGCTGCACTTGTGAGGGCAGGACACCACCACGCAGGGACAGTCGGTGTCTTCGTGTTTCTACAGAGAGAGAAAGTACTGTCAACTTTAAACACACGATCTGTCTTCCTTCAGTCCTGCTGAGATCCCTATGGGGCCCCCAGGAATGGCTCTGCTCACCATCACCGTCCCGTAAGTTATGGCACTCACATTACGTATGGCTGAGTCATCATTGTCACAGAGTGTGAGTGTCTCAGGATGTCACAGGTATCTCCAAAGATCTGGTCAGATCTGACCAGTGAGGGCGGCTTGCCTCAGAACAGTCTGCTGCTGGGGGCCTTGACACAAGGGTTCCCCGTAGCATGTCTCCTCTGTGCCAGAGCTGCTCCTGGTTCACACAGCCCCTATCATGCAATGCTCAGGCAGGCATGGCCACTCACACAGCACTCACAGCACAGGTGGACAGTGGAGCTGGGGACCCAGCTGGTGTCTGCCTCTGCTGGTTGAGAGACAGAGGGTTTCCCTTGGCCTCTTAGTTTGGAGTCTGGAAATGATGCTTCCCAAGTATGCGAGAGCAGCATGACCTACTGAGTATTTACATTACTAACCTAGAACCTTAATTACTAACCTACATTACCTTTAGTCCATAGAAAATTGGGTTAAGTTTTGGGTTAGGCCTTCTCTAATAGCACAAACTTCATCTTTGCTAAGGCTGGATGATGGTGACTGTTAAGCCCAATCCCATGGGCACCTGCTGGGCGCCTGTCCACGAGCAGAGCAAGGGCAAGGACTCCCCACAAGGACATCAATTGCAGGGCCCCTGGGGAGAGACTGATGAGGAAGAGCCAGAGACGGAGCCACGCTGAACAGTCCCTGCTGAGCAGGAAGACTGTGGCAGTGGCTTCCCGGTGGCCACAGGACGCCTCAATCCTCCCCCATCCATCTTTTCAGGTCTTCTTTTGGCCTCCAGTTATGTTGCTGTTCCGCTGAAGGAACTGGGGAGGCATTTGCTGAGAGCCAGAGTCTGACTGGCGGGTCTGAGGGCCAAGGAGGGCAGCGGTCCACCCAAGGGAAGCTCATCCTCGGAACGTGGTTGCTCCTCTCCCCCAGGAGCTTGCTTTCCTCGGCATGTTTCTAAGGCCCAACTCTGCGGGCACCCACGGTGGTTTTGTGGCAGAATAGGGATGGAGCTCGGGGCAGGGAGGCTGAGGAAGAAGGGAGTGGAGGGCAGCACTGTGGCCAGGGAAGAGAAGGCCACTCAATATCTTTCTGTGTTTAACTTTCAACAAGCCCACACCAATCTCCACTCCCAGGATCGCGGGGATGCACGTTTCCACACCCTCGCCAATTCTATCGCACAATCTTTGGCAATCTGATACGTAAAAAAATGGGGTAAGTGGGACCTGCAATTCTTTAGTAATGTGTGGTTAAGCACATATATATATGCTTTTTTTTTTTTTGAGACGGAGTCTCACTCTGTCGCCCAAGTTGAAGTGCAGTGGCGCAATCTTGGCTCACAGCAACCTCCGCCTCCTGGGTTCAAGCAATTCTCCTGCCTCAGCCTCCAGAGGAGCTGGGACTACAGGCACACGTCACCATGCCCAGCTAATTTTTTGTATTTTTAGTAGAGGAGGGGTTTCACCATGTTGACCAGGCTGGTCTCGAACTCCTGACCTCAACTGATCCACCCACCTCGGCCTCCCAAAGTGCTGGGATTACAGGTGTGAGCCACTGTGCCCAGTCTTAAGCATATTTTTGATATTAATCATTTCTATTTCTCTATTAATCATTTCTATTTCTTTTCCTGTGAAAAGGCATTTTCACAGCTTTTGACTACTATAGTGAGTTCAATAATGTCTTCCAAAATTCATGTCTATCTGGAACCTCAGAATGTGACCTTATTTGGAAATAAGATTTCTGAAGATGTCGTCAGTTAAGACGAAGACACCCTGGTGTCGGGCAGACCCTAAATCTAAAGACTGCCACCCTTAGAAGAGGTGAGGACATGCACTAGGAAGACGGCCACGTGAACATGGGGACAGAGGTTGGAGTGGTGCAGCCATGAGCCAAGGAAGGCCAAGGACTGCTGGTGGCTCCAGAAACTGAGAGGGGCAGGGAAGCCTTCTTCCCTACAGTTGTCAGAGACAGCAGGGCCTTGGTTTTGCATTTCCAGACCCAGAACTATGACAAGATAAATTTGTTTTTTTGCAAGCCACCAACTTTGGGTTACTTTGTTACAGCAGCCAAAGGAAAATAACACATTCATTTAAAAAAAAACCCTGAATCTGCTGCTGATTTTTTTTCATTTGCCTATTAATGAAATCAGTCCTATCTATGAAATTAAATGTAATTCTGATACACACAAGCATGTATGTGCACACACGTGTGAGTTGAAAAGCACAGGCTGGGTGTGGTAGCCCAGCACTTTGGGAGGCCGAGGCAGGCGGATTACCCGGGGGCAGGAGTTTGAAACCAGCCTGGCCAACATGGTGAAACCCCGTCGCTACTGAAAATACAAAAATCAGCCGGGTGCAGTAGCGGGCACCCGTAATCCCAGCTACTCGTGAGGCTGAGGCAGGAGAATCGCTTGAACCTGGGAGGCGAAGGTTACAATGAGCCGAAATCGTGCCACTGCACTCCAGCCTGGGCGACAGAGTAAGACACTGTCTCAGAAAAAAAAAAAAAAAAAACAGCATAACTACATAGTGAACACTCATGAAGCCAACACCCAGGTCCAAGAGCATGACTGACAACATCCATCTACTGCATCTACCTCTCCCATCTCACCCTCATTCTCCCACAAGGAGTACCCATTAAAACCACAACTCTGAATTTTGTATTTCTGCTTCTAAAAATTTTTCACCATACATATGTGTGCCAGATGAAACACTGTTTCATTCTGACTGTTTTTGAATTTTGTTAACACAGAATTCTACCATAGGAGTCTTCTGGACTTGGCTCAATATTACACTTCTTAGACTAATCTGCCTATTGCCAACAACTGCAGGCCCCTAACTTTCACTACCGTATGACACATCTCCCTGTCGTATAATAACACTGTAATACAATTTCCACCCGCTGATGGGTGCTCCGGCTGTTTCCAGATTTCTGCTGCTCTGGTCACACCTGACATTTCCTGGTGTGTGTGTTTCTCCTACACATCCAGGAGAAGAACTGCTGGTTAACTGAGTGCCTGAATGTCTAACCTAGTAAGATACTGACAACTGATTTCCAAAGTGGTCAAACCTACAGACTTCTACCATGTATGCTTTCCCATAGGGTGAGATCTTTATCATCCTGATCTTCACAAGTTAACAGAACTGTTTAAAGAATGATGGTCCAGAATTTCTAGATTAAATCTAAAAGGTTTGTTTCCTGACACTTTAAATTATGCTAACCTATAAATTTAAAAAGTAATAATAAAACTTGAAAATAGCTGGCATACTGTATATACTACAGTTTAAACGTAGAAAAGAAATCCTTAGATGAACTGCAATGGTCCAGGGTTTCGATGCATCCTCAGCACGTTTTATCAACACTGGATGTTGTGACACACCACAAAACATAGGGAGTGTAGGAGAATTAGAATGACCTGGGCTTTAGGTCTCCCTACATCAGGCCTGTTCTTCCTAGAAATAAACTCGATGAAGGCCTGAGGGGATGAGAATAAGGGTGTTCAAATTGAAAAAAAAAAAATATGTGGGAATCAAATCACATCACTGAAAAGACAGGTGGCCTAGGGCAAGTCACAGAACCAGGCCTGCAGCAAAGGCAGCCAACCAGCAACTGCTGTCCCCTGGTCAGGCTGAGAGGCAGGGGCAGACTCACTGGCATGACCCCAAACACCCGTGCTTGCTGAAATGTCTGCAGGCCCTGAGAGAAGCTGACACACACCTTAAAATGCACTCTACTATCAACACTGCCCAAACGGTTTTCAACTTGTTTCATCTCAAGCATGTAGTGCGATTTATAAGGAATATTTGCACAACGCAGGCCCCAAACTTGCTCATTATCATTCTATACTTTCCATCTATTCTCTTTCTCCCTTGTCTTCAGCTGACAAATTCAAGGCCCAGATCAAATGAAAGGCAACCTCCTCACTAAAGCCTTCCTTGACACTCAGGCTAAGCTATTACAACTGATCCTTCCTTGTTGGCATGTCATTAATATTACAGTCCCAGTACTTCCCATATTAACATGACTTAAACTGTACATCTGGCTGTCTCTCTCATCAGACTGCAAACTGAAGGGGAGAGTGCAATTTATTCTCTTGTGCGTCCTGAGCAACCAGGGCGGGGTCTGGTGCCATTTTGTGAATCTATATGCTCGTGCTTAAAACCTGACCTGTTACAGCCTCATCTGGTGTTCAGAGTCAGTTACTTATATGGTGTTTAACGGACATACGCTACGATTCCTTCTTAAACAAAAATCAGTTGTTGGATTCTATTCTGCAAATAAAGGTTAACTGATTCTGGCAAGAAGCAAAGTATAACTTTGATAGCTATATATTTATTTTAAGTTCCAAGGTACATGTGCAAGATGTGTGGGTTTGTTACACAGGCAACTGTGTGCCATGGTGGTTTGCTGCACAGATCAATCCATCACCTAGGTATTATTAAGCCCCGCATCCATTAGCTATCCTTCCTGATGCTCTCTCTCTCCTAACCCCACAGGCCCCAGTGTGTGTTGATCCCCCAAATGTGTCTATGTGTTCTCATTGTTCAGCTCTCTAAGTGAGAACATGTGGTGTTTGTTTTTCTGTTCCTGTGTTAGTTTGCTAAGGATAACGTCTTCCAGCTCCACCCACATCCCTGCAAAGATGATCTCCTTCCTTTTTTTTTCTTTTTTTTTTGTTGTTGAGATGGAGTCTTGCTCTGTCGCCCAGGCTGAAGTGCAGTGGCGCAATCTCGGCTCACGGCAACCTCCACTTCCCGGGTTCAAGTGATTCTCCTGTCTCAGCCTCCCAAGTAGCTGGGATTACAGGCATGTGTTACCATGCCCAGCTAATTTTTTTATTTTTAGTAGAGATGGGGTTTTACCATGTTGGCCAGGCTGGTCTTGAACTCCTGACCTCAGGTGACCCACCCGCCTCAGCCTCCCAAAAGTGCTGGGATTACAGGTGTGAGTCACTGTGACCAGCAGATCTTTTTTTTTTTTTGAGACGGAGTTGCACTTTTGTTGCCCAGGCTGGAGTGCATGATCTTGGCTCACCGCAACCTCTGCCTCCTGAGTTCAAGCGATTCTCCTGCCTCAGCCTCCCAAGTAGCTGGGATTACACGCACCTGCCACCACACCTGGCTCGTTTTATTTTTTTAATAGAGATGGGGTTTCTCCATTTTCATCAGGTTGGTCTCGAACTTCCAACCTCAGGTGATCTGCCCACCTCGGCCTCCCCAATTGCTGCGATTATAATAGGCGTAAGCCATGGCACCCAGCCAATCTCCTTCCTTTTTATGGATATACAGTATTCCATGGTATAGATGTACCACATTTTCTTTATCCAGTCTATCACTGATGGGCATTTAGGTTGATTCCATGTCTTTGCTATTGTGAATACTGCTTCAATGAACACACATGTACATGTATCCTTATAATAGAATGATTTATATTCCTTTGGGTATATACCCAGTAATGGGATTGCTGAGTCAAATGTTATTTCTGCCTCTAGGTCTTTGAGGAATTGCCACACTGTCTTCCACATGGTTGAACTAATTTACACTCCCACCAACAGTGTAAAAGCATTCCTTTTTCTCTGCACCCTCGCCAGCATCTGTTGTTTTTTGACTTTTTAATAATCGCCATTCTGACTGGCATGAGATGGCAACATATTAACATATGTAAAGCCTGAAGTCTTGTTCATTAGGCATGTGTCTCATTCACTGAAATTTAACAACTGGAGGAATTATTATTTTCGTTCTAGAGATGGGGTCTCACTTTGTTGCCCAGGCTGGTCTTAAACTCCTGGCCTCAAGCAATCCTCCTGCTTTGGCCTTCCAGAGTGCTGGGATTATAGGCATAAGCCATCATGCACAGCCTGGAGGAACTACTTGACTCCAAAAAAAAACTACTGCTATTTTCCAAAGGGGAGGGCACAGTTCTTAAAAGTTCTTTTTTTTTGAGACAGGGTCTCACTCTGTCACCCAGGCTGAGTGCAGTGGTGCAACTGTGGCTCACTACCAGTCTCAAACTCCCTGGCTCAAGTAATCTTCCTACCTCAGCCTCCCTAGTAGCTAGAACTACAGGTGTGCTTTAGCACACCCGGCTAAATTTTTATTTTTCACAGAGGCAGAGTCTTGCTATGTTGCCCATGCTGGTCTCCAATTCCAAAGCTCAAGTGATCCTCCTGCTTCAGCCTCCCAAAGTGCTGGGCACACAGGTGTGAGCTACCACACCCAGCCTCAAGAGTTCTTAGTAACTGGAAACATCTGAAGTACCACACAAGAAGATGATTTCACAATGGAAGAAAGACATGGACACAGGAAAATTACATAAAGCAAGGCAAATTCAGAGATTATAAAGTATTTAGTTGGTGCAAAATTAATTGCCGTTTTTGCCACTACTTTTAATGGCAAAAACCGCAATTACTTTTGCACCAACCTAAGACCATAAGCTTATCTTTCATACAACTCATTTCATAGAGAAAAGCAAAGGAAACTCTCCCTAAATTTTGGTCATTAGAACTCCACGGCTGGGTGCGGTGGCTCATGCCTATAATCCCAGCACTTTTTGGGAGGCTGAGGTGGGCAGATGGCTTACGCCCAGGAGTTTGAGACCAGCCTGGGCAACATGGCAAGACCCTGTCTCTACAACAAATACAAAAATTAGCCAGGCATGGTAGCATGCACCTGTAGTTCCTGAGGTGGGAGGATCACTTGAACCTGGGAGGCAGAGGCTGCAGTGAGCCGAGATTGTGTCACCGCATTCCAGGCCTGGATGACAGAGTGAGACTCTCTCTCAAACAAAACAAAACAAAACAAACCATTCCACAATATCTACCAGGAACTGGATGATGGCCCACGCCCTGGCTGAGCTGCCCTGGTGCCTCCCTTCAGTCACTTCGTGGCCAAGCCCACCCCAGCCTCTCAGCAGCCTCTGAGGGCATGCCCAGGCCCCCACGAGCTCTGTCCTCCTCTCCACTCGCTCCAGCCCCATGATCCTGTGAGCCACCAAACTCACCCACATCTGTAGCCTGCATGGCTCTACTCCCCATTCTCCCCCAAGCCCATCACCCTCCACTCACTGGGCACCCCCTCGGCAGGACACCTAGGTTCTCCACAGGCACTGGGCGTCACCTTTACCTCATACCCCACCTGCTGGCCAATCCTACCGCCCTACCCTCAGGCACACCCCAGTACAACCTTCCCCAACCCCAGCAACACCAGGCCTTGCCCCGGGGCTCCTCTCACCCTCCCAGTTCTGGGCTGCCCAGTGCCTTTCCCTCACCCTCTGGCTGCTCCACTGCCCTGACCTCTGGCCTGTGTTCCATACAGCTCCTGAACCCCACAGCCCTGCCCGTTCCAGCTTAGGGTCCACATGCTCCCTCACTGTCCCTTGACTGCCTCAGAGAAGCCAGTGCTGATCACCTCTCTTCCCTTGATGTCACCTGATTTTTATTCACAGAACTGATCATTACCCGATGTTACACATTTGTTAGCATTTTTTCCCACCAGAGGAGCCTCACCACTAAGTCCCCAGCTCCTGGAAGACTGCCTGGTGCACAGTAGGTACCCAATAGGTGTTTGTTCAACAAATGGATTGTTTTGGAAGTGTGTCCTCCACCCCCAACATCTCTGCTTTCCTCTTTAATTCACCCACTCACCCACACACACACACCCACATTCACACACCCCCACTCTCCCACATTCACACTCACTCCCACACACTCACCCCCACACACACCCACATTCACTCACCCCCACACACTCTCACCCCCACAGAAACACACAATGCAAAACTGTGCCAAAGTAACCGAAGTATGAGAAGCTGTCTCTCTCCAAGATAAACAGCTGCATTTCAATGCTGTAGGACAAATTAGCCTGTTGTAAGTGATAGTTATGTCACAGAGCTGTAATAAGACCAGGCAATCTATCAACATTTTGAGGCAATTCCCTAGGATAAGTTAAAAATTTTACCTTTTTTGAATTACTATTCATTTTTTGACACACTAAATGATAATCAAGGCAATGGAAAATGTTAACTACATAAATCAAAATAGGCAAAACAAAGCTTAATTCTGAAATAAAGTCGGATTAAAAAGTGCTACTTACTCCTATCTTTTCTCTTTATTCATATTAGAATAGTCATTAAGAAGCTGTACAGTGGAAGAAGTATATATTAATTGAGCAGAAGGCCTGTGGAACGGATTAGCTATGAGCTGAGCGGAAGGCCTGTGGAATGGGTTATCTATGAGTTGAGGAAAGGCCTGTGGAATGTATCATATAGGAATTGAGTGGAAGACCTGTGGAACGGGAGGACCCACACCTGCAGTGCAATCATCGGAACCTGACTCTTGCAATGGCTGCACGTGGCTTCCCGGTATTTACACGCCTTTTCCACGTGGTCTCGCAGGTCTTTCCTCAAGACCTTTTCTTTGCAGTCAGCACGCACACATGGAAGTTCTTCAAAATGGCAATCATTTTTTAAATGCACCTGTAAGACAAACCATTCAATGTTCTTAATTGGGAAAAAACCCTAAATCTGAAATACCAGATTCTAATCTCTATGCAATGAAATCCTAAAGAAATGTTTCTAATCTGCTGTTAGACCAGTTTTTCACAGCAAAGAGTAACAAATATGCCAAGAGACACTGAATTTCATATTCTATTTCATGATTACTCAAACTATATTGTTGTTGAAGAATTAAGTCAACTCTGCTTCCAGGATAAATGAATATCTGCTAAGAACTTTGTTTTATTCCATTTCAAAGAATTTTCTAAGCTAAAATATGGTACTAATTAAAAAAATAAGTTATGTAGAATTTCATGGTGAAAAAAGGTTTTAATGGGCCTTCCAAAATTAAAAGCCAATTCAGATTTTCTCTATTCTAAGTGGGGGGGGGGGGGAGTGTTTAAAAACCAGTTGACAATTCTGCCAATGATGTCATAAAAATAACAACTTATACTCAACTGGTTCTGACTGCTTTCCTATTTGGCTGTGTTTTGAAAAACTAATGTCAACATGGTCTTAAAGTGCCACATCCTACTGACCACTTCATCAGCTGGATGTAAGGGACTCGAATTCCTTCAAGTAAAAGCTTCCAGTGTCCCTTTGCTACTCACCAGCAGATGTCCCAGCGTTAACTGCTCTGCACAACCTCTGCTTTCATTCCGACAATAGATCTGAAGAGCCAGAATTTCTCTCTTGCAGCAATTATCCTTAAACACCTGAAAATGAAAGATCATTATTTTGGAGGATTAATATTTCTTAATCTCCACATGCTGCTACTTTGGACAAGGCAAAACCACTTAAAAAAAAAAAAAAAAAAAAAACAAGAGAGGAACTCCTAAGTGAACTTCAGAAAGCATTAAGGACCATCTTGATTTCTAGAAGTAGAATGAAGAAGCTACCCCCACTAAGAGACACAATTTAAATAACATTAACTGTTATCTTTTATTAGTTAAGCCAAAAGAAAATGAATTGGACTTAATAATTAAAGATCACTCTGGAGCATCTAAACATCTTCTATTAACTGACATAATCTCAGGATGAGGGCAGAGGAGGACCAGGTTCACATTCAGACTCTGGGGCCTTCCAGGAGCCAGCACTGAGCAGGTGGCCATTATGGTGTGGCTGCCACCAGAGGACAAAAGCACAACTGGACACAACTGAATACATTGTATAGATCGCTTGCTGGAGAAATGGAGAGACCACGTAAGAGACCATATTTGGGGAATGATTTGTAAAACTGTTGGTTCCTTCTAAAGGTCATGCTGTTAAAACTCATTTTTCACCAAAAAAGCAGCATTAGCCTGTGGTTGAAAAACACTCTCTTTAAACACATATTGCAGTCTGAAGTTAGTCTAATAATGGAAAGATTTGCCTTTGAAAATGAAAACGAGGCTGGGCGTGGTAGCTCAAGCCTAAAATCCCGGCACTTTGGGAAACCGAGGCAGGAGGATTGCTTGAGTCCAGGAGTTTGAGACCAGCCTGGGCAACACAATGAGACCCTATCTCTACAAAATATTTTTTAAAAAATTAGCCGGGCAAGGCAGCATATGCACCTGTAGTCTCAGCTACTCAGGAGGCTGAGGCAGGAGGACTGCTTTAGCCTGGGAGGTCGAGGATGCAGTGAGCCGTGATCGCACTGCTGCACTCCAGACTGGGCAACAGTGTGAGACCCCCATTTCTTTAAAAAAAAAAAAAAAAGAAGAAGAAGAAGAAGAAAAGAAAAAACCTTTCAACTTTTAATTTTATTTTTCCCTTAGAAAACACAAGTATTCTCATTCTCACTCTTCTTTTAAGAGACAGGGTTGACTGGGAGCAGTGGCTCACCCCTGTAATCCCAGCACTTTGGGAGGCCAAGGTGGGTGGATCACCTGAGGTCAGGAGTTCGAGACCAGCCTGGCCAACATGGTGAAACCCCATCTCTACTAGAAATACAAAAAAATTAACCGGGTGTGGTGGCACACGCCTGTAGTCCCAGCTACTCGGGAGGCTGAGGCAGGGCAATCGCTTGAACCCGGGAGGAGGAGGTTGCAGTGAGCTGAGATCATGCCATTGTACTCCAGCCTGGGCAAGAGAGTGAGACTCTGTCTCAAAAAGAGACAGGGTGGGTTTCACTCTGTCACCCAGGCTGGAGTGCACTGGTGCAATCATGGCTCACTACAGCCTTAAACTCCTGGGCTCAAGCAATCCTCTCACCTCACCCTCCTGAGTGGCTTGAACTACAGGCGCATGCACCAAGCCCAGGTAACTTTTAATTTTCATTTTTGTAGAGATGGGGTCTCCATATGCTGCCCAGTCTGGTCTCCAACTCCTGAGCCCAAGTGATCCACCTGCCTCAGCCTCCCAAAGTCCTGGGATCACAGGCATAAGGCACCATGCCCAGCTCTCTCTCACTCTTTCTAACAACACAATCTACAACATCTTAGTCCAAAAGTTATTTCTAAGAAACTCCTGCCTGTTGCTCTATGGAAGTGGAATAAAGGGAGCTTAATATGCCTTTTTGGACTGCTGAAAGAAACAGAATCAACAGCTGTTAAGAGTTAAAAATAAACTAATTTGGAGCCAAAGCTTATCTTTCATAAACATGACTAAAAAAAAAAAGGTCATGACTTGAGATACTAAAGTCAACAGAACTTTGGAATGGAAAGGATCTGAGACCATTTACTCCAAATGTCTCTGTTTACAGATGAAGACTAGACGCCCGCCCACCCCTGGATGACCTGCCGACGGGTGGGGATCTGGGTCACCCGGGGCCCAGACAGCTCCATTCTTTCCATGAGGGACCACAACTTGAGTGCATCTCATTCATGATTCTTTGACAAAACTAGCCATTTTTCTTCAGCTACTAATGTCATTAAAAAATAGGGATAATGATTCTGCATAACAAAACAGAGATACTAAAAAAACATCTCAGCCATCGTCGCGAGCTTCTCTCTCACTCACACATTAGGCACATGTTAACAAGGCAGCCGGGTACCATGCTAGGACAAGGCACAGAGTGGAGAGGAGGGGCTGTTTTCCCTCAAGGAACTAACCAAGTCTTCAGCAGCAGCAGGTAAATGCAGAGAAAGAAAAGTTACAGGGCCAGGTGGCCAATTCCATCTCTCCCCCTTCCAGAGTGGCTATATTGGATGCCCTTGTGCCTGGCAGCCCAGGGACACCGACTGCCAGCAATCCTCAAATCACTGCGCTCACCTGGGCTGCTCTGACCAACAAACCCAATGTGCAAGGTGCTTTAGACAGGAAAACCCCAGAGTAAGAATTTTATTGTACAACTTAGTGACCTGCATTTAAAAAATGGTTAGGTACATTACTCAAAGTAGGGAAACACACATTTTTATTGATATTTTAAGCACTTTAAGAATGAATTGCTGGGTGTGGTGTCTCACGCCTGTAATCCCAGCACTTTGGGAGGCTCAGGCAGGTGGATCACCTGAGGTCAGGAGTTCGAGACTGGCCTAACCAACATGGTGAAACCCCGTCTCTACTAAAGATACAAAAATTAGCTGGGTGTGGTGGCTCGTGCCTGTAATCCCAGCTACCCGGGAGGCTGCGGCATGAGAATTGCCTGAACCTGGGAGGCAGAGGTTGCAGCAAGCCGAGATCGTGCCATTGCGCTCCAGCCCGTGCAACAAGAGTGATTCTGTCGCAAAAAAAAAAAGAAAGAAAAAAAAAAGAAAGAAGAAAGAAGAGGAAACGGAGGAGGAGGAGGAGGGGGAGGGAGAGGGAGAGGGAGAGGGAGAGGGAGAGGGAGAGGGAGAGGGAGAGGGAGAGGGAGAGGGAGAGGGAGAGGGAGAGGGAGAGGGAGAGGAAAGGGAAGGAAAGGATTGTTTCAAACTCCAAGTGTGCCTGGCAGGGTATAGCAGCACATGGATGATTGCCGATCTCCATGAGAAGCACCAGGCCCCAGGAGAGAAGCTGGTGGCAGGCTGGGCAGCCCCATCCTCTGAATGTGCAGAGACGCCCACGGGCTCTAGCTGAGGACAGCCACAGGGGGCGAGAAGGGGCTAATCTCACTCATGTCTAATGACTTCAAGGTATCACAGGGGGTGAGGGGGCAGGGAGCACAAACTCAAATGAACCCCTCAGCCTAGCAAGTCTGAAGGTAAAACCTCGTAAGAGTTGAGTAAAGCTGTCTGGGATAAAGACCTGCAATGACGGAAGTGACCCAACCACAGACAGCCCTGCCACGGACAGGCATCTCAGCACTTTGCTGGCATCGACCCCCTTACTCCTCACACCAGCTCCCTGCAGTCTTAGCAGGAGATATGATGATTATTACAGGTAAGGGGGTGAAGTAGCTCACAGAGTTCCCACAGTAGGAAAGCTGCCAAGTGGATCTGAATCCACTGTCTGCCTCGGTGATCACATGACACAGTGCCCTGCCTGGGAGCCTGCTGCATCAGCTGCCAAACTGAGAGAATGTGTTGTGCCAGAGTGCCGAATGCCAACTATGTGAAAAGTATTACCCAGCTGAAAACATGTGACAAAATGATTAAAAAAAACAACAACCCCAGAATACCTTATCTTTAACGATGCTCTCTTGACACGCTGTACATTTTGGACTTGAAGAGCTGCAGGGAAACACAAGTGACTGCATTAGGGTGGAAGTCCCTTTCTTGAAGGGACTCAGGAGATTCTGGGAGCATTCGCTTTATGGTCAGGTCTGCACAGTGGCTCACAGCAACGAGCAGAGCTTCAGGACGCCCTGGTGATTCACTTTACATAGGAAGCCATGGGAGAAGAGGGCTACATTTTTTTAAATGCTGATTTTTCAAAAGGAAGTTACCAAGTAGAACAGTTTAGTTCAGTCCCACTTGGAAAGCCCCTTCCACTTAATGTAAAAGTGAAATTTTATTTCAGAAACCAAAGCTAGCTGTCTGCAGAGCAGCTCTTCAGTGTGAGTACCTGTTTACTTGGAGAGCCTTGCTCCTGCGTTGTAAAAGCAGCCAGCCCTTCTCCACAAGCCATTTTGCTTCACTGTCTATTGGAAGGCCAATGGCACCTGCACAGGGGGACCAGCCTCCCTCCCCTGTGGCCCACCACATATGGGGGCTACAGCCCCTCTTCCCCCGGGAAGCTTCTCCTGGGCCCAGAGGTGTAGTCCAGGCTCTCGTGTTAGGAGACACGGTGTTCTGTGTCTCCTGTGCTGTCACTAAGCTCAAGTGTCATTTTGCCCCCAAGTGGGCAAAGGTGAGTTGACTATTTGGGATCAGTGGGTAAGACCACAGAGGGAAGCATGGAGAAGGGGGAGGGTGATGGCAGGTGACAGGGCAGGGGGCTGGCTGCTGTGCCCAGGCTGGGGCTCGGGTGCAGCCCAGGCTTGAGTGCTGTGGGAGGAGGAGCTGGCAACCTTCCCAGGCCGACATGCCCTGACTGCAGTGGCCAAGACCAGGGCATCCCGCAGCAACCCCAGCACCCAGCACAATGCCAGAAAACATGAGGCCTGCAGGGTGAATCAAGGTGCTCTCCTGGCCGATGCTATTCTGCAGTAAAGCTCCAGCCTGCCTTCATGATCCACCGGCGGCACCAGCACTGGCACTCAGCAGCAAAGGGCTGCCAAGGGCTCGGTGCATGTTCCACACGCGCCTGCTGAGTAAGCATGCGGCCTAGGTTTCTGCTCAGGTAGGGACCTGCCCAGTCCTTTAAGCTGACCCCATCCTCCCTCCTCTCTGCAGCATCCTTGCACACCAGCACACGTGCCCTTAAATGACTGGCTTGTCATTTCCTGGCATATCTCCTCCATGGAACTGTGAGGTTCCTCAATAAAATACAGCAACACATACGAGGGGCGCCAAGGCTCTACAGAGTGGAAAGACACGGGCAGGGCAGGTCAGAGACACGCAGAGGCCTCAGTAAACCCAGACGTGGGATCCCACTGCACCTCCCTAAAGGATTCACAAGCTGGGCCTGGAGGCTTTTATGGACTTCTTTAGGGCTTTAAACCTCTAGAGGTTTATTTTTAGAGAAATGAATGAAGGAGAGGGTGAGGCCGAGGGCTGAGAAGGGGCCAGACGACGGGCCGGGCGAGGGCGCCTACCTCAGCAGGGCGGCCATGCAGCTCTCGCAGAAGCGGTGCCCACACTCGGTCTGCTTCGGGCTGCACAGCACCAGGCGGCACTTCTCACACTTGTACTTGTCCTCCACCGTCTTCACAAACTTTTCCTTGTAACCTCCTTGTTCAGGGACAAAAACTGGCGTCCCAGCACTGCGGTCAGCATGCAGCTTTAGCGGCGGGTTAGTCTGCAGCGAGCCAGGAGAGTCCATCTTTTTACTCGACTCCATTTTAGGAAAGAGGAGTTCTGTCGGGAAAAAGCAGTAGAGTGCCCTCATATCCTCTCATGCAAGGAAACAAACTCAGCTTTGGGAAAGCAAAAGTGCCTGAGACCTGCTGTCTTTCAGTTTTAGGCAACACAAGAATCCTTCCCAACTTTAATATGCGTTGGGAACAAAACATGATCAAAATGATTCCTTCCTTTCTATTTTACCCAAACACATAGTAACTATTGATATTATTATTCAAAAAACTTCCTAAAAAGTATACTTAATAAATTGGGATGAGGTGGGAAGATTGCTGAGCCCAGGAGTTCAAGGTTGCACCGAGCTATGATGGCACCACTGCACTCTAGCCTGAGCAACAGAGTGGGGCCCTGTCTCCAAAAATTTTTTTTTCTATTTTGAGACGGAGTCTCACTCTGTCGCTCAGACTGGAGTGCAGTGGCATGATCTCGGCTCACTGCAAGCTCTGCCTCCTGGGTTCACGCCATTCTCCTGCCTCAGCCTCCCGAGTAGCTGGGACTACAGGCGCCCACCACCACACTCGGCTAATTTTTTGTATTTTTAGTAGAGACAGGGTTTCACCGCGTTAGCCAGGATGATCTCGGTCTCCTGACCTCGTGATCCGCCTGCCTCAGCCTCCCAAAGTGCTGGGATTATAGGTGTGAGCCACCGCACCCGGTCAAAAATTTTTTAAAGTTAATAATAGAGTATTTTTGAGGTTTAAAAAAATACACATACTATTTTGCTGTGTTGTAACTGTGAATTCAATGCATCATTCTGAGATTTTAGCTGAAACAACAGCTGTTCTCAGCCAGTTTTCCTTCCTCATTGACTTCTGCTAGATGAGTCTCGATGCCACAACTCAGACTGGCCTGGTCAACCTGCTTCTGGAGCCCAGGAGTTGTTCCTTCCTGGGTAAACCCTGTGACAGTGTGCCCACAGTACTCAAAGTGCTCAGTTTTGACATCCACCCTCATCTTATTAATCTAGCACCACCCTGACCCAGCATGCTGTGCACAGAGCTGTGGGGTGGGCCCGTTGTGGACCCACAGAGCACGTCACACCATGTCACACTGGTGAGGAGAGTGTGAGGGAGGTGCGGCTGGCTGTGTGCATGAGGGGGCTCGAGAGGGCTTGGGTTCAGTTAGGTGCCAATGTGCCCAAGGGCTGGGCTGGCAGAGGGGACACCATATAGGGCGGGTCTGTCTGCGCTGGCTCTCTTCCACACCTGCTAACAAGGTACTCTTTAAGACTGGCTGCCTCCCACCTGCAAGTTCCCATGAACAGGTAAAGTAAACAGCTCCTCAAAATAAGCCACAAAGGTCCCAGCTTGCACAGCTCTGCCAGATGAGACCTCAAGATCAAGTAAATGAAAATAACTAGGAATGTAAAGGAGTTGAATCGAGTTCCTGAAGAAATGTGAGCTTTAATAAAAATTACACCGTGCACTCATAAACACACTAATAATTTGATCAATCATCCTAAATATTTGCTAACACTTACCTAAAGCACAAATTAAATGTTTCCAGATGGTGGTATAAAGTCTGGCTTCTCTGCTCTTTGTTTTCTGGATACCATGCAATGGCCATGCACTTCCATAATGAAAAAAACCTTGGGAATGTCGGCCAGTGTTTAGGTCAGTGTGTGCACCGTGAATTTTCTTGGAAAAGTTTTTGCCCAGTGCCTTAAGACCTTTACGAGGCTTCTGCAGGGCAGCTCCAGCACGGATGCCATTCCTGTCTCTAAGGCTCAGCCTGCACCACTCCCCAACTGTCAATAGCCCCTGGCCAGCCCTCTACTCCCATGTACCTTGGTAAGGAAGGGAGTGGCTGTGAAGGGAGGTGAGGGACCCAGTGAGAACCAGACTCAGGAGCCTCAGGGAACACCGCCGCCTAGACCAGCCACCTCACATCAGTCGCCTCTGCACTATAGGATTTTTCTTGTGTAGAGTTTCCCACCTCCATCCTTTCTCACGATATGGTAATGCCTCAGGTTAACAGGGGAAGTTTCTTTCAAAACTCACCAGCTCCCTCAAAAATACACTGCGTTCCTGTACCCAATTCATCTATTTTTGCTACTTAGAAAAATAAGAGCCAAATTCCTTCCACTCCTGAGGTCCTGGGCATCCTGGGTAGGTAGTTGCTGGGCGGGCGGGCGGAGCCCCTCCTTCTGAGCCCCGTTCTTGCTGCCTGCATGAAGCTGACAGGCACATGAGCTGACAGACTCCTAGCCTGACTTCACAGCTAGGAGCAAACAGGAATGAACGCCGGCAGCAGAGAACTTGAGAGATGGATGAACTGGCGTTCTAGCCACACTTGGGTCAGCTTCATAGAACATTACTGTGGCAAAGTGTGGGAAATTACTTATTTGTGAAAACAAAGTTTTCAAAACATGAATGTTAAAGTATATGTATTATAGATGTCATCTGCTTACAAACTCGCCAGTCCATTACGATGCTCACTAACCTTTCCAAGCTAAGTAGCAAGGGCACATGGTACTAGCCTTGCCCGCCAAGTAAAAAGGTTGACCAGCCTCGACCTGAAGCACCCAGCCCTGCCTGCCACTCTGCTCTCCACAATGGCCCATCGTGCCTCACATGCTCTAGGTTCCCCTAGGCCCACCCAGCCAGGCCACGGCGGAGCCTACGCAGACACTTGCAGGCCAGCCCCTGACCTTCTTCTCCAGGAGGCCACCCTCCCATTCTCTCTCTCAACTCCCCCATACCGCTCTGTGCTTTTCCCTTGGCCCTCCTGCCGCTAAGACTGCATGTAACTAAGTTTCTCCAGGATGCATCCCCTAGATCAGAGAACCAGGAATTGGCAAACTACAGCGATTCAAATCCAGCCAGCAGCCTATTTTTGTAAGGTCTTTGAACTAAGAATACTTTTTAGATTTTTTAAGTGTTTTAAAAACAAAGACTAAGTGTGTATGTGGTCTACAAAGCCTAGGATATTTACTCTCTTGCCCCTAACAGAAAGAGTTTACCAGTCCTTGCTCTGGACTCTACATCTAGAGGGCAGAGAGGAGTTGCTGGTGTGTAGGCTGTATGAAAGGCCAATTTTGTAAATGAGTGCCAAACTGCTCTCCAAAGCAGAGGTAACAACAAATACTTCTACTAGCAGCACGAGAATTGCTATGAAACCACACTCTCACCAACACTTACAGTTATCAGTCATCTTAATTTCTACCAACCAAGGACAATGGTCTTTTTGCTTCTTATCCTGATTAGAAAGGTTTGGCATCTTTTCATATGCTGAGAGGCCACTTGTTTTCTCTTCTGTGAAATGCCAAATTGTGTCTTCTTGTCATTGTTTGCTGTGTGTGTGTGTGTGTGTGTGTGTGTGTGTGTGTGTGTGTGTGTGTTTTTTCAAGAGATGGAGTCTCGTTCTGTTGCCCAGGCTGGAGTATAGTGGTGCCATCATGGTTCACTGCAGCCTGGACCCCCTGGGCTCAAGCAATCCTCCCACCTCAGCCTCCAGAGTAGCTAGGATTATAGGCACATGCCACCATGCCCAGCTAATTTTTTTATTTTTTCAGGAGCTGGGGGTCTCGCTATGTTGCCCAGCCTGCTCTCAAACTCCTGGCCTCAAGTGATCCTTCTACCTCAGCCTCCCAAAGTGCTGGGATTATAGGCATGAACCACTGCGCCTGGTGGTGTCATTTTTTTAATTGGGTTATTGTCTCTGGTAATATTGATTTGGGGAGATTCCCCATCTATTTAATATGTTAACAGCTAATCCTTTGTTAGTTTTATGTATTACAGATGTCTTTTCCCAATTTATAGCTTGACTTTTTTTTTAAATTATTATACTCTAAGTTCTGGGATACATGTGCAGTACATGCAGACTTATTATATGGGTATACACGTGCCGTTGTGGTTTGCTGCACCCATCAACCCGTCATCTACATTAGGTATTTCTCCTAATGCTATCCCCACCCTCCGACAGGCCCCAGTGAGTGATGCTCCCCTCCCTCTGTCCATGTGTTCTCACTGTTCAACTCCCACTTATGAGTGAGAATATGTGGTGTTTGGTTTTCTATTCCTCTGTTAGTTTGCTGAGAATGATGGTTTCCAGCTTCGTCCATGTCCCTGCAAAGGTCATGAACTCATTCTTTTTTATGGCTGCATAGTATTCCATGGTGCATATGTGCCACATTTTCTTTATCCAGTCTATCACCGATGAGCGTTTGGGTTGGTTCCAAGTCTTTACTATTGTAAATAGTGCTGCAATAAACATGTGTGCATGTGTTTTAAAAATATGGAACTGCTTCACGAATTTGCATGTCATCCTTGTGCAGGGGCCATGCTAATCTTCTCTGTATCGTTCCAATTTTAGTATATGCGCTGCCAAAGCGCGCACTATTGCTTGACTTTATTTATGGTGTCTTTTAATGAAGAGAAATCTTAATTTTATTAGGCCAGTCGCAGTGGCTCATGCCTGTAATCCCAGCACTTTGGGAGGCTGAGGTGGCTAAATCACTTGAGGTCAGGAGTTCAAGACCAGCCCTGGCCAACATGGTGAAACCCTGTCTCTACTAAAATACAAAAATTAGTCAGGCATGGTGGCGCATGCCTGTAGTCCCAGCTACTCGGGAGGCCAAGGCAGGAGAATCGCTTGAACCTGGGAGGCGGAGGTTTCAATGACCCGAGATCGTGCCACTGCACTCCGGCCTGGGCGGCAGAGTGAGACACTGTCTCGGGGAAAAAAAAAAAAAAAATTCAGATTAACTTGTGAGTGATGCTGATGAAAAAGGGACAATCCAATATATAAAAACAGAAAGCAGCTCTAATTCTATCACAGAAGCAATGTCAAAAGGAGGTGTTCTCAAATAAGACTAGTAAATGAGCCACTATGTCAAATTGACAGACACCGCTCAAGGAAAATATGCTTTCCAAACAAAAGCTGAAGAAAGAGATGACATGAAGCCCGAGCAGAGCCCAGCTGGCAGCCCTGTGACCTTCTATATCAATGAGGTGGCCACAGGACTGAACTGGCTCCTGGGAAAGCAGGAGACAGACACCTCAACAGGCACCAGAACCAGTGGACGGACAAGTCTCAGGTTCATTGATGACCCTTGACTCTCCCAGTGATCAACAGCCACCAAGAGCAGTCACTTCTGATCTGAAGTGTAAGAATCCCCTGATCACCTCCTGAAGCAACTAGGACAATAGACATGACGACTTAAGTCCTCAAATAGGATATAAACACCTACCTGTCCTGTCCTGAGCAAGGGAGAGTTTTAGATTCAGGAAAACCAACACTGGAGACACATTTCTCACAATCAACTCAGAGGTAGACAGTAACAACCATCCCTACTGCTGGGCACTAACCTGGTATATCTCCCTCAGCCCAACGCAGTCATGCAGGAGAAGCCACCGAGGTGAATCTGCCCCAGGTTTCCCACCACTGACAAAACAGAGAGGGGGCAAGAACCTCAAGGCTGCCAAGGAAACACTTCTGTCTGTAGGATCAAGTTCTTAACAGCAGGGAGGGCAGTTTTTACTAACATGCCCTCAACCCTACAAATACCGACAATGATAATTTATTGCATCTCTTATGCTATTTATCCTTGTAAGCCATCTTAAATCTCTTGCGTAACCATGTAAGGTGTACATAAATTTGGCAAACTCGCAACTGATCATAATTTAAAAATTCAAATTATGTCCTAAAATATTAAATTTAAATTATGACTAGTAAGTCATGTCCACAAAAATGGCTGAGTAAGGAACTCAAAGTCCATCCTTCAATATACACATTTTAAAAACTGGCAAAAACTAGGCCAGGCGTGGTGGCTCACACCTGTAATCCCAGCACTTTGGGAGGCCGAGGTGGGCGGATCACGAGGTCAGGAGATCGAGACCATCCTGGCTAACATGGTGAAACCCCGTCTCTACTAAAAATACAAAAAATTAGCCGGGCGTGGTGGTGGGTGCCTGTAGTCCCAGCTACTAGGGAGGCTGAGGCAGGAGAATGGCGTGAAACTGGGAGGCAGAGCTTGCAGTGAGCCGAGATGGCGCCACAGCACTCCAGCCTGGGCGAGAGCATGAGAATCCGTCTCAAAAATAAATAAATAAATAAATAAAATAAAAAAGGCAAAAACTGTCAGAATCTACTATTTTAAAACTTCGGAAACTAATTAAAAATTTGCAGCAATCAGAAGAACACTTATTCAAGAAAAACCAGCTGAATCTCAGCAAGAACCGTGAGTTCCATGGCATTTTAACCTTCTCTGGTCCCATCCTGGCTGCAGCAGTGGCCTAGAAGACAAGAGGCTGCCACTCCGGTGCATGCACTGGTCCCAGAGGGAGCAGAATAGGCCTCATCTGCAAAGAACTGCAGTTGTTTGTTTTGACCTGTCTACTGACTCCCTGGAAGATTGGCTCAAAGGGCTTGACTTTACCTCCCAGTGCTGAGGCATCTACTAGGGAAAGAGGGGAAAAGGTTATTGGAAACATTTACAGACAAACATATTTGCTGCTGCCTGAAGCACTGGATAACAGTTGAGGCAAACAATAGATTTAACCAAAAGCTTGGGAAGAAAAGCTGAGGAGTAAGATGTTTTGGAAAATAAGGGTTTGAAAAGCTCTGACACATTCTTGGAAATCCAGAAGGCTCCACAAATGCCCAGTGCTGTGTACATGTTCAGGAAAGACCTGAAAAGGCCCTAGGCTTTCACCTCTGGCTGACCTTCACGATCTGTGCAAGTAGGCAGTGAATGCTAAGGGATCACCGTCAAATGCCTGGCTGAGTGTTGAAGGTGTGCTCCAACATACACGTAGACCTCATCTCAAAAGACTGGGAGACATTTTTTGTTCTAGGCACTTAAATCTCTGTCTAATCACAAGCTGACCACTATATTAATGGAACAGAGAACTCAGTGGCCACACATGATAAAGAATATATACTATACAAAATTAGCTCAGAAAAGTAACTATACAAACAATGACTGTAACAAGTAGTCAATAAACCCTGGGGGAGAAGGAAGAATCTCATTTCCAGAGCTGCCACGGTATAAATTCAAAACTTCCAGTTTTCAACAAAATATCACAAGGCATGCAAAGAAACAAGAAAGTATGGTTCACATGCAGAAAAAAGGCAAGTAACAGAAATTGTTCAAGAGGAAGCCCAGGCATTAGACTTATGGATGAAGACTTTAAATATGCTATTTTAAATATGTTCAAAGAACTAAAGAAAACCATGTTCAAAAATCTAAAAGATCCATCAGAACAATGTCTCACTGAATAGAGAATATTGATAAAGAAAAAAATATTAAAAAAAAAGAACCAAGCAGAAATTCTGAAGTTGACGGCCGGGCGCGGTGGCTCACGCCTGTAATCCCAGCACTTTGGGAGGCCGAGGCGGGTGGATCACGAGGTCAGGAGATCGAGACCATCCTGGCTAACACGGTGAAACCCCGTCTCTACTAAAAATACAAAAAATTAGCCGGGCGAGGTGGCGGGCGCCTGTAGTCCCAGCTACTCGGGAGGCTGAGGCAGGAGAATGGCGTGAACCCCGGGGGGGCGGAGCCTGCAGTGAGCCGAGATCGCACCACTGCACTCCAGCCTGGGAGACAGAGCGAGACTCCGTCTCAAAAAAAAAAAAAAGAAATTCTGGAGTTGAAAAGCACAAAAACTGAAATGAAAAATTCACTGCAGGGGCTCAACAGCAGAAATAAACAGACAGCAGTAAGAATCAGAGAACTTAAAGATAGGATAGTTGAGATTATACAGTGTAAGGAATAGAAGAAAAAATAATGAAGAAAATAAACCGCCTCAGAGACTTGTGGGACACCATCGATTGTACCAACATACATATTATAGGGTCTTAGAAAGACAGAGAGAAAAAAAGACAAAAAAAAATGTTTGAAGAAATAATGGTAGAAAAGTCCTGTATTTAATAAGAAACATTAATCTGCATAACCAGGAAGCTCGACAAACTCCAAGTAGGATAAATTCAAAGAGCCACACCCAGACGCACTGTAGTCAAACTGTAGAAAGCAGCAAGAGAGAAGTGACTCTTCAAGTACAAGGATTTCTCAGTAAGATTAACAACTGATTTCTCATCTAAAGCCATGGAGACCAAAAGGTGACAAATTAAAGGGCTGAAAGGAAAAATCTGTCAACCAAGAATTTTTTTTTTTTTTTTTTTTTTTTTGGAGAAGAGACTTTACTCTTGTCACCCAGGCTGGAGTGCAGTGGTGCAATCATAGCTCACTGCAGCCTCCAACTCCTGGGCTCAAGCAATCCTCCTGCCTCAGTCTCTCTGGGAGCTGGGACTACAGGCCAGTGCCATCATGTCTGGCTATTTTTCAACCAAGAATTCTATATCCAGTAAAACTATCTTTCAAAAATGAATGAGATCCCCAAAAAATATATTAGAAAGCTCTCAGAAGAAAACACAGGAGGTAAGCCTTTATTGACCCTGAATTTGGCAATGGATTCTTAGATACAACAACAAAAGTATAAGCAACAAAATAAAAAACTAGGTATACTGAACTTCACCAAAATGAAAAACTTTTGAGCACCAAATGAGATTATCAATAAAGTGAAGAGACAATTAACAGAATGGGAGGAAAAACTTGCAAATCACATATCTACTAAGGGTCTAGCATCCGGAATATATATAAAGCACTCTTATAACTCAACCACAAAAAGATAACCCAATTTTAAAATGAGCAAAGGATCTGTATAAACGTTTCTCCAAGGAAGATACAGAAATATCCAACAAGCACATAAAAAGATGTTCAATATCAATATCATTAAGAAAATACAAATTGGCTGCTCTGCCTATGGAGTAGCCACTCTTTTATTTACTTCTATAATAAACTTGCTTTCACTTTATATAGACTCACCCTGAATTCTTTCTTGCATGAGATTCAATAACCCTCTCTTGGGGTCTGGATTGGGACCCCTTTCTGGTAACATCTTCCTGGCAAGCCCCAAAGGGATGATACTGAGGAGACTCCCAACCCAAAGGAAATAGACTGCAGCACTGATTGGCCGACTTTGGGTAAGTGGGATGCATTTACCTGGGTAAAGGATGGGATTGGGTTAGAGGCCCAACTTAGGGGAGTTAGCGTCTCTCCTAAGAGAGGGATAAAGGCACCTGTTAATAAAAGGCAAGCACGCTTGACTGAACTTGGATTTGATGCCCAACTTAGGAAGGTTAGAGTCCTTCCTAAAATTTAGGGGGTTGGAGGCCCCTCTCAGTAGCGTCCCTCTCGACTAAGAACCGGTTTGGCACTATGGGATGTTAACTGCTATTCTCTTTGGATTAATCTGCCTTGCATTCTTTGCTGACGGCTGTGGGTGACAGAACTAGACATGTCCCAGATTATGGGACATGGAGAGCTTTTCCTCCCCAAAAGGGGAAACTAGAGGTGACGGGAATGCTGGGAAAGATCCCTACGCTCCCAAAAAGCAGCCACCTGAACTTCTGATTCAGTGTCAGCTGCAATGGGTGGGTCTGTCTCTGGCCTCCCTGAGCTTCTTGCATTCCCCAGCCTGCTGCAGGCAATACGTTTCTCCCTTTCTTTCTTTTCCCTTTCCTATCTTTTCTGTTATTCAGGGCCACCATCTTGCCCAAAGACCACATGTTGAGAAATGACCTGGTAATCACATGGCAGTACTTTCTCTTTGTCTCTGCCTTCCAGGCAACAGGGATTTGGGGGTAGTAGTTAGCTCTACAAATTATCTTGAGCAGTTAAAAGCCTTTGCAAGCTCAAAATTTACTGCTCTGGGCTCCTTCTGGGAAAAGCAATGGAAACTGCCCAATGCTGTACCTTAGCAGTTAAGGCTTTGTCTTTTCACAATGGTGGCCTGAGTTCAGGTTCGATTTTTAGCCTAGAAAATGAGCACTTTCTGGTTGGCATTTGGGTGACCTTTGCCATTTGTTGATTCTCCTCCCTTTCACGAACTGTCTTAAATTTTCCTTTCTCTGAGCACCTGGGAGGTTACATTTGGAAAAGTTGAAAAGCCAGGAATATTGGCGGTTTGGCGTGGCTAAAGTTGGGTAATAAGATATTTAAAAGGACTTTTTAAAAAGTGCTATGGTTAAAAGTCAGCTTAATTAAAAGTGGATATTCAAGCTCTAACAGCCTGGGACTTCTTAGGAAAAAGAGAGGAGGCACCACATACCCTGTTTTGGGAAAAACCTCTATTTTCCTCATAGAACCCCAAGAATTATTAAAAGTGGATAGATCCCTCTCAACATCTATGGCTCTGTTCTGTTTTGCACTGCATTATCTGTTTTTTACTTTGGGGGTATCAGAAATTACTTCATATTATGAGAGAGCTTTGGTGTGTAATATAACTAGGTAGGAAATACATTTAATACTTTTGGGGATGGCTAAATGGCAGTGGGGGGGTACTTGGATCTTTGTGTGTCTGGATCAAAAGCATGCTCTTGGCCACCTGGAAGGTATGGAGATGTCCTCACCCTTCCCCACTGAGAGATAAGACTCCCATGGGGGATGGGCTGATCTCAGAAAGGGCTGATTGGCTCTGGGTTGCTTGGCAATGAAATACGTGGTAAAATCATTGCACTGTCGTGTTCTGTAGCATTTCTCTTTGGGGATCCAGGATCCAATATAAAAATGGGACCCTCAAGTTTTGGGGCTCTGTCTTGCCTTCCAATTGTGCCTGCTTATTAAGGCCACAGAAACCACATGCTTTCCTCGCCCTGTTCCTCCAGGGCTCCACCATAAAGCCACTAATCCAATTAAGAAACTGGTAAATGAAAAATCTTACAACTACTACATTTTCTTCTGTCTGTGTATTTATATGTGTTGTGTGTGTGATATAAAAGGCTTTGATTAATTGGCTTAAAAATAAGTGTTTAAATCAAATATTTTGTCAGAAAAATAAAAAGCATAATGCCTTTTAATTCGTGTGACTTAAGCTGTGGGAAGTAAAGAAAATTTTAAAGATCAATAAATAAAGACATTCGGTCTAAATCAGGCAGGTCAAATTTTAGGTTTGCTAAATGCTTTAAGTTTATAAACTGTCTCTTTGACTTTTGAAAATTGTTAAACTTACCTACAGCCATTAGATTCTAGGTAAGGCCTGGGGACATGTGGAGTTAGCCATGCCTCCTAGCTATGCTAGAAAGAGTTAGACCTTATCTGCACTTCTGCCTGGTGTCTTAGGCTCCATACCTAGTACATAATTAAAACTGCTTACCAAGTTTTTCACTAAAAATAAACACTGCTAAGAGTTAACAGTGTAACATGTACTTGAGACTACTGGAAAAACAGTTTTACATGCAAGGTGTGTAGGGAAAGTGAAATGTGTTTTTGGTAAAAGAGAAGAAGACATGCGAATGTGGATTTTTTTTTGGCCTAAATTAAAGGGTTAAGGGATTGTTTTAAGTTAGGATAAAGCCAAAGGTTTGCAAAAGTTGTGGAAATTTTGTGAAAAATTAATCTTGTAAAAGAAATTCTGTGTGTGAACATACTGGCTGAAGTTAAAGGGGTATGATACAGTTCCATAAACTGAACACTGGAATAAAAACACAACAGGGTTTTCTTAGAGCACTGATCTGCTCTTTAACAAAAATTTGTAAAGGGTTATAAAAGGTTTATAAGAATCTTACCTTCTGGTCCGACATTAAAATTGGGTAGATTTGTCTATAATGTTTTATTAAGAATTGGATTTAACATTAATAGTACACTAATGCAATGGTGAAATTTGGCTAATTTGGTATAAAAATCATACAGGAAGCATTGTCAAATATGAAATGGTGTTTGGCTTTCTTTGACCTGTATTTACATAAATGTTATTGGTATGTGTTCCAAAGTAATGGGAAACTCCTAGAATTCTGATATGACTTAGCATATGTTATTAATAATTACAATTATTATGTAAAATCGTATGCCACAAAAGTAATCAAAATTCCTAGTCAATTGTGCCATTAATAGTGGCTGCCTTAAGACTTTTTGTCATCAACAGACAACTGCTATGTTGATCCTCCTCAAAAGGTGGTTTACAGTCAGCTATAGGACTTCAACAGGTACTCTTGGATGCAGGTTTCTAATAACTTTGGAGATTGTGACATTAGAATAGAGGTTCTTAGGCCGGGTGCAGTGGCTAACACCTGTAATCCCAGCACTTTGGGAGGCCGAGGTGGGTGGATCACCTGAGGTTGGGAGTTCGAGACCAGCATGACCAACGTGGTGAAACCCCGTCTCTACTAAAAACTACAAAAATTAGCTGGGCGTGGTGGTGCGTACCTGTAATCCCAGCTACTCAGGAGGCTGAGGCAGGAGAATTGCTTAAACCTGGAAGGCAGAGGTTGCAGTGAGCCAAGATCACGCCATTGAATGCCAGCCTGGGCAACAGAGTGAGACTGTCTCAAAAAAAAAAACAAGAATAGAGGTTCTTTCAGGACTCTCATGGAGAGCTGAAATGATTATGAATATCAAGTAGAACAGGAGTTAACTGCATGGACTGAACAAAAGACTGAAGTAATCTTTTCTGACTTTTTGCTTAAAACGTTGCTGATCATTTTTGTTTTTCAGAGCCAAGAAAACTTTTGAGCTACTTACAGCTTTTGACAATTGAGTAAAGTATACTCCTGTGAACAAAATTTGGAGCATATTTGTTTTTCTCTACCTGCTTTCTCCAGAATTTGGAAACTATTTGTGAGTATTAACTTATGGCAATATAGTTATTTGCACAAGTACAATAAGAATCTGTTTCTTTTGCAACAGGACACAATTAGAGAAACTGGTTATTTTACCAAGACTTTGATGGGAATGGTGTGCTTTCCTTTAAGGACTCAAACTTGACTTATGGAGCCAATAAAAGCTCCTTGGGAAAACTGGCCTCATACCTTGTCTACACAGTTCCTGTGCAGGGTTCCTGACCTGTGGTAAGTAAAGAATGTCACTTTCTGACAGGCCCAGGAGCCCCACGTCATCTTGGGACCTCAAGAGGAGAGGAAATTTCCCAACTCACAGGTTATTTGAGGGTACAAACCCATGGCTGGGCTTGGCTTTAAAAAAAGTCTTATCTAAGCTTCCTTTTATGGAATGAAGTTCCATCAAAGTCAATTTTAAAAACCCTATCTGAAAAATAATTGTTCTTGCTGCACTTTATACAAATAATCAGGCCAAGTAGAATAATGCAAATCAGTTGTACCATGATTTGTCTTCAGTAAAAATGGGAGACCGGAGAGAGAAAATAAATTATGTTTCAGGAACTTGGTACAACTGTTACTAGATTCTAGTCTCAGCAGTTGTTTTTAAGTTTTTTTCTGCAACTTAGGCTAACCCTGCTTACTCCTGTGAACCAACCAGTGATCTCTGGCTGCTGCTTACAAGAAACAAGAGAGATGGGGTAATGTAAAAATCTGGATCAATATTCTAATTCTGGGCACATACTGGAATCAGCTAGTGACCCCATATCAGCTTGGTTTCAACAACTGCCCAGTTCATGGAAAGCCTTCTTGTTTAGTTTACTCAGGATAATTTTAGTTATTCTACTTTACTGTTGTGGAATATATTGCTGTTGTACTCTTTGTAGACGAATGCAGGATAAGTTTACTGAATGTTTTCTTAAACTGAACACTTATTAATCTTCCAGATACCACCTTTTGTTGGAACTCAGAGCTATGAATGGCCCTCACCATATTGAGGCTTTCTGACTGAGCTCTTCTCTACCCGGAATACAAGAGACCCTCATAGTTAGGCAGGAATATAATCGCCCCTATTCAGCCTGAAGAAGTTACAGAAGATGGATCTTTGTCCCTCTACGACTCTTAGGATTAAGGGTTCCACTGTAAAAGGGAGGGGGGAAACATGTCAGGGGTGTCTGAACCAGAGAAACTCCATCTTGAATAGGGGGTGAGTAAAATAAGGCTGAGACCTACTGGGCTACATTCCCAGGAGGTTAGGCATTCTAAGTCACAGGATGGGACAGGAGGTTGGCACAAGGTACCGGTCATAAAGACCTTAATGATAAAACAGGCTGCAGTAAAGCAGCTGACCAAAACCAAGATGGCGATGAAAGTGACCTCTGGTTGTCCTTACTGTTCATTATACTCTAATTATAATGCATCAGCATGCTAAAAGACACTTCCACCAGCACCATGACAGTTTCCAGATACCATGGCAATGTCAGGAAGTTGCCCTGTATGGTCTACAAAGGGGAGAAACCCTCAGTTCCAGATATTGCCCACCCCTTTCCCATAAAACTCATGAATAATCCACCCCTTGTTTAGCATACGATCAAGAAGTAACAGTAAGTATAAGCAGCTGAGCGGCATGGGCTCTGCCTATGGAATAGCCATTCTTTATTCCTTTGCTTTCTTAATAAACTTGATTTCACTTAAAAAAAAAAAAAAAAAAGAAAATACAAATCAAAGCCACAGTGAGTTCCCACTTCACACTCACTAGGATGGCTGTAATTTTTTTTTTTTTTTTTTTTTTTTTTTTGAGACAGGGTTTTACTCTGTCACCCAGGCTGGATAGAGTGCAGTGGTGTGAACATGACTTGCTGCAGCCTTGAACTCCTGGGCTCAGGCAATCCTCCCAACTCAGCCTCCCGAATACCTGGGAATACAGGGTGTGCACAACCATGCCCAGCTAGTTATTTTATTTTCTGTAGAGACGGGGTGTCACTATATTGCCCAGGTTGTTCTCAAACTCCTGGGCTCAAGTGATCCTCCCACCTCGGCCTCCCAAAATGTTAGAATTATAGGCATGAGCCAACGTACCCAGCCTTTTATTTTTTTAGATAAAGTCTCATTCTGTAGCCCAAGCTGGAGTGCGGTGGCATGATCTCGGCTCACTGCAACCTCTGCCTCTCAGGCTCAAGTGATTCTCGTGCCTCAGCCTCCCTAGTAGCTGGGACTACAGGCTGGTGCCGCCACGCCTGGCTAATTTTTTGTATTTTAGTAGAGACGGGGTTTCACCATGTTGCCCAGGGTGGTCTCAAACTCCTGAGCTCAGGTGATCTGCCTGCCTCGGCCTCCCAAAGTGCTGGGATTACAGGTGTGAGCCACTGCGCCTGGCCTATAATTTTTTTAAAAAAGGAAAATAACAAGTGTTAGTGAGGATGTGGAAAAACTGAAACCTTCATACATTGCTGTTGGAAACACAAAATGGTTCAGCCACTAAGGAAAAGAGGCTGGCAGTTCCTCAAAAAGTTAAAACATTTTACCATATGACCCAGCAATTCCACTCTTGGGTACATGCTCAAAAGAACTGAAAAAAGGTACTCAAAGAAACACATGTATACACATGTTCACAGCAGTACTATTCACAATAACCAAAAAGGTAGAAACCACCAAAATGTCCATCAATACACGAATAAACAAAATGTAATCTCTCCAGACAGTGAATACCATTCAGCCTTAAAAAGGAATCAAGTTCTGATTCATGCTACAACATGGATGAACCCTGAAAACATGCTAAGTGAGTAAGTCAGACGCAAAGGGCACACACTACATGATTTCATTTACATGAAACATACACAATAGGGAAATCCACAAGACAGAAAGCAGACGGGTACTTACCAGTGGTTGAAAGGAGGGATAATGGGGACTCACTGCTTATGGGTATGGGGTTTCCTTTTGGGAATGAAAAAAATGTGTTGGAACCAGATAGAGATCATGGTGCACAACACGGTGAATGTACAAAATGCCACTGAATCATTCACTTTTAAATGGCTGTTATGTGTATCTCACTACAATTTATTTTAAAACACTGTTTAAAAAAAAAAAAAACAGCCAGGTGTGGCGGCTCACACCTATAATCCCAGCACTTTGGAAGACTGAGGTGGGCAGATCACTTGAGGCCAGTAGTTCAAGACACGCCTGGGCAACACAGTAAAAAACCCCATCTCTACAAAAAATACAAAAAATAGCTGGGTGTGGTGCTGCACACCTGTAGTCCCAGCTATTTGGGGGGCTGAGGTGGGAATCACTTGAGCCCAGGAGGTTGAGGCTGCAGTGAGCCATGTTTGCACTACCGCACTGCAGCCTGGGCGACATAAAAGTAAGACTCTGTCTCAAAACCAAAACCAAAACCAAAACCTACTATAACCACTCAGTCACTTGGATGGCTAAAATTTTAAAAATAGAAAATCACAAGTGTTGACGAGGATATGGAGAAATGGGAGTCTTCACATATTGCTGACAGGAATGTAAAATGGTGCAGCCCTTGTGGAAACAATCTGACAGTTCCTCCAAAAGTTAAACACAGAATTACCGTATGACCCAACAATTCCATTTCTATGTATATACCAAGAGAACCAGTATGTTCATGCAAAAACTTGTTCACAAACGTTCAGAGCAGCACTATTCATAATAGCGAAAAAAAAAAGTAGAGACAGCCCAAATGGTCAACTGGTAAATGCATAAACAAAATTTGGTCTATCCCTACAATGAACTCTTACTCAGGCATAAAAAAAATGAGGTACTATATATATGCTACAACATGGATGGATCCTGAAAACATTAAGCTATGGAAGTCAGAAACAAAAGGCCACATATTGTATGATTCCTATTACATGAAATGTCTAGAACAGGCAAATTCATAGATACAGAAAGTAGATTAGTGGTTGCCAGAGGCTGGGGCAAGCGAACAATGGAGAGTGCCTGCTTAGTGGTATAGGGTTTCTTTTTGGGGTGATGAAATATTCTGAAATTAGATAGTAGCATAACATTCTTTTTTTTTTTTTTTTAGACAGAGTCTTGCCTCTGTCGCCCAGGCTAGAGTGCAGTGGCACAATCTAGACTCACTGCAACCTCCACCTCCCGGGCCCAAGCAATTCTGCTGCCTCAGCCTCCCAAGTAGCTGGGGTTACAGGTGTGCGCCACCACGCCCAGCTAATTTTTTTGTATTTTCAGTAGAGATGGGGTTTCACCATGTTGGCCAGGCTGGTCTCGAACTCTTTACAGACATGAGACACCACGCCCGGCCATAACATTCTGAATATACACGAAACAACTGAATTGTACACTTTAAGTGGTTTAAATGGTGAATTTTATGTTTTCTAAATTTTATCTCAATTAGAAAGTGTTTAAAATTTTTTTCGTGGGGTAAAAAACGGTGGTGGGGGGAACATCCAGATTCCTGAATCCCGCACAGCCTGGTAACCACTCCTTACCACCAGCACAAACATAAAAAGATGGCCAGCAGGCAGGGGGCAGTAGCTCACACCTGCAATCCCAGCACTTCAGGAGGTCAAGGCAAGAGGACTGCTTGAAGCACCAGGAGTTTGAGATCAGCCTTGGCAACATAGCAAAACTCAGTCAGCCTCTAAAAAAAATAAACGCCAGGTGCAATGGCTCATGCCTGTAATCCCAGCACTTTAGGAGGCAAGGCAGGAGGATCGTCTGAGGTCAGGAGTTCAAGACCAGCCTGGCCAACATGGCAAAACCCTGTCTCTACTAAAAATACAAAAATTAGCCGGACGTGGTGGTGTGCGCCTACAGTCCCAGCTACTCAGGAGGCTGAGGCAGGAGAATATAAGAATCGTTTGAACCCGGGAGGTGGAGGTTGCAGTGAGCCGAGATTGTGCCGCAGCACTCCAGCCTGGGCGACAGAGTGAGACTCTGTCTCAAAAAAAAAAAAAAATTAGCCAGGCATGGCGACACATGCCTGTGACTCCTAGCTACTCAAGAGGCTGAGGTGGCAGAACTGCTTCAAGGTTACAGTGAGCTACGATCATGCCACTGCACTCCAGCCTGGGTGACAGGGCAAGATTCTGTCTCTAAAACAAAACAAAACAAAACTTTTTCATTTTTTTTGAACAGCTAGCACACTGAACCTTATGTGACACAATTCTGTTTGTCCACATGTAGATCCAAAGAATTTCATATAATCCTAAGTATCTTAATAGCAAAATTAAATAAGTATCTTGATAGGAAAATTAAAAGTAAGGAGGAGTAAAGATATTAGAAGTCAATGAAAAACTAAGTTTCAGGGGATAATGTTTTAAATTACATGCAGAGAATTAAGGAGAAATAAGCGGCCAAGAGGACAACTGCAACCTCACACACGGACCACACTGACTGATGGTGAGGACAGCAAGCAGGCCGCACTGGAGTCGGTCACGTCTCGTTCCCAGGCTAGAACACCACCACCTACAAGTACAGCTCCAAAAGCAAAGACCAAGTTCGAAGGCCCCAAACTAAATATCACTGTAAAAGAAAGCTCCTAAAACTAAAAGGCTAATTTTTTCTAAATTATCTGTGGTGGCTGCCAGGCATGGCGGCGTGTGCCTGTAGTGCCTGCTCAGAAGGCTGAGGCGGGAGGATCACTTGAGCCCAGGAGGTTGAGTCTAGCCTGAGCAACAGAGAGACCTTGTCTGTAAAAAAAATAAAAATAAAAATAAAATGTCTGTAAGGGTAACTTATTTTCTTTTGAGGTAATTTCTTTTCTTTTTTTTCTTTTGAGGTAATTTCTTTTATTTTCTTTCTTTTCTTGCTGTCACCCAGGCTGGAGTGCAGTGGTGTGAACATGGCTCACCGCAGCCTTGAACTCCCAGGCTGAAGCGATCCTCCTGCCTCAGCCTCCCAACTAGCTGGGACTACAGGCACGCACCACCACACCCCACTAACTTTTCTATTTTTTGTAGAGACAGGGTCTCACCATGTTGCCCAGGTAGGTCTCGCCAATGTGGCCCAGGCTGGTCTCGAACTCCTGGGCTCAAGCAATCCTCTGGCCTCAGCCTCTTAAAGTGCGAGGATTACAGGCATGAACCACCCACGAGGCCTGTGATGGTAATTTCTTTTTTTTTTTTTTTTTTTTTTTGAGACAGAAGTCTCGCTCTGTCGCCCAGGCTGGAGTGCAGTGGCGCCATCTCGGCTCACTGCAAGCTCTGCCTCCCGGGTTCACGCCATTCTCCTGCCTCAGCCTCCCGAGTAGCTGGGCCTACAGGCACCCGCCACCACGCCTGGCTAATTTTTTGTATTTTTAGTAGAGACGGGGTTTCACCATGTTAGCCAGGATGGTCTCGATCTCCTGACCTTGTGATCTGCCCGCCTCAGCCTCCCAAAGTGCCGAGATTACAGACCTGAGCCACCACGCCCGGCCCTGTGGTGGTAATTTCTAATCTGTCACCATTTCTGGTCCGTTCACACTGAGCTGTGGACAGGCAGGAATCCCTCGTGTGTTCCACACACAGGCCTATCACCAGAAGTGGCAAGAAATAAGTGAGATTGCATATTTGGAAGGATTGTGAAAACCTTTAATTAGATTTTTTGATTTAAACATAAATACCTTTACTTCACTTGCTTATATGTGGGTATAAAAATAGTTAAATTCTATTTTTATCCTAAAATTTAGATATGACAATTATAAGTGAATGGCAATTCTACAATATTTATAATAATTATTGTGCTGATAAAGAAAAATTATGCAAATTCAGTTAAATGAATTAAAGATGGTATTTGAGGCAACTTTTAGTAACTTGCCAATTAATCTTTGGCATCCTGATTTGGGGGAGCAGCTTGCAGTTTCCATTGCTCAGATGCTGGACACTTGCGCCTCTGGTTAGCACGGCTGTCATACACATGCTGGGAATCCGAGGCCACTGCCTATTTAATAGCCCACTGCCTATCCTCACTGAGCATCAGGTTTGAGAAGACGTTTGCTTCCACACAGAGAGAAATGTACTGCTCAATGGCAACAACAGATCCACTAAGCAAAGACAGTGCTAAGAAAATTACAATGAAGGGAATTGTGTGACTAAAAAATGGCACCTATGCCAGTGCACTTTGAGGAGCTAATGAAGGGCCAAGACCAGAAACTACGAGGAGCGCAGCATCTGGCGCTCTGAGCACTGTAACTTTTTTTTTTTTAAGACGGAGTCTCACTCTGTCACCCAGGCTGGAGTGCAGTGGCGCAATCTTGGCTCAATGCAACCTACAGCTTCCAGGTTCAAGCAATTCTCCTGCCTCAGCCTACTGAGAAGCCGGGATTACAGGCGCACGCCACCAGCTCTGGCTAATTTTTTTATTTTTAGTAGAGACAGGGTTTCACCATGTTGGCCAGGCTGGTATCGAACTCCTGACCTCAAGTGATTCACCCATCTTGGCCTCCCAAAGTGCTGGGATTACAGGTGTGAGCCACCACACTCAGCCTGCAACTTTTATTCTGCAGTCTTCTTTAAGCAGAATTTTTACTCTATTACTTTACTTACTTACTGTTTGCTACAGTTTTAGACACGAATTTACTGTATTTTGAGGTCTTGTTTTTAACTAAATGAAAGGCATCTCTAATTATTTAAGAAAATTCTTTCATAAAAGTTTAGTTTCTAGTCAGCTACTCAGGAAGGCCCTCACTCACAGGTGAGGCATATCTATACCCTAGTACCGAAAGAGGTGGACTGGATTCCTTTCACTTTCTTCTATGCCTCCATTACTCTAATGATTTGTTTTATGTTCCCTAGTTCCATGATTTTAGTTGAGCTACACTGTAATTAGAATTTAAAAACTGGAAACAAAAGTACATCTGCTGACAAAAGGGTGCTCCAAGAGCTGGAAAGCCCGGGGAAAACCAAAAAAGGGAAGCATCAGATAAACAAAGCAAAAGGCTCCTGCCGCAAGAAAGCACGAAACACGACACACATGGAGAAAAGCAGCTCAACATCAAGCCCAGCAGGGCAATTAAAGGTATCGTCCTAGTGATGCCAATAAATGGAGAAGGGCAAAGATCACGAACAGACAGGTGTGCCCTGCTGATAAGAAAGCTTTCTGAAAATCCACATTCATGCAAACACTTCAGCATACTGACTCTGTTCCTGATACCTGATGCCAAATGTTCCACTGCGGGAGAGGGCCCACAGTCAGCACCCTGGGCAAGTAACAGGAGGCTGGATTCTTACCAGAAAGGCAGATCACAGTCACACATGAAAAGCCCCCTTAGGACAGGGAGGGAGAGACACACAGACCAAGTGACTCAGGCAGACTCCTAGGAAAGAACCTGATTAAATCACAATATAAGACATGGTCTTAAAGCCTTTGAGAAAACAATAGTTATTTGGGGCCCAGCATTGTCAGTATCCCTTGGTTGGTTCATAAGAGTTAGGATTTTTAAAAAGTATTCATTCAACCCTTATTATATGCAAAGACACTGTGCCTCTTTTGGCCCAGGACCAGAGTCCTGCCATCTGGACAGGAAGCAGGGAGAGCAGCCAAAGGCTCAGTCCACTCGATATGCAACCAAGTGCAGGCAGCACTTCTCCAGATGGAGGCTTCCCCTAGGTCACGCCTGCCACATGGGGCTGGAGCCCCGGGGCTGTATAAGGGGCAGAAGTTGCAAGTGTGATAAGGTTCATCTTCCTGGAGTGTCAACTGTATTTGAAGACGTGAAAAGCATAAAACATGGCCATATTGAGAAGCAGATTATAATGTTTCGATCAATTGTTAGAATAAAACATGAGATTTCAAAAAACACTAGATCTGCCAGGCACCGTGGCTTAAGCTTGCAGCATACTTTGGGAGGCAGAGGTGGGAGGATTGCTTGAGGCCAGGAGTTCAAAACCAGCCTGGGCAACAAAGCAAGACCCTGTGTCTTTTAAATAAAAAAGACAAAAGGAATAAAAGAAAAAACAACAACAACACTGGATCTCACATCAGTGCAGATGTGTGCCTCCTGGTGAGGGCATCACGCACCTCTGAAGTACCTGTGCTGAAAGGCTGAGCCAGAAAGCGATCGATCCTCTGTATCCACCCAGAGGCAGAAGAACATGTCCAGTGGAAACAGCAAAGGCCAGAATGAGGGAACTTCTGACTACTGAACAATCAGCCTGGATTTTCCAACAAATAAAATGCAAGGAAAAAAGGGATGGGGAAAAGTATTCTATTGATTAAGAGACTTAACAGACATATCAGCTAACTGCAATTATTTGGACCCTGCTTCAAACAAACTAAAAATACCAGAGACTATTGGAGAAAATTGAATGCTACTGTGATGAGATCATGATTATAAATGAAATTTAAAGAGTTTTCTTGACACTTTTCAATATATCAAAAATAGCTATGTATTAAATGTCACTTCGGATGTAAACATTTCAAACTTCTTATACTTATTTTTAACATTCTGACATATGAACGATTTATTATTATTATTTTTTGAAGGGACAGGGTCTTGGTCTATGGCCAGCCTGGACAGCAGTGGCATATGATCCTAGCTCATTGCAGCCTGGAACTCTTGGGCTCAAGTGATCCGCCTGCCTCAGCCTCCCATGTAGCTGGGACTACAGGCACACACCACCACACCCAGTTAATTATTTTATTTTTTTAGACAGGGTTTCACTGTGTTGCCCAGGCTGGTATCGAACTCTTGGGTTCAAGAGATCCTCCCACCTCAGCCACTCAATCACAAGTTAGAGACTGAAACACAGAGTATTTTATTTTCTTTCAAACTCCTAGAGAAAGATGGTTAAGGAGCAAATAGTTCTTGTATCAAAAAATGCAATACTCCATGAGGCAGGTCACACCCCCAGGCTGCCCGTGCCTTCCTTGCAGTGGGGAACCTTCTAGGGAAGGGTAGGGCCGAGAGATTTCGGAAAGTAGGCCTTGGACAAAGAGGTGCAGGCCACCACTCTTGGTTTTCCAACCTATTCACTCATTCCTGGGCTATGAGGTATGATGTCTATTATTTTCAGTTTAATACTGGTTTGAAAAAAATGAAAAATAAAAATAAGGTCAGACACAAACCAAAACAAAGTGCCATGTACATAGAAAGTCAAATACATCTGCTGAAGAATGAAACTGCTAAAGCCAAAAATGAGTATGTTCAGGATGTTTTACAATTTAATTACTTGATTTTTGTGCAAGATGAAAAAGTAACAGCTGAAGAAAGAAATCTACACAAATTAAATTGGTTTAGTGGCATACCTGTGTGTCATATGCTTTAAGGAGATATATGGAAGCTTGATCAGGAAGGAAGGAGGACTTCAATAAAAAAAGTGGCAAAGCAACGCCAACCTTATACTTCTTTAATTACTGTAGTGGAGTCCCTTACCTACAAAATAATAATAGTTGGTCAATTCTCACCTGGAAAATTTTTAGAGCTTTTAAAAATGAAATTTCAAGGCCAGGCGCAGTGGCTCGTGTTGTAATCCCAGCACTTTGGGAGGTCGAGGAGGGCAGATCGCCTGAGGTCAGGAGTTCGAGACCAGCTGGGCCAATATGGTAAAACCCCATCTCTACCAAAAATACAAAAATTAGCTGGGCATGGTGGCGCACACCTGTAATCCCAGCTACTTGGGAGGCTGAGGCAGGAGAATAGTTTGAACCCGGGAGGCAGATGTTGCAGTGAGCCAAGATCATGCATGCCACTACACTCCAGCTCCAGCCTGGGCGACAGAGCGAGACTCCATCTCAAATAAATAAAAATGAAATTTCAAAAGGTAAATTTCTATAATATGAAGAAATTTAAGATAAAACATAATTAACTACTGTATATGCATGTGCTCTGGGGATTTTCCACATTTTTTGAATGGAACGTGCAATATAAAATCTAATTATTTTAAAATTGCTTTTACTATGAAGTATTACTTACAGAAAAGCATAGGAAACATATGTATACCGTCTCATGAAGTTACTACATAAATACCAGTCCAACTACCACCAAGGGAAGGAACATTGCCAGAACTCCAGAAAGGCTGGGTGCCTCTATCTGACCCCAAAACCCTTCCACCACATACGTAAGTACTAGCTTAATAAAATGATTTTGTTTGATTTGTTGAGGCAGGGTCTTGCTCTGTCACCCAGGCTGGAGTGCAGTGGTACAATCACAACTCATGGCAGCCTTGACCTCCCAGACTCAGGCAATTCTCCCATCTTAGCCTCCCAAGTAGCTGGGACCACAGGAGGATGCCACCATGCCCGGATAATTTTTTTTTTTTTTTTGAGACAGAGTCTCGCTGTCGCCCAGGCTGGAGTGCAGTGGCGCGATCTCGGCTCACTGCAAGCTCCGCCTCCCGGGTTCACGCCATTCTCCTGCCTCAGCCTCCCGAGTAGCTGGGACTACAGGCACCCGCCACCGTGCCTGGCTAATTTTTTGTATTTTTAGTAGAGACGGGGTTTCACTGTGGTCTCAATCTCCTGACCTCGTGATCCACCCTCCTTGGCCTCCCAAAGTGCTGGGATTACAGGCGTGAGCCACCGTGCCCGGACTTTTTTTTTTTTTTTAGAGGCTGGATCTCCCTATGTTGCCTAGACCGGTCTGGAACTCCTGTGCTCAAGTGATCCTCCCATCTCAGCCTCCCAAAGTGCTGGGATTACAGGCATGAGCTACTGTGCCTTAACTTTTATGGTTTATCATTTCCTAACTTTTCTTTAGAGATTTATCACCTAGGTGTGCAGCCCTACCAAACATAATTTATATAAAAACCAGAAGCAGATGAAAACAACAAAATCATACTACATATATTCTTGTCTTGCCTTTTTCTTTGCCTTTTTTGTTGTTACTGTGTCTGTAGTTTACTTTCATTGCTGTGTAATATTCTACTCAGTAAATATACCATAATTTAGTTATCCATTCTCATCCCCTAGGGTGGTCTCTGCTTTGGAGCAAATACAAACACTACTAAGATTTTGCTGGTACAGCTATCTCAATCACTTTAGGCATGTATTTCTAGGTACATACCTAGAAGTATGATTGCTAGCTTATACTCTAAAGCCAAACTATTTCCCAAAGCAGCTGTAATGTGCACTCCCATCAGAAGGGTATGAGAGAGTTTCTGTTGCTTAACTTTTTCAACAACAATTGCCAGACTTTTTAATTCCTGCTAACTGAACAGCGGTATAATAGCATTCTAAGTTTTTTTTTTTTTCCTTTTCTTTTTTTTTTTTTTGAGACAGGGTCGACCTCTGTCGCCCAGGCTAGAGTGCAGTGGCACGATCAGGGCTCACTACAGCCTTGAAACTCCTGGGCTCAAGAGATCCTCCCACCTCAGCCTCCCCAGTAGCTGAGATTACAAGCATGTGCCACCACACCCAGCAAATTCAAAAACTTTTTTTGGCTGGGTGCAGTGGCTCACACCTGTAATTCCAGCACTTTGGGAGGCCGAGGCGGGCAGATCACAAGGTCAGGGGATCAAGACCATCCTGGCTAACACAGTGAAACCCTGTCTCTACTAAAAATACAAAAAAATTAGCCAGGCGTGGTGGCAGGTGCCTGTAGTCCCAGCTACTCGGGAGGCTGAGGCAGGAGAATGGCATGAACCCGGGAGCCGGAGCTTGCAGTGAGCCGAGATGGCACCACTGCATTCCAGCCTGGGTGACAGAGGGAGACTCCGTCTTGAAAAAAAAAAAAAAAAAAAATTTTTTTTTTTTTTTTTTTTTTTTTAGGCTGGGTACAGTGCTCATGCCTGTAATCTCAGCACTTTGGAAGACTGAGGTGGCTGGATCACCTGAGGTCAGGAGTTCGAGACCAGCCTGACCAACATGGTGAAACCCAGTCTCTACTAAAAATAAAAAAATTAACCACAGCTGGTGGCGTGCGCCTGTAATCCCAGCTACTCGGGAGGCTGAGGCAGGAGAATCGCTTGAACCCGGGAGGCAGAGGTTGCAGTGAGCCAAGATTGCACCACTGTACTCCAGCGTGGGCAACAAAGTGAGACTCCATCTCAAAAAAAAAAAAAAACAATTTTTTTAGGGCCGGCGCAGTGGCTCACGCCTGTAATCCCAGCACTTTGAGAGGCTGAGGTGGGTGGATCACAAGGTCAGGAGATTAAGTCCATCCTAGTTAACATGGCAAAACCCTGTCTCCACTAAAAATACAAAAAATTAGCCGGCATGCTGGCAGCCACCTGTAGTCCTAGCTACTCAGGAGGCTGAGGCAGGAGAATGGCGTGAACCCAGGAGGCGGAGCTTGCAGTGAGATAAAATTGCGCCACTGCACTCCAGCCTGGGCAACAGTGCGAGACTCCGTCTCAAAAACACAAAAACAAAAACAAAACAAAAACATTTTTTTTTTTAGAGGTCAGAGTCTCACTATGTTGCCCAGGCTGGTCTCAAACTCCTGGCCTCAAGCAACCCTCCCGCCTCAGCCTCCCAAAGTGCTGGGATTACAGGCATGAGCCGCCACACCTGGCCAACTAAGAATTCTTTATTATAGAATTTTATAATAATTTTGAATAAAGAATTCATGAAATTTTACATCTGGCAATTACTGCAATGGAGATTTAATTTTGTAGCCAAATATTTGTTCACATTCGCCATGGTTCCTGCACCCTGATTTCTTGTCAGGTATAAATTCCCAGCTCAGTCCACAGCTTCCAGAGGCACTGACTCCAAAACCTGGGCCCAGGTAAAGCCTGTGATTTGCACCTGGTCATTCAGAGCGTCTTATTTTCCAGCCCAGAGTTGGCTCATCTCTGAACACACAACACAGATCAGGATTAATGGGTCTCCTCTTCCCACTATGGGACTTAAAGAGATTCTCTCTCTTTCCCAAAGAACCTGAACACATGAAGGACGATGCTGGGGAAGAAACTGGCCCAAGTGAACCATCTATAGCTAGCCCTGCCTTAGGTTTTTCAATCAGATGATCATTAAACCTTCTTTTTACTTACTTAAAACAACTAAGGTTGAATTTCTCAAAATTTACATCAGAAACAGCCCTCATTGATACAATCACATATTCAGAAACAGGTTTTAATCTTGTACTCAAGAACTGTACAGGTCAATTAAGGTAACACATGACAACCTATGTATGTGTTTACACACATTCCCAGCATTCCCTCAATCATACATTTGTTTAAATCTAAACATTTTTAATAGTCATAGGACTGGTTAAGGTTTCCTATTTCTTCTTCAGTTACTTTTAGTTAAGTTACATTTTGAAAGAAATTTGTCTGTTTTATCTAAATTTTCAAATGTGTATAGCGTGATACTAATTCTAATATCCTTTTATGATATCTTAACAGTCTACTGAATCCATAGTGTTTTCACCTTTTTCATTTCATTTCGTTATTTATACCTGTTTTTTCTTCCTTATCAGTTTCACTGGAACTTTGTCAATTTTACCACTTTTTTTTTTTTCCTTTTAGAAACACAGGGTCTCACTCTGTCACCCAGGCTGGAGTACAGTGGTGTGATCATAGCTCACTGTAGCCTCAAACTCCCAAGCTCAAGCGATCTGCCCTCTCTCTCCTCCTGCCCAAAGTGCTGGGATTACAGGTGTGAGACACCATGCCTGGCCCCAGATGGAAACTATTTAAGCCTGAGTGCAGTGTCTCACGCCTGTAATCCCAGCACTTTGGGAGGCTGAGGTGAGTGGATTGCTTGAAATCAGGAGTTCGAGACCAGCCTGGGGAACATAGTGAGACTCCGTTTCTACAAAAAATACAAAAATTAGCTGGGCATGGTGGCACACGCTTATAGTCCCAGCTACTAGGGAGGCTGAGGCAGGAGGACTGCTTGAGCTCGGGTGACAGAGGTTACAGTGAGCCGAGATCATACCCACTGCACTCCAGCCTGGGCACTAGAGTGAGACCCTGTCTCCAAAATATATATAAATAAAAATTTTTCCCATCAAATATTATTTTCTTTCTATCTGAATTCCCTTTAATATTCCTTTAGTGCCATTCTGTTGGCAATAAATTCTGATGTCTAGTGGCCTAAAATTTATTTTTGTTTTTGGGTTTTTTTTTTTTTTTTGAGATGGAGTCTCGCTCTGTCACCCAGGCTGGAGTGCAGTGGCATGATCTCAGCTCACTGCAACCTCTGCCTCCCAGGTTCAAGCAATTCTCCTGTCTCAGCCTCCCGAGTAGCTGGGATTACAGGCACCTGCCACCACACCCAGCTAGCTAATTTTTTTTAGTAGAGACGAGGTTTCACCATGTTGGCCAGGCTGGTCTCAAACTCCCGACTTCAGGTGATTCACCTGCCTTGGCCTCCCAAAGTGCTGGGATTACAGGTGTGGACCACCATGCCTGGCCTAAAAATTTCTTTACTTTTGAAATAAATAAAAATTTATCCTTCATTTTTGAAAGATATTTTTGCTGGATACAGAACTCTAACAGGTTTTTTTCTTTCAGTACTTGGAATATGTTGCTCTGTTGTCTTCTGGTTCACACAAGATGTGACCAGGAATCGCTGTTATTAGCAACTGTGTTCCTCTGTAATGTGTTTTCTTCTGGCTGCTTTGAAAGCTTTTGATCTTGATCACTGGTTTTTTGGCAATCTGATTATGAGGTACCTTGGATTTCTTTATATTTGCTCTGTTTGGAATTTTTGAGCTTCATAGTTTGCAGTTTTCATCAAATCTGGAAAATTTCCAGCCATTATTTCTCCAAATATTTTTTCCATTCCCTCCTCTTCTCCTTCTGGAACTAGATTATACATATCTTAAGTGAGCTGACTTTGTCCCAAAGGCCGCTGATGCTCTGTGATCTCGTGCAGTCTGGATTCTCTGTGCTGTGCTTTGGAAAGCTTCTACTGCTACGTCTTCAGGCTCACCAACTCTTTTCTTCTGTAGTAATAACCTGTTGTGATCCCTCTACTGCATTATATATACATATATATGTGTATATATTATTTTACTATATATAAATTTATTTTATTATTATATATTTTATCATATAAATAAAATATATATTATTTTTATTTATTTATTTTTGAGACGGAGTCTTGCTGTGTCGCCTGGCTGGAATGCAGTGGTGTGATCTCGGCTCACTGCAACCTCCACCTCCCGGGTTCAAGTGATCCTCCTGCCTCAGTCTGCGGAGTAGCTGGGATTACAGGCGCCTGCAACACGCCCGGCTAATTTTTGTATTTTCAGTAGAGATGAGGTTTCACCATGTTAGCCAGGCTACTCTTCAACTCCAGACCTCAAATGATCTGCCCACCTCAGCCTCCCAAAGAATTGGGATTATAGGCGTGAGCCACTGCGCCCGGCATTTTATATATTTTATATATTGTATTTTCATCTCTGGAAGTTTTATTTCAATCTTTTTTGAATCTTTCATTTCACTCAGTATGCTTACGTTTTTCTCTACATTCTTGAGTGTGCAACATATTTATAAGTTATTTTAATGTTTGTGTGCTAATTGCATCATCCCTTGTCATTCTGGGGTCTGTTTCTCTTGATTTTCTTCCTGGTTAATATCACATTTCCTTGCTTCTCTGCATACCTGGTAATTATTTATTAGATGCTAGACACAATTTCCTTTTACATTTTTGGGTGCTAGTTTTATTACATCCTTTTTAAATATAGTCAAGGCTTTGTTCTGATAATGTAATCAAGTTATCTGTAATCAGTTAGGGCAAGTCGGGAGCAGCCCATTGGTCTATGGATAATTCAGCCCCACTGCTAAGGCAGCCCTTCTGAGGAATCGTCCTGACACCACAGATGAAAAAGCTGCTCTGAACCCACACTAACAAAGGTGAAAAGGCAACCCTTCAAAGGATCTACCTGAGACCACCCAGGGTGGTGGGAACACAAACTATTCCCAGCCCTGTGCAACTGATGTCCAAGAAGTGCTTGGCCTTCTCCTTTTTGGTGGTTCTCCTCCCAGCCTTGAGGTGCTTCCTCTTGGGCACATGCAGACCAGGACGCAGCCAACGCCTCAAGGGGGTCCTTCTGCAGATCTCTGGAGCTCTCTCTCTAACCTGCTCCCTCCTCTCCTATGTTTTCCTCCACAAATTCTAGCTGTCTTATCCTCCCCAATTTCTCCTGTTTCATCACTTTAGTGAAGCCAGTGGGTTGTCTGACTTCTCTCTTCCTGCCCTGAAACATGGAAACTGCCTCTCGAGACAAACTAAGGCTGTTTGTGTCAGTAAAGTTTTATTGGAATACGTCCATGTCCATTCACTTACATACTTAGGATGAAAGCAGGCAGAGCATAGCAGAGCAGTTGTGACATTAACAGCATCCGGCCCACAAAACCTGCAACGGTTACTATACAGCCCTTTATAGAAAAAAGTGCAGTCTCATGCTGTGGAGTATAAGCTGGAATACTGCAGGGCTTGTTTTGTTTGTTCCTCTTATTTCAAGGAACACGGTCCTAACCAGCCTTCTGTCAAATGTATGAAAACTATTACTTCATATATTTTGTCTGGTTTGCAAGTTGTTTAAGATAGAAGTCAATTTGGGACTAGGGTGAGGCAATTGAGGTACTTGCCTTAGGCACAAATCTTAATTGAGTGCCAAAAAAACTCAGTAATAGAGATAAAATCAAAATTAATGAAAAAATCCATGAGGTACAAAATACCAAAATTTTATATATAATATCGATAATGGTGTCATGCCAAGCCATATTGGAACTTGAGACAAAAAGAAAAACCATTAAAACTGATCCTGTCTTTCAAATTTTGGTTTTGGACCAGGCGTGGTGGCTCATTCCAATCATCTCAGCACTTTGGGAGGCTAAGACGGGAGGACTGCTTGAGCACAGAGTTTGAGATCAGTATGGGCAACACAGTGAGACACCACTCCACCAAAAAAAAAAAAATTATCCAGACGTGGTGGCATGTGCCTGTAGTCTCAGCTACTTAGGAGGCTGAGGTTGGAGGATCACTTGAGCCCTCCCAGCTGTATTACCATAGCTGTAGTGAGCTATGATTGCTCTACTGCACTCCAGCCTGGGCAATAGAGCAAGACCCTGTCTTAAAAAGTAAAAAATAATTTTGTTTTTCATCATGGATTTTTTTTGCATCAAATGTGATTTTTTTAAAGCACTGCATTAAAATATTAATAATCTCGATTACTGAGATTTTGGGTATCCCTTTAAATTCTGCACTGAGGCAAGTGCCTCACTTGCCTTACCCTAGTCCTGGGTGGGGGGTGGGGGGCGTAAATCACCTCTAATTCCATCATAGTGGAAATGGAAGTCTCCAGGAATAACTTTCTTACTAAGTAGAATTAGACTAATACCTTATCGCTATAAGAGTTTATCAGAACTGCCAAACTTAATGTTTTCATTCTCAGAGATGTCTTTGAAAAAGAGATTACTTCAATGTGAAACATTATGCTCTAATTACTTCTCACTATTTGCAACTAACAGTAGGGAATGTACATGTTCCCACATATACCCATCAGAGGCAATCATTAGATGTGTATCAAATGGATATAAATTAGTAAACAAAAGCACTCTGCAGACATGAAGATACTATGAGAACATAAAAACTTTCTTCTAATTACTAAATAAATACAGACACACAAAGACATTGTGACTGCAAAATAACTGAGTAATTATATAGTATCTGGGCGACACACTGACAGTATGAGGTAGACCAAAAACAGCCACCTGCAGCAACTGCTGCCAAGTCAATTTCTTGACTGGTGAAAGTAAGTGCTCAGTCTCCAAACACACAAATTCAACTAAAAGCAAATAATGGCTGGGCACGGTGGCTTATGCCTGTAATCCCAGCACTTTGGGAGGCCAAGACGGGCGGATCACTTGAGGTGAGGAGTTTGAGACCAGTCAGGCCCACATGGTGAAACCCCGTCTCTACTAAAAACACAAAAAATCAGCCGGAAGTGGTAGCGTGCACCTGTAGTCCCAGCTACTCAGGAGGCTGAGGCAGGACAATCACTTGAGCCCAGGAGGCAGAGGCTGCAGTGAGCGAAGATCGCGCCACTGCACTGCAGCCTGGGTGACAGAGTGAGACTGTTTCAAAAAAAAAAAAAAAAAAAAAAAAGGCAAATCAACCAATAAGCTTCTCCCTTGGTTTTGCAGGATTAGCATCCTTTCGAAATTAGCCTGCTCATTTTGTAGGCGTTCCTAACTCCCAATCCTACCTCATCGATATGCCAGGAGGACACTGGGCAAGCAAAAGGACTCATCCATATGACAGTGAAAGCTTCTACCATGAGCCGATTTCCACAGATTCTCTACAGCATTCACTTCATAGAAGGCACAGGTGCAGGAAAATGTTTTCAAAAGTACTGACAAAAAAGGTGTTTTTTAAATTAAAAATATTGTGGTATTAAATTTAGTGGGGGAATGAAGATTATGAAATTTAAGGGGGTAATTATCATGAAGAAATTGTCTAGAACTCATGGAATTCAATGTTAACAATCAGGCATCATCAAATTCACAACATACCCCCTCCAATACACACTTCCCTTTGCATCTGCTGCTTCCGAGCCAGCCTCTGGGAGTGAGTAGACCCTGCCCTGCTGGCTCAGCATCCCCTCCCTTACCAGGAGTGGACTTGCAAACTCTGCTCCAGCCGCAACGACTGTCTCCTGTGTTTCTGTTCTTCCACTGTCTGTCAAACACTTCATCTGCAAGACTCCATTCAAGTATCTTGACAACTACTATTTATCACTAGACTCATGGTTTTCCACTAAACTTTAAGCTCCTTTAGAGCAGGGATCGTGCTAAATTTATCCTGTAGTCTCAATGCCTAGCAGGACGGCAGGCACACCCAGCAGGTACCACTTGTTTGTTGAATTAAACTGCGAGCATCTTTTCTGTAACTCTCCCTTCCCAGGGAAACTGACCTTACCTCCTGAAATCCTGGTCCTATAAGGACACCCATCACAACACTTACAAGCCTGTACACTTGCTTGCTTCCTTCTCTCTCTCCCATCTGACCGTGAGCTTTCTGAAGACAGCAATGTGTCTTGTTCAGGTTTGTATCCTCAGCACTTACAATGGTGTTGGCCACACAGTACGCATTTGGTCTTAGTTATTAATTTTCTTCTTGTAGTTATTAATTTATTCATCACAATTACAAATTTGCCTGGTACAGAGATGAGGAAACTAGAGTACGAAGATTCAGCAGCTTCACAACATGATACGTTACTAAGCGGCACAGCGGTCTACCTCCAGTCAGTGTTCTTAACTACTATGTCTGTTATCACACCGCGACTACCTCAGCAAAGACAGGCTCACTGACTTGTGCCGTAAGAATCAACAGTTATGCTGTTAAATCAGATTTGCCATTTGTACGCTCAAATTATTTTAGAAAGATCATTCAATGCTCCAACTCTGCTGGCCAGGGTCTGGATTGTTGAGTAACTAAAACAATTACATCAAACAACTTGCCCAAAGTCAGAGCTAACGGGACTAAAACCCAGGTCTTGAAGACCCAGCAATTTGACCACAGTATTTTTGCTGGCTTTGACAACTGTCAATTCAAACCCTGCACGATTATCTAATTCCTCAGCAAGAGGCAAAATACGTATCTCAAAATTTCCAAAATATCAATAAAGCCGAACAGATGCATCCACCCCATTTTAAAACCAAGTATCTTTTTTTTAAATTGTTTTGAATTTTAGCACTGACACAACCAGAGTTTGTTTATTCCCTTAGGACTAATATATGACATTCACAACCTGATGCACCAGGGAGCACCTTTAGCTGAACCAAATAAGGCTAGTTCTTGACTTCAAAGAAGATTTTAAGATCTCGGCTAGGCTAAAATAAAATTTATCATATCATTTAAATTATTGTTTGGAGGCCAGGCACGGTGGCTCACACCTGTAATCCCAGCACTTTGGAAGGTCAAGGTGGAAGGATCACTTGAGGCCAGGAGTTCAAGACCAGCCTGGGCAACATAGTGAGACCCCATGTCTATAAAAAATGTGAACATTAGCCAGGTGTGGTGGCATGCACCTGTGGTCCCAGCTACTCGGGAGGCTGAGGCGGGAGGATGGCTTAAGTCCAGGAGGTTGAGGCTACAGTGAGCTGTCATTGTACCACTGCAGTCCAGCCTGGGCAACAGAGCAAGACCTTCACCCCCACCCCCCCCCAAAAAAAGACACAAAAATTACTTGCTTAATTTCTAGCTACTCTAATATGAAAATTGAGTAGAATTATTTAGCTTACTTCTGAACAGTATCATCCAAATGCATCTGGATGAGGAGGAGCAAAGAGCAAGGGGAGAATGGAATGACTGTGCTGCACTACTCAGTCACAGTTAAAGAAATTCTTGGGGGAAAGAAGCCATTTTGTAGCCATATACCTCAGTGAGTTTTTTTCATTTTTGCTTATGGAACTGTGATAGGTTTCCCTGACGTCTTACTCACCTGAAATCACGATCAAACATTCATTACCACTGCATACTTACTTTATTCCTAAAACACAAAATGTCACACATATTTTTACAGCTAGATAAGAGTCACGTTAAAAGTTTAAGATATGCAATGTAACACTTATTTGATTTTAACATTCTTCATGCTACATAAACTCTCTAGAATAAATTTACTTCATAATCAAATGTGGCCACCCACCTCACCTTGCTACAACTGCTAGACACACTAGTACAAACTCTCCTGAGTAGCATCCAATGATCACATATACAAAAGTGTAAAACATTTCCAGATCACCCTAGAATTTTCATCTAAGCAGCCTTTCAAATAAACTATATTCTGCAACGCTGGCTTTTGCCTAATACACTAATGATTCACTGCAGTTTACACCGTGAATCTAAGTAGAGATTTGTTATGCAACATCAAATTTCTTAGGCTTCTCCAAAAATTAATCAATATCTTGAACATAAAATATTCTATTCTCAACCATCATTATACAAATAAAATGGCTACAATAATAAAATTTTCTGCCAGAAAATTACGAAAATAAATCTTTAAATGTAGGTTAGAGCAGTGGCAGTGCTGCTAAATGACTTCAGAAAAGACTCAGTGAGTGAGGGGCATCCACGAACCAGGCACAGAGGAGCAGGTGCACAAGCCCTGGCCAGCCCCGGCCTCCTGTGCTGTGTGCAGGCAGTACACCTTGCACACGGCACTGGCTCTGCCCCAGATGGTCACAGACAGTTGGGACCAAAGCACCCACCAAATGTATATATCATGTAGATAAATATTTTAGAGACAGGGTCTTGTTCTGTCACCCATGATGGAGTGCAGAGGCACGATCACAGCTCAGTGTAACCTCAAACTCCTGGCCTCAAGTGATCCTCCCGCCAATGTGCTACTATTCCAAGCATGAGTCACCATGCCTAAATTATTTTTTTTAACTTTTATTTTAGGTTCAGAAGTACATGTGCAGGTTTGTTATACAGGTAAACTCTTGTCACCAGGGTTTGATGTACAGATTATTTTGTAACCCAGGTACAAAGCCTAGAACCCAATGGTTATTTTTTCTGATCCTCTCCCTCCTCCCACCTTCCACCCTCAAGTAGGCCCTACTGTCTGTTGTTCCCTTCTTTGTGTCCATGTGTTCTCATCACTTAGCTCCCACTTATAAGCGAGAACGTTCGGTACTTGGTTTCATGTTCCTGCGTTACTTTGCTGAGGATAATGGCCTCCAGCTCCCAACCATGTTCTTGCAAAAGACAGGAGGATCTCATTCTTTCTTACAGTTACATCGTACCCCATGATATAAATGTACCAAATTTTCTTTATCCAATCTGCCACTGACAGGCATTTCAGTGGATTCCATGTCTTTGCTATTGTGAATATTGCTGCAGTGAACATATCTGTGTACATATCTTTATGGTAGAACAATTTATATTCCTTTGAGTATATATAACCAGTAATGGGATTGCTAGGTCGAATGGTGGTTCTATTTTTAGCTGAGGAATCACCATATTGCTTTCCACAACGGTTGAACTAGTTTACACTCCACCAACAGTGTATTAGCATTCCCTTTTCTCCACACTCTCACTAGCATCTTATTTTTGACTTTTTAATAATAGTTATTCTGACTGGTGTGAGATGCTATCTCACTGTGGTTCTGATTTGCATTTCTCTAATGGTCAGTGATTTGGGCTGTTTTTCACATGCCTGTTGGCTGCACGTGCGTCTTCTTTTGAAAACTAACTGTGCAAGCCCTTTGCCCACTTTTTAATGGGGTTTTTTTTTTCTTGTAGTTCTTTTTTCTTTTTTTTTTTTGAGACGGAGTCTCGCTCTGTCGTCCAGGCTGGAGTGCAGTGGCGCAATCTCGGCTCACTGCAAGCTCCGCCTACCGGTTTCATGCCATTCTCCTGCCTCAGCCTCTCCGAGTAGCTGGGACTACAGGCACCTGCCACCGCGTCCGGCTAATTTTTTGTATTTTTAGTAGAGACAGGGTTTCACCGTGGTCTCGATCTCCTGACCTCGTGATCCGCCCAACTTGGCCTCCCAAAGTGCTGGGATTACAAGTGTGAGCCACCGTGCCCGGCCTTTTTCTTGTAGTTCTTAAGTTTCTTAAGTTCCTTATAGATGCTGGATATTAGACTTTTGTCAGATGCATAATTTACAAATATTTTCTCCCATGCTGTAAGATGTATGTTTACTCTATTGATAGTTTCTTTTGCTGTATAGAAGCTCTTAAGTTTAATTAGATCCCATTTGTCAATTTTTGCTTTTGTTGCAATTGCTTTTAGTGTTTTCTTCATGAAATCTTTGTCAGTTCCTGCGTCCAGAATGGTATTACCTAGGTTGTCTTCCAGGGTTTTTATAGTTTTGGGTTTTACATTTCAGTCTTTAATACATCTTTTGTTGATTTTTGTACATGGTGTAGGGAAGGGGTCCAGTTTCAATCTTCTGCATGTGGCTAGCCAGTCGTCCCAGCACCACTGATTGAATAGGGAGTCCTTTCCCCATTGCTTTTGTCAGCTTTGTCGAAGATGAGATGGTTGTAGTTGTGCAGCCTTATTTCTGGGCTCTCTCTTTTGTTCCACTGGTGTCTGCTTTTGTACTAGTACCATGCTGTTAGGTTGCTGTAGCCGTGTAGTATAGTCTGAAGTTGCGTAACAGAATGCCTCCAGCTTTGTTCTTTTGCTTAGGACTGCCTTGGCTATTTGGGCTCTTTTTTGGTTCCATATGAATTTTAAAGCAGTGTTTTTCTAGTTCTGTGAAGAAGGTCCTCGGTAATCTGCTAGGAATAGCAGAGAGTCTGTAAATCGCTTTGGGCAGTATGTACGCCCAAATATTCTTTTTTTTCCCCCGAGACACAGTCTAGCTTTGTTGCCCGGGCTGGAGTGCAGTGGCGCAATCTTGGCTCACTGCAACCTCCGCCTCCCAGGTTCAAGCCATTCTCCTGCCTCAGCCTCCTGAGTAGCTGGGATTACAGGTGCCACCACACCCAGCTAATTTTTGTATTTTTAGTACAGACGGGGTTTCACAGTGTTGGCCAGGCTGGTCTCGAACTCCTGACCTCGTGATCCACCCGCCTCGGCCTCCCAAAGAGCTGGGATTACAAGAGTGAGCTACCGCACCGGGCCACACGCCCAAATATTTTTAAATGACGGCACCCTTTCCACAGTCTGGCATTTGTCTTGAGAAAAATGGAACTTAAAAAAATTGCCTATAAATTAAAATATCAAAAGCACTGAGGCAAGTTCTTCTAGTTTTTCCAAACTACCTCATTCTCCTCAGTCATCTCTATACTCGAATGCAAAGGACTCATTTAAATTTGCTACCCCTCACAATATGGGTGTTCACTTGCATGAGAAAGAACTTGAGGGAAAAGCAAAGGAAAGAAGGATCCATTCAGAACATGAGACATCATTTGTTCTTAGTTGTTTCCTACTCCTTAAAGGCAGGAGAAAATAGAAGTATTCAATAATTCGGAAAAGCAGTAACTTAGTAATAGAAAAAAAAGATTTCTTGGTTGAATTTGAAAACATCTGAAAAAGTCCTATAAGGAAAGGGTAGATCATCCAACCACCTTCAAGGAAAGCGTCTGCGTCCAGTATTCATTCATTCACCCAACATGTACTGAGTGCCGCAGAAGGGAGAGGGACAAGAAAGACAGAAGCCTCCGCTTCACAGAGCTCACAGTCCACAGGCAAGAAGACACAACACCAGCAATAAGAGTGTGTGTGTCTGTGCAGGATGTGCACGCGTGTGAGACGAAAAGTACCAAAGGGAAGCGTACAGTGCACATGGAGGTCACACCCATTTATGTGGACATGGGGACCTCCCCCACCCCAGGAGAGGACATTTAAGCTATAATCTGAAAGATAAGTAGAAATTACCTATTTTCTATAATTCTCAGATTTTAAAATTATAAGCATAGGTAAATGCAGTAAGAAAAATCAAATGCTTAAGAAGTAGCTTAGTATTAAACATCAATTCAACATCTCATTTTGTAGATTATATACGAAAAAACCCCGTTCTAATTCTAGGGTACCAAACTTCTTGCTGTATTCGTGCTTAATATATATTACTGCTATGCCTGTTAGTGTGTTTGTGTGTGTAAGAGAGAGTGGGTGTGTGTGTAGGTAGTGCTTGATAAATATATCTATTTTTTGGTGGGAGGACAGAGTTTCACTCTTATTGCCCAGGCTGGAATGCAATGGCATAATCTTGGCTCACTGCAACCTCCACCTCCCGGGTTCAAGCAATTCTCCTGCCTCAGCCTTGCAAGTAGCTGGGATTACAGGTGCCTGCCACCACGCCCAGCTCATATTTGTATTTTTAGTAGAGATGGGGTTTTACCATGTTGACCAGGCTGGTCTCGAACTCCTGACCTCAGGTGATCCACCTGCCTCGGCCTCCCGAAGTGCTGGGATTACAGGCGTGAGCCACCGCACCCGGCCAGTGCTTGATAAATATTAACTGAATGGAGTGGGTTGCAGACCAAGGCTTAGAAAATGTATTTGTTAAAAAGATACTTTTCTTCTTGAAAAATGCTGAGAAAGCAGATGTCTTTTCTGAAAGATTTTATGTTTAAAAAAAAGAAAATCAATGTAAAGTGTTCTCACCACAAAAAAAGATAACTGTGAGTTTATCTTTACACTTGCTAATTTGCTAGACTTAACCATTCCATAATATATATACTTCAAAATATCATGTTGTACGTGATAAATATATATACAATTTTATATGTCAACTAAGAAAAATAAATTTAAGGAAAAAAGGATACTTTTCTTCTCACACTTCTTTTCCAAGTACAAAATTAAACCTCAGTACCAATTGGCTTCCAGGCATTAAATTACACTTCAAAATTATCCTTATTAAAGATGATACACGAGGTGCTTTTCATCAACTCATATATTAGAAGCCTTGTGCTAAGTTACTATTATGAACAAAACTTTCAGATAAGCAAATCTGAAAGAAATGAATTTGTTTTACAAGATATGAAGCTGCAAGTTGTAATAAACCAAACTACCCATGATGATGAATGATAAAACTGCCCAGCACTATTAGATATTCTCATAATCCCAGGCCAAAAAAAAAAAAAGTGGGTGGGGGAAACAAACCCTCTAAGAACTGAGAGTTTTGAGTTAAAGTTCTAAGCCAAGAAAGGCTCTTGTATTCTGGGCAACGGGACCCATGGCTGGGGCTGGGAGACAGAAGGTCACTCCATGTAAGGGCAGCGGGCAGCAGGCAGCACTGGGCAGAGAGCAAGGCAGGCCAGGAGCACTCGGGAGAGCTGGACAGGGAGGCGGCAGGAGCTGGCCTGACCGAAGTCCCAGCACTCCATGCTCTATCTGCAACAGGTTGGAAGAGCCAGAGGCCTCTCTTCACCATGTGGTAAACCAAGAGCCTATCTTATCCTTTTCTTTGAAAAATGTTTTACCTCCACTTGCTGAGCTTGGGGACACAGTTTCACCACTGTGGTGGAAGCTACTCAGAAAACAGAAGTCACCTTGTTATGTCAATGCCCTGCTCACTGTGTGGTCCTCCTGTGTGGGCGAGATGGGTTTCCTCGCCATAGGGATGGCAAACAAGTACCCCAAAAAGAACATCCAGGCAAAAACTGCACCCTTTTAAGGACCTAACTCAGCAGTCACATAGCACCATTGTGCCATACTGCTGGGTGAGGGAGGCCACACACCCAGCCCAGGAGCAGCTCTCTGTCAAAGTCCCATGTGAGAAGAACAGGGAGAACGGGAGAAATCACTGAGAATACTCAGGAAAACACAATGTCACCCTAAGTGAGTTATACAGTAAAATCTCAGTCTTCTTTCAAGATTGGAAAATTAAAAACCAGGGTTCAATGGAATCTGGCTAAAACAATCAATTTGCATTTCAACCCTTGTAAGCCAAACCTCTTATTACTCATAGTAAGTTGCAACTTGTAAGTTGAGCCTAAATTACTATGTTGTCCTGCCTTAGTAAATACAGTATCATGACCTTGATTTAATAGGTGGTGATTCAGATTCACCCCTGGGTAACTGCTGGGCACTGCAGCTTCTCTGTAAGAACACAGAATACCACAGACTGGCAGAAATGTAGGTGTCAAGCCACAATTTATCCAAACATTCCAGTTTGCAGCTATGCACCCATCTCTCATCACAGCACACAGCGTCATGCCCTTTGCCCCTCCTATGGGTGACTCCAGAACACTGAGTAGAAATTCTATAAATAACCAGAGGAAGGGAAGACAAGAATTTTTAAAATTCTAAATTACAGAGTCTAAATTAGATGCCTGTTGTTATTACAGGCCTCTTTCTGACAAAAGGAAAGCAAAACAACAACAACAACAACAACAATTAACTGAGAGCAAACCTCTTCTGTCAGGACAGTGATCCTTAGAAGAGTAGGGAGCCGGGAGCCAGGAGCCAGGAGCCAGGTTTCTGATCCTAGATCTGATTCTGACCTGCTCTGGGACCTTAACCAAGTGGCATCACTTCTTTGGGCCTCATTTTCCTCATCTGTAAAATAAAAGGATTGGATTAGACAAAGATTCTTAACTGAGGCCTACAGGTGAGCCACAGCAACATGCCCGCTGTGTGCCTGAAGGCCAGTCTATCCTCAAGCTCAACACTTAAATTCTATAATCTCAATGTTTATTAACAAAGAGAATGAATTCTACAGAGCATGAAAACATTCTCCCAGTGTCTGGCCAGGCCCTCTAGGAGCTGCCGCCTTGGCAGCAACCACCAGGCTCCAACCTTCCGACCTCAGGCCCCTGAAATCACACACAGACATTTCAGTCTCTGGCAATCAAGATGTCAACATTGTTTTAAATGCACAAGGGAAACTAGTTTTATTTATTTATTTATTTATTTTATTTTATCTTTCTGTAGAGATGAGGTCTCGCTATTTTGCCCAGGCTGGTCAGATTCCTGGGCTCAAGCAATGCTCCTGCCTTCGTCTCCCAAAGTGCTGGGATTACAGGCATGAGCCACCATCCCCGGCCTATGCTACATATATTTCTAACAAACAGCAAACAGACCTTTGGCAATGAAGACAATAGGCCCTCATTTATTATTTTCACAAGCTTGACATTTTAAATATGGGTCTTTCTAACTTGGGCCTCCCTCCCCAAAACCAATCCCCATGATACGCTGGAAACAGGCAGGGCTGCCTCCCAGGAAGAGCCCTAGCAAGGGTTACTGGAAACAAGCCCTTCAGATGGATAGAAGCCTGTGCCAGGAGCCCACCAGCACATGCGGCTGCGACTGTGCTTTTGGAGACATCATGCATTGCCAGCCCTCAGGAGGTACAGATGAGCCAGCCCCATTCTACACAGCGCACGGACTGAGGTGGCAGGCCATCTCACACACACACACACACACACACACACACACACAGGCTAGTTCCTCAGCCTGAAGTTGAAAACTATGTCTCAACCATATTCTGTTGCCAGGAACCAAGGGACCAAGGCAGACGTCACCAGAGAAAGAACTGAGCTCAATGGACTACTCTGGTAAACAAAGAGAAAGGATGTGCTTCATATGGAAAGCTGAATTTATTTACACTAATCACGAATGCAGGCCCTCAGCTGGAAAAGCTCACTTCCAATGCCAGAAGGTTCAGAACCCATTCACAAGCTTTTCAGAATGCACGCAGTTGCCATGGTAACCCCAACATTATATTTCTTGGCATTGGACATATAAATTACCACCCATAATGCATTCAATACCGTTTGGGGCCACTAATTCATTGCAAAATAAATCTCAGCTCTGACTCTTGGCCTCCCTCTAAGATAAACGAAGAGCAGCAGCTGGAGGTAGCACCCAGCTCACCCCACGGATAAGCACAGAGCTCCGCACATCCGAAAATGCTCTTCTAAAGGCAAAATAAGAACTAAGGAGATTAGAATTCATCATCTACAGCCAGTGGTTGAGATTTTTTAAGACGAAAAGTTCCATCCAGATTAATGGAACTGTCATTGCTTAAGTTAAAGAAACAAATATATTCTATCCGTATCTACATCTCTGAAATCAACTATGTTTAGCAAATCAAAGAAAAAGCAGATCTCTTCAAAGAACATCTTCAATAATTCACTTATATAGGGCATTTGTCAAGACTAACTCTTCAAACGTCAAAACTGTCATTAACAAGAAATAAAGTTTTATTTCTTAAGTTCAAAAGAGGTCTATTCAATCACAATTCTTTACCTTGACTAGGGATATTCATAAACATTTAAAATACATATATGCATGATTTGTAAAGTCCCTTACCTTCTTATAATCCACCATCTGAACAGAGAGATGAAAACAAAATTATCGTGCACAAGCTGCAAAGACATCTTCAGCTTCACGTTCCCAGGAAGCCCACTGCATCAGTAACTTGACAGAGCTGCTGCAGGACATGCCTGTGCCAGCCACAGCATTCACAGAATCGCGTACGTTCTAATCACTAAACTGCCAGGTCCGGAGTATTACCTTCATTATCTCCTCCTTCCGACTGCAGGCAACAGTCAGCAGTTGTGAAGGGGAGCAAAAGCCTTCACCACGGGTTGTTTCCATATTAACAAGGACTTTGGTAACCGCTGCATTGCAGTCTTTCTGAAAGCTACCAACCTCAGAAGCAAAAGCGCTGGAGAGAGACTCTCTGGCACAGGAAGCAGTCTTTCCAATCACAAAGATTTTTAAAGAATCTTTAAAAAATGCTGTGAACACCTGAGGCTTTTTCTAGATTTCCTACCTGTTTCCTAGAGGTTGACTGGTTTGTGGTTTTTACTGGAGGATGGCTGTGACAACTGGCTGTGCGGGGTAGGAATGCGGAAATGAGTGCGCTGTGCACTACGACGCCCCCTCTCAGGGCTCAGGTACGCCCTGCGGGAATCTGCACATCTGCTGCTTAGCACCAGACTCAAAGCCCCTGCTGAGGGGCTCCTGGGAATGAGCCATGATTTCCATTCCAGAAAACCAAGTACAGCAAGCACTTCCAGGTCCTCTGTGGGCAGCAATCACTGAACACCCAGCTACCTTCACAGTGTGGTAATAACCATTATGTGGTCAGAGCACTTGAAATATTAAACCATTGACCATATAACCAAATTCGGAAAAAGAGGCTTCTGAAATAGTAGCACGCTTAGTAAATGACCTTTGGTTTTCATTCATTCATGCAATACTAAGTTTAGTGAGCACTGACCACGTGCTGTATGTAAAAGGATATTCAAATGGAGCGTTCCCTAATCCAAAAATCCAAATTGCTCCAAAATCCGAAACTTTCTGAGTACCAACATACCACCACAAGAGGAAAATTCCCCAAATGACCTCATGTGACGGGTCACAGTCAAAACTCTGTTTCATGCACAAAATATTTAAGATATTGCATAAAATTACCTTCAGGCTATGTGTATAAGGTGTATATGAAAAGAATTTTGTGTTTACACTTAAGTCTCATCCCCAAGATATCCAATTATGCATATTCAAATATGCCAAAATCCAAAAAGATCAGAATCTGAAACACTTCTAGTCCCAAGCATTTCAGATAAGGGATACTCAATCTGACCATGGGGAACCGCCATCAGGGTGGGCACCAGTGCTCTGGGAGGAAGAATAACGGAAAACACACCATCATGCATGGTGGAGGAGGGCTGCCACCGCACAGGAGGCAGAACCCCGGCCCACCTGCACCTCCAGGACAAGGTTCTGTGAGAAAGGAACATTTAAAAGGGGCTGAAGGATGTGGACTCAGCTGGACTACAGGGAGGGCCAAGGGCAGAACACCCTCCAGATGGCTGTACATATTCCTCAGCAGGTGTGGGAGGTCCTCTGCAAGGGGACCTTGCATGTCTGTGGCCGGAGCCCGTCCCTCCCTCACAGCAGCCAGGAGCAGGTACAGCCACCGCCACCACCACTGACAGAAGCCTGTGTCTGGGACCTGAGGCCTACATTTTCCCAAAGCACATGGTGACCACGGGGAGGCACCAGGGCATGGACACAGCAGGGCAGCTCTGTGTTGTGCGACCTCACCATGCCGCCACCCATAAGTAACAGCTGTCCTCTGGCAGCCTTGGCACCCCTGACAGAGGTGACAGTCCACACGGCCTGTGCTCACATGGTTTTCTTCCACCCTATGTCCAGAGCCCAGCCGGACCCTGAACAGGTGTGAGGTGAAGGACTGCATGAATGAATAAACAAATTAAAGAATCTACTGGTCACTCCCCAGTTCTAGTAACAGGAAATGACATGTCAGACCTCTGCCAATGTTATGCTGTTCTCTGACGAAAATGGCCCTTCTTTGCCTTGTCTCTGGCTACCTAACTCTACTTCACATCTCAGGCTCTGGAATCTTCTCCTCCAGGACATCTTCACTGACTCCCTTCCCACCCCTGGCAGCAAGGCCCTTTCCCTGAGCTCCCCCGACCTCCAGCAGCTCCCATGCTGTCCTGAAGTGGCAGCTCTGCAGCTGCTGCCCCCACACAGAAGCCCTGCAGTGGTGGTCAGGGTTGTATCTGCGGTGCTCAACGTGTTCCTTCTGCTGCCACATTCCTGCAGGACTCACCACATGTCAGCCACCTGCTCCACACGCACAACTCATCTGTTCCTCTGTGAGGCGGCTCCACCAGACAGACGACGATGCTGAGGCACAGTCAGTTCAAGCAGAAGAGCCAGGATTTACACCCAGGAACCAGCCTCCTCCAGCCACATCCTAACCTCCCCTCCTGCTTTTGTAGGCACCCAAAACAGAGTTCACTGACACCAACTGGAAAAGATGGTGTTACCTCATGGGGGTGGGAGGGATTCGAGTTACAGAAAAACTTTTAAGGAAATACGGCAGTCTTCCTCCCCCATCCCTCCCTCTTACTGTGAGATATGAATGAATGAACACATTCGGCCACAGCAGACACGCCTCCGCGTAAATTCCTGACAGGGAATACCTACGGCCCATGGGAGATGAGGAGAGAAGAGAAGGCACAAAGAGGTAGCGTGAGGTGGTTTCCTTTTGCCATCACCGCGCTTCAGAGAGACTCACTCGAGCAGTTTAAAACCCTCAGAGGAACTTTCATCAAGCGCTTCTAGACGTATTTAGGTGCCACTCTGGGCACTCCCGCAGAAGTTCCAGAAGAACTCTGCCTTTCAAGTCAGGGATCAAGGCTTGTTCTCCGTGGCAGCGCCACTCTCACCAGCCTCCAGTGGTGGCAGCGCTGCAGGATGACTCTTCCCCCACTGATCTGTCCATCCTGTGACGCTGACCCACGTGGCCAGAAACCCATGCCTAGCCTGAGCGGGCTCTCCCTGGGGGATCTCGAGCAGTGGGCAGGTCCCACACCAACACTCTTGTGCCTCCTGGAACAGCCAGCGCCTACAGAGGAGGGCCCCACAGCTGGCCCAGGGCTGAAGGGAGTGTGCACTGGTGGGGAGAGATGGGCAGGGGCGCAACCTGCCTCCAGGGGGTGGCAGAAGGTCCCAGAAGGAGCACACCACAGGACCCTCCCAACTGCCTCCCAATTCGACCATCTGACTAAGGGCAGCAAGGTTTGGTGCACAGGTGCCAGGTCCCCGCAGGCCTGTGAAGGTGGCTTCCTACTGTCTCCAGTTTACAGTTGAGGTGGCAGCAAGGCTTTAACAGGAGAAATCACTTTCCAAGTGCACCAGTGGGTGCTCCAGCAAAGCTGCTTGGCTCTGAGCAGCCTGACGCTTTGGACTTGGCATGACCTCCTCCTGGCGAAGGCACGGCCAGGTGTCCTCACAGCGTCGGCAGAGCAGAAAGGGCATGCTGCCTCCCTCTGGCACTGACTCCTCCTAACCAACCACTCACTCCTTCTGGATCCCAGATTCCTTGTCTAAGAAAGGAGTAAGACCTATCCTACAAACCACACGATGTTGATTTTTGACTGACTGAATGCATTCTCTTTCTGCAGGAAGAGAATCGTGTCTACTCACAATTCACAATGAGTCACCTGCTGTGTGAAAGTATAAGCTGTCTCAAAATGTAAGGCATGACTGTTACCAAATAGAGCCACAAGGCACTCAGTAATATTTCCAAGCTTAATTCAGCTTAGATATATGATGAGAGACCTACAGGGCTCTTACCATTAACTAGAATGACCATGGCAAATCCTGTCCCTTTATTAAATAGTAGTAATGAAATTAGTAATTTAGCTCAGGCAGACTAGCTAATATCATTAATGCGCATTTACATGAATTTGATGCAAATTATGGAAACACCCCAATAGGTCTCATTTGGACACTTAAAATGCTAAAAGGGCAACCCTACTATCTGAAGGTATTTTTCACTTCAAAAACAGGCAACTCAGTCACCAAAATTAACAAGAAAAAATCCAAGTAAGCAGCATTCCGCCTGAAGGGAAAACATAGACAAATCATTCATATTCACTCTAGGTGCCACTGGGGCCACAGAACAAAGGATGTCCCCAAGAGGAAGCAGAGAGAAGAAAAATAATATAAAATACACAGAAAATTTATTTGGCTTAGATACATACTTATTTACCAAAAATCTAACAGATACTTATTTGATAAGACCATTTCATGACCACCAGATGTGATCTGGTCTTAGGAAGGAAAGAGACTGCAATTCTGCCTGTTTCTCTAGGCAACAGAGGGTCTCAGGGGCTTTAAACATGACACAAGAAGTGGCTAGGTCAGCAACAAAGGTCAAACAAGCCCCAGTTACAAGTAGCAAAGTGTCTGTACAAACATAAATGGGAATCTGAACTGTAGGTAAAAGAAGCAACAAAAGCGGATACAAACGCCTAGGTATATTCCCAAGAGAAATGACACGTCCACACAAAAACCTGCACATGAATGTTCACAGCAGCGCTATCACACAACAGCCAAAAAGTAGAAACAACCCAAATGTCTATCAATGGACTAACGAATACATAAAATGTGGAACATCCACACAATGGAATAATATTCGACATTAACAAGGAACAACCGATGCATACATGCACAACATGAATGAAAACATGGTGCTTAGTGACAGAGGCTGCACACAGAAAATACATCCTGTCAACTGCATTTCCATAGAATGTCCAAAGTAGGCAATGGCTGCACAACTGTGAATATACTAAAAACCACAGACATGGACACTTTAAATAGGTAATTGTATGGAATGTGACGATTTCAATAAAGTTATTTTTTAAAAGCTGACACAATCAAGCCAAAGGCCAAACATCCAACAGATACCACTTAATGAGATGCAGCTCACCCACTCAATTAAAAAACAAGAAAACGTTATTGCAAGTTTCCACTATGCCAAAAGATGCATTACTTTTGGGGTACTCCTTCCAAAAATGTTAAATAAGCTTCTCACTAGTCAAAAGAACTCATAATTCCTGTGGGAACTCCCCCTCTCCCAAATCTAAAAGTTCAACAATTTCTCAAGAAAAAAGTTGATCTTAATTTTAATGTAAAATATAAATCACATATTTGTGCAAATGTAGCACTTTTAATCATGAGGGAGAGGTGTCGCTATGGAACTTAACACTCTCCCCCAAGAAAGTATTCATTTACTTGGTTCTGTCTACTATGAAATAAATAATACCTGAATCTTTAAGACCTAGAAACATTTCAGAAGGTTTGAGGTCAAAGAAAACACATTAACTCAACATAATGCTCACAAGAACAAAAATAAGCCTATGCATAAAATAAACAACTAAATGATGGTGGAAAGACTACATTCCCTAAATCTAACAAAAGCTCCCAACTCATTCCCACCCACCGCCATCTGTCTACCTCAAACTCTTCAACAACCCAATTCACAGAAAGCACCTAGTCAATGTGGTAACATAAGCACAATCCTGTGATCGGCTCAAATCATCATTACAATAACATGTGTTTCCTTTTTTTGAAATGGAGTTTCACTCTTGTTGCCTAGGCTGGAGTGCAATGGTGTGATCTCGGCTCACTGCAACCTCTGCCTCCCAGGTTCAAGCAATTCTCCTGCCTCAGCCTCCCCAGTAGCTGGGATTACAGGCATGTGCCACCACGCCAGGCTAATTTTGTATTTTTAGTAGAGACAGGGTTTCTCCATGTTGGTCAGGCTGGTCTCGAACTCCTGACCTCAGGTGATCCTCCCGCCTTCGCCTCCCAAAGTGCTGGGATTACAGGCATGAGCCACCGCGCCCGGCCAGCATGTGTTTCTATTTTCCGCAGGAAGAGAATCATGTCGACTCACAATTCACAATGAGTCAACCGGTGTGTAAAATATTTTACATAATGGGAAAATTTATTGTGACCCAAAAGTTCAGTGTGTTCTCATTAAGTTACCAGAAATTACAGATGTGAAGATACTTCTGTTAACTTAACCAAAATCAAGAAAAGAAACTACTTTAGATACGCACACATTTTCAGTTTGGTAGATCTGATTCTTTTTATGATACTGCATTTCAAGTTACTCAGATTGGTAAATTCATAGCTTAAATACTAAATAGAGAAAATCTGCATATTGACAACATAGGTAATTTAAGACTGGTTTTGGCACTGCGTCACTTACTACCTATATAGCTAAGCTCTGTCAAAACCTGACAGGGACGGCTTCAGTTTTTGTAAATACTCGCATGGTGAAATGGTTTTTCCAAAGTTATGATACCATCTAAAGTGCTAATGGAGCCTTCCCATTGTGCTTCACTGTGAATAACATATTTCTGTGGAAAATCTTGTAGTGTTGCATCCATTTAACATTTTCCCAGATTACATTCAGGTTTTTTTAATCCCAAAGAAAACATTTAAACAATTAAAACACATAAAATTTTTCTATTATGACCTTTAAAAAAACCCTCAGCCTTTTATTTTATTTTATTTTATTTTATTTTATTTTATTTTATTTTATTTGAGATGGAGTCTCACTCTGTCACCCAGGCTAGAGTGCACTGGCGCAATCTTGGCTCACTGCAATCTCCGCCTCCGGGGTTCAAGCAATTCTTCTGTCTCAGCCTCTCGAATAGGTAGGATTACAGGCACAAGCCACCACATCTGGCTAATTTTTATATTTTTAGTAGAGACTGGGTTTCACCATATCGGCCAGGCTGGTCTCGAACTCCCGACCTCATGATCTGCCTGCCTCGGGCTCCCAAAGTGCTGGGATTACAGGCATGAGCCACTGCGCCCAGCCACAAAACCCTGAGTATTTTAAAGGCCACACTTGGAAACGGACGTGTTTATACATGCGATACAGATGCAAACATTTTTAAACTACATAATCCATTGATACACACACACTAAGAAATCAAACATTTCCAATTCCATAAACATAATATATCTGAAGCAAAGATAATGCCACCAGATATTTTTTACTTTGTAAGTTGGTCCCCAGAAAAGGATAATTATAAAAGACACCAGGAAGCCTCTTTTCAACCTTGTTAAATAAACGACTTGCAAATATTAACCACAAAACTGTGGGTGAAGTCACTCTGTCCTGTCATGATTACTTGCTCATAAAGCCCCAAAATGTGTCTTGAAGGGAGTTTTTGCAATACGAATCCTAATCTTAATTATATAAACTCTATTCTTAACTATCTTAAAATACATTACAAAAGACCATTCTCAACTTTCTGAAAACTTTAATATCTTTTATAAAATCTGAAAGATTGAGATGGTGTTACTAATAGTGTCATGGCTCATTAAACCTTGAATCGTTAAGTCAAGTACCTTGGACGAATCATTTTAAATTAAAAGAACAATCTTTAATATACATTTTCAGATGAGACTTAATACATTCTACACAACTTACCAAAGGCCACAGAAAAACTACGGAAATAACGGAATGAACACACAGTGGTATTTGCTTCAGGAACAGACTATTTCACCCTACATTCTTTTAAAGTGCTTGAGATATGCATATTTAGTAGGCATATTTCAGAATTAGCTCTTCATTTTCTAATAAAAAAGGGCAGACTTCCCTGCAGGCTTGGCAATGAAACATTTTCAAAATGCAGATACCAGGAGGGTGTGGTGGTTCATGCCTGTAATCTCAGCACTTTGGGAGGCTGAGCCAGGAGGATCTGCTTGAACCGAGGAGTTCAAGACCAGCCTAGTCAACATAGTGAGACCCCGTCTCTACAAAAAAATTTTTTAAAACTTAGCCAAGTGTGGTGGTGGGTGCCTGCAACCCCAGCTACTCAAGAGGCTGAGGTGGGGGATCACTTGAGCCCAGGAGATTGAGGCTGCAGTGCGCTGTGATTGCACCACTGTGCTCTGGCCTGGGTGACAGAGCAAGACCCTGTCAAAAAAAAAAAAAAATATATATATATATATATATATATGCGCTGATCCCATTTCAGAAAGCAAATAAATTTTTAAAATGTAAAGGTACCTACCTACATCAAAATGCAACTGAAAAACATTAAAATAAAACTATACTCATTATATTTAAAAAGTCAGAAAAACGTATGTTGAATCTAGTTAATGTTTAAAGCTCTAGGCCCAGCTAAGAGGGCAGAGTGTGTGACTGCAGAGAGGGGGCCCTGGCGCCCAAGTGCAGAAGGTTAGGAAGTGAAGGCAGTGCTCCTGGTCTGCAGCATCACCTGGAGTCAGCCCTTTCCTCCTTGGACCTGGGAAGCCAGACCCAAGGGCAGGATCCAGGTGATCCAGAACCGTTACCTCCTACACTCTGAGAGGGACACACCTGACCCTGTGTCACAATGCAGTGCCCCTTCTGCCAGCCCCCCATGTGGCTCACCTGAAACCGCACCCGTAGAGCTCGCTCTCAAAGGAAAGGGGGAGATGACGGCGAGAGCACCAGGACCTGCCAGGAGTGCCCTCCCAGCATGGGCTCATCACCCACACGGGGTGACCACCCACCCCTACACGGCAGGGCAGGCGTGATGTTTTCTTCCTTTGTATTTCAGCACGCTGCATAATGCGTGACAAGCAGATGCTCACTAAGACAGGTCCATAATCCCTTCTCTGCAATTTGAAAATCCAAAAAGCTCTCTAAAAACTGAAAGCATGTTCATAACTCACTTGGCGGTATGCCCTGATCTGATGTGAAGCTATTCATAGTCTCACTGTCCCACTTAGTGCGAATATTCATACACTTTGCTGCAAAAATCTTAATGTGCTTGATTATACGGTGCTGCCTAGGATGTCCTATACTGTATGGTACTTTCACTATTTCTGTTCTAAAAATCTCAAAAAATCCACATTCCCAACACCTCTGGCCCCGAGAGTCACAAAGGTGTGGTCCCATGACTGTTAGATGACAACAACAGGGCAGGCACTGGCCAGAGATGGTAACACCTGAGATGTAAATGGGCAGCAGGAAGAAGCACCTTTAATGGCCAGGAGAGAACAATAATCTGCATTCGAAGTCTAGTTTATACATGTGTTCATTCTACAAACATGCTGAGCGATGTGCACACACCTCGCCCACAGCTGGGTAGACTGCATGAAAGCAAGAATGAAAGCAAGACTGCAGTCCCTGCCCTCATGGAGGGGAAGACCGTGAAGTGACAAACAAGTGCTCCGGCTCACACGGCAAACACAAGCTGTGGCTGGTGGGTGCAGGCAAGAAAGGTGCTGATGTAACGCTCAGGAAGGGCCCGAGCAGAGGGTGGCCAGGGAAGCCCCTGAGGAGTAACGGGGAAGCTACCCAAGGAACAGGGACAGACACAGGCACAGCAAGAGTGGCAGGACAGGGACACACCGCTCTAGGAAGCAGAGCACAGTGGCAGGGGAGGGGGTCTTGGGGGAAGGGAGAAGAATGCAGAGCTGGGGTGATGGAAGAGTTGGGATTTTTAAAAATTAATTAATTTTTAAATTTACTTTTTTTTTTTTTTTTTTAAGAGACAGAGTCTTGCTCCATCACCCAGGCTGGAGTGCAGTGGCATGATCACAGCTCACTGTAACCTCACCTCAGCCTTTTGTAATTTTTTAAAATTTTAATTGACAAAAATAATTGTATATATTTATAAGATACAATGGGATGTTTTGATCTATGTATACATTGTGAAATGATTAAATCAAACTAGTTAATCTATCCATCACCTCACCAAGTTACTTTTCGTGTGATGAAAACATTTAAGATCTACTCTAGCAATTTTGAAATATACATGATTATCATCCATGGCCACAGAAGAGCCTGGAGGGCATTACTCTAAGTGAAATATGTGACGAATACCACATGGTCTTATTTATATGTGGAATCTAAGAAAGTAGAAGGTGAAGAAGTGTAGAGTAGAACAGTGGTTACGGAGGCTGGGGGCGGGGGAACGGGGAAAGGAGAGGTACTGGTCAAAGAGTACAAAGTTTCGGTTAGAGAGTTAGGATTTGATTAAGTGTGAAGGGAAGCAAGTGGCTACTTGACCTAGTCAGGCATACAAACTACTCATCTCAAATCAAGCTCCCTCCAGGCCTCAGCCACCTGATCTGTCCACAAGAAGAAAGGCAAGATCTGATTTCTCAAATGCTTCCACTCCATGAAGTAACTTCCATGGGTGAATCAAACTTCACAGAGCTTTCTACTAAGAAGGCTGAAGAACTTTAATGGGGGTGGGAGGGTTAATCATACTAAAATTGTACAAAAAGAAAAAGCAGGCTATGTGATCAATGGGAAAGAGGCCAAACAGCTTTTAATCTCTACTGATAATGTTAAATATTGTAAAAGGTTGGCTAATAGCACTACCCCCAGCTCACCCAAACCACTCTGCCAGAATTAAAGACAAATGGTGTTATTTGTACAGTGTTTTGAGAACACGGGGAAAAGGTCACTAAAATGTCCCTGGCGAGTGTTGCTTCAGAAGCCTAGTAGGCCCTGCCTGCCTCCACCACCTCATCTCTGAAAGGATGGGAATCTCGAGCTCTCTATACTACCTCCAGGCACCCCGCAGCTCCCCACCTCTCTCCAGCCTTCCCAGTGCAGAATGAGGTGATTGCCAAACAACTATTAAGATGCACAAATGGAGGGATATTTGGAGCAGCTGCAAAAGCTCTATTATGGATAACAAAATGGGTAAGTGAATCTCAAACTCTTTTAAGGTTAAATACTCACTTGGGTGAGATTTAACAACATAACAATACACTACAATAATGAAGTGGCTTCTCAAACTTTTTCACCGAAGTACCCCCAAAGGCACAGGAGAGAGAACCCTGAGGATAAGCACTTTGAAGCAACTCAATGGATATGAAGTATTACATTTTGTATTCGAAATTCATGCAAACTTTACATTTAACTCCATAACATACCTATAATACTCCTTTCCCCCTTGTCACCCTTACTCTCAGCTTTTGGAAAGGGGCAAGCTGGTATTTTCTCCTCCTCCCACTGCTGAAAGGAAGGCCTGCCTGTCTACTCTGCCCTCCCTCCAGATCCCATGAGCAAGGTCCACCCTCTACTCTGGCACTGGATCCCAGTCCCTCCTCTGTCAACCTCCCTCCTGAACACCCTCCCTTCCAGAGCACGGTAAGTGCTAATGTGTCCCCAGCACCCCCACTCCCCCATCATTCTACTTTAGAGAAAACTCTTTCAAGAAGCTGTTAACACACACATCCCATTCTCCCCTGAAAACTTCCACTTGTCATGCCTCCTGACACCACTCTTATCCAAGTCCCCAAAGACCTTCAAGTTGCAAAATCCAGTGGTCAAGTCTCACCCATACTGCTTGATGCTCAAACAGCTTTTCGTAACTCTCAAATATATCTCTAGCACCCCTTCCCCTGTAATTCCCCCAGACCTGTATATCCAATAACCAACTCAACATCTCCACTTGAGCATCAAAAAGGCATCTCAAACCTAACAGGTCCAACACTGAGCCCTTGGTACCCCTTCCTCTCTGATCTGCCTCTGGCAATGCCTGGCTCAGTAAATGGCACCATCCAATTCCTTAGATCATAAAGGACCCCCTTCCTCACATGCCACACATCCAATCCATCAGCAAAGACGGTCAGCTTCGTCTTCAAGATACATTCCAAATCCAACCACTTCTCACCAAAGCTCTACCCACAGGGTCCTCCCTGCTGTTCCTCAGATATGCCAAGCGTATTCCCACTTCAAGGCCTTTGTACACTCTGATCCTCCCGCCTAAAACGCCCTTCTCCCAGATCTTAACACAGCTCCCTCCCTCTTGATTATTTCAGTCCCTACTTAAATGCTACCTGCTCAGAAAGGCCTTCCCTGAGACTCTCCTAGGATAGTTCTCTCATCACATGACTCTAGCCAGAGTCTGTCTGGTTTTCCTTCCTAAAACAACTATTTAGCATTAACTGACATATGTATTGGTTTGTTAACTATCCCTCTCCCCCAAGTTATCCCTCCTGGACCTTCAAGGGCCCAAATTTGGCCTCATTCACCACTGCATTTGCAGACCTTGAAACTACCTGACTCATTGTGAGGGACTCAATCAATAGTTGTTTACAGCCTTATTTTAAAACCTTATTTTTGGTTAAAATGAAAGTATTCAGCCAGGCACAATGGCTCACACCTGTAATCTCAGCACTTTGGGAGGCTGAGGTGGGAGGATGGCTTGAGCCCAAGAGTTTGAGACCAGCTTGGACAACACAAGGAGACCCTGTCCCTACAAAAAATCAAAATATTGGCCAGGCATGGTGGTGTGTGCCTGTGGGCCCAGCTACTCAGAAGGCTGCAGTGGGAGAATTGCTTGAGCCCAGGAGGTCCAGGCTGTAGTGAGCCGTGATCGCACTACTGCATCCCAACCTGGACAACAGAGTGAGACCCTGTCTCAAAAAATAAATAAATAAATAAATAAATAAATAAAGTATTCATTAACTCATTCAACAACTAACACAAGAGTCTGCATGCGCTAGATTCAGAAGTGCAGCAAATGCCTCCCAGGTCCTCCTTATGAGCTCTGTCCTGGCAGCGGGCACAGGAGTGCATGACTACCCATCCACAGTGTCAGTCATCACAGCACCGTGGAAAACAGAGAAGACTGGAAACAACCTAAGTGTCCAACAACAGAGAACTGAATCAAGAAACTGCCACAATCATATGATCATTATATAAGCAACCATATAACAGAATGTATTGCTATTAAAAAATATCTCTGGTCCAACAGAAATATGAGAATCACAAAAATAATTTTAAATCTCCTACCAGCCACAATTAAAGAGTAAAAAGAAGTCAGCAAAATTTACTGTGTATTATTTAACGCAATATTAAACTTTATCATTTCAACATGTAATATTATCAAAAATTATTAACAGGATATTTTGCCTTTTTATTAGACCACACTTAATCTTCAAAATCTGGTGTGTGGGGCTAGCCTGCGGCCTGTACAATCGGTGTATGATAGCTAATGCTTGTAATCGTAGCACTTTGGGAGGCTGAGGAGGGTGGATTGCTTGAGCTCAGGAGTTTGAGACCAGCCTGGCCAACACGGTAAAACCCCATCTCTACAAAAAATACAAAAGTTAGAATAGAATTTAGAGTCCAGAAATAAGCCCTTATATTTATGGTCAATTGTTTTTTTATGGAAAATACATTTTTGATAAGGGCACCAAGACTATGCAATGGAGAAGGAATAGTAATACGGTTTGGCTCTGTGTCCACCCAAATCTCATCTCGAATTGTAATCCCCATGTGTCAAGGGAGGGAAGTGATTGGATTATAGTGGTGGTTTCCCCATGCTGTTCTCATGATAGTGAGTGAATTATCACAAGATCTGATGGTTTTATAAATGGTAGTTTTTCCTGCACTCACACACGCTCCTTCTTGCCTGCTGCCATGTAAGATGTGCCTGCTTCCCCGTCTACCTTGACTGTAAGTTTCCTGAGGCCTCCTCAGACATGTAGAACATGTGAATCAATTAAACCTCTTTCCTTTAAAAACTACCCAGTCTGGGGAATTTCTTTATAGCAGTATGAGAATAGACTAATACAAATAGTCCCTTCAACAAATGAACTACAAAATGTAAATATACACATGTAAAAGAATGAAACTGGACCCCTATCTCACACCACAAAAATTAACTCAAAATAGATCACACGATAAGCCAGGCACAGCGGTATGCACTGTAGTCCTAACTACCTGGGAAGCTAAGGCAGAAAGATCACTTGAGCCCAAGCGTTCAAGGCTGCAGTACACTATGATCATGCCTATGGATAACCACTGCAGTCCAGCCTGGCAATATAGCAAGACCCAGTCTCAAAAAAATAAAAATAAAAAACCAACACATACACACATGATCACAGCAGAAAAGAACTAAGACTATATAATTCTTAGAAGAAAGATGTAAATCTTCACGAACTTGGATTAGGCAATGGTTTCTTAGAAATAACTCCAAGCCAGGAACAGTGGTTCACATCTGTAATCCCAACACTTCAGGAGGCTGAAGCGGGAGAACTGCTTGAGCCCAGGAGTTTGAGACTAGCCCGGGCAACATAGTAAAACTCTGTCTCTACAAAAAATAATTTAAAAAATTAACCAGGCATAATGGTACCGCCTGTAGCCCTAGCTACTCAGGAGGCTAAGGCAGTAGGATCGCTTGAGCTCTAGAGGTCGAGGCTACAGTGAGCCACAATTGTGCCACTGCACTACAGCCTGGCCAACAGTGTGAGATTCTGTCTCAAAAAAAGAAAGAAAAGAAAAGAAAAGGACACCAAAAGCACAATAAGCCAAAGAAAAAGTAGATAAACTGGACTTCATTTAAAGTTAAAAACTTTTGTACATCAAAGAACACCATCAAGAAATTGAAAAGAGGCCAGGCGCAGTGGTGTTATGCCTGTAATCCCAGCACTTTGGGAGGCTGAGGTAGGTGGACCGCTTGAGCTCAGCAGCTCGAGACCAGCCTGGGCAACATGGCAAAACCCCGTCTCTACAAAAAAAAGTACAAAAAATTAGCCAGATGTGGTGGCATGTGCCTGTAGTCCCAGCTATTCGGGAGGCTGAGGTAGGAGGATCACCTAAGTCCAAGAGGTCAAGGCTGCATTGAGCTGTGATCATGCCACTGCACTCCAGCCTAGGTAACAAAGTGAGACTCTGTCTTGGGGATAGAAGAAAGAAATCAAGATAATTAAAAGAGCAATCTCTATGAAAATACCAATGACATTCTTCACAGAAATAGAAAAAATATCCTAAAATTTGCATGAAACCGCAAAAGACCCCTAATAGCCAAAGCAATGCTGAGCAAAAAGAACAGAGCTGGAGGTATCACATTACCAAACCTCAAAATATACTACAAAGCTGTACTAAGCAAAACAACATGGTACTGGTCTATAAAACAACTGGTATGTGTCTATAAAAATAGGTACACAGACCAATGGAAAAGAATAGAAAACCCAGGAATTAACCTGCATATCTACAGCCAACTGATTTTTGACAAAGGTGCCAAGAACACTCATTGGGGAAAGGACAGTCTCTTCAACAAACGGTGCTGTGAAAATTAAATATCCATATGCAGAAGAATGAAAATAGAAACTAGACCCCCACCTCTCATCCTATACAAAAATGAACTAAAAATGAATCAAAGACCTAAATATAAGACCCAAATGATAAAACTACTAGAAAACATAGGGGAAATGCTTCATGACATTGGTCTGGGAAAAGATTTTATGAGTAAGAACTGAAAAGCACGGATAACAAAAGCAAACATAAATGAATGGGATTATAACAAGCTAAAAAGCTTCAGCAAAACAAAGGAAACAACAGAATGAAAAGACAACCTACAGAATGGGAGAAGGTATTTGCGAACTATTCATCCAACAGGGGACTGATACACAAGGAACTCACACATCTCAATAGCAAAAAAAAAAAAATCCAATTAAAAAATGGGCAAATTGGCCAGGTGGGTGGCTCACATCTGTAATCTTGGCACTTTGGGAGGTCGAGGCGGGTGGATCAACTGAGGTCAGGAGTTCAAGACCAGCCTGGCCAACATGGCAAACTCCCATCTCTATTAAAAACACAAAAATTAGCCAGGCGTGGTGGTGCGCGCCTGTAGTCCCAGCTACTCGAGAGGCTAAGGCAGCAGAATCACTTGAACCTCGGAGGTGGAGGTTGCAGTGAGCCAAGATCACGCCACTGAACCCCAGCCTGGATGACAGAGTGAGACTCTGTCTCAAAAAAAAAGAAAAAAGAAAAAAGCCCGGGGGGAGGCGGATTATCTGAACAGACATTTCTCAAAAGAAGACATACAAATGGCCAAATATATAAAAAATGCTCAGTATCACTAATCATCAAGGAAATGCAAAACAAAACCACAATGAGGTATCATCTCACCCCAGTTAGAATGGCTATTATCAAAAATACAGACCGGACACAGTGGCTCAAACCTGTAATCCCAGCACTTTGGGAGGCCGAGGCGGGCGGATTACCTTAGGTCAGGAGTTCGAGACCAGCCTGATCAACATGGAGAAACCCCGTCTCTACTAAAAATACAAAATTAGCCAGGCGTGGTGGCACATGCCTGTAATCCCAGCTACTCAGGAGGCTGAGGCAGGAAAATTGCTTGAACCTGGGAGGCGGAGGTTGTGGTGAGCCGAGATCGCGCCATCGCACTCCAACCTGGCGACAGAGCGAGACTCCGCCTCAAAAATAAATAAATAAGTAAATAATAACAAATGCTGTCAAGGATGCAGAGAAAAGGCAACTCTTACACACTGTTGGTAGGAATGTAAACTAGTACAGCCACTATGGAGAGCAGTATGGAAGTTCCTCAAAAGCTACAAATAGAACTACCATATGATCCAGCAATCCCACTACTGGGAATTTATCCAAAGGAAAGGAAATCATGACATCAAAGAGACATCTATACCCCATACTTACTGTGGCACTATTCACAATAGCCAAACAGGGAATCAATCCAAGTGTCCAACAACAGATGAAGAAAATGTGATATCTACACAAAATGGACTACTATTTAGCCATAAAAATGAATGAAATCCTGTCATTCACAGCAACATGGATAGAACTGAAGGACACTATATTAAGTGAGATAAGCCAAGAACAGAAAGTTAAATACCTCATGTTCTCACTAATACATGTGGAAGCTCACAGAAGTAAAAAGTAAACCAGGATCCTAGAGGTTAGGAAGTGTAGGAGGATGGGAAAAATGGGGAGAGAGCTAGATAGGAACACACTCTAGTGTTCTATAGCACTGTAGGATGACTACAGTTAACAATAATATATAGTTTCAGGCCAGGTGCTGTGGCTCACTCCTGTAATACCAGTGTTTTGGGAGGCTGAAGCAGGAAGACCACTTGAGGCCAGGAATTTGAGACCAGCATCAGCAACACAGCAAGACCCTCTCTGTACAAAAAAAAAAAAAAAAAAAAAAAAAGCCAGGCATGGTGGCACAAGCCTACAGTCCTAGATACTCGGGAGGCTGAGGTAGGAGGATCACTTGAGCCCAGGAGTTCAAGGTTACAGTGAGTTATGACTGCACCACTGCACTCCAGCCTGGGTGGCAGAGTGAGACACTGTTTGTACACACACACACACGCTACTGCTGTAGCAGTATCCTCCTCACAATGTCAGCCCATCTTAGCAACTTCAGATCAAACTGAGAGTCAAATTGAGAGATTGTAATGAAGGCCTTCATCACCTTTGCACTATGAGACAAGAGATCTGACCTCTGCACAAAAACAAACAAAAACCAAAAAACAAAACAAAACAAAACAAAAACAGCCCACAGTGCAAACAGCTCCTTGAGCTCCTTGTAGGTGTGGCTTGTGGGAATGGTCAAGAGCCAGGCATGGTGACGCGGGCCTATTGTCCCAGCTACTCAGGAGGCTGAGGCGGAGACTGCTTGAGCCCAGGAGTACATAGCTGTAGTGTACTATAATCCAGGACAGTAAGACAGCACCTGTGAATAGCCACTGCACTCCAGCCTGAGGCAACCTAGCAAGACTCTGTCTCTCTTAAGAAAAAAAAAAAAAAAAAAAGGTACCCATTGTTTGCTCAGAAGGGCGCTAATACAGACAGCAACAACGGGGCTCATTAGAAGAATCAAAGCAGCAAAAATCATGGGGATGCAGCAATTCGGCATCCCCTTAAGGATCAGGCTGTCCTCCACTCCACTGTGAGATACAAAGTGTATAATGCATGGGACTGGCATCCTACAAGATGATCTAAGTGCATACATACCGGAAAAAGATGCAAAGACTATACACCAAGATGCTAATGGTGTGGGGATAATGAGGAAAATTATTTTATTTTTATCTTTATGTGTTTTCTCTGGGTATATATACAAAGTTAAGACACCTTTACCGAGCTTTCTCCTGGAAGAATTCCTTCTTGATGTAAGTGACTGTAGAGGTTCTGCCCTCAGAGATGTCTTATTTCTGGGAATCCAGAATGTCTAATGGACTCGGGGTACCTTTTCTACATTTCGTCTCCCAAAGAGTAAGTCCACACCCAGGTAGGCTGATGCTGACACAGCAGACAACACTGACCTCCTCCGTGCAGAAGTTTAACAGGTGAAATACAGTTACTGACGTCAGCAAGAATTGTTGTCTTTCTCTTGATTCTCTCAGGTTCCTCAATTTATAAGATCACTGAGACTTCACAGATGTCAGCTGCTGATCAAAACAATCATGATACGCCCACATCATGGTAAGCTCAAGATAAATCTTTAGCCTTAAGTCAGGAATTCTGGGCCCATCTGCATGTCAAACACCACAGAGCCAGTGTCTTGTGAACACTGCAAACACTTCTGAAGAACTACTTTATAAGTTCAGGAGAGCACATCTCAGAAAAAAATGGAATACTTATTTCAATGTCTCACAATTAACTCTAATTTATGACATTGACATTCTCCTACTTAAAAGCTTCTGATGGTCCACCACTCCAGAACCGAGCTTCAGCTTGTAAGAGGCGCCATGATCGCTGTCCTCACCACACAATGAGGTCACCCTACATTCCCGCCAGAGCCGATTGCACTGGGTGTGATGAACAGTATCTATACGCTCCCTCCCACTGCACTGCCCCATCCTCACCCAAATCCCCTCAAGATCAAAATTCTTTATCTTGTAAAACTCCTGCTCAAACATTACAGTTTGGGGACGGGGGGAGTTGTTTTTTGTTTTTTGGGTTTTTTTTGGTAAAGCATTCTTGACCCTTTAAGCCAAGAGTTGGCAAACTTGTTTCCCATAAAGAGCCACACAGTAAATATTTTATGTTTCATGGGTCACATATTCTTCTTTGCTTATTTTTACAATCCTTTAAACACATAAAAACTATTCTTAGACCTATGGTTTGCCGATCTGTTGTCGACGTGACTACTCCCATGCCGTGCTCCAACGTCCCATCCTCCCATTCTGTGTTTCTGCCTCTGTTACTACCACGATTAATAGTTACTCTACTACGTCTTGTCTACAAGACATAGACAAGACTGCATGTCTGCCCTCCCCACTCTGGAGACTACCTGTTCTTTAAAGGTGAGAAATCTATTTCTGTCTTCCATATCACCTGTAAATAATATAAAAAATGCTTCATCTGTGAATCTTTTAAATTGATATCTTTTAAGTAGCATATGTTGAATTTTAAATTGCCTACTTAAGCATTTTCCATAAGAAGTGTTTCTCTTAAGTAGCTGAAGAACTTTTTTTTGGTAATGCATGGATGAAGTACGTTTCATCAGTTTAATTTCAATCAGATGAACTTTCAAAAGCCAAACTGAGGTTTCCCTTTAAAGATCTGTTCTTGCCTACACGGTCTTTAAAAGTCTACGCTGTGGGCCAGGTGCGGTGGCTCACGCCTGTAATCCCAGCATTTTGGGAGGCCGAGGCGGGCGGATCATGAGGTCAGGAGATCAAGACCATCCTGGCTAACACGGTGAAACCCCGTCTCTACTATAAATACAAAAAATTAGCCGGGTGTGGTGGCGGGCACCTGTAGTCACAGCTACTCGGAAGGCTGAGGCAGGAGAATGGCGTGAACTCGGGAGGCGGAGCTTGCAGTGAGCCAAAATCGCGCCACCGCCCTCCAGCCTGGGCAACAGAGCGAGACTCCATCTCAAAAAAAAAAAAAAGTCTATGCTGTGAAAGATTTTATTATAAAGCTTAAAAATAATCCTCATTTGGGATACGTTCCATTTCCAGGAGACACAGAGCTTTAAAAAAGTCAATCTAGGCCAGGCACGGTGGCTCATGCCTGTAATCTCAGCACTTTGGGAGGCTGAAGTGGGCAGATCACCTGAGGTGAGGAGTTTGAGACCAGCCTGGCCAACTGGTGAAACCCCGTCTCTACTAAAAGTACAAAAATTAGCCGGGTGTGGCCAGGTACAGTGGCTCATGCCTGTAATACCAGCACTTTGAGAGGCCAAGGCAGGTGGATCACGAGGTCAGGAGATTGAGACCATCCTGGCTAACACAGTGAAACCCAGTCTTTACTAAAAATACAAAAAATTAGCCGGGCGTAGTGGCATGCACCTGTAGTCCCAGCTACTCGGGAGGCTGAGACAAGAGAATTGCGTGAACCTGGGAGGAGGAGGCTGCAGTAAGCCAGGATCGCGCCACTGTACTCCAGCCTGGGTGACAGAGTGAGACTCCGTCTCAAAATAAATAAATAAATAAATAAATATTAGCTGGGTGTGATGGCGCACACCTGTAATCCCAGCTACTCGGGAGGCTGAGGCAGGAGAATCGCTTGAACCCAGGAGGTGGAGGCTGCAGTGAGCCGAGATTGTGCCACTGCACTGCAGCCTGGTCAACAGCGTTAAGACTGTCTTAAAAAGAAAAAAAAAAAAAAAGTCAATCTATCACCACGCTCAAGACAATCAAATTAAAACTACAACTAAAATTTTTCTAGAAACAGCCATTGGTCATTTGACTCAGAGGATATATTTTCCCCAAATACTGAAAATGTGCCTTTAATATTACATTATGTCCTGTAAAATGGGTCTATAGCTAGGGTGCACCTTCTAGACCAATTTGCAAGTTTTTCTGTTCCAACAAATCCTCTTGAATAACTTCTCAGACACTTCCTTCCCTTGGAGGCTGCCTTGGAAGCCCTCTAGCACCTGACTACTATGGTTCTTCTTTTTTTTTTTTTTTTTTTTTTTTTGAGATGGAGTCTTGCTCTGTTGCCCAGGCTGGAGTGCAGTGGCACAATCTCGGCTCACTGCGACCTCTGCCTCCTGGGTTCAAGCAATTCTCCTGCCTCAGCCTCCTGAGTAGCTAGGATTACAGGCATGTGCCACCACGCCTGGCTAATTTTTATATTTGTAGTAAAGGCGGGGTTTCACCATGTTGGCCGGGCTGGTCTCAAACTCCTGACCTCAGGTGATTACCCTGTCTCAGCCTCCCAAAATGCTGGGATCACAGGTGTGAGCCAACGCACCTGGCCTAGTGTGTTCTTCTTTCACATCCATCTTCTATTGTCAAACTCAAGAATGCTCCACTATCAGCCTGTGGCAAACCAGGGACGTGGCCAAAGTGACTCTCTGTGCCCTCCTCTCCCACTTCCTGTCCATCCAAAACAACCACCAAATAAATGCACAGTTATAAACACCTGGACCATGCATTCCATCCATGCATTCCTTCACCTCTAATAAAGTAAGATTTCATTTCTTTCAGACGTGTCTTAAGGACTAGTGGAGCATAGAGGTATGCTGCCTCAACTTCCTTCCAGTGCTGATTTGCATGTTGGAGTAATTATGCCAAGACCATGGTGCTAGTTTTCCATTTCCTTTTTCGTAAAAAGGCCAACTAACTCACCATGCTCTACTTCAAAAGCTTACTAACAACATCACTATGTGCCTACCTTTCTGTGCGCCATGAAAACAGAGTAGAACATTTGCCAGCTGTAGGGATAAGAGAGCTCCCCTGGAGCTGTGGTCGCTGCCCTCATGCCTCACCACTAATGGCTTAGTTCTTTTAATACTCTGAAAGGTGAGGAAAAAATAACTGACAGAAAAATCCCCTACACAAAAACCCCAACTCTGCGGGAAGGAGGGCGGGTCCCTGTGAATCATCCACCCATCCTCCACGTGAAAGGCAGCACAGGTGAGTGATTTATCATCTAAAGATGGCCAAAGCAGGAGGACTGCTTGAGGCCAGGAGACCAAGACCGGCCTGGGCAGCATAGCAAGACCCCATCTCCACAAGAAAATAAGAAAATAAACGTGGTTAGTAGAAAGGGACACAGCCCTGTGGGGATGGCTGAGGAGGAAACTGTAGGACACAGGCAACAGGACTCCAGGTGCAGGCATGGGGAGACTGAGGCCCCAGGCCCCTGGAGAAGGGAGGATAAGGCAGCAGGCAGGACAGGCAGTGTCCAAGGGGAACGATCATGGCCTCCTGGGCAGGCAGGCTCCTGGGGCTGAAGCTGGGGCAGGAGGGAGACGCAAGACCTTGTCAGGAGGAATGCAGGGTGCACTGAATGCAGTCAGAGGCCATAAAGGGTTTTCAGGGAAGGGCAGGAGGCCACCTATGTCTAGATCTCTCTGACAGCAGCATGGAGAAAGGCCTGGAGAGAACTGGGGTGAAGCAGACAGACAAGTTGGGGCCACCGGCATCAGCAGAGGGCTTGCCTGGGCTGGGGACCAGGGACGTGGGAAAACAGGGTGCAGAAGTGAGCATCAACGACAGACTGTGAGAGAAGAGGGACCAAGAAATGCTCCCCAGTCTTCTAGCATCTGGATGGGGGTAGGGAAGAATCAAGAGCTTCACTAGAGACAGGTTAGGTGTCATTCAAGCAATAACACCCAGTGGCCCCAGGCATGCCCCATTCACTCACTCTCAAGGTTTGTGGACAAAATGCCTCCTTGTCCTGCAGGTCCGGGACAATGAGCCCCTCTGAGCCCAGCTATGTGAAGTACTCCACTCTTGACTTCCCCCGAGCCCTGCCAGGCCCCCTCTATTCTTCTGGAATCAGCACATGGACTTCCCTATGGTCTTGCTATGCTTCAAGGCCTGCCTTAGAACACAGGCCTCATGACTACAGGGAGCTGCCCATATCATTTCCTGCCATGCCCTGGCACACAGGAGGGTGCCCGGCACATACCAAGGACTCAACAGCTGTTAAATAAATATGCAGGTCCGAAGCTGAAGCTCAAAGGGCAGCTTGGACTAAAGACATAAGTTTGGGGAACTTGGGAACCACAGCTGGAAAATTATTTTATTTTTCTAATGGTATCTACTCAAAAATTCCCATTCTGCTAACCAAAGTTTTGATGTCAATTATGGCATCTTGGGAAGGGTTTATCCAGACTGGCTTGATGGACTTCTGGGCACTCTAGCCTCCAAGTGCCCTCTGCTGTTTAATGACTAAAGAGACTGAATCTCTGTAGAAAGTACCCCACCTTATGAAAACATAAAAGCTTAACAGTCACGCATTCACTGGAAATCAAGAAGAGTATCGCGAATGAACAACTTCCAAGCCACGGTTTCGCAACCTTGGCACGACTAACATTTTGAACCCGAAAACTCTTTGCTGTGGGGACATGCTGAGCACTGCGGGGTGTTCACAGCATCCCTGGCTCTACTTACCAACGCCAGTGGCATCCCCCACCCCACTTCTGAAGGTTTCCAGACATTGCAAAATGCCCCCTAGGGTACAAAACTGCACCCTACCCCCACCCCACCAACTCCATCTCTGGATGAGAACCACTGTCCCAGACCCAGTGGTCTTTCCATGTAACTACAACCAAGGAAACAGGAATCAAATTTAGTTAAGTTTGAAATGTTCACTTAAAAACAACTAGACCAAATGACATCCTCTAGTGAAACTAAAAGTAAAACAGGTATGTACTCACACAAACCATCCCAGTGAGGTTTTGAACCATGACATCAAAACATGCTGACATTTCCTCTGAAGAGTCTGGGTCTAAACTGGACAATCTTTGGAAGGACTGCCTCACGCTCTAGCTGAGGGAATGCATGACTAACCTCTTCATTTCAACAAGACACAGGAAAACGAAGCCAGGTAGAGCATTCTTTCCCCGTGTAAAACTGGGAGGAATCACCGAGGTGGCTGCAGCAGGGGCTCCCTGGTGCCTCTCTGCTCACCAGCAGGTAGGAGAACCCAACAGTAGTCTTGGGCAGCGATGACTCAGCCACAGCAGAAGCCACGGAGGGCTTGGAGTCCAGCGGTGAGGGTGAGTCTCTACGCAATGGGGCTCCCAGCATCCTGCAATCCATGCACCGAAGGCAGTGAGGGTCTCATCTGGATATTTTCTTCCACTTGTCACTGTCTTTATGCACATTGCTCTCCACAGAAAAGTGAGTAATTCTTACACACTTTAAATCACTTGAGACATTTTTAGTATCAGATTCCCACATCAGTTTACCACAGTTTTTGAGGTTTTACCTTTTTCTTTCCCATCTAAGAAGAGCATACACTAGAAAAGAAGCATCCAGTGAATCTCCTGGCCTCCAAACTCCCCCATGATGGGACTGGTGATGGGGTGTCCAGAGTAAAATGTCTGATAATGAGAACAAAACTAGTTGCCAATTATCTAACTTATCTAAACCAAAGGGCACCAAATATGCATGTAGAACAAATACTCCCTTAAGGGCCAAAAGGAAAGAAAACTGAAGACAAGTAATTAAGGCATTAAAGATGTGTCAATCACAATACAAATTCTTCTACATCCAGGAAAGGTCAAAATCTTTCCTTGTGTTCCTCAAAATATGGTGGTATAGACAAGAACCACTGGCATTTTTTCTGTCCTGGAGGATCAATTTTGGTGCACAGAAAGATTTTTAGAAGTTTGTAATATTAGAACATATATATTACATATCATACAGCAGAACTCAAAATTCATATGAATTTTAGATAAAAAGGACCACAAAAATCAGGTATCAAGAACAGGGTCGGGTGTAATGTCTCATGCCTGTAGTCCCAGCACTTTGGGATGCTGGGGCAGGATGATTACTTGAGGCCAGGAGTTCAAGACCAGCCTGGGCAATACAGCAAAACCCTGTCTCTACAAAAAATACAAAAATTATCCAGTGTGGTGGCTTGCACCTGTAGTTCCAGCTACTTGGGAAGCTGAGGTGGGAGGGTCACTTGAGCCCAGGAGGCTGATGCTCCTGTGAGCTGAGATCATGCCATTACACTCCAGCCTGGGCAACAGAGTGAGACCCTAACTCAAAAAATAAAAAAAGAAAAGGCTGCTTTAGGATATTGCATTCTTGGCCCTCTGAAAGGGTACAAGTCACACATCCACTGTCCTCTGTTGCTACGGCAGCCTCACAGTGGAAAGCTAGGGACATACTGTTAATTTTCATCTGCTGTGCACCAAAAACGGCCCAATTATTTTCCTAGCCAAGGTCAGTCATGGAGCAAGGGAATCTGAAGAACACTCCAGAGAACTGAAGATTCTAAGTCTCTACAGAGAAAAGGGAGTCTGCGTAGACACACACAAGTCAACCGTATGACTTCTCTAAAGTTTTTTTTGTTTTCTTTTTTTTAAACAGTCTCACTCTGTCACTGAGGCTAGAATGCAGTGGCCCAATCATGGCTCACCGCAGTATGGACCTCCTGGGCTCAAAGAACCCTCACGTCTCAGCCTGGAAGGATCCCTCTCACCCCACCTTCTGAGTAGCTGGAACCACAGGTGCACACCAACATGCCCAGCTAATTCTCTCTCAGACAGGGTCTCAAACTCCTGGGCTCAAGCGATCCTCCATCCTGAGCCTCTCAAAGTGCTGGGATTACAGGCGCCAGCCACTATATCCGGCCCAACTTTTTTTAAGTCAATTTCATAGGGTCACCTCCTCAAAGCCAAGAATTATATATTTGCATGTTTTTATGGTACATGCAGCAGTCATCAGATGCTTGCAAGTGAAGGACAGAGGCTGAGAGAAATCAGAAACCATACAGAATTCTGTAAGCGAGCAGAGCGGGCCACCAGCTCCAGCTCTGAGCCCAACCCCAGCAAGATATTCCACTTCTGGCTGGGGGCAGAGTGCACACCCAGCTACTCAGGAGGCTGAAACAGGAGGATCAACTGAGCCCAGGGGCTTGAGTCCAGCCAAAGCAACAGAGCAAGACCCCGTCTCTTAAAAAAAAAAAAAAAATTCTACTTCTGGCCGACTTAACCTCCATTATGGTCCTAGATAACTAAAACTGCTAAATTTTATTGAGCTTACCTATGCTAAATGCTTTCCACCTCACACTTCCAGGGGGTAGGTACCATTATCCTTATTTCTAGGTAAAAGAACTGAGACACACGGAAGGTAACTGCCCAAGACCCAGGGTCACTCAGACCAGGCAGCCTGCCACCAGCACTCACGCCCTTAGCCACCACCCCACCTCATGCTGCCTCCTTATGTGCACCATCTGGGTGAAAAGAAAAACAAGAAGCTGAGGGCTGACATTCCAAGATTGTAACTCTAAGGAACACAGGTCCTTCATGCCCAACAAGGATCCCACTCCCTCTATAAAAGCCTGCCAGGAGGCCAAGCCAGGAGCGTAAGCCACTGATAGGGCTGTGTCTCTACCCAAAACTCATCTTGAATTGTGGTTCCCATAATCCCCATGTGTCATGGGAGGCACCTGGGGGGAGGTAATTGAATCATGGGGGCAGTTTCCATCATCCTGTTCTTGTGATAGTGAGTTCTCACGAGATCTGATGGTTCTGTAAGGGGCTTTGCCCCCTTTTCTCAGCACTTCTCCTCGCTGCCACCATGTGAAGAAGGACGTGTCTGCTTCCCCTTCCGCCATGATTGTAAGTTTCCTGAGGCCTCCCCAGCCACGCTGAACTGTGAGTCAATTAAACCTGTTTTCTTTATATTAATAAATTACCCAGTCTCAGGTATTTCTTTTTTTTGAGACAGAGTCTTGCTCTGTTGCCCAAGCTAGAGCGCAGTGGCATGATCTGGGCTCACTGAAACTTCCGCCTACCAAGTTCAAGCGATTCTCCTGCCTCAGCCTCCTGAGTAGCTGGGATTACAGGCGCCTGCCACGCACCTGGCTAATTTTTTTTGTATTTTTACTAGAGATGGAGTTTCACCATCTTGGCCAGGCTGGCCTCGAACTCCTGATCTCATGATCCACCACCTCGACCTCCCAAAGTGCTGGAATTACAGGCGTGAGCCACCGCGCCCAGCCTCAGGTATTTTTTTCATAGCAGCATGAGAATGGACTAATACAGCCACCTTCTAACACAATTTCTGCTCTCGGCTTGAAATGTCTTTAAACAGTTGGCTGGGCGTGGTGGCTCACGCCAGTAATCTCAGCACTTTGGGAGGCCGAGGCGGGCAGATCACGAGGTCAGGAGATCGAGACTATCCTGGCTAACATGGTGAAACCCTGTCTCTACTAAAAAATACAAAAAATTAGCCGGGTGTAGTGGTGGGCGCCTGTAGTCCCAACTACTCAGGAGGCTGAGGCAGAAGAATGGCGTAAACCCGGGAGGGAGAGGTTGCAGTGAGCCAAGATTGTGCCACTGCACTCCAGCCTGGGTGACAGAGAGAGACTCCATCTCAAAAAAAAAAAAAAAAAAAGAGTCCAGGTGCAATGGCTCATGCCTGCAATCCCAGCACTTTCGGAGGCCAAAGTGGGAGGACCACTAGGAGTTCAAGACCAGAATGGGCAACACAGCGAGACTCCGTCTCAAAAAAAAAAAAAAAAATTTTTTTTTTTTTTTTTTTTTTTTTTTGAGACGGAGTCTCGCTGTGTCGCCCAGGCTGGAGTGCAGTGGCGCGATCTCGGCTCACTGCAAGCTCCGCCTCCCGGGTTCACACCATTCTCCTGCCTCAGCCTCCCGAGTAGCTGGGACTACAGGCGCCCGCCACCACACCTGGCTAATTTTTTGTATTTGTAGTAGACGGGGTTTCACCGTGTTAGCCAGAATGGTCTCGATCTCCTGACCTTGTGATCTGCCCGCCTCGGCCTCCCAAAGTGCTGGGATTACAGGCGTGAGCCACTGCACCAGGCCAAAAAAATTTTTTTTAATTAAAAATTTTTTTTAAATTAAGCAGGTGTGGTGGCACATACTTGTGGTCCCAGCTACTTGGGAAGCTGACATGGGCGGATCACTTGAACCCATATCGAGATATCGAAATATCGAGGCTGCAGTGAGCTGTGACTGTACTACTGCACCTCAGCCTGGGTGACAGAATGAGACACTATCTCAAAACAAACAAAAATAGCTGCATTTGTTGGGTGTCTGCTAACTGCCAAGAGTTTTCTACACATACCAACACACTAACATGGCATATACTGACCCACCTATAAGCTGGGTATCTACAGCACCACAATCCTTATCCAAAACCGAGGCCAGATGTGTTTCAGAGTTCAGAATTTTTTGAATTTTAGAAAGGAAATATTGTGTGCATATTTTATATATTATATATTATATAACACTCCCAGGGAAGTCTGAGGCAGTACCCATAAGAAAACACATTAATTCACCGGGTGTGGTGGCTCATGACTGTAATCCCAGCACTTTGGGAGGCCAAGGTGGGAGGATCACTTGAGTCTAGGAGTCTGAGACTAGCTTAGGTAACAAAGTGAGAAGAACCCTTTCTTTACAAAATTTAAATTAAAAAATCAGCTGGGTGTGGCGACACAAGCCTGTATCCTCACTACTTGAGAGGCTGAGGTGGGAAGTTCTCTTGAGATCAGAAGTTCAAGGCTGCAGAGAGCTTTGATCACACCACTGATTCTAGCCTGGGAAACGGAGCAAGAGTCTTCTCAAAAAAAAAAAAGGAAAAGAAAAGGAAACATGTTAATTAACAATCTGTAGTAAAATAATGAAATATTCATATTAAGTAGAATAGAGATTATAAATAGCCTCACATAAGTTCAGGCCAAGTGGCACCAAATCTATGAAAAAACATTCCATTTTCAGAGGCTCTGGGGTTTCAGCACTGTGGCTGAGGAATGGGGCCTGCACCATCGCACTCACTTTATGTGCTACTGTCCTGGTTCAGAAAGGCCAAATAACTTGGTCAAGTTCATGCAGCTGGGAAAGAAGAGAGGCAAGGTATGAACCCCGACTCTCTCACCCAAAGCCTGCAAGGTGCTTCTCGCACTTAAGTGAACGCAACAATCACCTAACAGCCTCTCTGAGAGCTGACTGTGAGCCGGCAGGTCTGAGGCAGGGCCTGGGAACCTGCATTCCTAAAGCACTGGGGCTCCTAGAGGGAAGGTGCTGCTTCCACTAGACCAGAGGCTCCCAGTCCAGCAGGGCATCAGCACTCCCAGTTCTTTAAAAATTCCCTCTAAATCTGAATTTCCAGGGTTTTAACTGATAGAAATTGTATGGGTGGGGGCCTCAGTTTTTGTGGTCATTTCTAGTAGCCCATTAAGACAAATAAATCACTAATAAAGTAGGGCTCTGAGAAGGCAGCCTGCAAGCCCAGTCAGGAGTTCCCCTTGGAGTCCCTACTTTCCATCAAAGGAGTCTAGGAAGACTCCAGCAATGACCACAAAATGTTATATTAAATTCCTCAGAGACGGCCGGGCACGGTGGCTCACGCTTGTAATCCCAGCACTTTGGGAGGCCGAGGCGGGCGGATCACGAGGTCAGGAGATGGAGACCACGGTGAAACCCCGTCTCTACTAAAAATACAAAAAAAAAAAAAATTAGCCGGGCGTAGTGGCGGGCGCCTGTAGTCCCAGCTACTCGGAGAGGCTGAGGCAGGAGAATGGCGTGAACCCGGGAGGCGGAGCTTGCAGTGAGCCGAGATTGCGCCACTGCACTCCAGCCTGGGCAACAGAGCGAGACTCCGTCTCAAAAAAAAAAAAAAAAAAAAAAAATTCCTCAGAGACAAAATACCCGAGCCATCCTAGGTTCTGGGGATCACAGCATTTTTTTACCCTCCCTTGGAATCAACAAAATCCTACACATACCACACTAAAGGCCAAGTTCTAGAGGACAACCACAAATAAATGTGAAAACTATTGCTGCCTGGCAGCTGACAGAAGCAAATACTTAGCAGAAGACTATGAGAAAAGAAGTGCTTGGCCAGGAGCAGTGGCTTAGCCTGTAATTCCAGCACTTGAGATGCCAAGGCAACGCGGGTCCCTTGAGGGCAAGAGTTCGAGACCAGCCTGACCAACATAATGGAACCCCATCTCTACCAAAAATACAAAAATTAGCCAGGCATGGTGGCATGTGCCTGTAGTCCCAGCTACACGGGAGGCTGGGGCAGAAGAATTGCTTGAATCTGGGAGATGGAGGTTGCAGTGAGCAGAGATCACACCATTGCACTCCAGCCTGGGCAACAGAGTGAAACTCCGTCTCAGAAAAACAAACAAACAACAACAACAACAAAAACAAGTAAAGAAGTGTTAACACTTGGGCTAGGCTACACTGTGGGAATGAATTCATGAACTGAGTGGAATCTGCACATACTTAGTCAAACTGTGGATTCTGAATTACGCTCACGAGATGCTAAGATGGAAATGAACATGAGTGGTAGTGCAGCTGGTTCCTCCCTCTGTGTCAACTCTCTGCAGGTCCTCTGATGTCTGCTAAGCTCCTCCCAAACGTACCCATCATGAGAAAGACTCTGAGCAGGCCTTCCACAGCACTGATCTCCCCCCAATGCCACCAGACTCTTAATTCTGGTTCAGTAGTCCAAATCAGCCACTGCTTCTCACACCCAGTCTCAGGCCACTTCTGATGTGACATGTATGTACCCCAGCCTGGTCACCACCCTAAATGCTGGTTCTCTGCAGAAGCTCATTTGGTTAAATTCCTCATGTAAACTGAACAAGAGTCCTATTCTGGTGGTGCAAGGAGGCAGGAGAATCGCTTGAACCTGGGTGGTGGAGGTTGCAGTGAGCCAAGATCACGCCACTGCACTCCAGCCTGGGTGACAAGAGCAAAACTACATCGCAAAAAAAAAAAAAAGAAAAAGAAATACAAGTGCCTTCAACCTTAAATACCATTTTTCATTTTTATGGTGATTTTTAAAAGCTGATTATTTTATTTTCACAGCAACTATCATCTCCATATGCCATGCAAGGAGACAAGGCTTCAAATAGATTCAATGATTTGCCTAAGGTCACAAAGACAGATGGGGACTAGATCACTGGTCTCTAACTCCTCCTGGAATCTTGTCCTTCCACTTCGGGGTTTCTGCAGGAGGGATGCCACTATCATCTCCATCTCCTCCTCCTCCTCCTCCTCCTCCTCCTCCCTCCTCCCCCCTCCTCCCCCCCTCCTCCCCCCCCTCCCCCCCTCCCCCCCTCCTCCCCCCCTCCTCCCCCTCCCCCTCCTCCTCCTGTCTCTGGCTCATCAACAGATAATCTCCATGCTTCCCTCCATTCTATACAATCCAGAAACATTTACATTAGTAGTGTTACACGTAAAAGAGCAGAATATCAAAGCTTGATGAGACCTTATCATATACAGAACTGGGGACTCTATGAAGACGCCTCTCAGACCACTTTTTTCAGGTTGAACTATACATTACATGTTTCACTCTAAGCCTGAGTGACTAAAATATAAAGCAGTTCCTAAGAAGCTTAAGACAATATAAAAAGGGTTAACTATATTGATTCATCTTAACACAAGGCAATATCTATTTTGCAAGATGCAGAACACAGAGAGGAGACAGGCCAAGGGCGTGTTTTCAACTGTGTGAATGATGCTGCCCCCTGGCCCTTGCCCTCCAGCCTTGCCTACTACCCACCCCAGGCCTCAAGTCTCATTACCCTTCTTTGGCCTGGGGGTAACCAGCCTGTCACCTGTCTTGAACTCCTGACCTCAGGTGACCCTCCCGCCTCAGCCTCCCAAAGTGCTGGGATTACAGGCGTGAGCCACCACGCCCGTCCTGTCCTTGAGTTTTTATGGAGGCTTCATTACACAGGCATGACTTACAATCATCTAGAAATGTTTTTGGACAAAAAACCATGATCTAAACCCAGCAAGGCCTGTCTGTTCGGACTTATCTTGGCCTCTCTGTGCAGCATTCCTTCCTCTAGGGAATGGGGCAGGGCCCTCTCTGGAATAAGGGTCGTCTGACTCACAATCAGATTAGAGTCCTGCCTTGGGCAGCTGAAAGGAGGCAAGACACCCAACATTACGACAAAAGACTGTAACAAGGGCTATGGGACTTATGAGTCAGAAATAATGGATGAAAACTATGCGTGTATATATACATATATATACACACACACACACACACATATACATATCATGTATACATATCATGTATATATGTGTATATACATATCATGTATACATATCATGTATACATGTGTATATACATATATATGTGCGTGTGTGTATATATATATATCATAACACCACAGTAGCTCACTCTCCTCATTCATGCCTATGTTGCACAGAAGGTCAGGTGTCCAGGAAAGACTTCCTTGGGAACAAAGGGAGGTTATGCTTGGGAAACACAGGATTAGGTGGCTTTCCAGCCAGGGTTGTTGGGGTTCTCCATAGAGGTACAAGCAAGGGGCACTCATGGAACACAGGCAGACATAGCTCTTCCCTCATTAATCCCAATACACTGGGGTTTCACTGGAGCCAAAGACACAGCTTTCTTGTTTCACTATTTAAATCCACTCCCTCACTTCTCTGTGACCTCATCATGTTTGCTCGGCTCAGTGTTGGAACAATCAGCTGAGACAGGCTGGGAAGGCAGGGTTTCTATGTGAGAGCACATCCATACACACCTCTGCACACACTGTCAAATTATACCACACTTTTATACATAAACAGCCAGAACTGTCTCTAGGGGATTTACTAGAATGATCTAGGGTAAAGGAAAGGAAATTTAGGATATATAGGCTTACTAATATTTTCTCAATGAAGCTTTTTTTAAGAACAGAGAGAAATATTAAAAATCCCACAATATTATTTAAAATAAAAGGGAAGGTTTCAACATTTTTTTAAAATGAACTAGTAATAGGAAGAAAAAATGTATGGACCCAAAGTTGTACCTGAAAAACTTGACAAACGCATGATCAAGGATGGCTGCTGATAAGGCATACATTTTATAGAGGTAATTATTTTATGAATAGGTATACTCCAAAAGTTTTTTAGAAATTGATTCAGAACACAGAATGTAGTTTCTCACTGAAAATGAGTAGCACACAACAGTTGGCATTTCCATTTTAATCCACAACAGTTTTCAAATGGGTATCTAACATATATTACTGAGAGCACTATGGAATCTAGCCACCATGCATATACTGGATCAAAGTCACGAATTCTTCGACCCTCCTTTCATCAAGAGTTAGGGTCCATGTCCCCTCTCCTCAAATATAGGACGGCTCTGTGTCTTTTTAGAACATGGCAGGAATAATGCTACACTGATATCCAAGCCCAGGCTTAAGACACTGGCAGCTCCAGACTGGGCACAGTAGCTCACGCCTGTAATCCCAACACTCTGGGAGGCCAAGGTGGGAGGATCGTTTGAACCCAGGAGTTCAAGACCAGCCTGGGCAACATAGTAAGATCTTGTCTCTATAAGAAATTAAAAACTAAGAAATTAGCCATGCATGGTGGCATGCACCTGTAGTCCCAGCTGCTTGGGAGGCTGGGCTGGGAGGATCACTTCTGCCCAGGCGTTTGAGGCTGCAGTGAGCTATGATGGTACCACTGTACTCAGCCTGGGCAACAGAGTGAGACTCTATCTCAAAAGAAAAAAAAGAAGAAAGAGAGAAAGAGAGACTGGCAGCTTCCACTTCCTCTCCTAGAACACTCACTCTAAGAGTTCTGTGTTGTCATGTAAGAAGCACAACCACCTTAGGAGAAAGGCCATCTGCAGAGGACCTGAGAGCACAAGGATGGGGAGGATCCCCTGAGCCTGGCCTTCCAACCATCCAAGCATGTGTGTATGGCCATCCTGGACCCTTATGACTGGACCAGCCAACAGATGAATACCAATAAATTACCTCCATCAAGGCCACATGGAGCAGAAGAATCACCCAGCTGAGCCCTGCTTGATCAGCCCACAGAACCATGAGATGTAATAGTAGATTACTGTTTTAAATCACTGATGTTTAGGGTGGTTTCTTATTCAGCAACCATTATCCGGAACAATCTGTGGCTTTTTCAGGAAATGAAAGAAGCACATCTCTTTCCTGCCCTGGCATCAGGAATAGAGTTCCCTTCCCTGATGCTGCACTGGTGGTGTGCTGTCAGCCATGATTTTCCCCAGCTGTAAGCCTTAGTTAAGTGCACCTCCTATGCTTAGAGCTGGCACTACAACATGAATGTGTCTGTGTTGAGAAGAGGGGAAGTACATGGTACAATCATCATCATCCCAGCCAGAGATGTTAGGGTGGTCTGCTTGGAAACCCTCCTAGAATCTTCTCAGTTAGGAGAGGGCAGGCTTCAAAATTCTGAAGAAACATGATGCACCGTCAAAACACAACTGGGGGCTGGGAGCAGTGGCTCACACCTGTAATCCCAGCACTTTGGGAGGCTGAGGCAAGAGGATCACTTGAGGCCTGGAGTTGAACACCAGCCTGGACAACATAGTGAGACCTCGTCTGCACAAAAAAAATGAACAAAACTTGCTGGGCGTGGTGGCATGTGCCTGTAGTACCAGCTACTCAGGCAGCTGGGTGGGAGGACCACTTGAGCGCAGGAGGCCAAGGCTGCAGTGAGCCAAGATCATATCACTACACTCCAACCTGGGCAACAGAGTAAGACTCTGTCTCAAAAAAAGATTGGTTCCCAGATACCAAAGTCAAAACTACCACAAGGAAAGAAAACTACAGGCAGGGTGCAGTGGCTCAGGCCTGTAAATCCCAGCGTTTCGGGAGGCCAAGGCAGGTGGATCACATGAGACCACGTGTTCGAGACCAGCCTGGCCAACATGGCAAAACCCTGTCGCTACTAAAAATACAAAAATTAGCCGGGCATGATGGTGCATGCCTGTAATCCCAGCTACTGGGGAGGCTGAGGTTGCAGTGACCCGAGATCGCACCACAGCACTCCAGCCTGGGTGACAAAGGAAGACTCTGTCTCAAAAATGAAAAGAAAACTACAGACTAACATTCCTAATGAACACAGACGCAAAAATCTTCAACAAAATAGTAGCAAACTCAATCCAACAACACATTAAAAGGATTATATACCATGAAAAAGTGAGATTTATCCCAAGAATGCAAGGGTGATTCAACATACAAAACAAAATCAATATAATACACTACATTAATAGAACAACGAAAAAAATGATCATCTCAGAAGATGCACAAAAAGCATCTGACAAAACTCAACAACCTTCCATTAAAAAAAAAAAAAAAAAGTCAGTGGCCAGGCACAGTAGTTCACACCTGTAATCCCAGCATTTTGGGAGTCTGAGGCAGGAAGACTGCTTGAGGCCAGGAATTTGAGATCAGCCTAGGCAACACAGCAAGACCCCATCACTAAAAAAAAAAAAAAGAAAAAAATCAATTAACTGGGCATATTGGCGCACACCTGTAATCCCAGCTACCTGGAAGGCTAAGGCAGGAGAACTCCTCAAGGTGAGAAATTTGAGACCATCCTGGGCAACACAGCAAGACCTTGTCTCCACAAAAATTAAAAAATCAGCAGGGTGTAGCGGCTTGCACCTACAGTAGTCCCAGCTACCAGGGAGGCTAAAGAAGGAGCATTGCTTGAGCCTGGGAGTTCAAGACTGCAGTGAGCTATGATCACATCACTGTAGTCCAGCCTGCGCAAAAGAATGAGACCCGGTCTGGTTAAAAAATAAATAAATAAAAAAAATAAAAGCCCGGGCACAGTGGCTCGCACCTGTAATCCCAGCACTTTGGGAGGCCAAGGTGGGCTGACTGCTCAGGAGTTTGGGACTAGACTGGGCAACGTGGCGAAACCATCTCTACCAAAAATACAAAAAAAAAAAAAAAATAGCAGGGCATTGTGGCATGTGCCTTTGGTCCCACCTACTCAGGAGGCTGAGGTGAGAGGATCGCTTGAGCCTGGGAGGCAGAGGTAGCAGTGAGCCATGATTGCACTACTGCACTACAGCTTGGGTGACAGAGCAAGACCCTGTGTCAAAAACAAACAAAAAAAACAAACAAAAAACAAAAAGAAAGAAAGAAAGAAAACACAGCCAGCTTCATAATCAATGGTGAAAAGCTTCCCCTAAGATCAGGAACAATATGAGGATGCTCACTTTCATCACTCCTATTCAAAATTGTATTAAATGTCTTAGCCAGAGCAATTAGGCAAGAAAAAGAAATAAAAGGCATTCAAATTAGAAAGAAGAGGTAAATTATATATGCAGGTGACATGATTCTGCATAAAGAAATCCCACAGAACCCACAAAATAACTACTAGAGGTAATAAATTCAACAAGGTTGTAGGGCATAAGACCAACATACAAAAATCAGTTGTTTCTATATACCAGCAATGAGCAATACAAAAAGAAAGGTAAGAAAATAATTTCATTCACAATAGAACCCACAAGAATAAAGCACCCAGAAATAAATTTATCCAAAGAGATGAATGATTTGTACACTAACACTAAAAAATATTGCTTAAAGAAATTAAAGGAGACGTAATTGAATGAAAAGACATCCCAAGTTCAGCTGGGCGTGGTGGCTCACGCCTGTAATCCCAGCACTTTGGGAGGCCGAGGTGGACGGATCACGAGGTCAGGAGATTGAGACCATTCTGGCTAACACAGTGAAACCCCGTCTCTACGAAAAATACAAAAAATTAGCCAGGCCTGGTGGCAGGTGCCTGTAGTCCCAGCTACTCGGGAGGCTGAGGCAGGAGAATGGCGTGAACCCAGGAGGTGGAGCTTGCAGTGAGCCGAGACTGCGCCGCTGCACTCCAGACTGGGGAACAGAGCGAGACTCCCTCTCAAAAAAAAAAAAAAAAAAAAAAAAAGACAAGACATCCCACGTTCATGGATTGGAAGACAATACTGTTAAGATTGCAACCCCCCAAAGCAATCTACAGAATCAATCCCTTCCCTATTAAAATTCCAATGACCTTTTTTGCAGAAATGAAAAAGCTGACATTCAAATTCATATAAAGTTGCAACTGACCCCAAATAGTCAAAACAATATAGAAAATGAAAAAGTTGGGAGACTCATACTTCCCAAACTTACTACTTCAAAACTTACTACAAAGCTTTAGTAATCAAAACAGTGTGTGGTATGGGTTTGGCTGTGTCCCCATCCAAATCTCATATTGAATTGTAGCTCATATAATCCCCACGTGTTATGGGAAGGAACCCAGGGGGAGGTAACTGAATCATGGGGACAGGTTTTTCCCGTGCTGTTCTCGTGATAGTAAGTCTCACAAGATCTGATGGTTTTATAAAGCACAGTTCCCCTGCACAGACTCTCTTGCCTGCTGCCATGTAAGACATACCTTTGCTCCTTCTTTGCCTTTCACCATGATTGTGAGGCCTCCCCAGCCATGTGAAACAATGAGTCCATTCAACCTTTTTCTTTATAAATTACCCTGTCTCAGGTATGTCTTTATTAGCAGCATGAGAACGGACTAATATAGTGTGGTACTGATGTAACAGACTTTCAGAGCAACAGAACAGAACTGAGAGTCCAGAAATAAATGCAAACATCTATGGCCAATTTATTTTTAACAAGGGTGCCAAGACAATTCAATAGGGAAAGAATAGTGTTTTCAATAAATGGTGCTGAGAAAACTAAATAAGAACATACAAAAGAATGAATTGGGACTCCTATCTCATTCCGTATACAAAAATTAACTGAAATGGATAAAAAACCTAAAGGTAAAAACTAAAACAATAAAACTCAGAAGAGGCTGAGTGCAGTAGCTCACACCTATAATCCCAACACTTTGGGAGGCTGAGGTGGGTGGATCACTTGAGGCCAGGAGTTCTAGACCAGCCTGGGCAACATGGCAAAACCCCATCTCTACTAAAAATACAAAAATTAGCCAGGCATGGTGGTGTGTGCCTGTAGTCCCAGTTATTCACGAGGCTGAGGCATGAGAATTGCTGGAACCCAGGAGGCGGAGACTGCAGTGAGCCAAGATCATGCCACTGCACTCCAGCCTAGGCAACAGAAGAAGACTCAGTCTCAAAAAAAAAAAAAAAAAAAAAAAAAAGTTTAACATTCAGAATATATAAAGAACTCAACAAACAACAAACATTGTCTTCCCTCCAAAAACATACGAATGGCCAAGAGTCACATGAAAAGACATTCAATATCTTTGCTCATCAAGAAAATACAAACCCAAACCACAATGAGATACCACTTTACACTAACTAGAATAGCTTTAATCAACAATACAGACATACATATACACATACAACACACACACACACACACACATATATATCCTTTTGTAGTTCATAAGTGTGATTGGGTATTCAAATGAAGGTGTGAGAGGTGCCACTCTGAAACCTTGTTATGACGTCGGCACATTACCATTGACATGAAAGAGAAAAAACAAAACAAAACAAAATAAATTTAGCAAAGATGACCTGAAATTGGAACACTGCTGGTGGGAGTACGTTAAATACAATATTACCATATGACCAGCAATTCCACTCCTAGGTATATACCCAAGTGAAATAAAAACATACCTACACAGAAACTTGTACACAAATGTTTATAGCAGCATTACTCTTAATACTCAGTGAAAATAATCCAAATGCCCATGAACAAATGAATAGACAGATTGCGGTATATATGCACATACAATGGATTATGATTCAGCAATAAAAAGGAACAAAATACTGACACATGCTACAATTTGGATGTACCTCAAAAACATCACGCTAAGTGAAAGCAGCCAGACACAAAAGACAAGTTATATGATTTCTAGATGCTATATCTAAAATAGGCAAATCCACAGAGACCAAAAGCAGATTAGAGGTTATCAAGGGATGGGAGGATTGGGGAATGGGAGTGATTACTTAATGGGTAAAGGGGGATGAAAAGTTGTTTTTCTTTTTTAAGATAGGTTCTCCATCTGTCCTCCAGGCTGGAGTGCAGTGGTGTGATCATAGCTCACTGAAGCCTCAAATTCCTGGGCTCAAGCGATCCTCCTGCCTCAGCCTCTGGAGTAGGTGGGACTACATACAGGCTCAAACCACTGTGCCCAGTTGTTTTTTTTTTTTTTTTTTTTTTGAGATGGAGTCTTGCTCTGTCTCCCAGGCTGGAGTGCAGTGGCGTGATCTCAGCTCGCTGCAATTTTTTGCCTCCTGGGTTCAAGTGATTCTCCTGCCTCAGCCTCCCAAGTAGCTGGGACTAGAGGCACGCGCCACCATGCCCAGCTAATTTTTGTATTTTTAATAGAGACAGGGTTTCACCATGTTGGCCAGGATGGTCTCGATCTCCTGACCTCATGATCCGCCCACCTCAGCCTGCCAAAGTGCTGGGATTACAGGCGTGAGCCACCACACCCAGCCAAGCTAATTCTTTATTTTTGTTGAGATGGAGTCTTCCTCTGTTGCCCAGGCTGGTCTCAAACTACTGGACTCAAGTGATCCTCCCACCCCAGCCTCCCAAAATGCTGAAATTACAGGTGCGGGCTACGATGCCTGGCCTGATTTTTAAACTAGAGAGAGCTGGTGGTTGCAGAACATTGTGAATACACTAAATACAGCTGAGCTGCACACTTAAAATGCATAATTGTATATTATGTGAATTTCGCCTCAATAAAATATTGGGCTATAATTTATTGGTTCATTTATGCAAATACTTGAGAACCTACCATATTCCGGGCACACTCCTAGTACATAGGTTAAGGTAATAGAAATACATTCTCTGCAGGCCGGGCATGGGGGCTCACGCCTGTAATCCCAGCACTTTGGGAGGCTGAGGCGGGCAGATCCCTTGAGCGCAGGAGTTCGAGACCAGCCTGGCCAACACGGTGAAACCCCACCTCTACTAAAAAACTACAAAAATTAGCTAGGTGGGGTGGCGCATACCTGTAATCCCAGCTACTTGGGAGGCTGAGGTATGAAAATGGCTTGAACCTGGGACACAGAGGTTGCAGTGAGCCAAGATCACACCACTGCACTCCAGCCTGGGTGACAGAATGAGACTCCATCTTAAAAAAAAGAAAAAGGAAAGGAAAACCATTTTCTGCTATGGAAAAAAAAAAAAAAAGCAAGGCAAGTGACCAGAGCAACAGCATGGGCTGTTTAATTAGGGTGTTCAGAAGACCCCTTTGAAGAGGTAAAATGTGAACAGAGACCTGAATAAATCGAAGTTTTGTTGTTGTTGTTTGAGACAGTCTCACTGTCACCCAGGCTGGAGTGCAGTAGCGCCATCTCGGCTCACTGCAACCTCCACCTCCCAAATTCAAGCGATTCTCCTGCCTCAGCCTCCCAAGTTGCTGGGACTACAGGCATGTGCCACCACACCCAGCTAATTTTTTTTTTTTTTTTTTTTTGGTTTAGTAGAGACAGGATTTTACCATGTTGGCCAGGCTGGTCTCGAACTCCTGACCTCAAGTGATCTGCCCACCTCAGCCACCCAAAGTGTTGGGATTACAGGCGTGAGCCACCACGCCCAGCTCAAATTGAAGAATATAATTATTGCTAAATAACAGAAAAAAAGGCCGGGCGCGGTGGCTCATGCTTGTAATCCCAGCACTTTGGGAGGCCGAGGCGGGTGGATGACGAGGTCAGGAGATCGAGACCACGGTGAAACCCTGTCTCTACTAAAAATACAAAAAATTAGCCGGGCGTGGTGGCGGGCGCCTGTAGTCCCAGCTACTCGGAGAGGCTGAGGCAAGAGAATGGCGTGAACCTGGGAGGCGGAGCTTGCAGTGAGCCTAGATTGCGCCACTGCACTCCAGCCTGGGTGCCTGGGTGACAGAGCGAGACTCTGTCTAAAAAAAAAAAATTAAAAAAAAAACAGAAAAAAAGTGCTAAAATATGAATTTAAATATATAAAAATTCATATGTTAAAACTGCTTTTAAAAAGGGGAGATATCTATAGATGTTCCTTTTGTGCAAATACACTGTGATTTCAGTTTCTAGACATTTTACCCTTTTTATAAATAATTTATTTGCAATCCAATAATGTCCTTCTACTCCCACCGGTATTTCTTCCAGGGACAGGCCATATTTCCAAGACAGCCTGTCATCCACATTGCTAATAAGTCATTCCCTTTATGAAACCACTCAGGAAAGGAAAGGGGAAGAGAAATGATCACTTCTGAAATATTAGGTTCTTATATTCTCTCACATGCTCTGATTTTTCTTGTTCTTGTTTTGAGACAGGATCTCACTGAGTCACCCAGGCTAAAGTGCGGAAGTATAGTGACACAATAACACCTCCTGGGCTCAAGCAATCCTCCCGCATCAGCCTCCTGAGTAGTTAGATGGGACTATAGGAGCACGCCACCACGTCTAGCTAATTTTTAAATTTTTTGTAGAGACAAGGTCTTATAACACTATGTTGCAGCCGGGCGCGGTGGTTCACGCTTGTAATCCCAGCACTTTGGGAGGCCGAGGCGGGCGGGCGGATCACGAGGTCAGGAGATCGAGACCACAGTGAAACCCCGTCTCTACTAAAAATACAAAAAATTAGCCGGGTGTGGTGGCGGGCACCTGTAGTCCCAGCTACTCGAAGAGGCTGAGGCAGGAGAATGGCGTGAACCCGGGAGGCGGAGCTTGCAGTGAGCCGAGATTGCACCACTGCACTCCAGCCTGGGCAACAGAGTGAGACTCTGTCTCAAAAAAAAAAAAACAAAAAACAAAAAAAACAAAAAAACACACTATGTTGCCCAGGTTGGTTGAGAACTCCTGGATTCAAGCTATCCCCCTGCCTCATCCTCTCAAAGTGCTGGGACTATAGGTATGAGCCACTGCACCTGGCAGAGGCTTTTTCTTTTTTAAGACAGTTTTACTCTTGTTGCCCAGGCTGGGGTGCAATGGCGCAATCTTGGCTCACTGCAACCTCTGCCTCCCGGGTTCAAGCAATTATCCTGCCTCAACATCCCAAGTAGCTGGAATTACAGGCATGTGCCACCACGCCCGGCTAATTTTGTATTTTTAGGTGAGATGGGGTTTCACTATGTTGTTCAGGCTGGTCTCGAACTCATGACCTCAGGTGATCTACCCACCTCGGCCTTCCAATGTGCTGGGATTACAAGCATGAACCTCCGCGCCCAGCCCAGGCTCACTTTTAAGTCTCACAATTACTTTTTTATTATGGTAAAATATACATAACATTTATCATCATAATCATTTTAAGCGTATAGTCCAGTGCTATTAAACACACGCACAATGTTGTGCGACCATCACCACCATCCATCTCCAGAGGGAGAGTTTAGGTTTCAGAGGCTTTTCTATGTGACTGTGAACTCTACAGTTACCTTTGCATAGATGAGAAAACTGAGGCTTAGAAAGGAAGAGTAATTTAACAGCATAGTTAGCTGAAGGACAGACCAGAATTCAAAGCAGGTCTGATTCCTTCCGTACATAAACTGGTCTCCTTTTTACTGTGTACATCATAGGCCAGACTGCAGAAATACAAATAATGAAGTGAGCCAACCCTTGAGAAGCTTGTCCTCTCAACCCTAGAGACCTATCCCAGATGCACAGAAATATCCTTCAACCTGGAGAAGGCAGGGAAGGCTCTCACGCCACCACCTCCACCCTACAAGGGCCAACCTAAGTCTAAGAACAAAGAAATCTACCCTCTGTCATCCCAAGGACCTGACCTAGTGGCCTCAGTGTCTGGCTGCATTCCGTTATTCACAGCCCTTCCTGAAGCAGGTACAGATGGCCATGAAACAAGCCCCTACATCTCTGCTCAGCCACCACTGACCCCTCCTGGTTGCATGTTCAAAACCTAGACAGTGGTTCTCGCAGAAGAGCTAAAGTATTCTCCAAAATAGCCAAACATCAATTCCCTGCTAACAGTGGTGAGGGCTTCCATGCCTTTAACTCGTATTTCCACAGGCAATTTGTAGTTATAATTAAATTCAAGATGAATAGGTACTAGGCTGTAACCATTATGCTCTCTGCAGAGTGACCAGGCCTTGGGGACTTGTTCATCACTAACAAGCTAATGTTTGTGAAACCCTGTAAGACACAATGACTAAATACTATCATTATTACTAGACTACCAGTTTAAATGTAAATTAAGAGAGAAAGGGGAAAGAAAACACATTAGCAAATCAGGTTAGGGACTGCTACTCAGCAAGCTGTAAGAAGCATCTGAGCCACTGCGTAAAGAACCTCCCAACCAAATGTGTCAAAGGAGAGTGAATACAAGGAGGCTGCTATAAGAAACGAACTTACGCCAGAGATGGAATGGAGTGTGGCCTAGAATAATCAGCCATATAGGCAAAACAGATGTTGGATGGAAGGGAAAGGCTGTATGAAAAATACACAATTTTTTTAAAAAGCACTCTACAGCAGCAAAACTAAGTCTACTCTGAAAGCAAAACTAAGAAGTTTAGAATCTGAAGAAAATCTAAAACTGCACTGTAATTCAGCTGTGGTGAAACCACGAACTCTGGGGTCCAACAGGCCTGTTGCTTTTCCTTTTCCTCACCTGCAAAATGGGGAGAATTCCTACCTCAGGAGTTAGGCTGTCACAAACACAGCACCCAGAAGTGGCCGGGTCCCTTGTCCTGTACCCTCTCCCCTGAAGGACAGCCACAGGAGAAGCCCTTCCGACTCATGGGCCGTCTGCCAGGCGACTCCCTGCCAGCCCAGGCTTCCCCACTCCTGCTGCTAGCTTCCCTAGGAGTTACCTCCTTGGGAAATCCCTCCTCCTAACCCAGGTCGAAACTGCACAGCGCCTCCACAATGCACTAGAGCCTCCAGAGCCTCTGTTGCACTGCTGTGGCACCTACCACATGAAGCCATAATGAAATTATTCTTCTGGCTCATTCATCACATGGAAGCTCCTTGAAGACAGAGATCAGACGGCACCCTATCTGACTTCTTAGCTTTAGCAACGAGCATAGCCCCTAGCACTTAGAAAGTTCTCAAAAAAAGTGTGGGTGATTCAATAATTCTCAATTAACCCTAGCTGCAATCAGAAGCCAAGCATCAGTGGGGTCCCGTACCTCACGCCTGTAATCCCAGCACTTTGGGAGGCCGAGGTGGGCAGATCACCTGAAGTCAGGAGTTCAAGACCAGCCTGGCCAACGTGGTGAAACCCTGTCTCTACTAAAAATACAAAAATTAGCCAGGCGAGGTGGCGGGTGCCTGTAATCCCAGCTACTCAGGAGGCTGGGGCAGGAGAATAGCTTGAACCCGGGGGGCGGAGGTTGCAGTGAGTCGAGATCGTGCCACTGCACTCCAGCCTCAGCAAGAGCAAAACTCCACCTCAAAAAAAAAAAAAAAAAAAAACAAAAAGCCAAGCATCTTCCCAGGGGCAAACGCTGGGAACATGAAAAATGCAGGGAAAAACCTAGCCTGGGTGAAGAGCCCTTGCTTTGTCATTATTTGCCTTGGGAGAGTTACTTACCTAAACACTGAGAGCCTCGGCTGCCTCCCACATAAAATAAGAGACCTCAACTAGAAAACTTCTGTGGTCCCTAACTAACAAAATCTGATATTTACATTCTAAGATCTTAACATTCTTACTCTATTACATCTCAATCCCCTAATACTATGAAAATTAACATCTGCACAATGCTTTCCCATCCATCTCACTCATAATAAGCAAGTGATGTCCCTGGTGCTAGTAGCCCCATTTTATAGATAGGGAAATCAATTCAGCGGGGCCAAGCGGCCTGCCCAAGTCATTCTACCACTAAATACAGAGGGAAGACTGGAATTCAGATCCTCAAAGCTGGTACCCTCCACCATGCCACATTTCTCCAGCTGTGGGGTGGACAGCTCCAGGGATACACAGTGGGATTCCAGAAACACAATACATCTTTTGGAGTATCAACAGTTTTAAAAGATTTAGGGAACGAGGTAAGTTTATATTAAAACAATCAGCCACATTACTGAGTACAATGTAAATTCACATTAAATTTTAAGATAAAACTTAATGGGCATACCAAACCCCCTCCCACTAAGGGGAAAGTCACACAGAAAAGCCTCTGAAACCTAAACTCTTAATTCACCCTATAATAAGGTTTCAAATAGCAGGTTTAATTTCCAGCATAAAGTTATAATTTCTGGGTATTACTGGACATGAAAGAGCTCAAGAGAACTAGTTTTCCTGTTCTTCCAGCTTTTAAGTCATTAAAAGCATCCAAGAAAATTACATTGTCAAATGAAACTTTCCACCAAAGAACCCCCCCAATGCAACAAATCCTGGAGCTAAGCATTATCAGAACGGGAGGATGGAAGCCTGACCTCCAGGAACACACAGTTAAGGGAGGCAGCTACGAGGCACACCCAACTGCTGACACACACTCCAAACACATGGGACCACTGTGGGCATCTGTCACATCCCTCCTGTCTCCCCGGCTTGCAGAATCTGGACACAAACACTGACCCAGAGCTTACCATGTGCCTGGCCCTTGGGGGAAGGAGGGAAGGCCTAACAAGCACCTCATTACCTTGTGTATGCAGGCCTCCTAACGGGCATTAACCTTCCAGAACACAAAATTAATCTCAGAAAACCTTCATTACAATTTTCACGACTCCTGGAGATTCACATTTCACCACTTTGATGCTACTGTTGCCTTACAGATTATATTACCCTACTTGGTTAATCAATTTAGCTTTTCTTTCCACTTAAAGAAATCAAGTTTCCAATAAATACGCTTTTGGGTTCTGCCACAGAATCAGTGTTTCAACTGGAAAGGAAATCAGAATGTCAAAGCCGAAGATCCTCATATCTTTCTTGATAGAATGGCCTCATGAGAAGTTACTACCAAATAGCCTCCATTTAATTTTTTTTTTTTTAATGCTCGAAATCAGCAAGGAACAAATCCTAGTAAAAAAGTAAATTGTGAAATGAAATGTAGGGCCCCAATTTTTCAGTTCTTGAGAATTAAGGAGCCAGGTCATTTAAACATGGATGACACAGGAGTAGGCTGGGGAAAGGACTCTTTAAATTTTAGAGCCAAGACAGGGTGCGGTGGCTCACGCCTGTAATCCCAGCACTTTGGGAGGCTGAGATGGATGGATCACTTGAGCTCAGGAGTTCGAGACCAGCTTGGCCAACAGGGTGAAACCCGCTCTCTACTAAAAATACAAAATTAGCCCGGCATGGGGGCAGGCACCTGTAGTCCCAGCTACTCAGGAGGCTGAGGCAGGAGAATTGCTTAAGCCTAGGAGGCAGAGGCTGCAGTGAGCCAAGATTGCACCACTGCACTCCAGCCTGGGCAACAGAGCAAGACTCCATCTCAAAAAAACAAATAGGCCGAGTGTGGTGGCCCACACCTGTAGTGCCAGCACTTTGGGAGGCTGAGGTGGGTGGATCACCTGAGGTCAGGAGTTCAAGACCAGCCTGGCCAACACGGCAAAACCCTGTCTCTACTAAAAAATACAAAAATTAGCTGGGAAGGCTGGGCACAGTGGCTCACGCCTGTAATCCCAGCACTTTGGGAGGCCGAGGCAGGTGGATCACTTGACGTCTGGAGTTTGAGACCAGCCTGGCCAAGATGGTGAAACCCCATCTCTACTAAAAATACAAAAATTAGCCAGGTATGGTGGCACACACCTGTGGTCCCAGCTACTCAGGAGGCTGAGGCAGGAGAATCGCCTGAATCCAGGAGGTGGAGGTTGCAGTGAGCTGAGATTGCACCACTGCACTTCAGTCTGGGTGACAAAGTGAGACTCTGTCTCAAAAAAAAAAAAATAGCCGGGTGTGGTGGCAGGCGCCTGTAATCCCAGCTACTCAGGAGGCTGAGGTAGGAGACTCATTTGAACCCGGGAGGTGGAGGTTGCAGCGAGCCAAGATCGGGCCACTGTACTCCAGACTGGGCGACAGAGTGAGCCCCTGTTTCAAATAAAATAAAATAAATAAATAAATTTATTTTAGAGCCAGGGATCTCACTGTGTCACCCAGACTAGAATGATCCTCCCACTTCATCCTCTGGAGTAACTGGGACCACAGGTGCGCATGCCAGGCTAGGAAGGGGCTTTTTAACATTTACACCCCTTCCCCTGCCACTTTTGAGACTTTCAACCTGCAATGAAAAACGGTAGGGACAGCAAAGTGGTGTCACCCAGGTTAGGGCCCGCTGCCCTGTTCCCCTCCACAGACCATGCCCTTCACAGTACAGTATGCGTGACTCACATGAGCTCCCAGTCACAAAACGCCCTGGCAAGAGCCAGAGGCCAGCACGTGCAACTTCCCAACTGGAAACCCAATGACCAGCAGCATGGCCAGCCCTGCATCTACTGGCAAGGAGTGACAGGATGGCAGGCCGTCAGATCCCATCTTACCAAAACAAAGTGGGAGGGTGCCCTGTAAGAGGGGCCAGATGACCCCACTATACCAGAGCTTTCCTGATACTGGGCCTCCACTCAACGCCGCTCCCCAGAAGACTTACCCAACTACCTCAGCCAACCAAGAGCTTTCTCTTTCCCTCATGGTGGATTCCCACCACACTTCCAGAATTCTACACAATCCACTAATTCATTTCATCCTACATTCTGACTTTCTGGTTTCTTCCTGGTGGGAAAAAGTATTCTCCGCCGAGTGGTTAGCACCCTGAGGGCAGGATGGTAGATTTGCATTTTTCCTTATCCTTCCTGCCACAAGCTCCTGTCCTGGTCTGTCTCAGTCAAGTATCTGCTGGTTTCTGGCATGTCCCCTCATTGTGCACAGGGGCCAAGATGGCCTATATCCCTGCAGCTCACACCCTAGCAGACAGGTGCTGTGTCTCACTCTTCCCAGCATGGTAACCAGAACATTATGAGAACTCAGGGCACATTAACTGAACATTAATTAAATGAGAAAAAGTCTCCCAAGTCCCAAATAACGATCCACTTATCTCGAATAATACAGAATGCAGCATCGATTCCAACCTGATTCCTAAAGTTGACAGAAACCAACAGGCATCAGCATTTATGACATCCCACTACCTGCCAGCCTACTCCAAGTCATCTGTACAGGCCGACGATAAGCTTCACCGAAAAAAAAAAAAAAAAGATATTATGCTTAATAGTAAAAAACTCTGCCTTCTCCCTAGGGTGGTCTGTCTCCCGACCCCCTTTCCTGGAATACTGTTGTGCAGAACTTAGTCAATAAAAGCTTTCTCAAATGAGAAAGCCATTTTGTATTTTAATTATGAATAATAAATTTTACACAAGCACACATAACATTTTCTCAGTTTTTTTTCTTTTCTGTTTAAAACTGCATTTTTGGCCGGGCGCGGTGGCTCACGCTTGTAATCCCAGCACTTTGGGAGGCCGAGGCAGGCGGATCCCGAGGTCAGGAGATCGAGACCACGGTAAAACCCTGTCTCTACTAAAAATATAAAAAAAAAAAAAAAAATTAGCCGGGCGTGGTGGCAGGCGCCTGTAGTCCCAGCTACTGGGAGAGGCTGAGGCAGGAGAATGGCGTGAACCCGGGAGGCGGAGCTTGCAGAGAACCAAGATTGTGCCACCGCACTCCAGCCTGGGCGACAGAGCGAGACTCTGTCTCAAAAAATAAATAAATAAATAAAACTGCATTTTCTTCTATTTCCATTCGCGTCTTTGGGACCTGAAGCCTGCTGCGGTGGTGCAAACCACATGGCACCTATCCCCTGTACCTCTCCCCGGCGTCTGGGCCTCCCTCATTCTGGTTTCATCACTCCTGCTCAAAGCAAGTCTAAGCATCATCTCCACAATCAGGCCTCGGCTGCCTCTCTCTGGTGGCCTTCCAAATCCTCCGGCCTCACCTCCTTCTTTCTCACTCTTCCCACTTTCTCTGTATCTGAAGTCAGTTATTATGACTCCTCCATGCAAAAAAAGAACACCAAGTGATTTTTCTTCCTCCATGAACACTCGCAAAGCAGCAGCAAGGGGTCCTGATTCCATGGAGTGGACCCTGAGGGCCTTGGCCACGAGACGTCGCCTCTGCTAAGTTAACAGTTCTTTAAACTGACCACTGCAAGGAAATTCAGCTATTGCATAATACTTGATAGGTTAGATCACTTGCTGTTTGGAGAGTCTTGCTATATACGAAGATGAGAAAATAGAGTTGGGCAAATTTAACGCAATTTCCTTTGTTTGCTTGAGCTAGCTCAGACTTGCAACGCCACAGTGGCAGTTTTATCTTTCTTAAAGTACAGCTTTAACAACATAAAAAAGGATTTTAAGGGAGTGATCAATCATTCTCATCTAACCTGACAATATCATTAGCATACGTATCCTGACAATACCCTAGAAAGGTCCTTCTTGAGTTGCACAGTGAAAAATTAAAGGGATTCTTGCAGGAGTATTTAGAGAATCAGAATCCGCAAAGCAGGCTCAGATGTCTCAGTTAAATGAAGGACTTTCTTCAAGGCACAAACAAGAGTAGGGATATTTTGATGGTATTAACAGAAACAACTGGCCACTGTTACTGCCTGTTTCCAGTGAAATGTCTTTACAGCCTCTCACTGAGTGAAGCCATCTTATTAATTCCAAAAGAAGGGACAGCATCCAAGGAAAATAATTGGTCTTCTTTCCCCTCGCAGAGAAATTCACATGAATGTCTCAAAAAAAAAAAAAAAAAAAAAACTGGAATTCTCCCTGGCCAGCTCGCTCTCCTTTCCTGGCTTCTGCATTGACAGCTGGAACAGATGGCGTCTGGGTGAGACACCTTACATCTTAACCCCTATCCATGATAAGGTCTGATTTTCACTAGCGATGCTGGAACCCAAGGTCTGTCAGGGTTTCCGTCATGAGCACCCACTCACAGGATTTCCAGTCCCATGTGATATGTTCCAGTTTTCATATCGATAAGGCTTATCTTGTTTTGGCCAAAGAATTTTCATCTTTAGACTAATTCTTAACATTTACTTCGTCACAACGCGGTGAAAAGGTACACATTTCCTCTCATTTGAGAAAAGAACGCTGTACACTATTTTGCCAGACATCCTACATATGATGCAGTCTTTTCACAGGCCATTTTCAAAGACGTGAGAAACATGAGAAGATCTCAGGACGAACTGATGGTCCACTTGGCCATTCCCTACAGTAAGAATTTTATAGACACATACAGGGTAACAGCAAACAACATTTCCAAACGCTCCGGCAGTGTGTAGTCGCAGCAAATGCTAGGAAAAAAAATAAATAATGGCTCCTCTTCAGTTGTATGCTGTGAATGTAAATTAAGAAGCCGCTACAACGCTCGACATAACCTTTCTGACGCCACAAAAATGAATGAATTATATCCATACACACACACAGGCACACACACACCACGCATCACGCATCACATGTCATTCTGAAAACTGATTCTGAGCTTAATTCGAAAAATGTGAAATACAACTGGTCCCGTCAACGGCTCCTAATCTAAAGGCTTCTTGGATTTCCAAGCACGTCCATAACACCTCATCCGTTTCCAGTTTGTTACTGTTTCCAATCGAAGCGAGAGAATTTTCCACACAGAATTCTCTCCTCGGGTCCAAATACTAGACCGAAGTCCCCACACGGGGCTGGCTGGCGGCGTGGAACCGGCCAGCCCGCCGAGAGCCGCCTGGCGCCCGCGGGGAAGAGGCAGAGCCCGCGGCCCGGAGCCGCCCGGTGCCCCGGGAGTCGCCGGCCCTCGGCGGCCGCGCGAGGGGGATTCGCGCCCTCTGCCCATGCCCGGACACCCGCGCCGCCCGCCAAGCGGTCGGAGGCGCCTCCGAGGCGGCATGACTCAGGACCAACTTTCCAATAACGCCCGGGCCCCCCCGGCCGGCCCGGGCAGCGCGCTCGGCCACGCAGTCCCTGAGCCGCCCGTTCCCCCGCGTGAAACACGCGGCCCCGCGGGGTGCCGGGTCCTCAACGCCCGCGGGGGTCACGGCCGTGGCGAGGCCTGCGCGCCCCGTTTCCTGAAAAGCTGCGGGCACCCCGGCCCCCTCGGGCCCCGAGCCCGGCCTCTGGGACAAAGTTTGCCGAAGTTGAGGCGTCCGGGGGCGGGAGGCAACCCGGCTGGGGCGCGGGGCCAGGCTGAAGCCGCGCCCCGCCGTCGCCGCCGGGACGGGCCGGGCCTGCGCCGCGCCGGGCCCGCGCCGGGCAGCCCCGAGGCCCCCGGGCCCCGCCGCCGAGGGCGCGGGATGGAGGCGACTGGGATGGAGGCGCCCGGCCGCGCGCCGGAGGCCCGCCCGCCCGCCGCGGCCCCTTACCTCGCGGTCCGCCGCCGCTCGGCCGGCTCAGGGGCGCCGGGCGCGTCCTCCGCCGCGGTCCGCAGCGTCCTGCTCCCCGGGCTGCCCCATGGCGGGGGGCGGGGAAGAGCCGGCGGCCGCCGCGGCTGCCGCCGGCTGGAAAGTCCCGGCTGGGCTGCAACCCCGGCTCGCGCACGCGGCGGCCGCGCCGCGCTCCCTCGCTCCCTCGCTCCCTCACGCAGCCCCGCGCAGGCACTTCCTCTCGCGCGCTGGAAATCCCCGGCGCGCCCGCCGCCCCGCCCCCGCCGCCCGCGCGCGTGGGAGCGGCAGGAGCCCGCGAGCGCCGCCGGCCCCACGCGCCCGCCGGCCCCCGCGCGCGCCCGCGCCCCGTTGCTAAGGGCCCTAGCGCCCGGCGGCCGCCCGCCCGGCCGTAGCAACGGCGGCGCCGCGGCGCGGGGCGGGGACGGCCCCAGGCGCCCCCCGCCTCCCTCCCGTCCCCGTCGCGCGCCCCGCGGGCCTCCTCGCTCTGCGCCGCCCCCACTGCGCCCCCGCCGCCGCGCGTCCCCGCGTCCCCGCCTTTCCGGGTCAAAAAGCCACGCAGGCCGCGTGGGGGCCGAGAGGTGCTGGCGCCGCTCCTCCTCGCCCGCGCCCCCCACGCCGGCATACGCAGCCCCTGTGCGTGCACGCCCGTGTGCCCATGGCCACACGCGAACCCTACGCACACGCACGGGTCCGACATGCGGCCCCCCGCACTGTCGCGGACGCATACACGACGGTCACACTCCCCTCACGCGGACACGCGCACACAAGCTCAGCAACACCGTGCGCACGCGTACCAGGCCACGCACCCTCGCGCACACGCAGGTGGGGCTGAGGGTGACTCAGGCCGTGGGGCCCCTTTTGCGTGCAGAGGGCAGCCCTCCACATTAGTTTGGTGGCACTTTCCTTTCTCCCTCCCGGGGACCCTCCCACGCCCCGGAGTGGTGTCTTGCTCACTGGTGGACAGGGTGGCCAGTTTGCCACGTGCCCCCAGCGTCCTCGGCTGTCCTGGCTGCCCCTGCGCCCCTTGCACCCTCCACCAGGCCGCTGGGGCCTGCGCGTTTCTCCCGAGGCCTCTGCCTTCTGCCCTAAAGGCATCAGTGGTGACATCAGTGATTCACCTAGGCCCACCAAGGCGGCACCCAGCCTGGCTGGGCCTGGCGAGGTGGGAAGCGAAGGGAGGGCTTCTGGGAGGCTCTGGGCCAGCTTAGGGGTGAGGCCTTCGCTGGAGTTTGCAAGTCAGTGGTGAGGAGACAGAAAGGACTTTGCATTTTTCACTTCTCGAGAAGGCTTATAAAGAGCCCTACCCCAGAGCTGAGACCAGTGTGAGTAGCCAAGGCCAGTCTGCCTTCTTGTATTGCTCCAGTGACTCATGTGAGTGGAGGCAGGAAGTCCAGCATCGCCTCCTACAGCTTCACCCATGGAGCGTTCCAGAACCCCAGATTGCCCGACCTGGCTGCTGGAGCCATGTCTCTGGCTCCATTAGCCCAACAGGTGCTTGTTCTACAGCCACACTCACCAGGCCACAGTGGCACCCCTGTCTGCGCCACAGGCACAGCTCTTTTAGAGGTGACAGGCCCACCTTGGCCGTCCTTCACAGGGACCTCTGGACTCCAGCGGTCTCCCCCGCCCCCATGGTGGACTCCCCTTGGGAGCCTCAGGTGCCCTTTCTTGCCTGTCAGGAGTTGGGATGTTACTGACCTCAGGCTCAGGGTCCCAACCACTTCCCATAACCCAGGCACCGAGGCCTCCCATGTCCCCAGCCCTGCTTAGCCCACAGTCCTGGCACCCTGTCGACTGGTGCCCACTCCCAACACCTGCCTTATGCTGTGTGTTACCTAGGGTCTGGTTTAACTTTGCCAAAATCAGGAAAGACTCCCTTCCCTAGGCTGGACTATTTTTAGTTGTTTTAAAAGAAGCAAGACATGGACCGGGCATGGTGGCTCACACCTGTAATTGCAGCACTTTAGGAGGCCACGGGCAGGCAAGTCACCTGAGGTCAGGAGTTCAAGACCAGCCTGGCCAACATGGTGAAACCACGTCTCTACTAAAAACACAAAAATCAGCCGGGCGTGGTGGAGTGTGCCTGTAATCCCAGCTACCCGGGAGGCTGAGGCAAGAGAATCACTTGAACCCAGGAGGCGGAGGTTGCAGTGAGCTGAGATTGTGCCATTGCACTCCTATCTGGGCGACAGAGCGAGACTGGAAAAAAAAAAAAAAGTAGGATGGTGGCTTATGCCTGTGGTCCCAGCACTTTGGGAGGCTGAGGCGGGAGGATCGCTTGAGCCCATGAGGTTGAAGCTGCAGTGAGCCATGATGGCACCACTGGACTCCAGTCTGGGCAACAGAGCAAGATCCTGTCTCAAAAAAAATAAAAATAAACAAATAATTAAAAAGAAAAGAAAAGAAGAAGCAAGGCAGAAGGTCCGAAGACCCACGAGAGGGTTTTCTGCAGCTCCTTTCATGCTGCAGCCTAGCATTAGAAAGCAACATTGAGAATGAAGTCAGGCGCAACCAGGCTGAGCCCTCTGCTGGTGAGACCTATTCCCTCCCTTTCTCTCCCTCCCCTCTTCCTTTTTCTTCTCCAGTTGAGCAGTTCTGAAGATCCTCTGCTTTGGGGAATTGAAGGGGGACAGGACAAAGAAGTTTGCCCCAAGCAGGGCAACTGCTTTGGGGGTTGGGGGCGGGTGTTCGTGACCCTGCAGTTAGAGCCACAGGGCAGCAGTGATGGGCAGGAAGGAGAACTCTCTCCTCGCTGTACTTCAAAAGCAGATCTCTGTTCCCTATGGCAACGTCCAACAACAAACTGACACCATCTTTGGACACATTTCTCACAGGAGTTGATGTAGCATTACATGTTCTGCTTGCTGCATTTTTGGGAGAAGTGCATGCAGATACTCAAGTGACTCACAGACACGCAGCAGCTCAGAAGGCCATCCTGTTTGTCTTTCAATGAGAAGGAAAGGGTATTCATGGCAGAGTGCCGGGGGCTTCGGGGCGAGGAAAGGGGTTTTCTTATAACTCTCCCTGAATGTGATGGTCTGTGCCTCAGGTGGCGCCTTCCCACACAAAAACCACTGACCCCTGTGGGTCAACTTGGGCTAAAGGGTGCTGGCAGCTTCTCTCACTCAAACATGCTACACGCGGCCTGGGGGTGGGGGGTGGGGACCTTGGTTTTGATTTGTTTTGTTTTATTTTATTCTGAGACGGAGTTTCACTCTTGTTGTCCAAGCTGGCATGCAATGGCGCGATCTCGGCTCACTGCAACCTCCACCTCCCAGGTTCAAGCCATTCTCCTGCCTCAGCCTCCTGAGTAGCTGGGATTACAGGCACGCACCACAACGCCTGGCTAATTTTTTGTATTTTTAGTAGAAACAGGGTTTCACCATGTTAGCCAGGCTGGTCTTGAACTCCTGACCTCAGGTGATCCACCCACCTCAACCTCCCAAAGTGCTGGGATTACAGGTGTGAGCCACTGTGCCCAGCCTTGTGGGGCGGACCCTGATGCACGGCAGAATCACAGTTTTACTAATTGTTCCAACAAGTGGCTTCTGAACCTTTGAATACATTTTACATGGTAACCCAGTTGTTCATAACCTGTGTGTGTACACACATGTAACAACAGATCATCTCAAACCTGCGGTGCACTCCAATATTTTCCGTTCTGTTTATTTTTTAATGCTGGCCATGACCCTCTAAGCTTACTTTTTATTCATGACCTGAAGTTTGAAAACACTATTTTAGACTGAAAGAGCTGCTGAAGATGTCGAAGGGGGTTCAGGGAGCTGGGGTGGTCGTGGCGCCAAAGCACCCCACTCTGTCGTGAGTGCACACTGGGGCAGCTGGGCTGGGAAGCCCATCTTGTCCTTGAAGTAGACCCTGGCTGACAGCAGAGGTCGCCAGCAAAGAAGCAAGCTGCTGGTGCCCTTCTGCCAGGGATGCTTGTAAACAAATGCAGAGGAAATGGGGGTGGGGAGGCAGAGCAAGCCAGGCGTGGGGGAAGGCACCTGTAATCCCAGCTACTCAAGAGGCTGAGGCAGGAGAATTGCCTGAACCTGGGAGGCTGAGGTTGCAGTGAGCCGAGATCACGCCATTGCACTCCAGCCTGGGCAACAGAGTGAGACTCCGTCTCAAAAATAAAGGAAAGAAAGAAAGGAGGGAAGGAAGGAAAGAAGGAAGGTTGAGATGGGCATGGGTGTGCAAACCCCTCACGTGGGATATTCGAGAGGGGGAGAGAAGGCAGTGATGACAGGGAAGGTGAGAGGCTGGGGTCCCTGGCCACAGAAAAACAGTTCTAGCGGGCGAGCTGGCTCACACCTGTAATCCCAGCACTTTGGGAGGCTGAGGATCGCTTGAGGCCAGGAGTTTGAGACCAGCCTGGGCAACACAGTGGGACCTTGTCTCTACAAAAAAATTAAAATAAAAATAATTAATTAGAGGCTGGGCACGGTAGCTCATGCCTGTAATCCTAGCACTTTGGGAGGCCGAGGCGGGCAGATCACTTGAGGTCAGGAGTTCAAAACCAGCCTGACCAACATGGTGAAACCTCGTCTGTACTAAAAATACAAAAAATTAGCTGGGCGTGGTGGCCCGCGCCTGTAATCCCAGCTACTTGGGAGGCTGAGGCAGGAGAATCGCTTGAACGTGGGAGGCGGAGGTTGCAGTGGGCCAAGATTGTGCCACCGCACTCCAGCCTGGGTGACAGAGCCAGACTCTGTCTCAAAAATAGTAATAATAACAATCAATTAGAAGAAAACCAGTTCTGATTTTCTCCATGGACCACTCGGGGAGATGAAGATCCCCCCCCCTTTTTTTTTTCTGGGACAGGGTCTCACTCTGTCACCCAGGTTGGAGTGCAGTGGTGCAATCACAGCTCACTGTAGACTTGACCTCCCAGGCTCAGGCAGTCCTCCCTCTTCACCCTCCTGAATAGCTGAAAACACAAGTGTGTGTCACCATATGCCCAACTACTTTTTTTTTTTGTAGAGACAGGGTCCTGCTATGTTGCCCAGGCTGGTCTGGAATTCCTGGGCTTAAATGATCCTCATTTCTCAGCCTCCCAAAGTGCTGGGATTACAGGCATGAGCCACTGCCCCCAGCCATCCTCATTTTAGGGAACCCATTCTGGGATTTGTATGCACACATGTGCACACATGCACACACGCACGCACACACACACACACAATCTCTGGCATTTTCCCGAAACCTTTTGGGAGAACATGAATCTTGGACGTGGCTAGCATCCTACAGGCAGCTTTGCCTGGAGCCCCACGCCCATCTCGACCGACCGACCTACCTTCCTTCCTTCCTTCCTTCCTTTCCTTTATTTTTGAGACGGAGTCTCGCTCTGCTGCCCAGACTGGAGTGCAATGCCATGATCTCGGCTCACTGCAACCTCAGCCTCCCAGGTTCAGGCAATTTTCCTGCCTCAGCCTCTTGATTAGCTGGGATTACAGGTGCCCGCCACCACGCCTGGCTAATTTTTGTATTTTTTTAGTAGAGACAGGGATTCACCCATGTTGGTCAGGCTGGTCTCAAACTCCTCACCTCAGGTGATCCACTCACCTTGGCCTGCCAAAGTGCTGGGATTACAGGCGTGAGCCACCACACCTGGCCCACTTCGACCTTTAATGCCTTCTCAAAATAGATCCAACTCCATCATACTCCTAAGAAAAAGCATCTTGTGCTGAAGGCATCATGGGAGACCGGGAAGAGGAGTGGGATGAAGCAAAACTCACGAAGCCCACTGTGAACACCTCATGCCTTCCTTAAAATCCCATTCAGAGGCCGCACCGCTCTGTCTCATCACTGTCCTCGACCTGCAGGCTCAGAATAGCCCCTCTGTGGCCCCCAACCCCAACCTAATCCCAAGCAACTCAGCCCCAGCCCTCAGCAGCCCGTTCCACTCAGCCAGGAAAGCCAGGGGTTGGCGGGCCCTTGGAGGGCCCAACTCATCGCATGTGGCAACAGCCAAGGAAGTGAGCCCTGGTCCTCCCCGCACATTGGAAATTAGGAGGGGGGAAATTATTGGGTCCAAATTCAGTCTTGGATTAATGAAACGAAATGTTTGAAAAGTACAGAAATTTTTTTTTTTTTTTTTTTTTTTTTTTTTGAGACCGAGTCTTGCTCTGTCACCCAGGCTGGAATGCAGTGACCCGATCTCGGCTCACTGCAAGCTCCGCCTCCCGGATTCACGCCATTCTCCTGCCTCAGCCTCTCCGAGTAGCTGGGACTACAGGCGCCCGCCACCACGTCTGGCTAATTTTTTTGTATTTTTAGTAGAGACGGGGTTTCACCGTGGTCTCGATCTCCTGACCTCGTGATCCGCCCACCTCGGCCTCCCAAAGTGCTGGGATTACAAGCGTGAGCCACCGCGCCCGGCCGAAAAGTACAGGAATTATCTAATTTGTCAACATTGCACTATGCATCCCACCATGAACAGAGGCACATGCGGTACCCTCCTTCATCCCCCGAGGCTGAGGACAAGCCTGCAGGGTCACAGGCTGCGGGACAGAAGCGACCCCTCCCACCTTCCCCATGCTTATTCAGTCCAGAGCTGCTTGCTGGGCACGCCCCACCCCCAGCTGTCCACCAGCACAAAACCAACTGCATGCCTGGCCTTTCGGAGCTTACTTTCTCGTGGGTGGAGACAGAAGAGATCACCACAAGTGAATCTATGAGAGCTGCAGAGAAAGTAGCGGCAGGGGAGGGAGAGCGGAGGCTTGGAGGGAGAGGCCAGGGAAGGCGGCAGAGGAGCTGCCTTGTGAATGTGGAGACCTGAGAGAAGGAGGCGGACCCATGGGACCAGCGGGGAGAGCGCCCAGGCGGAGGGAACAGCCCGGCCAGAGGGCCAGAGGCCCCGTAGTCGGTGAGCACTCCGCGAGGCCAACGTGCCTGCAGCCCGTGCGCAGGGAGAGAGGCGTGAAGGATAGACACGAGGGTGGGGTAGGGGCATGGGGAGCCGGACATCCATGGCCTTTTGGGTCCTGACAGGACTTTAGTCTGAGATGGGGCACCCACTGTAAAGTTTGATTGACAGCTTGTATTATGTCAAAACTCCCTCATATTTGATCTTCACTTTCTTCCAGCCAATAAACATCTGCTGAACATCAGGCAAATTTGAACCACCATGGGACATTATCTTGTGTCGTAAACAGACCACAGTTGACGCTCAGTTCCAGCAAGTGGGCGCTGGGGGAGTGAAAATCGGCACGCAGCTGTGGACAGCGACTGATAACACAAGCGTCCTGAGTGCTCAAAACGGAGGCGAATCCCTCTGGACCCAGTGACCCCCTATCTGGGACTCTTCCAGAGGAATAACACCAAACACTGGAAACCATTAGGTGCCTCCACCCTTGAGGCAGAGCAAGGGGGCGACGGGGCATCGCCCTTCGTCTGGCGGCTGCCACAGAAGTGATGGTGGTGCCCAGTAGGCAGGCCCTGTTGATCTGGTTTGTTTATTTGAGACAGGGTCTCACTCTGTTGCCCAGGCTGGAGTGCAGTGGCGCAATCTCGGCTCACTGCAACCTCCGCCTCCCATGCGCGCCACCACACCTAATTTTTTTTTTTTTTCAGTAGAGATGGGGGGTTTTGCCATGGTGGTCAGGGTGATCTCGAACTCCTGGCTTCAAGTGATCTGCCTGCCTCTGCCTCCCAAAGTGCTAGAATTACAGGTGTGAGCCACTGTGCCTGGCTTGATGTTGTTGTTGTTTAGACAGAGTCTCCCTCTGTCACCCAGGCTGGAGTGCAATGGTGTGATCTTGGCTCACTGCAACCTCCACCTCCCAGGTTCAAGTGATTCTCCTGCCTCAGCCTCCCAAGTAGCTGGGATTACAGATGCCTGCCACCACGCCTGGCTAATTTTTGTATTTTTAGGAGAGACGAGGTTTCACCATGCTGGCCAGGCTGGTCTCGAGCTCCTGACCCCAGTGATCCACCTGCATCGGCCTCTCAAAGTGCTGATCTAGTTTTTAAATGGATACATATTAGGTTTGTTCAATGTCAACTCCAAATGCCATAGAAACATGTCTAGTCCTTTTTTAAAAACTCCACTTCAGAACCAGTGGAGAGAAAACGGCACGTGGCACCCACGGGGCATGGTCTGTGTGCCAAGGTGGCTCTGGCCACGTCACTGCAGTTCCCAAAGGGCAGCTTTTGCCGAGCTGCTCACAGTGGTGGAGTCCCTGGAAGAGCCATGGGGACCGTGATGGTCACCTCAGGCCCTGTGCTTCCCTCGATCACCTGCTCCAGCACGCTGGCCTCCAGGAAGTCTTAGTGGACCCATGCTGACTCGCTCCTCACAGCCCTAGCACCTGCTGTTCCCTCTGCCCAGAACACTCCTCCTCAGGTATCTGTGTGCCTTCTCCCCTCTTCCTTCCAGTCAGAGCCAAGTGGGGTGATTCTGGACAAAGAGTGCATTTCCAAGAGGCCAGGGAGGGCAGTGGAGGAGGTACCCCGTGAATGTAGACCTGAGAGCAGGGGACAGACCCGCAGGACCAGCGGAGAGAGCACCCAGGCGGAGGGAACAGCCTGGCCAGAGGCCCTGAAATTGGTGAGCACTCCGCGAGGCCAGGGTGCCTGCAGCCTGTGCGCGGGGAGAGAGGCACGGAGGATAGACACGAGGGTCGGGTAGGGGTGTGGGGAGCTGGACATCCATGGCTTTTTGGGTCCTGACAGGACTTTGGTTTTAATCTGAGATGGGGTGGCCACTGTAAAGTTTGATTGACAGCTTGTATTCTATCAAAACTAACCTATTTAATCTCCACTTTCTTCCAGCCAATAAATATCTGTTGAACTTCAGGCAAATTCATGATAAACCCATGATATCCACCCCCAAATGGGCCCCTGGCCTGGCACAGTGGCTTCGTGCCTGGAGCATGAAGGACACCACAGGACAAGCCCCCAGCTCCTCTTGCCAAGAGGCTCCCCAAAAAATAATGGTGATGAGCTCCCTAGGAAAAAATGAACCCATGAGGAATCGCTAGATCAAGAGAATTCTCCACCAGAAATCGAAAAAGCAGAACTCAACTCATGACTAACCATATGCTCTTAGGAAGGCACTTCTGTACCTCCTGGCCCTGGGTTTCCCCTTTTGCAGAGCGGAAATAAGTTGACCTGCCCTACCCCAAGGGATCTTCGAGAAGGCAGCCAGTGCTGGTGAGGACCACGAGGCCAACGTGTCCTGGGGGGTGCCACGATAATCCAGAAGAAAGGCACAGGGTGGTCTTTTGGAAGCTGTCACTGTAATACTGTGGAAGGATCAGCCCGTCTTTCTTCAGTATGTGAAAGGTGGTTTAACGCTGGGCTCCATGATCAATTGCCATGGGTAAAAATGCTATCTACCCCCACATAATTAAAATAACACTGGGGGCGAGGTACGGTGGCTCACGTCTGTAGTCCCAGCACTTTGGGAGGGCGAGGTGGGCAGAACACTTGAGGTCAGGAGTTTGAGACCAGCCTGGCCAACATGGTGAAACCCGGTCTTTACTAAAAATACAAACATTAGCCAGGCATGTTGACGCACACCTGTAGTCCCAGCTATTTGGGAGGCTGAGGCAGAAAAATCGCTTGGACCCAGGAGGCAGAGGTTGCAGTGAGCCCAGATCACACCACTACACTCCAGCCCGGGTGACAGAGCGAGACTCTGTCTCTAAATCAATCAATCAATCAGTCAATCAATAAAAATGATCATGGGTCAACTCACTTGCACTCCTGAACTGTCCTGAGCAGAGAATGCCAGGCCTCTTCTCGCCACCCAGTTCTCTGCCAGAGGCTTTGGTCCTCCTGGCTGGTTCCTTCTCCCCAGGGCTGCCCACAGCCTGGAGAGGGTGGAGACCATGCTCACTCTCCATGGTAGGAAGCCCTGGGCAGCCCTCAGAACATTCAACTAAGTGAATGAATGAATGAGTGAATGAGTAAGTGGGCCATTCACCCCAAGTCTCATCTGTCCCATCCATACGCCTCCAGTTTCACTGTGTCATGCTTCAGAATAAGTAACTGCCCACGCAGGACTGTGGCCTGGGGCTGGGCTCAGAGCTGAGGCTGGCTCTGGCATGTCCACACTGGAGAAGCCTATGGTAGGGCCATCTGTCTGGAAGAGTCGGAGGAACCTGTCTTGAATTCTCATTGCCATAATAAGCAAGATTCCTTTATTTAATATGTGAATTTGAAGTGCGTTTGCGGGGCTGAAGATTGGAGTCTGGCCGAGGGCCATGGCTCATGCCTATAATCCCAGCACTTTGGGAGGCCGAGGCAGGAGGAGCACTTGAGTCCAAGAGTTCGAGATTAGCCTGGGCAATATAATGAGACTCTGTCTTTACAAAATATCAAAAATAAATAAATAGCTGGACATGGTGGTGTCTGCCTGTAGTCCCAGCTACTTGGGAAGCTGAGGTGGGAGGATCACTTGAGCCCAGATGGTCAAGGCTGCAGTGAGCCAAGGCTGCACCACTGCACTCCAGCCTGGGTGACAGACTGAGACCCTGTCTCAAAAAAAAAAAAAAAAAAGAAAAGAAAAAGACTGAGGGTCTTTGGCCACCCCCTGGCCTCACCAAGTGTGAACATGAAAGAAACTCAAGGCCAGACCTCCACCCAGTCCAGGCCAATCAAAAACCTAGCTCTCTCTATATATACACATTATATATATATATATAAAGTGTGTGTGTGTGTGTGTATGTGTATATGTGTGTGTGTGTAGGAGCGGCGGCTCTTGCCTGTAACTCCAGCAATTTGGGAGGCCGAAGCAGGAGGATCACTTGAGCCCAGGAGTTTGAGACCAGCTTGGACAACATAGTGAGACCCCATCTCTATAAGAAATTTAAAAATTAGCCAGGCTGGTGACGTGTGCCTGTGATCTCAGCTACTCAGGAGGCCGAGGTGGGAGGATCGCTTGAGCCTGGGAGATTGAAGCTGTAGTGGGCATGATTGCACCACTGAATTCCAGCCTGGGTGACAGAGCAAGACCCTGTCCCCTGCCCCTACCCCAAAAAAGAATCCACTCTCAGCCCCTGCTGTTGTCTGTCTCTGGGAGTTGTTTCAATGACCAACTCTGACTTTGTTCTTCTCAGCCAGGTTATGTGTGGGGCCGCCCAATTGTGTTTGTGTCTTATTTACCTGAAGCATGAACTCTAATTAATAAACCCAATTACAAGTAGAATTTCCAGACTCGGAGGTGCTGTAAGGCCTCGAGAGGTCCCGGAGGGCTGAGTTGGGTGAGTAGCAATGAAGGAATCCAGGCCACCCATCTTCCCTGGAGCTGGGTCCATGAAAGCAACTCCCCAAGAAGGCAGCTCTTCCAGGGCAGGGTGGGGTGGAGCCTCCCATCTGAAGGCTAAATAAAGGGGTCTGATGAGCCCCATAACTGCCAGATCCCCTGTGTTCTCTGTCTTGGGTTGCAAGAATTAAAAAAATCAGTGGATTCACAAATTCGGGGTCTCATTTCACCTCTGTGGTTAATCAGTTGTTTTAATACGTTAAATCTCATGCGTGATTGCAAGGTAGGTGATTTTCCGTAACTACCAACTTTCAATTTCCCTCTTTTCTTTTTTCTTTTCTTTTCTTTTCTTTCTTTTCCCTTCCCTTCCTTTCTCTCTTTCTCTTTCTTTCTCTTTTCCTTCCTTCCTTCCTTTCTTCTTTCTTTCTTTCCTTGACAGAGTTTCACTCTGTCGCCGAGGCTGGAGTGCAGCGACACAATCTTGGCTCACTGCAACCTCCGCCTCCCAGGTTCAAGCAATTCTTTGCCTCAGCCTCCTGAGTAGCTGGGATTACAGGTGCCTGCCACCAGGCCCGGCTGATTTTTTTGTATTTTTAGTAAAGACAAGGATTCACCATCTTGGCCAGGCTGGTCTCGAACTCCTGACCTCGTGATCACCCGCCTCGGCCTCCCAAAGTGCTGGGATTACAGGCATGAGCCACCGCGCCCGGCCTCTTTCTATTTTTTTTTTTTTTTTTGATGGGGCCTCATTGTCACTCAGACTGGAGTATAGTGGCACGATCATGGCCCACTGCAGCCTCGACCTCCTAAGCTCAGCCGATCCTCCCATCTCAGCCTATTGAGTAGCTGAGACTACAGGTGGCCATGTGCCACCACACTTGGCTAATTTTTGTATTTTTTTTTTGTAGAGATGGGGTTTTACCATGTTGCCCAGGCTTGTCTCGAACTTCTGGGCTTAACCAATCTGCCCACCTCGGCCTCCCAGAGTGCTAGGATTACAGGCGGGAGCCACTGCATCCAGCTTCCTCCACTATTTTCTGAAGGTGCCCAAATCAACTCATGGCACAGGGGGCATTCACCATTGAAATGACAGTCTAAAGCTGCTTTTTTGTTGTTGTTGTTGTTGTTTGTTGTTGTTGAGACGGAGTCTCGCTCTATCGCCCAGGCTGGAGTGCAGTGGCACTATCTCGGCTCACTGCAAGCTCTGCCTCCCGGGTTTACGCCGTTCTCCTGCCTCAGCCTCCCGAGTAGCTGGGACTACAGGCGCCTGCCACCACGCCCGGCTAATTTTTTTATTTTTAGTAGAGACGGGGGTTTCGCCGTGTTAGCCAGGATGGTCTCGATCTCCGGACCTTGTGATACGCCCTCCTCGGCCTCCCAAAGTGCTGGAATTACAGGCGTGAGCCACCGCGCCCGGCCTAAGAGCTTCTTTAAGTAAATAATTACTCTCTTCGGAATTAGCAAGCTATGGAAATAACCCTGCTTCATCAGTTTAACAAGAGTTTGCTGAACACCAGCTATCCTTCCGAAAGCTAAGGTCTCCTTCCAAAAGCACAAGGAGCCTTAGGCCATGATTAAAGGGACCAAGAACTGGAGTGAGCATCCACCTGGGCTCTCTGCCGACCCTGTGGCCCCCAGCCCAGGTGTCTTGGGCTCATTCCTATAACTCTGGGGTGACACACATCCCCTCTTTTGGGGTATAATGTAGGCACCAGTCTGTTTAAGAGTCAGTCACCAGGCTCGCGTCAGGCCACCCCAGGAAGCTGCTGGAGGAGGGTAAGGCCCTGCCAGGTTGGGCCCTTGAGCACTCAAGATGAAGCCTGGAGTGGCTGTCCCCGATGGCTTGGTCACGGGAAATTGCCTTTCCTCCCTTGCTGTTTCTTTTTGAGTATGTGGCAAACTAAAAAATTTCCCTGCAGATGGTTAAGGAACCAAAATCGGATGCTCTAACTTTGGGGATTTTGCTCTTCTACTAGGGCACCTCATTCTGCAACTACAAATGCCGGAACTGTGCAGCCAATACCCCAGAACAGAAATTCTCTGAGCAGCCACTTCCAGGTCACCCCCAGAAAGGATGACATTCGTCCCCAGGCCTCCCCCTGCCTCGGTCCTCCCTGGGGAAATGATTTGAATAGGCGTGGGCTGTCTCAAGTTCCCAGGGTAATTAGGAAGTGGAACTTGGATGCCTCTTCCTAGCACTCATTTGGGTAGATGTGACATCTCCTAATTCCCAAAAGAAAACAAAAATTAGGATAGAGTTAAAGAGAGGCCGGGCGAGGTGGCTCACACCTGTAATCCCAGCACTTTGCAAGGCTGAGGAGGACAGATCATTTGAAGTCAGGAGTTTGAGACCAGCCTGACCAACATGATGAAACCCTGTCTCTACAAAAAATTAGCCAGGCATGGTGGCAGGCACCCATAGTCCCAGCTACTTGGGAGGCTGAGGCAGGAGAATCGCTTGAACCTGGGAGGCAGAGCTTGCAGTTAGCTGAGATCATGCCATTGCACTGCAGCCTGGGCAAGAGTGAGCCTCCGTCCCAAAAAAATTAAAAAAAAAAAAAAAAAGGATTAAAGAAAAATTCCCCAGGGATTAAAGAAAAATTCTCCAGTTTGTCCACAGCCTGCATTCCATTTTTTTTTTTTCACCATTCTTAAGGATGAATAAGAATCGAGCTTGCTCTGGGACCCATCAGGAGTAACGTCTGCTGTGTGTCTTTGAAATATTCGTTCGTGGCCGGGCGCGGTGACTCACGCCTGTAATCCCAGCACTTTGGGAGGCCACGGCCGGCAGATCACGAGGGCAGGAGATTGAGACCATCCTGGCTAACACGGCGAAACCATGTCTCCACTAAAAATAGAAATAATTAGCCGGGCATGGTGGCGGGTGCCTGTAGTCCCAGCTACTTGGGAGGCTGAGGCAGGAGAATGGCGTGAACCCGGGAGGCGGAGCTTGCAGTGAGCCAAAATAGCGCCATTGCACTCCAGCCTGGGCGACAGAGCCAGACTCTGTCTCAAAAAAAAAAAAATCGTTCATTCACTCCGTCCACTGTACAGTTGAAGAACGGGATCTTTTCTGAGCCTGTTAAACTGTAAACCCTGCAAAGCTGCCCAGCCAGGCTGGGGGTCTTTCATTGCCACTGCCCTCCTGTGAGCCCCACAAATGTGAGGCGGTGGCCCCCTTTCCCCCCCATCTCTTTAACTTCGCTCCACCCAGGCTTCATAACCTTCTGCGTGGACTCTGAAGAGGGGCAGCCATGAATTCACTGACATTGTTTTCAGAATCGTGGGTTGTGGGGTTTTTTGCCCTTGAATGAGTGTCCAGCTGCCAGTGAGTAGTCAAAGGACCTGAAACCCTAAAAATGCAATAGAATCTCTGACATTTGGTGAGGAATAATAATAATAAAAAAAAATCAGCCTAAACATACAACTTTTTTTTTTTTTTTTGAGATGGAGTCTTGATCTGTCGCCCAGGCTGGAGTGCAGTGGCACAATCTTGGCTCACTGCTAGCTCTGCCTCCCCCCGGGTTCATGCTATTCTCCTGCCTCAGCCTCCCGAGTAGCTGGGACTACAGGCGCCCGCCACCACACCCGGCTAATTTTTGTATTTTTAGTAGAGATGGCGTTTCACTGTGTTAGCCAGGATGGTCTCGATCTCCTGACCTTGTGATACGCCCGCCTTGGCCTCCCAAAGTGCTGGGATTACAGGCATGAGCCACCGCGCCCGGCCCTAAACATACAACTTCTAATGCTTTTCATAATGAGGCAAAATCCAGTAGCATCATTTAGATGCATTGAAGTTGGGAAAATTTCAAAAGTGCTGGAATTTCCTCCAAGCCATTCCCTGATACCCACTCTACCCGTCCCTCCCATCCCTGATACCTGCCACCATTCCCCCCCAGCATTTCCCCCATCCCTCCCCATCCTCCTGTTCTACCCCCACTCTCCCAACCAGTTCCCCCACCATCCTCCTTATTCTCCCCACAACCCCCTTGCAATTCCCCCCATGCCTGCCATTCCCTACCACTCTATTCCTTCCCCACCAGTCCCCAACCCTGCTCATGCTTCCCCCTTCCTGCCCCAACCTGCCCACCATCCTCAGCCTCCCCGCAAAGACTGAAGAGTGGGGAGCCCCTGAGGGCTGGGAATAAACACCAACATCTCTACACGGAATCCCAACTCCTGAGAGCTCTGACTGCAGGGCCACGTGTTTCCTGGCCCCTCCCCACTCTCCTAGTCCTTGAAACTCCAGCTCCTCTTTCAGAGACACACAGCCCAGGGTGTGGGCCTGCTCCAGCAGGTTGGAGATGCAGAAGTCTGAGAGGAGACCCAGGGACACCTCAGTCCCTCTGGAAATGGGCAGGCTTCCGGGGTTTCCAACAGAGAAGAAAGACCATTCAGCCAGGGGCGGTGGCTCACGCCTGTAATCCCAGCACTTTGGGAGGCCGAGGCGGGTGGATCACCTGAGGTCAGGAGTTCGAGACCAGCCTGACCAACATGGAGAAACCCCATCTCTACTAAAAATACAAAATTAGCCGGGCACGGTGGTGCATGCTACAGGCATTAGCTGGGTGTGGTGGCAGGTGCCTCCACAGCTGAGGCAGGAGAATCACTCGAACAGGGGAGGTGGAGGTTGCAGTGAGCCAAGATTGTGCCATTGCACTCCAGCCTGGGCAACAAGAGCGAAACCCAGTCTCAAAAAAAAAAGAAAAAACACAAAACAAACAAACAAAACCTAGTGGCTTAAACAACAACGATCTTTTTTTATTCTCTCCAGATTTCTAGGGGTCAGGAACTCGGGCAAGGTTTAGCTGGAGTCTGTCCTGCAGTTGCCATCAGACAACGGCTGGAGTTGACTAGTGTGGGGCTGTCCAGGTGTGTGCCCACAGGAGTGCCCCAGGCCTCCTCGCAGCAGGCAGGCAGTCTGGCAGCTTTGAGAGCAGGTGTTCCTGTGCCACACTGACGACCACCATCGGACATCACATGGTGTCACTTCTGTCATACCCTACTGGCTACAAGCAAGTCACCCGCCTGCCCAGACTCAAGGGGAGGGGACACAGACCTCCCCTATCTCAGAAGGAGTGTCAGACCACAGTGTTGAAAAGCATGCTGGGCAGGAAACACCATGGACCACCCTTGGAAAGCACTGTCTTGGCCCTGGAGGTCCTGGGAAGTGGAGCCAGAGCAGGGATTCAGGGCGCGTGGCTTATTGAGGGAAGGCTCTTCAATAAACGCCTGGGAGGGAGGGAAGACAAGGGCACGGGGAAGGGGAAAGAGCCCAGCAAGGGTGTAGGCTCAAGTCAGGTGCTCTCGACCCCAGCCCACACCACTGCACTGCCCCACCCTGAAGAAAGGGGGCCCAGCCAGCCACCGGCTGTGAGTCCCAGGCATTGAGGAAGAGCACAGCCAGGATGTGTGGCTCCTGTCGGCCAAGGCCGTGCTCTGCAAAGGAGGCGCACTCACCACGGCTAGGGAATGGGTGCAGCAGCCCATGAATGTGGTGCTGGCAGGGCTCAGTGCGGACTGCAGAGTGGCGGCACCGTCCTCCTATCTCTGCGCCCATGCCCTTTGGCATCTGACTTTGTTCCTTCTATGGAGAGGATCTGCTCCCCAATCCTTCCGTTTGGGCCCAGCCATGTAACTTGCTTCGGCCAACGGCATGTGAGCAGGTGTGACACACACTGACAGGCTCTGAGCTCCTGAGGATTCTGGAGGCAAACGGGAAGCAGTTCCCAGAGAACCTCCAACCGTGGCTCATGCTTTAGCCCTTGGGGCTCTGACTTCTCTGGAGCCTTAGACTTTCAGTTTGGGTAAAAGCCAGGGCCATGGGTTCATCTTCCAGTTGCCACAGCTCCAGATTAGAGCCAGAGAGCGCTCCCAGCAGGTCTGGGAAATGCTGAGCCGCCCCTCGCGAGGCATTTTTTGAGGGGGTCTCCTGGATAAAGATTTCAACATTAAACATTAAGATTTTGCTATGATTCAATCCTCACTGGGCCTGAGGAAAGAGTTGTAACTACATTTCGCTGTAGCATTCGAAGGGATTTAGTGATTTTCCATTAATTTCTTTCAAATGTCAAGGGTATATATCTTTCTTTGAGGCCTCAGCCTATGGCAAACTTCAGATTTAAAAAGACCCATCGATGGACTTATGAGACCAAGAAGGGGAGCCAAAAATCTACAATTCAGAAATTATGAAACAGCTACGTTTTCAGTTAATTCAAAAACCGTCTCAGTGGAAAATGTTGTAAGCTTCCCATGCATAATCAAATAGATCTGGTTTGGAAATGCAACGGAAATGAATTGCTTGCAAGAAAGCTTTCCTTCTGAATAAAACGATCAAGCTCAGATCGAAGTCATGGCAAGTGATGGGTTCCCATTGCAGATAACATTGGAGGGAGGACCACAGTTTAGCTCTAACGAGGAAACAAGTCGGATCCTTCCTCTCTCCTTCCCGGACTGTCTCCTCCTCTTCCCCAGCCTGGCCGCACAGCTGAAAAAGCATGCAGAAAGTGTCGTCTTCAATTTTACGGAGCAGTGAATTTTGTAGTAAATATTTATTAGCTTCTTAGTAAATACAATTAAATTTCTGGCTGAGCTTTGCATGGCTTTCATTAGAATGAGCTAAGGTTTACTTCCAAGTCTAAGGAGATACAATAGAGTAAAATGGGGTAGGCATTAAAGTGCAAATGAAAATTGGTGGCGATTAAAGCAGGAAAATGCTGTCTTCCTGGCTCTGAGCAGCAAAAGGCTCTGTCGGGAGCCAGGGCTCAGGCCCACGTCCTGTTCCTTCTCTGCCCTCTTGATGGGTATCATCATCTCTCCCAGCACAGGTGTCAGAAAAACCTTAGCTCCTTCCCCAGGGGCTGGGGGATGCGAGTACCCACTAAGGGCTGGGCCTGTCCATTGCTGCCCCTTTGTCATCATGACCAATTCAGAGAAGGCCTTTGACCAAGGTCCTATAGTCACCACACAGTACAGCCCAGATCAGAGTTCCAACTCCCACCTCCCTCTCCAGTGCTCAGGACACTCTGATGCCACCCACTGACCTCTTAAATAAGGGTGCGCTTTCATTTTGTCGAAATGACTTCCACCCAGAGATCCCATTCCCAGGTACCTGCCCTAGAAGAATGCAAACACCTGTCCACACAAAAACATGTACACATGGTCAGGCATGGTGGCCCATGCCTGTAATCCCAGGACTTTGGGAGGCTGAGGTGGGCAGATCACGAGGTCAGGAGATGGAGACCATCCTGGCTAACATGGTGAAAATCCGTCTCTACTAAAAATACAAAAATTAGCTGGGCGTGGTGGCAGGTGCCTGTAGTCCCAGCTACTTGGGAGGCTGAGGCAGGAGAATCGTTTGAACCTGGGAGACAGAGGTTGCAGTGAGCCGAGATTGTGCCACTGCACTCCAGCCTGGGCGACAGAGCAAGACTCTGTCTCAAAACAAAACAAAACATGTACACACATATTTACAGCAGGGCTACTCACAAGAGCAAGGGTGTAGAAGCAATCCAAATGTCCATCCACTGATGACCAAATCAACACAATGTGGACTTCTCACACAGTGGGATATTGTTTGGCAATAAAAAGAATAAAGAGGCCGGGCGCGGTGGCTCATGCCTGTAATCCCAGCACTTTGGGAGGACGAGGCGGGCGGATCACGAGGTCAGGAGATTGAGACCATCCTGACTAACATGGTGAAACCTCGTCTCTACTAAAAATACAAAAAAATTGCCAGGCGTGGTGGCGGGCACCTGTAGTCCCAGCTACTCGGGAGGCTGAGGCAGGAGAATGGCGTGAACCCGGGAGGCGGAGCTTGCAGTGAGCCGAGATTGCGCCACTGCACTCCAGCCTGGTAGACAGAGCAAGACTCCATCTAAAAAAAAAAAAAGAAAGAAAGAAAAGACAGAGGCAAAGATGCCTTCCCTGCTGCTGCTGATGGTTGGGTCAAAAGAAGACACACAGAATCCTATCTACTGAGCTTGGCAGAGATAAAGGGTGAGAAAATGGCCTTCAAGATGCCACCAAGGGCCAGCCAGATGGGTGGCTCACTCCTGTAATCCCAGCACTTTGGGAGGCTGGGGCGGGTGGATCACTTGAGGTCAGGAGTTCGAGACCAGCCTGGCCAACATGGCAAAACTCCTTCTCTACTAAAAATACAAAAATTAGCTGGGCATGGTGTCTCACACTTGTAATCCCACCTACTCAGGAGGCTGAGACAGGAGAATTGCTTGAACCCGGGAGGTGGAAGTTGCAATGAGCTCAGATTGCACCACTGCATTCCAGCCTGGGCAACAGAGAGAGACTCTGCCGAAAGAAAGAAAGGAAGGAAGAAGAAAGAAGAAATAAGGAGGCAGGGAGGGAAGGAAGGAACGAGGGAGGGAGGGAGGGAGGGAAGGAAGGAGGGAGGGAGGGAGGCAGGGAGGGAGTGAGGGAGGGAGGCAGGCTGATGCCACCAAGGGGCCAAACTGGTGAGCCTAGGGCCAAGAATCCTTCCTTGGAAAAGGCCACTACTTTCCTTATCACGCAAGCCATTTGTGTCAAGTTTCATACTTGTAGCTGAAATGGTCTTAGCCGACACAGTGGGCGAGATGCAGGGAATGCCTAGCGGGGTTTTGCTGAGGTGGGGTGTCTAAGCAGCATAGGGATACAGGTAGGCATACTTTCCGAGTAGGAGTCTAACTAAGGCGTTTGGTTGTTTACTCTTGGGAACCCAGTCTATTTTAGTGCCTTGGACTCTTCTCAAAGGTGCCCCAAGAACCCTCAAGAGTCCCGAGTTAGTGTCACATCCTTCTCTCTGGCCCAGACACCCAGGGCAGGGGGCCTAAGGAGAGTGGGTCTGGGAGAAAGGCCTATGAGGAGCTGGGTCGTGTGCAGCTTGGGGCTTCTGTAGCACATCCTGGGAAGACCCCAGAGAGATGCAGGGCTGCCGGGGGAGCTCAAGGGTGGGGGCCTTTCGGGTGAGGGCAGGGAACCTGAACAGGGATTAAAAATCTCACCCCCGTGAGACCCTCATGGGGCATTCCTTTCCAGCAGGATGCAGCGTCCTGGCCAGGGCCTGGTGGGTCCTCAGGGCCCTGAGCTTCCCTCAGTTTCCATGAGCCTGAGCACCTTGGAGGAGGGAAGAGTGAATCAGGGGAACGGAAATCAAGCCCTGTGGCATGCACAGCCAGTGACCATATGCATCATTTAATTTGGGGTTGCAAAAATAACTCAGCCTCTCCCCTGAGGTGCTGGAATTCCCCAGTCTTCGAGTGGGGTTAACTCTAGTAAGAGTGAAATTCAGTTAGGTTGGCGGAGGACAGTTTCCAAGTCTCCTCGGGCCGCCTCTCGGAGTCTGGTGACTGTGTCCAGCCTGCCTCCGTTCTCATTGTCAATGGCCATTGTTGGAATTGCTCCTTCCCGTGACTTCACCTGGGGAGTGGCCTCACCCTTGAACTCAGGGCCCCAGACGAGGAAATGAAGCCTCTAACACAGCACAGCCACCGCTTTCTGCTCACTCACGCTCCAAGTTCACGGTCCTCCAGGCCTGGCTGCTGCTCTGCACCTCCAGCAGAGACTTATAAAGATTTCATGGCCAAGGACTGTAATGAGCCCCAGGTTATTAAGATCCCATTTCTCTTTGAAAATATCTCATGAAGTATTCTCTTAAATAATTAAAACTAAATTCCACCTATCCAAATACATGAAAAAGGGTGTTTGGCTCTGTCGTGTCCTTGAGTGACTCTTCGGGGCCACCAGCTCCTTTCCGTGCTCCCCGCCACCAGATGGATTTCCAAGTGCTGGGCTTTCCAAATGCATTTTCTTCCTCTCTTAGGCCAGTGTTGTTGACAGTGACACGGGCCAGTTTACGACCTTCCCGGTATATCCCCATCCTGCTGATACACAGGTCAAAAAAAAAATCACACAGACATCAGACGCTGACACCAATAGGCCCATCCCAAAATAAGGATTTCTATATATTCCAAGAATGCAACTTCATCTATACTTAGGATGGGGAACTCGGCCCCGCTGCATGACAGTGAGCTCATCACCTCCAAAAGCCGGAGTTCGGAGCAGGACTCAGCCAGCATGTCTGGGGAGTGTCCTGCCAAGGTCCTCCAAGTGGGTCCCTTTGTGGCCACTGCTGTCTTGTGGTGAGAGGAAATGTCCTGTGACGTGAGGTTGTTGTGATGGACAACAGAGAGAAGGGAAGAAAGTCCGGGCTGGCGGAATCAATTCAGTGTTCTCTTTCCTGCACATTCTGAGGCATAGATAGATATTACGTCTTCCATTCACCCTGGTGGGGTTGGTTCCAAACATCTCTTAACAAGAGTCTTATACGAGTGCTGGGTTGCAGTGGCTCACACCCGTAATCCCAGCACTTTTGGAGGCTGAAGCAAGTGAATCACTTGAGTCCAGGAGTTCAAGACCAGCCTGGGTAACATGGCAAAACCCTGTCTCTACAAATAATATGAAAATTAGCCAGGTGTGGTGGCGTGTGCCTAGTTTCAGCTACTCGGGAGGCTGAGGCAGGAGGATCTCTTGAGAACAGGACGTCAAGGTTGCAGTGATCATGCCACTGCACTCCAGCCTGGTGACACAGCAAGACCTTGTCTCAAAAAAGAAAAAACAAAAAGAGTCTCATTTACATCTGAATGTCGCTCATTCTACAGTTATTGGTGCCCTACTTGATGCCAGGCAGGGCAGTGGGTGGGCACAGCGTAGGGATCTTTGCACATCTCAGTGACAAACATGCACTGATACGATCCAAATTGCACCGTTAATGAGCAACTGCATTCAACACTTATGAGGAAGAGCAGGAGGAGGCCTGCAAAAGGCAGCCTTGTAAGGTTACACAGGTGGTGCACTGCACAAGGGGCAGACGTCTTAGCCTGTGTACAGTAAAGACCTGTGTTCTAACTCATCAGTATGTCACGGCTGCCTTCTGTCACCTGGAGCAAAGCATCCTGAGAACAGGAGTGCCCCATTTTAATTCCCTCCTCAGGGCCATGGGGGCCGGTAAGGCCTGAGCTGCATTTGCTGAATGGGAGGTTCCAGGTGACCTCAGACAAAGTAATTCCCCTGGCGTGCGGGGCCAGAGTCCTCACGCAGCAGGTGGACTGTTCCTAGCAAGTGAGGGGGTGAGGCAGTCATCAGGCATCTGGGAAAGACTAGGGGGAAGGGAAGGGGTGCCCTGCAGTGGAGCAGATGGGGGCCCAGGGAGGACCCAGGGCAGGGCGGAGGCAGGGAGGGTCCCCGTGAACTGAGTCCAGTGCAAGAGTACCTCTGGTGCTGAGGCCATGGCACTCAACCCTGGTCGAATCAGGGAGGAAACGACTCTGCCAAGAGCCCGAGGTTTTTGGGGAAGGAATCAGGGCCTCCCAGGCTGCCTTGGCGCCTGCACAGGCCAAGAGCCCACAGCCGCACTGCAGCCCTGGCCCAAAACAGCTCCGGGCCCACCAGATGCTCCGTCACACCCCAGGAGAACTGTGGCCCGGCAGCCAGTCCTGAGAAACACACTTAGGAAAGCGTATTACGAGGACAGAAGTTTTGTCCGTAGGTTTCAATAAAGTTATTTTCATTTTAAATTGGGGGAGAAAACCATGCATGGTCACTGTGTTGGCCCTGGATGAAGAGGGATTGCTCCCCCTGCCCTGGGTGTGTGCTCATCCCCGCCTCCCACCCGCTGGCCCCTTAGGGGCACCCCAGCTCCCTCCCACCCCAGTTCCCACCTCTATACAAGGAGGGCCTAGGCCTGCCCAGGCGGCCCTTCCCAGGATTCAGACTCTCGCAGGGAAGGGGAAGGGGGTGTGGAAGGACACGGGAGCCCTGCGCGAGGGCCCTATGATGCGCAGCGGTGCCTTATGATGATGGCTGTTATTGGCTTCCCTGGACAGGCTGCCCCCACCCCATGCTCACTCCTGCCTGCGGGGCACACACCCCATGGCGATCTTGCTGAATCCTCACTGCAGCCCCACAGGGCAGGGCCCATCATCTCTGTTTTAGAGATGGGAGCCCTGAGGCCCAGAGAGGAGAAGTCACTTGCCCAGGGCCACACAGCTCTGGGCCAGTGCTGGCATCTGAGCCACCCTCGGGGGCCTCCAGCAACCACAGGCAAAACTGTGCCCTCCGGATCACCTGGGGTCAGGAGTTCAAGACCAGCCTAGACAACATGGCGGAATGCCATCTCTACTAAAAATTACAAAAATTAGCCAGGCATGGTGGCCGGCGCCTGTAATCCCAGCTACTCGGGAGGCTGAGGCAGGAGAATCGCTTGAGCCCGGGAGGCAGAGGGTGCAGTGAGCCAAGATCGTGCCACTGCACTCCAGCCTGGGCAACAGAGTGAGACTCCATCTCAAACAAACAAACAAACAAACAAAACTGCGCCCTCCGCCTCCCGCCTCCTGCAGCACCAGGGCGCAGTTCCAGGACATGAGCTCGCCCTAGCAAGCACTCACACAGCACAGCGCAAACTTTCTCGGCTTCCTGTTACAACCCTATAACTTGCTCCAGGGGCCTCAGGCCCCACCCCCTGACCATCCCCAGCCCGGATTTCTCTTCCCCGCCGTCCAGAGGGGGCTCTGTCCCCATCGTGCAGGCTTTGCCGGCGGGTGCTGCATTCTGCACAGGCCACGCAGGAGGCTTTCTGCAGGCCTCGCCACACTGTTCCGAGTGCTGGAAAGGTTGTGTCTGCAGGCCCCGCCATGCCGCTCCGGGTGCTGGAAGGGTTGTGCTGCCTTTACTTCCTGGGCCTCTTGTGCCTGCAGACCTCCTGTCACATCGGCCACTGAGGCCCGATCCCTGTTGCCTCCTTTTCCAGATGCCATGGGGTTTGAAGAACTCGTGGGGCTGGCCCTGAGCCCAGGTCTGACTGCTCTCCGCCTCCCTATCCTGCACCCCAATTTCTGCGCAGCCATGACAGACAGTGCCAGACAGGGCCAGGTACTGTGTCAGGCCCACACCAGCCCAGGGGTGGAACTGACCCCCAAGCTCCCTGGTTTCTCTGCAGCCAGCAAGGACCCTTTGCGGTGGAAAGTGCTGGAGTGTTGTCACCCCCAAGGCAACCCTCAATTCTGGGTCAAGAGTCCCTGGATAAACACCCAGTGCCGGCTGTCCTCAGGCTCATGACACTTGATTTCATATGGTCCCCAGGGGAGACTGAGCCCTGGGTTCCCACAGAGGTGACCAGCTCCATCCCCCAACCTGCAGTGGCCCCCGCCAGCCTGCCCACAGGAGACCCCCCGGGAACATCTCCCAGAAAAACCGCCTGTGCCCAGCTTCTGGCCCTGACTCTGCTCTTCAGGGCGCAGGATGGGCCCCGCGGCTTCTGTGAGCTTCCCACCCGGACAAGGGTGTAGGAAGAGACTGCACACCACCTCGGGAATCTTTAGAACCCACCTCTGTCATAGCCTGTGAACCCAGGGGACTGGGCCCCAGCACCCCGCACCGGGCTCAGCACACAGGAAGGACTCAGCACGCACCGAGGAAGGGACATCAGTGAGGTGAGAAATGTCGCCGCGCTGAGCTGCGCTCATAACCAGTGGATTCCTGGTGTATTATTATTTGTTGATTGTTGATGTAATTTTTCTTGATTTGCTGATTATTATTTGTTGATTCTGGATTTGCACAGCCACAAATATTCAGATATCTCAAACCCCGCTCCCTGCTGCTTCTTGCTAATTCAAGCAAAACCAGAATGGTGAGCCTGTGTGCGCACGGTGCCTCCCTGGCGCCATGTGAGCCAATAATGGATGGAAGAGGCCCTGCCCCCACCTGCTCTGGGCCAACAAACAGAACAATTAGCCAGAAAGAGTTCGCCAGGCGGGAGGGTCAGCTGCGGCAGCTATGTCCGTTCTGACTAGCTCCCAGAACATTCCAAAGCCAAAGCACCATGATTAGGGCACCCCCTCCACGCAGGCGCCACCGAGGCTGCAGGGACCGAGGCCGCAGGGACAGGCACTGATGGCAGCCACAGGCCACTGCCCTTGCCCCCTCTCCAGGGACTCAGCCCCCGGGATTAGCCCCCAAGATGCTGCCTGGACTGTCTCAATAAACAGTGAAAAGGTAACGCAAAACGGGAACACCAAGAGCTGTCCCCGCACAGGCTCACTGCTCAAAGCTGGCCAGGCTGCTGTCACGCAGGGAGGTGTGGGATGCCTGGCAGTGGCCCGCTGCTCCCCTAGGATGGCAGTGGTGGCTGTGTGGGAACACGTATAGCTTGTGTGCAGAGCCCTGCTTCTCAGCACACCGATTCCTGCAGGTAGGACTTGCCTCGATTGTCGCCCCCAAGCATGGCCTGATCCACACCGCACAGCTGGACCCAAGCATCCGGCTCTGGGGAGAAGCAGCTGAAGGGGCTGGGAACGCAGCACCGGTCTCTGCTGCAGGAGAGGGCAGGTGCTGCACGAAGTTTCAGGGACCCTCCTCCAGGCCTTGCAGGGGCATGTGACAGCCGCAGTCCCGGCTGTGCTGGGGAGGAGAGGCTTCCAGGGCCAGAGAGGCTGGGAGAGGTGTTTACAGGAGCCGAAAGTGCTAAAAATAGCGGGGGCCTTGCCCCTGAAGCCACTCCACCTGACCACCCGGCAGGTGCTGGGACAGGAATAGGCAACCAGACCCCAGAGGGACAGGCATAGGGCAACCCCCTCTCAAGGGTGGGGGTTTGCCTATTGGGAGCAGAGGATAAGCTGAGCAGAGGGCCCGGGCCCCTGGAGCTCTGGAGCTGAGCTGCAGGAGGAGTGAGGACGGGAGCCCCAATTCTGCTGGCAGCTGGGAAGCAGGCCCCAAACAACCAAGGGTTAAGCCACATGGACTCAAGGGCCCACCGAGGTCCCAGAGCCCCAGTGGACTTCAGAGCCAGAACAAGTGGTCCCCGGGCCACACACAGGCTGCGTGTCAGGTTCCCTCCCGCACCTCTCAGGCGTAGCCTCCTCTCTCACACCGTGGGTGCCATGCAGCCCTCCCAGGGTGACGGGAAGGTGTGTGCTGCAGACAGCGGGTGGCTGGACCTGGAGCCTGGCTCAGGGGGTCAACAGAGGACTAGCCCCTGTGGCCAATGTTGCCAGGGCAGGGACAGCGGTGTGAAGGGAGTTGAAAGGTAGATAAGGCCAGGCACTGTGGCTTGAACCTGTAATCCCACCACTTTGGGAGGCCGAGGCGGGCGGATCACAAGGTCAGGAGTTCAAGACCAGCCTGGCCAACATAGTGAAACCTCGTCTCTACTAAAAATACAAAAATTGGCTTGGTGTGGTGGCACACACCTGTAGTCCCAGCTACTCAGGAGGCTGAGGCAGGAGAATCTCTTGAACCCAGGAGGTGGAGGTTGCAGTGAGCCGAGATTGTGCCACTGCACTCCAGCCTGGGCAACCGATTGAGACCTTGTCTCAAAAACAGAAAAAAAAAAAAAAAAAGAAAGTTGGACGAGAGTTGGGCCACGTGTTTGGGTGAGGCTAGTCATGAATGTTCTGTCCCAGGTCACAGAGGGTACAGAGTCTGGGACCCCTTTCCAGGCCCCCCAGGCGCAGCCGGTGTCCCTGGACAGCTGATAAGAATAGGCCTCTGCATGCTGGTTTTTCAGTCCAAAACATCTTGGAAGTGACATGCTCTGCAAGCTAAAACGGCTCAGTCACCAAAATACAGCAGCCAGGGCGCCAGACAGCCAGTGTAGCGGGCCGGGCCACACTCTTGGACATAGAGCTCATGTTTTCAAAATATCACATCTTATGACCATTCCTAGCATGGCCAGAAGAGCAAGAGTGGGGGTGGGGATTGGCCTTCCATTGTCTTCACAAGTGCGAGCAGCGGCCCCAGGTCTGCAGTCAGAGTCCCGCAACACCAGGCACCTGGGAACCAGGCACAGGCAGACGGTCTGGGGCTAGGGCTGCGCCATGCACATCACCAGAAGGTGCAGATTTGGGAGCAGGAGAACCCCACATGCCCCCTCAAGAAGCTGACCCACAGGCTAATTTGCTATCCCCAAGAAGCCATTCTCTCTCCAGGGCATCAGGCATCCACTGAGCACAAACCGCGGCATCACACGCATCGGCATTCATGCGCGAGGGCCGCTGCAGGTGAGAAACTCCTTGCGCTGGCAAAGCTGCCCATGGGCGGAAGCACAGGCCCCACCCTTCAGCCAGCAGGCGTGGGACTCCCTGCGCACCAGCCCCTGGCTAGGCATGGAGGAGGCAGACAGGATGGAGGAGAGGGGAGGGGAGGGGAGGGGAGGGGAGGGGAGGGGAGGGGAAGGGAGGGAGGGGAGGGGAGGGCGCGTCCACGCGCCCAGGGACGCACATATACACACGTGTACATATACACATACACACATATATACACACATACACACACACACATACACATATACACACATATATACACACAAATACACACACACGCACACACGTCCTGGATGCCTCCACAGTCACTCCTGCTAGTTCGTGCACCCGAGAAAACTCCACGTACACACCGAGCAGGCAGCTTCCTGGGGCCTGTGTTCGCGGTGTAGGCCTCATATCACCCGGCCGTAGAGACAACCCCGAGAGTCAGCCCAGGAAATGGTGGGGAGGATGAGTATCTCCTGCTGACATCAGGCTCAGAGGCGGAACCCCAACCTGCCCCACCCGTGCCTGGCCCTCCGGAGCAGACCTCCTCCCCCAGCCCAGAAGCAGGCTCCCTGGACCATGAGTCTCTGCCCGGCTCTTCCTGCAGGGACTCAGAGTGACCCAGGTGGCCCTGGCCATGCGGAGACGGGCACTGGGACCCCCCCTGCTCCTTCCCTCCAAGCCCTGGCTCAGCCTGCTTCCCCTGCTTCCCAGACACCGTCGCCTCCACCCTGCCTGGTCTGACCATCTTGACCTTTTAATCGGAGGGTCTGTTTCACCCACATGGGATTTCGGCTGGAGTTAAGGTAGACTGGGGTCCGCCATGTTACTATTGATTTTGTCTCATCTCTTGGTTCGTCTATTGCTCATTTCCTGCCTTCTTTTGTGTTAATACAGTATTTTTTAGTATTCCACAATTTCCCTATTGGATTTCCGGCTACATGTGTTTGCATTATTGTTTTTTAGCGATGGCACTGGAGGTGCAAATGTGCATTTTAACTAGCCTCAGTCTTCTCAGAATTAGAATTGAATTACTTCAAGTCAAATAGAGCAGTAGAGTATTTCCACCCGCGCCATCGCCAGGGCTGCTGCGGGCATCTACCACATCTACTTACTATACACACAAAATAAAGCATTCTCAGTTTCGCTTTAAATAGTAAAGTCAGGGCTGGGCACAGCGGCTCACGCCTGTAATGCCAGCTCTTTGGGAGGCCGAGGTGGGAGGACTGCTTGAGCCCAGGAATTTGAGACCAGCCTGGGCAACAGGTGAGACCCTGTCTCTACTAAAAATAAAAGAATTGGCCGGGCACAGTGGCTCACGCCTGTAATCCCAGCACTTTGAGAGGCCGAGGCAGGCGGATCGTGAGGTCAGGAAATCAAGACCATCCTGGCTAACACGGTGAAACCCCATCTCTAAAAAATACAAAAAATTATCCGGGCGTTGTGGTGGGCACCTGTAGTCCCAGCTACTTGGCAGACTGAGGCAGGAGAATCAATCACTTGAACCCGGGAGGTGGAGGTTGCGGTGAGCTGAGATTGCACCACTGCACTCCAGCCTGGGCAACAGATTGAGACTCCGTCTCAAAATAATAATAATAATAATAATAATAATAATAATAATAATAATTATGACTAGCCTGGCCAACATAGTAAAACCCCATCTCCACTATTTATTTATTTATTTTTAAGACAGAGTCTGTCTCTGTTGACCAGGCTGGAGTGCAGTGGTGCAATCTCAGCTCACTGCAACCTCCAAGTTCAAGTGATTCTCCTGCCTCAGCCTCCCAAGTAGCTGGGATTACAGGTGCACACCACCACACCTGGCTAATTTTTGTATTATTAGTAGAGACGGGGTTTCACCATGTTGGCCAGGCTGGTCTCAAACTCCTGACCTCAAGTGATGTGCCCACCTCGGCCTCCCACAGTGCTGGGGTTACAGGCGTGAGCTACCACGCCTGGCCTACTTATTTTTTGAGACAGTCTAACTCTGTTGCCCAGGCTGGAGTGCAGTGGTATAATCTCAGCTCACTGCAACCTCCGCCTCCTGGGTTCAAGCGATTCTCCTGCCTCAGCCTTCCGAGTAGCTGGGATTACAGGCGCCCACCACCATGCTCAGCTAATTTTTTTGTATTTTTAGTAGTTTCACCATGTTAGCCAGGCTGGCCTTGAACTCCTGACCTCAAGTAATCCACCTGCCTTGGCCTCCCAAAGTGATGGGATTACAGGCATGAGCCACCACGCCCAGCCTCATCTCTATTAAGAATACAAAAATTAGCCAGACATGGTGGTGGGTGCCTGTAGTCCCAGCTACTCAGGAGGCTAAGGCAGGAGAATCACTTGAACCCGGGAGGTAGAGGCTGCAGTGAACTGAGATTGCACCATTGCACTCCAGCCTGGGTGATAGAGTGAGACTACATCTCAAAAAAAATAAAAATAAAAATAAAAAAATAAAAGAATTAGCTGGGTGTGGCTGGGTGCGGTGGCTCACGCCTGTAATCCCAGCACTTTGGGAGGCAGAGGCGGGCGGATCACAAGGTCAGGAAATCAAGACCATCCTGGCTAACACGGTGAAACCCTGTCTCTACTAAAATTAAAAAAAAAAAAAAATTAGCTGGGCGTGGTGGCAGGCGCCTGTAGTCCCAGCTACCTGGGAGGAGGCTGAGGCAGGAGAATGGTGTAAACCTGGGAGGCAGAGCTTGCAGTGAGCCAAGATCGCACCACTGCACTCCAGCCTGGGTGACAGAGCGAGACTCCGTGTCAAAAACAAACAAACAAACAAAAAAACAAATAAAGAATTAGCTGGGCGTGATGGCATGCACCTGTAGCCCCAGCTATTGGAGGCTGAGGCAGGATGATCGTTTAAGCCCAGGAATTTGAGGCTGCAGTCAGCTGTGATTGCGTCATTGCACTCCAGCCTGGGCAACAGACTGAAACATTATTTCTTAAAGAAAATAATGATAACAAGGCCAGGCGCGGTGGCTCACGCCTGTAATCCCAGCACTTTGGGAGGCCGAGGCGGGTGGATCATGAGGTCAGGAGATCATGAGACCATCCTGGCTAACACGGTGAAACCCTGTCTCTACTAAAAATATAAAAAATTAGCCGGGTGCGGTGGCGGGCGCCTGTAGTCCCAACTAATTGGGAGGCTGAGGCAGGAGAATGGCATGAACCTGGGAGGCGGAGGTTGCAGTGAGCGGAGTTCACGCCACTACACTCTAGCCTGGGCGACAGAGCAGAGTGAGACCCCGTCTCAAAAAAAAAAAAAAAAAAAATAATGATAACAAATAAATAAATGGTAATTTTTTTTTTTTTTGAGACGGAGTCTCGCTCTGTCACCCAGGCTGGAGGGCGGTGGTGCGATCATAGCTCACTGCAGCTTCAAACTCCCAGGCTCAAGAAATTCTCCTGCCTTGGCCTCACAAAATGCTGGGTTGCCACCAGCCTCCCATCTGGTTTTTTATTAATATGTCTACCCACATATGTACCCTTCTGTTGCTATCCATTTCTGTCTGTAGAACTGAGATGCCATCTAGGGTCATTTCCACTCACCCCAAATTTGCTTTGCCATTTCTTTTTTTTTTTTTTCTTTTTTTTCTTTTTGAGATGGAGTCTCGCTCTGTTGCCCAGGCTGGAGTGCAGTGACGCGATCTCCGCTCACTGCCAGCTCATGTATAGTTTTGTGGTCAGCCAGAGATTTAGCAAAGCTTATATGCCGATTTTGGGTCTCATCCCTTCTGCGATTCTCTCACATCAGAGTTTCTGCCAGTTTTTCTTCCAGCTCTGTATATTAGAGAAAACAGAGAAAACAATGGGCAAGATATATGACAAGAGAAAAATATTTCAGTGGAGACTTAGAGTCTATAAAAGGCCATTCTAGGACAGGAGTGGTGGCTCATGCCTGTAATCCCAGCACTTTGGGAGGCCAAAGTGGGCAGATCACAAGGCCAGGAGTTCGAGACCAGCCTGCCCAATATAGTGAAGCCCCACCTCTACTACAAATACAAAAATTAGCCAGACATGGTGACGGGCACCTGTAATCCCAACTACTTGGGAGGCTGAGGCAGGAGAATCACTTGAAACTGGGAAATGGAGGCTGCAAAGTGAGCTGAGATCAAGTCACTGCACTCCAGCCTGGGCAACAAGAGTGAAACTCTGTCTTGAAAAAAATAAAAATAAATAAATGAAAGGTCATTCTAGTACTGCAATATAAAACATCTGAAATTGAGAACTAATTGCATGGGTTTGATAGCAGCCAGGACATAGAGATGGTAGAATTAGGGAACTCAAAGACAGGTCAGTATAAGATACCCAATCTGAAGCACAGAGAGAAAAATACTGGGGAAAACAAAAAATGAGCATCAGAGACATGTATAGAATGTATAGCTGCAGCCCCTGAAGGTGACGAAAGACAGAAAGGGACATAGCAGTAGTTAAAGCAACAACGACCATGTATTTTTGAAGCCTGATTAAATATATCAACTTGCCGGGCACGGTGGCTCATACCTGTAATCCCAGCACTTTGGGAGGCCAAGGCGGGTGGATCCGCTGAGGTCAGGAGTTCAAGACCAGCCTGGCCAACATGGTGAAAACCTGTCTCTACAAAAAAAAAGAAAAAAAAAAATTAGCCAGGCATGCTGGTGGGTGCCTGTAATCCCAGGTACACAGGAGGCTGAGGCAGGAGAGTTGCTTGAACCCGGCGGGCGGAGGTTGCAGTGAGCCAAGATCATGCCATTGCACTCCAGCCTGGGCAACAGAGTGAGATTCCATCTCAAAATAAATAAATATATCAACTCAGCTGGATGCAGTGACTCATGCCTGTAATCCCAGAACTTTGGGAGGTCAAGGCAGGTGGATCTCTTGAGCCCAGGTGTTCAACACCAGCCTGAGAAACATGGTAAAACACTGTCTCTATAAAAAATTTAAAAATTAGCTGAGCATGGTGGCACATGCCTCTAGTCCCAGCTATTTGGGAGGCTGAGATGGGAGGATCACTTGAGCCCAGGAGATGAGGCTGCAGTGACCCCTGATTGTGCCACTACCCTCCAGTCTGGGTGATGAAGCAAGACCCTATCTCTCTAAAAAATTATAATAAATGAAAGGCACCAACTCACAGAGTTGAGCAGCTCAATGAACCCCCCAGGAGCATAATGAAGCAGAACAAATGCAAAACCACATCCAGGCAATCATCGTCAACTAGATGAAAGCCCTAGATAAAGAAAAAAAAATTTAAAACAGCCAGAGAAAAAAAGAATGTTGGCCGGGCATGGTGGCTCACGCCTGTGATCCCAGCACTTTGGGAGGTCAGGAGTTTGAGACTAGCCTGACCAACATGGTGAAACCCCATCTCTACTAAAAATACAAAAATTAGCTGGGTATGGTGGCGTGTGCCTGTAATCCCAGCTACTCAGGAGGCTGAGGCAGGAGAATTGCTTGAACTCAGGAGGTGGAGTTTGCAGTGAGCCAAGATTGCACCACCGCACTCCAGCCTGGGCAACAGAGCAAGACTCTGTCTCAGACAAAAAAAAAAAAAAAAAAGTAATGTTATTTTCAGAGAAGTAAAATGGTTGTAAGTGTGTTGACTTTTGCTTAAAACTATGGAAGCTAGAAGACAGTGGAATTACATCCTTAATGTGCTAGAAGACAAAAATAAAACCCTAATATTTTACAAACAGAAAAATCATCCATCAAATATAAATGCAAAATAATGATGACTTTAGTTTTTTGTTTGTTTGTTTGTTTTTTGAGATAGAGTCTTGCTCTGTTGCCTATGCTGGAGTGCAATGGCGCGATCTCTGCTCACTGCAACCTCCGCCTCCTGGGTTCAAGTGATTCCTTTGCCTCAGCCTCCTGAATAGCTGGGATTACAGGCACCTGCCACCATGCCCGGCTTATTTTTGTATTTTTAGTAGAGACGGGGTTTCACCATGTTGGCCAGGCTGGTCTGAAACTCCTGACCTCAGGTGATCCACCTGCCTCAACCTCTCAAAGTGCTGGGATTACAGGCGTGAGCCACCGCACCCAGCCAGATTTTTTTTAAAGGAAAGAATTTACCAACAGCAGACATGCACTGAAAAAAGTACTTAAGAAGTTCTTGGGCCAGGCACAGTGGCTCATACTTGTACTGCCAGCACTTTGGGAGGCCAAGGTGGGAGGACAATTTGAGGCCAGGAGTTTCAGACTAGCCCTGGCAACGTAGCAAGACCCTGTCTCTACAAAAAAAAAAGTTGAAAATTTAGCTGGGCTGGCCAGGCGTGGCGGCTCATGCCTGTAATCCCAGTTGCTTGGGAGGCTGAGGTGGGAGAATCACTTGAACCCAGGAGATGGAGGTTGCAGTGAGCAGAGACTGTGCCACTACACTCTTGAGCTCAGGAGTTCAAGACCAGCCTGGACAACATGGCAAAATCCTGTCTCTACAAAAAAAAAATTAAAAGAAAAAAAACTAGCCAGGTGTGATTTGTGCCTGTAAGTCTCAGCTACTTGGGAGGCAGAGGTGGGAGGACTGCTTGAACCTAGGAGGTTGAGGCTGCAGTGAACCGTGATTACACCACTGCACTCCAACCTGGGCAACAGAGCAAGACCCTGTCTCACACACAAAAAATTTAAAAATTAGCCAGTCCTGGTGGCATGCGCCTGTACTTCCAGCTACTCATAACAGGGTTAGCAGGGGAACTGAAGTGGGAGGACCACTTGAGGCGGGAGGTCGAGGCTGCAGTGAACCGTGATTACACCACTGCACTCCAGCCTGGGCAATACAGTGAGACCCTGTCTCAAATAAAACTTTAGTCTGAGCGCTGGTGGCTCACGCCTATAATCCCAGCACTTTGGGAGACCGAAGCGGGCGGATCACGAGGTCAAGAGATAAGAGACCATTCTGGCCAACATGGTGAAGCCCCATCTCTACTAAAAATACAAAAATTAGCCAGGTGTGGTGGCGGGCGCCTGTAGTCCCAGTTACTCGGGAGGCTGAGGCAGGAGAATGGCATGAACCTGGGAGGCAGAGGTTGCAGTGAGCTGAGATCACGCCACTGCACTCCAGCCTGGCGACAGAGACACTCCATCTCAAAAGAAAAAAAAAATTTAAAAAACTATCATTATTAATTTTTGTATTCTTATCTTTGCTGTTTTGATCAATGTCCTTTTTATAATGGCATGTTAGGCCAGCAGGAGGCCCTTTAGTTTGGCTCCCAAGTCCTTCGGACGTGACCCCATTATTCTGGGTGCTTCTTTGGTCTCTGGCACCAGATTCCCAGGCTCCCCTTGTATACTTCCTTCCTCCCATAGCGAAATCCAGTCACTTCTCCAAAGAACCTGTTTCCTTTCCGTGGGAAATGGCATTCAGAGACCACGATCCGGCTTTGGGGTGGGGAGGTGGAAAGGTGCAGGTCACAGTGCCCCTGCCAGCCTCTGCCTTCATGTGGCACATCCAGGGCCTACCTTCCCACTGTTGAAAGCCTTGGACCACCACTGAGTGGTAAAACTTGGCTCGTGGATGAATCACGACCCCTAACAGGGTGGGCTTGGCATCTCTGGAAGTCAGATCACTCACCGACAAAGCCTTCCTGGACTGCACACAGGAGGGAGTCTCTGGGCTAGGGTGGGGTGAGGCCTGGGGTTACCCCCTGGCCCATCCCAGCACCCCAGGCTTGAATGGTGGCACAGTTCAGCCAACTAATCCAATCACAGGAAACCTGCCGCTACCTTCCCTGCGTGGATGTTTCATTTCTCTGTCTCCCGACTGGAATTCAGGGTCCTTCAGGGCCACAACTTTGTCTGTCTTGCTCATCACCTGCCCAAAGCTACATTGCAGGGGCTCAAGAAATGCTTTTGCTGACAAATGCCTCAAAGGCACGGTTTCCTTTTACCAAGAAGGGGCTCAACAACTGGAAGGACTCACACTGCAGAGCAGGGGTTGGAACCTGCCTCAGGCTGGCTGCCCCCAAGGCATCCCCACCCCACCTTGCTGGGTCCCAGGAAGGCCTAAGGGCAGTGCAGAGCATGCAGCTCCGGGCACTTTGCTGGGACAGGCTTGCAGGGACACGGGCCCTACTGGCTACTCCCAGAAAGGCTGGGAACCTCCCCCAGCCCCATCTGCCCCGCACCCCATCCCAGTTCAACTGATGTGGGAGGCAGCTGTGGATCTACCTGCCATTTAGTTGGGGACGCAGCTGAGTGGACACCTCCTCACCAGGGCATCCAAAGGGATAGGGCACGTACCTGGCTCTTGCCGGCCCCACTCAAATGGAGAAACAGAATACCAGGGGCAGGAGGGGCTTGCCTCATGGCACAGTGATTCAGGGACAGAATCCAAGCCCCTGATTCCTAGCCAGGCAAGATTCAGCTTCACAGAGCTGGAAGGTGATGCAGCCCAATGTAGGCTGGGGTAGGAAGGCCAGCAGAATGTGGCCAGAGGAATGAGGGGTGGGGAGCGGGGAACACATTTCTTTTTTTTTTTTTTTTTTTTTGAGACAGAGTCTCGCTCTGTCGCCCAGGCTGGAGTGCAGTGGCGCGATCTCGGCTCACTGCAAGCTCCGCCTCCCGGGTTCACGCCATTCTCCTGCCTCAGCCTCTCCGAGTAGCTGGGACTACAGGCGCCCGCCACCACGCCCGGCTAATTTTTTTTTGTATTTTTAGTAGAGACGGGGTTTCACCGTGGTCTCGATCTCCTGACCTCGTGATCCGCCCGCCTCGGCCTCCCAAAGTGCTGGGATTACAAGCGTGAGCCACCGCGCCCGGCCGGGGAACACATTTCAATTCTGAATCTCCTTCATGAATAAGGCAATCAACCAAGAGGACCGAGGCTTAGCAGCCTGGAGAGCCGTGGAGAGGACAGCTGCCAAGAAAGGCCTGGCAGCCACTCCACGCCTCACTAAATGTGTTCAGTCCACTCCGTGCAGGGGTCCTGAGGCCTGGCTCAGGATAGCAGAGGTGAGGCTCCAAGGAGCTGTGAGGTTCTCTGCAGCTAGGTGTTGCACCGGGGGCCCTGCGCCTTCAGCCCCAGAGAGCCAGAGGAGGTGGCATCCCGGCTTCCGAGGTAGGAGCTCACACTCACCCGTGTGCTCACCAGGCAGGCTCTAGCATCCTCCACGAAGGCATCTGTGGCCTGCCACTAAGGGCTGTGCCTGCACACACCCAAGGACTCTGAAGCCCGGGTGCCCAGCCCTTTCTGCAGCCTGAAATTTGCCACAAATTCCCCGAGTCCCACTCCTCTCCAACCATCTCAGTTATCTGTTGCCGTGGCAACTTGCTCCAGAACTTGGTGGCTGAAAACACAGGCCATTTTACTTGCTCCCATCTTGTGGGTGAGCAGTTGGAACGGGGCTTGGCTGGGCAGTTCTTGTGCCAGTCTTGCCGGGGTCACTCGTGTGGTCTCCTGGGTGCTCCACCAGGGCCTTCTGGCTTCAGATGGCTTCACACACAGGTTTGGTGGTTTGTGGTGGCTGTCGGCCTGACCACCTGTCTCCAGCAGGCTGTCCCAAGCTTCTTTACAGGGTAACAGAGCTTTCAGAAATAAGAGCAGGCAGGCCCTAAAGCTCATGTCAAACCTGTGAAGGTTCCATTGATCAAAACAAGTCCGTGACCCAGCCCAGAGTTGGTGGGTAAAGGGATGACACTAGGCAAGGACACTGGGAGGCATGATTCCTGGGGACCAGGACTGTAACAGTCTTTCTGAGAAAGGTGATCAGGGTGAAGCGGTCATTAGAGCCACCCCTGCAATCAGGGCCGGGCAACGGCAGAACCCTGCTGTGGAGGCTGTGCAGTGGTACACAGAACTGCTACAGGCCCTGGCCTCGGGTGCTGATGGCCACTACTCCATGGGCACCCACGAGGTCTTTGATTCAGTGCTGCAGGCCCTGGCCTTGCGGTGCTGATGGCCGGTACTCCGTGGGCACCCATGAGGTCTTTGACTCAGTGGCCCAGGGCTGCAGAGGAACCCGGACTCACACTCCAGGAAGGAAGAGGCCGGTGGGGTCGATCTCAATGGCTAGGCAGCATGTCAACAGGGCCTGAAAAAGCTCAAGTGCCAACGGGTCCACTTTGGACAGCCTGGGGCTGTGGGTGGAAAGGTGGAGGAGACGGAGGGGTAATGACCAGGGCATAGCTGCAGAGGGCTGGCTGCCAGTTTGGGTCGGCCCTGGGAACCACCCAGGATTTGGGAAAGGTGCTCTGCTAGAAGCAGGAAAGCTGAAGCACACCTACTGTACCCCTGTGATGAGAGGAAATCCAGGCTTGTAAGGGATGTTCCCCGGTGGGACACCCCACAGCCAGTCCCATCAAGAGGACATCCCTGCAGTGGTCCTCAGGGTCTGTGACCCAAGACCCAAGGGGCTGCACTCACTGTAGCTGGCCGTGGGTAAGTTCAGGACAGGCTCAGCTATGGGCTGCAGCCCAGCTGAAGGGGTCCACCTCCCCTCCACTTACCAGTGGCCCTGGAAGCCAAGCTCAGTGGAGGAGTTCTGTCTCAAAGCCAGCCCACTTGGGTCCCCAGCCCATGCCTCTGTGTAGCAGCTGAGTGACCCTGGGCAAGTCACTTTGACTCTCTGGCCTCAGTTCCCTCCTCTGAGAAGTGGGAGCCTGACAGCACAGAGTAGTCCCAGCCTCAGGACGGCAATGGCCTGGGCCTAGAATCGTGGGTGCAGGAAGAAAACAGCGTGTTAGTGTGACCGATGTTGAACAAACTGGTTATGAACAGTGCCTGTATGTAAGTTTATAAATGAATACACAAAGGCAGGGTGTTGTGGCTCACGCCTGTAATCCCAGCATTTTAGGAGGCCGAGGCGGGCAGATCACGAGGTCAAGAGATTGAGACCATCCTGGCCAACATGGTGAAACTCTCTCTACTAAAAATACAAAAATTAGCCAGGCGTGGTGGCGCGTGCCTGTGGTCCCAGCTACTCGGGAGGCTGAGGCAGGAGAATCACTTGAACTCGGGAGGCGGAGGTTGCAGTGAGCCGAGATTGCACCATTGAACTCCAGCGTGGCAAGAGTGAGACTCTGTCTCAAAAAAAAAAAAAAAAAAAATTGCTATCTCTGGAGGCAGAAATAATGAAAAAGAAAAAAGAAATGCCCATTATCTTTGCTCTGCATGTGAGGAGACAGGCCTAGAGAAGTTAAGGGCGTGAACGAGATCAAAAAAGATTTCATTGTGGAGTGAGGACTTGAGTCAGCATCCAGAGAGTGACAGAGGCTGTAAGGTGGGCTACAGTTTTGGGTGCTTCTGGCCCAGCTCTGGCACTTGCTAGTTGCATGATGTAGGCGAGACACGCTTCTCTAAGTCTTGGTTCCCTCTTCTATAGAACAGAGATAATGACAGTCCCTACTTGTGAGGTTATCATAAAGATTAAATTATGAAATGCATGCTTGGTACTTAGGGGCAAAGCAGTCACCAATAAATCAAGCAATTATTACTAAAAAACACAAATAATTTAATATATAGCAAGACACACTTAAAATTATTTATATATTTATTTAGTTTTTTTGAGACAGGGTCCTACTCTGTCGCCCAGGCTGGAGTGCAGGGGCGCGCCTGTAATCCCAGCTACTTCAGAGTAGTAGCTACTTGGCACGCCATTCTCCTGCCTCAGCCTCCCGAGTAGCGGGGACTACAGGCGCCCGCCACCACGCCCGGCTACTTTTTTTGTATTTTTAGTAGAGACGGGGTTTCACCATGTTGACCAGGCTGGTCTCAAACTCCTGGCCTCAAGTGATCCACCCACCTCGGCCTCCCAAATGCTTGGATTTCAGGGGAGAGCCACCGTGCCCAGGGCCTATATGTTTATTTTTTGAGACAGGGTCTCACTCTGTTGCCCAGGCTGGAGAGCAGTGCTATGATCATAGCTCACTGCAGCCTCCACCTCCCGGACTCAAGCAGTCCTGAGACTCCAGAGTAGCTGAGCCTCCTATCGCGCCCTGCCAGTATCAGACCCACCTGTTGCTACATTTATTCAATGAAGCGCCATGAGCCATACTCCAAATAACTATTATGCAAAGTCTCGGCAGGACGGCCAGGTGGCCCCTCCTTGGGGCTGAGTGCTGGTGAACAGTGGTTAGGGGACACCAGCTGCTCTTGGACGACAGAAATGCCCAGTCTGCGCAGACCTGAGGGAAAGGAATTTCAAAGGCAAACTGAAGTTGTTAGCACACGTCAGAAAGCTCAGCCTGCATCCTGTCATCTGTTCCTTGGCCAAATCTCTCCCAAACTGGCCAACAGGGACAGCCTGGGGAGGAAGTCCTGGGGGCCGGAAGTGCTGTGGGCCCTCAAAGCATTACCTGCCTCAATCTGTGGTGGAATCCGGCTCATGTCTTTTCTGCAGCCACAAAAACTCACTAGGCACCTTCCATAGGCAGGGCACCAGGGTGATGCACAAATCACCAGAGAACCACACAAAATTCTTTTTTTTTTTTTTTTTTTTTTTTGAGACAGAGTTTCGCTCTGTTGCCCAGGCTGGAGTGCAATGGCGTGATCTTGGCTCACCACAACCTCCGCCTCCCGGGTTCACGCCATTCTCCTGCCTCAGCCTTCTGAGTAGCTGGGACTACAGGCGCCCGCCACCACGCCCGGCTAATTTTTTGTATTTGTAGTAGAGACGGGGTTTCACTGTGTTAGCCAGGATGGTCTCAATCTCCTGACCTCGTGATCCACTCGCCTCAGTCTCCCAAAGTGCTGGGATTACAGGCGTGAGCCACCGCGTCCGGCCTGAACCACACAAAATTCTAATACCCTCCATTGACAACAAGGAAACAGCTGACTTGACTGCAAGGGGCCAGTTCCTCCTGTGCTGCCACTCACCCTTGCCCGGGCGAGCTGCTGTCCTTATTCAACTGTCCCTTCCTCCCGACGCCTTCCCTATGACTGTGCAGGTGGGACCATCCCTTCCTGCTTCTAGTGTAGTTGTGAGAAGCACTACCTGCCCCATCTTGGCAGGAAGGTGTCTTCAGCTTGTCCAGGCCAGAACTCGGCCAATTTCCTCACATGTATCAGCCAGCCAACTCCCCATTAAGGAGCGTGGACGGTAAGAAGGGCACCAAGGAATGGAGGGAGGTGGAGGACCTAGAATCTGGAATTCAACCTCATTTAAAATCTACAGCCAGGTGCAGTGGCTTACGCCTATAATCCCAACACTTTGGGAGGCTGAGGTGGGCGGATCACTTGAGGTCAGGAGTTCAAGACCAACCTGGGCAGCATGGAGAAACCCCGTCTCTATTAAAAATATAAAATTAGCCAGGTGTGGCGGCACTCGCCTGTAGTCCCAGCTACTTGGGAGGCTGAGGCAGGAGAATCACTTGAACCTGGGAGGTGGAGGTTGCAGTGACCCAAGATGATGCCACTGCACTCCAGCCTGGGCAACAAAGTGAGACTCTATCTCAAAACAAAAACAAAAACAAAAAAAATTAACTGGGCGTAGTGGTGCATGCACGCCTGTAGTCCCAGCTACTTGGGAAGCTGAGGCATGAGAATCACTTGAACTTGGGAGGTGCAGGTTGTAATGTGCCAAGATCCCACCATTGCACTCCAGGCTGGGCGACAGAGCAAGACCCTGTCTCAAAAAAAAAAAAAAAAATCTACAATCACCAGGCCTTCAGATTTGAATGTTTCTTCCCCTAGTCCTTTGGCAATAAATACCTAAGTAGCAGATAGCTCAATAAACAAGAAAAGGGCCCAGAAAACCCCAAGCCTCAGCTAATTCCTCTCTGGACACCCAGGAATTGGCAGCTGGGAATCCCACTCCTTGGGAGTCACTCATAAGCCACAGCGGGGCCTTTGATCCCTAAGCATGGGGCCAGGAGGCGTTTATTTTTCCTCCGCAATGCACCCGATTTCTCTATTCCGTTACTACACATCTATGTGCCCATTATTCCCAGCTGTGGGGAACTAGAGTACAACAGTGCTGACCTCAAGGAACTCAATCTAGTGAGCCTGACAGCTTATCAAACACCTGAGATCAAAATGTGCAATTATCACAGCGTTAGGAAGGGCGTGGGGCAACAAGTGGCCTTGTTCACGCAGACAGAAGGAGAAACTGATACAACTGCTCTGGAAGGCCAGTGAGCAGTACATAGCAAATGGAAAAATGAACCAGATCTGTTCCTCCAGAGATTCTATTCATCCTGCACCTACACTGGCACACAGGTGAAGTGACATGTGATTTCCATTCTGCTGTTACAAAGGATACTCCAGTGCCTGTCAATTGACGATGGTTTCCATAAATCATTTCCGCCATAAATGGAACACCATGAAGCCAATACAAAGGAATGAAGCAGCTTTATTTTTTATTTTATTTTTTGAGGCACAGTCTCACTGTCACTCAGGCTGGAATGCAGTGGCGCGATCTCGGCTCACTGCAACCTCCGTATCCTGGGTTCAAGTGATTCTCCTGCCTCAGCCTCTCGAGTGGCTGGGATTACAGGCGTGCACCACCATGCCCAGCGATTTTTTTTGTATTTTTAGTAGAGATGGGGTTTTACCATGTTGGCCAGGCTGGTCTCAAACTCCTGGCCTCAGGTGATCCGCCCGCCTTGGCCTCCCAAAGTGTTGGGATTACAGGCGTGAGCCACCACGTCTGGCCCACAGTGACTTTAGACATATGTGCTGATGCAGGAAGGCTAAGAAGACTATCAGTGTGTCAGGTGGGCAAAGCTAGTGTGCAGAGTATGTCATTTGTGTGTGTGCACACATGCATGCCTGCAAACATGTGATCATCCCTTGAGGGATATGCAAGGAACTGGCAGCACTGGCCGCCTATGGAGAGAACTGGGTGATTAGAGGACAGGGATGAGAAACTCAATTTCACGTAGGCCTTTTAAACCAGGAACACTAGTTACCTATTTCTAAAATAAGAATTTAAAATCACTTCATTACAGTTAGCACAAAGAGGTTAGCACAGAATGAGGCTTAAGTTGTAGAGGCCCCAAGAATCAGTCCCCCTGCAGAAGGTGGAGGAAGGGGTTCGTCAGGACCAGAGATGGATGGGACGCATGACTGGGCCCGGGGCAGGCTGAGCTGAAGGGAAGGCACCTGGCCGCACCCCTGAAGTCAGGTTATGGGGCCTTAGGGCGGAATGAAGGGCTGTGCATTTTCTGGGAGACAGATGCAATGCTTTCCGCTTTCCACAGGAGAGGTCCCTGATTAGGTGGGGGGTGGGAGAGAAAAAGCAAGAGGAATGGTAGGGATTAGGGGCAGGTTAGTTAGGAGGCCGCGGCACCCCCTCAGGTGGGAAGAAGGACTTGTGTCGTCCCTGGCAGTGATGGATCAAAGTGCTTCCAGCTTGGCGACCAGATATGCAGCAGTGTCACATACCACAGAAGATGCAGAAACAGGTGCAGGGGAAAAGGGTCTTAGTCTCAGCCTTTGTGTAATTTGGAGGCACGGATGGACATGGGGGTGGAGTGGTCCAGGGGCAGCTGAGCTCCAGGAACAGGGCTTTAGGTGTGAGCGCTGTGGAGTCCTGGTGCTGACGGAGCACCCAGGCAGTGGGGAAATGGTGAAGGGAGGGTGAGCTGGCAGAGCGGGCAGGCAAGCGGATGCTTCAAGGCCTGTGACTGTGCTCCTGCTTCTGGGACAACAGGAAAGTGTACTTGGGGAGCTCTCTTGGGGGGTGGGTTCCATTCAGCCCAGAACCAAAGGATCGGCCGGGCGTGGTGGCTCACATGAGGTCAGGAGTTCGAGACCAAACTGGCCAACCCAGTGAAACTCCATCTCTACTAAAAATACAAAAATTAGCTGGGCGTGGTGGTGCGCACCTGTAATCCCAACTACTCAGGAGGCTGGGGCAGGAGAATTGCTTGAAACCGGGAGGTGGCGGCTGCAGAGAGAAGATCATGCCACTGCCCTCCAGCATGGGCAACAGAGCAAGACTCAATCTCAAAAAAAAAAAAGACCCCAAAACAAAGAGTAAGTCAGGGTCATCCATGAGCTAGTCTGGGCCCAAATGATGCCCCAGGCACGGCCTCCGATCTGTTGAGAAGGCAAGCAATTTGCATAGAGCCCCATATACCCGTCAGCTCCAAGAGTCAGCGCCTAGCATGTGCTTGGAGCGTGGTGCTTAGAGCGTGGTGCTTGGGGGCTGCAGGGAAGGGAGCTTCTGAGAGCCGGCACCTGCCTCCAAGCAGTGCAGCTGCTCCCTGTTGGGCGCGGGCACCACCATGGCCTTTCCAGCAGTGTCAGCACCAAGTGCTCTCAAGATCTCTCCCTCCCATAAGCTGAAAGGCTGGGACAGGCCTGGCAGGGACCTCACCAGGCCTCTCCGAGCCTTGTAATTCTCACTTTGGTGCTGTCTTGGCCTAGATTCCACCCAAAAGCAGAGCCTGAGATGAGGCTTTGTGGGTAAATGGTTTGCTTTTGAAACCAATCCCAGGCAACAGAAGTAGGGGGCCAGAAAAAGTGAGGCAGGGAAGGAGAATCAGTCCCAAACCGTTTCTGAGCTGGTCTCTGCAGGGGGCCACTGAGAGGGAGCTGCTGTCTATGGCTACCTTACCCAGATTACCCAGAGCTGCCCCTGGGGATGGAACTCCCTGCTACTTCCAGGCTGCTGTTCCCGAGCTCCCCTAGGTCGCCTGCCTCAGGGTGCTGCAGTCACACCTGGCTGAAGCCAGGGTTGTGGGGAGGGCCAAGATGATGGGAAGTGAGGCACAGAGGTGCCTCATCTACACTTGTATACAGGTGTTTTTTCCCCCTCAGTCTGAGAAAGGGGGCTGGAGCCAGGGTCTCCATGCGTCCCTGATTCGGGACTCACAGCCTGCCTGCTATCCCTTCCTATCCTGTGCCCTTGCACGCGCTCAGGTTAGGCCAGTCTTTGAGAGGGGCTCTCCCTCAACCCTCCATAGCTCCCTCTTCCCAGCCTCAGCCATCGCCCGGGGTTCTTTTAAGTCAATAAAGGCCAAGTCCAAATGGCTCCACCTTCAGTGCCCATCCTAGCAGATGTCCAGCAGCATCTTGGCAGGGGGCCACCTTGGCCTCAACCTTCCTCCTCTCTGTCCTTGGCATTCATTTCCTCTTGTTCTAGACCACAAGCCACCTTCACAAATCACAGCAGAGGTCTCAATACTCTTGGCCTCGGCCCCTTGGTGCCACCCTCACCCAAGCAGACTCTCTCCCCTTTCCACAGGCTCAGCTCCAGGACAGGCACTCTCTAAATTAGACGCAAGGCAGCTGCGACCTCCCTCCCAGACCTGCCTGTAGCTGTGGCTCCACTCGCTGTGGTGCTGACTGCTGTCACCTGGAGGATATGTGCAGTGTCCTCCACTAGACTGTCAACGCTGGGAAGGCTGGACCCGGTCACCCTTCTACAACCCTCCTACACTGTGCAGCCACACACAGGGGCCCCATCTGCCTGGACCTAGAAATTGGGTTTCTATAGAAGTTATCTAGTGAGCAGGCTCAGCGGCACAATGGATAGTGCACTGGACTTCTAGCCTAAATCTACAGTAGTTATCTAATCAAATCCTACACCCCAGCTAATAAAGGGAAGACCATGAGACCACAGCCACCGCCAGCTTCTTCACGCTACTCAGGAAACTACCGGCACTGGTGTGAGTGCACTCTTGGCTGAGCAGAGGCCACAGAGGCAGTGATCTTGCCTCTGCATTGCCACCATCCTGCCTCCAGAGATCAGGCCAAAAGCCTGGTCAGGCTGAAAAAAGAAAATCCACCCATGGGGGGAAAAATGCCTCTTAATGAACCCTTGCATTTAAACCCACAACTATCACAAACTTTATGAATTCATGAGCTTCAACTTGATTCCAACTATAAAATTAACACATATAAAAAAGAATGTCAGTTCAGGTAGAGCAAAAGGCTAAAAACAAAAGGCATCCCTGGCGGTGTTTCCACAGGGTCTGATTTGGAGGAAATTCTGCATTCGGAAACTCCAAGCCTCACTCGAGGAAAGAACCCCACTTTGTTACGGGGAAGGGTACTGCTTTGATGGAGCGTGGGGGTGCAGAAAATGCTTTCATTTCATATTTTATTACATCAATGCCTTGAAAATTTTTATTTAACCTCAGCAAATATTGGAAATAGAAAAATGAATTCTGCAGAATTTCACAAATAAATTTTCCAATTTCCACTAACAAATGTTATCATTCAATGGCTAAGCAGTTATAATGCTATGAACATTCACCACAATGAATGTGCTGAAATAGAAAACAGGCAAAGAGACATTAAAATATTACTTACAACAGCATTATTACAACATATTTTCTTTAAAATTCCAACGTGGATTTTATCACTTCAAAAGATATACAGCATTTCCATTATATTTGCAAACTTAACCTTACACATCTTTTAAAATCTTGAAAATTTTTTAAGCTGTCTAAAAAGCACTTAGCAAAGTCGATAAGTCTACATAATGGAATACTATCCACCCCGGTATAAATTTCATTTTAGGAGAAGGTGGCTGTAAACACTCATCATCACACAACATGCATAGCCTCTGCTGACCTTCCCTTTTCTGAATGCGACGCCACTGCAATTGTGCTTTACTACAGGTAAGACAGGTAAGAGAAGCTGCAGAGATTCAGGGGCTGGCAGAAAGAGCATCGCAAAGGACCACTAGGTTTAGGTGACCTACTACCTGGAGTCCATCTGAGGAAAGTTTCACTTGACAATAGAAGCTTGAATCCTGGATCATTCGGTTTAGAAACAGGCTAGACAAGAGAGAAAAAGAGGCCCTCGTTGGAGTTGGCTCCATCTTTCCTTAGCTCACATAAAAGCAGGGATCCAGTTAGCGTAATGCACTGTTTGGCTTATTTTTGGTGTGCAATTATACCAATAGTACGTCTGATATTTAGAATGATAAAAATAGGGTATAGTTGAAATTTAAAGTGACAATGAGCACACTTAACAGTGGTCTGTGGTATTTGAGGAAACTTTAGATGAACAGAAAACCACTGCTTCATGAGTCCACCACAGTAAGCTTTTACAACCCAACTACCTTTTCTTGTTTGTTTTGTGTGTTGAATAGAGGTTTGTGAGCATCAAAAGGTCTTACAGGTTAAAAACGATAAAAAAACATTTTGAGGAAGTGGCGTCTCCACAAACACTGTACACCCAGACAACGCGGCATTTGTGTTACACTAGCACCCGACTGTGTGCCAACACTAATGTAATCAGCACAACTGGGGTGTGGTTCCTTCCCAGTTAAAAGAGCTATATTACAGAATGGATCACTGTTGCAGACCAGTCAACACAATATTCAAGTAACAAGGTGTTTAAATGGATAAGTGAAAAAAATTTTACCTAACACTTTACACATCTACATAAAATTAAATAAAACAAACTTTTAATGCATATGCAATACAATTTATATCTTTTAGGATTTCTAAACTAAAAGTTAAACTATTATTTGCATCAATGATACTATATTTTGCACAATAACTTATACTTAGGAGAAAATTTTCCACAAAAATATATATAATTATGACATTCACATTGATAATTTTTAAGAAGACAAAGCTTAAGTGAACATTCCATCTGAAGCAGTTATCACACCCCAAACCCTACCTGCCAATGCACCTAATTCTTGATATGTTAAAAAGTCTTCGTATAAATAAGATCAAACCACTGCGCTTTTAAAGCTAAGTGATTTCTTACATTTACATCATTGCAAAGACAGTGTAATGAAAAGAGTTTAAAACACAGTGCTATCTTACGCGGGAAAGCACAACAAAGGCAGTCAAGGACAGCTCCCATTTTCCCTCTGTCAAATAAAAATGACATGCCCCTTCCTCTCGGGGAGAAAGCCCAGATCAGCTGCTGTGATCACAAGTGATTCTTCAGGGCTGGAGACCATTCAGTGCCAGGAACCAAGTAAAGGGATAGTGTAGGATACAGATCAAGGCCTGGCACTGCTGGTCGGCTTGCCACGCTATGTAAGAATTAGCATCAAGCTTCCAAGCACTGCCAGGAGGGACCAGGCTATTTTCCTTGAGAGATACAGACAGACCTATTGGCAGGGTGAGAAACGCACTGCAGCAATTGCCTACTGCTTCTGTTAGCTAGAAGGAGGTCTTGAGGGAAGCACGGAGAACCTAAAGCTTCAGCTCATACCTTAGTGTCCCCTTTACGCAATGTGCAAACTTAGGCTGACTCCTTCCCATGCTTCTCCTGCTGCCCTCGGTGTACACAGCAGGCTTATGGTGAAAAGAAGCCCCTCCCTCATCACTAGTGTTATTTTGCTAACCCTGTCTCCAGGTAGCAGCGGCAATCCGGGACTCCTCTGATGCTTCCCAGGCTTTTACGTGACCAACACACACCTGGCACGGCAACAAGATGATGAAGGGCAGGCAAGTCCCATCGTACTTCCCTTTTGAATGACTTTTCTCCAGACTATACTAAAAAAAAATTTACAATTCCAAAAAACCTAGGTTTCTAGCTGACCCTCTTTCTAAAGAGAAAATCAGCTGACTTCAACAACAACAACAACAAAAAAAAACAAGGTGCTTGGGAGTCAAAACATATCAAATTTTAATTGCATATTTTAAATTCTTAAGAATTCTGTTTATGCCTTAAAGCATCTGCATTTTTTTTGGTATTGAAAGCAGAAAAAAAAATCCAAATGATGCAACAACAACAACAACAAAAGCGACTTCAGCGAATTGAGTGCAGTCTGAATGGCCGTGGGGCGGGAACAGGGTATGTTAGAATAATGCAGTCTGTTTGCTCCTCAACCCTCAGCAGGCCCATGGTCTGGTAAGATAACAAAAGTGATTATGGAAGTCTCAAAATGTTTATTAGAAATTTTTACTTGTTCCCAGTCCAACCAAAAGGCATTACAGACCACTTTGTAGGTTATTTCTTTTCATCTCAGTCTCACTAGACCAATACATTGATCACTTCTCTGTCCTGTACTCTGATATGAAAAGAGAGTGGATGGTGTTTGTGTAATCACATCAGCACATGAAGGACACAAACTGACATACAGAGCGCCACATAAAAGGCCAGGCACACCGAGAGAATGCAGAACAACGCGCAGCTTTCATAAACCAGCGCCAGCTATTCTAATATCCTGACATTTAAAATCTGCACTGTCAGAATCTGCAGCAAGCTCTCTCCTGTCTCCTAATCTCAGTGATGTCATCTTTGGCTAGCAAATAACTTGAAAGAAGAAATAAGACACTAAAACAGAAAAAGGATTGATACCATGGTTGCCAAAAGGAGAAGGCACCAATTCCAAATTTACAAGCACCAGGTACAGTGATGTGGGCCGAACCTCTTGGAGGTGGGGGGGTGGGAGGGGTCAGGAAAAGATGGGGTGGCAACCACCCAGGGGTCACAATGCTGAAAAGTTGAAGGCAGAAAGCATTGAGGTCCACGTTCCCTTTAAGCTACAGTGTCCAACGACAGTTGCAGTAAATGAGCTTTGTAACACTTGGGAAGGGAGAAGGGGGAGATTTAAGCCAACTCAATTTATAAACCATAACTATACCCCACGTTTAGGGAAATGTGAGTTGCATCAGGATGCTTGGCATGATAAAGGTTATGATGCAGTCTGGCAACATATATTAGTTTCCAAAAAAGCATATTATCACTTAGGTGGTTGTCTCAGAAAAGAACAAGAGAAACTTTCTAGAAGGCCAACAGGGTCGCGGTTACTCTGAAAATTACTCTATGCACAAAGTAGAAATTGCAGGCCATGCAGGAACAGAGTCGGGCCTTCCGAGGAGACTGCCTGCTCTGAAGCTGCTGACTGGGAAGAGCTGCCATTGGTGGGGCTCGGGGGCTCCGGCGGGGGAGGCGGTTCCCAGAGTCACAAGAGATGTGCAGGCCATGAGATTTCCCCAGCACATGGGCAGAGTGTGAGATGCAGTGGAGCTCTCTGGGAAGTGGCGCCAACATGGAGGAACGAGCAAAGAATTAAGGCAGATGGAGCACAGGACTGGAAGTATATGCCTTTTTTGGTAATAGCTGCTTGTCCAGAGAGATGTGATGCAGATGGCTAGGTGATGTCTCGTAATACCTGATATCCCGGATAACACAGTAGTCCACACCAAGTGTTCAAAGCCACCAGATTCTCAGGAGGCAGATGCATATCTGACATCCAGAACAGAAGGAGCCTGAGGCCAAGAGAAAGAAAAAAAAAAGATCAAAGAGTAGGTAAACAACACAAGCTGCTATTTCCAGTGTACTGAAAAGAGAAGGTAGCCAGCAAACCTGCAGAGCAAACACCGAGTTCTTTTTTTTTGGGGGGGGCGGGGGGTCGCACGGGGTGGGGTGGGGGAGGCAGGTCTCACTCTGTCACCCAGGCTGGAGTGCAGTGGCGCTATCTCGGTTCACCGCAACCTCCGCCTCCTGGGTCAAGCGATTCTTCTGCCTCAGCCTCTCAAGTAGCTGCAACTACAGGCACCTGCCTCCACGCCCCGCTAATTTTTGTACTTTTAGTAGAGACGGGGTTTCACCATGTTGGCCGGGCTGGTCTCGAACTCCTGACCTCGTGATCTGCCTGCCTCGGCCTCCCAAAGTGCTGGAATTACATGCATGAGCCACCACGCCCAGCCCACTGTGTTCTTAAGGGCAGAGCAAGCGTGTGGCCTCTCCAGCCAGACGTCTTGTGCTTAAAACCCCGGCCCTCCCACTTTCTAGATGTGTGCAAACAAGTTATCAGTCTTTTTGAGCTTCAGTTTCTTCACGTGCAGAAGACACATAGTGATAATACCTACTTCACCGGGATTAAATTTAAGTGCCTGAAAACGGCCCAGCACAGTGGCTCACACCTATAATCCCAGCACTATGGGAGGCTGAGGCAGGTGGATCACTTGAGGTCAGGAATTTGAGACCAGCCTGGCCAAAAATGCAAAACCTTTCTACTGAAAAGAAATATTGGCCAGGCGTGATGGCACACACCTGTAGTCCCAGCTACTTGGGAGGCTGAGGCACGAGAATCAAGAGCTCGGGAGATGGAGGCTGCAGTGAGCTAAGATCGTACCACTGCACTCCACTTGCTCTGGGCAACAGAGGAAGACTCCGTCTCAAAAACACAAATGAACAAAAAAACCTGAAAAGGGCATATGAGCACAGCAGCAGCCCTAACTCCTCTCACTGGCTTGAGGGCATGCTGTGGCACCCAGCCCGTTCAGCACCCAGCCACTGGTTCCAGCTGGGGTACAGGAGCCCACACGATCCCAGGATCTTCTTAAAAGCTATGAGGCATTTCCTAACTCCTCTTCTCCCATTTTTTAAAACGGACTACCAGACCCAAACCTAAAGGTTGCATAGCATCTTACTGCTCTCTGCCACGCTCATGGTATCTTATTGCTAGAGAAACAACTGGGCTATGCATCTAAAATCTCAAAGTGATTGTTCCTTCAGTTAAAAATCATACAGTTTACAAGAACTATTCGTAGATAATGAGGAGATTTCTCCTCACTGGTAACAGACTTAACCATTTCGTAATTTTAAGTGACATCTTTCTGTCCAACCCATGGCACCCTTTCTTCAGTGTGAGGTTGGATGTGACACTGTTCCCAACCCACCCTTGTCCACATCAAATATGAATTTCAAAAGCTCAAAATGCCTTGGGCTACCTACCTGCCTCTAAGCCCTGAAAGAAATAATCTATAACTGACAGACCATTCTGTTACTAGAACTTCTAGGAATTCGCATGTTCTCCCTGTGGCTTCTGCATAATACATAAAACCTGAGGGCAGAAGGGACAGGCAAGACACCAGCAGACATCTTTCTAAGCTGCTGGACTCTACAGGACAAATAAAAAGGTGAAACTACACACACCCCAAGTTCTGTGGACTCACCAGACAGACAAGTAAGCCAGCATTCTAACAAGTTCCCTTAGGCCCTTGGACACAGGGAAGGAGCTGGTCACTAGATTAATTTCCTTCTGCAAACTAACATACGGAGAACGGAAAACTAGGTGGCAGGGCAGGGCTGGCACTACAAGAGGCAGAAAAAGAAAGAAACTCAAGAAATAGGCCAGGCGCGGTAGCTCATGCCTGTAACCCCAGCACTTTGGGAGGCAGAGGCGAGTGGATCACTTGAGATCAGGAGTTTGAAACCAGCCTGGTCAACATGGCGAAACCCCATCTCTACTAAAAATACAAAAATTAGCCAAGCATGGTGGTGCACACCCATAATCCCAGCTACTAGGGAGGCTGAGGGCTGAGAAGTACTTGAACCTGGGAGACGGAGGTTGCAGTGAGCCAAGATTGAGCCACTACACTCCAGCCTGGGTGACAGAAGGAGACTCTGTCTCAAAAAAAAAAAAAAAAAAAAAGAAAGAAAGAAAAAGAAAAGAAAGGTATGAGGAGGTATATTTTGAATGACTAGCGGAGTGAAAAACTTTGTAAAGGGATATAAGGACTACGAAACTAAACACAAGTTAGATAATACCATTCTTCATTTTGTTTTGCAGAGAAGCCTGGGTAGAGACATGGAAGATCAATCACCAAGGAAAAACTATGATCTGCTGCTTGGAGGAGCCATAACTAGACTGTGAAAAGAAAGACGGTGCTTTGATGTGCAATCCACATGGTAAGTGGATCATTATCGAAGAACTTTCTGGGCTAATAACAAGGTTAAAAAAAAAAAATACTTGACTCACTTAAGTCAGTCAACCAATGATCCAAGAATAAAAGAATGAAGAAAAAAACATATGCACAACAACTGACATCCTGTTGGTAGGGACTCTTGGTCCTAAATTTACTATGAGATTTGTTATGCCAGCCCAGCCAACACTGGCTTTGATCAAATGCGAAGAGGGAATACAGCCAGAGTTCCCAACTGTTTCTGCTTCCAGTCATCCTGGGACTGAAGCCGGAAAACACACACACAGGAAGCAAGCTTTCATTCCTGCAAATTCTAATGGTTCTTCCCCAGCAGTCTCCAGCTTTTCAATGCTTCCTAAACTGAGTGCTAACAGGGGCAATTAGTGCTGGTACAAAAATCACTGAAAATAAAAAGAAAGAAGAATAAAGAAAAAAATCACTGCTGAAAGATAAAAACACCATCATTTTATTCCCATGCTCTTTTCAGGCAGAGCTATGCATGGGGGTGATTCAGGGGTACTGACCTTGGCAATATTATAGATTTGGTACACTTATTACAAAGATTTTCTGGCAAAAGGCTCTAAAGAATCTAATTCTAACAAATTTAATACGTTTCAATGGTGTTCTTACAGATGGCTGTGCCTTGAGGTCCTTTCTCCAGTCAGCAAAGAGGCCCTGCATGGAGTGGCAGCACCACGCTCCCAGGGGATGCCAATACCTCATGAGGTACTTCCATGCTCAGGTCAGGAGGGGCATTCTGGGCTGTTTCTAGAGCCAGGCCCTTGGAGCAAAATGGTAGCACACACAATACAAAATAGGTAATCTCAAATCATTCCAGTATGGTTTGAAAAAGGCTTTGATGTGAAAGTGACTTTCCTTATAAAGCTAAATTAATTCTTAAATTACCATGCCTGTGAACAAATTCAGATGCAAAGTGATTGGCAAGTAACTCCCCAGGCTCATCTGCTCTGGGAACAGAGGGACAAATGTAACGGCAAGGCAGGCCAGGCTAGATGGGGAAATGGCAGGTGCCCCTGACACAGGAGGCAGGGAGGTGACAGATGAGACCAGGGCTATCATTCCAGAAACTAGCCACCATCACAGAAGTTCCAGCCAGCCACAGAATTGTCCCTATCAATATTTAAGCCAATCAGCCCCAAAGACCATCGAAGGCTGAAAGATCTGGACAGCAGGGAGAGGCCTCAGGAGCTCCTGGTTGGCTCGCTGTGCTACGTCATGATGATGTGACCACACATTTCAGATGACTGAGCTTCACTGACATTCCTCACAGAACTTCCACCTCAGTGTTTCACAGGACAGCTTTCACTGCATTTTTACTTTTTGTTTATGCCCCCACTCCCCTGTCTTTGTCACTCAAGATTTTACTGTATTTAAGGAAAAACTGATAATGCAGAGTATTTTGTAGCTGGAGGAAATCAGGATGGAATTAAGGATTTGCCCAGAAATTAAAATGTGAATAATATACAGGCACCAAGAACTGGAGTCAATGCATACACATTATGGCTATTTACAGGTAATAGTGAAGTTACTAATACAGCTGAAACCTAAAAATCTCTATAGCTGAAAAAACTCATCACTTTAGAAACTGGAATATCAAGCGTGAACCTGACAGAGAAGTGACTGTTTTGTTTCAGATTTACCTCGTCTTCCTCTTCAGGCATCTTAATGGAATTATCTGGGGACTTCACAGGCTTCTGGTTACTGGGCCCATTGGTCTCTTCTTTACCATGTTCTGCCTCCCATTCTTGTAAAACTTCATCTATGTTGAAGCGGCGTCGATAATTTACAAAAAAGTTTTTCACTTGTACCACTGACTTGTTCCCGATCACATCTGAGATTGCCTGAAAATCTCGGCCGTATTTCCTGATGGCTAAGGATGTAAGAAAGCATTTTTTAAAATACGAGAGAAAAACATTTTTTTAAAACCACAAGTGACACTTACCTCTTTATCCAGATAAGAAAACATACAGGCTTTTAACAGCAGGCAATAATTTCGTGTATTATTAGAGTAGGAAAAAGTACCAGTCAATTCTAGACACATTCTGGAGATGACTGACCCTGTCATTTTGGTATCTGTCTTCCCATTACATGTCACGTAACAGCTGAAGTCACCCAGCAATTGCCCTAGGGTTGGGGACATTCTGCATTCATCTTTTGGTATCACAGGTCCAGAGCGCCCCCAACCTTTAAATCCGAACACTGTCTGCTTCTTTTGGGGTTTTGTACTTCCTGACTAGTCAGAGCTCGATGAGTAACTAGTAAAATGAAATACACCTTTAGAAGACTGAGGGTTCCCGGTTAAGTTTTTACAACTTGTGAGAAGTGGGAAAGGAAAAGAAAAAAGCCCAAAGGAATACAGTAATTTGGCTAAAATGATATTCACTAGGACATAATTGTCCAAGAATCTATTTCTACATAAATAGGTGCTGGGAGTAGGGCGGGACGTAACTTTTCCCTAAAATCTACCAACGCTCCTAAGCTCTTTTTTTTCCCTTTTATTAAAAAAAAAAAAAAAAAAAAAAAAAAAAAAATTTTTTTTTTTTTTTTTTAAAGTCAGGGTCTCCCTCTGTTGTCCAGGCAGGAATGCAGTGGTGTGATCATGGATCAATGCAGCCTTGAGCTCCTGGGCTCAAGTGTTGGGATTACAGGTGTGGCCACCACAACCGGCCTCCTAAACTCTTTAGAAGAACATCCCCCTACCTTGTACGGCGAGAAGCTGCTCTTCTGTAGTCCAACGTGCGTTACATTTCTGAATGACCTGAATATCCAAATGAGTCATTTTAGCACATTACATTTAGAGATGAGTATGTCCTTATAAGCTTAACGAACCTTTCATTTTCTCTGATCGGAATTTTAACATCAACTAGGTTCATAAAATTATGTCCATATACTCTTCCAAGAGATGTATATTGGGGATGTATCACACCGATATTAAATTCTTAAACATGTAAAACTTGAATATGACTTCTGAGATGATGTTAACATAATCCTACCTCTGGAAGTCGATATGGTTCTATTCCACCATCAAGTTTTTCTTTGAGAGCACTGTTTGTCTGTTTAATATTCTGGATCTAGGAAGGAAAACATAATTTTCATTTTAAAAATGAAAACTATATAAAGGTATGAAAACAGAACTTAAAAACCTAAAGAAACAAAAACCCAAGAGTAAAGACGTTACTAACATCTGTTGTAGCTGAATTCTAAGGTCCCTATGGTATCCTTTGAAGCACTTAACTAGGTTTATTATTTGCTTGTTCAGAGCAACAGATAAGGTACAACCCAAGGAGTAGGGGATGGAGGGCTCTCATGTACACAGTCCTGGATCCACAGCTTCCTAACAGGTGACACCTGAGCAGCAAAACACCTACCTGGAGTCTTACATAAAAGACACAAGAAATCCCTGGGCTTCCTACCACATAGGATTGAACTGAAGTAACACAGCAGCCACAGTAAAGACCAAAAAGGCCCAGTCTTTACAACAGAACTGCGGGTGCAGCCTCACAGCGCCCCAAGATCACCGTGCTGTCCACCGCTTCTACACAGGGCGGAAGTGCACAAGCACAGATTTCTTCAATGATGGGGGGGCGGGGAGAACACAGTGTCAGTGAGATTTCCAGAAGTCTAACTTTGATCAACTGTCACGTCTTCATTTTCCTACAAATTATCTTTTTCCACATTACTGCCTTGGATCAAGGTAATCTTTCACTGTCCTTACCCAGCCAAAAGAAGGACCACAAACAATACCAACCTTCCAGGCTATGGCTGCTCTTTAATTTTCCCATGGACCCTTGAATGAGACAGGTCACGGAAGTATGCTATTTTCTCTCTACTCCAAGTAGAGGGCATATCCGTGTCAAGCACCAGAGACCTCTGAACTCCAGCATTTTTCATCTTTGAATAATCACACAAGCAACTAAGAAAGCCAAGGGAAGAGGAGCTTGATTTTCTCAAGTAAAATGTAAAAGACATTCATGAGTAGATGCTACCCAAAAATTTTTAAATTTTTTTCACTTGTAATTAATCTAAATTTGAACAACCACACATGGGGGTGGCTGGCTGCCATGCTAAACAGTACAATCGCTTAGGACCTTGCTCAGTGGTCTTTCAGTTACCGAAAACCCAGGAAAATTGCAAAGTACTCAGATTATGTTCACTGGATTCCTTTTTGGCTAAAAATGCAACATAGCAACTTCTGGCAGGAAAAAGTCAAGGTTTAGAATATTACATGTCCTCTTCGCATTCCAGTGAAACAGACCACTCTTGTCACTCTAGCTGGTTGTTCACAGATAGTACAAAACTGGGTATATATTACACTGTGATTAAGTAACGTTATAAAAGAAGCAGAGAGAGTAAATGCAAAACATCTACAAATTCTGAACTAAAAGCTAGCTCTAAATGCTCAGTAGCCTATATCCCTCTTCCTGATGCATTTTCCATATCAGAAATATCTAGGCTGCATATATACTATGCAGCCATAAAAAAGGATGAGTTTGGCCGGGCGCGGTGGCTCACGCTTGTAATCCCAGCACTTTGGGAGGCCGAGGCGGGCGGATCACGAGGTCAGGAGATCGAGACCACGGTGAAACCCCGTCTCTACTAAAAATACAAAAAATTAGCCGGGCGTGGTGGCGGGCGCCTGTAGTCCCAGCTACTCGGAGAGGCTGAGGCAGGAGAATGGCGTGAACCCGGGATGCGGAGCTTGCAGTGAGCCGAGATCGCGCCACTGCACTCCAGCCTGGGCGACAGAGCGAGACTCTGTCTCAAAAAAAAAAAAAAGGATGAGTTTATGTCCTTTGTAGGGACATGGATGAAGCTGGAAAGCATCATTCTGAGCAAACTATTGCAAGGACAGAAAACCAAACACCGCATGTTCTCGCTCACGGGTGGGAATTGAACAATGAGAACACTTGGACACAGGATGAGGAAACATCACACACCGGGGACTGTTGTGGGTTGGGGGGAGGGGGGAGGGACAGCATTAGGAGATATACCTAATGTAAATGACGAGTTAATGGGTGCAGCACACCAACATGGCACATGTATACATATGTAACAAACCTGCACGTTGTGCACATGTACCCTAGAACTTAAAGTATAATTAAAAATAAAAAAGAAGAAGAAGAAATATCTAGGCTGTGTAGTCCCAGCTACTTGGGAGGCTGAGGTGGGAGGATGGCTTGAGCCTGGGAGGCAGGGGTTGCAGTGAGCCGAGATCGCACCACTGCACTTCAGCCTGGGTGACAGTGCCAGACCCTGCCAAAACAAAAATTAGGCTAGTGCAGTGGCTCACACCTGTAATCACAGCCCTTTGGGAGGCCAAGGCAGAAAGGATCATTTGAGCCCAGGAGTTCAAGACCAGCCTGAGTGACACAGCGAGACCCTGTCTCTACCAAAAAAATTTTAAAATTAGCCAGGTGTGGTGGTGCTCACCTGTTGTCTTACCTACTTACGGGGCTGAGGTGGGCAATTGCTTGAGCCCAGGCCTTTGAGGCTACTGTGATCCATGACTGTATCACTACAGTCCCAGGATGGACAACAGAGCAAGATCCTGTCTCCAAAAAACAAAATACACCCCCTCCTGCCCGCCAAACATCTAGTGTTTATTAAGCAGGAAGAAAACAGAGATTACTGCCACCATCATGCTAACTGGAAAGTGAGTGGCAATGAAATAGGTAAGAAATAGGATGCAAAGGTAATCACACTTAAAGAAAAAACAAGATGAAAAATGGAAAAGCCATCCACTTGTCCTGACGCCCTGCCTAGACACCACCCTCCCACCCAACCCTCAGTCATACAGAACTTTCTGTTTTCTACTTTACTGTGGGCACAGTGATTCCTCTTTTAATGTCAGATCACTTTATTCTCCACTCAGAGAAAGACCTGATGCAACCAGCACTGTTCACTGGCTAATTTAAGAGACATGCCCAGCCCCGTTCTCGCTGGTAGAGGTTGATGATGTCTTGGGAAGGAGGAAGAGCAGTACGCAACGCACGGGCACACAGAATTCAGCTAAGGAGCTTCCGGTAAGGCTTTTGCTTTTCCTGCTAAAAGGGACAGACAGGTTACCTCCACCCCCACCTCCTCTTCATACTGCCCTGAATGCAGATGTAAGGGTTGCAGAATGGCTCCAGTAGCTTCCAAAATGAGGCAACAAGCAAGATGAAAAGCCAACAGCTGAGAATGGCAGAGTAGAAGACCTGAAAAGCACCTGGGTCCCTGAGAGCATCACTGAACACATGAACTAACACCAGTAGCCACTGATGTTGGCACTTCTTGCTATTTGAGAAAAATAAACCCTAAATTGTTTAAGCTGCTGTTAGTCGAGTTTTCTGTTATTTTCAGAATATATCCTTGATATACCAAACATGGCAGCCTCCAGAACAAGTGGCCCAAGTGGACTGACTGCCCATTTTGAGTCTAGACGCACATTTGGCAATGAACACACTGCTGCACTGTGGCGCTAAAAGGCTGTGGAAAGGAAATCACCCACCTCCTCTCTGAGTGAGGCTGAGTCCTCCCTCTTCATAATTGTGAGCGACCTTCAAATTTTAAAAATTCTTGCTCTTGACCCTGCTCTGAAAACCAAAGAATCTTTTCTCTCTCACACTATGGAGTCAATAACACCTCGGTGCAAGAGGAAGGCCTCTTTTTCTTTTCTCAATATATTAAACAGCAACCACCAGGAGCTCACTCAGCAGAGGGAGAAAGGAGCATTCTTGTAAAGGAACATGACAATGTCAACAAGAGCTCACAGCCCCAGAGAGAGTTCTTCCAGTGCAAACAGAGCTTCAAATGCTCTCTCACACAGCAGCCCGGACATATTCTGTGAGATCAGGCAGGCCAGGATTAATCTCATTTGAAAAGAGGCCTAGAAAGATTAAGTGATTCTCCTAAGATTAGAGTGCAGCTGTGCCAGCAGCCATGACAAGAAGCCGCTCCTTTGAGCACACAGAGTGTGCTTGGGTCCTGGTCTGGGCTGCCTCCCTAAACCACAAGAAAGACGGCAGCACACCCTGCTCTTCGCGTCTTTGAGATGACAGTTGGTCTCCTGTTTAACCTTCCAAGGGAACCATCAAGATAAATCAAAAGCAGCAAAAACCAAAAGTAAACTGTCAGTCAACAACTTGCTGATGGGTTTCTGGAAATTGAATTCCAGGAGAGAATGAAAGGACAGGACCCAACTACTAGGTTGAATTTTCAGTGTAAATGTACTATGCAGTCAGATTAAAATAATAAGCTACATAGCAGGCAAAAATAATTATAAAAAGTAATTTAAAAAACAATATCCTTTACAAGAGCACCAAAAAAGTACCAAGTATCATGGAATGACTAACAAAAGATGCATAAGTTCTTACACAGAAAACAATACAACACTGAGAGAAATTACAAACCCATAGAAGTAGAGGGGTATATCAGGTTCACTGATCAGGAAACTCAATAAAGACATTAATTCTCCATTTTTATCTATAGATGCAATACAATCCCAATCAAAATTCTAATCGAATTATTTTTCTGAAAATTGATAAAGTAATTCTAAATCTTATATGGAAATTAAAAGGCCAGGGATAACCAAGACAATCTTGGAGAACTTGTATTACACCAGATAACTAAATTAATAAAGTACATAAAGTTAGGACAGTATGTATTGGTGAAGAATGGACAAAGAGATTAAAGGAACAGAGAACCTCAAACCAGACCCATATGCATACAGACACTGGATGTAAACAAAGGTCCTGCTGCGTTGCAAAGGAGAAAGGACAGTTTCTTCAATAAATACTTGACCAAATTGATACTCATATGAAAACAAAACAGTGACTATTAATCCAACATGTAACAAATACAGAAAAACATTTCTAGATCAAAATGTAAAAGGTAAAACAACACTTCTAAGATTAACATGAGAGAATATCGTCATGACCTTGAGAAAGGTGAACAGAACTCAAAAACACTAACCTGAGAAGACTAAGAAACTAAACTACCTTAAAATTAAGAATTACTGTTCATCAAAAGATACCATTAAGAGTCACAGAATGGAAAACATATTTACAGTATTTAAAATACAAGTTGTAGAAAACAACTCAGAGCCTAAAGAACACCTATAAACCAATAAGAAAACACGCAACCTGACAGAAGAAAACAGATGAGACTTGAGTAGACATGTCACAAAAGAGGATATCCAAATGACCAATGGATGAAAAGGTGAGCAACCTCATTAGTCATCAGGGAACTGCCAAATGAAAAGTATAATGAGGCATCATTATAACCCATCAGAAGGGCTAAAATTTAAGACTACCAAAATGTGGCAATGATATAGAGCAGTGGTTCTCAAATGGGCACAATTTTGCCCCTGTGAGGTAATCTGGTGATGCCTAGGGATATTTCTGTTGTCACAACTGGTAGGGGGAGGGTGCTACTAGCATTTAGTGGATCAAGACCAGGGATGCTGCTAAACATCTTACAGTGCACAGAACGGCCCATCATGACGATAGTGCTACAGCTGGGAAATGCTGATGTGCAACCAAAATGCACATGACAGGACCACTTTGAAAAACTGTTTAGCTCTCAGGTTGAAAGAAAGCCAGACATAAAATGAACAGTACCATATGAATTTCATTTATATAAAATTCAAAAATGGACAAAAACAATCTATGGTTTTAAAAATCACAACAGGGCCGAGTGTGGTAGCTCACACCTGTAATCTCAGTACACTTTGGGAGGCTGAGGTGGGCGGATCACTTGAGCTCAAGAGTTCAAGATCAGCCCGGGGAACATGGCAAAACCCCCGTCTCTACCAAAAATACAAAAAATTAGCCAGGTGTGATGGCGAGCGCCTGTACTCCCAACTACTCGGGAGGCTGAGATGGGAGGATCGCTTGAGCCCCAGAAGCAAAGGTTACAGTGAGCTAAGATCGCACCGCTGCACTCCAGCCTGGGCAACAGGACAAGACACTGTCTCAAAAACAAAACAAAATTTTAAAAAATCAGGGCCAGGCGTGGTGGCCCACGCCTGTAATCCCAGCACTTTGGGAGGCCGAGGTGGGCAGATCATGAGATCAGGAGATCGAGACCATCCTGGCTAACATGGTAAAACCCCGTCTCTACTAAAAATACAAAAAACAATTAGCCGGGCATGGTGGCGGGTGCCTGTAGTCCCAGCTACTCGGGAGGGCTGAGGCAGGAGAATGGCATGAACCCGTGAGGCAGAGCTTGCAGTGAGCCGAGATTGCGCCACTGCACTCCAGCGTGGGCGACAGAGCGAGACTCCGTCTCAAAAAAAAAAAAAAAAAAAAAAAAAAAGGCCGGGCGCGGTGGCTCAAGCCTGTAATCCCAGCACTTTGGGAGGCCGAGGCGGGCGGATCACGAGGTCAGGAGATCGAGACCATCCTGGCTAACACAGTGAAACCCCGTCTCTACTAAAAATACAAAAAATTAGCCAGGTGTGTTGGGGGGCGCCTGTAGTCCCAGCTACTCGGGAGGCTGAGGCAGGAGAATGGTGTGAACCCGGGAGGCGGAGCTTGCAGTGAGCCGAGATCGCGCCACTGCACTCCAGCCTGGGGCACAGAGCAAGACTCCGTCTCAAAAAAAAAAAAAAAAAAAAAAAAAAAAAAAATCAGAATAGTGGCCACCTACAAGGACGAGTCAGGTAATAAAAGAGGGGTGGAGCTGCTGAGGGAATGCAGCATTCCATGGAATAGTGACCAGGAGGGAAAATGCATGGGCCTGGGGGCAACATTCCATTTTTTGATCCAGATGCAGGTTACTGGGGTATGTTCATATTGTGAGAAATCATGGAGACACAGACACATATATAATATAAATATGATATTCATATGCTTTCCTATATACTTCAGAAATACTTTCAGATGACACTATCCATACACTTCAATTTATATGTTCGTTAAAAAGAAAAAAAAATCAATAGGCTAGTACTCAAGATCTGTCCAATTCCTTCAAAACAAAATGCTCCTTTGGGATTTGTGGAAAGAGAACATTTACATATATGAGTAACAGAAACACCTCTAAAGTGCTAATTAATTCTTTTACATCCAAGACCGGGCTTATGAGTACCTGTCGTTTGACTGAAACCAATTCCATGTCTAGTTGTCTCAGCACCGTGGTAGCAGCAGTGGCATTGGCAGAAACAGCCTCCACATCTTCTTGAGAAAGAAACATTCCCTTTGGAGGTTTCCTTTTTGCTCTATTTTTAGCTTGTGTGCTATGTTTTTCTTTTTTGACCTGAGGAACTGTCTCAGTAGGAGGAACCTGCATGATATACACAGGTGATGAATGAAACTTAAAAAAAAGTGAAAAGATCAGTAATAAACATATTTATTTCCTTAACATGGCACCAAAACAATCTAAGACAAATACCATGCCCTATCAGAACCAAATGAGATCTACAGATTCTAACAGGCAGTTCACAGACAGAATTTGGGCTACTGAGTTTTAACTACACACAATGAAACTGTGTTGCATTCCTTCTTGTACAAATACTTCCTTACTCTATCATTTCAAGCCAATGAAAACAAGAATTCTCACCTTCCTCTAGTAATATAGAAAGAAAAAAAAATCTGTATTCTCTCCTAGTGAGTTTTGTGGCCACACACACATCTGTATTTATCTACATGAAATTACAGCTTTTTATACACATTTTTGGATAACACAATTTTTAGGGCAACTTATATAACTTACTCTAAAATAATATACCTTATCATTTTAAAATGCATGACGGCTATTAATTTCTGTAAAGCCAAAACCTTCAGAATTGAAACACAGTAAAATCTTGTCAAGTTAAAGAATATAACTTACTGGTAACCATTTTAAGAACAAGAAGTTTTTATAATTGCTCATAATTTCATCTTGTTAGTGCATTAGCATTCACTGATAAAGCTGAAAATACGACTTTCTGCTTCATATTTTAAAAGACTGAGCTAAAGACACTGCAAAACTATAATGGTAGTGATAATTTCTTCAACAAGTGGGTAATACAAAAATATTAGTAGGCAATAAACTGTGCTGTGTATGGGACTACGATGTTTAATAAAGATCACCAACTGACTACGTCTGGGCGTGGTGGTTCACGCCTGTAATCTCAGCAATTTGGGAGGCCGAGGCGGGCAGATCACGAGGTCAAGAGATCGAGACCACGGCGAAACCCCATCTCTACTAAAAATACAAAAATTTAGCCAGGCGTGGTGGCGGGCGCCTGTAGTCCCAGCTACTCAGAGAGGCTGAGGCAGGAGAATGGCGTGAACCCGTGAGGCGGAGCTTGCAGTGAGCCGAGATTGCGCCACTGCACTCCAGCCTGGGCGACAGAGCAAGACTCCATCTCAAAAAAAAAAAAAGAAAAAGAGAAAAAAAAAAATCAAGGTAGAGTAAATTTAAAAGGTTCTAAAAATTACAAAGCTCCCATTATATTATTTTAAAAAAAAGTGACTAGATTCAGAATTATGAATATACAGGCATATACATTTTACTGAGAGAGTTCTCAGGAAAAAGTCACCAAAAGGTTGACAGTGATTATGGATAATATTATAAATCACTTTTTCTTCTTTCAGTTAGCTGTATTTCCTACCTTGTCTACAAGAAACATATATTACTGATGTCATTTTAAAGTTTAGATAAATTTAGAACCTTCTGTTTTTATAGGCTTAAAATAATAACTGTTCTTATAATTTGGAGCAGACAGAACTCTCTGAGAAATTTTACTGAAACTATAGACTGTGTATTTGGAAAAATACCTCTATGAACCTACGTAAAAGTTACATGCAATTGTAGAGGTTCACGAGCCCCCTGAATCCAGAAACTACAATCTCTTGTATAATGATTTTTTTAAATGATGAGATGAAACAGTCACCATGTGAGAGAGGATGGTCCTGGCTCCTCCTGGTGTGACCAAATTGCTGCTTCTGAGTAACAAGAGGGCTGTGCCGAGTCCCTGCCAGCTCACTGCAGTCACCCCAGGCATGGCATGGGTGCCTAGGATGGGCAGACGCTGGGGCAGCTATAGCATGAATGGAGACCCTAAGGCTGCCTGGAATTCATTAGACCACTTGCTAACCTACTGAGCTAATGGCTTACGAAGAAAGTCAGTGAGGACTGCTGTTCTAGGGAACATCATTACTCATTAGTGCTATTTTCTATCCTTTAAGGCTTCCTTTATTCATATCTATTGGCAAATAAAATTATACAATCTATAAAACAAAGACAGTATTGTTGAAAAAAAGTCATATCATGCTGCTTTCCACATAGCACTTAATATATTAAGTAGAACAAGCAAGATGAATGTTTTATTTATGAAACTAGTAATAAAATTTATTTGCCTAAACAACACTGGGGGAAAAAATACCTCCTTTTTGCTTTCCTTGTTTTGATCAACCTCAATGTCAATGGGATTGTTTCCATTTGTCTCTTCTAGTTCATCCTCACTGGAAGACAAGAACAAGTTGATGATTATTTTGTACTAACTTTCCAAATACAAACAATAAATTGATTTAACTGAAAATTTTGTACTAATTTTACCAAATATAAATAATAAATTGATTTAATATAAAATTAGTATGTTTTCAGGCTGCTGAGATAAAAACATCTTTGTAATTCAAACAGAATACCAACTCCATAGTTCTTTCAGTCTAAGTGATGAAAAACTACTAAAATAGATTCCTAACTTCCCAATCCAGATCTAAAACACTATTGCTCTATATTTGTAAACTGAAAATATCAAAATGAAAATGCATTTACATGTTATTTTCCCATAATTATCTATTGAGGACTAGGATATGATTACTAAACAAAACTGAGAAATTATGGGAGAATAAATTTCCACTGCATTGGGAATAAACCTGCCAACAGTAAAAAAATCCTTTTTCAAGTACCATCTTTCTACCCAAGGCCACACAAAGTCTGAGGCTTTTCTGGCGTCCTGGACAACTGATGTTTTAAAATTATGTTTAATTTTAAAAAGAAAACTTACATTGGTATAGCACTTTAAATGCTTTTTGTAATATCCTGAATGTAGTATTTCATTTAATTTAAAACAAACAAAAAAAGCCCTGGCGCAGGTAGGAATGCAACTGTAAAAAATGAGAAAACTAAGTCTACAGAAGTCAAGTAGCCTGCCCCAGTTTGCCCACCTCACACTGCCTCTGGAATCCATCCCAGGGGACCATGGGACCACGCCCACTGTGCGCCACCTCCTCCCCATCCTCCACCGAGGCAGGAGGAAGCTCTAGCTGAGGAAAGAGTGTCCACAACAAGAAAGAGCCTTCGGCTAAGGGAATTTTGTCCCAGTCCCTGCCATGACTTTCACAGGCAAGTCCTGTTAGAAAGCCAACAATTTATCAGGTGCTGCTGCAGCATCTCCATCCCTGCATCCCAAAAGTGGTTAAGGTGCACATGAGAGGAGGAGGCAAAGCACTTCTTGGCCCCATCGGGACTACTGCAAAAAAAAAAAGCCTCCAGGGAGTAAGAATGGAAGTGTTGGCAGGTATTCTTATTTCATACTCAAGGATATCCAATCCCACTGTGTATTATTTAATTTTGATTGCTGCTTAGTAAACTGCACCTGCTTCTAGTAACAGACTTACTATATAGACAGTAAACTAGGGAAATGAAAAAGCTTCATAAATAAACCTACTAGTATGTAAGTCAGAGGCAAAAATATGCAGATGTATCATGGTTGATAATTTTATAGGCTCTTACAATTGAAAAGAGCTTTGGAGATGTTCTTAACATCACTCTCAATTTATACTTGGGCCAAGAGCCTTGAATTCTCCAAAAGTGATACTCAACTTTCAATGTGTTCTCACATGTTACTCTTTCATTTGAAATGATAAAATTCCATCCTGAGATGGGACACCAGGGACCATATATTTCATCCTCCTTAATTTTATTTTTTTATTATTAATTGATAAAAATATTACAGGAAATGTGGAAAATAGGATTTTTTAAAACCCACCTATATATCTCACCACCCTAACAAGGAAACCATTAGGTCTGCATGCTGCCTTCTGGACTTCAAACATCTTCATTTTAGAGTTAGGGAAAACAGAAGCCTGGGGAAGATGCATGTTGAAGTCACCTGCCTGTGAGTATGTACAATTTTACATATTTTAAAAAATAAATTAAAGACCTTAAACATCCCAGTGTAGCCTGTGGCATGTAAGTGGAATCTTCAGAGCTGAGATTAGAGCCCATTTCTGAGTGTGAGTACCTGGCCGTTTCCACTTCTCTATGCTACATACAAGACTGAGGAAGTGATGGTTAAGAAGTATTCACCATACTAAGCTATCCTTAAAACTAACATCCTTACTAAGAAATTATAAAATGTTTCTCTTTCTCATTCACATACAAAAAACAGATGGTCAAAAAAAGAAGCGGCAACTCTAAGTTGTATTGTATTTTTGTTTCCACATGGCAAACGTAAAAACACACCAAATGAATCTTGTAAAAATATACCATATTAAACCTCAAACTACAAAATAAAAGATTCTTTTTTATTAAAAGGAGCCACCCCTTCTAAAGGGGAAGGAAAAAAAAATGGGTCAAAGTTAACTGACTCAAAATGGAAGTTCACTGACTGCAGGAAAGACTGGTGAGAAAAAATACCTGAATAATGTGACACACTCTAATACATCTCGTGAACATGTGGTTCCACCAGGAAGGCACGGAGGGAAAACCAGTCATTCTGCCTTGCCTTTGTGTATCTGGGGCTCTTAGACAGTCCCCTAAGTGGTTAGACAACACCCCAGCCATGTGCTCACCTCTCCTCCCGCTCCCGTTTTTGTTTCCGGGCATGGCGATCCATCACACTAGTTTTAGTCCTCGTCTTCTTCCAAGAATAGTAAAATTTCACCAGACTTGCTATAGATTTATCAGGAAGCTAAACATAAAAAATGAGTTGGTTTATTTAAATATAAAAGTAATCTTTAAAAATCAAATGTTTAGATACCTTTAATAAGGATCACTCTTCTATGTCTGAAGCCATAGCCCTTTTTTCTGATAAGAAAAAAATTGATAAATGAATTCTTATCAATAGATATTTTAAATTACTGAAGTTTGTAAGTGAAACTTCGTCAATAAAAGATGGTAAAATCAGTTCAAGATGAATCAAGAGTTTTCACACACCCAATGTTCTTAAATAAAACTTATTTTTTTTAAATTCATTTTAACACTTAATGGAAATGTCAATAAGCTTTTAAGTAGGGGTCTACCAAAGAGCTTTCCAGAATCTAAATGATAAGCCAGCTGTCCCCAGGCAGACAGAGCCCCTTGATGCACCACCTCAGACAAACATCAAAGATCCTTCGTGCCGGGCGTGGTGGCTCACGCCTGTAATCCCAGCACTTTGGGTGGCTAAGGTGGGTGGATCACAAGGTCAGGAGATGGAGACCATCCTGGCTAATATGGTGAAACCCCGTCTCTACTAAAGATACAAAAAATTAGCCGGGCGTGGTGGCGGGTGCCTGTAGTCCCAGCTACTCGGGAGGCTGAGGCAGGAGAATGGCGTGAACCCAGGAGGCAGAGCTTGCAGTGAGCCGAGATCGCACCACTGCACTCCAGCCTGGGCGAGAGAGTGAGACTCTGTCTCAAAAAAAAAAAAAAAAAAAGATACAAAAAATTAGCCGGGCGTGGTGGCATGCGCCTGTAGTCCCAGCTACTCAGAAGGCTGAGGCAGGAGAATCGCTTGAACCTGGGAGGCGGAGGTTGCAGTGAGCCGAGATCGTGTCACTGCACTCCAGCCTGGTGACAGAGCAAGACTCCGTCTAAAAAAAAAGTCCTTCGCATGGGTCTAATCTTTTGGGAGTCCCAACAAGAGGGACTGGGGTGGGTGGGGAGGGTCCAGTCACAAATGACAGGATGGGAAGTGCTAGAAGTGCTTTACTCCTGTAACCAGAAAACTCCCATCCACAGAGCAGCATGTACTAAGCTGAATCTAAAGGGGAACTTTACCAAAAATGGGAATATTTATGTTTGAGTATGATATCCCTATCTCAAGTATGCTGCAGGAAGAGAGTAGATAGGAGAAAAAAAATAGTTAGAACTCAGTGGTCTCATCTACTTACCATTTGTTGGATTCTATGAAAAGTTTTCCCATGAAAACTAAAGGCTTGCTCAAATAAGACTTTATCTTCCACAGTCCACTCATCTGGGAAAGGGGTAAAGTTGGGCAAATCAGCCAATGACTTTTCGATATTATGTTTATGCCAGAAGAGCATCCCAAGAGCCTACAAAAATGATATCAGTAAAATTTTAGATCAAACAAAAAACAATGAAAATGGAAATGAGACCAGCAAAAGAAAAGTAAAAACTACTTCATATTTAGACAAACTAACTCATATACAGTGGCAGACACTGTCAGAGGCCCCTTTTTCTATTCTTTATAATTGTGGTAATATACACATACTTTTTTTTCAGGTGATGTAATTTTTATTATAGATATAATGTCTTTTAATATAGGTATAAGTATCAAGAAACAGTGAAGCAATTTAAATAAATTATTTAATTTTCGAACAATATGCAATATGTTTTAATTGGAAATTACACATACAATAAAAATATTTTTCTTGGAAATGGTAAGTATACAATTCAGGATGGTGATAACTTGTTAGGTACAGCAACAAGGGAAGGTGATATTTGTTAAGTATGGCAACATAGGTATCATCAGGGAAGTGGTCACAGAGAAACTATCTACAAATAATTCTTCTAAAATAAATTATAAAAAATTTATTATTATTATTATTTGAGACAGGGTCTGGATCTGTCACCCAGGTTGGAGTGCAGTGGCACTCACTGCAACCTCCAGCTCCCAGGCTCAAGCAATCCTCCTTGATCGCCTCAGCCTCCCAAATAGCTGGGATTATAGGCACATGCCACCACACCCGGCTAATTTCTTGTACTTTCTGTATAGACAGGGTTTTGCCATGTTGCCCAGGCTGGTCTTAAACTCCTGGGCTCAAGTGATCTACCCACTTTGGCCAGAAGTAGAATTAGTGGATAATACGGTAATTCTTTTTTCTTTTTTTTTTTTTTTTTTTTTTTTTTTTTGAGATGGAGTCTTGCTCTATCGCCCAGGCTGGAGTGCAATGGCGCAATCTCGGCTCACTGCAAGCTCCGCCTCCCGGGTTCACGCCATTCTCCTGCCTCAGCCTCTCCGAGTAGCTGGGACTACAGGCGCCCGCCACCACGCCCGGCTAATTTTTTGTATTTTTAGTAGAGACGGGGTTTCACTGTGGTCTCGATCTCCTGACCTCGTGATCCGCCCGCCTCGGCCTCCCAAAGTGCTGGGATTACAAGCGTGAGCCACCGCGCCCAGCCACGGTAATTCTATTTTTAATTTTTTAAGGAGCTGCCATCCTGTTTTCCCCACCGGGTGTACCATTTTACATTCCCACCAACAGTGAATGTCCTTGTCTCTTACAACCTTTTTAAATTTAAAGTCTATTTTGACTGATATTATTATAATCACTCCTGCTTTCTTTGGTTACTACTTGCATGGGATACCATTTTCCACCCTTTCACTTTAAAACTGTGTTTTTGGAACTAATGTAAATCTCTTGTATATAGTGGGATCCTGTATTTTTTACACACTCTGCCTATCTCTGTCCTTTGGAAAGTTTAATCCATTTGTATTTAAAGTAATCACTGATAAGGAGGGACTTCTGTCATTTGGCTATTTGTTTTGTATATTCCTTAAAGCTTATTATGTCCTTCATTTCCTGAATTACTGTCTTTTTAGGTTGTTTTTTTTTGAGACAGGGTTTCATTTTCCTTGCCCAGGCTGGAGAAGGAATGGCATGATCTTGGCTCACTGCAACCTTCTCCCTTTCAGGCTCAATCAACCCTCCTGTCTCAGCCTCCTGAGCAGCTGGGACCACAGGTGCATGCCACCATGCGCAGCTAATTTTTTTTTGTAGAGACAGGGTTTCGCCATGTTGCCCAGGTTGGTCTCCAACTCCTGAGCTCAAGTGATCTGCCCAAAGTGCTGAGATTATAGGTGTCAGCCACCACGTCCAGCCTCCTTTTTATGTTTTGTTGATTATTTATAGTGAAAGATTTAAATTCCTATTTCCTTGTGTATAGCTATTTTCTTTTTTTTTTTTTTTTGAGACGAAGTCTAGCTCTGTCGCCCAGGCTGGAGTGCTGTGGCGCAATCTCGGCTCACTGCAAGCTCCGCCTCCTGGGTTCATGCCATTCTCCTGCCTCAGCCTCTCCGAGTAGCTGGGACTACAGGCGCCCGCCACCACGCTCAGCTAATTTTTTGTATTTTTAGTAGAGATGGGGTGTCACCATGGTCTCGATCTCCTGACCTGGTGATCCGCCCGCCTCGGCCTCCCAAAGTGCTGGGATTACAAGCGTGAGCCACCGCGCCCGGCCTCTATAGCTATTTTCTGAGGCTGGGCGTTGCGGCTCACACCTGCAACCCCAGCACTCCAGGAGGCCGAGGTGAGAGGATCACTTGAGCTCAGAACTTGGAGAGCAGCCTGGGGAACTTAGCAAGACCATGAATCTACGAAAAACAAACAAACAACAACAAGTTAGCCAAGCATGGTGGTGCACGCCTGTAATTGCAGCTACTTGGGGGACTGAGGCAGGAGGACTGCTTGACTGAGCCCAGGGTTTTGAGGCTGCAGTGAGCTATGATCACACCACTGCACTCCAGCATGGGTGACAGAGCAAGACCTTGTCTCAAAACAAAACAAAACAAACAAAAAGACACAAGCTTTTATTTATTTTAAATTGCACATTACGCCTTTAATACACTGATCTAGAAAGAAAGATTTAGTACAGTTAATGCTCAAAATGAATACTGGGTCCACATGGCAGGGCCAAGCAATTAGAATGTGATTCGGAAATCAGTCAGTGAAAGACATACTTGGACGTGATCAAGAGGCATTTCACTGCCACAAAACAAGGTAGCGGAAGGATTTGAAAACCCATAGCAGGATGCAATCCTACCCCTTAGAGGTCAAGGAGCTTATCCCATATTGGTGTGAGGAATGGCTTCTTTTCCTTTTTTTTTCTTTTTTGTTGTTGTTGTTGATGATGATACAGAGTTGTGATCTAGAGTGCAATGACATGATCTTGGCTCACTGCAACCTCTGCCTTCTAGGCTCAAGCGATTCTCCCACCTCAGCCTCCAGAGTAGCTGAGACTACAGGCACACACTACCATGTTTGGCTAATTTTTAATTTTTTTTGGAGAGATGAGGTGTCACTACATTGCCCAGGCTGGTTTCAACCTCCTGGGCTCAACAAATCTTCCCATCTCATCCTCCCAAGTAGCTGGGACCACAGGCACACACCACCATGCCTGGCTGATTTTAATTTTTTGTAGAGACAGGATTTTGCCATGTTGTCCAGGATGGAATGGCTTATTTTCTGATGAACACATGTGGGACTATTTGAACTGCCACTAAAAATCCTAGAAGGGGGCTGGGCGCGGTGGCTTATGCCTGTAATCCCAGCACTTTGGGAGGCCGACGTGAGTGGATCACGAGGTCAGGAGTTTGAGACTAGCCTGACCAACATGGTGAAACCCTGTCTCTACTAAAAATACAAAAATTAGCCAGGCGTGGTGGCAGGCACCCGTAATCCCAGCTACTCAGGAGGCTGAGGCAGGAGAATCATTTGAACCCAAGAGGCGGAGATTGCAGTGAGCTGAGATCGCACCATTGCCTGCCAGCCTGGGTGACAGAGTGAGACTCCGTCTCAAAAAAATAAAATAAAAAATAAAAAATCCCAGAAGGGTTTTTGTTTTGTATTATTTATACATACAGTTTTTTGTAAAAGTAAATCCAACACATGAACTTAATACAGGATTGCTCTCAACCTTCTAGAGCCACCTCCCCTGGGGTCAGGGAGGAAATAGTTGTTTTTTCACATCACTGTGCAGGTTACAGTCATCTTCCAGTGGAATGAGCAGAGCTCTCCTGACAGTGGCCTGACTAGAGAAGAGTACAGGATTGGCTCCTGGGGTCAAGCAGGCTCTCTTTGCTTCTCCTCTTTGGTCATGACAGCATGGTTCCTCCCGCAAAGGTCCTTAGTAAACAAGCCCTGGCAAAAGCCCAAGTCACTACCTCTCAACTCTCTTGGATAAGAGGAGCTTTCTCCCTGCACCAGAGGTGCTATCTGACTAGATTATATGAAGGGAGTGGGTGCAGGAGACAAAAATGATTACAATGAAAATGGGAGCCATGAGTTCCCATCTGCAGCTCCAACGTAAGATGCCTGCAGATGTGGTCAGTGTGGCATGTGCAACAGGGAGGTGAAGAGGAATGGGTTGGGCATGGAGAGTGCTCCTTGAGAGAGCAGTCAGCCTGCTGGCCTTCACTTCTTGGCCTTGCCCTGGGCAGCCACAGCTTCCATGGCTTTATGCACGGTCTCTTCATCCCCAGGAACTCTTTTTATTCAGGGGCTTGATGGGCTTCAAGTTCTTGTCCAATTTATAGACAATGGGATTACCAGTTGGCAAGTTCAGCTCCACTATGGTCTCTTCAGAGAGACTCTCCAGCAGCTTTTAACTGACAATATCTTCATTTCTCCCCTTTACTTTTAAAAGAATCTTCTCAGATATAGAATTCTTAGTTGACAGTTTTCTTCTCTTGCTGCTTTGAATATATCAGCCCATTGCCTCTGGCTTCCAAAGGTTTTGACAAGAAATACCCTAATAAGCTTATTCAGGATCCCTTATATGTAATAGGTTAGTTCTCTGTTGCTGCTATCAAGATTCTCTGTCTTTTCAAAGTTTCATTATGTGCTCTGGTGAGTCTCTTTGAGTTTATTCTACTTGGAGTTCACTGAGTTCCTTGGATGTTTATAATCATGTCTTTCATCAAATTTGCATAATTTTTGGCCATTATTTCTTCAAATCATCTCTCTGTCCCTATCTCTGTATCTTCCTCCTTATGCAACTTTCACATGCATATGCTAGTCCACCCGATTGTGTCCCTAGGGTACCTTAGGCTCTGTTCACTCTCCAATCTTTTCTCATCCTGCTGCTCAGACTCAAATCATTTCCACTGTCCTTTCTTCATGTTCTTTCTTGAGACTCTTCAAATCTGCCTTTAAGAACGTCTAGTGAATTTTTCATTTCAAGTGTTTAGGCTCTAGAATTTCATTTGGTTTCCTTTTAGGTTTTCCATTTCCTTACTGTTATTTCCATTTGTTCATACATCATTTTCTTGACTTTTTCTGTATCTTCCATTAGTTCTTTAAAAACATCTTTAAGATAGTTGTTTTTTAAAATCTTTGCCTAGTAGATCTGCCACTAAGGACTTTTCCCAGGGACAGTTTCTGTTGATTAATCTTTTTCTACTGAATGGGCATACTTTACCATTTCTTTGTATGCTCTGTGATTTTTCTGTTAAAACCTAGACATCTGAATCTAATAATGTAGTAAACTCATAATCACATTCTCCCTCAGGGTTTGCCATGTTTTTACTACAGTTTTGCTTTCTTTTGGTTGTAGGCTTGCCTCCATGCTGAGGCTCAGCCTGAGTATAAACTGAAGGTCTTCTCTGAGGCACTGCCTTTCCCTGCCTCTGGTCATAGAACCAGCATGGTTCTAGGATCTATGCTCTTCAAGTATCACACTTTATTGCCTCAATATATAAATGAAAAAAGTAACTTATGAAAGAACAATTGTTGTGTTACTCTTTTATTTTTAAAATTATATATATTTATATATGTTATATATATGATATATAAAGGTCTTCTCAGCTTAGAAAGAAAAAAAGTAGAAATAGAATAAGTAACAAAAGAGGTAAGATGAGATAATCCAGCAATACTTTGCTAATGGTAATTTTAACACTGGAATTATAGGAAATTTTCATCTAATGAGCTTTTTTTTTTTTTTTTTTTTTTTTGAGATGGAGTCTCGCTCTGTCGCCCAGGCTGGAGTGCTGTGGCGCAATCTCGGCTCACTGCAAGCTCCGCCTCCTGGGTTCACGCCTTTTCTCCTGCCTCAGCCTCTCCGAGTAGCTGGGACTACAGGCGCCCACCACCACGCCCGGCTAATTTTTTTGTATTTTTAGTAGAGATGGGGTTTCACCGTGGTCTTGATCTCCTGACCTCGTGATCCGCCCGCCTCGGCCTCCCAAAGTGCTGGGATTACAAGCGTGAGCCACCGCGCCTGGCCACTAATGATCATTTTTAAAGGAGAAATGATCAAGACTACCATCCTTAAGAATTCATACAGGTATATTGTGCAATCATTTAATAATTAAAAGTAGCTTCAATGACCAGGATAGAGTAATTAAATGTAAGGCCAAGTCCAAAAGAAAGGGTACAATTTCACATAATCTAAACTCTTGGTAATTTCCATCATTCAGAAAAATAAGAAACGTCAGTAACTTATAGGTTGTAAGATCTAGATTAATGCCATGGAAAGCATTAATCCAACTTGATGTGTTTAAAATAAATCATTAAAGCTGAAATAAGGTATCATCATACTTTTGCAGAAAAATAAATCTTGTGGATTTCTTCTTAGTACATTCCAAACAATATTTAAAAGAAAATCTTGGCTGGGCGCAGTAGCCCACGCCTGTAATCCCAACACTTTGAGAGGCCACTTCTCTACTAAAAGTACAAAAATTAGCCAGGCGTGGTGATGGGCACCTGTAATCTCAGCTACTTGAGAGGCCAAGGCACGAGAATTACGAGAATTACTTGAACCCCGGAGGCAGAGGTTGCAATGAGCTGAGATGCACCACTGCACTCCAGCCTGGTCGCCAGAGCAAGACTCCATCTCAAACTGAAAATGATTCAAAACAGTGAATATTAAAACACTTTAGGTAAGAATGTGAAAACAGGAGTCAAAAAACATCATGATACAACCAGAAGAATGACAAATAAATCACATATTCAAATGAGAAAGCATTATGCTCAAGCATCCAGCTCCTTAGTAATCACTAAGTAATCAGTGTCCTAAAGGCTGTAGATCTGCAGAAATGCAGATATGCCTTTCAAATCAAAGGGTCCTCTAATATTCATCTTGAACAAGAAAAAGAAGACCAGAGTTTGTGTAACACTACTAGTAATTATCAAAAAGTTGCTAATGAGGAAACACTGCTACTCAATACAAAGAAGAAAAAAATATAATTTAGTTATAAATACTCATTTTTAACCAGCAAAAGAAAGAAAACCATGATATTACCTGTTCCATGTTGTACCCATGCTTTTCTTTGGCAATGGCAATGTATTCATCCACTGAAAAACAAGATGAGATGCCAGTAAACAAACTGAGGGACACAGTACACCCTATGGTCTGCTAGAATTGATATACGTGTATATTTCAGGACTGCTGACATGGTTTGGCTGTGTCTCCACCCAAATCTCATTTTGATTTGTATCTCCCACAATTCCCAAGTGTTGTGTGAGGGACCCAATAGGAGGTAATTGAATCATGGAGGATGGTCTTTCCTGTGCTATTCTCCTGATAGTAAGTCTCACAAGATCTGATGGTTTTAAAAAGGGGAGTTTCCCTGCACAAGCTCTCTTTGCCTGCCACCATCCATGTAAAATATGACTTGCTCCTCCTCGCCTTCCACCATGATTGTAAGGCCTTCCCAGCCATGTGAAACTGTAAGTCCATTAAACCTCTTTTTCTTCCCAGTCTTGGGTATGTCTTTACCAACAGCATAAAAACGGACTAATACACTTGTCATGTACAAGACTAAAAATAAAGAACACATAGTAACAAAATGGAACCATTATAATACAGTTATTCATCCTGCAGAGAAATGTCTGAATGAATATTCTCAAATATTAATAGCAGTTATCGCCTGGTGATGAGATTATGAGTCTTCTTTAAAAGAGAAAAACAAAAGCTCATGCCTGTAATCCTAACACTTCAGAAAGCTGAGGCAGGAGGATCCCCTGAGGCCGGGAGTTCTAGATTAGCCTGGATAACATAGTGAAATCCTGTCTCTACAAATAATTTTTAAAAATAATTAGTCAGGGCTGGATGCAGTGGCTCATGCCTGTAATCCCAGCACTTTGGGAGGCTAGGGCAGGCGGATCACTTTGAGGTCAGGAGTTCAAGAGCAACCTGACCAACATGGTGAAACCCCATCTCTACTAAAAATACAAAAATTAGCCGGGTGTGGTGGCACACGCCTGTAATCCCAGCTACTCGGGAGGCTGAGGCAGGAGAATTGCTTGAACCCGGGAGGCAGAGGTTGCGTGAACCGAGATTGCACCATTGCACTCCAGCCTGGCGACAAAGCAAGACTCTGTCTCAAAAAAAGAAAAAAGGAAAAGGAAGACAAAACCTTTAGTTCTGCTTAAAATTTTCTACAACAAGTACTACTTTAAACAATATGTTTAGCAGTAAAAAGAAATATGAAATTGGGGGTCATTTTTAGTTTCAGCTCAGGATGAATAATGAACAAACTATTCTTTATGTTTTAAAAAATTCTTAAGAGATAGATTACGTGACCCAGTGCTTGGTATTTGCTTTCAAATATGTACTACTCCAACACAAGGTGGCTAGCTTTCAAGAACCATGGAAAATACCAAGGAAAACAAATTGACTCAACCTCCAGAAGAAGTTGCCACCCCCAAAGATGAATCAATTTCCTCCCTGAGGATATTCTAGTCTTTCTTCCCAAATGTACAAGAAAAAATAATGCACTAGTCAATAGCACTGCCATATGTTCATGCCTGATTTTCCTTTATGAATTAAAAAAATAATAACACAAGCTAAAAAAAAAAATCAAGTAGCATAGAACTGTATGAAGTAGGCAGTAAAATCCTGACTAGCCCCTATTCCCTCTTGGCTCCTAAATCTTACTCTCTAGGTACAACGGCCAAACTTAGAGAAAACAGGCTCAGAGTGATCCACTTTCCCACTATGACACAAAGAGTAAACAGAGGAGTCCTAATAAAAGTCTGAGCTTCTACATCTTAGTTTGCTGTGCGATTATACCAAAAGCATGCTCCCAGCTCTGGGAGAACTGTCAACCAATTTAGGAAACAGAAATCAATTTTGAAAAAGAATTCCAACTCTTATAGAAGCATGTATTCTAAAAATTGGGGAAAATATTCCATTGACAAAAGAAAAAGTCAACCTAATTCAAACAGCAACTAATTATATACTGCAGCTCAATATTAATTCTAATACTAAGCCACTAATTTTTGATTTGTTTTAATATTTAAAATAGTTACAAACTGGTTACTTCACTCAGATTACAGTAAAATTTCAATTTACTTGAAAGTCAGCAAATGACAAATGAAATGACCATAGCTCATCACAAAAGTATAACTGGTGATTTTAAAAAGCAGGGCAGGGGCCAGGCGCGGTGGCTCACGCCTGTAATCCCAGCATTTCGGGAGGCCGAAGCGGTGGATCACAAGGTCAAGAGATCAAGATCATCCTGGCCAACATGGTGAAACCCCATCTCTACTAAAAATACAAAAATTAGCTGGATGTGGTGGCGCTTGCCTGTAGTTCCAGCTATTTGGGAAGCTGAGGCTGCAGTGAGCCAAGATCGTGCCACTGCACTCCAGCCTTGATGACAGAGCAGGACTTCATCTCAAAAAAAAAAAAAAAAAGGGCAGGGCAGGGAATTACTCCAAAGTATGTCCCTTGCTTTTTACTTCATAATACAGTAGATTATGCCAAATAAAAGTGCTCTCAGATTCTAAAAAAACGTCAGATGAGGCTGCTCGAACAGGTGGTTCTGTATACTTGGCCAGAACCCTGCAGAGAGACACAGGTAATGTGGGGGTTCATACTGGAGGAGATGAGATGCAAATGGCAGCATACCAGACCTAGAAACAGACAGCAGGCCAGCTGATTAAAAACCAGCTCATGAGATGCACTCAGGAGTATGTAAGGACAGAAGGCGAAAACAATCTGCGGTAAATTGAGGGTCAACTCTGGAGAAGGTCTGCTTCTTTAAAACTGGCTTGAAGGGCTCCTTCCTTTAATAAATACTTGGTGAATGAACAACAAATGAACCTTAAGCTTCTGCTGTAAATCTCAAGTCTCAGAGCACACTATTATCTACCTTAACTGAGTAAGAATGTATGTATGATCACCAGGAGCATGATCTTTGAGCAAACACATGCACAGGCTGAACAAGTGATGCAGGAGTCCCTGGAGTGGCCCAGCACAGGGGCTAGTCCTGCCCATGGTTCTTGGGCAGATGTTATCTGCTCAGAGTCCCTCCCGCTACATCAGTAACAAGGCCTGTAAAGCCTGTGCCCACTGTCTGCAACCAGATTTAGCTACAAATTATAAGACACACACAAGCATTTGTTGAATGCTACTCCATTTTCATCTCCTCTTTTGTTTTTTAACTTAAGAATCAGCTGGTGATAGGAACAGTAAGACAGTAACAGTAGATTCCCAATGCTGCAGCTGAGGTTATACAGGACATCTGCCATATTGTAAACAATAAGGTATTCTTACTAAGGTGACCTTTAAAGTTACGTAACTTTTGGATTTTCTTGGATGGCCAGGTGTGGTGGCTCACACCGGTAATCCCAGCACTTTGGGAGGCCAAGGCAACAGGATCACTTGAGGCCAGGAGTTTGAGACCAGCCCAGCCAACATGGTATAAAACCCCGTCTCTACTAAAAATACAAAAATCAGCTGGGCATGGTGGTGCGTGTCTGTAAACCCAGCTACTTGGAAGGCTGAGGCAGGACAATTGCTTGAATCCTAGAGGCAGAGGTTGCAGTGAGCCGAGATCGTGCCACTGCATTCCAGCCTGGGCAACAGAGCGAGACCCTGTCCAAAACAAAAAAATTTTTTCTTGGAGATCACCCTGATGACTCAAATCTAAAGTAAAGGAAGAAAGCACTCTACTGTAGTTACTGTAGTAACTACTTAAATGAAGACACATGGTGTGTCTACTAGGTGCTCAGAAGGTTGTGATGAAGTAAGTTAATGAACCAGGAGCCCTCTAGCCTGTAAAAGGAATTACCATCTAATACCTACTAGCAAATAGATACCTTTTCATTCTTTTCGTTGTTCCCAATGTCCAACAAAAATCAGACAGACATTTGCTGAATGAATGCCTGGGGTGCTGTAATATGTGCAATGTCAACATTTGAGGTTTCCTGTCCCACAAGATAAAAGGCAGCACAGGTTATGTACAGGGTAAGAAAGACCCAGGTCAAATCCTGGCTCTGTCTTAAAATAAAATGAGTTTGTCTAGCAGTGCACGGCACACAGTCAGCACTGTATGACTATGTTATCTTTAGCAACGCCCTGACCTTCCCAAGAATTAGTTCTCACCAATAAAGCCAGGTTATCACCTAACTGGGAAAATGACACCACAGTAGGTACTCCTCCTCCTCTCCTCACAGAATGTTCTGGACTAGAGTTTACTCAGAATATAGCCATCTGCAAAAGCAATGCTGTTGACAGACCTTGTCTCTTACTGTATTCCTGTTCTACATAATCCTCAGCTTTTGTTTTCTTTAATCAAGGGACATGGATATCTACCATACTTTTCAGAATCCCTGGTGCAATTCCCTTCCCACCACCTACCCTGTTCCTTTACAGAGTTATACCAGTAGCTACTGGTAGGACAGCAATGAAAATGAAAAGTGCACTTTTCAAAACCTCCCACGTGGTTTCCTTAAGTGAAGCAAAAAAAAGCTTTCAACCCAAGAAAATTAAATGTGTTCCCAGCTACCCTTATAAAAAAAACAAAAGATAAGCAGATGCTTAAAAGTCAGTGGATAAAAGATGAAACAGGAAGGAAGAGGAGCAGGAGAAATACAAGCTACCTACAAAAAACTGCTCTTAAAGAAAACAGGGATCCGTGGGGACTTTTCCAACTCTGGCAACAAGAATCTTAATTCTGCCCCTTATCAATTAAAAATTCACCAATCTGGAAGGGAGGAGCCACTGAGGGCAGGGACTCGTGAAGTAAATGCTGATAAGGACAATAAGCAAAGTCCACGCTGCTCAAGAAAATGCTAGCACGTTTCTATAGGCCCGGGCATCTGCACCCATCACCCTTCCCCAATGTACAGGGTGCGCAAAGCGGGCCTGCCTGTGCAACCTGGCTGACATTCCAGTCTGTCGGTCAGAAGCAGAAGAATCCATCCACTGCGTTTTACCATTATGGATATAGGTGAAAGAGTTATGGGCTTCCTCATAATATCACCTAAAGACAGAATGTGAAATCCTCATTCTTCAAGAAAATTTATAAAATTCCAAAAGCCTAATCAAGCATTTACTGAATTAAACTTACTATGCACAAAGCACTGTATTAAATAGCAAGCCAAAATAAAAAGCAAAAATGAACTGATTTCCCACAGTAGCTTGAGACAACACACAGGTAACAGAAGAGAACACACAAAATAACAACACAGATGTAGGACAGTATGGGAATGCCAAGTCATCAGATGACAATAAATGATCAATGAAGGAATGCTTCCTAAAGGTTCAGCATCTATACCGACAAGCAGAAACAACAGCTAACATTTGAGAATTTATTATTTATGAGCCATTGTTTTAAGCTCTTTACAATGTTTTTTTTTTTTTTTTTTTAAATCTTCTCTGATAGTTCCATTATCACTCTCATTCACAAAGAAACAGGCTCACAGAAGTAATCTGGCTCGGGTCACACAGCTAGTAAATATCAGATAAGGTATAAGGTTTAAGACCTCTATGCACTGGGCGCAGTGGCTCACACCTATAATCCCAGCACTTTGGGAAGCTGAGGTGGATGGATCACAAGGTCAGGAGTTTGAGACCAGCCTGGCTAACATGGTGAAACCCCATCTCTCCTAAACAAACAAACAAACAAACAAAAAAATTAGCCGGGCATGGTGGCTCATGCCTGTAATCTCAGCTGCTTGGGAGGCTGAGGGAGAAGAATTGCTTGAACCAGGGAGGCAGAGGTTGCAGTGAGCCGAGATCGCACCACTGCACTCCAGCCTGGGCAACAGAGCAAGACTCCATCTAAAAAAACAACAACAACAACAAAAAACAAACAACCTCTACGCACAATTCCTCCCTCCTTCCCTCCCTTCCTTCTTTTAAAAAAGACCAGCCAGGAGCAGTAATGACAAGCGGGAAGAGAGAAGAACAAGGAGTTCCATCTGCAATTGTGAACAATCAGTTGAGATAACTCACTACCTTCCGACCAGCCAACACAGTTCTATCTCTTAAGGAGAAAAAATAGACGCAGAAGGGCTCTTCAGATTAGAACAGCCTCCTTGGTACAGGGAACCAAGGCTAATCAACATACTGCATCTAGCTTGAATGAAGTTAATAGAACTGTGGTTGATGAAGTGACGGAAAGCAGGGGTAAGAAACAGATGGACGCTAAACTTCATTTGTTTCTATATTCATTTTAATTCAATGAATGAAATGCCCTAGTACCCTCAGTAAGTCTCAAGTGCAAAATAAGGGAGAAATGCAGATGAAAATTGCCACAGTAACCTTAACTCACCCTTCCCTCCCCCTAGATACTGCAGATATTCAGAACACCGTGTGATCTTGCATATTCTATGCAGAGCAATAGGCTGGCACCATATGGTGGGCTGATGACAAGGCTTATAGCCTTCTTAGAGCTTTTTAAAAAAATTATTTTTGAAACTTGCTGTAGGATTAGGTACCACAGAGGAAATATGACACCAATTTCTCTCTCATCACTCAACTGAACATGCAAAAATTCTCTTTAAAAATACAGTAACAAATATCGTGGCATCTTTTATTATTAAAATAAGAAATGAGTTATCACACCTTGCTGAGAATCAAAATGAGCTTAAATCATTTAAGTAAAGCAATTGTGCCACCTGGTGGGCACAGACATTACTACAGTAAACATCTGAATGCTCCCTCTGTGGGGTGGAGAACAGCACAGGAAGCCAAGCCAGAGACTCTGCCTGAGGATTTCACCAACCAGTCCTTCTAAGTAGGTAACAAAATGTACTTTCTTTATAAAAATGCTATTTCTTGGCAGGGCACGATGGCTCACGCCTATAAAAAAATCCTAGCACTTTGGGAGGCCGAGGCGGGCGGATCACCAGGTCAGGAGATTGAGACCATCCTGGCTAACACGGTGAAACCCCATCTCTACTAAAAATACGAAAAAAAAAAAAAAAAAATTAGCCGGGCATGGTGGCGGGCGCCTATAGTCCCCGCTACTCGGGAGGCTGAGGCAGGAGAATGGTGCGAACCCGGGAGGCAGAGGTTGCAGTGAGCGGAGATCGTGCTCCAGCCTGGGCAACAAAGCGAGACTCCATCTCAAAAAAATAAATAAATTTTTAAAAAGCTATTTCTTAGTGGGAGTTTGTTAAAATCCCACTTTATAGAATAAGTCAGTCCCCAACCCCAATCCCCAGAGAAGTGACTTGTCTGAAGCTTGTCTTGGCAGAGTATACCAGTAGTTAGTTGCTGGGAGGGCAGCGACGAAAATGAAAAGTGCATTTTTCAAGATCTCTCACATGGTTTCCTTAAGTGAAGCAAAAGTAAGTTTTTAACCTTAGAAAATTAAATGTGCTCCAGCTACCCTCATAAAAAAACAAAAGGTTGGCCAGATGCGGTGGCTCACACCTATAGCCTGTAATCCCAGCACTCTGATAAGCCAAGATGGGAGGATTACTTGAGCCCAGGAGTTTGAGACCAGCTTGGGCAACACAGTGAGCCCCTATTTCTTAAGATTAAAAAAAAAAAAGCATAAATGCTTAAGGTGATGGATAAAAGATAAAAGACGAAACAGGAAGCAGATAAACAGAAATACAAGCTACCTGCATCAAATTGCTCCAAACAAAGAAGGGGACCCTCGAGGACTTTTCCCCAACTTTCTATCTCTGGCAGCAATAATCTTGATTCTGTCCATTAAAGATGAAAGAGAGTCTGTGTTATAGGAAGGCTGGGTGAGTTCTTTAGCTCTGAAAAGGAAGCTAAACCCCGCTGTGACACACGAGTATGAGAGGGCAGGCTCTCCTGCCAGTGAGAGGGAGCTGGGAGGGGCAGGCTCTCCCACTGTTAAGTCCCACTGTTTGCAATGTGGAGGGTTTTCTATTCTTCATCCAATAGAGTAGCCTTCAATAAGCACTGCTATATAAACAAGTTATTTAAGAGCTTTCAAAGTAGGTTGCAACAAAGTGATCTTTTATAAAATATACTGTTTATGTTGAAATTATTCTCCACTGATTTAACAAATCTTTCAGGCCTACTGTGTGCCTGGTGCTGCTTTGATAGCTGTGATTAAAATAGACAATCTCTGCCCTTATGGAACTCGCACGTCTTCCCCTCCCTCCCTCTCCCTCTCTCCCTCCCTCCCTTCCTTCCTTCCTTCCTTCCCCCACCCCCCTTCTCCCCTTCACCACTTCCCCCCTTCCTTCCTTCCTTCCTTCCTACCTTCCTACCTACCTTCTATCCTTCCATCCCTCCTTGCAGGAGTCTGTCTAGTATAGACAGCCTTGGCTAGTATAGAAATAGTCATACAAATAATGAATTCTAATTGTCATAAGTGACCGAGAAAAAGAACTATGGATGCACATAATTGAGAAACCTGACCTGCAGAATTAAGGAGGGCTTTCTTTTCAACTAGGGAGAGGACATTATAAATTTCTGTGTACTTGTGTTATTTATAGGAGGAAAAAAGAAGAAAATCTAAATGTTCAAGAATGGGATGTGGGCTGGGAGCAGAAGCTCACGCCTGTAATCCCAACACTTTGGGAGGCTGAGGCAGGTCGATCACTTGAGGTCAGGAATTCAAGACCAGCCTGGCCAACATGGTGAAACCCCAACTCTACTAAAAATATGAAAATTAGCCAGGTGTGGTGGTACATGCCTGTAATTCCAGCTACTCGGGAGGCTGAGGCACGAGAATTACTTGAACCTGGGAGGCGGAGGTTGCAATGGGCTGAGACTGTGCCACTGCACTCTAGCCTGTGCGACAGAGCAAGACTGTCTCAAAAAAAAAAAAAAAAAAAGAAAAGAAAAAGGAAAAGGAGGAAAAGGAGGAAGGAAGGAAGGGAGAGATGTGGTTGAATAAATTATGCTACAAGATGTGATATTATTCAGGATCAAAACTCAGTTTAATTTTTTTTTTTTTTTGGAGACGAAATTGTGCTCTTGTTGCCCAGGCTGGAGTGCAATGGCGTGATCTTGGCTCACCACAACCTCGGCCGCCCAGGTTCAAGCAATTCTCCCGCCTCAGCCTCCTGAGTAGCTGGGATTACAGGTACGCGCCATCATGCCTGGCTAATTTTTTTTGTATTTTTAGTAGAGACGGGGTTTCTCCATGTTGGTCAGGCTGGTGTCGAACTCCTGACCTCAGGTGATCCGCCCACCTCGGCCTCCCAAAGTGCTGGGATTACAGGCATGAGCCACCACACCCGGCCTAAAACTCGGTTTAATTTTTAATTGCAGGAAAATTGAAGTTGAAAACCACTACATAGAAGATGTAACCATTTGTGCTTAAAATCAGAGTGCATATAAGCATACAGAAAAGATCCGGAAGCAAACTTTAATAGTGGTTATGTCCACATGGTGGGGTAAGTTAGAGGCTATTTTTAATAATAAAAATAAGCGTGTGTGTGTGTGTGTGTGTGTGTGATTTTTTCCTGAACTACTTGACAGTAGCTTTCATATATTATGACCCAGTACTCTCCAACATTCAGCAAGTGTTTTCTAAGGGTAGGTATACTGTCCTACATAACCACAGGACAGTAAATTAAACACGGAAACAATACTTTAATCTGCATCCACAGAACAATTTGATGAACTGATCCCAAAATGTGCTTTACATGTGCTAAAGAATTTTAAAGTAAATCCCAATTATTTCATTTCATCCCTACATATATCAATATACACCTGTTTTTAAAATGTGGGAATATTTGTTTCATAACACCAATGCCATTAACAGACCTAACTAAAACAGCAAAATTCCTTGGTATATGAAACAGTGTGATACTCACACTAGATTGGTCTAACACGTATAAGTCCAACAACAGCAATTATTGGAGAGGATGTGGAGCAAATAAATTCTGCATTTTGCTGGTAGCAGTGTAAACCAGTTTGACCACTTTGAAAATAATTTGGCACTGATCTCTCAGAACTTAGCATATATATTCCAGATGGGCATCAAGAAATAGGTCCAAGAATGCTTCCAGCAGTAATATTTGTAGTAGTCAAGAACTGATAATGGATGCCCACTGTCAACAGAAAGGATAAACTAAAACTGAACAAAATGAAACGTTTTTCTTTATAAAGATACAGATTAGACATTAATATGATTATAAGGCAAATTACTGTTTAATAGAAGGCTTCCACTAGTTTGTAAATTTAGCTCATTCAGCTATGTTTATTCTAGTAAGTTTTGCCCATTTTAGCTAGTTCTAGAGCACTTAAAAAAATTAAAATGATGAAAATACTTTTCACACACTCAAAAGACTCATTTTAGTCACAAGCGTCAACCTCTTCTAGCCACATATTTTTAAAAAGCTGAAAACCAGGCCAATATAGGCTTACCCTATCGCTACTGCTGCTCACACCCAAGCCAAAGAGTAAGTTGTTTTGTTTTGTTTTTTTCCCTCAACTTTTTATTTTAGAATCAGGGGGCACGTGTGCAGGTTTGTTACAAAGATACACTGCATGATGCTGAGGTTTGGCGTACAAACGAATCCATGACTCACTCAGCACAGGTTCTTTTTAAGCCCTTGTCCCCACCTCTCTCCCCATCCTAGGTAGTCCCTAGTGTCTTGTTTATTGGTCACATCTTTATGGCCACGTGCACCCAATGTTTAGCTCCCACTTGTGAGAATATGTGGTATTTGTTTAAGCACATTTCTCCTTCACGGCGCTCAATGAACTTATTTACCAGTGCAGTTTCCCGTAGACTGTAAGCTACACTTGGGCAGGGACTTGTCAGACTGTTTGTGTATTTCGCCAGTGCCTGCCAGTGCTTGGTACACAAGCAGCTGTGCAAGTTACTGAGTAAACAAGTGATAGCCACAAGGTAAGGGACAAAGAAGGAAATGTTAGAAGATTCCAGACAACCCAAGTTACAGAGCAAATGGCAGAAAAGCCTGTATTTGCAAATCTCTATCCAGAGGAATCCCGCACTCCCACCACCTTCTCATTCATTCAACAACTTATTTATTATACACCCACCACATGCCAAGAGGGGACTGACAGAGAACTAAACACACATACCAAGTTCCTCCACTCAGTTTTACACTACAGTGGAGAGAGACGAGAGACATAAAGTAGATAATACGATGTCAGGTGATGATAAGTAGAATGAAAGAAAGCGAGTTAAGACAGTGAGTGGTTTGTGTGGTCAAAGAAGGCTTCTCTGATATAGTGACACTTAAGCAATAACCAGAATGAACTGAGGGGGTGAGCCATGTGGACATCTAGGAGAAGAGTACTCTAGAAGAAGGGAACAGAGAAGACCCTAAGGAGGATATTTTGGGTGAGTTCAAGAGGGCAGAAGTGGGGTCAGACTGCGTAGGGCCTTGTTACTTTCAAGTTCCTTTTTTGTGTTATTATTATTTTCTTCTTTCTTTTTATTAAGACAGGGTCCCGCTGTTGCCCAGGCTGGAGTGCAGTGGTGCAATCACAGCTCACTGCAGCCTGGACCTCCTGGGCTCAAGTGATCCTCCCATCTCAGCCTCCCAAGAGTCTGGGACTACAGGTGTGCACCATCATGCCTGGTTAATTTTTTTGTAGAGATGGAGTTTTGCCATGCTGCCCAGGCTGTGTCAGGTTCTTTTGACTTTAACTTACAATGAATTGAAAAGCTATTGGGATGCTCTGAATAGAGACACCTGACATTTACTATGTGTCTATATGAAAGTTTAGAATTATATATGATATATTACACATTATTCATATTACTCTAAACTTTCATATACAATATAGTAAGTCAAACATCCTAAATTAGAAATGAATTTTGCGTATGTCATAGGTACGGCTCTTATTCCAAGAAAGCTAACACTTATTTTTAAATCCCTAATTTAAACTTGTCTTTTGATACAAATTTAAATTATCTACCTCCACCATGTTACATGTGATTTTTTTCTTTATAGTTAATAGCTAGCTTAAAAAAAAAAAATCAGGCCGGGCGTGGTGGCTCACGCCTGTAATCCCAGCACTTTGGGAGGCTGAGGCAGGCGAATCACAAGGTCAGGAGTTTGAGACCAGCCTGGCCAACATGGTGAAACCCCGTGTCTACTAAAAATACAAAAAATTAGCTGGGCATGATGGCAGGTGCCTGTAATCCCAGCTACTAGGGAGGCTGAGGCAGGAGAATCGCATGAACCTGGGAGGCAGAGGTTGCAGTGAGCTGAGATTGCGCCACTGCACTCCAGCCCAGGCATCAGTGCGAGACTCTGTCTCAAAAAAATCAGCCAGCTTGTTTTTGGCACAGCTAATGATTTCCATTTTTGTCTATTTTAACACAGACATCCATGATTCTTACCACTGGACCAGTTTTTCCTCATTTTTATAAAATAAAAAATCAAAAATGCAAACACTTAAATAACTGCAAAAACACTTACTATATATAACTTATAAAATGCATAATGCATAAACGAGCAAGACCATCTGTTTCTATGGATATCCAATAGCCAAAAGTCACCTTGCTAAATCCTACACCCAAGGCAACAGCAGCGCATCTGAGAAATTTGCTCCTTCTGGGAACCAGCAACATCATTCAGCATGAGCAATTTAGTTGATTATATATTTTTAAAAAGCAAACTATAAACAACAGACAAGGCTACACCCGAGTTTCCCCTCTAGTTCCAATCCCCTTCTTTTCAAGCCCTACCTTTAAAAAAAATAATAAACAACAACAAAAAAAAATCCTCAGATTCATCCATCCTTTTTATTAAGACCCTTGGGCCACAGTTTTGCATTATATTTGACCACACGTGCCTGGGTAAACTTTGTTTTTCATAAGTCAGTAAAAGGAACCAGACTGGGCCTACAATCTGGCCTAAACTCTACATATATTTTAAACTCTAATATGCCCACTTTGTTAACGTTCAGCTGCTTCTCTAAACAAACGAAGTCCAAACTTGAGGTAGGTCTACACGTAAGCACAGCGACAAGAGGGGACTGTCAAAAGTACACTGTGCAGTGCAGTAGTGTCTGCATGAAGACAAGAGGTAGTATTCTAAAGCCGGTGGGTAGGGCTGCGGAAGGTGGGCATTTAGGGTGCAGATCAACTGGAACGAGGATGGAGTCCCCAAAGGTGGGCAGCCTGGAATGGTGTAAAGAGGATATGCAGAGGTAGGGTGTGGAATCCATGCAAAGGGTGGCTGCACAATATCACAGTGGGGACTGAGGAGAGATGATATCTTATCACAGCAACGGAGTGCCTCATAGGGGTTCAACAGAAACGTGTGGAGTAAATGATGGAACAGTGCACCTATACTTAATGGCATTTAATAGTCTTTACAGGCATGTTAAAGGCTGCCTGAACCAGTCACTAAGCCCACAATCCTATGGTCTCCATCTCTTTGGGGCAAGTTGAGATACTCCTGACTTGACTTCCTGAATTTCCATCATGCCACCTTTTAACAGCACTGAAGTTAGGCAATCAACTTCTCTTGGAACTGCATCAACACCTTACTACCACCAATAAACCTCTTCTCTACTCTTCTCTAAACCACAGGACTGTCAAGAGCTTTTCGGTGTAAATCGTATCAGTTCTAGCTAAAACTCCTTCAAGGGATCCTCCAAACCTTTAAGAAGCTGGCCTTCTTTTCCAGTTTCATTTCTCTCTGCCTCAGGGACAACACTTGTCACAGTCAGGCAAATCTCCAAAATTAAGTGCTGGATTTCCTCTCCACATCTTCACACCTTTAAAAATGAAAATGCTGGCCGGGAGCAGTGGCTCACGCCTGTAATTCCAACACTTTGGGAGGCCAACGCAGGCGGATCATCTGAGGTCAGGAGTTCGAGACCAGCCCGGCCAACATGGTATTCTCTACTAAAAATACACAATTAGCCGGGTGTGGTGGCACGTGCATGTAATCCCAGCTACTCGCAGGGCTGAGGCAGGAGAACTGCTTGAACCCAAGAGGCAGAGGTTGCAGTGAGCCAAGATCACGCCACTGTACTCCAGCATGGGCAACAGAGCGAGACCCCCAACTCAAAAAAAAAAAAAAAAGAAATACTACCATTTCTTCTGTCTAGCGTGCACTTATGCCCCTGGTCCAGCCAGCAAACTCCTACTCACGCTTCCACATTTCAATCAAATGTCAACCATCTTCACCTAAAACTACACCTTCTGCTGATCCAAACATCAAATATGACTCATTACATAGATGCTTATGTAAAATCATGTCAACTTACTCTTCCAATATAACATTTTCAGTTTCTCAGTCTGCCACCCTTCAGATTACACATGATGGCAGATTGCACTTCATTCACTCCTTTTTCTGTCTCAAGTCATGTTTCTAATTTTTATATTTTATTTACTCATTTTTATCTATGTTATTGGATTTTTACTTCTCACATGAAACGTCTCTCTACAGGCCACATTTTCTAGGCATATCCCATAAGTCATATCTCTCATTAAATTGGTTTTACTTAGACACAGCCCAAAAAAACTAGTATAGTATTAATGTTTTAAGCATTGAATTATAGTTTATTAAATGAAGCAGCCTACAAAGGCAGACAGGTGTGGTAAATATAGTCTGGAGACAAGAGATCTAGCTAAAACTTGGCTACTATAATAACTGGCTATGGGATCTTAAACATTTGACTTTACTTCTGTAGACCCCAGTGTTTTTACCTCTAAAAAGGAAGAGTTGCCCTAGGAAAACGACACATAAATTATTTGCTCACATGTTCATTTTTTCTGTCTCTCCATTAGAGTATGAGATTCCTGAACCTTTCACTCCTGGTACATTCCCAGACACAAAGCTGTTCAATTAAAATGTAAATGAAAACTCAGTAGATAAACACGAATTCAGTATAATCTGAATTGAGATACTTTTGGACAGAACTTGTTACCACAAGTCTAAGATTCACCTAAAAGAACAAATATAGAGCCAGGAACACTGAAAAGAATGAAGTCCAGGCACAAAGTATGTATGAGTTTAACGTAAGTGAAGGAAAAAATATAATCCAATAATTTCAGTTGAAACAACGATGTAAAAAAGGAGGGGAAGACAGAAGACATCAGTCTGTTTGTAATGTGGGGGTGGGAGAGGAGTTCCTAGCATGACAATACACCAGATAAACTGTGGCATAGCTAGACAATGGTATATTATTCAGCACTAAAAAGAAATGAACTATCCAGCCATGAAAAGAGACAGAGGAACCTTGAATGCATGTTGCTAAGTGAAAGAAGCCAATTTGAAAAGGCTACATACTATATGATTCCAGCTGGAAGGCATTCTACAGAAACAGTAAAACGATCAACAGTTGCCAGGGATTAGGAGGCAGAGAGGGAGATGAACAGGTGGAGCACAGAGGTTTCTTAAACCAGTGAAACGAAGATAACTACATTGGTGGACAGGTCATTATACATTTGTCTGAATCCACAGAACGTACAACACAAGAGTGAAGCTTAATGTAAACTATGAATTTCGGGTGATAAAAATGTGTCACTGTAGGCTGGTTGATTGTAACATTTGTGGACTCTGCCAGTTACATGGGACTGTGGTGGGCCACTGTACTTCTGCCAATTAGGCTATGGACTAAACAAGATGATAAGATCTCCTCTCTTAAAATATAGCTAGTTATGGTATATTTACTGCATACAACAACAAGATCTTTAAAATATATGTATTTTATTTTACTGATACATATTAGATGTGCATATTTCCAGGGTACATGTGATAATTTGATACATTCATATAATCAAATCAGGGTAACTGGGATATCCATAATCCTAAATATTTACATTTTCTCTACATTAGGAACATTCAAAATTATTCTCTTTTAGCCTCCCGCTCCTTTTTTTTAATAGAGGGGAGGTCTATGTTGCCCAGGCTGGTCTTGAACTCCTGAGCTCAAGCATCCTCATCTCCGCCTCCAAGTGCTGGGACTACAGGCACATGCCACGCACCCACCTAACTTCTGGAGTTTTGGAGAGACATGGGGTTTCGCCATGTTGCCCAGGCTGGTCTCAAACTCTTGAACTCAAGTGATCAGCTCGCCTCGGCCTCTCAAAGTGTTGGGATTATAGGGGTGAGACACCGCACTCAGCCCTCTTCTAGCTATTCTGAAATGTACAATTCAAGGCCAGGTGCAGTGGCCTGCATGTGTAGTCCTAGCTACTTGGGAGGCTGAGGCAGGAGACTCTCTTGAGCCCAGGAGGTGGAGGTTGCAGTGAGCCAAGATTGCACAACTGCACTCCAGCCTGGGCAATAAGAATAAACCTCTGTCTCAAAAAAAAAAAAAAGAAATGTACAATTCATTAATGTTAAGCTAAAGTCATTCTATGGATCAGGTTTTTTAAAAAACAGAGTTTAAAAAAAGAACTAAGATTATAAATATTCATCAATAGGTAATACAGGTAATTTTGTTTAAAAAAAGGCTAAATTATGATACATCCATACTAGTTACAGTAAAAAAAAATTAGATAACTGTAGATATACTGAGATGAAACAAAGTCCCAGATGTATTTATGAGCAGACTGATAACAGCTCACATTTTGTGGAAAACAATTATATATTATGCATTATGTACTGTTTGAATTTTCTAAAATAGCGTTTATTTTTATAATTACAACATAACTTTATAAGCTTTCAGTAACCCTAAGAGGCAGAACTCTGAACAGCCACTTTGAAAAGAAAAAAAAACAAAAAACACACACACACAAGAAAAGCCAGGGATCTCCAGACATCCTTATATACAATTTTTTAGTATCTGCTAGAAATATGTCCTAAATCACTTACTTCTACTTAATGTCAGAATAAGTGCTGGACAACCAAGACTTCCATATTCTTCCAAAACTGAGACACCTAAATTTTCAATAGAGTAATTGTTAAACATACTGATATATCCATATGATAAAGTATTACATCTAGTTATTTAAAACCTTTATAAGCAGTTTTAACAACGTGGAAACTGCTTAGGTCCGATGTTCAGGAAGACAATACACACATACCCACACACAGATAATCTATCATCTCACTTATATAAATACATACAAAAAAAATTGGAAGAAACACCCCAAAATGTTTAACGATTATCACCTCTGGGTGATGGAATAATAGGTGAATTTTTTTTATTCTTTCTACTTTTATCTATGAACTTTCAACAATATGTAAATATTACTTTTAGGTAAGTGTTTGTTTTTTTCCCAGAGTAGAAATCATTGCTCTTTACTGATACAAAATAATACATTTCTACAAAGCCGTCCTCATCCTGCCTTCTCTCTAGTGGACTTTGTTCACTCTAAGTGCTCCATGTTTACTCGGTTAATAAATGGAAAGACAGATGAATTCTATAAAGTCAATCCTTTTTTATCCCATCTAAGGAAAACCCCCAGGTCCCATGCACCCCAAGGCCCTTCCACCCTAACAACTTGATTTCCCTGAAAGGTATGTCTGGAAGCCCTTCCACGACAAAGTAAACAAATCTTGATATTCCTCTTCAATTTTCATAACGGGAACACTACCGATGAACCCTGGCTTAGTTCCATCTGTCTTCCATTGCCTGACACTGACAGGTCATTTCCACGGGTTTGCCGTGCAGCCGCTTGAGGTTCAGACTCCGCAGCGGGTTGGGGGCAGGGGTGCTGGGGCCTCCTGTGCGAGTTGGGTTCTGGAGGAAGACAAGGAACCTGTTCCTAGCGCTCAGTGGGGCCCTGCCACGGCTCTGGCTGTGGCTACGGCCAGGAAAGGGGCAGAGAGACGGGATACGGTCAGAGCTGCGGGGGCTGGGGCGGAGAGGGCTGCTCCCAGGTCGTGGCGCACATAGGCGCCTCCCCCAGCTACCAGCCCCACCTCGGCTGCTGCTCCACAGCAGGAGGGCACAGCCCCAGCCCCCGCAGGGCTAGGGACCCGTGTACGGGGAGCAGGCCGGGTGCCCTGGGATGAACTTGAGGCCCAGCACTGCCAGCTTCCAGCTGTGGGAAGGGCTGGTGGCAAGAGGGACCCGGAAGCAGCACTGGGCCCGAGGGCGGAGATCAAGGGACGTCTCCCTAAGGGTGGCCCGGCGCACTGGCTGCCATCTCCAGGTCAGCGGGGGGGGGGGGGGGGGGGGCGCGCACGTTCGCGCACGGAACATCAGCGTGCCCCCAGAGGAGAGCTTGGTCCAAAGCATCCTCCGATTCCCAAGAGAAGTTGCCCACATTGCTTGGGACCCTGAGAAAGCCCTGCTGGCTTCCCCCAGGCTGACCAGGGTCTGGGATGGGGCGGGGGTGGGGGCCTGCGCCCAGGCTGCCTCTACGCTGGGGCTGCTCTGGCTTCTTTTCGGTACTCCACCTCTCCAATTCTGAAACCAAACCTGGATTCGTGGCTCGGGAGTCTGTTTTTCTGGCCATTTCTTTTCTGACAGTAATTCCAGGATAAGGGTCCATTTCAACAGCCTCAGTAAGAATCGTGTATTGATATCTGTCAAATTTGGTCCTCCTACGCCTCTGGCCTGGCTCAAGTGTGTCTCAGCCATAAGCCGAGCTCGCTGTCCACTGGGAGCCTCAGTGGACAGGTTAGTTATTTTAAAGTTTAAAGTTTTAACCAACTTTAAACTTGAAACAATTGTAATCAGGGCTTACAATAAAACTGTAAATTTATTTTATAGGCAATACCATTGTTTAAAAATCAATTAACTTTCCATATTCTGCTCTTTTCTTCTAGGTCTATGAAAAATAAGATAATATTAAAATTAAATTCTGACTCCAAAGACTCCAATAAGTAATACAATAGGAAAAGTGACTAACACAACTTTAAACTGTAATAACAGAAAGACAGTGGCTAACAGGCTGAATGAACACAGCCTGAGAAGTAAGTGAGATTATGACCCAGGAGTGAACTAGTTGGGGTTCCACCACTCACTATCTGTGCTACTTTTACAACCCTCTGACTCTTTGAACTATGGGATGCCATCTGTAAAACAGAGACAAAATCTTCCTCCTGGGTTACTGTGAACACTGAATGATACAGGAGTATGAAAAGCATCAGTACTGTGCTGGCATAAAGGTTCAAAAAATGCTCAGTATTCTTCATATTCAGTTCTGAATACAATTTAAGATGGACATTGTGACCAACTGGAACATACTTAGAAGGACAACAGAAGATGAAAAGAGACCCCCACTATAAAACAAAAAAAAAACAAAAAAAAAAAAGAAAAGAGACCCCCAAAAAAAAACATCTGAAAAGGCACCTGAAGCAACTAGCTTGGACTCAGACAGTAAAGGAGATACGATGACTGAACATTTAAAGGACACATATGGAAGCAAACTTATTTAGTAAAGTTCAGGAAAACAAAGCTTTTACAAATTACAGGGAGGCAGATTTTTAGTGCTCTGTAAAAAAGAACATGTTAAAAAATGGAATAGATCGCAGGGCGCAGTGGCTCACACCTGTAATCCCAATACTTTGGGAGGCCATGGCAGGCGGATCACCTGAAGTCAGGAGTTTGAGACCAGCCTGGCCAACATGGCAAAACCCCATCTCTACTAAAAATACAAAAATTAGCTGGGTGTGGTAATGGGTGCCTGTAATCCCAGCTATTCAGGAGGCTGGGGCTGGAGAATCACATGAGCCCAGGAAGCAGAGAGTGCAGCGAGCCCAGATCGTGCTGCTGCACTCCAGCCTGGGCAACAGAGCCAGACTCCATCTCAAAAAATAATAATAATTTTTTAAAAAAGAAATATACACTTAAAAACTCTTTAAATTATTTATCTTAAAATAGAAGAGAAATTTAATACATATAGAAGCTTTTAGCTTCAAAGGTACCTTTAAAACCTTACATTAAACAAGAAAGGTGGAAAATAAAGTGCTCCAAGACTTACACTTTGCTTCTGACAGATTTTGATTGGGTGACCAGACCAACATGCCAAGATTGTCGCGTTCTTGACTGCGTCTTGCCAGTTTGGCTTGGGAGAAAGAAAAAAGAAAATTCTTATTAAAATTTAACACATATAATAAGCTATAAGTAACAATACCTTTTAATGACATCACCTACCTTTTACCTGTATCTGGCCCAATGGGACCCCACACTTAAAATCAGAGTGAGGATGGAGATGGGAGAGGCGAGAGTCTGCTGAGACATTTCTACTTGGAAGTCCTTTCGTACTTTTACTGATTTTACAGTATGCTGCTCTGCTTTTAGGCATGAGACATCCAAAAAGAAATCCACACGTGCCAAGGTGCTCAAAGGTTCTTTTAAAATATTAATTCTTCATGTGTGCTTGCAGCACCCTTAGCCTTCTCTGCCTGGGTAACTTTTTAGTGACTTGGCAATAGAAATCTCGAAATTCTTTTAACAGCATTATTAAAGAATAACTATTTAAAAAGTTTAACCTGAAAGGAAACTTCTAAAATGCATACTAATTCTTAAAAAATCTAATGCAAAATAGTAGGCCAAAAGGTTTAAAAGTGCCAAGGGTGGAGCTGACATGTATTACTGAATTAACCACAAGCAGCTGTCATCTATTACAATACACATATCTAAAACATTATCTTCAGAAGGCAAAGACTCGAGAAACAGGAAGTTCAGTGACCATACCTTCACACTGGTTAGGCCCAAACTTATTCATTCTAAAGGTTAATTTTGGCCACCTTTTCTCCTTTAAATGAATTACTCTGAAAATATGATGAAAGTTATGGAACCTAAACTCTAGGGGGAAAAATGCAACTAAATATAACATACAACTTACTATAAACAAAAATCTAGGAAACCCACAGTCTGGTTAATGAATTTCTTCTTTTATGATACCACCAGATCTTCCACCTTTAATTTTGTCTACCAATGTGTTCTAGGTTTCATAAAGAGGAAATTTTACATTTTTAGTAAAATCTCAGAGACAGTTAAAGAACCATAATAGAATAGTGAAAAGGACCCAAAGCGTGAACAGTATGAATTAGGTAAAATTAAAAGTTGAATGTCTGTTGCAGATGGGAAGAGGATGTAGATGAGAAAGAAATATGACACAAAAGATGGAGTGACCGCCTTTGAGTTTACCTTTTTTTTTGAGACAGAGTCTCACTCAGTCACCCAGGCTGGAGTGCAGTGGTGCGATCTCGGCTCACTGCAACCTCTGCCTCCCGGGTTCAAGCGATTCTCCTGCCTCAGCCTCTAGAGTAGCTGGGACTACAAGTGTGCACCACCACACCCAGCTAATTAGGCATGGTGGCACACACCTGTAATCCCAGCTACTCGGAAGGCTGAGGCCAGAGAATCGCTTGAACCCAGGAGGCAGAGGTTGCAGTGAGCTGAGGTCGTGCCACTGCACTCCAGCCTGGGGTACAAAGCAAGGTTTTTTCTCAAAAAAAAAAAAAAGGTAAATTCTTATAATTCTTATTCCTAAATGTATGAACTGGCCACCCATACTTTCAACATATCCTGAGATGCTAAGCATAAGTAAATTTAACTTAATTATGTTAGGGAACAAAAAACGTTTTGTGACTCCAAAATTTTTGGCTTCTGACGTTGGGTAATCAAAAAGATAGACATGAAAGGGAATGGCAAGAGTATCGCTATAACAGTTATATATGCTTACTATGTGCTAGGCACTCTGTACTTTGACATGCCTTAGTTCATCATTTCAATCTTATGACTATCCATTTTATAGATGAGAAAATTAAAGCACAGAGAGATGAAGTAAGCTGCCCAACATCACACCTATGAGCAGTGAAGCTGAGTCGAAGCTTAAGGAAGAGGTATGAAAACAGCAGAAGCCAGAGTTGGTGGTGTTAACCATTATGCTACACAGCCTAGATTTTAAAGACACCATAAATTATGATCAAAAACCAAAGTATATAAAGAATATTTTTCCTCCCCATGATATCCACATTAAGTATTTTAGCATTTAAGTTAAATGGCTTAAGAATTCCCAACTGACAACAGTTCACTCTCTATAAAATGAGGAAGTCAGAAGCAACTTTGGTATTCAAATACCTGTATCTTTTTTTTTTTTTCTTTTTGAGACTGAGTTTCACTCTTGTTGCCCAGGCTGGAGTGCAGTGGCACGATCTCAGCTCACTGCAACCTCCGCCTCCTGGGTTCAAGTGATTCTCCTGCCTCAGCATCCCAAGCTGGTCTCAAACTCCCGACTTCAGGTGATCTGCCCGCCTCGGCCTCTCAAAGTGCTGGGATTACAATAAATATCTATATCTTTCTACAAAGTATATACCTACTGTCTGGTTCTCTCTTCTCTAATCTCTTCCTTTTTAAATGCTAAAAGTTTAAATCGGAACAAATAGGTCCATAATTTCCAATCACCAGCTCTCTGGAATTAAAATCTACAATAAACATAGGCACGCTATCAAGTCCTTAAAAACTCAAATCTCATGTTCTCCTAAATTTATGGGAAAAAATGTTTTGCCTCAAAGATTAGCGATTTCACAAATAACTTAAAAGCTAAACAGATTTTTTCTTTGAGGATTTTTTCCTCCATGATAATAAATGCTCTATTCACTTGTTTTTAAAAAACAGAAACATTTTTAAAAAATCTTAACTTACATCACAGTTGGTTAACGAGGGGTATGTATACTCCCACTAGCTCCCCCCCGCCAAAAAGGAGAGGGACTGTAAAAAATAAAAAGGCAGGCAAGAACAAAGCTGGACAGGGAGAGAAGACAGACAGAAAGGGCTTCAGCAGTTAGCCGAGGTAGAAACTATCATGCCACAACTGACATACACATAACCAATTACCATTACTTACTTTGTATTGTATTACCCAGTAAATACCCAGTTAGATTGTTAATTCCTTGGTAACAAAGAATCCATTCTTCACTTTTGTACTGCCACTGCTTACCTGACCTGAAGTAGTACTGTTCGGTCAATTGCTTTCCATAGGTCTTCAGCTGTCTTGATTCTTAATTTTAGCAAGATTTATTCTCATTAGCATCACCATAACAGTAACTGCATTACCACAGCAGTAACTATCCTCAGAAGAAATGTTCTAAACATGTATAGTGTGTTCTGTCCTTTGGTATAGTGTTTTACACCTCCAGGGTGAACAGAAGAGACGATGTGATGTAGAGGAATTAAACAGCCACATGAATAGTAATAAGAGATTTTAACAAAAGTTGGCCTTTCCCCACGTTTTCTCTACCACTTTTTTAAACATCAGTGTTCCCTGGGTTCCTCTTTTTCATCTGGTATTAATTACTCCTCCTATGCCACAACATCTAACACTGCAAATTTCTCAAACCACATTTATTATGGTAGTGACTTCTAAATCTGTATCTCAAGACAGAATACACATATAAGCCAATAACAATTCAAAAAGCATCTTGACACAGCTTATCGCCCTCTCATTCACCCTTACCACTATCAACAAGCTGTTTCTTCTTGTTTACCTAAAAAAATTAACACTATCACTTGTATAGTCACCAACTCCCAGCAGTATGGCTGCAAGTCATCTTGGAGTCCCCTCATCTGCTACTAGCACTCGAGCACACACTCTCTGCAAAACTCACTGAACCCCATCCACTAACCTCTTCGACTTTTCTCAAATCCATCGCTCTCCAACCCTGCTGCCACCAACCTTCAGTTTCCAGCTTCATGGTTTCTCATCTTGTCCTGTCTTAAGGGTTGCAGGCTAAATTCGGTCTCCCCAAATTCAGTTGCTCCACTAGCTAGAGCAGTCTTTCGGAAGCACAATTAACTCTTTTATTATTATTATTATTATTATTATTATTATTATTATTATTATTATTTTTGAAACGGAGTCTCACTCTGTTGCCGAGGCTGGGGCACAGTGGCACCATGTCAGCTCACTGCAACCTCCATCTCCTGGGTTCAAGCAATTCTCCTCCCTCAGCCTCCCAAGTAGCTGGGATTACAGGAACCCACCACCACGCCCGGCTAGTTTTTATATTTTTAGTAGAGATGGGGTTTCACCATGTTGGCCAGGCTGGTCTCGAACTCCTGACCTCAGGTGATCCATCCGCCTTGGCCTCCCATAGTGCTGGGATTACAGGTGTGAGCCACGACGCCCAGCCCATTCTTTATTTTTTTAAGAAACAGGGTCTTGCCCTGTTTGTCCAGGATGGAGTGCAGTGATGTGATCATAGCTCACCGCAGCCTCAAACTCCTGGGCTCAACCCATCCTCCCGCCTCCCCTCCCAAAGTGCTGGAATTATGGGCATGAGCCACCGTGCCTGGCCCTGGAGCATAATTCTGATCAAATCACTTTCCATGTTCAAAGTCTTTTGGATCATAACTCCCTTCCCCTTCAGTGTGGGCTGTGCATAGTGACCTCTTTCCAAAAAAGGGGGTTGTATGGAAAGGGGCGGAGCAGGAGATGGAAGAGTACTTTACAGCTGAAACATCTAACAAACTCAGACGTTTCCACTGTAAAGTACTCCGCCAGGCAACAAAGGTCAACATGAGCAGTCATCAGTCATGTTGATGGTACGCACCCTTGGATGGGATGAAATGGCACTCTACTTCTGTGGTCTTCCTACCCCAAACTCATAACCTTAGTATAATAATGAGAAAAATGCCAGACAAATCCCAATTGAGAAACATCCTGCAAAATTTCTGATTAGTACTCCTTAAAACTAAAACATCATCAAAAACAAGAAAAATCTTGAGAAATTGTCACAGCCCAAGAGGAATCTAAAGCAACAAGGCAACTAAATGTAACGTGGTATCTTCGATGGGATTCTGGAACAGAAAAGGGGTATTAGGTAAAAACTAAGAACATAAGAATAAATTATGAACTTCAGGTAATAATTACAAATCAATCAATCACTAATTGTAACAAATGTACCACACTAATGTAAGATGTTAATAACGGGAAACTGGGTGTAGGGTATATGGAAACTCTTTGTACTATCTTTACAACTTTCCTGTAAATCTAAAATTATTCCAAAATAAAAAATCCTTCTGCTGCTTCCCCCATTGCCTTTAGGGAAAAAACCCATGGCATGCAAGACCCTTCATAATCTGGCCTGCTTATCTTTCTAACCTATGTCTCACACTCAGGACTCTACCCCTCACACGGTCATTACATTTCTGGGCCTTTCTGCTTTGCCATGTCTGTTCTCTAACCCACTTCCTTCTCTTTACCTCTTCCCACCAGCTAACTCCTAATAATGCTTCACGACCCCTCAAGGATCACCATCTTTGTAAGTCTGCTTACTCTCCTAGTCCAGGTTAGCAGTCCATTCCTCTTCAATACTCTCATAACACTGGGGACACCTCCTCTATCACAGTTTAGGCTCTCATCATTAATGATTTGCATAAAGACATATGGAGAGAACAATGGCTTTGTAAGACTCAACTACCAGCAGTAACTACTATTAATGACTTTTGAGCCAGTATGATCTAATATAATTATTAACTATTACTACGTGCCAGTAACTGGGCTAACCACTTCACCTATCTGTCACATAACACACACCAAAAAAGCCCTATGAGATAAGAACTGTTGTAGTCCACATTTGAAAAGAGGAGTTAAGTGACTTGCACTTAGATCCTAACACTGGTCAGGATCTGAACTCACATCTGGGACTCAATCCCATGGTACACCTGTATCCCATTTTAACCACTTTGTTGTTGAGTGATGATGAACAAGCTACTTAGCTTCACTAACCCTAAAGAAAAATGGAGAGGGTAATGCCTACCTTGCATGGGTTTCTATGAGGATTAGAAAGGCCACCTATTAAACAAGTACCTGGTACATACAGATGCTCCTCAGCTTACAACAGTGTTAGTCCTGATAAATGCATCATAAATTGAAAATACTGTAATCCAAAAATGCACTTAATATACCCAACCTAATGGGCATCATAGCCTAGCCTACCTTAAACATGCTCAGAACACTTACATTAGCCTGTAGTTGGGCAAGGCCATCTAACAAAGCCTATTTCATTTAAAAAAAGAAAAAAAGTGTTGAGGCCAGGTGTGGTGGCTCATACCTGTAATCCCAGTACTTTGGGAGGCCGAGGTGGGTGGATGGATCACCAGAGGTCAGGAGTTTGAGACCAGCCTGACCAACATGGAGAAACCCTATCTCTACTAAAAATACAGAATTAGTCAGGCATGGTGATGCATGCCTGTAATCCCAGCTACTCGGAAGGCTGAGGCAGGAGAATCGCTTGAACCCGGGAGGCAGAGGTTGCAGTGAGATTGCGCCACTGCATTCCGGCCTGGGCAACAAGAGCAAAATTCTGTCTCCAAAAAAAAAAAAAAGTGTTGAATATCTCACGTAAGGGTATTACACCACATATTGCTAGCCGAGGAAAAGATCAAAATTCAAAATACAGTTTCTACTGAGTGCGTATCACTTTTGTACCATCTTAAAGTTGAAAAATATTAAGTCGAATGTTTAAGTCAAGAACTGTCTGTACTTAATACTTGATAAATAATAGCAATTATGATTTTCTTTCTCTTCTATTATTTGACATCTTTCAGACCATAGTATCTTCAGTGTCTAGCACTTCATAAATGTTAAGTAAATTAATATGCATAACATAGGTTAGGTAGCCAATTAATAAAAAAGTTTAGAAAGGGAGTATATTGTTCTATTCCCTTTCCTTCAACACAGCAATCCAGACTGACAAGTTTGAGAACCAAGTAGGCTGGGCAGCAACTCATGTAGCCCTGATCTCTGCAATGCCACCCACTCCCTCTCTTCTTGTATCTCTCTTTATAATAGCACTCTACCCTTTAAGGGCATACACTCTATTCCCATGGGAAGGTTATTTCAAAAATACTATGATTTGCAATATTACAAGCTGACAAAAATAAATGAATAATTTCCCTTAGAATTGGCTCAAGGCCAGGCATGGTGGCTCATACTTGTACTCCCAGCACTTTTGGGAGGCTCAGGCGGGTAGACCATTTGAGGTCAAGAGTTCAAGAACAGCCTGGCCAACATGGTGAAAATCTGGCTCTACTAAAAATGCA